>NC_054055.1:103430680-104680680 GCF_017639655.2 Falco naumanni
ACATCTCTATACAGATTTAAACTTGCCCCCTTAACGCATATTGCATGTAGTAATACAAAAGGCCCTCTCTGGTCTTGATATGGGAGATTTCAGAGCTGTAAGTGGCTTGGGACTTGGATGGCCAAAATTCTTTATCGGCTCATATGAAAGTATGTTGCTGGCCTTATTCCAGCTGTTACTGATAACAACCAAAATTCACTACAGCTGCTGCCAGGCAAAATATTAGTTGGATAGCTCAAACCAGAAGCACAAGGGCCAGAGAACTGAGTGTGCCCTCTCCTTGGAGAGGCGGTACCTGCTGGCCAGAACAAACAACAACTGGCAAGGCAGTGCAGGGATGTTTTTTGTTGTTTTCAGTGGCATAACTTATCTGAACACAAGCAAGATGTGTTCTCCTGTGATGTCAGCACATTAAGAGAAGTCAATTAAAATTTCAGCATATAATTATGTGTCATTTTTATTGTGGTATTTCAGGAATTCAGTGACAATAAATGAGAAATTATCTGTGCAACCTAATTAAAAATATCACTAAGTGCTCTCCAGCCCCTATGTTCAAAAATGTATAGGGATCCCAGATCCCATTTTCATGTTTGCAGTGAGAGGCTTACTTCCAGAGGAAAGTTTCAGGGAGGCCTCAGAAGACTCAGACTTTCTGCAAGTGGTTTCCTGTGGAGTCTCCCCTGGCTTTTGGGACACTTGCTTTCCATGACCAAAATTTTACCTCCTTGTATTGGAAAACTGTACATCTTTGTGTACATTGGACTTCAGTGCATGCCCTTCCTGACTTTTTAGTCTTGGCGTCATAGCTCTTTCCTATTCCTTTTTTTTTTTTTTTTAAAAAGGAAAACACCCGTACACCTCAAAAAGCTCTTGCATTCGCTGCTTACTCAATTATTCTGATTCTTGATCCTTCCATACTTTCCAACATCTTTACATTATTTCTGCTAAACCATGACATATAATAAATAAAGTCTTAATCAGATGTGATTGCATTCCAGTTTTTGAAAGCTGTCCAAGATGGTGATTTAAATGGGGGAGGGAGGGGGTATTTGAATTGCGCTGTGTTCTTTGATAGTTTAGTATTGGTTGGAAACTCCTTTGAATTAGTGCCATCAGATGTAAATACCTAGAGTTTAAGGGCATCTTCTTTAAATAAAGGTCAAGAAGAGAGTGAAAATAAGCTCAATCCTGTTTGAAATAGATTTCAGTAACAATATATTCATTCTTTTAAGCTACTTAGCATATTTTTGATAGCAGTGTTATATTTAATCTATGAGACAGGATTTTTTTAGTTGTATTTTTAGCAAGATATTTTCAAGACTTTCCTAAAAAAAATTCAAATCTGCTTTTATATGTCTGTCTCAAGCTTAATTTCTACAGTCTGAATATGTTTCCAATGGTCATGAAAATGCCAACTTAATTTATCTTCAAGTCAACAGGAATCTTGTTGAAGCTGTAGAACTGGACTGGCAATAAATGCCTCTGGTCCATGCACACAGTGGTGGTTGATGCATGGTTCATGTGTGTCATTTTAAACTCTGAAATAAAATAGGTGGAAGTGATGGTTGGAGCCCGATCATCATAGCAATGCATTATCAGCATAGAATCTTCATGTCATTCTTCCATCTCTTCATGAACCAGGATGTCCTACCATCCAACTTTTTACAGCAAATGGCCTCTAGAAACTTGTCCAGAGACCGTCTGCTGAAGTGGACTTCCTTCCCCATGTTTTACTGCATGGATTTAGGAACTTTAAAAAGACATTGCCTTGATTTAAAGCCTCTCCCACCCAAAGTCAGGGTGAATTTACTGTTTTGCTTCTCTTTAAGTTCTCAAAGTCTTTGATTATTCACTGGCAAATCAGTTGTTACCTGTATCTTGCCATTGAATAGCTTTGTCAAGTGATTGGTTTAAGATCTGAAAGTGGCTGTGGAGGAACGTAATCCACCTAGTAACGCCTCTCCTGGTAGGCCGGCTTGTTTTCAGTGTATGAGAAACAGTCTGAGGCTGCTCCATGAACCATCTCCTCTTTCTGCCAGGTTGCTGGCACTCTGGCTGCATGAGCAGCACATGGAAAGGCAGCTCACTCTGTATGCCCAGCTTACCCATGCCTACATGGAGATGACCACCCATCCTCAAGGTCTCCCACCCCCCTCACCAGGGCAGTGAGGAAGAAGAGGAGGAGAAGGTGTCATTTTACTTTAGTGGGGTCAGCAAAGTAGGAGGGGATGTGCTTTCAGATCGCCTACTGGGCAGGTTCTCACAAGGAATGAGGCATAAGAAAGAAGCATCTACTGCAAAATACAGCAAAGTGTAAGCTTAAGTAACCTTTCCAACACTGGTACAAGTTTCTGAAAGCCTTTGTGTTTAGTGGGAACCAGAGTAGCTTTATGCTAATGCATGTTGTAACATTTCTTGGATCATTTTACAAGGGCCAAACTGTTGTTTAAAATACCATTTATTTTGTAAGTACAAGCAATTGTGCTGAGAGCATATGGATTTGCTGTAACCCACGTAGGTGTTTTGGGTTTTGTTTAGTTTGTAATGAACTGGTTTTAACATCTGCTTCCTTTGTAACCTGGGTCCCAGTTCAGCTCCCAGGGAATCAGCAGAAAGTTTCATGCTGTGTTTCGTGGACTGTGGTGGAAGGTACTGGAGGACTGCCGCCTTCCTAGGGGTAATTACCATCCTCTCTTTATCTATCTGAACAGAAATGGCATTTGCTTTTCACAGTCCTACTGCTGACTTGACCAGTCAGCATCATGACTGGCACCAGTTACGGTGGCTTAAGAGCCAGTTCTGGTTATTGGGAACTGGATCCCTTTCAAGCTATCAACTCATTTTGCTGCTGATCTTACAGCAGTATTTCTGAACTGACCACATGGATATAAATTTATTACAGCTACCCTGGATGTCTCAAGCTGTCAAGCAGCACATGTAAAATCAGCGTAATCTCCATTTAGAACCTGAAGCAAAATTGTATACTTAGCACAAGATTGCAGAGTTTGACTCCAAGCGAGGTGCTTTGATGTAAGGTTGATACTTTTTGAATCTCTTCACTTAATGCCAGGAAGCAGGACAACAAACATTGCAATGTATAGTCCATGTCTGGCAGTTTCCAGTGAATTAGTTATACTGCCACCAAGAAGTCAGTGTGTAACAGGGACCACGCCTGCAAAAATAGCTAATACGCTGTCAGCTCTAGGGCTCCATTTAAAAGGAAGGGTGATATGGAAGCACCCAATTGTTGCAGCACAATCAAACCAGTAGGCTGCAACAAGGCTTTACCCTTGGTCAGATTCTACTGTCTGTGCTGTCTCTCCTTGCTCCAGAGACCAGACCACACTGCCCCTCCTCCATCCAGCCCCCTCCCCCACAATCCTCAGGGCTATTTAACCACTCAGCAGGAACGAGCTACACCTGCACATCATCCATGTCAATCAACCCACTGCCTCTGAGGCAAGGCCACGGCTGCATGTTATCAATGCTAATCAACCCACTGCCTTCATTCCTCTACAATTCCCCCTTTCTGTTTTTAACCAAAAAGGCTGTGTCTATCATCTATTGTAGGGCCCTTGGCAGGATATGTGGAAAGGCTGTTCAGGTTGAGTTAAGAAGGCACAAAGCTACGTCTGACTCAGCCTCTGCATCAGGGTCACCCAGATATTCGGACTCCCCTCTCAAGGGTTCTGTGGAAGAGCCGGTATCTGATGAACTCTTGTCAATTCTAGGATCTAAAACAGGCTTAACACACCTAGCTGGAAGCCACCACAGCCCTGCATCTGTGGAGACACAAGCATACCCCTGTCCCCAGGTAATTAAATCCCACAAGCCTGTCCATCTTCCTATTTGTAGGTCTCGCATTAAAACCTTTGCTTGGATAGGAGGATCACCTCCCTGCAAAGACAAGAAATGAGCGATAATCACAGCACATTCTTTCCCAGCTGGCACAGTCAAATAATTCAATGTATACACAGCTTTCCATAGACGAGCATGCGAAGTCTCAGAACCCATTCCCCCTTTTTGTTTTTCAAGAAGTTGCTTTAAAGTGTGATGAACACATTCCACCTTGGCCAGTTGGGGAATGCGGGACGCCAGTAGCATGTTCCACCCCTGGAGAGACAAGGAACTTGGCCATGCGTGCAGATGAACATGCTGGTCCGTTGTCTGTCTTGAGACGCTTTGGAACCCCCAGAGCAGCCCAAGCCTGTCAAAGATGTGACATGGCATCCAGAGCCTTCTCCCCAGTATGGACCAATGCCCATACCTTCTCAAAAGTTGTATCAGTGGAGACATGAACATACTGCAAATGACTGAAAGAAGGCACATGTGTAACATCAGTTTGCCACAGATCCAAGGACTGAGATGCGCATGGATTGACCCCTCATGGAAACATCAGTCCGGGACCCAATCACTGACACTCTGGACAAGTGGCGATGATTGATTCTGCATCCGCAAAAGATTTTTTAAATTGACAGACCAGTGCCCAAGCCCCCTGACGAAAAAATTGATGGGTCATGAGGGCCTGTCATATCAGATCCGGCACTGGAGGAGTCCAGGTGGGAGCTGTAAGAGCATCAGCACAGGCATTTCCTTCACAATACAATGTGACTGCAGACGTGCAGGATGTAATATCTATGTGTACATTGGCTCACTATTACCCATAATGTTTTTAATAAAAAAATAGTTGTTCTGAATTTACCTCCTTAATCAGCACACCGTCAATGCATCACACAACATCCGCAACGTAAGTGGAGTCTGTAACAATGTTTACAGCACATCGAGAAAACGTTTTAAAGGCAACAATGACAGCACTAAGTTCAACCAATTGAGGTGATCCCCGTGTCAAGTGTATCAATTCTTGCCATTGCTTCCCATCATACCAAGTGACCACTGCCTTTCCCGATTTCCCAGAACCATCTGTAAAGACCATAGGGCCTTGCACTGGGCTATCTGCTACCAGCAGCTTTTGAAGTATCTGTATGTCCAAATGAGTTTCTAATAATTTATGACTGGGAAGATGATAGGATATTTGTCCCTTGAACCCTTCCAGAGCCAACTGAAATGGTAAACCGTTCGCCAAACACCAGCTTACATAATCACATTCAGTGGGAATTATCAAGTAATTGGGATCTTGGCCCATGAGCTGAATGCACCATGTACGTCCTTTGGTGATGATTTTTGATACTAGTTCATTCTGAGTGCTTACTGTCTTCTGTGGTTGTACAGATAAAAATAACCACTCTAAGACATGTAGTGGATCTTGCCAGCACTCATTCCATTGGCTGAACAATCCCATGGGATGATAGTTAGCAATGACTATATAAACTTATCGGAGTTTCTAAGTCTATACAGTGTACTTTTTTCTTTGTTGCAGACCATTGGCCACCCTCTCTAGGGCTAAGCTGGCTTCATTAGTTAGTGATCAGGGAGACATTAAATCAGTGTCACCCTTCAATTGATCAAAGAGTGGTTTCGGTTGTTCTGTTGTAAGGCCCAAGTATGGCCTTACCCAATTTATGGTCCCTAATAATTTTTGCAAATCATTTAGGGTTCTGACATTTACTCAGAGCTGGATAGACTGTGGCTCAAGCGTTTAATCTAGCACTTTAACTCCCAAGTATTTCCACGGGGCTTGTTGTTGAATCTTTTCTGGTGCTATACATAGCCCAAAGGTGGCCAACAACTGCTGCAAAACTGGATACACTTGCTGAAGTTCAGCCTTGTTTGCAGCTGATACAAGAATATCATCCATATAATGATAACAATATACTTGTGGAAATTGTTCCTGTACAGGTGACAATGCCTTTGTATTGTAGGACTATTTTTCATACCCAGCGGCGACACCATCCATTGGTATCGCTTACAAGGAGTCATTATTTCTGCTATGTATTGAAAAAAGCAAATTTACATTTATCAGCTTCATGTAAAGGAATACTGAAAAAACAATTTTTAAATCAATTACCAAAATGTTCCAGTTTCGTGGGATCATCGTTGGGGAAGGCATGCCTGTTGCAGGGCTCCCATTCCCTCCATTATATCATTTACTTTCCTTAAATCTTGTAACAAACGCCATTTGCCTGATTTCTTTTTTATCACAAACACGGGGTATTCCAAGGACTATGGGAAGGTTCTAGATGACCTTGTGCTAATTGTTCTTTGACTAATTGTTGGAGGGCTACACATTTTTCCTCAGGAAGGGGCCACTGTTCCACCCAAACAGGGGTATCTGTCTTCCAAGCCAAAGGCAGAGTAGGTCTTTGTATGCCCTCCATCACAGTGGCCCCTATTAAAAATCCTTCTGGGTACCAATAACAACCCCCCACTGTCCCAAAACGTCCTGTCCCCGCAACTTCATAGGGACATCAAGCACATAGGGACGGATTGTTGCTGTCTGGCCCTCAGGGTTTCGAACTTGTACCATATACTGACTTTGGACACAGTGTTGCACCACCCACTCCCACCAATATGGAACCTGCCGAGCAGACAGGCCAAGAGCGAGGCCAGATGTACGCAGATGTAATAGTTACATCTGCTCCCGTGTCAATCATTCTGGTCACCCATATTGCAGAAGGAGTCCCTTTGGCAAAGGTGATTTTACAGGTTAGAGTTGGTTGAGCATTTTGTACACTCTATTGTGGAGTGCCATGATCCGGAACTTGCAGTAAAGCTTGGAGAGCTAATTCTTCTCCTTGCTGCAGGACTAAAGGATGTAAGCCAGCTTGTAACTGAGGAGAGTTACCTGGAGCCTCCCCCATCGATTGTGGAATCCCTGCCCCAAAGTGTGGCTCATCCTGGGGGTATTCTAAATTCATCAGTGATTGCTCATTTGCCAAGCACCTCCAATTTGAATCAAGCATTAACATTTGCATAGGAGTCAATATAATTTGTGCAATTGAACATCAATCATAAGCGGTAAGCTCTGCTGTGAAAATACTATGTAACAACAATTGAGCATAAGGTGAGCCTATTCCATACTGTATACAGGTTGATCTTGACTTTTATCACTCCCCAGTTGAAAGGTCCCCACTCAGGGGGAGTTTTAGCATGTTTTCGAAGCACTGGGCAGGATAACACCCTGCCCCTATGGCGGTTGCAGCATCAATATCCCCTTCTGCAAGTGCTTGCTCCCGCATCTTTTCCAGAATTTGGCAGGATCTGGTCCTGATGCTGTAATTTGAACTGGTTGTTGAACATGACCCAAGGTCTCCTCCAATAAACCTATCACAGATGGCTCGGGATCACAGACAGGCAAAGGGACAATGACCAGATCTCCCTGATGCCCCGAAGGGAACCAACTCTGCCCACTTGACCCGGCACCGCTCTGCTCCTCCTGCTGGCCCCGACTGCATGAATCAGGTGATGGCAGAGAATCCGATGACACTGAAGGTACCTTATTGGGCATCATCTCTGCAACCGGGGATGGGGCTATTTCAACTGCAGCCTTTGTCTCCTTGTCTGCTTCTGATTGTTCTAGTAAATTGAAGACCAATCTCCATGTTGTCAATGACATTGTAGCAATTTTGTCCCCTCTCATGACAGCCCCAAAAAGTAACAATCCAGCACTTTGCCATATCTGAATGCTGGAGACATTTTTTTACCGTAATGGGCAAATTATTCCTTTTATACCACCCTAGCAGAGTTCTTATTGCCATCTCATCATACTTTATGCCTTTATTTTCAAATACATCTATTAGCATTGTTAATATAGGGTTTATTTCTCTGTCCACATCTGATTGTTCTAGTGAATCTGTGATCAATCTCCATGTTGTTAACAAAGCTGTGGCAATTTTGTCTCCCCTCGAGGCAGCCTCAGAAAGTACCTTTCCAATGCTTTGCCATATCTGAATGCTGAAAATCTTTTTCACTGTAACTGACAAATCATACTTTTTACACCACACTAGCAGAATTCTTATTGCCGTTTTGTCATATTTTACACCTTTTTTCAAATATATCCATAAGCATTGCAAATACAGAATTTGTCTCCCTGTCCACATTTAATTGTTCTAGTAAGTCCAAGACTAATCTCCATGTTGTTAGCTAAGTTGCTATTTTGTTGCCCCTCAAGGTACCCTCAAAAATAAATTGTCCAGCCATATCCAAACACTGGAGACATTTTTCAGCTTAACTAGCACATCATTTACTTTGCACCCTCCTAGCAAAGTTCTTATTGTCTTCTTGTTATATTTTACACTTCTTTTTTCAAATGTATCTATAAGCATTGTTAAAGTGGAACTTTCTTCTTCTGTACCCATAACAATTAGTCCCCATCTACATTGGGTACCAAAAGTTGCAATTTGAGTCAAGATAGATAACAAATATTGCAATAAGATCCATACCAATTAGTTGCAACAGCTCACCTCTCATGGTGTCTGTTACAGGTTGCAGGTTCTCTAGCTTGTCTCAGCTACGTTGGGCACCAGTTGTTGTTGTCAGAGTCCAACTCAATCAGCCTCACATGGGGCACCAATTGTTGCAGCACAATCAAACCAGTAGGCTGCAACAAGGCTTTACCTTTGGTCAGATTCTACTGTCTGTGCTGTCTCTCCTTGCTCCAGAGACCAGACCACACTGCCCCTCCTCCATCCAGCCCCCTCCCCCACCATCCTCGAGGCTATTTAACCACTCAGCAGGAACGAGCTACACCTGCACATCGTCCATGTCAATCAACCCACTGCCTCTGAGGCAAGGCCACAGCTGCATGTTATCAATGCTAATCAACCCGCTGCCTTCATTCCTCTACACCTAATGTTGCTCAGACAGGAATATCTACTGCCATGGTCTGCGGGTTGTGCTGTAACTGCTCTCTAAATTTGAGTAGGTACTTACTATGTGCCTCTGTACCAGATGGCACAGGTTTAGCATAGCCTGTGCTGCACTGAGTGAAATGGAGCTTTTGTTGTTGTTGTTGGTAAGGATATATCCAACAAGACAGAAATAGGTTTAAGTACAGAGTTTTGTTCCACACACAGTACCGTTCACTGCAGTAACTGCCAGTGAAGGAGATAATGCTCTGTAGGAATGAATGACCAAAGGAGAGTGATGACCCCCGGTGGGAAAAAAGTTATCAACTTGAGCAAGTGGTTGATTTCCTGGAAGATTCCTTGTACTGAGGTAAGTCGTTAAAGCCAGACCAGCTACCCTTAGTAAACTAAAAGCTTAATCTTTTTAGCAACTCACTTAAGTACTCTCCTGCAATCACTTTATGAAGGGGATGCAAATGTCTTGTTGCAGAGCGTTTTCATGTGCTAACTTAGCTGTGGTGCATCTGTCCTGATGTTTAAACTGTGCAGTTTCCAAACCAGGAGTTTAAAATTCCACAGATAATCCAAGTTATAACTTTTGGTGTCCTGTCACTGGACGTTTTTTGTGGTCTGTTTATTAAACAAGGATGCTTAGGAATTGCCCATTGCCTCTGAAATCTGTGTTCCCCTTTGCTGGCAGAGGCTGCATGGCATGGTCAGTTGCTCAGCTCCATGCCTGCCTCTTGGCTCCCTGGGCTGGATTCACAGTGGTCCTGGCATTTATAAGGATTTCTGCACACACAGTGCCTCTATAGAAGTCTATTTATAGTGTAGGCTTGAAGGAAATATAAATTAAGGCGTATACTGGCAGCTGACAGAGATAGCACATGTTTTAGGGCTGAGTGGAAGACGGTCAGTTAACCTTTGTTTTGCCAAACAGGAAATACAGGTTAAAAAAAATCACTCCCATGTTTCATGAAAAATAGAAGTAATTAGTTATTCTTTAATCAAATTACTTCAGAAATCAACAACTGCTATATTCCTGCTTGTGAGATGCTACGCATCTGGAATTATTTTCCTGATGTTTCAAAGAAGCAAAATTGGGTTTGTTCTCCTGAGAGTCAATTAGTTCTCTGCTGGTAAATATTTCTAAATCTGTAGGTAAAAGAAAGCTTCATCAGTGCTACAGAGAACAGGTCAATTGTGTAACTGCATCTGCAGAATTTGTTAGTGGAGTAACACGTCAAAGCAGAAGATTAATTTGCAGAGATTTGTGCTTTTCAGCCCCAAGCCCTCCAAGCTATAAGGTTGTTGCACTTGCTCAGGACCCCGGTGCCCACATGGGACCAGTTTACCTGCAGCTTTTTTGAAATCCCACCTTCTGGTTTCCAACTAAAACAGGGGCTACATTTTACAGGTGTAATCTGGTAGAGTGAGGGAATCTACCTGCCAGAGGCTTTTTCCACCAACTGTTTTGTATTACAGGAGTACTGGTTTGGCCCTTAAGTTGTCAGATTTTCTGCTATCAGTCCACTGTGGCTTTCTAAGGACCAGTTCTGTGACAGTGTGTCGCTGTAAACTGTGACCACAATTTTAATTTTAGAATATAAACTGCTGCCAGGGGAAAGATAATTATGATACAAACACTGTTGTTTTCTTCTTTTCTACAAAAAAATACACAGGTGTGGGGTTGAGAGCTAATGTAAAGAAAAGCAAAATTAGCCCTAAGATACCAAACCACCTGCTTATTTCAGATTCAATTTTTAAAGATAAATTGGTTACAAGGTGAAATCTCAGCTCCTTTTGTATGGATGAGGAGTAGGGACTGGGCTATTAAACTGAGGATGTAAAAAAAAAGCTGCAGATTCTTACAAGTTGTGCTCAAACATTTTAAAAAAAATTCATTACACTTTTTAGAGAAGGAGCCTGCCCCTGTTCTCCAATTTATAAATATTTCACGCTGAAATAATGCATGAGGTATCAGAGCTCACACCATGCTGCAGGGCTGAAATCGCTCTTTTTGGATTCTGATTGAAGTGGATCACTGGGGAACTGTGCATATGCTGAAGCCAGCGTACCCAAATCTGCCACTGCAGGGTTTCCTTCTAGCAGAAGCATATGAGGGAAACCGTGTGGCTGGTAGGGACTGAGTGAGATCTGTAGGCTGGTACCAAGGATAAGCTTTAAGAAAACAGGAAAAGTAATATTATGCCTAATGTTTTTCTGTAATGCAATTACATTTCACCTTTTCACCAGCCCTTTTCACCAGCTAGTAGGTAAGTGAAATCAGTGCATGACTCATTAAGAAAAAAAGCTGGGTTCCCCCCCCCGCCCTTTTCTTTTTTCTTTTTTTTTTTTCCCTTTTCTGGCCCAGAGGTTCAGATTTTGGGCTGCTCGTGGTTTAGCAGGGTAATTAAAGAGTTAGTCTCAGGAGACAGTTATGGGAAAGAAGGAGAAAACCTCCTTTCCTTTTTATGGCTTTGGGGTGGAAAGGTGGATTCCCTGAGCATCAGGTTGGGAGTGCTTCATGTGGCTGCAGCAGCGTGTGGTGGTGGCAGTCATGGGTGGGTGAGCTGCCCCCACCCCAAGCACTGAGGTGGTGGTGAGCCTGACAGCTGGCACTCCCTTCGCAGGGCTGCCCCCGTACCCCTGGGAAGGGGCAGCTGCTGGCCTCCAAGCAGGGTGTGGGGAGAGGTGAAATGAAGTTCTGGGGATGCTGTGCAAGGAATCCATGAATGCCCATCACAGCTCATCATTTATCATGGAAATTAGGTGTACAGGGCAGACTATATAGTGTAATTTAGTACGATTTGTATTCCCCAAGTCAGCTCATTTTATCTACATAAAACAATTTCCTGTGCTCTGTCTCTCCTAATACTTGATTTTGTCATGAACCCCACTGTATATAGGGATTCCTGGAGGTCATATGTTTCTAGTTATCGGAGAGGGAAGATTTAAAAGAACTGGAGCTGAAATAAACACCCTTGTCAATTAAAATATTGTATGCTTCCTTTTCTGAATCACTAGTAATTTGCATGATCTGGTGAGAACTACTGGGAAAAAGCCCTTGGAGAAATATTGCAAAATGCCCAGACAATTTGCATATTTAAACAATTTATTCAGCAATCTGTTAAATCTTAAATGATCTGTTGAAACAGAAAATATAAATCACCCCGTATTTTAGTACAAATGAGGTTTCTCCATTGAAAGATAAAACTTAATTGTACGTTGTGCTGTTCTGTTAGCAGGATTTTTTTATCCTGTTAAACCTTTATAAGGTCAGTAATTAATTGTTTTACTAAGCCAGTGGTTTGCTGGGGATTATCTGCATTGTGCCCGCTTCTGATGTGTGGGAGAGCAAGACTTGTTCCAGCCAGACTATAGTTTTTGTGATTCATCAGAATTATCTCAGCTAATATTGGGATTTCTTCCGTCTTGGCTCATTTTGTGAAAATATCAAGGGGAGAATTCAGTTGGATGAGGACTAGTGAAAATCACAGGTAAATTCTTGGCTCTGGCACTGACGTCCTGGGCAGCCTTGTGCAAGCTGTCATCAGCTCCATGTATAAACACACTGAAGGAATCAACTGTTCCCAAATCTGTGAGCATGTGCGTACAGGCTTTTTTGTTTTCTTTTTTTTTCCTGGCTGAGTATGTTCATAGTCTTGGTTGAAACCCTGTGGTACTGTTAGTCATAATAAAGAATATTCCCTGTTTACCGGATGTGCTTTGACGGAATTTAAGAGTGAAATTAAATCAGAATTACCTCCACATTTTATACTGCCCACAATCCCAAAGCTGCTAGGAATCAGATACTGCTTTACAGCTCCTTCTGGAAGTAACAGAAAATCATTTCTTTCCCTCGCCCTGTGTTTGCAGCAGGGCACCATGAGACGCACTGAGTTGTCTAAACATTTTAAACAAGCAAGGGATAGGATTATATCACCACTCACAACCCATTTTTCCTGATATCCAGTCCCTTGCTCCACCAGCTGCATCTCTATGCAAATCTTTACCAGATGCAGATTGGCAGGGCCTGGCATAGCAAATGCAGTCAGTCCCTGATCTTAGCCTGCAGACAGCTGGCCCTGAAGTTGGAATTCCGTTTCTTTAAAAGTTATTTTCATTGTTTGAAAAGGAACGGGCTGTTCTAGCTGCTGACATGGAAGACTTAGAAACTGATTGGCAAATTTGAATGCAGAAAACAGACTGGTTAAAATCCAAGTGCATGTGTGATACTGGTTGTTTTTAACGTTACTGTAATGGACTCTTTTTTTTTTTTTTTTTTTTTTTTTGGGGGGGGGAATAATTAAGTAGTTGGAATTCTTTTGTCTTGTATTAGCTTTTTCAAACATCAGGAACAGGGTGGTGGTTTTTCTTTAAAATGTAAACTCATTAGGCTAACAAGTAGAAGTACTGACAGACTGGCAAGGAAGAATTATGAAATGTGGAGCTTTAGTCATGGAAAAAGGATAGCACAGGTGCTGCTACCTCAGCAGCCTGATTTGTGCCAGCACCTCCTGTGTTTTTGTGGTGGGTTGGCTTTGGCCAGCTGCTTTCTCACTCCCGCTTTTCCACAGGTGGAAGACAAAAGATGAAAAAGCTGATGTGGGTCAACATGTGGATAGGGAGATCACTTACCAGTTACCATGGGCAAAAGAGACTTGACCTGAGGAAAATTAATTTAATTTATTGCCAGTTAGAATAGAGTTGGATGATGACAAACAAGGGCAAAAACTAAAACACCTACCCTCGCCATCCCCCCTTTTCCCAGGCTCAACTTGACTGCGGTTGGTCCATAACAGCTCCTCTCTGCCGCTTCTTCCACTGCACGCTTCCCCCTGCTGCAGTGTGGGCTCTCCATGGGCTGTAGTCCTTCAGGCCAAACCTGCTCCAGAATGGGTCTCCAGAACGGGCCCTTCCCATGCCCTGCAGCTTCCTTCAGGGCATATTCTGCCCCAGTGTGGGGGCCTCCACAGCTGCAGTGCGGGTACCTGCTCCAGCGTGCTCGCTCCAGGGGCTGCAGCTGCCCCAGCAGGGACCCCCTGCAGCCCCTCCTGCCCTCTCCCCTCGGGCCGGCCGGGCTGTTCCTGACCCGTTCCCCCTCAGCGCCGGCAGCGCTGCCCTCCCTCGTGCAGGTTTCCCCACGGCCATGGCGGCCATGGCGGCTGCGGGGCCCGGCCGTGCCTGCGCTGGGGCCGTTGGAGCCGGCTGGAACTGGCTGGAACTGGAACGGGGCAGCCCAGGCCGCTCCCCACAGGGGCCACCTCCAGCCCCTGACAGACCCTCCGCACCCGCGCCCTGTAGAGATGCAAACCTGAAGCCTATTTGGGATCTAAATTAGTTTAGGTCCTCAAAGCCCAGCAGAGGTGACGCAGCGTACCTTGTCCAGCTTGGGAAGGCTGGCGTTGCAAGGGTTAGCAGTGTCTGGGCCTGGTCTCTCAGGCAGCAATAAGCTCAACGGTAGGTAGTGTCCTTACCGAAGCATGAGCATCTCCAGCGTGAAGATGAGCCGGTGGAAAGCTGTGCTGTGAACTGAGCTGTCGCTCGGCGTGTGAGGGGGAGCCCTGACCCAGGCGGGGATAGATGCGGAAGGGGCCTCCATCAGAGTTACATGCATCAGGTGCTGGTGTTGGATTCATCAGCCTGGAGACAGCCATGCTGCACAGACAGCTGCCCCAGACTGGGTTGATCACCCAGATCCTTTCCTTCCCTTCTGTCTGCTGCCCTGGATGAGCTGGGAGAAGGGATGCAGCTGGGTCCAAAGGAGGAGGTTGTCGCTTGTCGGCCTCTCTGGGGCTGAGAGCCCTGGCTGTTGACCTGCCGTGGCTCAGGAGAGGTGGTGATGAGCAAGCAAAGAAGGTACTGAGAAAACAGTTGGAGACCTCTGTGCCATCAGTGTCTCTTCTTCTCCAGCACCCATGCTCCTTGTCCCCAGGAGCCATGCTTCTTGTCTCCCCTGTCTCCATGGTAGGCAGCTAAGGCTTTTCCAGACAACCTTGCTCAGTGGCAGGGCACCCTTACTATTCCAGTGGCTGTCACTGATAAGGATGTGACATGGTTCCACATTCAGGGAGCAGGGTTACTTGATTTTTAATCATGACATTAAAATTACATTAATGGGATTTACCACACAAAAATCCTCAAAAGCTTTTGTAAATCAGAAATTAGATTTACAAATTGTTCCATGCCTTTACGGTACAAATCCTGCCAATAAATCCTAAATATGCTTTCAAATATAAATCCTTTCTTTGCCCTTGGGATGGATATCGCTGATTTATGAATCAGAACAGTAAAAATCCTGTCATTCTATCAGGTTTACAAATCCTGGCATAATTTTTAAATGGAAAATTCTGGTCTTGTGTTTCTGGGTTTTGTGTCACTTTATGGAAGAACCCTGGAAGAACAGTGCATGGTTTGCACCTGCTTCTGCTTCAGCCTGTGCTGGCATAGGTCCTGGTGTTTTATTTCAGCCTGGATTGTCAGCAAGAAATGTCCTACTGGACATGGTAGGAAGGAAAGGTTTTTTCTTTCTCTGGAGACTTTAAACGGTTACATGTGAGAGGCAATGGAGCCTGATTTGTTGCTGGCCCTTGGCAGTGTCATGGCTCCCTTTGGTCGATGCATTTGGAGGTCGGCTTCTGCCGGGGCTGACTGTCAGGACACCCTCTTGTTCCTGATCCTGGGATGAGAGGCAAGACTGATAGAGGTCCTCTGAGGATCAGAGGGCTGGGGAGCTCAGCAGCAGCCCTTGGCACGAGATCAGCCTGGTCAGATGCGGAAACCAGAAGGATGAAAATAATCCTGAAGGGCTGCTCAGAAGGAAAAGTCACTTTTGCCAGAACGGTAGCAGGGACTGTCACGTATTTAAAGTGATTTCTGATACAAGACTAAATTTACTTCTGAATAGAATAGAAAATAACTTTTGCACGTAACAAGTGCTTTTCTCCTCTTCTGACAACCATGTTTGTGTCTTCCTGCAGACTGCCCTGGTCATCGTCTTCTTCACTGTTTTTCTTCATCCTTGCTCCCAAAGGCAGGTTGTTTAGGTCCTGACAAAGAGAAAAGAAAATGTGTGCCAGATAGCTACAACCATGTGTTCACCCTGATGCAAGCTGTTGTTCAGGGTTGCAAGGCTTGCTTCTCCACATGTCCATCACTTGACTGTTTTCCTTTGAAAAATTTGCTCCCCACAGCCAGGGGCACAGCCACAGCTTGGGTAACATGACTGAGGGGTCCTGGCTTGGCAGCAGCAGCACTCTGTTGCTTCATACTTTGAAAAACTGAGTAACTTTTTCTGGAAAGCTCTAGAGACTCTCCATATGAAACTTTTTTCAGAGGTGTTGCAGAGGTGGCAGGCACCCCAGTCAGCAGTGGCTTTTATTGTAGCCCATCCCCATACAGGAGCAGACGCTTTCAGATGCTGACTGCCTTTCTGTCCTGTTTAGCACCACTACCCCAGGACCCTCACAGAACTGAGCACAGGAGCTTCCAGGGCACGCAGCACTGTTGCAGCCTGCAAATTCCCCTTACGTGCTGCTGCTGTGGTACAGACACGGCCCTCCACAGCTGTGATATGCAGACCCAAGATTGCCTTCACTGATTAGCTCCCATGAAATAGAAATATCATCTTTCTATCTTAGGCTTTAACTGAGCAAACACCTATGCACAGGGATATAAACCAGGAGGAAGGTGGTGTACAGTGAAATAAAGGAGAACTTAAAGCAACAAAGAAATCTTTGAGCTCTGTCATTTGAGATTCTGAAGTGAAAGCAGACTGGGTTTTAACAATTACTCTATTTAAAAAATCACAGTGGTGAGATGGGAAAACCAAATACTTCCTTCCATCAGTGGACATATTGTCACTAATGGAAAGCTACCCTAAAGACCTTTTAGCTCTATTTTTCCTTATTTTGAAACTGTCAAGAAAATGTCACGTGATATTTTGCATAATTTGCTAGTACAAATGTTGTCATTGTACTCCTTATACTATCATCATACTCCATATAGTCCTGGAAAGAAATATTGACTCGCATTTGATTAACAGTGGCGGAAGAACCTGATACACCTGCGTCAGAGGCTTGAATGTTTGGTGGGTCTGTGCCAGCAGCTGTTGCCAGCTTGAGTTCTGCTCCACAATTTAATTCTGCATATTTATCATACTCACTGTACTATTACCTAGTACAAAGCCAAGAGTTTATATCATACAGACTTCCTAAAAAATACTTTCTTGGAAACACCTTAAAAATGATTTTGATCAGGTGAATAGTCACACTCCCAGTGGCCAGTGGGACAGCTTAGAAGAACATGGTTACAGGCTGTCTTTAATTATCTCAAAGGCTGAGTTTCTTTTACATTTGACCCACTGCTATCCCCTAGAAATTATGTGAATGGTTTCAGACTAGAAAAGGATAGCTTCAGACTAAATATAAAGGAGAAATTTTCTATGATGAGCGTGGTGAAACAGTGGAACAGGTTGCCCAGAGAGGCTGTAGATGCCTTATCCCTGGAAACATTTAAGATCAGGTTAGATGGGGCTCTGAGCAAGCTGGTGTAGTTGTAGATGTCCCTGCTCATTGCAGGGAGGTTGGACTGGATCACCTTTAAAGGTCCCTTCCAACCCAAAACATTGTATGATTCTATGATCTGTCAAACCCATCTTTGGACATTCTTCTGTCATGCTTATGGAGATGAGGGGTAGGGGTGGGCTGTGTTAGTGCAGACTGGATGCTGTGTCCTGGCACTTCCCATAACCAGGAAGATTTCCACTGCGAACACTCCAGGGGTCAATCTGATCATTGGTGCCCAGAGGCAAGAACCACACACAGTAAGGCCAAAATGTCCACAGTCTGCAAACCTCAAAAGCAGGCATTATACCATTGACACAGGGTTGGGAGTTGTTTTTCCTGAATATCCACAGCCCTGTTGTGTCCAGGATGCACTGCCCTTACCACATGTGTACAGCACGTTACGTACACACATATTTCTTCCTGGGAACAAGTTCAAAAAGATGACAAAGCAAAGCTGAAATGTGACACTGTCTTGCCTTATAGAAGTGTGAAGAGTATTAGCAGAATGTAGACTTCCAGCTTTCAGAGGAAAATTACAGACTTACCTCAGAGTTGCTTCATTTTTTATTTTGTTGTGGCTAGAATTACCCCAAGAATGACTGATACATACCTTCTTTATAACACATGCTGTTACTTGTGTTGTGCTTGTTGTAAAGATGCTTGCTCTTAATGTCGTTTTGAAGGTAGTTTGTGAACAATGCAATCAAATTAAAAACTTTATGAAAGGGAAGAACGGGATTAACACCTACACTGATGCCAAACTTTGAGTCAGTGCTCAGAAATGATAAATAAAAACATAGCTGAGAGGTCTTTCTTTATAAGAGATGTAAGATACTTTTATTCCATTTGCCAGGAATGCAGAGCTTCCATGACAAAGGAAATAGGGAGTACTATAATGTCAGTAATCTTGTGTCCAACTCCAGGATATGTATTATGCATGAATAGTTTTGCCTGGCTGGCAATGAATTTCAAAAAAGGTTGGATTTACACCACATAGATAACATTGAAAGAATGATGTTGCTAATGCCATCATGGCTTCCAAAGCATTTTATGTTCACGCAGACTCAATGCTGAGGCAAAATAACTGTTTCCAATCATCAAGTCCTGAGCTAAGAGCATGCCTGTTCCTGAAGTGAAAGAAATTGCATTAATATTTCCTGGTTTATTTGAAACATGGGGAAGCTGAGACAAAGATTAAAAGAACTGAAATGTTGAAGGGAGGGGAACACATTGGCAGGGATTTTGATCAGACTCGTTCTACAAAAGCTCACTTATATTTCATTACATACCTTCTTGACTTCTCCGCCTAGTTCAAAAGTGCACAGCAGTACCATTAAGATTCCCAGGGGAGCGGGTGCTGTCTTCTTGTATAACATTGGTGCCGCTAATCACTCCTGGTTTTTAAGGTCTGAACATGTAATAATGAACTGAGAAATGACTGCTGCTTGTCAAATAACTCACCCTCTGTTACAGCACCAGTTGTGTGAAAGAAGGAGCATCACAGAGACTGGCAGGGGCCTAGGGCCATGCATAGCCTGTAGGGCTTGACAGGGTCCCAGCATAGCAAGGTCTCAGTGCTGTGCTTAAAAGGCTCTTCTACAGTCTGCCGTAAGGATTCCAGGGAAGTATTACAATCTCCTTTTTCCTACCACTTCTACAATGAATGCCCCATTTACTCCCCTCGCCCGCCCCCCCCCCCCCCCCCCCAGCTCTTCATCTTGCATGTTTATACAGCAGCAAAGTGAACGTAAACTCCTGCCCTTCTAATTTGCAGATTTTGTTGCTGTCATTTCGCGTGCATGTAAATGACCAAACTAAACTGCAAGAACACTAAGAAGAATGGGATGCGCTACCAGACTTTTCTCTCAGTTTTATTAATAGATAGGTGAGAAGACCTATGTCTTTTCTCCAGGGGAGTGACTCCATTCAACCTGGCTTGTTGCCTCATGATATAGTGCCAAGTAAAAGAAGTATTCTGTATTTACCTGGACCTCAGGAAAGCTGGAGGCCTTTTCTCCCCTTCTGCACAACAAGCAAACCTACAGCCTAACTCTTTGCCTTGGATTCGCTCATTCCTTTCATCCTCCAGTCAAAGGGGTCAATAAATCTAAGGGTTACTGTACAGAAGCAGGAAAATGCCTGAAGTTCACTACTTCCAGCAGCTACTTGCAGCTCATGTGCAGCCCTCAATGCTTACTTATTGAGCGCATCAAGGGTTAGTGTTTCAGTATGTGTCTGTTTGCCACAGTGCCTGAGGCAGAAGAAGCTCCCAATAAACCCAAAGTCTGTTTTTTTAATAGAGATGCCTGGATGAGATTGAAACTACAGGTAGTACATTCTGGGGCTGCACTTTTCCATTTGTTGCCAGCCTTGCTTCTACATCAGTGCCCTGACTCGTTAACTTCTTCAGTTTCAGTACATATTTAGCCCAGATCCAAACTAACGGATCATGGAAATTTGCTGGTAGCCACAAACTGCTGTACATTTAATTATGACTGCCAGCCTCTTTGGGCAAGAACTCCTTGCAAATAGTGAAGGAAATTCAATTCTGGAATCCAGTTGAATCACTGGAGGGCTCTTCAGCTCAGCACCAGGTTCTGGAGCACAATCTTCATGTGTTAGACCCTTTGAATGCATATACTAAGGGAAAGGAAAGTATCCTACAGCCCGCATCAAACCCTGCATTTCTGAATCTTTGTGCTCTTGACTGTTGAGGAAGCCTCTAGCATTGCTTCTCAGTGTCTCTGCATCAGTGCAGTAGAACATTTGGAAATTATAAAGCTTTATTTTGCAATAGGGAGATGGATGGCTGTGGGAAGCAGCAAGTATGTATGGGGATTGGAAGTCCTGCGCTCTTTTTGAGGAACTGCTGCAGTTCAGTAGCTTGTGCCTCCTTTCTAAAAATGGGGTTGTCGTTTACTTACCTTACAGGAGTGCTTTTATAAAGGTAATTTGCTGTCCTAAACAAGATTTGTAAAATGTAGTTAGGAACACCATCATCAACTTCGACAACTTGAAAAATGTGATTTCTAGTGTTTACCTTGGCAAGGCAGACCTGCTACATAGGACTGAATGTATGAAGAATCCATTTGTCTTTTCAGATGGTGAAGACAGCCACTGGAGGCAAAATCCTGTCTGTGACCTCTAGTTTGTCCAGCTATGCCATCCCTTCCAGCATGACATCTCCATTTTACCTGATTGCTTCAGTTAAACTTGCTCAGATCCTGTCCCCTGGAGCGGAGACTGGTAGAGTGGGAAAGGACTAAATACCATCCACTTCTCCCTGCTAGCCCCAGGAGAGCAGCAAATTTTCTTTCCGCCACCGCTGTAACTTCTAGGCTATGATTTTCTTGGCTGCATTTCCCAGCTTTGCCCTCTTAGCACTGACTAATTTCTTCACAGCTCCACATAGTATGTTGCACACATACTAAAAAAAGTACCTAAGGTTTCCCTGTGGAAGGTTAGTAGGGTGGGCACAAGTATTTCTGAGATGTGTGATCTAGCTTTTTCTGAGATGTGTGATCTAGCTTTTTCTTCATAAATTTACATGATACACAGCTGGTTGCTGAGTTTAGCCTTAAAGACAGAGAATGTGTTTTCTTTTGTAGTGCTGGTATTGTTGTTATTTTTCTCTTCCTGCATTAAATCATGGAGATTTTTGTTTTTCTGGATATGATGGTTAATCAGCTACTATCAAGTCTCTTTAAATGTCATTTGACTGCTTAAATAGGGATTTTTTTGCCCCTCATTCTATTTTTGCTTTCCATTTAAGCATTGTCACTTCTCTCCAGTGTTTCAGTATGACATTTTAATGAATGGCCTGTTCCCTCAGCTCAGTTCACAAAAGCCGTCCTACCTCTGATTTTATGTCATGTCAGCTTGAGACCAGAATAGGTGAGCTTAACCTCTGAGCACCTGCGGGTTACATTTTTAAATATAATGTATTCTTTGCTGGTCTGTGCCAGTTCTGATATCTGTATAGTGAATTGCTTTGTATTTGTTCTCACCAAGCAGAAAATTTTGGAAGAGGCAGAACTTTCTTCTGCCCTGATTCAGAGGTCACATTAACATTTCCAAAACAACACAACAACAACCAAAAAAAAAAACAAAAAACACCAACAAACCCCCAAAACAACCAGACATTCAATGAAAAACTGTGTCCCCTGCCCTAAAATGACAGTCAGGCTTCATGCAGTCAAGGTAAACTCGCTCCAGTATGGTGTTTTCTTAATACATCAGGCTGTAATTGGTGGCAGTTCAGTGAGTAATTGGCAGAAACCTGAATGTGGATGGGTATCCCTGGGGAGGAGGTGGAGCAGGCAGCTACAGGCCAGTCCTGGGGGCTTCTAAGAGGGATCCTCCCTCCTAATTAGCTGAAAACCTGGCACAGGTGCTGGGTACTTGGATCTCTTGAAACATCTCTCTTCGAGAGCCTGAATCATTGAAGAATATTAGATTTAGGGGTCTAGATTATTCATCTGCTTGTGGTGGTTTGACCTTAGATGGCTGCCAGATGCCTACCCTGCCGCTCTCTCACCCCCCCTCCTGAACTTGACAGGGAAAGAAACTAAGATGGCAAACCCTGTGGGCTGAGATGAGGACAGGGAGATCACTTACCATTTACCATCATGGGCAAAACAGGCTTGACCAGAGGAAAATCAATTTAATTTATTGCCAATCAAATGTAAAGAAACGAAGACAAAACCACCTTCCCCTTCTTACCTTCCCTCCTCTGGGCTTTATCCCAGGCTCAACTTAATTTCTTCATTCCCAGCTCGTCTGCCTCCCCCTGACTGACACAGAGGCGATGGGGATTGGGAAATGCGATGTGTCCATAAAAGCTCATCTCCGCTGCCTCTTCCTCCTCATGCTTTTTCCCTGCTCCGGCATCTGCTCCTTAATGGACTGCACTGTGAGTACCTGCTCAGTGTAGTGCTGTAGGAGTTGGATAAACTTTCTTCTCTCATTGACTGTAGTTTTACATGGAGGAAGTACAGTACAGGTCATTTGAATGCTGCTGGGTAGAAGTTCCTCTGAAACCCTCTGAGCGAGATCCTGGGCTGGTGTATCTGCATTAATATTTGTCAGCATTCATAGGCCTACATTCTCTCAAGCCAGCTGGGGATCTGAAACAACTATTTTGTCCTCTGAAAGAAAGGAGAAGCTATTTTCCATATTGTGAATATTGTCACACATGCATGGTGTTGATTAATTAAAAAGAGGTGAGGCTCTCTTTAGGAAGCTGGGAAAGAGATCTGTCTCCCCACCTTCTCCTTTCCATCACCCTGAGATGGCTTGCTCACCTGAGGCTGAAGGCTGGGTAGTGGGACCAGAAGCGTGGTGCAAATCATCAGTCAAAGGCAGTCAAAACCCCTGTCTTGGCATGCATCTCTGGAAAACTAGCGTAGCTGTAAGACTAGGAAAAGAGAGTATTTGGTCATGACCTGTATTGGATATGCATTTAAACTCTCTCACTTCAAATCAGGTCAGACCTAACTGCTTGCCAGTAATCTAAACTGTCAATGACTGAGCATGATTTACATTTTGGTTTCGTAGAGCTTAATTCTGTAAGGAATTAAATAAGCTAAATGTTACAGCTTTCTGTGCAATTAGTAAATGAGGAAAAGGCAAAATTAAAACATGGCTGTTCCCTTTGACAATTAAATAGGAAGAAAGGAACAGCATGGTTTAAATCATACGAGCTTTCAGCTAAGCCTCTCATTAGTAGGGAAAACCTTTTTCTCTGAAATCTCCTGAACCCTGTTTTTGAAGTGGGAAAAATAGGGAAAAGCACTTTGTCAAATTGCTGGTTTGAAATGCAAGGATTTAATTTATCTGTTCCTCTGCTTCCCAAAAGTTAGTGTTTACAACAGGGTCTCCAGACCACCCGTAATCTGGTAATGGGTCTAGCACAACCTTCAGTCTCTAAACAGATGTTTATCTGAGAATTATCTGATTCCCTTGTGGTGAGAGGCTCTGTTCATAATCCCCAAACCCATTAAAGAAATGAGGGGGTTGTAAAAACATTTTGAAATAGATGAAACACCTTTCAAGATAAGTTGCTGATAAGGGAAAGCGAAAGCACAGTGGGACTGAAATGATTCCCTGAATTCTGTGGCAGCTGCAATATTTATATCTTACTGTGGTGACTATACTATGAGGCATGTACTGAACAGTAGTTCTGAAATAAATATCTGATGTTAGAAATACAGAAAGGCTACTTTTAATTTTATTTTCTTACATACAATTTAAAAAATCCAAATTGCTTCTTCAAAATAATGGTGATTTGTCATTGATGCAGGCAGTCCTGTTAGAAGCTTTGTTGTCTCTGTTGAGTGCAGGAGATGAAGGCTGAAAATCAAGTGATACCCTGATGTTTGAAATTAAGGTTTTATAAAACATGGAACCATGTATGTTACATTAGCCATATGAGTTTTCTGATCAGAAAAAAAAAGAAGTTGTAAATCTAATTCTTTGTAATTATCTGTGTGATAAAGCAGGGTAAAAACACAGTGTGGAAAAAATGATTATTAAATAATTCCTAAGCAAACCCAAACTACAGAAACATTACAATAATTAAGTAGCTAGAAGATCACATAGTTGATTTTTCAGAACCTGGCAGGTTGTAAGAAAGGCACAAGTGCATTTCTATGGCAGGAGTTACGTCCATTAAATTATACGCTGAAGTCATATACACCAGTCATTGTATTCTCTTGCTTTATGGGTTTCATATTGACTTTACCTTCTATTCAGTGCTGTAGACAAGAGGGTAGCATTAAAGATAGATAGCTATAAATACATTTACCTGATTTTTAAGTCATGTCTTTTGTTCAGGCAGATATACATAGCTGAAGTATAAAACAGTGAAACTGCAAAAAAGTCACTCAAGCATGTAAGCTGTCCATTGCAAAAGCCTGAGAATGAGAACTGTATGATTAAACACCTTCCTATTTTTACCTGTTTTCTCTGGTTTCTCCATTATAGACAGTAATGTTTTGCTTTCCTCCTTTTTTTTTGAAGTTTTAAGATCCTTCTTTAGTGTCCTGGTTGTGTTTTGCTTTTGTGCGGTGGTTAAACTTCCTCAAATATGAGAGTGGCTAATTTGCTAATTAATGCAGCTGACACCTTACTCGACTGCTGTTCTCATTCTCCATTGCCCTTTTTGCTATTTGTGCCTGGGTGTATGTTCATCATGGGGCCAAAACGTAGTGGCTTACCATGAAAGGATCTCACTCTGTGATGGGGGTATGTGTGCGCCAGGTGATACAGCCACGGGTTTCTGGTGTGTTTCTTGTACTTCTGGATGCCCTTGTGCCAGGTGACACCCGTTGCCCCCACTCTCACTTCCACGTTGCGTGTGCTCTTGCTGTCCTGTTCCTACAGCATGCCTGTCTCAAACCTTCAGTCTGGTTGAAATGTTTACTATTCACATAAAGGGTGAAAGTGGCAAGGCCATTGTTTTAAAAGCAAGGTGCAATCCAAAGGTAGAGCACCACTGCTTGTAAAACTCTGATCCATTTCAGAGAAATCAGTGTGCCTCATTAGCTTCAATTTAACTTCAGGATTAGACCTTCTCAGCCATTATGTCATCTAGGCTGTTCATACTTAAAACCTTGTTAACTCTTAACTCTGTTCCCAGCCTCCTTCCGTTTCAGCTCATGTCACATATTAGGCGCAGTCTATTCTGCTGCTTCTGCCAAGTCCAACATACTGCCACTTATTTTTCTTTTCCTGCTTTCTTCATTCCCCTTAAGCGCTGGAGTCCTGGTGCCACAAAGCATCTAAACATATGCTCAACTCTAAGTGATGAAGTGTTTTGTTGAGTCAAGACCTTTGCATTCAACTTGTCCTGTTTGAGTCCAAGTAGCCTTTGAAGTTTGAAAGGCACAAGGAGAAATCCTTAGTGGCGCAGGGAGGACCAGTTAATTCTTTTATTAGTCTCTTTGGTTCTTCAGCGTAGTTGCTGTTAGAGTCCCATTTTTTACTTTCTTTGCCTATTGTACCATCTGCCTTTTTTTGCTTCGCATCACTCTGTTCTTTCATTTACCACTTTTCTTCCCCAGAGTTGGGAAGCATAATTCTACTTTGTACCTCAGAAAATTAGCTGTACAGTACAATTTGTTTAATTGAGTTGGAAGTTCAGATTGGCTAGTCCATGACATGCTTCTGGTACCATCAGGCAGGTGACCAAGAATGCCACTCCCACACCATGAGACCTGTCCGAGCGTACTATCTCACCTCCCTTTGTCCTGATGAGATAAAAATATCTGTGCTGGATGGAAACAGTTGATGCATGCAGCTGTTTCAGAAAGAAAAGAATTGAAAATATACAGAAGTATGGGATGGAGGCTGCTAATTGGATCTTCCTCGCAATCTCTGAGCCCAGAGCTTGCCCAGAGCTTTGGTGACTTAGCACTGACTCAGAGAGACATGACTCCTTTTGATGTCTTTGCGTATTTTTTTTTTTTTTTTTTTTTTTACCTACTGCAGCGTGGCTCTGAATTCAGGACTTTTGCTTGCATTGCACTCCTGGGTCACTGCAACTGGGCTCCTGCTATCGCAGGCAACCCATCCTGTGATTGCTTTCATAAATGTGCCAAGCTTAATATTCACATCTTTCAAGTAGCTAACCCCTGCTGCATCTACTGGAAAGCTGTTCCAGAGCCATACTCTTCTGATCACTGAAAATCTTTTCTTTTGCAAGCTTCCTCTACAAGTGTATTAATTCTAGTAATGTATGTCTGAACTGACCCTGCATATGCCATTTTGATATAAAACTGTGAAATAGCTTTTTTGATCCCTTCTTAAGTGACGATGTTTCCAGACTGGAGTTGTTTTGGGGATCTGCTGTGTGGCAGAGTATATGTCCTTGTGCATCACAGTGTTCCTGTTCAGTATATTAGTTAGCTGTGTAGGCTAAAGTACGGTTCTTGATTTGAGAGTGTAATTCTTGTTTGATCAGTGGCGTACATGTTTCACTTATGCCAAGGGACAGAATCTGGTCCATTTTCCTGTGGAAAATGTTTTTCTCTGTTACTCCACCGCACTGTTGACTGACCTGTCTGGTCTTTCCAACAGTTGCATGTATGTCTGAAATGACTGTAATGGACTGTGACACTTGGGAAAAAAATTGACCCTGTGAGCGTATATCTTAATGAAAGCTGTATTAATATGTGGTTTAGTGGTTGTGGATGCTTTTGATGCTGAATATTTGGCAAGGCATACAACAGTGTTTAGTCACTTTCTTCCCATTGTTGCAAAGTGATGTAAAGTTTAGATTAGTAACAGGTCGTGACATAACAGCAGCACTTAAAGCCTCAAGGAAAACTTCGATAAATGTTATGTTTACAGATTGTTTTGTCAAAGTAGCTCAGATTGTCGCTACATCTCCATTTTTGCTGCCAGCAATATTTGCATGGATATGAGCCCTTCTGGCTTGTGCGTGTTGTTGTTTCAGAGCCATGATGAATGCTCAGACCTGTAAAAGAGCATGAACTTACCAGAGCGTGCAGTATGGCAAAGGACACCTGAAGGTTGGCTGTGCTTTGGTGTTCCCGGTTGTGTTTAACTGCTGTCAAATGTGATAATCACAGCATGGGAGAGCCTTCTGCCAGGCTTCCTCGCGTTCTGGAGAGGAGGGAGCAGAGCGTTTCTTTTCAAATAGTCGAGCGAGCGTCAAAGCTGTTACCTTAGGCAAAACTGAAATGGAAGGATAACATTTTAATTGTCTGACAGACAGTGGATTTAGGCTTTTATTCAGCAAAGCACATGAAGTCTGTTGACTTCATTGGGAGTGTGATATTTAAACCTAAGCATATGTTTAAGCTCATTCCTGAGGTTTCCAAGCAAGGCCCTTGGGTAGGGCACTTCTCACCTTCCCTGCGTGAGAGGGGAAGGGGCATTGGGCTCCGCGCCTAAGGAAGTCAGGGCTACATCTCATTAGCGTAAAAAGCAAGGCAAAGCAACACCGAAACTGTAAGGAAGGGCCAGGGCAAAGGGGTGTCTCTTCTGCACAGCTTTACAGGGATAAGCAATGTCCCATTTCCAGGGAAAGAGGAGGAAGGGGCTGGGTCCTCAGTCTGCTCTCCCTCGCTGCTCAGTGGGGTTTCCCTGTCCTTCGTCCAGGCCGTGCAGGCAGATGAGCAAGGATTTCGTGCACTTGCAAGGGAAGTTATTGCTGATTCATCACAACTGGCTCTTCGCCAGCCCCCAGACAACTCCTGAGGTGGAAGAGGTCAGATCTAGCTCAACATTACTTAATGTAGCGTGTGCACGTTTTTATCCTGCGGTGACTTCTGCATCCTCAGCATAGCTGCCTTCAGATAAAGGGACTTTCATCACTTTATGGAACCTATAAGAGCCACAGCATGTTTTTGTAACTACAGTTTAATTTTCAGGTTTTTTTAGTTTTCTGACTCATAGTCCTTTTCTCCAGAAACATAAAATGATTCATATACTCAAGCACTTAACTCCTTTTACATTTGTAAATGGCACTTCATGCATGCTTAATGAGTGTATTCCAAACCACTAAAACCATAATTTGCTTATGCTACGTAATAAGGTTTGAATCCTGCAAAGACTTCTGTAAATACTTTTCAAGTTTATTGTAGGCTTTTGCAAATGGTGATTTAGAGCCAGAATGTCCACTGGCTTAGACTCAGCAGGTCTTTGTGGTCCTCATAAGCTCTGACACAGCACCTGGGAAGAGAGAATGAGAAAAGGAAATGGAATTGGTGCTATAAATCTGATGCAGAAAAGAATGCAGAAGAGGCTCTTTTATTGCTTTCACAGGGGTAAGAGATGAATATTAAAATACATTAGAAAAAGAAGATAGAAGGAGAAGATGAAAACCATTTTTTTTCCTTTCACTCTGCTCCAGAATTTCTAAAATTAAACTCTCAGTGTCTTATTATTTTTATTGGAAGATATGAGGGAAAAATCCCTATGCTGGATAATTCAAAGCCCAGATAGATTTATTTAGACTCAAAATATACAGTACTAGCTAGAACTGCCTTTTTGAAAAGCTATTGCACTGTTACTCAGGCAAGGCACATAATTTATGATTTTATTTTTAAAATGGGATCAAATAATTTACAACACTGGGTTTTTAATCTCTTAATCCAGACTGTTTCTCCCAGATCTTCCAGGAACCACTTCAGATTATTAAATGTCAAAAAAATCCTACATCTTTTTCACTTCTGTAACAGGCAGAATTTCTAAAAGCAGTAAAATCCTTCAATTTGAGTTGAAATTTAATAAATCATAAATGCATTTTGGGGCCACAATGTATATGTTCTGAGAATCAGATTTCTGAAAAAGTCAACAACATTTTTTTCAGGTACATAAAGTAGGGGGGTTTGCAGGCATCTGTTCATTTGTCTTATTATTCTGTTATTTTCACGTTGTTGTTGTTGTGAAAAAGTACTTTTGGTTACTCTTCCTTCTCTTTATTGCATAAAATGGCAAAATTATCTCCTTCATCCTCCCTCCATCTCCAAGAATTTAGAAAAAAAAAAAAAAAAAAAGTAGAGTTAATAAGCTTCTCCAGGAATAATTTCTAACTCACTAATGTCAGTGAAAGAGTACAAGTGAAACAGTACTATTAGTTAGGAGAGGATTGTGATTTGCATGTCACATGCATTGAGCTTTGCAGGAACTGGAAGGGGCTTGGCTTTTCACTGTCAGAGCTGTTTCCTAGTTGCAGGTGTAGTCACTATGTAACTGGGACCAGCCCTGGCACTGCTTCAGCAAGTGGGTCGCGGTGCTCCTCTGACATTCCATTAAAAGAAGTAGGAGCACTGCTGGTCTTCCCAGAAGGTACAGGGGGGAGCCAAAGCCTCCAATTATTTATATTCTTCAGATGCTTTTCCAGTGATGTTGTGGATAAATACAGTTTGCACTGGTGGTTTTGCTGTGTTCAAGTGTCTACTGATCTCTCTCAAGACAGTACTTACTTCAGAGAGAGGCAATTTATGAAGAAACTGTGTGTTCCTGTAAAGAAGTTCTTCTGAATGATCTGAGGTCCCATGCATCTTTTAAATAGATGATGAGGATATATCCTAGGATGCCAGAGGGAGATCTGCGATCCTCTTTGAGGGAGAATGATGGACTCCTGAAAAATGGGCTGAATGAGCAGGGAGCATTTCAGGGATGAGAGTCTCTATGATGCTCTTCCAATTCAGTTTGCAGAAGAAAGAGCTGCAGTTGGTTTTTTAATAACTGGTCTGTGGCATTTGCTTGGTGGCTTCTCCCTCTGCACTCTGTGGCCATTCCTCTGACAGCCCTTATTTGGCTTGTGCTGTCTCTGTCAGGAGCTGATAGTGCACTTCTTTGCAGTGATTCACCAAATGTTTATTTAGGGGCTACACTGAATCTAGGCAGAAATCTTCCAATATTAAAAATATGTTTTACTTAGCAATTTACATAAGCTACTAGATTGGCATCTAGGTTACTTTTGTCTTCAGAGCTGACCACCAAGAAGGAAAAAAATGTTTCTGTTGGCCTCAACTTTTCCATAATTGGGAAGGAGATCTTGAGTCAGCAACATGCAATTTTATATGAAGCATGGACTGAATGCAAGATACCAAGTTTGGGCTTTTGCCTCTGTTAAGAGTATTTTGAGACCGAATGCTTGAACCATGGCCGCCTTTGGTAGCCCTGAGGGAACCTGGAAAGTCCAGGGTCACAGCCATGTTTACACAATACAAACAGGTTTCTCATTAGCAATCTAAATAATAACAGTGTCTTTGTTAAATTCAGTGGCATTTTAGTTCTCAAAGACAATCCTGTCATGGAAAGGATTTAACTGGCAGGGAAATAACGTGTTTCTACCTCAATTCACTCAGCCACAGATACACAGTCAGTTGAGGTTGATACGAGTGCTGCCACCAGGAATGCGCAGGGGAAGGCTTTTCCAGCACTGCCCTCCCAAGTCACCTGGCCCAGGTCTCTGCTGTGCCAGTGCGAGCACTTCTGTGAAATGCCTGGAGGATGCCTTGTCCAGGAGTCAGGTCCCAGCTCTGAACAGCTGATGCCAGCCCTCTTTCACCCTGCCACCCGAATGAACAGAGTGCTACTGCCATTTTTGTTGTTGTTTTCATTGTTATTTTTCAGCCACTGCAATAAAAGGTGTGATTGTCATGTTAAGGGGCTAGAGGGGTTTCTGCCAAGAAGCAGTTCACTCATTCATTGGTTTCTTTGTTCCAGCTGAAGTGAATGTGGCAGCAGAGGATGTTTATTAGCTCACAGCTCTGCCAGCAGCTACAGCTCATGCTGAAGTGCTTGGGGCAGTGGCTAGCTGAGAAGGAGACAGTCTTATATGGAGAAAATTAAATACAATTAGGACCAGCCTTCACTGTGCAAAACATTGCAAGTGAAGTTGATTGGAACGGGCAGAGTGGTATGAAACTATTAAGACAGACATCAAGGCCAACAGCAAGGAAATGAAGGGAGGACACAAAAAGACATCCTGAAGCGTGGCAGAACTCTCCTTTGGTTTCCATATCTAGCATTTTCATCTCTGTTTAGCCCATTGCCTTGGGAATTGTGAGGAACTGCTCTTCTTAATTACAGCCGTCATGGTTCTTTCTCTTAAAATTAATTAATATGTGGGTCACCTCCATCCTGCCTTTGTGCTACTCAGCCTCACAGGGAAAGAGTTGAGCCCTATCTTTTGGACCTTTCCCTTGGAGTCTCCTCATTTGTTTCACTGACCAAAAAACAGCCCTGTGCGGGATGTTCCCTGGCACATCACAATCGCATCATGCGTGGCTGGCTTCAGGGTTTGCTACAGGCACAAAGCAGGCAGCAGGCATGCTAACAGGCCAAAATAACCTTTCTGGCAACTGTGACTCTACAGGCCTGGCTTCAGGCCAGGTAAAAACACACTCTAAATGCATGTCTGGGTAAAACTTAGGCAGGTTTGCCTGTTAGTAGCTCAGAGATTTCAGGATCTCACAGGCAAGAGGTGCAGAAGTCACAACAGTAAGCCGGGCTCCTAGTGACGTGCGGAATTGGACTCTATAACTCGAAAGTTATAAAGTAGGTATGTTTATTGCGCGCAGATGCACGGGGGATCGCTCCTCCACAAGCGTGCATACCCGAAGTGACGAACCATCCCACATTTATACAATGAAACAAATGAATATTCAATTAACGCCTATACATATTCGTTACCTAAACCCGGCTTCGTATGTTAATTAGCTTATCAGTCCGTTTCCTGGAATGTGGTGGTCTTGCAGGTTTGTAGGTGATTCATGTTCTTGTGACCATCCCATCTTCTCCAGCAAGGAGACTTAGCACTCCCTCCCTCTAGATAGCATTTGAATGTCTCTCATCTTCTCTCAATTCTCTTTTAAATAGCCCCTTTGTTAGAGAAAGAAGGGCAGGCGTCTCCCCGTCTCCCCTTTGTTAGAGGAAGAGGGGCAGGCGTCTCCTCAAAAACTGTAGTCCTATGTGACCAGACACCGCACCCATGACCAGTCACCATACCCACATTCCTTGAGCAGACATATACAATCACAGTCAGTGTTAAGCGTCCCCATTTCACACTATTTCTCCATATCAATCCCCCCTTTTCTATCAAACTAAGTAAATTCTTTTACTTAAGCAGTCTTCCCGAATGATATAAAGCATCATACATAAGTGTTACCCTTTTAAACATTCTCCAAACCCACAAATATAACATAATGGTTAGTATTAAGGAAATTCCTAAACTGATCAATAAGATCACAATGGGGTGTACCATAGTGTTAAGAATTCCTGTTGCAGAAGGTGACCAGCCAAAGAGAGTATCCCACCAATTATGGTTTCCATCCTGTTCTACCTTTTTTAAAACTTTCTTGATCCCCTCTACATCATGATGGATCATAAGAAGAGTTTCATGTCCCTTTTCTTTGGTTTCTTTCAGTATACGTTGTAAAATCTGCATGTTTTATATTTAGTCCTATGGGGGTAGGAATTATCATCTGTGATAGGGTAAAGTTAGATGTAAAATTACAGATACAGTAATTTGAATATTGTGCAGTCTCCTTTACCTCCCCATCTACAGTTATTGTGTTACACTTAGTTCTCAAACACGCACATTCCTTCCCTGCATATATAATTACTGTTTTCAAGTTTGCATTTGGTTGGGCCTCGAAATGACATATTTTCTGATCTGTATCTAAACAAGTATCCTGAGCCATTATAGTATTGCTTTCACAGAGGAAGCCCTGCTGTTCTCGCATAATACAAGATTCTAAATCTACTGTTTGCCACTTGTCACCTATCTTTCTGGCCCATGTTCTATGCTCAAAAGGATATTTTCCTAGGCATATTATAAAGATGGGCTCAGTTAAGGTAAAATTGTGCCAACATTCCCGTGAATTAAAGCACATGGCTGTATTTAGAAGGGTAAATTCCTTATCTACCTTTCTTACTTTAATCAGGGTGTCTCCTGAAATCTTGGTGTTATCTTTTTCATTATACGTTTGACACCCTACTTTTATCCTATCTCCTAATTTTCCCCATAATCGGTCGACTTTATGTACATCCTCCTGATCCCATTGATTCCTTTGGTACACCTCATTTTCAGAAAAAAACACCATAGCTAGTTTCGTCTTTGAGTCCACCTCTCCCATTATTCCAGTGTGTTTTTTCTGGGCATGATTCCAAGGCCAGTTATCAGGCTCTTGGTTGTAGGCAAGAGAGAGGGTACAAAAAACACAAATGGTTTAAACCCACTATTGATCATTTTAAGAATCTAAACGTTCCTCATATAAAATCTGTTTTGATCAAAAATATCTTTGTTTGAGGTGGGGCTTACCGATAACAAGTTGGGCAAGACTGGCCACTGGCTCAGTCCCAGACTCTTTTGTTCTATGTTGTTTGTTGTGGTACCCTTCCCATATGGTGGATCCACAACCGCTCAGGTTCACTTACTTGCCACCCACATTATTCCCATTTGTCCGAGTAAATTTGAGTTTCAGTTCTTTTTTATCTGGGGTTACTCTCCACGAAGTTGCAGGGGCTTTCTTGATCCGGGTATGGTGAATCCAAGAATTCTGTCCCTCAACCTTGATTGCAGTGTAGGTGGTGAGTAGGACTTGAAAAGGTCCGGTCCACTGTGGTTCCAGGGTTTTATCTGCAAAACACTTAACGTATACATAGTCCCCTGGTCGTATATCGTGAACAGGTCCATCCAGACCCCTACTGCGTGTTCCCATCACATGCTTCTCAATTCTTATTAATTGTTTGTTTAGTGCCACCATATAGGAAGTCATTGTTTCTTCACCAATCTGTGAAGACGTCCCCTTTTGTACCCCATAGGGTCGTCCATACAAAATTTCAAATGGGCTAAGCCCCTCTTTTGCTCTTGGTCTAGTTCGAATTCGTGTAAGAGCTAATGGCAAAGACTGGGGCCAAGTTAGATTTGTTTCTTGACCTAACTTGACAATCTGTTGTTTGATTAGATGATTCATCTTTTCCACCTGGCCACTTGATTGTGGTCGGTATGGGGTATGTAATTGCCAATCTATTCCTAGATGGTGGCTGATCTGTTGCACTATTCTGGACACAAAATGTGGTCCTCTATCCGAGGACATTACCGCTGGGACTCCAAACCTAGGTATTATCTCTTGGAGCAGTATTTTGGTCACTTCCCGGGCTTTAGCAGTTCTGCACGGGAAGGCTTCTGGCCAACCTGAAAAGGTATCTGTTAGTACCAATAAATATCGATACCCCCCTTTTTTAGGAAGTTCCGAGAAATCAATCTGCCAATGTTGCCCTGGAACATTTCCTTTCCCAATTTTTCCCAACTTTGGCCCCTTGGTAATCCTAGGATTAGTCTGGAGATAAAGATCACATTGTTGGGTTACTTGTCTAATAGTAGTATACAAATTTTGTGCTATTATGTTTTTAGTGAGATCCTTATATAGAGCTTCTGCCCCCCAGTGCCTTTTTCTATGTTCTTCCCGAACTACTGACCATACCATGTAGGAAGGAATCACTATTCTCCCATGTGAGATTACAGCCCACCCTTCCTCATTATATGATCCCTCTAGGTCAGAAATCAGTTTGCGATCTTCTTTAGTATAGTCTGGTTTACCTTCTAGAGATATTTGTCCATCGGGTATTAGCGCACCCTCTACCTTGATTGCTTTTCTGGCTGCCTGTTTTGCTTCCCTGTCCGCCAGTTCATTTCCTCTTTCTAATTCTGTGCTCACTTTCTGGTGTGCCTTGATGTGCATAATTGCCACCCTTTCAGGAAGCTGGACCGCATTTAGGAGTTTCAAAATTTCTTCCGCATGTTTGATGATTTTTCCTTGGGAGTTTAACAGTCCCCTTTCTTTCCATATTGCTCCATGAGCATGTACCACTCCAAAGGCATATTTAGAATCAGTCCAAATATTTATAGGTCTTCCCTGAGCTCTCTCCAGAGCTCGAGTAAGGGCTATGATTTCAGCCTTCTGTGCCGAAGTGTCAGCTGGTAGCGGTCCCGATTCTATCACTTCTTCAGAGGTTGTAATAGCATATCCGGAATGTCGCTTTCCATTCAGCATATAGCTGCTCCCATCCGTGAACCAATGTTCAGCTCCATTAATAGGAACATCCTTGAGATCTGTCCTACTAGAATAAGTGGCTTTGATTGTTTCTAGACAGTCATGATCGACTGATTCGCCAACATTCCCATTAAGAAATGAGGCCGGATTGACGATGTTTGTAGTCACGATCTCAACATCATCTTGTTCCACCATTATGGCCTGGTATTTTAGGAATCTCTGTGGGGAGAGCCAATGCCCCCCTTTTGTTTCAAGGACTGCAGACACTGTGTGGGATACTAAGACAGTCATTTTCTGGCCCAAGGTAAACTTCCGGGCCTCCTGGATGTTTAGGATGACAGCTGCTACTGCTCTCAGGCAACCAGGCCACCCTTTTGCAGTGGCATCCAGCTGTTTAGAGAAGTACGCCACTGCCCGTCTGTATGGTCCCAAATCTTGTGCCAGTATTCCTAATGCCATTCCCTGTTTCTCATGGGAAAATAGGAAAAATGGCTTACTCACATCAGGAAGTCCTAGTGCTGGTGCCGACATTAAGGCTTTCTTCAGTTCATGGAAAGCTCTGTCTGATTCAGCATCCCACTGAAGATCCTTCTGATTAGCTGCTATCAGGGAATATAATGGTTTAACAAGCAAGCCATAATTACATATCCAAAGCCTGCACCATCCTGTCATTCCCAGAAATGTCTGCAGTTCCTTTACAGTTCGTGGTCGGGGGGCTTGGCATATGGCTTCTTTTCGGGCCTTCCCTAGGACCCGTTGTCCGGCACTGATCTCGTACCCTAGGTATGTGACTTGTTGTAACACCACCTGTGCCTTCTTCTTAGAAACCCGATATCCTTGTAGTCCCAGAAAGTTCAGCAGGCTCACAGTCCAAATAATACAAGATTCTTCAGTTCTGGTTGCAATAAGAAGATCGTCTACATATTGTAACACTTTCCCTTCTCCTGGTGGTGGTTCCCATAACTCCAAATCCTTTGCTAATTGGTTTCCAAAAATTGTGGGGCTATTTTTAAACCCCTGTGGCAACACCGTCCATGTGAGCTGGGTCTTTCGACCGCTTCTGGGATTTTCCCATTCAAAAGCAAAAATTCTTTGGCTGGCTTCATGGAGAGGGAGGCAAAAGAAGGCATCTTTTAAGTCTAAAACTGTGAACCAAGCTAGGTCAGGTGTCAGGGTGGTTAGTAAGGTATAGGTGTTAGCTACTATAGGATACAGATCCTCTGTTATTTTGTTAATGGCCCTTAAATCTTGAACTATCCTATAAGACCCATCAGGTTTTTTAACTGGGAGGATAGGTGTGTTAAATTCTGACTCATTTTTTTAGTAGTTTTAATTCTATGAATCGCTCTATATTTGGACGAATTCCTTCCCTATCTTCCCTTTTCAGTGGGTATTGTTTAATTCTTATCGCACCCTGTCCTTCCTTTAATTTTACTATAACAGGTGATGCATTCTTGGCACGTCCCGGCATGTCAATTGCCCATACTCCAGGATATACCTGATCAATAATTCTGGTATCAATTTCCCTTTTTATAGGAGTACTGGCCAAAGATAGGCTCATAACCTGTATGTATTGGTGATCATTTACTTCCAGAGTAACTTCCCCTTTTTTAAATTTGATTGTTGCCTCCAATTGTTCTAATAAGTCCTTACCAAGAAGGGCCTTTGGGGAATTTGGCATTCTTGTTTGTTTTCTTAGTTTGTACTTTAAAGGTTTCAGGATGTTTTCCTGGTGGCCAGCAGATCCCACAACTGTAACAAATAATTATTTTTTTACTGAAGTTCAACAAATAAGTTGGTTTTGTATTCACTAAAATTCCACCTCATACCCATTCCCTGCCCTAAAGGGGCCGTTACCGGTCCTGTTGTACTGCAAATGCTGCAGCAATTGGGGTGACATTGTCAGGTCCTTCTGCTCAATTGTCAGCATCAGCAACCCCTCCTCCCCACCATCAGGAGGATTGGAGCAGGAGATGCTGTTCCTGCTCTGCAGGTTACACAGGCCTGCCTCTGCAGCAGCATTTCTGTTTTAACTCTTTCTTACCCTGAATGCAAATCTGCTACTTGTTGCTTTAAGTCTGTGTTATTACATATCATGCCTTCGCAGGTAAACAGCAAACACCCTGCCATGCGTCCAGCGTGACTCAGCCGCACCTTCGAGGGGGTATGGGGGTTTGTACAAACTCACCCCAATACTTTAACACTTTCACAAGGTCTTTGATTCTCCACCCCCCTCAGGTTTTACATACATTAGTACAAGTTTTTATATCTTACAACGTGTTTCATTCTGGTTGCTCGACAGAAGGAACTGCAACCTGAGCTTTTTAACACAAAAATTTCAACAAGAACATCTTTCTAGTTTAGGTCTCAGTTTTTTTCCCATCGTTTTCTAGAGCCATAATTAAAGATCAGGTGATGTTAATCCCGCACTCTTTCTAGTGCTAGTACCATAGGATCCCGAGGGGGTACTAATCCACAGTCCTTTTGCCACTCGGGTTTGTCCTGGAGGACAAAGAACATGTCTGCATATGATACTTTGTCCCATTTTCCCTCTCTTCTCAGAAACAACATTAATCGCAGGAGAGTGTTATAATCTAACGTTCCTCCCTCCTGAGGCCATTTCGCATCACTCCCCTATTTATACAATACAAAGGCCACCATTGATTACAATATTTAATCAATTTCCTTCTATTTTCGGTACCACCATGTCCTACGATATCACTCCAATGTTTTAATATACAACCCAAGGGCGATTTTTCACAGGGCTTACTCTTTCCATTTCCCATTTTGCAATTTTAATCACTTTTTCTCCGGCCGCCTTAGCCACCCTAAGGTCGGAAACACAGATAGAGCTCCTTACTTGTTTTGCACTCAAACGCGCGTCTCAAGCACTCTTGCACTCACACTCAGTCAAAATAATTAAGCTATACACGGAAAATCAAAATGCGCATCTCAATCACACCATTCACACTCTCCGGGCAGCCCTCAGTCACACAAGCAGTATGTTATACGGTACCATGCACTTATGTACAACTTTTAGGAACACTGACAGTTCACAAAGTATGCGTTTCAATGAACAATTGCCAAAAAACAAACAACAAACAAAAACCCACATTTTTCCTGGTCTTAAGCAGAGTGTTAAGTTTTCCGCAATTTGCCACGAATTACCAGAATATTATTATTTTTCAACATATATTTCATAACTCCAAGTTTTGAACATGTAACAAGACAACACATAGAACAAACAAGACACAGAGCGCTATTTCAGTTGTTATATTCTAGGAATTCCCCAATCCTTAAGACAACCCAATGGAAGTTTTTAGCTTCCCCCTTTTTTCCTACGCAAAAGTTTCCCTTTTACTTTTGCTAAGAGGTCCCTCTTGTTCCTGTGAGATTCCGCCTTATTCCGTCCCGCCCCCCGCTTTCCGTCACGAGGCCTCCGGGCTTTTAGGAATGGCAGTAACCTCGGGTTTGCTCGATCTGCCCTCAAGATCGCTAGCGGCCACCCCTTGGTCAGCAAACCCCCTCCCAAGGTACCTTTCCTCCTGGGGACTACGCTGCGCGCCGGACGTCTCCGTGCGTCTCACCAGCCGCCCCGTTACTAAACATACCGTTTTATCCGCGGATCCAGGGGTTCTTTTCTGCTCCCGGGTGAACAGCTGAGAAGAGGAGGCTCCTCCGAGGAAATCTCCCGGGGCGCGCCTAGGAGCGTCCGCTCCGCAGCTGGTCCCTCAGCCGAGCAGAAATCCTCCTGCCTGGCTCGCCAAAACTGACGTGCGGAATTGGACTCTATAACTCGAAAGTTATAAAGTAGGTATGTTTATTGCGCGCAGATGCACGGGGGATCGCTCCTCCACAAGCGTGCATACCCGAAGTGACGAACCATCCCACATTTATACAATGAAACAAATGAATATTCAATTAACGCCTATACATATTCGTTACCTAAACCCGGCTTCGTATGTTAATTAGCTTATCAGTCCGTTTCCTGGAATGTGGTGGTCTTGCAGGTTTGTAGGTGATTCATGTTCTTGTGACCATCCCATCTTCTCCAGCAAGGAGACTTAGCACTCCCTCCCTCTAGATAGCATTTGAATGTCTCTCATCTTCTCTCAATTCTCTTTTAAATAGCCCCTTTGTTAGAGAAAGAAGGGCAGGCGTCTCCCCGTCTCCCCTTTGTTAGAGGAAGAGGGGCAGGCGTCTCCTCAAAAACTGTAGTCCTATGTGACCAGACACCGCACCCATGACCAGTCACCATACCCACATTCCTTGAGCAGACATATACAATCACAGTCAGTGTTAAGCGTCCCCATTTCACACTATTTCTCCATATCACTAGAGCAAGAGCTTCCCGAAAGGAGAGCTGCGGGATTCTCCTGGGCTGAGCCCATGGAGTGTGCAAAGTCAAGTGTTTGCAGAAGCTGGTGTAAATAAAATCACTCAGAAAAAGTACGTTAAGAATTACCAGAAAGATAATATTCCTGGGATTCTTCTAAGTGTTAATACTCAGTAACCCAGCTGCCAAAAGTGAGCTGTTACTGGGGGTTACTAACTTTATGGTCTTCTTGGAAGCCCACCATATTGTCCTGACCTCTTTTGCTTTGATGCTCAAAGGGCTGGAAGTAGGGCAGCAATTTCAGCCTCTCCCATTGCTGTTGATTCAGAAAATGTTTTAAATGGCAGCCTCAGTCAGCAATGCAAACTGCAGGCATAAAAAGAATAAAAATCCCTAAATTAAAGCAAAGGCTACATTAGGTACAGTTGTGCCATAATGTTCTGTTTAAGTCAATGTCAGATTGGGCCTTGGATTTGTGAGCACAATGAGAAATGTTTTGGAAAGTGGAAATTGCATTATGGCTTCTGTTTCCTTTCCAGGGAAGCATGTGAAGCACATTACAGAGCGAGACAAGGTCATGACTGCAGGGAACAGCACAGGATGTCTGAGAGGGAAAGGTAGGGCGAGAGGAGCTGCTGCAAAACAAGGACAGAGAAGCAGCAGGAGAGCATGAGGGTGAGAAGTGGTAACTGGAAACCTTGCAGTATCTTAATCAGAAATCTGTCACAGAAAATGTCAAAAAAAAGGCTTTCCCCCCATTACTTCTATGTTTGACTTTTTTTAATCTCTTGTTTTAATTTACATATGTGTTGTTGGGTTGTGGGGGTTTTATTCATATTCTGGAAATATCCTGAAATTTTTGAACTGACAAACAGATGGACTCTGTATTTCAATGCCAGCATCTGTATGTGTGCACTTAATAGGCTGATGAAAATGCTGGGCAGGTTGGGACTGATCAAAATGTGTTTGCTTAGCTGTGATCAGTTAATAACACCAACTGTGTTTTAAGCATTGTGCTTATGATGTTGTGGCATGCACCTCCCGGCTATATTTCATGCATCATTCCTTGTGTCCATAAAACTATTTGTGAGCCAGCCCTACGCTGAGTCCAAAGCAGGGTGGAAGTGATGCCATCCTTCCCTCCACCCTCTGCCTAGAGCAGCAGGAGGCTCTCAGACCTGTCATACACAGGCAGGGGAACCAGTTTGGGACCCAGCTAGAGGAAAAGCTCACTTTCTGTACTCTTCCTTTACTATAGCAGCTACATTGGCCTTTCCAGATTGCTTATTTGAAACACTTCGCGGCACTACTGGCCAAGCAGCACCTCCAGCAGTGGTGGGGAGAAAAGCGTATGGTTTGGCATAAAGGAAGAAAGCATAAAATGTCTACATATTTCTCAAAAGGCAAATTGTCTGAAAAGTCTGTCCAATGACAGCCCAAACCAGAACAAGCTGTAATTACATATCCTTTTGGTTTGCAGTTCATGTGATTTTCTCTCTGGTTTTGCAAGCCTGCCACAGTTACGCTTCAGTGGCTCAGCAGCCTTTTAACAAGCTGTAGAAGGTACCCTATTGCTCAGGCACTGGCAATACTAAAAGACGGAAAGTACTGTCCTTTAACCCTTTGCAAGATGATGTAGTTTAACAATATGGAGCAGTCTCAAAGTGATGACCTGTCCACAAGGAGCTGGGAGGAGGGAGGTCAGCAACTGGGATGATCACCCACTGCCTTTTCATTGTACAGCTGCTACTCAGGATATTTTGGTGCGTACAAGGTAAAGAGGGAAAGGCACAGAGGAAACTATTTGGAAGGGATTAAACATTAACAACACACTTTAAATATGATGGAATAGGAGCAAAAGAAGGGAAATACTGTCCAAGTACAGTCTGTATTGAGTTTTAACAAGCAGGCGAGATTTGTTTATGGAAGCAGACAACCATCTCCTTCCTCCCTGCGGTATGTATTTAAAGGAAGTACTAGTCAGAAATTTGTCTAAGTACAACTTGCAAAGTAAAGCCTCAAAGGCAAGCCTGGTCCATTTGAGTTGCTACTCTGTAAATTAATTATTTAATTTAAAATGGGAGGCATCAGCTAGCTGACTATTTAACTGATTCCCAAATTAATGGCTCTTCAGACCACACTGCCCTGGTGTCTGTGTTCCAGGGCTGTAAAACACTGTGATGAGAAGGCTACCGGTTCAGCCATGGGGTACCTTGGCTCAATCAGTCACTCCTCTATCAGCTTTTGCCATGGGGTTCTCAAGGTACCCCAGCCGTAAAGCCAAAAAGGCCTGGAGAGCAAAGCCAGTCTCTTAGAGGATCACTCACTGCATGGCTTTGTCCTTATGAAAATAAAGGGACAACTGTGGAGAGGGACAGACCCCCCAGAATGGGTCTGCCTGCTCCAGCAGAGGCAGGAGAAAACGGAGTGCAACCCTGCTGCACTTCTGCTGGCAGTTCGAGTAAACCAGGGTTTGCCAATCAAATTAAATAAACAGCCCAACACCACCCTCCAAGTAATATCAAGTCTGATTAAGAGTCCAAAGAGTACTTTTTTCAAAACGGCAATGGCTCAATCAGAAGATCAAAGATCATTGATTTTTTTTTGGTAGTTTTATCTCCGAGAATGAGCTTTTAAAAATCCCTTATCAGCTTCTTTTTGAGTGCTTGAAAGGGGAAAAAATTAAAAGGTATTTATTAGTATTAGCAGTAGTATTCCAAAATGTATTGCATACATTATTATTAATATTATTCTACACATGTAGTGCCAGCAAGTCATAGATGCAGAGAGTTGGCAATAAATTAATTGGAGAACTAAAACAGTACTGGAAATTAGAAAAGATGATGAGATAAAATAGATCAGCTGAGCAAAGTAAAGACTGAGAATGGCACATTTTTCTTGCGCTAATATGGTAATGAAATATAGCAAAGGCAGAGTAGGAATACTGATCTTCACATGCTTCTAACAACTTCTTGCTATACCCGGTCAAATTGCTGTAAAATTGCTAACGTGAGCTATTACAGGATGAAAAGACCTTTATGCCAATATAAATGCATCTCTGGTGTGGAGCTCTGTCACTTCTGCAGTGATAGTTCCTAAATTGATACAGTCTTAACAGAGTGAGCTAAGCTTTGGAAAAATGGGTGGCTTCAGCTCACCTGTGCTAGCTTTAGCCTGTGTCCTCCAGTAGAGGACACGAGTCCAGGCACTGTGGCAGGAAATCCAGAGCCCATAAACACTACGTGATGCATACAGGGAAAAAGAACCCAAACTCCCACATGAACTGATGGGATCTGAGCTGACATTACCTCTCAGAAATGAGACTTGGTACTATGGTAAATAGTGCCATAAAACCTTAGTTCCCAGCTCTTTGACAGTTAAGAAAAAACAGATCTAATACTGTGGATTATTTAAGAAGAAAATGGAGAAGAAAACAGCAAGCATTATTATGTCTCTGTCATATGTGCTTCTGCTGCAGCTCTCGGAAAACAACACAAAAGGATGAGGAAAAGTGCAAGGAGGGGTGGCTGGAGTGATCAGAGGGTGAAGCGATCCCTTTGTGTAGGACAGCCATGTAGGATGGGGCTCCTGCAGGACAGGGAAGAGCTGGCTGCCAGGCTTAATGCTAAAGGTCTGTAAAATCATGGGCAGTGCAGAAGGGGTAGCTGGCGGCTGAAGAGCTGAGAGCTAGGAGGCTCAGGTGAAATTACTGGGCGTTCAGTTCAGAAAAGACCAGAGGAGACAGTTCGTCAGATATGTAATTAAGCTGGGGAGCTTTTTGCCACATGAGGCTGTGGATGCTAAAATTCACATGAACTGAGGATGAGGCTGGGCAGGTTTGCAGAGGAGAAATCCACTGAGTGATAAACTTAAACAAACCAACCTGTCTGGGTCAGAAAGTTGCTGAACTGCAAATCACTGAAGGAGGCCAGAGGAGAAAGTGTCCTCCCTTTTCTTACGCTCTTCCCAGGGCATCTTCTTGGCTACTTGCCCTTAGTGGCTTCTCTAGTTTAAGAAAGCCTTTAAAGGCCTCCCAGGGAGGGGAAGGGCTGAAGGGAAACAGGAATCAAGAGAAATCATGTGCTTGTGAAGGACAACAAATGCAAAAAGGGCAGGGGTATGAGGGCTGCATAGCCAAAAGCTGAAGAGTCAGGGATGTGGGGACAGCCAGCAAAGCACTGGGCAGCACCTCCCCCCTCTAAGATACCCAGGGGGTAAGGGGTGCTGCCAGGTGGGGACACGGTAGAACGTGCAAATGGATACTGTCCCCAGGGCATCCTCGAGGAGAATGGTGCCAGCACCTGGGGCTGTCTTGCACACCAAGGAGGTGCAGGTGTGGAGGCATGAGTCCAAACATAAGGGGAGGGCAACCGAAGCCTCAGCAGGAGGGGTTTGGGCGAGGCTGAAGCAGCACTGGGGTGCAAGGGCATGGCAGGAGGTCTCTGGTCCAGCAAGGCCAGGCTGGCAGGCATGTATACCCCTGTGCCCCACCTGGGTTGCTCTAACCCATAAGCAGAGCCAGACCTGTGCGTGCCCCCATGCTGAGGACACCTCAGAGGCAGGAGGAGGCTGGGGGGGGGAGGGGCATGCTGCACAGCATCCCTTGGCCACAGTGATGCAGAGAGTTTTTGGAACATGCACTTTGCTGTTCCCTGGGTGGGAAGCAGGGGTGGAGCAGGTAGACTCAGGAGGGTCTGTCTTGGTCACAGTGGGATTAAAACATTTTGCATTCCAGTCTGTGGGCTTTCTGGAAAAGCTGACTGAAAGGTTTTTTCTTTTCTTAGCAGTTTTGTACTAATAAACCAGACTCCCTGGCAAAGTTTTACGCTCCACACTGCACCAGTTGTGAAGTTACGGCAGAACTCAAGAAGAAAAAGAGAGGCCAACAGACTACAAAGTCCCTGGCATACAGCAGTGCAGGCCATGTATACCTGCTAGCCAGATTTTGGCAATGCATTTAAAAATTGATACCTAGTCAGTAATCATTCTTCTTTCAGGAAACACTAATCTGTTGAGCCATAAGATTTTTTAGGCATTGTCCCCAAAGTGGGCATGACCACGAAAGTCATATTCATCTTGAGCAAGATTGACATCCACTTTGCTTGCCTAACTCCCAAAGTATTAGCCTTCTGGAGGGGGGAAGGGGAACTAAATTAACTCCGTTCCCACTTATTAAGGCCTGAAGGAGCAGGGCTGCTCTTCAGTCTCTCTCCTTTTCTCTAGTCATCTCAACCCTAGCCACTGCAGGCTGGAGCCACCACTGGTGATGCCTCTGCCGCTTGTGTAAAACACCCAGGCTGCCAGTTCCCCCAAGGGACAGGTTCTCTGACCCCAGGCGGCTCAGCCGTGCTGGCAGCAAGAGCAGTGAGAGCCCTGCCTGGCTTGAGCATTGCCAAGGCCTTGGTGCCACCCAGCAAAAGGCCTGATCCCTGCACAGGGTTCTGCTGGGCCATAAATGTTAAGCTGTGAATAAGATTTATATTCTTTCCAGCAGGATGTTGCTAAAAGCAGGTGGAAAGCTGCTTCTTTGAATATCTGTTTTTTACCCCAAAAATGTCTCGTGACATTTCTACAGCTTTAAAATTACTTCCCCCCCGCCTCCCCCCCATCTTCACCTTTCAGTGCATTGTTTTTCTGTGGCAGTCTTTTTCTCTTCATTGGCTTTGCTTCTGTAAAGGACTTTGCATAATGTTTTCGTTCACATTGTTCCATTTCGAAGTTTTCCCTTTATTTCAAACTTCCTAGTTGCTATGTGACTCTGCTCTGTGGTTTCTAGGTCTTCTTTTCCTTTACGGTGTCCTTTTTCTCTTAGGCACTTCCCCTTCAACAGCTCTATGGTGGTGATAGCATAAAAAATCGCTGTATCCCTCTGTGTCTATATAGACAGAAGTCTAAAATACCAGAGAAAGACAAAGCAAGCATTTTTTAATATAAAATAAGAGGTATTTACTTATAGGACACTTATTTTCAAAAATTCCCTGAGAGCATGAGGAGAAACTTCCCTATTTTATAAAAAATGCACGCTTATTTTTCTTCTTACGTTCTAGTCATATCATAGCCTTTCCACAAAAAGAACCAGCATTTATTTTTGTGCTGTGTGCCTGGAACAGCTACTCCATGACCGTCATCCTGCCAGGATTTGGTGCTGAGGAGGTGCAGCCTGATGTTTACAGGCTGAGTGCTCCCAGTTTTACAGGGGGCTGTTGTGAGGGGCAGGGGCTGCAGGACTCCCAATCAGGATGGGTTTACGCTCCATGGTATTTGGGAAAGTACATCTGGAGTCCTCTCAGGTTGATCCTTTTCAACTCAAACATGTGATTCCTGGTACAGTTTCACATGCGTGGCACTGGGTCTGATCTGAAGCCCACCAAGACCAGTGAGCACCGTTCTGCTGGCACACAGTCAGGCTGTAGCCAGATTTAAGAAGTGGCCTACATCTTTTGCTCCATATCCCAGGCTCTCTTTGCATAACCATCCATAGGTGGTCTAAATTTACCCCTGCAGTGTGAAAACCCGGATCCACAAGCAGTGGTGGGTCTAGCTATTTAAACTGCTTTTTGTCCTGATTTCAGAACCACGAGCAAAACCTGCACTTACCAGTTTTGTCAGGAAAGCTAGGTGGTGAATGTGTTCATTGGTGACCGTTTTTGTTTCTGGTTCATGGCTATACCAGAAAGAGCTGTGGTGGGGACCAGCAAAAGAATGCTTTAGCAGATATTTCTTATTTTGCTTATTGACCTGGGTTTGCTAGCCTGGCACAAGTGGGTTTTGGTTTCCAGTATAGTTGTGTTTAGACTGAGAGTCCTTTTCCAGCTTGGAAGTTTTGCCAGTGGACCTCAGATGGTTTTGAATTTCAGGTGCAGGCAGATACAGAGGGGCTTTCCACAGCTGTGTCTTATCCTGATGCTGTTTCTTTGCAGAGGCAAGGTAGTGCCAGTCAGCCAACACTGCCAAAGAGTCATTAGGAATCTTTGGAGCAGTTGCTGTTTGTGCAGAAGGGGAACAGGCTTTGGGTGTGAGGCTGGGGTGTCCAGTAGGCACTGGTGCATGAAGAGTGCAACCTATCACTCGGGGCAGATGACCAAATGGCACCTGGCTGACCACTTTGGAAACAAATGGGACACCTTTGCCTTTGGAGACAGCTGAGACAAATTCTGTTTAAAACTGTGCTTAAAATGGGCTTTATTAATATAGAATTTTTAATTTAGCACTGGGAAGCTAACGTGCTGTATGTCGGCACTTCTGTCAGGCTTTAGGATGGAGATTGGGTTTTCCTCAGGGTGCAGCTGTTAAAAGTGCAAGAAACTGCTGTGGTTTCTCGGATTTGAGCAGGTCAGCCAGGCAGAGCATACCTGGGAGGCAGGAGCTGGGCAGCAGTGGACCTTGCACAAAGCAGAAATGCAATGCAGGACCTGTGGCCAGTGGTCAGCAGTGACTGGTTCTGCTTCTTCCATATGGGACAGGGGTGATTTCAATATAACAAGAGTTCCCTGCAACTCTGTGATGCAGTGCTCCCAACGAAGGGCACAACGATTCATTGACTAAATAGATGTAGCAAAAGCAGTTGTGATTCATTGTTGTTTGTAATAGGGATACCATGCACTGTGCCTGATTTTTAAATTGTGACATTATAAGAAAACTTTCTGGAATTAAGAGAGTATTGTGTTAAAGTGTCTCTTGAATCAAACTGTTTTCTCACATGGCAGTTTCTCTCTAGGTATTGATAATGTTCTCAGAAAGAGCAGGATGGGAAAACTGGAGGTCTCTTGGTCACCTCTTCCAAGAGCATCAGACACTTTTGTTGTTGGATGCAAACTATGGGGGATATGGAGGAGGTGAGGAGGTGTTTTTCAGTTTCTCCAGGTGGTTAATATCAAGGCACTTGATCACGTCAGTGTTTTGAGCTACTGGTTTTATGGCCAGGTGCTTGCTGCCATGAGTTAGGGTTTTGTAAATTAGGCCTTTATATATTCTGCAAAATATTAACAGGTTTACTCTCCCTATATACTCTTCATCATTGCTACATAACAGCGAAGAGCAATTTAGCTCCCTGACAGCGTATTTGAGTAAGACAGCAAATTGTCTGTGTTTACTTATGCTATACAATTCAGTAATTGTACTGTAAATCTTGGCCAAGTTCCTGAATAGTTGGTGCCTAAAACCAAGCTCTTAAATTTATATTTGGGTTCCTAAACAGAAGGTCTGATTTTTCAAATACTGAATCCGTCCTGACGCTTGCTGACTTTTTGGAAGCCAACAGGCTATCAATAGCGTTTTGAGAATCAGGCCTGCTATGGGTTCACATGCTTGTATGGGGAAGTTGAACTGTGGTTTAGACTCCTTTTAAGAATTGTCTTCGTAGTATTGCAGTGCCTGTTTTATTCTCTGCATTGTAATAATTCCTAGTGGAGCTTATTCATGTTGACAAAATATCAGTTTGGATTGACTAAAATGTTCAGTAAAAAAGTTGCCAGCAAGGTTGCTCTTTGAAATCTTTGCTGGAAGATGAAGCGATGAACACAGAATATTCTGGTACGTCACTAGGTTGGGGGTTTTTTTTCCTAAAAGGGTAGGCTATAAATACCACCTTTCATATAACATATGCTTTACAGCCTGTGCCTGACAACAAACCCGAGTGAACTAGGGTTCATCAGAAAAGCTGATTTTGCCCTCAGTATTACTGGGAGCTCTTCAGTGCCTCTTGGTGAGGTTTGTCTCCTGTGTGTCAGTGCAGTAAGGCTTCCTTTCCTTTCTCTATAAAATTTCAAGGAAAGTCTGATTCATTACTTCAGAGGCTGAACTAAATTCTTTCCTCTGGACCCTTTTAAAAGAAATCATTTAAGCCTCAACTACTTGTACTGGCAGCAGTAGCAGATGTGTGAAAGAGTGGGCATTCACTTTGCTTCTTCTTAACCTGTGGGCTCAGAAGCACAGAAGAAGGACTTTTTGACCGACGATAAAACAATGACAAAACCATTCCTGTGGAAGCACAGCATGCAGGCACTTTGGGATGCTTCTGGAATATATTACTGGGGATAACTTACTCTTTCTTTTAAAAAGAAAATCATACCAATGCCTTTAGGAAGAAAATGTCTTGTGTGATGAGGGGAAAGGGAAGAAATTATTCTTGGTAATATTGAAAAGTTGTTGAATCCACATAACCTTGGAATGGGAGGATTTAATATACAGTAAATCAGCAGAGTGATCTGGCATGATTGCAAAGGCAACTTACTTTGGTCTTGGAGATCTGTCATATCTTCTATTGAGATGCCCTGATGGATCAAAGTTTGCAGCATTTACAGTAATCAATGTGTACTCCTTTTGCTCAAATGGGAGCCACTTCTGAGAAAGGAACTTTATTTTGTAAACATTATTTGGCTGAGACTGAATGCATGTTTCTATTCCCCTTGCAGAGGCACAGCGATAGCTGGAATTGTTTTTGGTATAGTATTTATAATGGGAGTGATTGCCGGGATTGCCATCTGTATCTGCATGTGCATGAAGAACAACCGTGGGACTCGAGTAGGGGTCATCCGAACTACACACATCAACACTATCAGCACATACCCAGGTAAGGAAGCAAAATGACACTCCTTCAAGTGTGCCTGTGTTCATGGTAGGAATGTATCTTTGGATAGTTATGGCACCACAGTTAATGGGAGATGTGAATTCAGCAGGAGGCTCTTCTCAGTCTGGAGGGGAACAACGTGACTCCCTGCTGGGAAACGCAAGACAGCTCAGTGTGCTCAGTGTTCGTCAGTGCAGCACTCTGCTTGGGCTAATTTATTCAGATACTCCAGTAGGCTGATGAGATCTGGCCAGGTGCCATACTCCGCAGCTGTATGGCTTGTGGTGCCTGCAGTAGCATGTTGAGATCTCACTCAGGGCACTGCTGCATTGTACAGGATAGACCTCCCTGTGCCAGAGGCTCTCTGGTGATGGATCCCTTGTTTTTCTTTTGTGTTCTGGTTCTTGTATTTGCTTTTGTTCATATGCAGTCAGCTCCCTTTCATTGTCTGATATAATGGGGGCCTGGCATACCACAGAAAGGCGAAAACCTGGACAATAAGGCCTGTGGATCATAGCACAAAGGCTTCAAGTGGTGCCATGTGGAATCTAATTCAGCCCAAACTGGCTGGTACTTGGCCAGGGCTCACAAGCCCCTGCAGGATCCCAGATGATTTCTACAAAGGCACGTGGGCATTTTTGCAGGGTGTTCTCTGCTGTGTGTCCCAGGAGGGACTGCTGGCTGGCACGTGGTGCTGGATCTGAGCTAGCTCTCTGCATCCGTCTGGCACTGTGCCTGATCTGATAGGAACTTGGAGCATGGTGCAGAGAGGCCCCTTGCGCCTTGGTCAGAGTTAGCTGAGCATTGGATGTGCTCAGTGCGGGCTTGTCTGTGAGTTAACATTGTTTTGGTGTAACCTTTTTTTTAGGTGCAGGGCGGCACCAGGGGAGGCACAGAGCCTAAGCCAGATCTGGCACTGAGCTAATAAGCTGTCAGAGGCTCTGGGGCACCCCAGGGGACAGTAGGGACCCATCGTGGGTCTGCTCTAGTGCAGTTGTGCCCATAGTGAGTGGGAACTGGTACATCAGGCTGTACCTGAGCTAGCTCTGTGCAGAGCCACTCTGCCTGCACCACATTTGTCAATTCATGCCAGTCTAGGATTAGGGTACAGGAGCACCAAAGGTGGATCTGCACTGAGCTGGCTGGGGTCTGCAAGGCTTCTTTGTTTGGACTCCCCACCATGTGAAAGTGGCCACATTGTTGAAGAGCAAAACTGACCCTGGAAACGGCATAACGGTGTTTATGCAATGCAGCTATGTCTCTGCTTCAGTGATGTTGTTAATTAGAAATCCAGGAGTGATTGCCTTGGGATAACTTGAGAGTTCATTGTAATAAAAGGCAATGGTGTTTCATGGATGAAGTCCCCTCATCCCACTCTTAGAGATCCCCTGCCTTTATATTCCCTCCTGGTACAAAGGTTGCAGCAATGCCCACGTGGATTATGTATACTTACAGGCAAGAAATGCAATATTTTTTTATGTGTTCCTTTATCACTTTCACTACACTCAGTGTCTGTTTTCTCCCTCGTGGTCTTACTTTCCATTTAAACTAAAACCATCTATAATCATCCTTATCATTGCACCATTGTTTTGCATAGAGAGATGAGTAATGAAAGAAGACTGCAGTGTTCTCAACCATGAATTGCTGAAGAGCTACTTCAGAATCTCGTAGTCACTGCAAGCTGTAAAAACAAGAGCAAAATGAAGACTCCAGGGCTGTAGCCTTTTCCTCCCCAAGTCTGTTCCTGCAGTGACTCACCGCTCTCTCTCCACCTCCAGGCAGTTTGAGTCTGCACGCTCCTGGTTCCCCATGCAAACATTACTTTGAGCAGTTCTTCCTCTCAGCAGCAGCAGTTTTTGGAGGATGGGGAAGCTCTGAAATGATTTCTGTGTTGCCCGCTGTCATGAACACTTCTGGAGTAGTGACCTGACTTTGGCCGCCGGGTTTGTGACCAACCCTCCCCTGTGCCATTACCTGTTTTGGACAGGAGCGGCAAGCAGGCAGGCAAGGGGATGCCCTTCCTTTGCCTCAGCCACACCAACAGCCGGGTTCTCAGGGAGCAGAGAGTGTTTTTCATGGTGTTGTGAAATTTCAGTTTAACTCCAGCCAGCAACTAAGTACCGTGCAGCTGCTCACTCACTTCCCCACCCACCCTGGTGGGATGGGGAGGAGAATCAGAAAAAGGTAAAACCTGTGGGTTGAGATAAAACAGTTTAATAACTGAAATGAAGTAAAATAATAATAACAATAACAACAATAATAACTGTAATGAAAAGGAGAAAGAGAGAGAGGAATAAAACCCAAGGGGAAAAAAAACAAGTGACGTGCAATACAGTTGCCCACCACCCACTGACTGATGCCCAGCCAGTCCCCAAGTAGTGACCAGTGCCTCCCAGCCAGCTCCCCCCAGTTTATACACTGGGCAAGCTGTTCTGTGGGATGGAGCATCCCTTTGGCTAGTTGGGGTCAGCTCTCCTGGCTGTGTCCCCTCCCAGCTTCTCGTGCACCTGCTCCCTGGCAGAGCCTGGGAAACTGAAAAGTCCTTGACTTGGGGTAAGCACTGCTTAGCAACAACTGAAACATCAGTGTGTTATCAGCGTTACTGTAATACTAAATCCAAAACACAGCACTGTAGCAGCTACTAAGAAGGAAATTAACTCTATCCCAGACAAAACCAGGACACGTGGCACGTGGCACACTGGGATTTGAGTCTCTTCCCCCCATTACAAACATCCTGGGTTTCTGTTTCCTCTCCATTCAAGTGCTACTTCACTGCCAGTCTGCTTGAGACATCTAGGGAGGGGATAGGAAAGCATCCGTGGTGACATGAACAGAGACATGAGCAGACTTTGGACCTTAACAGTAACATAGTGACATGAGCAGATACAGACCTTAAAATTTGTAGAGATTACTCTAATGGGGTCTTGATATGGAGCCTACATTCCGTTCCCACCATGCTATCATTATGCGGCATTTATCATCTTCTTGATCACTGAATTAACTCTTCTTCTCTAAGATTAGTAGAAGTAGTTGAGAAAATGTTTTCAGCTGTTAGTGAATGTTATTTGTTGTTTCCTAAATGACAAACATTGGGCTCTCTTCAGATGTCTCTGCCGGCGTGATCAAGGTGAAAGCTTTGTTCTTCCTTAGCCCAAGCCCTGGGAATGTCCTGGGAAGATGTCTGGCATTTGCCCTGGGAGGTGCGATACTGCTGTGTTTGTCATGGCATGGCATGTCACAGATCTCCTCTGCATCCAGGGAGTGTTTCAGAGGTCTGTGGAGATCAGCGAAAGCCCTGTCTACCCCATCATTTTGAGATGGCATAAATCCATGTTGCTGCTGAAAGAGGCGGCAGAGAATGGTTATGATGAAAACCCAGCTGTCCTCTCCTGAAAAAGTTTAGCTCTGCCACATCACCCTGCTATGGCCGTATGGCCAGCCACCCAGCTCAAACTAGGGGCATTCAGCACTTTTAAATTACCGAGGAGACCCACCTGCTGTATGGCCAAACACTGTTACAAGCACAACGTGTCTCTGTGCCCACGGCTAAGCAGTGAAGGAAAGGGCAATGAGGAAGGACTTGCACTAACATAAAGTGGCTGTATAATGACAGTTGGGGAAAAAAAGTGAGTGCATTGCCGGGAGGCTTAACATCTGTTGTATGGAGGTCTGAATGATAACTAGAAAATACTTGGGGGCCTGCATCTGAAAAAAATATTTTTAACTATGTTTTCTTTTTTCTCCAATTTCAGTGGCTCCACCACCATACAGTTACGAATATGAAATGGAATACCCAGCTGACCTACCTCCACCTTATACTCCAACCCCACAGACTTCGATACAGTACCCCCCACCCCCTCCGTACCCTGGCTATTCAGGGAAGTAATCATATGGCTTCATACAGATAGCCTGTTGAAACAGCCAGCACCATTGGGACAAATATTATCGGCTCAGGGACAGATAGGAAGGGGTCTGCATCAACATTTACTGCCAGGTGTTGAAATAACCTGTGGGGGTTGCCATGGCTCAGGATGAAGAAGAATACTGTCCACTCCAGACCATCATTTTTCATGATTAAACATGTGACCAAAGAAACAGTTCCTGTAAGTTAGTGCCTGATGGGTAGTGCTTAGTATTAGTGCTTAGCTTCAGCTGCAACACGTTACAGCGTGTGGGAGTGGAGGTCTTCCCGTGTAAGAACATACAAGTCATGCACATGTTTCAACAAGCTGTTTTGAAAGCACAAGAGGCACCTGCTGGGGCTTATTCTGGGATAAAACTCCAACTACTGTTGTCAAGTATGTGTTACATCTTTCCTTGAAATGAGGAGAATAAGAAAGAACAAGGAAGACTGAAGCTATTTTCAGTTTCTTCTTAAGTCTGGTAATACCGAGTGACCAGCCGTACATATTGGTCTGATAAGCGTATTACAAGGAGAAATGCTATCGGAGCTATTCAGTAACCAAAAAATTATGGATATTATCTTTGGCAGAGTGCAGGTTGTTTTAAGTGCCTTTTTTTAAACAGTTTGAAACTAGTTTGTTGCCTAAAATATAAACAAAGAGCATTTTTATATGTGAAATACTCTAATTTATAGTTGATTTATTTTACCTGGACTTGAATACTGTATACATTAGAAATATGCTACAGTGCCTCTTTCATCAGCAAATGATAACTTTGATTTTTTACAAAAATACTGCATTGGGAAAACTCACAAATGGGAGAAGAAATAAAAACCAAATATTAAAACATCATTGATTTGTCTTCAGTTGGATTGCATAAAGACTATTTAAAAAAAAAAAAAACAAAACATATTGTTTACCAGTAATAATGATATTCAGCCTAACCAAAGAGATGAACATAGAGACTATAAGCATCAGACTCCTTTTCAATGTTGTCTTGGGCATTTTAAAACTGTAATACTTTTTGCATTTGTCACACATACTGTTCAAAATTACTTTATCTCTACAATATAAACTACAGACCTTTATGATTTAAAATGTTCTGTATCCTTATGGGACTAACTGTAAATCAGCAGAAGCTATTTGACTTCAGAACAGAGTATTCCATTACCTTAAAGCATCATCCTTCCATGGTAAGACTAGTATTTTTCGCAGATTTATTCATGAACCACAAAGACAGTGGTTCTTTTCAGGGACTTGAAAGTGCTGAATGCCCTTAGTTTGAGTTGGGTGCCTAGGCAGTTTGAAAGTGCTACAGCCAAAATAGCAGAAGGCGTCAAAAATACAGCACCTAGAGCTCAGGACAGCTATGGCATCAGGTCCGTTTCAGAGGGAGAGTCTGCAGGTTACCACTGATTCCCAGAGATCAGCACACATTTAAATGTCTTCCAGGGTGACCCTCATCTTCTTTTCAGGTGTATCAGTGTATTAATGAATAAAAAAGCAGCTTGCAGAAGGTGGTACCGTATCGCAGTGAAGTCAACTAATAACTTCTCGTCACCCCCTCAGTCTGATATTTTTGGCATTGTCATGATTCAGGGAAGAACTCAAGCATCGTTTTAACTGAGCACAAAAGTTACTCAGAGGCTTTCTTGTAAACTAGCCCTTATTGACTGTTCTTGATCAGATTTTGTAGTTTCAACCTTTCCAGGCTGATATAACTTATCCTCTTGAAACCCCACTTGAAAGCACGAATGGCCTCAGTCCTTGCCAGTGTAAGTTCAGACGATCTGTGTTGTGGCCTTTGGCCAAACTGAGCCTCGAATCACAGGCCCATTGGCTACCCAGGCATTTGTAACCTGGTCAGAGGAAAACGGCTGTGTCACAAGTTTTGGTTGCTGCGGGTTCCTTGGAGTCCTCTCCAAGGAAGGAGAGTTACATTCTCATTTCTATTTTGCTGTTCAGAGGTGACAAGTCCTGAACTAGGTTATCTTTACAATTACTTCTCCTCTGGGCTGTGTCCTGCGACATTTCAGCTAGTAGCTGGTACCCTGACTTCTCAAGAGACGGATGTTCCTCAGTTGAAATCCTCCCATGAAGGAAGGGCAACCTTCTGCATGCGGTGTTTTGGCAGTCCCTGCTCAAAACCATCTGCTGGGGTATCGATGTGCCTGCCAACATGGTGGCCAGCATGAAGAACAGAGGAAGCATAGTTTTCTCTGCGAGAAATCCTGTTCCTACCACATCATTCTAAGCTAGTACCTCAGCACTTTCCAGCTGATCACACCGGATGGTATTTCTGTTCCAAAAAGTTACCTATAGATAAAGAGTGTTGTCATTCTTCACATTCTTCTATTTCATTTCTTTGTACTGAGCATGCAGACACACAAATCAAAGAGCAGTTTGCATTTGATGAATCCAGCCTCCTGAAAAATACAGAGAAAGAGAATTATCCTATAGATCATAACTCTTCCCTTAGAGGAAGAATTTCTCCAGCCGTGACATTTGTCAGAACAAATTAGAAAGCAGATTTCTTAAATGTAAAGGCATTTTTGGAAAACAACTATAAGTCTTTAATCACAGAGTTTTCTGGTTTTCAGCTTTGCAATTGTGTGTAGCCTCTGATGGCACTCATAGTGACCAAAGTATCTACAATGTATACATGACTTATTCCAGGGGGATAAACTATGGGGATAGGAAATGGAGAACTTCATAGTGATGAAGAGCTGGTTGTTGCTATAAAAACACTGATCAGGACATTGATTTTTGGTATGTTAATTAATGCTCTGCAGATCCACGTATGTTGGGCCATACCAGACAAATTATTTTAATCTCAGAGGACACCGCATCTCGTCCTTGCTAAAGGCATAAAAATAAAGGTGTTGCCCTTTCAGCAAACCAGGTAAAACTAGCAGAGAGTAACCTATTTTCAAAAAGAGGTGATGATTGCATTGAAAATAAGTAAAACTGAGAGAGCCAGAGAGAGGAGGGAGTCTGAAAGATATATAAACGTGAAAGAATGGAACAAAGAAGTTGCTACATAAACATAGGGAAGCATTTGTTAATACTAAAGTTATATTAGTTGAGTTTGGTTGAAAAAGTTGAAGTGCTGTTATACCTTAAGTGTTATTTTCTTTGTGTGGAAACATATAATTTGTTCAACGCTTCCATATTCAAAGTTCCTGCAGTGCAGACATTGCCGGCCAGTAGTCACTTGTTCTGTTTCACATGAATAGCTTGCAAATGAGTGGGTTAGTACAAAGAGACTTAGTCACACTGACTTATTTCAGCCTCATGCCCTACATTGCATTGCAGAGTAAGAACTGAAATACAGAAATTAAATCTATGGCTGAGAAAGGCCAAACGAGCTTTCGCTTTTCTCACTTGGCAGGGAACATTATCAGTAATTTGGTTGGTGACTGTAACGTTGCCCTGGGCAGTTCGTATACTTGGACCAAACGCAACTGATTTTCTTCTGGTCTCAGGTCCCTCTGCTTTTGGTTCGTGATTTCTAGGCTGAGCTGGGGAGGCAGAGAAGGAAGGTCACTGTGTCAGGAGTACAGGACCTGGTCCCATGAGCCTTTCTCCTTGGTTTCCTAGTTTAGCACATTAGATGACTGCCTGGTTGCACACTTGCTGTTACGGATTGGAAGCAGCGGGAGTTGCAGGTGCTTACAAGGGCACATATGTTTTCACATGCTCTGGTGCCAGTCCTGTTTTATGGGAAAAAAAATTTCTGTGTGATGTCTTAGTTAATCATGTATCAGGAATATTTCAAGCCATGATTCATTTCACAAACTTAATTTAATCTGGCGTTTTCTTAACTTTTTCCCCCCCAAAAAAAAAATGAGCTACTTCGAAACCAGTTATCTCTCTGATGGCCTGCTGTTTCCAGGGTATATACCAAACAGCAGGAGAAATCTATTTAAGAGCTAATGACCCATTTGGGAGACTTTACAAATTAGGTAATAATCAGTTGGGGGAGTTAAAAGGCCAAGACAAAGCCAAGGGAAGTTAATGTGCCAGACTGCCATTACCTAAATGACACACTCCCAAGAAAGGATCGTTAATGCTATTATAAGCCTTTTTTAATTAATGAAAAATGTAATGATTTGCTTTTTGAATGTTGGTAACTTTGAAAGATGCAGTTTTACCAGTGTACTAGACCACATTTTCAATAGTGCCACAATGAAAAGATTAGATTGCTCCATAGAGCGCCTGGATCAATATTAACAGTGTACTGGTATAGTAGAAATAGAGTCTTTCAATTTAAATCAAATGTTCTCAAGACCTTTTGTGAAATCACAATGATATTTTTTGGATGTAATGGGATAGTTCATAAAGCACTGATGGCTGTCTGTTAGAGCAGTATGTTTGGCATTCCTGTATTCACTTTCATCCTGGAAGCTCTCCAAATGTTTTAGTAACTGGAAAAATAATTATTTTAGTCACCTTGGAATAAAAAGCAACAGGTATTTAACAGCACACAGTAATAGTATGTAACACCCCGAGGCAGAAGCTGCACAAAAGAATTAAGGACAATTGAATATATTTATTCAGTTTCACTAAAGTGTCAGTGCTTGGACGAAACATCTTGAGAAAATAACAACCAGGACCTTTTATCCAGTTGTCCTTATGCTTACTTTCCAACGGGTGCACCAAGTCTAGTGGTGGTTTTTATACTGCAGCCATGCCTGAGGTCCAAAAAGCAGAGCCCCAGTCCACGCCTGGATTATAGTGCACCTACTGTAAAAACACTCCTGCTCTGTCATGATTTTGGTGTGCAGCCGAAAGAGATGAACAGAGGACTAAAAGGAGAAGTGATGGTTCCTCACTTTACAAAAGCAAAAGAAAGATAGGGGGAAACTAAAATGGTCAAGGGTTTTTGATTTTGCTCTCCTACAGAGAATGGCTCGCTGGTGCTGGTGACTTTCACCGTGGAAGAGCAAAAGGAATGAGCATGGAGAGTATGCTGAGGAGCTGCCACACCATCCAGAGAACAGACCAGAGAAGGATCTAGGAAGCTCCAGCTTGGGGATCATGTAACTCAAGGTGCTGGAGGCAATAACTAGAGTAGAAATGCTTGTCTGTCCAGTTTGTTGTGCAGATTAGATGGTCAATGTTTACACAGCACTGGAAATGGAAAATGTTAATTGTTTTCATTATGCTATGCACCCTTAGTATTTTACTGGAGAGTAGGAAAGGGCAGGCTTTGTATGCCATTGCTATCACAGTAATGACTAAGAATGGACTAAAGCCAACAGAAACAAAAGGAAAGCCAAAGACTTAGGTGTTTCTGAAGAGAAAGTGGGGTTTTTTTGTCAGCCTAGCATATGGAGCCAGTTCCTTCATGGAGGCGAGATGGCCTACTGCCAGCAAAGGCAGCTGATTTTAAACAGCTGAAGCCTGCAGGAGGGAGGCTGAAGAGGGAACTGTGTAATGCTGGTTTTCCCCAGGTCTGAGACTTCACCTGACCCCTCCACTCACTTGCAGGAAACTTGCTTGGGGGGGGGGAAGACTTCAAGGCAGTCCCCTTTCTGGCATTAATGTCAAGCTGGCTATCTTAGCACATAAACTTCACAACACATCTATGATATGTTGCTTTTCAGGGATATGGGCAAAACCATTTTTTCGTGGCCAGTAAGTAATGCCCAGTTTTCTCACAATAGATCCCATGCTGTATTGATGGGAAGTTCTCCATTACAGGCGCTAATCTGGAGACTGGTACCACCTTTCCCCAGTTTATCCAAATTATTCTGTCTTTTTTATATTATAGCATATTTACCAGACTCATCTCATTGTCCTTACTTTGCATGCTCCCTCAAGATCCCTCAGGGCTGTGTCCTTGTTTTACTGCTGCTTGCCAAAGAGTTTTTCTGAAGAGCGCTGGTCACAAGAAAACACTTCCCAAGCAGACCCCTTCCCCTGCCTCTCTGCATCACCTCTGCATCAGCTAGGAGCTGCCTGGGGAGGCTGAGCTCTGCAAGTCAGCCGTGCCCTGGTTTCAAACACAGCCTTTTCTGCAGGGGAGGAAGGCAGCTATCCTGTGATCATCCTCAGCCCAAGCTTTGCTTGTGATGAGGCTCCCCTTTCTGTTTCCAAAAATTCTAATATTGTCAGTAAGTTTAGAAAGAAGAAAAGGAAATGTAAAAAGCAGTCATGCCCACATCTGCTTCCTGGTTTAGCTCAGGTCTGAGGGTTGTCTTTTTCCCTGTGTATTGCCAGCTATCAAGCTGATGGCATGTCTCCTCTTTACTGAATGTTTATGTTTCCCTTCGCTGTAGAGCATCTTTAACAGGAGGGGAGGGTATGTTATGGGCATCTGTGCAACTGCAAAGCGCACACATTCCCTGGGGCTGCCTTGTGATTTTGGTACTTGCAGCCCTCTGCTTTGTGTCTGGACCTTTGCGAATGATTGCTCAACTTTTGCTTTGTTGAAGTATAATATGCATCCTGGCTTAATTTTTAGATGTCTAATGTCCCTTGGTTTTATTTAGTAACTTGTTGGTTACTAGGCTGTGCTTAATTAAACAAAATGTTAATCTGTGGCTGGGAATCCAGTAAACCCATGTAGTGGGACTCAAACTCATTCATTATATCCAGAAACTTGAACCATAACTCAACAACTACAGATTGTATAGATTGTATGGCAGGATAGGCAGAACATACACATGCAGTAAATCCGTACACTTGCAGCTGACCCTTGTTTGAGGCTGGGCATGCTTGCAGTGAGCCACTTCATTATAGGAATGGGCTTGGGGTGGTTGATTATTAGCAAAGCATAAAGGGATACCAGGGTACCTACCGTTTATTGACATATAAGAGACAAGGTTGCTTCTGGACCTGCTACCTGACATAACAAGAATTTATGAAATCATCTGAGGCTGCCCTTGTCAATTATCATTATTATTTCTGTGTTTAAAAAACAAGGCAGTGTTCTTGTGGGCATTCATCAGAAAAGCGCTGTGGTAGTACAGTCTCTGCTATTGTGCCTCAGCTGAGACCTTTTCAGGTAAATTCTTTAGATTTAGGAATGAAAACAAATACTTATGTGCTCCATTGCTGTTCCTCATTTGGCGGTGCTCTTCCTCTGAGGTGGAGGGAGGAGGATCAGCCATCTGAATCAGGATTGGGAAATCAGCTGATGAATGTGTGTGCCCATAGTGCTGAGCTTGGAGATAAACCATCCCAGCTGGGTGATAGACTGGGGCTCCTGACCCACAAACTGTGAACCTAGATTTAAGAGGTCTGCTGCAGCTATTACTGTTGCTGTATATCCGTCCTCATAATCTACAAGAGACTATGGCGAGGTATGAAAGGTCCCTGACACATGTGAGAGACTGGTGGAGTAAAACAAAGTTCCCACCAGCTCTCACTATGTGAGACAATCAGACTAGGGCAGTTCGGTGAGTGTTCCCTGCCGGGGAGGGCTCCCTCTCCCAGCCAGGAGTCCCCATGTCCCACCATACAAGCGGCTGCTCCCCCCTTCCGCGGGGGCTGGTGTATGGCACCCACAGGGTAGCAAAATGAACGGTGGACACATTAGTAAATCAGCTCGGTAAGATCCAATACTTACTCTCATTGAAAAAACTGTCGTTAAGATCCACATTTCCTTTTGGTTGCTTATGTTTATTGCTGATTATAATTTCTGGTCAGCTTCTGTGAGTGAGATTGAGGACAAGCTGTGACTAGTGATGTGGTACGGAGAGGGGATGCTGTATGTCTCAAGGATTGGAGTCCTGCGGAAAGGTAAGATCAACCTGATAATCAAAAAGCCTGGGAAAAGTCACAACATAAACATGTAGGTTTATTGATGCTTATCTTTAAAGCCAGAAGAGTAGCATCCTGACATTCCTATCCCTTCCACACTTGTCATATTCATTTAAAAAAAGATCAGAAGCCTAAGATACATTCTTTCTCTAGCTGCTGAGCGCAGAGAACTTGGTTTTTAAGCCTTATCTACTCAGTGGTAAGCTTGGACAGTGATCCTTCTGACACGAAAACAGATAATAAGAGGGACTGATTCGGATCTTAGATCTTGGCTTATGGGAAATGAGGGAAAACAATGCATCCCACTAGTTGGAGCTCAAGATTCAGTGAAGTTTTAAAGCGTTTCTCTATCCATGGATAGCAGGCTTTATTTTGATCATGCTAGTCTAGATAACTGGTGAGAGTTTTCATAAATTAAATAGGACAACAGTGATCAGTTCTGTCTGGGATGGAAGAAATTCTGGTCTAGGGAGAGCGAAGTGTCTACTTTCCCTGTGCCCTGCTCACCATGGCCCTCACATAAGGCTGGCATGCACAATGAACTTGGATTAAGCAAAGCGGGATCTACATCCAGAAATACACTTACTCATTTTATATCAAATTTGATGAACTGGTATTTTCAACCTTTAAGACTGAAAAGGGCAATTAAGTCTCTGCCACTTGCTTCTTCCATGCCCCGTGAGTAAGGAAGCGGAGTGCAGGCTGACCTCTGGCAGTAGCTTTGCCTGGCCTTGCCCTCCTGCAGAGCCCGGTGACAGTGTGGACGGAGGGATCGGACACAGCTCTGAGCATCTGCATCCAGCCTTGGGAACTGTTAGGCAATCGTATGGCCAACTCTGCAATCTCTAGACTTAATATTTGAGACAATGTATTTACTTTGCATAAGTTGTCCACATCTGGGTGCCTACCCAAGAGTTAAGAATATTTGGTCTGACTTCCCAGCTTCTAAAAATAATCCTCCGTCCTGCATGAAAGATATATTGCTATGAAAGGCCAGTTCCATTGGGTCTAAGAGCTAAACAAATAAAATGATAAATTTTCCCTGGGCTTCACCTGAAGACTTCCTCACTTCAGGTAATTAGCTCCAGTCCACCCTGAGTACAAGGGCTAGAAAATGACAGCCAAGGATTTCTGCTAAAGGGAATGTCTCATCCTGGGCAGTGGGAGTGACTTTGGTGCCGCATTTTTAAAATATGCATAATTCAATCTGTGATTTAGAAATATTTCACTTATCCTGGTTATGAAAAGAAAACAGAACAACAAGAGGTAAGGGAAATCTTCAAGTGCAGATAAATCTTTCTGTTCTTTTTATCTTGGAGGTCAGTGTTTAAAAGTAAGAAGCTGTAGATAAAGATCTTCAGCAATTTTCAGTCTTCTCTTGCCTATATATTTCCCAAGTGGCTGTCAAGTGTTATTCCTTCCTGGTGTTGTCAGTTTCTATTGCCTGGTACATGATATATATTTTAATTGACAGCCAGTAACAGCCATTCCAATCATACTGAAAATGGTATTTTATAGCCAGTGTGGATGGAAGTCATAACTTGAGGATGTGTCAGGTACTTGTTGGAAATATGAATAATTGATACTGAATATAATACGTTTTCACAGTCCCTATTTATTAGAGACAACACAATCACAAAATAGCTTTCTTTGCTTTTAATGGTTTCCTTTACATGATTTGCTAGTCTGTGTAATTCAAGAAGAAAATTACTCAACATATAGTTCAGGTCTGAGTGAAGACTTGAACTTAGAAATGTAATGAGGCATGACAAAATATTCAGTTTTGCCCTCGGAAATATTGAATACAAGGTTGACAGTTAAAGTGTCTTGGAGCATTCTTCATTGAAATGTGTCAGCAAGACTTGAAGTTAGTTCTGTGTGGCAACGTGCAAGTGTGATTTTCACACATGGTACACCTGGGAGGACAGCAGAGAGGACACAACAGTCAGACCTGCAGGGGGGAGGTGCAGAGGCTCTGGAGAGACTGCACCCATTCCAAGACCACTGCTGTCCTTGCTCCTATGTCTTTGCTGCTGCTGCTGCTCATGTTGTTACTGGTAAATTTGAGTTGGGTGTATTGACTGAGATCTGGTAACCCACCAAAGGCAGCATGAGAACAGAGTACACTAGGAGAGGTAATGGCTTTTAAGAAACCTTTTGGCTTGAGTACCCATTAATGTGGAAGGTGAAGATCCCATGGTGTATTTGGCTTCACTGGCAATTAACATGTTTTCTATTACCTGTGTGGTACTTCTGAGTTTGGCTAAAGCTCACCATTGGTTCTGCCACTGATCTTGAAATTTTATTTTTGCTAGGCTGGAGTGTGATACAGAGATTTACATATCTAAACGTTTTGCTGAGACCATGCCACTGCTGAGTTCTTGTGATAACTGCAGGCCATCATGCCTGCCCTAAACCCCTTAGTGGAAGGAAGCATTGGTACCCCTGTGCATGCTGCAGCAGTGTCCTCAGGACCAGAAGGATATTAAAACCATCTAAGTGGGTTGGGAGGCATGTCTTTTTTAAACTTTGTACCTGATGTTGTAGGTTATACAACAGACAACCTACAAGAAGGTTGTCTTTTGATAAATGAAGAGTGAATACCAGTTAGATGGGACTAAAAAAAGATAGTATTTGTTCAGCTTGTTTACCCTGAAATGAACAGCTGGCCTGTGGTTTGGGAAAAGAAGAGGGTCTTCCCCTCTTTGCTTTCCAGGATTGTTGGATGCTGAATAAACTTCCAAGATCTGGAGGTAAAAGTAATGGAGTCACCGTAACAGAGGAAAGCTTTCCACCTACTCTGGGCTTGTAGCCTGCTTGGGCTAAGACAACCTCATCTCCAAGTCTTCATGCATTTTTCCTATATCTTCCTTATCAGCCCAGAGGGTTTTTCCTGGCAGATTTTAAGGACTTTCCAGAGTTTTCCTGGGAATACACAGCAGACCCATTGAGGCCACCATGCGAGAGTCACAGGCAGGACGGCCGCTGCCTGCCGCGTGGCTGCCTACACACCCCGCAGGCCAGGTGGGTCTGGGAAGGTGCAGAGAGGGCTTCAGCTCAGCTGCTGCTGCTGGCCTGCTCCTTGTGGTAGATTAATTTTATATTTGAAGGAGATTTACTGCATCTTTGCAGAGCTTTCCAGAAAATTCAGATTTATTGTGCATGCATTCATATTTCTTTCCGGGAAATCTTCAGCCTTAAATAAAGGTTGACTGAAAAAAAAAAAAGGAAGAAAAGAAGGTTTTACCACAGGCTAAGCTAATAACCAGTCCTCGCTACCGTATTGCAAAATCAGCTGGAAGTCAGTCAGGGTTGTTTGTTTTAATATTGACAGCAACTTTCCTTTCCTCAGCCACACTCTGCAAAGAACAGGAGTCACTCCCCACCCACCCACCCCCGCCCCAGTTTTTCAGTAAGATAATTAGCTATTTCACAGCTTTAAAAACATAGGCAAATACCCATCTTTCACATCAGGAAGATACAGTCTTTAAAAAATCTCAACTGAGCCGAGGAAGGGAGGAGCTCCCTTCCCATTTAAAAGCAGTAAGTTCAATTTTTATGCACCAACTGGGCTGGATCCTGATGGCTGCCCAGTTGCAACAAGGCACAGCACCACAGTGCCTTGGTCTCTGTGGTGGTGCTGTCGGCAGCTGCGTTTGGGGGGGGGCCCTGTGTGCTGGGGACTCTGGGGCAGGGGTGGTGGTGGAGCTGGTCTGCGGCGGGCTGGGTGCTCCTGCCAGCCCTTCTCTGGGGAGTGCCTCTGTCCCTGGTGACCGGCACCTCATGTCCAGCTGGGATATGCCGGCTTCTTCACGAAATACTGCCGGAAATGTGAATTTAATGAGACTGAAGTCAGCAGGTAGTTTAGCAAATTAGCTTTTTATGTCCGTAGTTGATTTTCACACATCAGTTCCCTCTCCCTTTCCTCTGAAAGCTGCCTGTTGAGCAGAAGTATGAGTATGTGAGTAAAAGACCCTTGGCCCCAACTCTTCTGATCTGGGTGTAATTCCACCTCTCAGTAGGGTAAGCAGCTTTGAGCCCTTCCTTTGTCTTTTTTGAGAGAGGGCAGTGAATGCGCTGATAGGTGAAATCCCAACACAAGATGGCTGGATCATCCACAGATATGGTCCTTCGTTGTGTCACATCAAAGCAAGCACAAGTACCAAAAAAACCCTTGCATGTGGAAATACATAGTGAGACCTGTGCTTATTTGCTGTCACCAGGCCCTCTGCTCATGGGTGCCCAAGCCCAAATCACGGCAATCCCCAGAAGAAATGACAGCCAGTGCATGTTTGCTCTGGCAGAGCAGGGCCCACTGGTCTGTGACCTGGGGGCTACCTGTAATCCAGCATCCAGTTCTCCATTCCATCAAATATCTTCTGGCTTCATGTCTCATCTTGAGGTGAAACATTCCTATTTTATTAACTGCTTTAGTAACTGAAGGGTTTTTTCCCCCTTTTTTCCACTCCACAACATATAATTAGGGTTTCTATTGGCATGAGGTTGCCTCATTTGACTACTTCACACTGTTTTTCCAGGGTGGGAGTAACTATGTAGGAATCAAGTATCTTATACTGTAGTTACAGCAAAGGAAAGTTGTACTGCTTACGTGTACTGTCTACCATTTAGTTGCAAATGCTTCTCAGAAAGGCAAGGAAATTCTGTACATCCCTCTTACATTGCTCTCCAAGGCAGAGCCCTTTCCCCTTTAGAGGACTTGGCAGACACAAACTGAGAAAACATAAGGTAGCACAAAAGCTATCTCATTGCCTTGAAGATTGTTTGACTCTTACAGCGAAAACAGTGCAGAAATAATGAGGAACTATGACAGAATTTCAGAAATAAAGGACAATATTTGTTATCACTAATAGCAATTTATTGTGGATTTTTTTCTGTAAGCTCCTCATTCCCAGAGAGTGCTGTGAGGGGAGTTTGTTGAGGCATGGTGGTGCTGGGGGACAAGGCAAGTGGTGGAGTAGGCAGAATCCCTTCGTTCCTCCAGAGAGGTGCTTGCCTTGTTTGGAGTTCAAGTTCACATGGTCATCTGTTCTTCGAAAGGCAGCTCAGCCTCCAGTGGCTTTGGGTTGATACACACCAGATGAGGTACACAATATATGCCAATCTCTTACTTAATAGGGATTTAAGCATAAATTTTATTTAAAAAAAAAATAATAATGTTCTTTTAGCCGTTTGTCAAAGAGTGGGTAAATTCTTTTTAGGTGGTATTTCCCAAAAGGCAAGATATTATGTCATTATCTCTGGGCAGCTGCTGTTTCATTGATGTATGGAACTTTGGAGGAACACCTGGGCTAAATAGGACTTCTTAACAGCGGTACTGTGTCATAAATGGGCACGGGCAAGCCTAGCCCACCACAGGGGCACGGAAGGAGTGCCTTTTGCAGGGCAGGGAACAGACAGCGTACAGCAGAGTCTACCCACCAGCTCTGAATAAAAACCTAGTACCTTTATTTCAGTTGTCTCTAGAAGGGACAGTTAACTCCATGACTTTTTTAAAGTATCTTTAAGGTTCAGAGGATGAAGGGCTTCTCTCATGCTTGACCCCATTCTTGTCGCCAAATAACAATAGTGCATTTGAACATCTCTGCACAGCTCAGCAAAGCGAAGAGTTTTTCAGCTGAAGAAAAGGAGACAGATTTCTGAGAACACCACATAGGCATGAGGTAGTGTAACCTCACTGCATTTTAAGAAAAAAGTATTTCAAGGCCTTTTTTTCTTTTTTCTTTCTTTTTTTTTTAATATGGATTCCCCACAGGGTTTCTAGGATAAGGGAGATTATTACAAGTAAACTCCTAATAACAGCTTTTGTTGACTAGGCACACATGGGCAAGAGGTTTTGGCATCCAGGGTCGGCTGGCAATATGGTACTCATCTCCCCAGCCCTTCTACATGATAGCTGGGGGGCCAACATTTCTGCTCCCTGCCTCCAAGCTGGCATTACATATCTCAGCAACATGGACCCCTATGAGGATTTCTGGTCTGTCCCTAAATTTCCTCAGCAGGCTGGAGAAGAGTATTAAGTCAAGGTTGAAGCATTCAAAGGTATAAAGCTGGGGTAACTACTGGGTTGCTGGTGACTTCAGGAGGGGCTCAGGAAGACACATGTGGACCAGCAGGCTCTGGCACCATGGACGTCATTAGTTTTCTTGCCACCTTGGCAGAAAACCAGGCTTTCTGCAGAGGCAGTCTGCAACAAACTGCTCCAGAGCCCAGGGCCTTCACTAACCTTGTTTCCATTAGGGATGAAATGTGTATACGTTAATTAAAGAACCAGCTCCTAAAAGGCAGCATTAGCCAAAGAGCAGAGGAATGGCTCAGTGCTGGTGACACTGGCTTGTGCTGCCTGGGGGAGGCTGCTCTGTCAAGTACTCTGTCCTGGTCTGCATGGGAGAATGGCTGATTCTCCCAAAATCCGTGGAAACATTCTTACTGCAACTTGTAAAACCTTGGTCTTTCATGTATGAGAACCTGTGCTTAGCACATTGCTTTCTCGATGGCAATCTTATTTTACATCAATTATTTGAAATGCATCATTCCTCCAGCAGTAATACACAAAGTCCTTTCTCTTCTGCGTGCCATTTCTCATAGTTTCAGATCAAAAAGCTTTTGCGATAAACAATTATTTGTTACACATACCTTACATGCTGATGCGAAGCCTAATTTCTCCGCAGCGCAGAGAAGAGGTGGAATAGTTAATATCCCCTTGCTCTGAGAAGGGCTGCAGAATAATAACACGGGAAGCTGAAATAATCATTCTGCCATCAGTTGTTCTCCCCTGGGCCTGCCCACAAGAAGTCATATAGAGAACTGTTAGAGGCAGGCACCGCTGAAGATTGCCTGCTAATTTTACTCCCTGTAACAGAATCTGTTTATTCAGAAGATGCACTCTATCTTCTCTGCTGTGATTCAGAAGAATCTTAATCTGACGTGATTTGTTTCATTTTCTCTCCTTGGTAATTAATATTGCTGCATGAAATCTGAGGCTTAGTTCTTATTGCGAGCAATATATTATGAAGTGATTCTTTTTGTTCAAGTAAATATAATCTATATTTTATTATTAACTCTCTAAATCTGCTTTTCTTTCGTAATAATAGCATTGTCTCGGGAGATTGTAGTTAAGTGTCTACATTTTTGGTTTTATTGCAAAAAAAACCCCTTGATTAAAACGGGAGCAGGAATAGTCTAGAAAAAGTATAGTTTATATAATTATTTCAATACAGAGTTTATTTGAGTTTTAAAGAGCTTCCCAAAGGTGAGTATCTGCTGATAATGCTATTTGTGAGATACCCAAGGGACAGTGGCTCTAGTTCACTTTGCAGAATGGCTCATTTTCCATTTCTTATTTTTCTGTTCCTTTTTTTTTATGCTCAAATTGAGTTTGGCCTGAGTTTCTGAAACTTGAGTGCCTGAAACTGAGCCATTTCCTCAGAAGAAAAATCTGACTCCCAGTGCCTCTGAGGGAGCGGTGCTGGGAGCTGCATGGGTTGCAGTGTTCAGAGGCAGCTGGCCAGTGATCAGCGGTTAACCTATTTACAGGACACATTCTGAAACCACAGACCAGAGGTTTTCTTCTCACTGTCGTGCTTTTCTCTTTTCTATTTTCCCCTGGGGCCCTGGGTCAAAGTAGGTATTGCTCCCTCATCCAGTGGCCCTTCTCATTCCCATACATCCCACATGCGCAGCAGCAGTAAATGAAATGTGAAAATTTGCCCCAAATGCCATTTTAATTACGCAACAGGGGACATTCTCAGGCAGTCAAAATGGAGAGCAATTGCCTGATTATGCAGTAAAATCAGTTGATGATAAATCTTTCTTTCCCGTAGTTCCTTTCTTTCTAATACCGTCTCCTTCCTTCATTATTTTACCTTCATTTTCCTCTCCAAATATATAACTGTTAATAGGATAGCTGAATGAATAGGACACTCACCTGGGATGTACTTTGCTTTTGCTCATAACTCTGCTGCAGCTGTGATTTTCAACATCTAATTTTTGCTGTGCTTTGGTTCCCTGCCTGTAAGGTCGGGATGGCGTTTCTCTAACACAGGGGCACTGTGAGACAGAACCACTTAAAGCCGGCAGGTGGTTCAGGTGTGGTTCTGGCGAGGCTCTTCAAGAACCTAAATAGATTAATGGAGTTGTGTCCCTGTCTGCTAGCCAAAAAGCTTTTAGGAGACTGCCACTCACATCGTCTGTACTACCTGTAACAATCAGGGAAAAGGGACTGTGGAGGGGGGTGGGTGGGTGTGCATGTCTGTCTGTGTATTCATGAAAGACAGACTGTACAGACATCTTTACAAAGTAGAAAAGACCTGTGGCTGTAACCACAACGGTGGATAGCCCTCTGTAGGAATCTGCCTGTGGGTACAGATAAAAGTGGAATGATTCTGGCAATTTGAGAAAAATTGCTTTTGACAAAAAAATAATTGTGAACTCCCCAGACTGGGCTTATGGGTGGTGGAGGGGTTTTGCAGAGGAAATAATGTTTCCCAGTAAAAACGGAATGATGCTCTGCAAGCTCCCGTGAAGCTCCCTCTAATCCCTGTCTTGCCTCAGGACACTCCCTCTAGGATGGACATCTCTCACCCAGAGGAGTGTTAGAAGGCCAGGAGGGCCTGGGTCTAAAATGGCTTTCCTAGGCTGCCCATGTAGAGAGTAAAATGAAAGACTTGAGTATCGGTGTTGGAAGAAGTAACTCAGCTTTCCCCAGTGAGAAACTGAGTTGAGCTCATAGCCTAAGAAAACCCATCCCCAGCAAAACCCCATCACCAGCAAAGCAGATTCATGGGTCAGTTCCTGGGGCCAGGTAAGTCACTGTTGTGATGAGCTGTCTCCTGCTTCACTTGAGATCGATACAGTGATGTGCCTCCTCAAAAAACCCTCCTGTCCTTCTCAGCACTCCTGACACACATAACTGCGCGCACAAGCAGTGGTTTGACATTTGCAGTACGTTCTGCCTAAGCATTGTAGTGGCAACAGCAGGGACTTAGTATTTCAGCCAGTCCAGGAATAAATTACTGTTCAGGACTATAAAAAGGGCAAAGATAGGGGATTTAACAAAAGATGGTGCAGCTCTGTGGGCGTTTTGGGAGAATTGCTTGGAGGGTAACCAGAGATATCCTTGTTTTGCTTGACCTTAAGAGTCCTACTGGGGCAATATTTTTTTTCCTCCTCTCTTTAACTCTATGTTATTATTTTAATTGTCTTATTGTCCATAATTTTCCTTCAGAACCAAAGCATTCTGCATAAATAATAGGCAGGGCATATAACAATAAAACTGTATTTTGTAGGACATACATCCTCCTGAGCTGGGGATTGCTCTGTAGCTGTGTTTGAGCACTGTAAAATGGTTTGCCACGTGACTCTGTTGGCTTAAATCACCCAAAGAGTCTGAGGAAACAGGTAGAAAGGGGGAAAAAAGGCTACTGGATTCTGGTTCAGTCTCCCTCTGAACCTGCAGGAGCTCATTTCTTGATGGCCCAGAGAACAGAAACAGGGAAGAATACGAGGGCTCTGACAGATGTTAAAATTCCATCTTCCCTCCAGGAAGGTGATCAGGCAATGGACCAGACTGGTACATTACCTCATGGTGAGCTTCTTAATGTAAGAGAGCGATTCATGTGGATAGTTTGTTCTCAAGACCTTTCTCTGTATATCAAAATGGGTTGATCCTGCTTTTCAGAACAATTCTTTGAGTTATACCACACCATACAGGGAAGACCCCCCATATCGTGGGGGTGTCCAGGACATGCCTGAACTCATGCAGATCCATTGGATCAGCATCATGAATATGCGCCACCCTCATGTCAAGTGCACAGCCAAAGTGGCAAAGTGTGAAGGTGCTCCAGAAGCAGATCTCAGCAGTTTGGTGGAGAGGAGAGATCAGTTGTGGATTTACAGAGGTGGAGTTACACCCACAGCCATGCCACATGGGACATTTGGCTACGCAGGTTGGTGTAACTCCTGTGGGACCTCATTTCGAGGATGAACTTGCTCAACAAGAAACTGAAATTCATGAAAGGCAGGCAGAACCAGTGTGGGAAAATTTCTCTGGGGAGAGGGGGAAGGAATTAGAGAAAATGGGAACCTAGTAGAAGCATGGTGTTACAGAAAGTTTTTTAGGGTACACAGCTATCGCTTTCAGGATGGTTGGCATGCACAGAATCTACATCTCCACAGCTCCCCAGGCAGCACACCCTGCCAGCTCAGCACATGCTGACCGGAGTGATGGAGGGTGGAGCAGAGTGGAGACACCGCGGCCAGGGTCTGTCCTGCTCCCTGCAGGAACTGGAACTCGATGGCACCACACAGCTGATAAACTGCACAGCAGCTGCCACATGGAGAATCTATGAGATGTCTGCAGCTGAGCCAAACGTTGTGGTGAAATGCCTTTCCTCAGATGAAATAATCTCACTGTGATACTAACACACACCTCCGTCTCAAAGTTACCTGCCTGCAAGATGCTACCGCACCTCACTGGGCACGTCAGTAACAATGATATGTGTGACCAGAGTCATTCAAGCTCCACCTATATGTGATGGAAATGGACCAGTCCTGGACTGAAATAAGTCCAAAGAGGGGGAATTGTCAAAACTCCTGGATTTCCCAACTCTGATTTAGTGTTCACTAAGTTAGATCAAGGTGGCACACTCTCTAAGTTGCTACGAATTAAGGGGTTTCTATTCAAGGGTGTCAGCAGTGGGAAGGATGAGCGTTGAAAACAGGACAAAGATAATTGTGGTAGTGGGAGATTGCAACCTCCAACTCAAATCACCCTGCTGAAAGAGAGCAAAACCCCGCTTGAGGAGCTTGTGCAGTTAGTAGAGAACTTCAGTAGTGCTGAGGGTGTGTTCTAGTCTGCATTACAAGCGAGAAACTTGTAACCAGTCCTGTGTATGATAAATGAATATGCAATGAAGTATAAAAGTAGACAACGGGAGGAGTTAGGGAAGACTCCATCGTAACTTCTGGGATCAGTCAACAGGCTGAACCTGTCTTCTTCCCCATAGGGATGCCTGTTGGGTAAGAACCTTTTTCTATGACTAACTTATGCTAGCTGCTATTAGATATATTGTTTGAAGCTTGCTTGCAATCAGTGTATTTATCACCGGCAATCTTTGAACCTTATTCTGTCATGATTTTATATTAACACAGAGTGTTATTCTGTAAACTGTTAGTTTGAGTCCATTGTGGGTGCTCGCAATTGCCGGCAGCAGGTAACATTTGAATAAAGTGGGCAGACCCACTGAGGGGTCCCCCTGATGCTGCTGGTGTGATTCCCTGAACAAGTCGGTCCAATCACCCTCCAATCCAGTGGGACTGTTCAGTGAAGGGTCCCTGTAACAGGACACTGACAGACTGGTCGGGCACAGGGGTCTGGGCTTTCCTGGGGCACCCACAGACAGATCAAACACGAGGGGTCGAGAAAATCCCCCACACCCCCATCCTTCACGTGATAGCCAGTGTAACCAGATGAAGTCTTAGAAAATATGAATGAATATTCATGCAAAAATGTTTTCATTGTTCGGCTAGGCCAAAAACCTTGCTCTGACTTGGTTGTTCTCGTCGTTGAGAAAAATGGGTTGCAGTAAGCACAGCTTTTCAGACTATAGTTTCCTACATTTGTGTCATTCTTTGGAGTTGTAATTAAATATTGAAGAGACAAAGGAGACTTGGCAGACAGTCATACTCACAGCAGTCTAATGCCATACAGTTTCTTTGAAAGTGTTCTGAAACAGATGAGATAATGTACTTAACTTTTTTTAAAAAAAAGCCACTAAGCACTCACTGCACAAATACTCTCATAACATTTTATCATCAGTACAAGAAAATCAATACTTGTGAAACATCTGACTGTGGCAATGGCAGCTGAAGGTCCGTGTTAACATTAAACCAGGCTTTTGCAGGGCAATTTTGAGTTTTCAAGGGCCACTGTTTTTCTGTTTCTCTCCAACCAAATTTGGCTCAAGCCAGTGGGAGGGCAGCTTGCAGACATCTCTTGAACAGTGTATTCCTCTTATGCAGTGATAAGTAAGAGTTTTTTCAGGTTCTCCTAGCTTTTGGTGAAAGGCCATCTTTTCTTCTCCCTCCTATTACAATTTTTCAGAAGAATCTCCAATAAAATTGTACAAAGAGATCTGCAACAATTATATCTGTCTTGATAAAAATAAAGGGTTGCTGCCTGCCTTTCCTAGAAGAAGGGATAACCTCAGTGCTTTCCTAGAAGCTTTTGATTTTTATGCATCCATGTATCCCTGACCTCACATTTGCCTTCACCTGAAGATTGTTGAGACTGAAAAATGAATAAATGAACACAAATTTTTAAGAAGTTTGCAACTACTTGAAATGCTCCTGCCAATGCAGCCACCAGGTAAAACACTGCAACAGGAAAGTTTTTCTCTTGCAATCTATTCCATTTAATTGGTGTAATTCTTCACACAGCTTAATCAGGGAGTGAATAACTCCAAAAACTTAATTCTGAGTATAACATTACTTATATTGCATAAAACGTTATGCCCTGGAATTCATGAAGTTTGCGTTCCTGCTAGTTTTATGCCTTTTTTCAGAACTGGTTTCCTTCAAAAGAAAAGACTGTGCTTCCTCGTTCCTGACTGCAGGAACCAGAGTCTGATCTGTACAACCACACACAGCTCAGCTGACATCTCTACAGCTAAGTGCCTTCCCAGTATGGATCTGCCCCATCCTTTCCATGCTAAAGGCTACTACACTGAAGCTACTTTAGCAAGTTTTTAATGACTGTAAGATCAATTGCTTGTTTTGGCAACACTAATTAATACCAATACCAATATTGCCAGTGGAAGTGTCTATAGTTAATGTTTCTCCTGGGGTTTTTTGTGATAGTTAAGCTGAAAGTCTTTTGTTTTTTCTTTACGTTACAGAAATTTCTTGTCTGGACTCTCTGAAATTGCATCAGGCAGAACCCTGCACTATAACTTGTCAGTCTTTTCACGAAGAGAAGGTTGCTTCTTTGGGGAAGCGGGGACAGCCATGGTTCTTGACCTTCTGCAGAAAGGCAGGCAGACAACAAGATCCTAGTTCATACTAAACCGGAGACAAAAGCCAGGTCTCACATTTATCTCTGGGGATTCAGAGGACATAGACCTTGTTAGAACAGCTCAACAACCATGACTCCAACAGTCTTCAATCTCTGTACGATACCTCTGGTAGAGCTGACATACTGGGTGATTTTCTCATAAACCAAATCTAAGTTTGAGCTTCTTATACCCTATCACTTCAACTGTCGTCTAAAGAGAAGACAGTGTCCATGTGGCTTCTTTCTGTACCGTAAATTAAAACAAGACAAAACTCCGATTCCCATAGCCAAAATGACATGCAGTATTTGTAGTACTCAGCAGTAAGGAAAACTTTATTTCCTCATTTTCTGCAGTCTTCTCTGATTCGGTAAATTTCATTTTGGAAGCTAATCATATTAAGTAGCTTAACTTATTATAGGCATGATGATGGGCAAGCACACATAAGTCTAATACCCAAATTATTCTCAGGGAGACAATCCTTTGTGTCAGCTAGTGATCAAAGTGTCCATTTATATTCACAGTGCTATATACAAAATGATTTAATTTCAACATCTGGGGGTTTTTTAGCCATAAATTATTATGTAATAAACAAATCATTTGGAACCTAGAAGAGTGGTATCATTGTAAATATCTCTCTGTGTCTCAACTTACTTAATAAGTTATGTCAAAAATCTGAGAAGCTATGACCAAAATGGTTCCCTCAGCTGCTTGAGAAAGAGAAAGGATACAGGATATCTTTACTACATTTTCAAAGGCACATTAAAAGAGGGAACACTATTAGAAGTGATCCTGCTGTTCTCTGTCCTGCCTGAAATTGTACTCCAAACATAGGTATTTTTATATTCTTGCTTTATACTGCAAGCCTTGTTTTAAATAAGCAGCCCAAGGAAGCAAGAGCTGTTATGGTGAGCCTTTGCTTCGTATTGTCTCTCTAAAATAAATAACTGGGCCTGCTTCCTGAATAAGATTGCCCATTTATAGAAGAAAGCAGCATCCTCTTTATGGGATGCTGCAGAATTGATTAACATTTTGGAAATAAAGATGGCAAAGTTTCTGTGAATTCTGGGATAAAGTATTCTAAAATAACTGGCTCTTAGCAGTTTCTTGGTTAAATAAAACATCATCTCTGCTAAACACTTAGAGCACTTCTCTAGTCTTAATAGTCAGCGTGTGCCCCCAAATCCCAGTCTCAGTGAGCAAAAGGTCAGTACAGCTCACACATATGAAAATTTTCTGTGGGCTCTGGTTAGTATCCTGGTGTTCCTATACAGCAAGAACTGAACATCCCTGGGATTGTTAAACAGGAGAAGCAGCTATAGAAAGAGTCAGGAAAAGGCTTAACACAACCCAAGGTGTTCTTGACATACTAGCACTTCTAGAAAACATTGAAGAGAACTTGTGGGTCTGTCTTCAACCCGGTCACAGATTTCATTCAAAACTTCCTTTCTCTCATTCATCACCTTTGAGCACAAGCAGTACCTGTGGTCTTTTTTGCTGGCTCCCCTTCAGTTCTAGCCAATGCTGAATGTCCGAGTACTGCTAGAGATTTTGGGTAGCACCCCGCTGCGTCTCAGGGTGTGAAGAACCTCCTGTTTCCCCAGCATACTGCTCTCTACCCTTTGCACAACTGGATCCTCATCTTCCTCAGGAAAATCTTGCTGCTCTATTTCCAGATGCTCCTGCAACAGGTCCCTTGCTCCTGTTGCAGATGCCTGTCGCTCATGGAGAGAAGCCCTGCCAGCACCAGGGCTCAACAGGAGCAGTTTGGGTCCTCTTTACCTCCACAGCCTTTCCTTCAATGTGGTAGCCAGAGGGGCACCGAGCCTCACACCAGCCCGTTAACAGCTCCTGGGTACGACTATGGACATTAGCATGGACCAGGGAGCCCATCGACAGCCTGCCCACAGCCAGGGTACACGGAGCAGCTGTGGCTCAGGGTGCTCCGTGGCTCCTGGGCCCAGAGCCAGGGGACAGCTGAGGACAGGTCCGATTTACTAGTGCACCTCCAACATATGCATTTTGGCTTTGATTCCAGAAATTGCCATAGATTTTGGGTCTGTGAGTAGGCCCTTTCTCTGAGATAGATAGATATATGTAAATATGCACTGAGTAAACAGGGATTTTTGGTTCTTTGTTTGAAATTCTCCACATAATTTGAGGTTTACATTCCCAGGTGTCATGGGTTAACCCCAGCCAGCAACTAAGTACTGCACAGTTGCTTGCTCCCCCTACCCCTTGCCCCAGTGGGAAGTGGAGGGGAATTGGAAAAGAAGGTAAAACCCATGGGCTGAGACAAGAACAGCTTAATAACTGAAATACAATATAATATTATAATAATAATGAAAAGGGAGACAACAAAAAGAGAGAGAGAAATAAACCCCAAGAAAGATAGGTGATGCACAATACAGCTGCCCACCACCCACTGACTGATGCCCAGCCAGTCCCTGAGTAGTGACCAGTGCCTCCCAGCCAGCTCCCCCCAGTTTATACACTGGGCATGCTGTTCTGTGGGATGGAGCATCCCTTTGGCTAGTTGGGGTCAGCTCTCCTGGCTGTGTCCCCTCCCAGCTTCTCGTGCACCTGCTCCCTGGCAGAGCCTGGGAAACTGAAAAGTCCTTGACTTGGGGTAAGCACTGCTTAGCAACGACTGAAACATCAGTGTGTTATCAGCGTTACTGTAATACTAAATCCAAAACACAGCACTGTAGCAGCTACTAAGAAGGAAATTAACTCTATCCCAGACAAAACCAAGACACCAGGGATGCATGATAACAAATATAACAAAAATAACATTTGATATGTGGCAGCAGAATAATTGGTTCCTGCCTTTTGTTCAGGCCACTGTTGATTTGCCACCTTATTTTTTCTTTTAAAGGCCAACGCAATGGCCTTCATGCAAGCACCCTAATGCCACAAAAGTAAACACGAAAACAAATAAAAGCTACATCTGTCATGTTGCCTAAACTATATTGATGAGAAGGGAAACCAAACCACAGAAGTGATTATGGGTATCAGATATCTGACAGCCTATGCCGTCATTGTTCTCTTGACTTCAGTACTTTGCTAGGAAGAGAACAATACTGCCTGTAAAAAAAGAGTATCAGAAAAGGAAGCATGCCCTGCTTTTTGAGGGTCTGGGCTTTTTTTCTTTTTCTTTCTTGCGACTATCTATAAGATAGACAAATATGAAACTTACTGACCTTCATAGCAATAGTAAGTATTAGCACATCTCTTAAAATATGCCACATGTAGGCCATCTGAGACTCCGAGCTCCTGAAGAAAATACTACCCATTACAGGATAGCTGTTAAGTTAGATTAATCACCTGCTGAAAACACCTTGTTCTCTTCATTGCCCACAGATGGATCCTAGAGAAAATGTATAGTCTAAACACCTGGACTGGGATTTAGTTGCTTAAATATCAGTCCTCCTCTTATTTCAGCTTCCTCAGGTTCCTTGGAAGGGTGGTGTAGGGCTAGCAGAGATGATCTGGGACCAGTACATCCATGCATCTTCTGAATTAGCAGGTAGGTTCGGCTGAGGGTACCCGAATGATGTGGGTGTTTGTGGCTTTGTTACTGTTTTATACCTAGGATGCTATGGTTAGCAGAGAGGAGCATTCATTTCCTACACACCCCCCCCCCCCCCCCCCCCCCCCCCGCCATGTTATTGGGGAATATGTATTGATAAGAGATCTGCAACTCTTGAAATTTCAAGTGAAAGACAAGAAAAGTAATGTAAATCTCTTGATTGTTTAACGGTAGAGAAAAGTCTTTTGTTAAGTATGTGATAAAAAACAAGCTCTAAGCTGCAAAGAATTATGGCAATTTCTGGACTTATTCTTACCATGCCCTGTAGCTGTGGATAACGTTCATTGAGCTCCACTGTTGTGATGGCAATGAAATCGGCTGGGGTGTGTGTGGATCTATAAACTGTGGTGGTTCTCTGGCACCACTGTATCTACAGGAACTCCTGAACTGGTGAAGTTCTTGAGGTTCCTGTTTCAAGAAAGCAATAACTTGTTTTTAAATCCGACCCTTTGCTGGAGCAGTGATGCTAATAGTATCCTGCTGATCAACACTTTTGTTTCTGGAATTCCTCAGCCATGTATGCTTTGGCTGCTGTATCCGTTAAGACTTCTTATTTACACACTGGAGTAGCAAGTCGTTCATTTAGCTGTAGACCTATAATTGCTTGCCAGGTTTTATTTTCTGATACCTAGTAGAGTCTTTTTGCTGTAGTGCCACAGAAACAAGACCTGCTTGTGCATTAAGTGTGTATTTATGCATACATATGTGCATGTGCGCAAGGATGTGCCTTTGTGCTTGAGTGTGTAAAACTCCTGGAGAGGGGTCAGAAAGGCACAGAAATAAATGATTTCTCATCACAGCAGCACAGCAATTTAATTGCACAGGAAAATCCCTACAGCTGGGAGGTGAACCACTTGCCAGCATACTTCTCAGCCTGTAAGCATTCACAGGGAAGAAAAAGTTCAAGGAATAGGAAAATTAGGTTTTTGTTGTCACTATCATTTTCTGTAACTTCTTCATGCTTCTGCACTTCTGATGTAAAGTATGCTAGTAGATAAAATGACAGCAGACAAAACCAGAGGGAGGGAGAACTGTGGAACAAATCCAGTAGTAGCTCACAGAACATGTGGCAGGAAGATTTCTTGATTCTTCAACTGCCTAGTATTGGCCCTGAATATTCTTAATACAAGAAGTGAGCTGCAAGTGTAAGTAATATCTACCACGTGGCAAAACCCTGACAACTTCAGCAGAGCTTCAGTGCTGTGCCCTGTTGCAGACAGCTTCATGAGCTGTGCCAGGGAGCTGTGTGCCTGCACGGGGGTGAGTCCTCAGCCATTGATGGCTTCTGCCTGACGGATCTCTGAGTGCTGGGTAATTCAGCTCCCTGTCTGATAATCACATTTTGTTTGATATAACTTCTTAATTATACCATGAATATGTGAGGAAACCGCTCATCTCTTTAGAGCGTACAGATTAAAATTAAAACAATCTCAGTTTTCTGTTACTGTGTGGGTGTCAGTTCAACAAACTAATATGCAGCAGACAACTATCAACCGAGATGTCAAAAAAGGCAGATATTACAGCAGCTGGAAAGGCTGCTATTGACTTCATTGCTAAAGGAAATGTTTGCTTAGTCTGTGTCTGCAGGTAACAATGAATCTATTAAAATTAACTCTGGATTCATTTCCTGGCACTTCTCATTTCTCAAATGCCTAATCTCCCTGCAGTAAATGGAATTGTTGTTCAGGTTTCAAGGATGAAACGTGAACCGGCTCCAAAGATTTATATATTTAAAATAGAATGTTTATTAACAGTAGCAATGAGGAAACACTCGCCTCTTCCATTCTTCTGATCAGCCCCACATCAGAGCTGCTGTGTTTCAGGGAGCCAGTTATTGCACGATGACTGCTGTTTTGGTGTTTCTGGTATGTATTAGATTAAGAGGGACAAACACTTCTTGGGTTTAATCTTTCAACCTTATCATTCTGGAGGGCAATAGCATATTAATTCAAGTAGAAAAGGATTTTTTCTAAATGACTACTGGAATATGTGAGTTTGGGATGTAGCTTGTATGAATAAAAGATAAACCTTCCAAAGATGTGAATTTCATACTTACTGAGGTTTTTGTACTGGTCGGGAATTAGTGGCTATTCTGGAAAATGCACGAGCAGCCAAGAGTATCCACCTTGTTGTGTCAAGTGCTGCCAGCGCCTTGAAGCGCAGAGGTGCAAGGGTCACAGCCCTGCAGACCACAAAGGAGGAGGTGGTGGCAGCCCCCACAGAGGCACCCTGACACACTAGAGCCCTGCTACAAGTCATCCCTGCTGCTTGCTGGAGAGGCAGCAAGCAGTGTGACTGGGGTCCTGCAGGGCTTTTCCTTTGGCTGCCTCTTCTCTGTCTCTGGCACCATCCCCAGCTGCCTGCTGCTCCCCACCGAGTGGGGGTTGCAGGAGACAGGCAAAGTGAATGGACACTTTCCTGGCTGTCTGAACTGTTAGGGCATGCCCTCTGAGGTGCCTCTGCTGCTTTCTGGTCATCATTTTGGGATGCCTTCTGGTTAAAGGTGGCTTTTTTACTTCTGTGCTCCTCTGTTTAGCATTTCACTATTTCAGCCCTTAATGATGACTTGTCGAGTACTAAATTGGCAGCACAAAACTGGATTAGTCCAAATGTATTTCTTTAATCAGAAATCATCTTGAAGTGGGACGTGATGCACAGATCATTAACCAGCTTTAATCTTGTGGCCCAGTCCAGCCCCTTACTTGCTGTAGGATGTCTCTCGTATATGTCATGGTTTAACCCTGGCTGGCAACCAAGCCCCACACAGCTGCTCACTTCCCCCACAGCGGGGTGGGGGAGAAGATCAGAAGGGTTAAAAGTGAGAAAACTCATGGGTTGTGATAAAGACAGTTTAATAGGTAAAGCAAAAGCCGTGCACACAAGCAAAGCCAAACAAGGAATTCCTTCACCACTTCCCATGGGCAGGGAGATGTTCAGCCATCCCCAGGAAAGCGGGGCTCCAGCATGTGTAGTGATTACTCGGGAAGATAAATGCTGCCACTCCAAACACTCATGCACCCACCTCCTACTTCCTTCTTCCCCCACGTCTATATGCTGTGCATGATGTCATATGGTATGGGATATCCCTTTACTAATGGATATATTACGGAGATAATACAGGTGTATTAGCTGACCTCCCCTTGGGGTCTGCTGTCCCAGCTGTGTCCCCTCCCAGCTTCTTGTGCAACCCCAGCCTGCTCACTGGTGGGTGGTGTGAGAGGCAGAAAAGGCCTTGACTCTGTAAGCAGTGCTCAGCAGTAATGAAAGCATCCCTGTGCCCTCACCTGTTTTCAGCACAAATCCAAAATGTAGCCCCATACTAGCTACTATGAAGAAAATAAACTCTATTCCAGCAAAAACTGGCACAGTACATAAGCATAAAATACATAAGACCAGAGATTTCACTCAATATTTTGATATAGAATTGTTATATGTGACTTGATTAAAAAGGCAAAGAAAGTACTTCAATGCAAATAACCATTGGAGTTCTTCAATAAATGGGAACAGACTCCTTAAATACTGGCTATACACAGTGCTGAAAATCATGGCTAGATTTAAAAAGATGTGTATTGTGAGTCTCTGTTCTGTCCTAGAATAAAACCTGAGGATTTTTCTGTATAGCTGGAGGAAAAAAAATATCTGTTCTTCTCTAAAAGCAAATTTCCAGCTTTACATCTTTGTATTGAATAGGTGTATAGCATCACAAGTGTGGGGGGTGGCTCTCTTCCCAAACACTGGTTAAAGAAGTCTTGTCATGTGGCTTTAGTTCTCACAGTGCATGCAAAGGTTGTTTTCAAGAAGACTTTCTAAATGCAAAGCTGGTATGATGTGTTGATCAAATGTACTTCCTGACATGTTGTCTTGGAAGCAGAAGAGAAGCAGCTGGTCTGCTGGTTTGAGGGACTTAACTAGCTGTCCTGGTTTCAGCTGGGATAGAGTTAATTTTCTTCTTAGTAGCTGGTGCAGTGGTGTGCTTTGGTTTTGGTGGGAGAACAGTTTTGATAGCACTCTGATGGTTTGGGTTATTGCTTGGTAATATTTATGCTAAATCAGGAACTTCTCAGTTCCTGAGGCACTGCCAGCGAGCGGGCTGGAGGGGTATGGGAAATTTGGAGGGGACACAGCCAGGACAGGTGACCCAAACTAGCCAAAGGGATATTCCATACCATATGATGTCATGCTGAGTATATAAACTGGGGGAAGAAGAAGGAAGGGGGAAACATTTGGCATTACAGTGTTTGTCTTCCCAAGTAACCATTACGCATGATGGAGCCCGGCTTTCCTGGGGATGGCTGAACTCCTGCCTGCCCATGGGAAGTGCTGAAGGAATTCCTTGTTTTGCTTTGCTTGTGTGCGTGGCTTTTGTTTTACCTGTTAAACTGTATCTCAACCCATGAGTTTTCTCACTTTTACCCCCCAAATTCTCTCCCCCATCCCACTGTGGGGGGAGTGAGTGAGCGGCTGTGTGGGGCTTGGTTGCCAGCTGGGGTTAAACCACAAAGCTAGGAAACTTTCCGAGCCGTTATCTATATACAGAGAAGCAGGCTTTAATGAAACTTAAGCATCTACTCAAAGTATATGCTTGGACGTTGACCAGGCACTGTGGAAGGTTTCCCTAATTTTTTTCCCCTTGAACCATCAAGACTTTGAATCCGAAGTTGGAGTTTACCTGCCCAGTGCAAACAAGGCTTTGGGAAAAAAGGAAATATTGGATTAAGCTGAAAGCACCATTAAATACCGAAGAAAACTTGGAATTGCAAGTGCCTAGAGGGAAGACCAACCCTTTAGTAGGACAGTCATTAAAGAAAATGACACATTACATCCAAGATAAGAAATTACTCAAAATAATCTTAGAGGCTGGATCTTCTAGAAGCAGATTAAAAGCAGGAGTTTAATGTAGACAATCTGAGCCCATCTTGGAGGACAGATATACTTCTAGAGGTAACAAGTTGGCCTTTGAAATGCTCCCAAGATCAAGCTTTGGCAGCATAGTGATCGTATCCCTTAACCTTGGTGTAACTCTTCACTCAGGAATGAATGCTACTGTTTTATTTGTTGCCGAGCTTCCGGTTCCTGAAAAGGAGATGGTGAGATTTGCTCTTGTAACATCTGGGTTTTGAGCTGAAGTATTGAAGCAAACAGGGCAGGAATGAGCATGGCGTATGTGATGCTTATTTTGATATACTACTGAACTGTTAGCCCAGTCTTTGACTGATTCTAGATGCTGTCTTCAGGAATGACAGAAGATGGCTTGATATGGCTGATAGGCCTCCTCTTTCATGATGTGTACCACAGTGCTACATTAAATGTATTTCTATTTCATGTGAATCCACTTGGGATATTCTTACTGTATGCAAAAACTTGCTTCTGTCTCTCCAGCACTATGACCTTTTCTTATTTTATTTTGATCAGCCTTTTCTATGGGAGGTGATCATAGGAGGAGATTTTGTGCCTTTGATTTGTTAATGTATTTTTAACTAGAGGCACATTAACACTATGTTGATAGAGTGGTACAGCTGTGCGCTGCAGTTCACCCTCAAGCTTTACTCCCCAAGCAAAACGGGGGATTGGGAGGAGGTGAGGGAGCACAGAGGGGTTGTTGTTGTCCTCATGAACATACTGGGCTCTTTTCAGTGATCTACACTGCAGTCTAACACATGATGAACGTGGGATGCAAGTGGGATGTGCATCCAAACCTAGAGCTCAGCAGATACTCCTGGTCCCTCCAGCTTGGATGTAGTTCCCATCTGGTGGGGCCTTTGGGTCTGGGGGGTCCACATGCATGCAAGTGTATTTAATATTGTTATGAGACATTATCCTCTTCAGATGCAGAACTATCTCTTCCCCTATGTTGGGTCAGTGTTACGTGGTGTCCCACATGGACTGTGTGGGTGATGTTAAAAGGCACAAAATACAGACAATGCACTTGGTGTTCTGTGGAAGTCAAACACCAAATAGCCAGACATAGCCTGAAAAAAGACAGGGTTAGTTTTAAGTGAGAATAACTTGTTCATAATTGTCAGTTTGACTTTATAAAGTGAACTGTTCAGTCCTTGCTTCTTACCCTAGGTGTTTTTCAGCCTCTCTACAAGCTCGGAGGAATCATTACATCTGTTTATACTATTCCATTTTAAGTTTACTTCACACCATATAGACAAGAAATGTAACAAAATTAAAGCCAGCTTGTATACTACAGTGTATTCCTTTGGCAGGAAGTAAAATGGGTTTTGTGTTAGACTTTACAAGCATGAAGTCTCATGAGAACAGGAACCAAATATAGTGTCACTACAGACTGCAACAGCAGTGTCTTGTTGGAGAATTAAAAGGATATGATAGGTAAAACTCAGAAGATAAAAGCAATTATAAGTATGTTTGGGGGTTTATTTTCAGGCAGAGCTGCTGGGTTTAATTCATCCCTAAAAGATAAAATGTACTAAGTATAAAATGGGGGTGGCTGGACAGCCTTAAGGGGAATAACGTGTAAGTGTTAAAATACAGTACGTATTGAGAGGGAAACAGACTGAATCTTAGGAGTAAATCCAGGACACCAATTTATTTTTATGATCTTCCAGGGAATCCTCAGCCAGGCCAGCTCTTAGTGATTTTTTGCCCCACATGCAAATGAAGTTCTCTGTGTGCATCCAAGTCCTGCCAGGTGGAAACGCAGGACTGCTAGTAACAGCCTGTAAAGCTCCCCATCGCCTCCCTTTCATGGGCCACTTGTAGCACAACATTTCATGTTTGCTGCTGTCCCTTTGGCTAACACCGTGAGGAGCAGCTCCAGTGAAATAGGCATAAACAACTACAAATTGACTTTCAAGTGGCTGTCGGGAACCTAGAAACCCACAGCTTCTGTTTAATGGAAGCACAAAGCCAACTCTGCAAAACCCTAAAGGCAGCTGGAGTTACAAATGTGACTGATTTAGCTATTCCACTGAGATACAAAAACACTGTGTTCAAAGCCAGGCTTGCCATCAAACTCGGAGCAGAGCTCAGTGTTTCTGAGTTATAATTCAGAGGATTTAATCCTTCTGAAGGAATATTTCTATGATCGCAAAGAAGGGAATCTCTTACCTTCACTATAAGATATTATGAATAGCTCCCCAGAAAAACAAACCTTTGCTACATCCATGAAATCTAATAAATGTAGTATTGTAGTCTTTTTGACACAGCATGACTTCAGCTACCGACTAGATCTGTGTTCTGCATATGCATGCGTAGAACACAGTGATAGAGGTGGGTATGCTTTCCCAGTTGAAATAATACCAAGGTTTTTTTAATGCTAAATTCTTTATTTTAAACATATGGTGCAATAAGCTTTTATTGGGTTTATCTTAATTGTTAAACCAAACAGATACAAAATGTGTGCCAATATCTGGCTTATTCCTTTTTCAAAAAAGTCTTCTGGAACATTAATCTTCCCACTGACCATGTGTGCAGCTTTCCTCCTGAGCTCAGCAGGAAAGTGAGATGCCTGATGAAGGCCTTGTAGGATCCAAAACTGCATGTTTTGAAAATGTTAGCTTTACTGAGGGATTTCTCTCATGAATTCTTATTACAAATAAAATTATCCTGGGGGAAAGGGAAAACACCGAGGGGCTGCAAAATAACAAAATCATAATCCAGCATTTCCAGCACTTCTCACAAAACTGAAGAGAGGAGTAAGCCTATAAAATGACAACTAAAGTATTTAATTACTGTGTTAACCCTTCTTACACATTTTTTTAAATTAACCTACTAGATTTTTCCTAAATCCATAATGTAAAAAAAGGCTTAGAGTGCCAGATAGTCTTGTACAAGCTGATGTGGTTTTATATGCCACTTTACACCTAATGTGTTGCAGAGAAAACCTACTTCATAAATTCAAGGAAATGTTTTGCATTTAGTGTTTCTGATTTGTTGATACCTCCTTACTAAGGAGCAAAGACTTTCAATCCATTATGTTGTGGGTTTTTTTTTAAAAAAAATCCACTTTAATTCCAAATGGGAGTGAATGTATAACCTTTTCACTAGTCTAGTTGGACTGGTTTTAAATCCTACTTTAACCTGATCCATGGCAATTTGCTCTTGTAGCCTCAGATATCAGCTATTTCTAGAAGTGATCACAAAAGAATGTTTTCTTTGGGAAGGCATTGTACTTAATGGTCTGAAAATTACTCCTTCAGATATGTATACTCGCCCTCCTAAAAGTATGTTAAAGGATATAATGTAGCCATAATAGTGTTATTCTTTCTTAGTGTTTGTTTTTCTTGGTTTAACTATTAACTCTTTACAAGCTGCAACAAAGAAATGTATGATTGCATGGAATTAGGACTGACGCAAACTGAGTACAGTTGCTGGGTACTTTTGGAGGAAGTCATGCTACCTATTTTCAACTTGCGTGAACCAAGTCACCATGCACACATCCCATCTGTTCTGTGACCAGCGCATGCCTGGAAAAACAAGTTTAATTTCTCAGTGTGCTTGTGAGATGGGCATTTTTGACAGCTGGTAGTGAGGAAAGCTGAAGAACCAAGAGGATATGTGACTTAATGTTGCTGGAAATCTGTACCAGCCAGCCATTGAAAGGAGGGTCTCCCAACTTGTAATCCTGTACCTTAAGAGAAAACTGACCGAACTTTTACGAGTGCTACTTCAGGGACTTTCGCACTTGAGTATAGTATTTTTTTTCTTTCTGGCCAGTTCTGCAGGATGTTCCTGTTTGTGCGATGCTTTCATAGGACAGCCCTGTATTAATATATGAGTATGGAGTTAGGCTGGCTCTGACGCTATTTTAGTCTATACTAATGGGAGTACAAAGTGGGGTGAAACCTTGGCTGTCCAAAAAAAACTCCTGCTCCATTCCAAAACTTGCACTGATTTGGCTGGCGCCAGGTGTTTTGCACACAAATACTCTAGTTTGTTACACGATGTTAATTTAGCTGTAGAGGGGCATAAGGCTTCCAAAATCCATAGGTGTTCAAAGTAACAATAATGAGTAGATAACCTTGATTTACTGTATTGTGAATCAGCAGGGAATCCACAATATTCTGTGATATATAGATGCTCAGCCTATGTAGTTTTTCTGTCACCATTACAGCCAAGGAAACATTGCTCACATCTCACTAATTCTGTAATTTCTCCCATGCCTGAGAAACAGGAGTCATTAAAAAAATTAACTACAAATCATGCTAGAATTTTGTGAGAAACCTTGGAGTAGCAGTCTTCACTCACGTTTTGAGACACAGAGCTATCTCTTGCAAGAGTGAGCTCTTTGGAGCTGTTGGAAGATCTACCTAAATGAAATCCAAAGTAAAACGGATTATTGAGGAATGCTACTTTCTGCTGATAGGCAAAACTACTTCAATGTGTGGCCTGATAGAAGAAAGAAATGAGGAGAGAATCGTGAAAGCTTCAGAGAAGGAATCTCAGTTTGGGATTTGGGGTGCAGGCTGGGGAGGAGAGCCCAAAGTACATCGTAGAGCTGCCCTAGAACAGAAGCATATTATAGCAGTGTGTAATCTTTACTCTGCTCATAGACTATATTCTTTTACCTATAAATTATTTCATTTTTCCCGAAAGACAAGGATGTGAACCGTATCCCTGAAGTGCAGTCAGGGGTGGCTGGAAGAAGCTCCAGACTTTCCCTTGCCCCTGCAGAGCCTCAGTTTCCTCTGACACCCAGAGGTCTGCAGACTGATGGCGATAGCTTTGTTGATCAGTCCAGCTAGAATACCAAGATCCTTCACAGCTCTCACCTGCTGCTCAGACGGACCTGTGCAAGGCCCATCACTGTGTTCATAAGATTTTATGGCATTTTATGCACCTTCTGTTTCCTGACTAGGTGTGGTCAGAGCTTTAATGTAGCTCTCAAACATGCTGCTATGCAGCGAAATATGAGGCCAGAAGAATGCTGATAGTTTGTTACAAATGAGGGAAGATGGACTCTGAATTTTCAGAGGGAGAGCTCCTGGCTCCTAAGATGTATTTTGCTGAAGGGAACTTTGTCAGAAGCTTCAACTGTTCTTCCTGGGAAATGCTCAGGTTGCACTTGCCCTTGATCCCTGGTCTGCCACAGCCCTGCAGCAACCGCAGTTAATCCATCACTTGCAGCTGGGAAAGAAAACTCACTGGAGCCCACAAATACAGAGAACCTGTACGATCAGCCACTCTGTTGGTTCGGGGAGGCTGTTTTGGTTTTTGGTTTAATTTTTTTTTTTTTTTATTTAATCTGAGATAGCAGCTGATCTTTGACAGATGTACGCTGGAAATGGAAGTATGATTAAGGAGACAGGATGTAGCCAGAGATGATAAAGGGTTTTATTTACTTCTCATCAGGTCTTATCTCATGAAGATTTTAATCTCTTAAAATAGATATGTAAAAATGGAGAAAACCAGCCTACCTACAGCCAACAAATTTATGAGGACTAACGGGGCTATGATCTTACTGGCATCACAGAGATGTGGTGGCATGGCTCCTGTGACTGGAGTGTTGGGATAAAACTGGAAGAGGGTAAATTTAGATTAGATATTAGGAAAACATTCTTTATTGATATTTATTATGTTAACATCTCAGGATGGTGAGACACTGGAACAGATTGCCTGGAGAAGTTGTGGATACCCCCTCCATGGAAGTGTTGAAGGCTAGGCTGGATGGGGCTTTGAGCAACCCAATCTAGTGAAAGGTGTCCCTGCTCAGAGAAGGTGTGGGTGTTCCTTCCTGGAGGTGATCAAGGCCAGGCTGGACAGGACTTTAAGCAACCTGGTTCAGTGGAAGGTGTCCCTGCCCATGGCACGGGGGCTGCAACTAGATGATCTTTAAGGTTCCTTCCAACCTAAACCATTCTTTGATTTTTATTTATTTTATTTTTTAATCAATGCTTTCCTTTGCTGTTCTTCAGCTCCTGGTGCACTGCTCACTTCTTTCATGCTGAAATCTAGAGCAAGATTTCTAGGCAGAGTTGGTGATCATGTTTCCTTAAGTGCCCTTTGCTAATCAAAAGTAATTGCAAAGTTAGGAGGGTTTCACTGATAATCAGTTAAATGTTTTTGCAGTCAGTTGGTGTTTTGCAGGCTCATTCTGATGAGGTTGAGGAAAGCTCACTAAAAATGGAAATACCAGTTTTCTTAAAGCTTCTTTGTTCTTTTTATAAAAAAAAATATTATCTGAATCCAAGAGTAGAAAATGTAACTTTTATGCAGAAGGAAGGTAGTTTATGTTGAACCTTTGATGTTCGGTAATCAGATTGTTGATGCTTTATGATGGGATTATGTACAAAGGGTATTTCCAAGTTAGAGCAAGATAATTTTAAGTGATGAGTTTCCTTTTCTTCCTTCAGCTAATACTTTTGTCGTAGAAATTACTTCTAGTATGTCTGACTGCAAAAAGGTAGTGGGACTGTTCAACTCTTTTAACCAATTATTTAAAGTGTGTCAGAAGCTTTGAATCAGTTTACTGAAATAAACTGAAGAATTGCAAAACTATGATGTTTGTACATATTCTTGGCTTAACATATGTGGCTTTAAGTGATTGGTTTGTAATTTGCCAATTTTTGTTAATACCTCTTCTTTAATAATTTGCAATTTTTTTAAAAAATGGTAGCACTAGAAAAAATTGAAAGATGAAGAGTGTGTTTTATTACTGCATAAAGACCTAGCATATGTTCTTAACTTCCAGAAAATAATTAGGAAAAAAAACAAAAAAAACTTTACAACTTGCCTTTAAACCACCAAGCTGCTAAGGTTCTTACTGGGATGAATGTTTCTGGGACAGCAGAACAGTGACACTGGCCTAAGGGAGTATTTGACATCAGAGCCCACCTACAAAGGCATGGTACCCTTGGCTTCACAATGTGAAAATCACACTTATTTCATATGTGAAGCTCATTAAATTGTGCTTTGCTTCTTTTTTTATGAAACGTAAACATTACATCTTTTTTTTAAAAGAAACATCTTGCTTGAATGAATTCAAGTGAACTGTTTTCCATTTTTTAATTTTATCCAGTGCTTGCAGACCTCTGGCTGCAGGGCATTGTTATTTGGTGCTTTAAACTTGAGCTGCCGAGGTTAGCTGCCATTGATCTCAGAACTGTCCCCTTGTTTCCTGACTGACAAGACAATGCCATTTTGTTTCTTTTGCCCATTGCTTGAGTAGTAATTCCTGTAATCACGATGATGGTGCTGCCACTGTGTTTCTGTTGGGGACAGTATCTGATGATTAGGAATTCTTTTAAAACTGAAAATAATTTCCTTTGCTCTCCCCCAGGGCTTGTTTCTGCGCAGGTTAGGCTGCTTTAAGACTTCTTAGTTTGGGTGCAAGTTTAAAATGTAAGCAGGGGTTTCATCACATTCAGATAAAAATCTTGGTATGTGCGCATGGATGCCTGGAGAAATCCCAGGCTGTTTCTGGGAGCTGCTGTGGGGTTCTGGCAGAAGGCCTGGGCTGAGTGGCCCCCCACGGCCACAGTCCTCCCCTGCTGAGAAACCCTTGCTGCTCAAGTCTGGCTTTGATTATTTTTGCAAACATAATAGGCAATTTATTCCTAACAAAACTGGCTACTTTGCACTGCTTAGAGGAGGTGAGTCAAGAGGAGAGAAACAGCAAAAAGTCACATATATGCAGATTCTCAGACTTACCTAATTTCTTAGGAGTTAAAAGTCCACCAGGAAAAGCGTCAAACCTTTTCTCACATACCTTAGCAAAACGGCTCTTCAGCAGAGGTAAGTGCCCACAACTATTCCTAATGCTGGGATTACATTGACTAGATTGCATTCACCCTTAATCATCTATTCTTACATGACGCAGTGAGTATAGAGCACAGGCGTTTACTGGTACAGCACAGTCGTGAGTCTGTGACTCCAGAAACTCCCAGGCATGAATGTGATCCTCCATCTCGGGAACAGAGGGTACCAAGTACTAACGTCACAATAAGTGTAACGAGGACTACGAAAGCACAACTTTTGATGCCAGATTTGTACTCTGAAAGTAACTTGTTTCTGTCTTCTAAAAACAGGCTTTTTGTCTTTCAAAAACTTTTGATTTAAATGGTGGGAAACTGACACTATGCTCTTCTAACAGGTAAAGCACAAAGCACAATATGTTGTATCTGTCAGCAAGCTTTGAGAATTTCTGTTTTACCACAGAAAACAGTTGTCTCTACTTTGGTTGATGTTGGTGATCTGTGCTAGTATTTCTGCAGGTTTATATGTTTGGGAAACCATTTTGTGAGGCATGATATAGCTTAACACTACCAAGATTTTCTGCAAATATATTTCACATTCATTTGGTTTTTAAGTCTTTATTATGAAGTTGTTACCGATTTACTGTTTGGGGCTGCTTTGATAGCCCTATCTTGTTTTAAAGCAAGTACCCAATGGAATTGAAGAACAAATAAAAATAAGTACCACACATCAGGCCTTCCCATAAAACCACCCCAGACTTGTTCTGCCTTGCTAACCAAACAACACAGTGTCTCCATTACTTCCTCTTTGTGTGCTAGATTTTCTTGCGGGCTTTGCAGATCTTATTCTGCCCTCACACAGACATGGATTATTGAGATTTATTCCAAACTGTATTGATTTGCAAAGCAGAGCAGCGGCCTGTCCACATTTGAACTGCCACCCCTTGAAAACTGGCTGTATCTGAGAGGACGGTGTCTGTGTTATGCAGTGGTGAAAGGAAGGAAACAGCCATGTGAACAAAGCCTTACCAACTATAGTTACAGCTTCCAGTTTCATTAATATCGTTAGGCATTGCTAACCTCCTCTACAGTCACCAGCTATTCAGCTGAGGAAGCTGGGCGTGCACAGCAGCACAGCTGAGGTCAAATTGTAGACTTGCATTGATGCAACCTCACTGACTTAACTAGATACGACTGAGAACAGCATGTGGCCAGCTAGATGACTCAGAAGATAGGCCAGGGCCATTCTTTTAGTGGATAATTGCAGATGTCTCCCTTCAGAACCTGCTTGTTATAAATGGAAGAGTAGGAGAAACCTGTCTGTAGTCATAATTGAGGGATGTGAAATCCAGAGTGGGACAGGACTCGGGCACACAAAGGTTTTCTGTTCTGATCTGTAGGCCACCTCTGAAAGCTCTGCATTGCAAACAGGGCAACTTATATTGGGTCAGCAGCTGATGCATCTACCCTCTCTTCATCAAGGCTGTGCAGGCCTGAAGCAGTTCGTGTGAAGATTTTGTCTGAACACATCATGTTGCTATCTGCAGTAAAAGCTCAGAAGCTTCATGAATAACTTGTTCTTCCTTGTAGGAAGAAAAAAAAATGGAAATATATATAAAAGAAGGATGTTATGGCCACCCACCATTGCAACATGAGGTAGTCCCTAATTCCAAGGCAGGGCTGCCTTCTACTGTTGGTGGACTTGGTGCCTAGCTCTGGATCCTAGTCTGGGTAATAAGTCCCTAAAACCTGTGGATTTGGACATAGATGCTGGGTTTAATCAGTGATACATGATTTTTTATTTTTTTTTTAAAAAAAGGCAATATAACCCAGTAGTCTGTTAGAGATTTCTGCTTCTGTAGCTGTGATAAAGGAATGGCTTGTGAAATGATTCAGTTATGACCTGGGTATTACAGTGCAGTGAAACTGGTGTTGGGGTAGAGTAAAAAGCTAAGAATATTGAAAAGCAGGTATTTTTATATAGAAGTATACAGGTACAGAATGGAATATACAGAGGCTGTATGTGAAAATTTCTTTGCAGCACTGTGCTGTTCATACACCTGCTTGGGTTTTCATTTTAAGCTTTCCAAGTTAAAGATGCCACAGTGATTGTAAAAGACATGCTGTGTTTTGTACTGTCATTTATGGTTGTGGATTTCCTTCCATCTCTATACTGCAATTAAATGTTCCTATCATCCTGTAAATTAGCCTTTCTCTTTTAAACATCACATTTGCAACTCTATGTTCATATAATCCTGTAATTATGTAACTATTTTCATTTCAGCACTGATTCAGCAATGTACTTAAGCATATGAATAATCTCTTTGAACCCAATGGGACTCCTCACATGCTTAAAATTAGGCATGGTTTAATCACTTTGCTAAATCAGCAGCTCTACTGGTATACAGCAGTGGGGATAAAGGAGGTAGCCTGCATCTTACTGTAAACACCGTTGTTGAACTGGATGGTTCTAAACTCTAATTTTACCTTCCTACTTTAAATGTTTTCAGCTGATTCATAGTATTGGAGACACTGTATGAGAGGTATTCAGATTAAATCACATCTTTTAAAACTGCATTTTCTCTATAGGCAAAGCAGTTTTAAGAGGCTTAAGCCTTCCCTTGCCCTATATACTCTCTTGAAGTTGACTGCCTTTTCAGGCATGCCAGTGCAACTGGTTGCCAACCAGCACCAGAGAGGGATGGTTTTTTTTCTGTAAAAAGTGGATTGCTGTGCTTATCAGGATTGCAACATGATCTCACATTGCATAGGTATCGCTGAGATGGTGATAAACCATGGTGCAAGAACAGGAACTGGCAGTGGAGATGGGAAGATCCAGGGACACCTCAGTCCACTACAATACCGAAGAAAATATATGTATTCTACATCCTGAGAAATCTCTACTGTGGTCTTTTATCCTAAAGTCACATATTGTCTAGGACATAATGTTAAGTTTTAACCAAAGCTTATCTACAAGGTCTCTAACTTCTACCTTATGCTATATGAACTAGGAAACTTGAAGCATAGCCACTGAGTTGGCATTACAAATTTTCTATATTCAGATTAAATGGGACAGCAAGAAGAAATCTTGAAGAAAGTGGGAACATAAAAGAATGGAACAAAACATTGCAGACTGCCTTTTGTAACAGAATATGAAAGCCTGTATCAAGTATCTCCAATTTTAACATTAGGAAACAGAAGCATACAGGCTGAGTTCTTCAGAGTTAAGTACAAATAACTAATAAGGCCTAATGCTGTGATAATTTTAAAGAATTTTCTTACTGTTACAATATCTCATCCTAGCATAGAAGAGCTTTTGAAGAGCAATGGTCTTACCCTGAGTTGAAACAGGACTGACAGGTTTGACGTCTTTGGTACTTACACAGTGATTATTTTACAAAAATATCAAGATGCAATCAAAGTTCTCTTTAACAGGGCAGGCAAGAACAGAATTCTGCCCCTAAGTCAGAATTTAATCTTAGCACACAAAGAGCACAACAAAAGTGCCAAAATATGCTTAAAAGAACATTTTAGAGACATAGAATCCATACAATGGTTGTTGAAGTGCCTGTTTGTGGCTTAATATTCACTAATGGAGGTGAACTTACCTGAAGCTGTGAATAATGGAAGGCCGCCCAGACAAACATTTATGGAACAAGGTGGCGGTTTGCAGGGAGACTGGATCTCAATTAAAAGGCCATCACACAGCCCTATTAAAAAAGATGACAAAAAGAGTAGAAGAATATTTGTACTCCTTGGCTAGGAGATCTATTTGGAGATGTTCACAGAGTGAATAGAAATGGACCCCTTATGAGGAAAAGAGGCTTTAGAAAGGATGAAACAAGAGGAGATTTGATCTATTTGTTTCACAGATTAGATCCTGAAAAACAGTTCAGGCTGTGAAGAAAAGGCCTGATTATTGGTTTCAAGTTGAAATTCTGTTTCATGCAGGTTTTAACGACAGTGGCCTGGTGGTGGTAACGCTGCTGTTAGCAAAATGACTAATGCCCTGGAAGGCATTACTGGAATAATTTGCCATCTTGCAGAGCTCAGTCCATAACTTTACCAAATGTTGGGGGTTTTTTTGCATCAAACCCTTACCTTCTGCCTGAATATATCTTCAAAGCATTTAATGTTGATTTACAGATTTGTTTGGATAGAGAATAAATACCCTTCATCTAGGAAGATGTGCTTTTTTGCCTGAATTTCTTTAACTTCAGCTATCAGACATCACATGAGTCGGTTAAATAGGATTTTTTATATCTCATTCCAGCAAAAAGATCACTGAGGTACTATATATTATATAGAAAAACTGCTTTACCTTCTGATGTTCTAACAGCAGTCACCTCTGATTTCAGAGCTAGGCCACTGTAGTACAGGGAATCCAATTAAGCAGCCCCTGTATAAGAAAAACATAGCAATGTTTAGCACTTCAGAATGTAATTTAGCTACCTAAAAGCTATTCTATGCAACCTAAAATTGGGATTATAAAGCTCCTACTTCTATTTACCTATGCAGACTAGACATAAATGCTGTTTTGCATAAAAATTATTTTTGCAAGTGAAAGGAACACAGCTGCTTTTCTTTTTTTGATCTTTGTTTTATTGTCAAGCACTGAGACTGCAGTGCCCTCACAATTTGGATACTGCCACAGTGAATTTCTATGCACTTGGCCTTAGTGGGGTAGTGGTGTGTGCTGGCTTCTCATGCATTGTAATAAGGAAGAGTTGGATACCACGGAAGGGATCCAAAAACTACAGCTCCTCAGTGTGTATTCTGACTAAATATAATCTTAAAGAAAATGAGGATAAGGGCATCTCACAAATTCTGCCTTTTTAGGGCTCTGGAGTTTACTTGGGGCTCCATGTTTTCCTCCAGTTAGGATCCCAAGTCCAATACCTGTGTTTAATAGGAGGGTGGTTTTTTTCGTTTTCTTGCAAGAATAGATCAAGGACTGTTTTCTCCTTTAAAGCGTCGCTCAATAAAAGTTTTTGTGTATTCTGTTGCAAGTTTTAACTGCGGAGTATGGAAGGTCTTTGGTAATGTACACGGGTCCTCTTCATTTTCTGTGAGATGGCTACTTTGGACATCTAGGTGCTTCTCAGATCTTTCACAGTTCTAGCAAAAGGACAAGGGACTATGGCTCCTTGTTCTGATGCTTCCTTTTTCATGGAATCATTTGCATGGGAAGGACCCTCAAGGGTGTCTCTGGTTCAACCCCCTGCCCAAAGCAGAGCCAGCTCTGGGCTCAGGCCAGGCTACTCAGGGCTTTCTTCAGACAGGTCTTGAAAATCCCCATCAGTGGAGATTTATTTTCCTTTCCCATGGCTGACAGCCATTATCCTGGTGATCAGACCACCCTCTTGAAGTAAACAGACTGAGCAGGCCCCAGAAAAATGGCAGTTATGATATTTTGTATAACAAAGGTGTGGGAAAATTACTTTGAGGGGTGATTAAAGAAAACTGGGACCTAGTAGAAGCATAGTATTACAGAAAGTTTTTTTAGGGTAAAATACAGCTATCGCTTTCAGGATGGTTGGCATGCACAGAATCTACATCTCCACAGCTCCCCAGGCAGCACACCCTGCCAGCTCAGCACATGCTGACCAGAGTGACAGAGGGTGGAGTGGAGTGTGGCCAGGCTCTGTTGTGTTCCCTATAGGAAGGGGGACCTGATGGTCTAAGAAGCTGTATAGCAGTTGTCATATAAAGAATATATGGGATGATGTCTGCTGCTGAGCCGACCATTGTGGCAAAATGATTTTCCTCAGATGAAATAAACGCATTGTAATACTAATGTACATCTCCATCTCAGAGTTACCTGCCTCAAGGTGCTACCGCACCTCACTAGGTACGTGATACCAATCGGTAACAACAATATGTATGACTAGAGTCACTCAAGCTCCACCTAAATGTAAAGAAAATCGACTGGTTCTGGACTGAAATAAATCTAAAGGGGGTAAATTGTTGTCTAAACTCCCCAAATACCGCACTTCGATTTAGTGTCACAACGTTAGGTCAAGCTGGCCCACCCTCCAAAGCTGTAAGTTCTGGCTGACAAGCTGATAAGGTGTCATGACCCCCCTCACATCCACAGAAACTTAGTTGAAAGTAGGGCAAAGGTAATTGTGGTAGTGGGAGACTACAACCTCTGATGCTAACAGCCCCCCAAGAGAGGGCAAAACCCCACTTGAGGAGCATGTGTAGTTAGTGAAAAACTTCAATAGTGCCATCTGAGAATACATACTAATTTACATTGGAAGCGAGAAACTTTCAACTAATCCTGTGTATGATAATGAATATGCAATGTACTATGAAATGTAAAAGTGAGCAACAGAGGGGGAGGAGTTAGGGAAGACTCCATTGTAACTTCTGGGATCAGTCAACAGGCTGAACCTGTCTTCTCCCCCATAAGGACACCTGTTGGGTAAGAACTTTATTCGAGGACCAGCTCATGCTAGCTGTTAAGTGTATTATCTTAAGCTTTTTTTTGCAGTCACTGTATTATCACTGGCAATCCTTGAACCTTACTCTGTCGCAAACTCGTATTTTGTATAATAGGCATCTTCAGCTGAAGTTCATTTTGTGTAAGTCTCCGGAGATTTGAGTCATTGTTATAAGGGATTTGACTCTGTGACAGTGTCAGCAAATGTCCCTGGGTAGGTTAGTCGAATCACCCTCCGATACAGTGGGCTGTCAAAACGCAGGTGGTGGGCAGGCTGGTTGGGCACAAGGGTCTTGTCTTTCTTGGGAAACTGACAGGCTGATCAAATAACAGGTTCAAGGAAACCCCCCTTCTTAACGTGGCTAAGGGGTAGTAGCAGCATCCTACTATTTTTACCAAGCCTGTAGCCACTACTACAGTCTCTTAACACACCCAGATCTGCCAGTGCTTGTCACGTGCCTTCCGAGAGTGTCTGCTGGAGTACGGGTTTCAGGAGGTGCAGATAAGGTTTGGCTTCATGGCTGATCTAATGCTAACAGATAAAATAACTTCTGTTGGTATTTAACTGTATGTTTTTATTTACAAACATACAGACACATCTCTCTAACGTACTCTTCTCTTGTCAATGATCTCCTCTTTCAGCTCCTTGACATTCTCAAAACATCCTTCAAAAATTGTACTCAAGTTACATTATGGGCAAGCCCCTTTATCAAAATTAAAGGACAAAAGGTTCATTAATATTGATGAATAATGAATTATAGGATGTTGGCCTTAGATAAACTAGCTCTAAACATTAATACAAGTGACCATTTAATGTAAACACAAGTATGATGTTCTAATTTATTTTCTGTTTCCTTCTGTTTGCTAATTCATCAATGTATTAAATTGCTTAGCTGGAAAAAAAGACTTTGCAAATAACAATTTCATTTGTTACACACTTATAAATGTTTAATATTAATAGTTTAGGAATTGAAGAGTGGAGGTCTGTTGGAATGATGCTACCACCTGTGCCACATGATTTTCCCAGCTTGCCCTTATCTTCCCATTGCTTGAGATTTGGATCAGCACAGGACTCGTGATAATCTCTGACTTGTGTGTACTCTGTGTGTAGCACAGGGATGAAACAGCTCAGAAGAACTTCAATACCTACTGTGTGTCCTACCATCTGTGTGAGTGTGCTGAAGGAAGAAGACAAATACCTCGGGTCTCAGGCCTCCATGTGTGCTCTTGCACTAGCAGGTGCTTTAATAGATTTAAGGACTATATACATCAGAATCTGTTTATTCTGCTGACTTGTATGCTGTGCAAAGTACAGAAATTTTGTGCTTGGTGCAGCTGTTGAATTCTTACTAGTATTGCTTGATTTCTCACTGCCTATTAAGAAATTATTTATACCTCTGATGAACATCATATAATGATGAGTCATACAATAGCTTTTTATGCTACATCTTTTCAATACTCACAAAACTGTTTGTTTTTTCTTTAAGAAAGTAAGTCTGAGTAGCTGCTCAGCTTCTGCCTCTTACACTTAATTTTCTCATGACTTAAGCTTTCAGATGTTGGGCGTAGAATTGTTATGATGTAACTTGTGATCAGTAACTCGTGATTGCATTACTCAAATGATTCATTATGGATTATAACCTTCTGCAATAGGAGGGTGTTTTCTAGTTGAGTAGCTTCGGTGCAGTTAAACTCCAAGCAACCACCTCTGTTTTGCTTTGTTCATGGAATGCACTTGAGTGGAGAAGCTGTCTAATGAGAGCTCATCAAAGATCCTGTGGACATAGGGTTTGTGAAGTGTAAGCAAGCAGGTTGTATCGTGACCAGCTTAGAGAACTAATGTTTTCCTTTTCACTCAATAAAAAGGAAGGAATAAGCTTCTCCCACTTTTCCCACTCTTTATTCTGTGCATTCTTTACTTAGGATAGCTTGTTTTTTACTTCTGTCAAAAAAAGACATGCCTAATTTTTCCTCATAATTTCTGTTCAATTAACCACTCCATGATATGACTGCATTGATCTTAATAAAGCTATTTCAGTAATGCATTTGATCCAGTGAGTTTTAAAGCAGCACACTTTTTTTCTTATCTTCTCCTACATGCACTTGTTTCTGTATTTTTTTTCCTTACAGCTTATCAGTTGGTAACATTTGTATTTTGTATTATAAATACATGGGTATTTGTCTTCATGGGCTTGAGGATGGTTTGTTTGCTACATCCTAATAAACAGCATTGTTACTATGAGGCACTGGTTGTAAGCCATAGGCAGTACATTATCTTCAATCTTCTGAGTAAGGCTTTCCTTAAATTTCACAATACTATGCAGAAAAAAAGTAAATGTTACTTTCTTTTGTGTTTTGTCTTATTAACAGTCATTGTCCCTGCTCTGTGGCCAGTACAGTTTGCCTCGAGGGATTTATGATATGGTTATATCTCTATTAACTATTAGAGCCCAAAACTGCCTTAACATATTCTGTGAAAATACTTTCCAGGGGCCCAGATAAGCTTTTGATTTCATAGTCCCCATGTTGATATTCTCAGTGAAAATTGATGAGTACTTGCAGCAGGAGCACTTGTGTGCTGAGATGCACCAAGTATTTGTCATGAATGCTATAAAAATAACATTTTTGTATTTGGTAGTTTTCTAGAGGTATTCTGGTAAAGATTTAATACCCTCAGTTTTGTTCTTATAGAAATTAGAAATCTACTTTGAAAGGGACAATGTGGGGTTCTGGAAGAAGCTTGCAAACAAAAGAAAAACAGCACTGAAAATTCTCTTGTTCTCATTTTGCTGTGGTGTTCAGCACCATGTAAGATGTTAAAGGAAAGAGTATGTTCTTGGGCTGTTGTCACATGACAAGGAGGAGCTGAAAAAAGCTGCGTGAAAAAAAGCGTGGCCAGCAGGTTGAGGGAAGTGGTTGTCCCCTTCTGTTCCCCTCTTGTGAGACCCCACCTGAAGTGCTGCAGCTCTGGGGTCCCCAGCACAAGAAAGACATTGACTTGTTGGAGTGGGTCCAGAGGAGGGCCACAGAAATGGTCAGAGGGCTGGAACACCTCTCCTGGTAAGAAAGGGTGAGAGAGTTGGTGTTGTTCAGCCTGGAGGAGACCCTATTGCAGCCTTTCAATATATAAAGAGGGCCTATAAGAAAGGAGAGGGACCTTTTAACAGGTCCCGTAGTGACAGAATAAGACATAACACTTTTAAACTAAAAAAAGATTGATTCAGAACAGATAAGAACAATTTTTTTTACAGTGAGGTTGGTGAGCCACTGGAGCCGGTTGCCCAGAGAAGTTGTAGATGCCACATAATTGGAAGTGTTTCAAGTCAGGCTGGACAGGGCTTTGAGCAACCTGATCTAGTGGAAGATATCCCTGCTTATTGCAGGGGGTTGAAACTAGATGATGTTTAAAGGTCCCTGCCAACCCAAACTGTTCTGTGATTCTGTGAAAAGAATAGATAAATGAATTTTGTGTTGCCTACAAGAGAAAGGAATGAGTCAGTCATTTATATAAATGCAATGATATATGAAATTAAGAAAAATGTGGCTGTTGAATTTTGTTCTTATGTTGTTTTAATTCTCAGTCTAAGAAAAACTTTTGGAAAATTCTATGCTAGTTAGCAGCGGCAAAATTTACTTTTCTACTTAAAATTTTGTTTTAATGAATTGAAGCTTGCCTTTACAATATTGTGGCTGCTGCTCAGGCCTTGCAGGTCACTTTCTATTTACTCTCAGCACCTCCCCGAAGTTCAAATCTGCTTCCTTGCAGCATAGCCACACAGGTTTGGGTTTTCAGACTAGGTATGCCATACATTTTCCGTGAAAAATAATGGAAGATTAGCGTGTCTCATCTAGAAAACCTTAGCCGGGACATTTATTTCATAGACTTACTTGGCACTAGGCATGTAATCATTTCAGATGTTTCACAGACAAGAGATAAATATTGTTACATGCAGGTGTGTTGCTAGTATTAATAGACAGATACTAATTATTTTGTGATTACTGGTAGCATGGTGTATACTTAGGTACGCATCCACAGAGCAGAAAGCAGGGGATGATGGATTTAGAAAGATAGTTTTGAGAAGATCTTTGCTGTCCTATTAAATTATTAAGGGCTACCTTGGCTTGATTGCTCTGGGTGTCAGTCTCCAGGATTCACCCACCGCAAACCTCCCTGCCCTTCCTCCTCACCTCCAAGCAGTGGTGGTGGGTGTACGTGTGGGAGGGGTGCTGTGGTGGCAGCCACCTGTCCTAAACAGCTGGGATCCCGGCAAAAAAGCGGAGACTCAGTACTTCAAAGCTGAGACACCCTGCTTGGCCTCCAAGCAGAAGTGCAGGTCCTGAGGAGACCTGCTCCTGGCTTTGCCCAAACTGTGGTCCCCAGCTGCCAGCTCGTGGACCATTTTAAGGCCTTGTATTCCACCAGGACGAGTGTCAGAAAGGTTACAGGCAGGACCAGGAAAGCTTCTCCTGAGGCTACCCCTGTGGTGAGCATGGTTCCCCCTCAAGCACGGCACAGCCCAGGGGGTCGCTGCGACATGCTGCCACTGAGGGTGTGCTGCGGTCCTGTATCTCCACCCAGGCAGGATGGCCCCCTCTGCTAGTGCCCTGCTGTGGGGTGGGGGAGACCCCGGCTGCCAGGGAGAGGCCAGGGCTGCCACATCTGTTCTCTGCTGGGTCCAGATGGTGACAGGAGTGAGGTGGGGCAGGCAGGGGCGCCCTGGAGAGGACCTTAAGGGGTGGGGGTGGCGCGGCCCAGCAGAGGCAGCACCCCACCCGCCTCCTGGGGGGGACCCCTGTCTGCATCCCAGTCCCACCGCGAACACTTGGGGAACCTCCCTAAAAGTGTAGGGTTCGTGTGAGGGAGGATGAGCCCTTACGTGCCTCCCCTGGGCAGGGGATCGCCATTCGTCCCATGTGCATGGATTTGTGCCGTTTCTTTACCCGGGCAGGGGTCTCAGCCTGAATACATCAGCCCATTTGCACTGGCTGGCAGGCTGGCTGCCAACATGCTGACTTTTTTTTTTTTTTTTTTAAATTTCTTTTAGCCAGTATTGGGAATACAAACTGAGAAATCTGCTGTCTCCTGATCCTTAAGCTGGTCTGTAGCCATAAAATCAGGGTATTTAGCGTTTTTCCTTCTGTATCCAAGGATACTATGATGAGTCTGACAAGGAGGACCGCTTGGTCCACTGCTCTGCAGGAGACACTGAATGTTTTCCACTGAAGAATAAATCTGGTGAAACACCCGGGGGTTTTTGTTACCCCAAATGAGCTGTGCATTGTGGCTGAACCAAAATAGTTTTGGACAGGTGGGAAGGGAGAAGGGCAGAAGTGGAAAACTGAGGAAATAAATTCACAGACCTGAGGGGAACAGTAGTGTTGCCTTTTTCTGCAGTGCCTCAGATTTCCCTCTGAACGCTCTGACCCCATGTTTCTGGGTAATACAGCATCAGTGGTACCATCCCCAGCCAACTAGCAATTCAAACAGAATCAAGTGGTGTGTTTTGAATGAAATGAAATGCACTGTGGAAGATTTTCATTCCTGTAAACCAAAGGTCTAAAGATCTTAAAATTTATCTGAACTATATGTGCATGCAACGTTTTTTCTTCTCTCACTGTCCAACTGAAAGTAAACTTAGCTTTTGCACATCTCTGTTACAGACCAAATAGAAGAGAGAGATGTTGCTAGAAAGACCTTAGATCCCTGGACATTTTTGGTCTTTGGTTTTACAATACCAGACTCATGATCTGCCTCTTCATGCAAATGTTTATGAAGTGCCTAATGTATATTTAAAAGGGATAGAAGACAGAGATGCAGTTCTTTGCGTATGACCTCATTAGGGTTTCTATAAATGTTTGACTCTAAGGAAATCTTGTTGAAGATGGTTGCCTTCAAGCAGCATCTTAGTTGCCCTTCTGTATGTAAGAGACATGAGGAAGAAAATAATAGGAAAAAGCAAAAAAAAAAATCTAGTATAAACACGGAGCTGTTGAGATCAGGATAAAAGCACCAAGAAAGCATTTTTGTGCTGATTTTTGTGAAGTTTGTGCTAGAGCTTTCATAAAATATATAGTCCCCCTCTTGCTGATTAAGTTCTGTCCGAAAGAAAGAGGATTTAGTCTGTTCTTTGCAAAATAAGCTAAAAATGTTAGTCAGGTGTCCTGTCAGTAAGGATGGACACAGACTGTGTACACTGGGCACCAAAGAGATGAGAGCAAGTTTGTCCCTATTCTCAAAGCATGAAGATTTGGAGAAGACTTCAGTGTTAGCCTTCTCTGCTCCCATGAAAACAAGTGTGTATCTTTAATTTTCAAATTACAGTTACAAAAAACTAAACTACCAAATTGTGGCAAAAGTTAATAACTTTAGAATATTATTGACATTCAAACAAAAGCCTAAGCCAGATTTAGGAGTAAAAGTTCTGCCATCCCATTTAAACACAGTGTAAAATGTTCCTTTTCATTTATATAAATTATGATCATTGCGGGTGCTATCTGTTTCTAGGTGTTGTGCCTTACTACCTCTCTAACCTAAACCTGAATCTCTGGAGAGCAGGTGGCATCAGGAGACCAAATGTTGAGTCTGTTTCTAAAGATACACGTGCAAACATGCTAGGACTGAACTGGCGGAAAATGTTTCTCCACGTGAAACATCAAGGGAGAAAAGATTGCTTTTCACATAGATTTCTTTTCTCCTTTGGGATCGTTCTAACAAACTGTTTTCTGTTTGGATGGAAAAATCCATGTGCCCTTCATTCCAATTGGTTTTAATTCCACCATCACCTGCCGCTAGGGAGGTGGCAGACAGGGAGGGCCTGGTGAGGAACGGGAAGCAGAGGGCAAGGAAAACACTGGTTTTATCCAATACTACAATTGTTTCCCTAACCCTGTGCATGTGTGCGAATGGTTGGTTTGGAAGGCACACCAGAGGGAAGGTAAATCAATAAAAGCTGTTCTCACAAGTTTGAAATTAAACATTTATGAAGCACTGACAGAAACCAGGTTTTGTCTCTACATTTTTGCACTACCCAAAATTCAGTGGAAATTTTCAGACCTTTTTCAGCTTACAACCAAAGTTTGAGCCTTCAAAATTTCTTTACGATTCTAGACACGATGTTCTAAATTGTCCAATGATTTTGATTGGGGAAAGATTTAGTGTGCCTTCAGAGTAACAGTTAAAAAATTATGAATTCCCATATTGTAAAGATCCAGATTTTTATTGCTGTCACAAGGCAGATAATTTGATGACTGGTCTTTTTACAGGATAGAAAAAATAATGCAGAAAAAATAGCCTTGGAATGCATTTCCTTTAACATCTGTCAAATGCCAATTAAAATGTTTTCATTAATGCAGTAACATCTCTTTTATCACGTAAACTGTATTAAGTCTACTTCTCATTAACTTAATTAAACATTAATTAATGAATTAATCTGCAGGGTGGCAGATAAGAAAAATATTATTTGATGAACCGTTCTTTGAGTCAATCAGCATTATTGCATTGGCAAAAAATGTTGTAAACCAGCAAGAAACAAATGAATGTCTAAAAGCCAAAAGAATAAATGATGTTGTAATTACACTTCATAAATCTGTACAAAAGGCCAGTTCTACAGCTGCCTTAGGCCTCTACTGTGGCTCACCTCTGCATGACAAAAAAGGGAGAGGCATACCTTTAGGCAACGCTGCCACGTGTCAGAACAGCTTCCCTAAACCAGAGCAAACTAAGAAGTCTGGGGTGTGAGGGTGACACCAACTCTTAGGGCGTGAGCTCAAGGCAGTGCAGGAGAGGATTTGCCCCATGCATGCATTTGGCCAGCAAAAACTTCTCCAATGGGAATGTAAACACCCGGCGCTGAGCTTTGCTCTGGGCACTAAGGCCCCTGGTGTTACACCGGTGCTCTGTAATGATGTGCCAGGTGGAGTTGCTGGACCTGGTCCTGAGCAAGAAAGCTGCAGGAGGGGGAGTATTAGTACCCCAAACCCTGGAGCGGCAGAGCACCGTGTTCTCTGACTTGTTTTTCCTTTCCTCTTCTGCAGCCTAATGTTTCTGTACTGTGTTACCTGAACTTTCTGTTTCTGTTGCTCTTGGCATTTACAGCTCTTCACTGATGATCTGTGTGCTGAGGGTTTCTGCAAACCAGCCAGGCATAAGAGAGGAAGCGCTGATAAGAGAAGTGAAGGAAGAAAAAAAGGTGTGCTTCAGAGATGCTGCCTACTGAATATGCTAAGGAAACATCCTATATCAGAGAAAAGGATGTACAACATAAACTGCTCTTGTCACCCAATGTACTACTTACTTCCTCAGGGAGTAGTGTTGCTTTTGTTTTGTTCCTGTTTTACAGAAGACATGGTGTTCAGTATGCCCAACTGAATTTGGGAGAATTTGGGCTAACTGTTGTTTCTCAAAAAAAACCCCAACCCTCTCCAATATTATTTATTGAAGTTGAAATACCACTCTTACTTCTGAAAAGATACTGCTGAAGAATGAGTATCCAGAAAGGGGATATTCTAAGGCTGCCTTGGCAAAGAAAAGCAGTGTCTTGGAGAAGGGAAGCCTATGCTTCTTGTTTTCAGGAAAGGTACTTTGAATGTGTGGTAGATAGTAAATAGTACAGTACTTGGTGCAAGATCTTGGGTGGCTCATCAGCTGATTTAATTCAAAACAACTGTAGCTTTTTCATTTTCTTCTGTTTATCCCAGCTGAAGATCAGGTCTCTTGACCATGCTAAGTGCATATGAATATATGTTTCCACAGCAGCAATGCTTTAGATTTTATTTTGACAACAGAAGTTAAAAGTCATATCAGCATCAGGATGAAAAGCATGCTATTCAGGCTTGTTGATCAAAAAAAAAAAACAAAACCAAACCCAAAATAATTGACTGAGCATTGAAGTAAAAGATGAATCCTTGAGGTATCTGATTACACATACAAAAATAACATCCTGTGACTCAAGTCCTTTGACTTTAAAATACACTCCCAGGTAAAAAGCATACCCAAATTTACTTTCAACAGCTCTGCTGCTCTTGATGTTCTGACTGTAACACTACATACCCATTCTTTTGTTTAAGATTCAGCCTTGGGTTTGGATGCATACAGGTTGAAATTCACTTTTATGATACAGAAAACAGCTGTGGTAATGGATCTATTACAGTGACTAAAGATAAGCTGTGTAGACAAGTGAGGAGGAGCATAGAAGAGGAAGGGTTAAGTGATGATGTGAGCAGAAACTGAGCTCAAAATTGGAGCTGTTATAAATTGAGAAAACAACATAGCTCCAAGGTGTTTTATGACTTGGAAAGCTATTCAGTCTTTACATAACATTACCATTAGTTACCAATGTAGGTTGTATTAAAATAAAGCTGAGAGTTAACTGAACTTTACATTTTATAGGTGCCTATTTAATTAAATTGTATGGTATATCTCTAATAATAAAATATGAGACTCATCTGAGTTAACACGCAGTTTTACAGGTTTAAGGTCTGAAACATCTTCAGCATCTCCATTCAGGGCTGTTTGGTACATGAGCCATAACATCCACTGGGGGAAAGTGCTAATCTCTGAACCTTTTAATTTGTAGCTAGAAAGCTATCCTGCTCATCATGCTGATGCTGTATTAAGCGAGTAAATAAAATGGCTTCCTGTTCTGGAATTAAGTGAACATACAAACTCAATAGAAAAATCTCCTAATCATCGTAGAGCCCTCAGCCTTGCACATGATTTAAAACTAAAAGCACCAACACAGGATAGTACTATAAAAATGTTTCCAAGCCATGCTGTAGGGCATGCAACTGTTTCCTGTTGACGTTGGAGGACAGAGGAGAACACTTTTATGTAAGGCGGTGTTACATGAGAAACCCTTATTTAACCGTCTGCACTGTTCTTGCAGCATTTCATTTCTAGTCTTTGTTGACAGTGAATAATCTTTCATAGTTCTCCCTATTACAACAGGCTTATAAGCACTTTATTTCAGGTATAACCCAGGAAAAGGCCTGATTCACTATGTCCTGCTACTTCAGTTTTGTCTACAGAAGAGCTGAATTTGCTTGACGTGTACTTCCAGACTCTGATTTTGCAAACTGCTTTTCCAAAACTTGAGAAGGAAAACCGATGACCCAACTTGTCACTGCTCCCTTATCGTAGTGCAGTCACTTGTCCCTTGCTCCTTGAAAACTAAAAAGGCTTCACCCCAGTTCCCACTCAAACCAGCGCAGAACCCCTTCCAGGCTGTCTCCCTTTGGCAAAGCTCTGCATTCAGCTCTGCAAGCTGTCCAGTGGCATCGCCATGTTTAAAAGGAAGAGCCTGGGAAGCTGTGCACAGTATCGCTGCCATCTTCATCCTGCGCATTGGCGGAGCCTGAGTGGGACAGACACCTGCCGGGCCCTTTCTACCATTCCTCTGGCTGCAGCTCAGATGCAACACCTGCTTCCATCTCCAAGAAAGATTTAAAACTGAAACATCCACTGGTAGGCAGTTATATTATCTGGAGGCTAGTGCTGTGCCCTATCTGTACAGGCTGCGTTCCAGGGAGCTGGGATATACCCAGTATACTGAACACCTCAGTTTTAAGAGCGTGCTGGAATTTTGGCCTATTTTTGCTTGTGCAAAAATGAGTCAGGACTTACAAATGGATTCAGATTGCTGTCAGTCCATCCTGGCAGATGACCCTATGGGATACATCCCCTGAGCTCTGGCAACAGAAATTGTGTGAAACTTCTAAGGCAGAATCAGATGTGTGGTTGAAAGTCATTTACTTTTGACTTAGCCAAACTTGCATTAATAAGGAATGATCTGAAGAAAACAGGCCAAGAAACATTTCTGCTGAAATTGGGCATGCAATTTCTTTGCGATACTTTAGCATCCATGAACACTTAGACTTTACGTCCACTTCTGTTATTGAGGTCCAAGATGATTTATAGGGACAAGTAATCTGAAACCAATTTATCTCATTTTCTCTACAGGGTTTGCTGTATTTTGGATGTTCTCTGACTGAGCAGGGAGAGAAAGAAGGAAATAACTTTTGTTTTGTTTTGTTGCTATCTTAGAATTAATTTTCCAACGGTGATGGATTTGCAGTGGATTCTCAGCACTCATGTAGCTGCTGAGTTCCCTAGAAGCCAATGGAGCCAGCAAAAACCTTTGCAGAAAGAATTCACTATGAATCCTGGAGATCATCCTTGAATAGCAATGGTAATGATTTGTGTTCATCAGAGGGCAGAACACATCTATCGTACAGGTAAACAATCTGTTCTTCTCTAAAATACTGTTTGTATGTGTGAAAGAGATTGTTGAAGATTCTGGTGTTTGGGAAAGCTTGGGCGAGCATCTAGCTGAAGCGTAAGCCTTAGTCCTTCAAACACAAGTTTCTGTTGCCTAACAATGTTTACTGCATAGGTATGCAAAAATGTGTAATGCTATACCCTTGATTATAACATACAGTGGAAATGTAGCTTTTGATAATTCTTTCTAAGGTTATTAGCTTTGTGAATTCTTAGGTAAACAAAACTGTAAGCTGACTCTTAAACCACCTTTTATTAGCAAGCAATACTTTACACAATTGTTCCCAAGAGATAGTATTGCACTGGTAACAGGAAGTCAGAAGTCATTTATGTTACAGTTTGTTCCTTGACTGTGGATTCTCTTTGAGCAAAGCTAGTATTCTTTCATATCTCTGTAATAGTACCCTGGGTTTGAATTTAGGACTTTGGGTATTACAGTAATGTATGCCTATAATAATGCATTGCATGCACATTTACTGGGCAAATTTACATTGGGGATTTACATGTTTTTCTGTTGAATTTACACCCCAGAAGAGAGGAAGCAAAGATTATTTGAAGAAGAAATATTTTGTTATCATGGCTGACCAGCCTGCATGATCTCTATGATGAGATCACTGGCTGCGTGATGAAAGGGAGAGCCACAGGTGCTGTACACCTTGACTCCAGCAAGGCCTTTGACACCATTTCCTGCAGTATTCTTGCTGCCAAATTGGTGAGATCTAGATTGAATAAGTGGACAATAAGGTGGGTGGAAATTTGGCTGGACTGCTGGGCTCAAAGGGTAGTGATCAGCAGTACAAAGTCCAGCTGGCAGCCGATTACTAGTGGCATGCCTCAGAGATCGATACTACAGCCAAGACTGTTAATAGCTTTATTTACAATGTGGACAATTCAACTGAGTGAGTGCTCAACAGCTCCTTCCAGCATAAATTATTTTATGGTTATTTTCATTTGGGGATGCACAAAATAGGTAGGGTTGAACATAAGCAGATGTAAGGCACAGTGAATGTACTAGCTGTCCTTGCTTGCAGGGAGCACTTATTTCAGAGCAGTGCTTGACGGAGTGTAAATGTGGATTCAATAACATGCTGACTTCATCTGTAACATAGCATGAAAGAAGTGGTGTAGGACCAGGCTGGAAGATTCTGTCCTAAATTAGTATTACTCCTGTTGGCTGAGTTCCTACTCCTGGGACTGCCTCTTACGTGTAAATGGATCAGTAAATAATGGTATTTTCTCTTTAATTTGAGCGGTAAGAGCAGACAAGGCGGATAGCCTTAGTGTTGCTTCAGATGCTATTTTGCTGTGGTTCAGCATTGTCCCCAGAGCTCTGCTCACTCTTTCAGTGGCCAATGCATGTTTCTCTAGGATCTGCCATTCTTTCTCAGGACAAGTGTGGTATAAATATCACTGTTGTGGGCATCTGTATGAGAAAAAAACCCACTGCCCTGTGGTAGACAAGCAGTTTAGTATTTGCCTGGAGAAGAGAAACTTTCAATGTCTAGGAGGCAGGTGGCAGCCGGATTATGGTTTTAATGGTTTGAGGTTTGGAACTTTTTATTCGTGGTTTCTGTGGCGCTCTGTACCAAAATAGCTGTATTTTGTCCTTGAAGCAATATATGGTTTGGGGGGAAAAAGAAAAAAAAAATCCTTTGGTATTTTATCCATGGGCTAGTTATTTCTAGACACCTATTCCCACCTGCTGTTTTATGAACTACAGATTTAAAGCACTTCAAATAGACCACAAGACACTCATCTTCCTATTTTGCTGTTCCTGTCTTCTGTTTTCAGTGTGCCTGATGTACGTGATATTAGTCATCCCTGTCACTTTTACACTTCCTGACTACCAGAAGTTTGGGATGAGACTTTCTCTTTCCTCTCAGCTGACATTTTCTTTGGGAGTAAGGGGCAGGGAAATATTTTGAAGTAAATTTAGTGTTTAAAAAGGTTGCCAAAATAGCGTGGGAACTTCTCAGTGGGAACTGAAAAGGCACAAATTTCATCTGTTTCCTGCTGGGGTTCTTCTATCCTGACCTGAAAGGAAGGCCTTAAAAGGGTGTTTCATTTGCTATACCCTTGGGGTTTCTCCACCCCACCTTTTCCTTGTCTTTGCCCTTCCAGTTTTTATTCCTGCTGTTTCTGTTTTTTAATTTCTTACTCATTTCTTCCTCCCACCTATTCTGCCTCCCTCATGTACCTTTCCCCCATCTGCATTCCATGCTCCATATCAATTTCTCAACCTCCTCCTGATTTCAACCTTCTGCTAGCTCCTAATTTATTTCTACCTACCTTGGGTACCAAGGATCTAAACTATATGACGAGAGAAAGCAAACATCTCATCATATTGTAGAACCATATTGTCCTGGATGTACTAGCAAAAAAACCCAATACTCGAGTGCTCTTCTCCTTCAGTTGGAATATTTCCCCCCCTAGATATCTTCTGTATTTTTTATGACATTTTTGGATGGAGGTAAGAAAAAGAGAACAAATATACTCTACAATATAAAGAAATGTTACCAGTAATGCAAAAATGCTACTGCCCCGAACACACAAATCCACAGGGTCAAAACCTTGACGACTTGTTCAATTTTTCATCCTCTTTTCAAGTACAGCTGCTATTGAGATGAGACTGGAACATAAAAGCTACAGCAAAGAACAGACATAATTCACCTTAAAACACTGCAAGGCTGCCGTGTTTGTAAATCCTTGTGACAGACAGTAAAATATACATTTTATCACTCCATACTTAGTCAGCCATTTTGTTTCATTTCCAAAGTCAAGAGTCCACAGCAAAGATGACTATCACCTGTGTGATGTCAGAGAGTGCGTTAAGCACGAACAGTTAGCATCCACCTAAAGACAATTATACCCTAAGAAGCTTTGGTTTGCCACGTCTGATAATGTCCAAGTCTTCTACAACCTAGTTAAGTATTGCAAAGCGTTATTTCAGAGCAATACTTTCTGTAAAAAATACTTGCATTATTATTTCCTTCCCCGTTCCTATTTTAAGATATATACATTTTTTAAAAGACCAAGATAAGGAGTTACTTTTTTTCCCTTAAGCCATGATTTATATTCTCGGGTTGGGGTTTTTTTTGAGTCATTTCTTCTTGTGGAGGCAGAAAATCAATAATCACCTTCAAAAAGAATGCTTGTTAGAACCTGACGGAGCAAAATGTATCCGTACCGTGCATACGCCTCCAATAGACTCCCCAACCCTACTACTGTCCCTTGTAACCTTAAAAAGAGAGAGAGAGAGAGAAAGTGAAAGATTAAAATCCAGAGATTCTCACTCTGAATATTGGACTTCTGATGTAATTTGAAGTCAGCAATTCATTAAGCGTGCCATTCTGGTACTGGAACAACCTATAAAACATTTACATTCTCTAGAAGCATTTGTCACGTACTGACAGGAACAATGAAATATGCCCATTTTTAGAATGCCCTAAAAGATCAGTTTCCACTTCAACACTCAACCACAGCGAAGTTTTATGGTACGGATGGTTCTGCCTCAAATAAGGACTTGCCAAATAGACAAAGGTCTATGACCGGACTGGATAAAGGACCTTCCACCCATAACTTCCATTTGCCAGGACAGGAACTTCAGGTTTTCAGTTTGACTTTATGATTGGTGCTAAACACTCTGCAGGATCATTTCAGTCATTCAGCTGATCTAAATAAATCCAGTAACTAGATAAGCTATGCAACTTAAAAACATTTTTATCAGGAGAGAGTTCTTTATAAAAAATTTCCAAAATGTTACATCTGTTCTGTTGACTGCAGGAGCTTAGGGTGACTTTTACTGAAGCAGTTATATTTTTACAAGCTCAGGGAGGGCAAGGGTGATTTAATTGCCTCTCCACCAACATGCAGTCTTACTGAACCCAGCAAAGCTCCTTGTTTCGCTGCTCAGAGATAGGTACCTACTCGTGAGCAGACGCTGTACTTTTCAGTGGGTTTGTTCAGTGCTTGCAGTTGTGCACTTCCTTAAATGCTTCCCTGAATCAAAACTCCGAGATGGCATTCTTTCGGTTGACTTGGTCATTTCCGATTTGGCTGCACTCCTCCTCACACAAATGGTTGGGTTTGCTCTCCAGCGTCTCAGCAAGCAGTCAGAAATGTCTCCACAAATCTTTGGATGCCAATACAAATGCCAAAAGTAACAAAACAAAGGTACTCCATAGCACTTTAGACTGGCGTTTTCAACTTTAGTGACAAAACCTCATTCTTTTTTCTCAACTGCATTTGTCCATTTTGGTTCATCTTTATATGCATAGCTTTTAGCATCACAGCAAAATATGATCTACAAAGTTAGATCCAACTAACTGTAGGTGGGAATATCTAGAAAGTGGAGGACTGTTCAAAGCACTGATTTTAGAAGATGAATTACTTGTGAAATATATTCATTCTTCTTGGCTTATTTCTGACTTTCTGTTCACTTCTGTTATTTAGCTCAACACAGTACTTCCTTCAGTGTGAACTCAGTCTGCCCTAAAGAAAAAAAAAAAAAAAACACGCATTGCTCTAAATAATAGTATCTCAGTAATAGTAAGAGATAATATCTTCAGTTTGTTATGCCTGCAAAAAATGTCTGGGCCAACAGGACTGCCAAGGCTCATAAAACTCTTGCGTCACTACCAATTTATTGGCATGAATGTATCATATCTTCCTTTGATGTTTACTGGCTCATGCCAACATTAACTTCCTTTGATTTTAACTCTCTGTGTATGCTTGGGCATCTTTTGGTTGTGGATATTTTTGGTTTGTTATGTTTATGTATTTTTTTAAAAGGAAATTGATGTAATATTGTCTGCAGATTTGGTGTTCTGAAGATGGGAGAGTCTGCTTAGGTTGATAAGCTCTTTTCTTTTTTAATATTGAGATTAATGTGGACTTGAGCCTAAAAGGATATATTCCAGTATTTTCTTACTTGACAAAAATGTTTAAATGTCATTACTTCAGACAATCTTTTTTCTTGAAAAGCGTTGAATCTCCTGCTATGATGAGTCCCAGGTCTTTATAGTACAAAATGTAATCAGCCACTTTCCATTATTATATTGTATGACAGTATGACTTCATTCCTAACACAATTTACTTAAATTGAACATTTTGGCAGATGTGTGCATGAGACTACAGGAACAGAACTTCTATTAAATCACATCCCGAAACAATAACGGATTGTATTGTAGATCTAGCAATGCAGCATTTTCCAGCTCTGCTCATAACTTACCGCATGTTATAGGAGACATTAGAAAGTACACCCAGCAAGACTGAAAACCACTCCACGATAAGGTCAGAAATGACATGTGTAGATAAATGATCTGATTTGTGATTAAGAGGTTTACGTAGCACTGCTACCTCATCAACAGAAGTCAATAAACATGTCCACTTGTAGTGATTCCAGTAACATTGGTGAGAGGAAACAAACAATTCTTTAGTGAAAGATGCCTTTTTTTTCTACTCTGTTGTGCTTATATACTGTTTTCCTTAGCATAAGTGACCAACACAAAATATGATTCTTTCTGCAGGCTGCAAAATGTGCAGGCACCGTGGGGGTTTTAGGAATGATTTGTGCGTGTGAACGTGTTACTGGTTGCTATATAGAAATGAAGACAGGTCAAAGAAATTCTCCTAGCACTTGGAACAAAGTCTTATGAGTCTCTGCAGAATCTCCAGTAACAAATTCAGAGCAGCCTCTGATATCTGTGTCTCCTGCCCAAACACAGTGGTACTCACACAGCAGAACACTGCTCAGTATGAAGCAGGATTGTGAGCCACGGACTTCAACTCCAACCCCAAGGAGCACTGGGGTAATTTTAAGATATGTTGGATTGAAGGACAAGTTCTAGAACCTGAGGAAATAGTCTGTGGAAAGTCAGAGTGACTAAAGTCTGCACCAATATTCATATTTCACCATTGTACTTTCTTTTCCATCTTCTCATTTGGGTTCCCTGTTCTAGAGCCAAAAGCTTTGACTAGGATAGTTTCAGCTTGAATTAGGTCAACTTTATACTGATCACAAGGCAGAAACATTCCATGTGAAGCATTAGATGTGAGGCTTTCTGTACTTTGGTGGTAGAGAACAATTATTAGCGCCAGCCTGAAAGCACTATTGGTTCTTTACAGCATCTAAAAAAAACAAAGAAAAAAACCCCAACCCACAACAAAACTAATTCCATTCTGTAGACCTTGATTTTGGAATGAGCTTCACTGATTTTCTGAGATCACAAATACAACCCAGCACGCTCAAAACATGGGATCATCAAGCTCTGAGTGCCATGGGAATATAAGCTTATCCCATCTTTAGTACTATCTCCACTTTCCTTGACTTTCTGATTTCTTTTAAAAGACCTATTCAAAGAAAAGAAAGAAAAAAAAAATCCAAACCCCAAAACCAAAACATAACACCAGAGGTGCCATCTGGGAAAGCAAATCAGTAAAGGACATACTTAAATCTCAGTTGGGTAGTTTAACAGAGTACATGAAGTATTTCAAACCTCTAACCAGAGAAAAACTCTTAAAACATGCCAGACTTTGAATAATCTTCTGTTAAAATGCATATTTGAATGCTCATGAAGTCAGAGATTACACAGGGCAAAAACCAACCCCAATTAAAATCAGTAAGTGTCTTACCAAAATTGGATCAGGAATTTGCATTCCAAATATAAACAGAGAAAATGTGACTTTTCTAAGTAGATAATTGTTGACCAGCTACAAACAAAAAATAGCTGCAAAAGCAATAGGCAATAGCAATTACCATCCTACTCTGAGTGGAGCAGAGACCCAGTTTGACCTCCTGTGCCTTGAATGTCGCTGAGTAGCTTTGACTTTTTTCTTCCACCATTGAGATCCAATGAAAACTTAAGGATAGGCTCCTAGTCTCTGGGCTTTTCTCTCATTTACAAAAGACTAACTTCATCAGGCACTTCTTGTTGCAAAAAAAAAAAACAAACAAAAAACCCAAAAAACCCACACCAAAAACAAAGCAATACTTAAGTGTAAAGTTATGACTAAAAAAAGTAAAGGATGAAGAAAACAAACAGAAAGGGTGTTATTTCTTCTATTGCCTGGTATGTTTTAAGCTTAAGAATCAGAAAATGGGAGACTGCGACTGTACTCTGCTTTTGTTATTCAAGTGTTGCTGAGATTTCCTGTGGCCATCTTGCACTGACTTTGGAGTCTTTGGTTTGGAGTTTAGTGCTTTGCCTACTCAGAATTTGAAAGCAAGAGAACCTAGTGTTGGTTGCAGAGTTGCAGCAACCTGTCCTGCTCACCAGACGAGAGGGAGATGGAGAATGATCTTGCTTAGACACAGCTGCTTCTTGCTACCTCCCGAGAGCAGTGTTGCGTAGGTACTTCTTCCTGCACTGCATCGCTGTTCAAAACTGAGCCTTCAAGACTTCAGGAGCTAAATTTGCAGCTGATAAGGTTCCTGCCAATATATATATATGCTTGTCTTCTAGCCCAGTAGATCTTTGTCCATAGTGGTACACAATGGAGCAAGAAGCAAAGCTGACCTTTCAACCAGTAAAGAACTCTGAAAGCACAGTGAGGTGAGAAAGACCTAAAGGGACCAAATCTTAAGAGGACCTAAAATACCAAAAAGTGGTATTACCACGTCTTACCATGAACTTTGCCAGCTTCTGCAGTAGCCAGGCCATGAGCCAACAAAATGCTCATATAGCTGTTTAACTTCAAGTACACAAGCAGCCTTTCCGCAGTCAGTAGGATTATTCATATGTTAAATATTGACTACAGTAAATGTTGTGCTGGCTCAGAGCCAACAGGCATTTGTCATGAAGGGCTATTCCTTTAGAGAAAGCAACTACGTTTAGCAGCAAAAGGAAAGGGCTGCTTTGGCAAGTAGAAATCTATTTAAATGTCGAAAAGGGTGGGTGTGACTACTTGGGCTGATACAATAATTTCTTTTAGGGGGGTTGACTAGGGTTGACTACATAGGACTAACTTATAGATGGCTCTGTTAGAGTTCTCATCTGCCCACTGGAAGTGTGAAATACCATTACTAAAGGGTCAATGGTGTCTAATGACCTCAGAAATCCCGGGGCTGTCTCACCTGGGACAACGGAGCTGTTTTCCATCCATTCCTTCCATAAATGAGAGCAAAAAGTGTTAAAGATTGTCTGGGTATTTCTTGTATTTTAGTTTTCTAGTCTAGTAACCTATATTTAACTTTAACTTTTAAAATTAAAAGCCTGATCTTTTCAGTTCCTATTTCTACTAACAGTCCCTACTCATTTAAATAAATATACAGATGGAAAGCTATTTTCAGAAGTGTTCAGCATTGGCTTCTATTCTGTGGAAGTCAGCAGTAAAACTCCTACTGATTTTTACTTGGGAGTAGAACCATGTCAACTTTGAACAGTTTTGAAAAGCCTAACTGAAGCATAATTTTGACTAAATGCTGCCCAGGTATAATCCTGAAGAAATGAAGTCAAAATATTCAATTAAATATGTCACCATATTTTCAGTCCACATTTTCTCATTAACATGGGTGCATTGTCTGCACAGGCAGAGACATACCACAGAAGAAGCCGAATACTTCCTACAGATACTGCTGCTTAATTCAAGCTGCTGTTATGACTTGTTAGGTAGCTCACAAAGTTTACCTGAAATGTGTTGGAAATATATCAGCCATTTGCATCCTTAACTCCTTTCCTTTTTTCTTTTTTGAATGCAGACATCTGAAGGAATTTAGGCAATTTATATTTGAGCTTGAGCAGTATACCATTAACAACTGATGAAAGACAGTAGATGACAGCTCTGCAAGAATAGGAAATGCATCAATATTTATGGTAATTCCCACTTATACCTATATACCTATGTTCATAGATATGTACACGGACAGATGTATTTTGGTAAATTAAGCACACTGATTTTTAATGCCTCTTTCGCACCAGATTCCAAATGTTTCCTGAAGAATGAGACTGTGGTTCCGTGATAATTTAAGCCTACTTAGACTGAGATGACTGCAGAAACAAATCTCACCAAAAAATATTTGTGTGTATGTATTTCAGCCAAATTGGTTCTGAGTGGACTCATTACCTACATACCGGTGCTGGAATAAAACAGAAGCTGGAGAAGCCTGGCTGAAGGCAGGGGCACAGGCCACCCTCACACAGGTTGGTTTAAATGGCTGTGAAATTGCACCAGAATACCTTCAGTATTTTCTCATGTGAACTGGAGACTGTAGGATTGTTCCCTTCAAATTCTGTCCAGTATCTGCTAATTAACGGATGGGCTTTTGTTGATCACGATGAGACCTGGATTAGCCCATAAGCATGTAATAAGAACAATAAATATCCTGCTTTCTTGACACTTTTTGTAAGATTAAGTGATCAGTGATGGTTCAATTGGTTTTGAATGTCATCAGTGCTGCTGCAATGGTAACGTCTTACCTCCACCAGCCCACATGATTAATGGGGGTCAGGACTGTTTTTCTTATGTAGAGGTATAGTTACATCAATAACTATCTTAACAGATACATAGCTACAAAATACACCATAGTGAGTGTATCATATTATATATATATATATTTATGTAACAATGTAAGTTACATATATTTAACATAGTGTAGAAATAATGTCTGGGTATTGATACATTAAGGGCCAGGAGGAAGGGGAAAGAATAGTTACTTTCACACTGTGACATTAAGAGCTGTACTACATTTGGTGTAAAAAGCACAAGAAGCCAAAAGGAACAGCTTAGATATTGGAACCACTAATGCTGGATTTATCTGCTTAATTTCCTGCTATTTTTTTTTTCTTTTGGGACTTTAAAGGCTGAACATCATTATTTATATACGTTTATTATTTTCAATATATTTAGGTTTATAGCCATGGTTTAGTAGATATACTGTATGGCTATTATGATAGAAATATTTGCACGTTATGTTTTGAGATGCTGCTAATTCTAGTAGAACTTTTCATTTCCTGTTGTGAGAATTTTTCCTTCTATCTCTGAAAACTGAATTTGTATGAGGCTTCCTGAATGTATTATGTTCAAAAATTGAGAGCAAAAGACAGATATATTTGCTACCTCAGCTGTGCTATATAACCCCCTACCTCCTTTTCAAAAATGTATTTTGTGTTTTTAATTTGAAAAGCAATTGAGGCCCCATTTGGGGCAATGAATGTGTAAGTAAAATATGTCAGGTGATGTATTTGAAATAACCTCAGTGATTTCAGAGTAATTTCTCACATTTTCAAAAGTGACTTTAAATGAAATTAAGTCGACTTCAAATGAATTGCGTTTTAACTGGATATTAGCTTTTACAGCTTGATCTGATTCCCTCTATGATTATGTAGTGCAGTAGCTCACAATCAACTGAAGTGAGAGTTAGTTCCTGGGGAGGTCTTTCTTTTGTATACAAAGATAGGCTTTCATACGAAGGTGTCAGAATCTGTTCTCTCTACTGCACTGTGTTGATATTTTGAAAAATATAGATGGTTCTTCAAATGTCTAACGTGACACTGATCCTCTTTAACTCTGCATATTTCCATGCTAATATAAAAGCAGCCACATCACTTTCAGTGCTTCGCTGGTAGCTCATTAAAAAAATGTAAAGAATAATGTCAGCATGTCTGTTACGATGAATATTTTGACGTTCACACCTCTGCTGACGGGTGCCTGAGTGAACGCACAGTGTGAGTGGCACAGGTGCTGGGTGCCTGGCACCCAGCCCCCAGCCCAAAGGCAGGGAAGGGGCAGCTCTGCTGCCCTCCAGCCCCGTGGGCTGCTGAGGCAGGAGGCGCAGCGTGTACAAGCCCTACACAGCCGGTGTGACTGGGTTACGACACTGGATCTGTGTGCTAGCAGCTGGTAAGAGGAGCCTTGCTTTAGTTTGCCAGTATGCAAAGTCTGGTTTTATAGCCTTTTTCGATGGAGCCAACCTCGTCTGTACCAGTGAGTGCCTTTCACAAATCCTGCTATGGGGGAAAGAAATTTCACCTACTCTCCTACTCTCAATATGGTTTTGTGTCTCTGCTGTATGTCAGGGAAAGATATGTCCATTTTTGTGTGTGTAAAGGAATCAGGCAGATGTACACCAAATTAGCTTGAACAACTATTTTAATTTTTTTTTGCTGAGAGAAATTGCAGGGTGGTTATGAAACACAAAGGATCTAAGGGTGGCAGTATTCTTGTATACAGAACAGTCTGTGGTTCTTCATTGCAATCTGTGCCCCCTCCCCCCCAGCTTCTTCAACACAAAACCCATCCATTACAAGGCTCCTGCAGTCACTGATTCATGTGCTTGTGATCAAACTTTCCTGCTTCTAATACAGTGAGTGGTTTATAAAAGATGGTTGCAATTCCTAGATGGACTGAGTGTGTCTGTTCCTGTGCTGTTGTGCAGCCACTTTATTATGCTCCTGGTCTCTCATCAGTGATTTCAGTCTTACTATGAGAAATTAATCTCTTGGAAGAGTTCATTTATATTTTGATCATCACCTAACCTGCCTAGCTGCACTGTGCACTACGCTTTGTGATAGCAGTCTGTGATACCAAAATCCTGATAGCTACCCTATAGCCAATTTTCAAGGCCATGTGAGATGATACCAGTCCTTGTCCCAGAACAGTATCAACTGTCTCACCAAGCCATCTGATCTGTACTTTCTCAGGTGTGCATGTTAGCCTAGACACATTCTTTTGAGCACCAGCTAATATATGAGAGCTCATGTTCTACAGTCGCATGTGAATTTCTGAGGACACTGAGTCAGCTCATCTGGCAAATGTGAATTACAGCTGCAGGGAGGGTCCATAACAGGACTCAGCAAAGGATGTAATATTTTGAAGCTTCCTCCTCTTCCCCCTACTTACATTTTATTCTGCAAAATAAATTTACTTCTGGATGATAACCATAGGAGGCATTAGCAATCTCTGCAGCACGTAAAAATATAGGAAGCCAACAAGAAGCAGTACTTCTAATTTAAAACTAATGTTTCTTTTATTTTCAGGTCTACCACTTGGCTTGAACTACAGGTCTTGAGGAAAACAGCTACCAGATTCTGGTAATAGGAATGCAGGGAGATTTCTTTTTTCTTTCCACTTTGTTTCCTCTTTAATAACAGCCTTACACATGGCACTGCACAGGCTACTCCATGACATTCTTCCACAGTCTCCTAATATGAATTTACAAACAGGGAGCTACGAGAGTTACAGGTGCACACTTTGGCCTCTGCCTTCCACTCCTCCCACCACAAATGCTGCTGCAGCATGGGGCTGGGAATGCAAACATACCAGCACTGTGGATGGTGATGACAACTGTCAGACTGAAAGTCCCAGTCACTTACAGGGAGAGCATCTGGGGCTACAGCAGCATCACTGTTGTTTATAGCTCCCATTTCCATCCCTCCAGCTGGACCCACAGTCTTTTGGGTACCTGTGACACCTACACACCCAGCTGATATCATTGCACCCACGTAATTGTCTTGAATTGTGTGCTTTTTGTTCATATTTGAAGCGCAGGTTTATGTCTCAAGAGACTTCATTGTCACCTGCTGAATATTGGTGGTGTTGTGTTCCAGCTGGATTTATCATTTTATAACATAAAGGCCTCAGACTTTACTTCCTCTTAACTTCCTCTTAGTCTTTGTCGTCTGCTTCAGATTTTCACAGCCTTCAGAAAAGCTACTATATTTTTTCTTCAGGGACAGTTAGGGAAGGCTAAATTATCTGGTGAGTTAAGCCTCCTGTATGCAAGTTGAGGAATTGGGTATGCTTTTGTTAAAGTTTCTTGGCAAACAGCTCTTCTGTATTAAGTAGGGTCTGCTACTGTTCTTAAATGTATTGGTTTTAATTTCACTGTTGCAAACTAGCTGGGCCTTTCAAAAGCTCGTTGAGCATTGTATTTCTAGCAACAGGTGGTAGGATGGGTCTTTGAACATCCCAGCCTGCTGTGTTAGCAATTAAGTAGGCATTTTAGAATCTGAAACACTATGCTGAAAGAATCAAAATAACAGTGTATTTTCTTATTCTGTACAAGTGTCTTCAGTTAACTGAACTCAGAATCTAAGATATATTTTGTGTATATATATATACATACATACACACTCTGCTAAATATCCTGTTTCTAATTTTTATTTCAGTTCCAAGACAGTGTTGAAACAAAGCACCATGTCTAACTTTGTACAGACAGCTCCTTTTGCCAAACTAGCGACTTCTTTTTTGTCTTGGGCTCCATTCAGGCATCCATGGAAGGCTTGTGTGGCCTGGAAAATGGGGAAGCTGATTAAAAAATACCAAGGGTTTTGTTTAATAACTTCACTGCCAACAACAAGTACAGTTGGTTTTATCAGCGGCACCCTTCTGTCATGTACAATGTCTATACGGGAAATCAGGTGTGTATTAACATGTTCAATCTCATACTATGGAAGGGGAGGTAACAAGAACCCAGAAGCTGAGAGGACTGTTCGGGGTTTCTGGTCTTTGGGGAGGGCTGGACAGATGTCAGACAGCAGGACAGCTCTGGACAAAGCTACAGAAGAGCTAAATCCCATGGAGGGGAACCTGATGTGGACAAAGCTTGAGAGCTGTGTCTGTGGAGAGATGGACATAGCACTGGGGAAACACAGAAAGAGAAAAAACCCCAAAGTAAATCTTCGACAGCAAAAAATATTACTTAGTGACTTTTGAGTAGTGCTAAAAAAAATTACTAGTGCACTCAGATATTGAGAGAAATCAAAGACATCCTGTTAGTTCCCTCTATTTTTGTTAAATATTTATGATTGGGAATATTCACACCACAAACTGCAATTTTGTTTTATCTGGGAGGACAAATTGCAGTAGAACAAGCTGCTGAAAAGAGGCCAAGAGGACCACAACCATCTCAGCTGGTGGCCTTCATAACATGCAAAAAGCACGTCATAACTTTCAGTTACTGGGGTGCAAATAGCTAAGTGTTATTTGCATAGTTGCTCTGGAGTTCTTGTGCAGTTAGATGCTCTCAAGGGTTGGCTTTAATTGTTCAGAAATGCTGATTGTTCTCTGAGCAATGCCAGCCATGAATTTCCTGAAAAGAAATTGGCCTCTTGTACTGTAGAGTGACTTTTTTATTTGTTGGGAGAAGCATGTTAGTATTAAGTTGTTTGCATATAGGACTGTGAGGAAAAACAACACCAGAAAGCCTGTACCTGCTATACTTCACTAGTAAATTGGCCATATGGGGCATGAGGCCAAAAATATCTAGCAAGATTCAGTGCATGCAGTGGAAAAAAGAAGGAATAAATATTAAACCCTGATTCTGCTAGGAATGTTTGCGTTATGTAGTAATTGGGTAAACAAAATCAGGGGTATCGAATCAAATGAAGAAGCTGCCACCCTGAAGATCTCTTCTTTACTGAAACTGTCAGCAAGAAACAACAACTTCTGTCATCAAAAGGAGAAGGCATAATAGCACCATATTTTTTTGGTATGGAGTGATATCCATGTATGTTCACATCCTAATCATTGGAGCAATTACTGTTGTTCGCATCTCCATTTCATTTCCTTGGCTGAGCACTCCTGGGATTTTGGACTGTGATTTCATTATTCACTTGGCTGTGCCATTTGTATTGTGTACCTGCTCCAGTAGATATCATCGACTCTTAATACTCCTGTGCTATGCAGAACAAATCATTTGCATTTGAGTAGGTCGCTATGGCTACTGGCTACCTAACTGTGTACTGCATCTGTAAAAGCCAAAAACTGAAGGTGTTTTGCAGAATTTAGACAAGGATCAACTGTTCACAATTTGAAATCATATCCGTATCCATTGTTGTTGCTAACAGCATGTACTTGTGTAGGGTTGATTAGGTACAATCTCTCTCTTCCTATTTTGGATTAATATTTAGAGAGCCTCTTTCTCAGGGCTGCAGGCTGACTCCAAAGGAAACAAACGTCTCTAGAGGACACTTGCATGACAGTGAGCAGATTAATTATACCTGCAGTCGTTCAAGGTGCAGCATAAAACCTAAAAGTTTCCCATTAAAATTAATTCTGTGCTATTCAAAAATACAAATTCCTGCTGGAGTTGTCTGAAATAAATCTGGTAATTTACGCTCTAGTAGTTTTCAGAGTACAGAAAAACTCCTTGACTGGGACTAACACAGAAGGTACCAGCTCAGTAGGATCCAAGTCTTTAACTTGCAGAGGTTCATTCAGAAATACTAACCCTAGCGCTTTGTTCTGTTCCCTACATGAATCACAAAGGCAGGGAAACAGCATTATCCCCGATAAAGAAAATGGTGAGCACTGAAGCGAAGGAACTCCAGCAGGAGACAGTGAGTCAGCATCAAAGTCTGGACCAAAACTCAAGCTTGCCAACTTGGAGCCCTCTCCTCAGAGTTGAGAACAAATGGAGAAATCTTCATGAAAGCACGGGCTGTAGTACCATACTGAAAGAATCAGTGTGAAGAATCATCCCTAATATGAATAAAGTACAGCTGGCGATTGGATTAATAACGCTAATTTTGTTGGTGTGAATGAAACAAGCCTCCACCATCAGAAATTCAGTGAACACTGCTGGTAAATTGCATGTATTCTAGAAAACCACTTTACATACTTGGAGATACCTGGTAATTCCGTCACTGTGCCCGTGTCATAGGCTGCCTGTCCCCCTTCAGAAACCATGTATGAGCTCTCCCATTAAAACTCTCTGCTGAGAGATCCATGGGGGCACCAAGGGGAAGTTTATGGCTTAGTGGTAACTGAAGAATGTTCCAAGGGTTGCAATACTGCTTTTGTTTCCCCCAGCAAACACCTTCAATTAGCTATTGTGCTGGGAGGGAGGCAGCTTCTCCACTAAAAGAGTAGCTTTTTTTCAGGGCGAAATATCCTTCTAGTCTGACAATGTGCTGCTTTGGTAAGCGTGGCCACAAAACACAGGTGGAGTGAAATACCCCTTGACTTATTTACCACTGAAATTCATTAGGTTATGAAGCAGACTGACATGTTTTGTTGCCTATTGTAGAGTAATATCTGCATTTGTGGATAAGGTCCACTTGCTTCATGAGTGTTCAATGAGAAACTGTATGCCTGAACAATGTTACCGTATAAATAATATATTAAAATGAAAGGGCTGTGAAATAACATTAGAAATCATTTGCAAGATACGCAGGCAGAGCACAGAAGTGGCCAAAAAATGAAACTTGACATGCATGCTTGGTCATCGCTTTGAAAATTATGACATTAAGATTGAATAACAAAGCCCAGCATTTAAAGGGAAAATCACATCTCAACAGAGTTTGGGATTATTTGCTGTACGTATTTTATTAGATTCAAATGTAAGCCCTATCATTTTGTGATCCAACCTGGGCTGCTTTCTTTTCAGGAAGATGATTTCCGTCATTGGCCCTGTAGTGAGGTTGTAGTAGGCTTCGTTGTGCTCCAGCTGTGACAGCTTCCAAGGTCTGGTTAAAGCGGGGTTTCTATACTAAGATGACAGAGGAAACAGGGGAAAACATGTATCTGACATTCTATACAGATCCCGAAAGAAGATAAAAAGTGAAAAATAGGACACAATCTCTGGGGTTTTCCTATCAGCAGGTCATCTCAAAATTTTGTAGGCCTCGCAAACAGCTTTCAAAAGCGTTTTTGGTTAAGACTTCCAGCATGCCTAACTTCATGAAACCTTAGCAAATATTGTCACTGGGTTTTGGATATTGTCACTGAGTTTTACTGGCTGTAAATGGGAACACCTGTCGTTAGCTTTTACCCACCTTTTCACCTGAGCCTTCCCTGCTCTCCCCCAAGGTGTGCATCTCACAGGTCTGCCCCCCTCCTAGCCACAGGTAAAAGGGACCTCCAGCCTGCCTGCCTGCCCACGGTGGGGAAGGAAGCAGTCTGGGCTCATCCAGAGAAACAGAAGTTGAAACACTGTTTGATTTCAGCACCAGAAGGAGAGAATACAAAGAACTACCAAGCCAACTTGTAATAGAAGGGCTACACGAGTCTATTTTGGTCTTCCACCCATCCCATCTGGAAGCCTAATTTTATTTTTTTTCTTTTCCCAGAACTTGCAATGAGCTTCCTTCTGATTGCCTCCATTGTTTCTGGAAAGAATTGTTTTTGAATGACCTCCATCAGCTTTAGCAGGATATTGCTCATCTGCAGTGCTGTCTTTCCAATGGCTGAGTTTAGAAACACAGCAAATTCCTCCAACCCCTCAAAGCCATGTGATCATTATCCTAACAAGCAGATAACAGTATTAAATTATTATGGCTAAGCCTGGCATTGTTGCTGCTCAACTAATTTTAATTTACAGGTTGTGTGGTGTCATGAGTGTGTGTTTCTTAAAAGTGCCTACTAATTGCACTTGTTGAATATACTTTGCATCTGTATGTTTGGGGGGGAGGGATGAGCCTCATCTGTTCCCTGCCTGTCAGAGACCTGTCAAATTCAGTAAGTGTGACTCAAGCAATTCCCCAAAGCCTTCATGTATCTCCAGTTCATTCACCTGTATGAGAATATTCATATTTGCATGCAAACAGTCTTCTGTCTCTAGGGCCTGGCTGTGGGGGCAGAACGCTGTGGCACTAAGGTCTCTCGTGGCACGTTACAGTCTGCCTGACACAGCAGCCCAGGTTGCTCTTGCTGGGTAAACATCCCTCTGCATCTGCCTGCAGCTTTGGCCAAGACTCTCAGTGGATTTCAGTTCTGACTTCAGTAGAAGATGGGTATGAGAGCGGCAGCGAGGACAGTGCAGCCCAGGATTCTGTATGGAGCTGTACGCTGGGGAGGTGTCCACCACCTGCCCCTCACACAGCCTGGCTGCAGGTCCCTGTGCCGGGAGGGGATCTGCCAGCTGCCGATGGGGAGCCCCGGTGGGAGCAGAGGCGCTGCCACCGAGCCCGCAGGTCAAAGGCAGAACGGGCAGGCTGCGTCACGCTGAATTTCGGCTACAATAGCAGCTGTTTCAGCATGAAACTCATTTTTAGCTCTCCTGACAGGTTTAGTATACCAATTATTACAATGCTGTTGCAAAGGCAAGAAAGTAAGGTTGCTTCGGCCTCCTGATTACAAGCTGTTTGACAAAGCACTACATTTTGATTTCTTTCTTTTCTGAGGCTGTAAGCCTCAACTCTGCCGATGTTCCTGGGTGCCTTCGTTTTTGATAGCACTCCCACAAATGTTGCACCCATCTTGCAGTTAGCAGTGGGCGGGGGAATAAGTGGAGACCACAGCTGCCCCCCAGGCGATGGGCAGGAGCCCCCGGCTGCAGGAGCCTGCACTGGTGCCAGGTACGGCCCCCAGGCAAAGCAGCTGTGCTTGCTCATCCCCTCCGCCTGGATCCCAGCGGAAGGTGTGCTGCCTCGCCGGGAAAGGCAGAATTTGTTAAATTGCCTCTAAATTACACGGATGTTTGGATCGTTGGGTTTTTTCGGGAACGCCCTGCAATGGTGGGGGTTGCGTTTCTGTACACGCCACTTCAGAGCGGGGATGGCGCGTCCAGGCCGCGGGGCTCCTGCAGCTACCGGTGGTGCCGGGCGGCCGAGCACAGGGGCGCTGCTGCCGCGAACCACCGGTACGAGGGCAATCCCCTCGCTGGTTTGCGGCCGGCCTGGGAGGCGCCCCGAGCGGCCGAGCGCGGCCAAGGGTAGCCCTCTCGCCGCTCGGGCCTCCCTCCGCGCTGGCCCGGCCCGGGGGCGGCGCGGCGCGGCGGGCAGCGAGGAGAAAGGGCGGGCCGGGCCGCCGGCGCTGCGCCGCCCGGGCGCCGCCGCTAGGGGTCTCCGCGGGGCGGGGAGGGCCGCGCCGGGCCGGGCGCACCGCCCGCTCGGGGGCGGGCCGGGCCATCAGCTGACCGGCCCCGCCGCGGCGCTCGGCTGGTGCCGCCGCAGCTCAGTCGCTCTCCCCGGCAGCGGCGCGGCCCCGCGGATTTACAGCCGGACCCCGCCGCGTCTCGCCGGCGTCCCTCCTTCCCTTCCTCCCTCCCCCCTTCCCGGCCGCCGCGATGCTGCCCCACTTAGCCCTCCTGCTGCTGGCCTCCGGCGCCGCTCGGGCTCTCGAGGTAAGCGGGGCAGGGGGCGGCCAGGCGGGGGCTTCCCCGCCGTCCTCCTCCGCTTCTCCGAGGCTTTTGTCTGCCCGCAGCCGCCCCCGCGGCGGGGTGGGGCGGGCGGCAGTCGCCGGCCCCCGTCACGCAGCCGGTCTAAGGGGCTCCTTCCCCGGCTGCCGTCGCCCTCCCGCCGCGGAACAATAGGGTCGCTCCCGCCGAGCGGGACGGCGAGCCGGGGAGCGGAGGAAGCGGGCGGGGAGCGGCCGGGGCTGGCGCCCCCCGCCCCCGCCACGCGTGTCCGCGGCCGTCCCTGCCGCCGGGGCCGGCGCCCTTCGCTGATCGGCTGCCGCTGCGGGGCTCTTCCCCGTTAACTTCGGCCGCCGCCCGCGGAGCCGTCTGGCGCCGCAGGGGTCCGCGGGGAGGGGCGGCGGCGGCGCCGCCAGCCGGCGGGCGAGGCAGGGCCGGGGAGGCCGAGTCCGTCCCGCGGGGGCCTTCCCTGCCGGGGGCTGGAGAGGGAAAACTTTCCCCGCGTGTGGGCGCGGTGCGGGCGGGGGGCGCGGGGGGCCGGCGGTGTTCCCCTCGCGGGGCGGGGGCCGGGGGCGCGGAGCCGGACTGCGGGCGGGCAGGGCAGCGCCCCCCGCATCGCGCACCTACGCGCAGGTGTGCGGGGCGGCGGCGGGCGGCTCCCCGTGGGCTGGCGCAGCAGCCCTGCGGAGGCGGGAAGGCGGCGTCCGCGGGGGTGTGCGGGGAGGGGGCGGCGGCCGGGGCCGGGCCGAGCCGTGCCCCCCCGCGGCCGGTGCCGAGCGGCGCGGAGAGGCGAGAAGATGGCGCCTCTGCAGTGCAGCAGAGAGGCGCCGCCGTGCGCGCTGCGGCCGCCAGCAGCCCGCGCCCCTCCGCGGCCGCCCCTGCCCTCCCCTCCCCGGGGGCGGCTCCGCCCGCCCGGCCTGGCGGCACCCTCCGCCGGGCCCCTCTGGGTGGGGCTGGGGGTGGGAGGGGTCCCCCGTACCCCGCCTCCGGCCGGCGGTGTGAGCGCACCGCGGCTCCTGCCGGCGCCGGGGGGGGGCCGGGGGGGCAGCGCAGCCCCCGACCTCGGTGGAGCCGACGTGGCCAAGTGTCGGTGCTTAACTCTCCCCTCCCACACCTTTTTCTTGGGGGGTGGGGAGGGGGGAGTTACCTCCCGTCTCCTTCAGGCCCTGGCTGCCAGACCTTGGCCTTGAGACCCCAGCTTGCCCCCCCGCCCCCCCGCCACGGGGGGCTCGCGGTCGGTGGGGCTGAGGTGGGTGCCCACATGTAGCCTGGGAACGGAGCCTGCAGCTCCTGCTCCCCGTTGGGCAGGGGGTTGCAGCCTGCGGCTCAGGTGCCCTTCCCGGGAGGGACCTCGGTACCCGCGGAGGACAGGAGACGGCTCTCCATCCCCGCCAGCAAGGCTGCGAGCCACAGGCTCTCGCTTCGAGGCGTGATCTTGTCAATGTTGAGCAGGGTACATCAAACTGAGCAGTTGTCAAGATGCTCAGAGGCTTAAAGCTTCCAGTTACAAAACTCATTTGGGTTTTTATCAGCTTGATGCAACTGCTTGTTGTCTGAACGCAGTAGAAGGAAATCTCTGCCTTGGGTGCACAGCTGAAGTAAAAAATGAGATTTTACAATTGATACCATGATTCAGGATGGACCTCAGAGGGATGAGCATTTCTGTCAGGTCCCCGCAGCCCTGGCCTTGCAGATGGGGATGTAGGTGTTACCGCTGTGAAGGTGCTTGCAAGAAAGGGGGTTTGGATTTTGCACCAAAGCCATTTAGGGGAGAGTCCGTGCAGACACCTCTGCAATGGTGTCTGCCTTGGTGATATCCAGAATTTTCAGAGACATCCTTTGCCTCAAAACGTTGGCTTAAATGGGCACTGATGTTTCCGCAGAAGCTTTTGATTTCATTCCATACCAACATTAGAAGCTTTGCGTTTATCCTTTTTTTTAATGGCGGGGTCGGTTTTAACACCTGGTCATATTGTGATCAGGCATTTGTCGGTCTTTATACTCTAAGGTTGATGTATTGAACAAGTGACAGATTTTTATAATACTAAAATATTTCATGATAGGAATTGCATGTGTGCATTTACTGCACTTGAACTGTCTTCATATGCTAAAGCGTGAAATTTTGATGCTTGAATTAGATTATTTTTAGATCTCTTTTCTGAAATGAAACATTTTTCCTGCCGTTTTTAACAAATGCTTTCAGGAGAGCGGCAAAGAACCTTTGTACAAAGTACTTTGCTTTCACAGGGAATAGTGTAACCAAGAGGGGAAGCAGGAACAAAAAAAATTTCTTGTATATTACACATTAAAAATTCCTTTCTAAAATTACAGGTAGATTAATGTTTATTTATGCAACTTTAAAGGAAATATTCCTTAGTGATGTTTGGTGGTTTTGTGATTGCTTAGCGTGTTGCTTATGTGAATCATATGTACTGGGTTTAGAAATCCATTGGCCAAGAGCTCTCATAATTTGTGAAACTGTCATATTCTTCAGTAGGTATGTTTCCATTTAATCTCTTGCTGTTAATTGTCTGATTTCAGTAGATAGATGTGACAGTGAATATCCTCGTGAATTTGTGTGAGTGATCCCAGTTTATAAATCAGGGTTTCCCCTAATTAGCACACTGACTGCCATGCTTGTTGTGGTCACTGCTCTAGCTCCATGTTTATAAGCGAGACTCTTTTACTAGCTGACCGAAACCAAGTTGGTGAGACATTGGTATCATACAAGCTGGCCCTCAGAAGGTTACTTAACAAAAGGTGTGTTACCTGAGAGCTTTTTTTTTTTTTTTTTTTTTTTAAACTGGGTAAGGTAGTGTTTTATGCATTCTTTTTTTTTTTTTTTTTTTTTTTTTTGTGATGAGCCCAAGTATTTGTTTTTTCATTATTTAGTTTTCAGGCAGATCTTTAGAAATGACTGTGCAACATGGGAACGGATGAGGCCTTTTCTTTCACTTCCATTACAGACTTTGGGTTTCTCTTCCCATCTGTTCCGTTCCTGAATTCCCCTGGCAAAGGCTTTGCATGTGTTGAAGGGTTCCTTTTGCACTTCTTATTTGAAATGCTGCCGTGTTGGGGTCAGCAGCCATGTGGGTAAGCAGGGCAGGACAGGGCAGATGCCCCTGATGGCACACCAGAACAAAGAGCCTTGGCAGCCAGGTGGGCAAATTAAACAGTAAAAAAAAAAAGGAGCTTCTTATTTGTCTTTTGTTTGATTAATGAGCAACAGACAGTTTTGAAACTGGTGTTCTCCAAATGTCTATCCTGGGGAAAAAAAAAAAGTGGTCAGCTGCTGTGCTTTTTCACAGAACTTGTATAAAAACATGAGGAAGCTGACAAGATTTTTTTATGTATTTTTTATTTTCTCCTTGAACTCTTTGTGTGACAGATGCAAGTGATCTTTCTTGATCAGTTTTAATTAATCATTGTTGAATTTTATGGCAAACCTACAATAAGTATAGGTCATCTTTGGTGTCTTTTTGTGACTTTCTTTTTGCCTACGTTTAATAAACTGTAAAGGATAATAAACAGTTTGGTTTGTAAGTTACATGACAAAAGGGTATGACAGTTTCTTTTAACTGGCAGCCCTTTTCCAATACAAAGTTTAGCAAAATGGCTTAAGAGCGTAGTAACTTCACATAACTGCTTGATGAGTTGGCAGCTGTTTTTTTGAGAATAATTTTTTTAGCGACTTAGTAGAATTATTAACACGAGCTGTTGGGTGTGGAAACTTGATCAAGAAATCAGTAGATAGGATCATAGGATCCCTTAGGAGGTCTCTGGTCTGACCCCCTGCCCAAAGCAGAGCCAGATCTGAGATCAGACCAGGCTGCTCAGGGCTTTCTGCAGTTGGGTCTTGAAAATGATGCTCCAAGGACAGAGCCTGTGTAACCTTGCTGGGTGGCAAGCTGCTCCATCCACGGTGTGGTTGGTTCAGCCTTCTGTTGAAACGCATCCTGAGCTGTTATTTGATTATTTTTAAGGCAGTGTCTCAGGGCTTAATTTACATCCTTATCTTGAATACACTGAATGAGTGTCATTTTGACATCTGTCACATCTTCCAAAAAAAATATGTTATAACCAAGAGCTGAAAAAATTGCATTTGGGTTTAATAAAACCCCATTCATACCTATCAAATGTCTGTGTGTGTATACACATGAATGCATACATGTAATGCATTAGTCATCTGATGTGTCAATATGTGTGCAAATATATGTAGAGATCCCCAATATATTTGCATATTGAATGTGTGACATTAGAATCACCACACGTGTACATCTGTGTATATACATTATGTTAGTGTATAGGCTGTATTAAACCAATGGTCGCTTACATGCCTCCTTATATCCAGGCAATGAAGGAAGTTCTAGACTGCTACTGATGAAAATGTAATTGGGTTTACATATGGTAATAGGTTCATTGAAATTGTTAGGCGAACTGTCTGGTGTGGTTTTAACACTTAAGTCTAGAAGCTGTGTGTTATTGGATTTAAATTCTGGGGATTTTGGAAAAAAAAAATATCCTGTGGTGTAAGAAGATTAAAAGTAAAGCAAATTGAAAAAATAGCAAATGACTTTCTGTAAGCTTGGTGAACTGTTAGAGCATGCTTTTGCAATGAGAGTTTGCAACGGTTGCTGCCAGACTGAGAATTGCTAAAAGCAATGTTGGTAAGGAGCATGAGCCTGGAATGATTGGGAGATAAAGGACTCCTCTTCACAGGAGTCAAACTTTTGCTCTGACCCGCTTTTTATTTTTGTTTAAAGCTGAGTGCAGTCGGTCTGAGCCTTCTCACAACTTGATCTGGAACCTGCTCTCCTGCCCTGACTCTCCTTCAGAAATGCCTACAGTTAAGGTTTTGAAAACACGTTTTCCATCCCTTTTGGTGATACCAGACCAGCTGAGGATATCAACCAGTAATAGCTGGTGTGTGTTTTTGAGTCTTCAGCTGTAAATACGTCACTTTTCTGCCCTTGATTGTAGCCCTTGTTTGTAATGTGACGTTGGTTCAGGAATCTGGATATTTGTCTTTTTTTGTTGTTTTGTTCATTTTGATTTAAAAGCCTTTAGAGAGTTACCTGATTATCAAATCTTTTTGTGCTCTGCTGCAGAGTCCAAAAGCTCTGGAGAAGCCTCCAGTTACCAAATTTGCTGTCTCTCTAGGTAAGAATTTAGTAACGTAACAAAAGAGACACAAAGTAAATGGGGATAATGACCCAGGGGATCAAATTGAATGACATAAGTGTGTATGTCTATATGTGTTTAGTAAAGAAATAACACCATGCTGCAATGATTCAAATAATTACAGGACACAATTTCACACGATGGCAATATGGGTAAAGGGCAGTACACTCCACAGTATGTGATTAATGCAAGTATCTTGCGGTGGCTCTTTCCAGGTGACAGACACATGCTTGTGTATGAATATAAAGAGGTTAAAATAAGTGATGCTTTTTAGAAGGGTGGAAAACCTTAAACCAGCTACTTATGGTAAGGACACCACTGTTCCACAGTTGTGCGTTGCAGGTTTCTTGCCCTGCATCAATAAATAGAAACAGGAGAGAGTGATAGACACAGATATTGCTGGTTTCTTTACTGCAGCTCCCAGTATAACAACTTTGTAAGCACTGGGACTTCTTTCAGCTGAGAAGCAGGACTTCGGGTATTTTCTTGATTGTCCTCCCAGCAAGTTCAGGAGAACTTGATGTTCTCCTGAGGACTCAATACTCAACGATAAGCGTAGATTGCAGTGATATATGAAGAGTTCCAAAAGAAACAAACCTTCTGGTCAGCTGATGGCATTTTACAAACTGTGGGACAGCCGAGCTTTAAACAGAGGAGCAGGTGAGCCAGTGAGCTTTGTGGTTTCGTAATCTGGTTGCTCCTTTCAGACAGTAGTTAAACACTGCTCTTTGGCTGGCAACTGACCTAGCTCAGGGCTAGCTGCTAAAAACTGTTCTCTTCCTGCTTCCACTGGTGGCCACCGCTTTGTAAGTTCAGCTTCTTCAGTGCTCTTTGACCCCTCTCTAGGCTTTGTGATCCTGTGCCATGTTGAAAGAAACGAGCTGTGCATTTTTTAGTAGGTGTCATCTTCTGGCTTTGGAGACCTGAGTCAGAAAAAGGCCACAAGCAGTCGAACTGGCCTAGCTAAAAGAGCAGGCACCTTCTTTGGGGAAGAGTGTCAACCTCTGAAACCACATTTGCAGAAGTTTGTGTAATAGCATTTAATTAAGGTGTCCCTTTGCCTTCCTCTGGTGACCTGCAGCAGGGTGCAAACAGTCTTTTTGCACCTGACCTCTCTTTGGTTCCCGATTGTTAAAAGTTAGCGTCAAGTCTCTGCAAAAGGCAAAAGTCCCCAAGGAGCTGCATTCAGGGATGGATAACTCCATTCCGATCCCACTGACCCATTTTGAGCTAATCCAGATAGAAATTCTCTGTTCATCCTTTTCTGGTCTGTCTTCCCCCAGAGCAGAGTTTATCTATTCAACCACAACAGATAACATATGACAGGAATGGGGCAAAACTGGTTGTACCTGTTAATAAAAGCATTTAAAAATTGCTTCTTTTCAGAACAGGCTACCAGTGTGATCTAGTATGGCAGTTTACATACGTAGTGTGATTTATGTAATTTCTGTTTGGAATTGCAGTTAGTAAAACAAAACGCATGTCTAATAGGGGTTTAAGGTGGGGGCAGGGGGGAGCAAAACCCATATTGTTTGGGAACTATATTAATATTGGACTTGAAGGTTTTTGGAACTATGGAACAGGAGTGTACACATACATAGCTCAAATTTAGGTAATAGTTATTTGGTGCTGATAGATTGAAGTATACCAGTAATTTTTTTCCTTGTGGTAAGGGTGAAAATTGCCTCCTCAGCCACCTCCAAAATTTAGAAGCAGTAGGCAGTGGGCACACATAGAAAAAAAATGGAGATGGGGCAGGATTTTGGAGTTATTTACAATCTCCTTGTTGTGCTATGGCATCCTTTTTGTGCACACAGCAAACCTTCCCTTACCATATCAGCACATTTTAAAGGTAGAGATTACTCATTCTGAAGCTCTGACCCTGTAAAATTGATTTTTTTCTCTAAATTATGGTCTCTACAAAGGGCCTTCCCCTCCTCCTACCTGCTTTGTCAGGAGCCACGATACAGGTCTGAGTTAAACAGCTATCTTCTTTCTGTGCTTATGTGAATTTACTTGTAGCTGTAGTTTTGGATCTGGAATATTGAGTACTGGAATATACAGTACTTCTGTTGCATTCTGCTTTCTTACCGTTTGAAAGGTAACTTGAAAAACTGCATTTGATCCCTGTATCTCACCTGAAAACATGGGGACATAGACACACCCACCCACCCCATGTGTTACTGTTAAAAGTTTGATTCTGTTGTAGTTAATTTTTGAAGCTCCTCATAAATTAAGTCATGGCTTCTGGGGCTGGGTTGGTGGGTTTTTTTCTTGGGGGGGCGGGGGGGAAGCTCTTCTCAATGTAGATCCCATATAATGCCTGTAAGGTTGTTTATGTAAACAGTAAAAAATACATTATTATCTAGGGGAAGGTAAAGGAAGAGAATAAAACTGTTAATGCAAGAAAAAGGCAGTGGCTTTAAAATGGCATTTACTATTTTGTGTATTTTCCTTTTTTTTTTCTTTATAGGTGTTGTAAATTTGAATGTACTAAATGATGATTGATCTTAGTTTAATTGCTGAGTGCTTAGAGTACTGGTGTGGAACTGAGGGGGTTTGTGTGTGCATAGCATTAGTAAGCATCTAGACCTGTAGCATGCATTAAGCTCTTGGGCTATTTTGAAGCTTGTTTGATATTCATCTGCAGCTCTGCCGTATGTGCCTCGTCTGTCCTCTGCCCACTTCTCTTAACTGTGAAGTGGAATAAAATTGCTTCTAATGACATGTCTTTCAGTATCCTAACTTCATCACTGTTCCATTTTGCCAGTTCTGTCTTCGGTTCCGTTAAGTCTTAGGAGGGGAATGCTGATCTGAAGTTGCTCAACAACAAACTTTTTAAACTGTGAATTTTGGAACTCCAACTTGTCCTCCTTTCAGTGTTGTGTAGCTCCTAGAACTTACTGCGAACGGTTTGCAGATGAGTGATTGTCCCAGCATCCAGAAGAGTACAACTTACCATGAGAACATCAGCTTTACATAATTTAAAAAAAAAAATATGCAGGCCTCTCCCCCCCCCCCCCCCTCCCCAGTTTAGAATGTATTGTTTAAATTTTATACAGGAGAGTTAGAAGGGGAGTTGGAAAGCCTAAAAAGTCAAAGATCAAAATAGAGGATCCAGAGTATATGTGTGTTTGAGGGAGTTCTGGAGACTTCTGAAGGTCTCCAAGGGGGACCTGGACACTGGCAGTCTCTTTCCATTCTGTTTATATTTGTTTCTACTTCGGCATTGTTGTCTTTCATTTCTTATAGTGGTACTGTAAGTTCTGGGGATTTTTTTCCTTTTTCCTGCTAGCCTTAACACTTGAAAAGCCAGTTGCTCCTGTTCCACGTGCAGAGTATTCTTCATAATCGTGATCACATCTGAGCTGCTGAGGTGAAGCGTTCCACCTCTCACTGCTGGCCTGTTGGGCCTGTTTGAATGCGGGCTGAGGCTGACACTGATAAAAATCAGCACTTGCTTGACTGGGTCGCAAACTGTTTTATTTTGGTGAATGGTAAAGAGGTGGGTAGGTGCCTGTGGTGGGCAGTCCTGCTGTGTGGTGGGGAAGGGAGGGTTATGGTATCGATTTGCATTGGCACCATGCACCGAGCTGCTGGCACACCATGGGCAACAGGCATTAAGCTCCTGCTCTCATGATGATGGGGCTTTCCTTTGGGCAGAGGCGCTAACTCATTCTGAAGTTGTTTGCAAGAAAATCCCGTGAACGGCTGAGTTTGGAGACAAAATGTAATCTCTGATAAACAGCGGGGTAAAATTAAATCAAAGCATTTTGCTTTGAAATTGCAGTCTAAACTATTTCTGAAAACGTATTTAAATGAGACTTAGGATTTGTCAAACAGATTTAATTAAACTATAGCTACAATACAAATTCTACACTACTAAGTTTCTGTTTAAATCTAACAAAACTTCTGTGGGCAGTGGGCAAAAACACTGAAAGTCAAGTCCCAGGCTCTGAAAATGGGGGCTGTCGCATGTTGCTTGACTCGCATGTTGCTTGGCTCATCTGAACTGTCTCCTTTAGTGTGAGTGGGGCTACCTGTGCTGGAATATAAATGCATGCATAAATGTTTGTGTTTGAAGAAAATTGTCTCTCTTAACTGATAAGCGAAAGGAAGCTTTAATTAATTTGTCGCTTAAAAGAAAGCTGTGGAGTAACAAGAGGCTGTTACTTACTCCTTTGATAAGCAGAAGGACGAAAAATGTGACTTACATAGTGCTTTCGACTTGTGAGACTTGGTAGTAGTGGGCAAGGGTCTGAGTTTTCTGTTTTGACATTGAGGCTGGTAATTAAGTGGCCTCCTCATTTTTAAGAGGGACATTGAGGCCTGGAGACCATATGGAAAATGGGCCATAGGAAGGATTAACATTGGGCCAAGCCAGAGGCACCCGCCTTGTGCTCTGCAAGGCTTCCCAGCCCCGGGCTGCTCCTCTGCCATGACCTCCTGCCCCCCAACACCCTGCAACTGAGCAGCAAGTTTAGGTAACCTCGGCATGGATTTGAGGTTACCTTGTTGTGTGCTAGGTAAGGTTTTGGGGAGCTGAGCCCATGTGGGCTCAGGGAGGAGAGGGCTGGGACAGGAATGTTAATGGCCCTGATAGATATAAGTAATTCTGGTTCTACCTCCAGAGCTGGAATTTTTAGATGAGAAGAACAACCAGTAATTTATCAAAAAGGAAGACTGAATATCGTCTTAGTTGCCCTCCACAAAGAAGAAATGCCAGGCAAGGAAAGGCATGCCGAGTGCTGCTGTCTGGAAGGCATTCAGATAGGAAACCTGGGACATGTTTTTAACAGTATGGGCTTGGCACAAGCTGGGGAGGGAATAATATTTTTTGCCTCCAGATGTGAAGACCGCACAACCAATTTTCTAAAGAGATGAATACAAGATGTTTGGCTTCATCGTGGTAAATGGGAGAAATGTAATAGTCTGTGATGTGCAGGAGGTCAGATCAGATACGCTCTGTTCAGATCATGGGATATAAAATCTGTACCCACGGGGAACTCCCAGTGTCTTGAAACACACACCCCGAGGAGAATACAGCAGTGTCTGGTCGTGCAGAGTTTTGTAGACACTAACACTGACGGCAAATACAGCTGAAGGTGTTTGCTTGTTGATTTTAGGATAAAGTTTTGGTGTTATCAAAACATAATTAAGCCTTAAACTTGCCTCTTTTTTTAAAAAAAAAACAACCTGTTGTGAGTTAGCATTTTCTGGGACAAACTGCTTAGTATGGTTTGGGATTTCACAGATAAAAATGCATTAATATTTGCAGAACTGTTTAATGAAACAGTTGGAAAATGCCTGTTCTTACTGTTAAATTGCAAGAAAAAGCGAGTTACAAGTTTTCTGAACCTTTTGAAAGAAAGGATATAGGTTTGTTTTTTTTTTTTCATTGGTCCTGCTGAAACAAAAGACCTGGCAAGCTGGGCTGGTTGGGATTATTTCCTGTGCTGCTGGGTAGGACCAAGCAAGTTTGGATTGTATGTTTACGGTTGTCTTTCCTCTGTGCATTCAGCCCAGCTCTGTGGCTCTCCCCAACAAATTTTAAAGAAGGAAGGAAAGAGTTTTTAAGGAATTGGCTCGAGCTGTAAATGGCCATAACAGATAAGGAATACTTAATGCATTTCAAGTCTTTTCATTTATTAAATGTCTGAGCCTGCAAAAGAAAAAAAAAACCAAACCAACCTTGGGACAATGATCACTAAATAATGTATCTTAGGAGCAATAGCTCCCAAGTGTTTCTGCAACAGCTGAGGCTGGTGTAAAAGGCCACATGAGCCTTTGGGGAGTGCTGTGTTTAAGCTGGAGCACAGGCTTTGTTTACATCCATTACTTATTTTTAATTACAGAGAAGAATTTGGGTAAGGAAAACATTTAAAACTTGAGGAATTGGGCACGTGAGCAATCTGCAAGTTAAATTTCAGTACCCTTGCCTCCGCTGCCAGCAGCTCTTGCTGGCATGAGGCTTCTGGCAAGATGTGAGCTTGTCCAGGGAGATGGAAGAAAACTGAAGTAATTGTGGGTCTCTTTGCTTATCTCACCACTCCATCCGAGTATCATTTGTTTTGTTCATAATGTGCTTGTCTGAAATATTTGCTTTGAATTCTTTTATTTGCCTTTTTCAAAGACCTTTTGGGTTTTCCCTCCCCTTGCTGAGCACTGTGGTTCTGGTGCTGTTCCGCAGATCTTCTGCCCAGTGTGGCTGATAGGTGTTGTCAGGAGCCATACCCCCAGCGCCTGAGGGCTTTTGGGTGTCTTCCACACAAATGAAAACTCCTGTTCTTATTTACCATGTCGTCAATAAACTCCTTTGGAATTCTTGTTAGATTTGTCTTCGGGTCATTGCTGTTTGTCAGGTCTTTTTTTGTATTGAGCTGCTTTTGTTTTGCTTGAACAGTTTTAATTTTTGTTTCAGGAGAAACAATGCAGTCTAAGGTTCATCTAGTAATAAATAAATAAATCAATAAAACCCAGCAAAAAATGCTCCAAAGAAACACCACCCACCATCCTCAGTTCTCACCCTAGCTATCTTTGAGAACCATGTGGTGTCACTGGCTTCATAATTCAAAGACTAATTTTAATCATGTCAGCAGCCAAACTGCTGGTCTGCCTGAAGGTGATCAACAGAGGAATTAAAATGGGAAGACTTTATATGCTGCTGTGGTGTGTGGTGTAAAAACCAGGCTGAATAATTTTCCCCAGTTGGTGGGAAGAGGCAGTAAACAACTTACTAAGTGTTTTTGGAAATGTAGTCAGTCTGCTGCAAGAATCAAATAGAAAAGTAGGGAGAAAGCCTTAGAATTGCTAATCAATCTTTATGTGGTTTAGCACTTCCTAATGACACCACTGTAGATTTTGGTAACAGGTACCTAGCAGATTCAACCTTCTACTGCTTTGTTTGAATTAACAGCGTATGTCATAGGATACCAAGTTTTCTAGCTAAACCAGGTGATACAGAAATCCAGGATGGATGCGTTTTTGAGTCAAAATGTTTAGAAAAGAGGGAGTATTTTTAGCCAACAGTTCTCATTACTTCAATTATATATCATAGACAAACCCACATATAATTTCCATTGGGAAGTGTCTGTGTTTTCAGTCCTATGCAGTCAAATCACTTAGGGCATCTAAACTGGTACAATGTCGAGAACATTGAAGGCTTTGGATTGTGTGTGCCATGTCCCCTTGTGATTTGAAAGGAGAAAATGCATCTGGGGCAAGAAGGGTGCCCTGTTCAGATGTGGCTTTTTAAGTCTGTAAGAGATGCTTTGCTGTGTATGATTTTTACCTTTTCCTTTAGGAAAGTGGGGAGGGCACAACTTTCTGAAAAACTTCCTTTAAAGTAATGCTTATTGTTGCTAGACGTGTTACTTTGGAGACTGTTTAAATTGGAGGTGGGGAGAGGTAGGTGTCACCGTTTGCAAGTTTGGTATTCTGGCAACACCCTTCTGTCTTTCAGAGAGGCTTTATCTCTGTAGTTGGTAACACCGAGTATCAAGAACAGAAGACAGAAAGAGCGTAGAGGTGAAGTAGGGGTTGAGCTCCTACAGAGTTAAACTGAAACCTTGTCTGCCTTTTTAAACGTATTTGTACAGATCTGTGCTAGTGGTTTGGTTCAGTCAGCTTAGAAACTTTCCCACCCGTCTGTCTTTTCCTCTCAGACCTGAAATGATACTTAAAGCTTTTTATTTAAAAACAACAACAAAACAACCAAATAAAACAATGATTTTTTTGGTGGGGCTTTTCGTGTGTATGGTTTTCGTGGTGTTCCCCCACCTCTTCATAGCTCCCTCTCTGACATACTTTAAAAATACTATTGAAGCATCCCAGACTGATTCTTCTGTCTTTGTCAGATCACGTGTATTGTATTAAATAGTGTTTCTGGTGCCCAGAATAGTAAATGTCGTTGGTATTTTTGTTTTTGGTCTTAGCCAGGTTTATGTACATGGTGTTTGCTATATTCTGTGCCTAGATTTGGTTTAAGCATGCAAGCTAGATGCCCTTACAAATAACAATAGTGGGCAGATGGCTTGTAAATCAACAATTGACAAGTTAATTGCATGAGTTTCAATATAACTTAAAAAAAACCAAAAACAACAACCCTCCAAACAAAACAACCCAAGAAATGGAAAGGATATAATGGCTTTATTTTCAAAAGCAGCACACTGGTTATGAATTTGTGTTTGCAGAACAGAGTAAATAATGCAGTTCTACAGCGTGCATTGTTTTGATTAGGTGTTCAGAAATGCTTGTCATAATTGTTGGATTGTTGGCACTTAAAACAGGCAGCTGGGATTTTTTGAGAAATTGCTCACAGCATACCACGAGTGTGTTGGGAAAATGAAATTTTGTTTAGATATAGTTAAAAATGCAATATTAATGAAGGAGAGCTTGTCTTATGGAATAAGATTGCTTCATCTCAGTGAGGCTCTACCGTCCCCTCAGTCTTCAGTAAATTTGTAATTTTGTAGTTTGTTGCCACGCTAATGCAAGGAATGTTATGATTTGTGTGAAGAAATAGGCTGGTTTAAAAATAGGCAGAAATAGGCTGTCTAATGGTAGACATGGATATAGATACTGCATTTGTTATACACAGAGGTTTATTTCTTTTTAATAAAAATGCATGCTTTTATGCAACGGTGGTAGTTACTGTGGGTGGTTTTGTTGTTGTTCCCAGGTGAGTTGTTAGATGTATGTACATAAACCCTGAACACTTTCCCGGCCATGATGCATTTAGTAGCTGGAGTTATCTGCAGAGCTAATTCTGAGTTACGGAATGGATTTGGTTGCCTGAAACTGTTCAAAGTATGTACCCAATGGTACTTGAAGGTACACATACAACAAATATTTCGTTAATGTTGGGTTAGCAGACACACCTATGTCTCAGAGTGAATTTCTCTCTTCCCAGTTCTTAATAATGGGAGGAGATGGGAAAGATGAGTTAAAATTACATGCTTTGCTTGCAATAAGTATCACTAGGAAAGGTGATGTTCAGTATATGCCTGTGTTGGCTTTGATGCTGGAAAGTCTTACTAATCTGTGTTCAGTCTGCTTGGCATGCCCTCTGCACTGTCGCTTTGCCTGCTGCCCCTGCTTCCCCTGCTTCTTGGCCTCTGTCTCCCTTCAGTCCTCCTCCTTGAAGCTGTGGTGTGAGCCATGGGTTTCTGCTACATGCCATGACTGTCTTCCAAAAGCACCTCTCTTGAGCCCTCCGCAGGGATGACATTTCTGCCATTCTGCTTTAATTTTTGATTGCAAATAGCATGTGGGTGTACTCAACTTGGATTGTTGTTTTCCCTTTGTGTGCGAGCACATACAGTTCCCACACAGATAATTTTTCTGAGGTGTCAGAAGGAAACAATTTTCTCTTAGTGAAGCTTAGTTCTTAAAATGATGTTCTCCTGAAGTGGGGGTGAGTGTGTACTGATTACCTTCTCCTAGGGAAGTGATGCTGGACCAAAGAGGAGGCTCTGGCAAGGCACTACAATTCCTCTACTAGCTGCATTTTTTGTCAGCTTTGCTTTCATACCTTTATGAGGTGCGGCACTCCTAACAGCTTTGAACAGTTGCAGTGGCTTTGAGGGAGACGACCTCCCCCCACTGCCAACAGATAGCAGTTCTGAATGAGTTTATACTACAAGGCAGTAGTTGTCGCTTTGCTAGCAGGGCTGGTAGGTCTGTGGGCTATTTTTAATGACTTCACAAAAGTGAGCAAAGAAAACACACCAGGTTCCATAAGCCTAGTACTTTTGGACTAGGATGTCCATTTTGTGCACCTATTTTTAGAGCCTTTTGGGAGGTGGAAGCAATCGTGCTGAGCCTTGTCTGGCTATGTGCATGTGCTGGTATCAGTTGATAAACTTCACTGAAAAGGCATGTTAAGCCTTGAAGTGGCTACACCACATGGGTGTAGGGGATGGGGTAGGCTTATGTCGTGGTACAGGGTGGGTTGGTTTCAGGAAGCTCAGTGAGTCTGAGCCCTTTTGGTTAAAGTTCATGGTTTTATACTGCATCGGTATTAACGTTTCTGTTCAAATCACAAGTCTGTGCAAGGAGGTGCTGATGGGCGGACTCGCTGGGCTGTGCTGCATGGGGGCCTTGGGATGCGTGGGCTGGCTTCTTTCACAGTTGGAACCCAACCAGAAAATGTTGTCCAGGAACGTGCCTGAAACATGCTGGCCCCGTGAAGACACCCACGCCATGTAGCTGGGCTAGGTGTGATAATAAGTGAAATGCACAAAGGATGGGTGGAAATGCAGCTGTTCTGCTCCACAGGTCCTATCCACGTCTAATGTAGTCATAGCCACAGAGGTGGTGGGAGGGACAATATCTTCCAGCCATGACAGCTTGTATAGGGACACTCAGTTTGTCTAAGGTAGTGTAGTTGCTGAACTGTAGTCAGAAATGTAGCTGCACATTAAAAAGAAAAATGTGAGTATCAGGCTGCTTTGGAAATTTCCTTGTGGCCGGTTGCTGTAACACAAGGCGTTGCTGCCTCTCCTGTCTCCCAGTGCCACCTATACAGGTGTATAATGTATGATGAAGCTGCCTGGCTCTGCATCTGTGGCCAGCAGCTGCGGTTACGCACTACTGGCCTTCTGTTACGGCTCCAAATGAAGGGGATGGGGAGGATATGGTCTTAAGTAGTGTTTGCAAAAAGAAAAGTTCAGCTTGAAGATAAAAAAACCCTGGGTCTTTTTACCTCTCCTTTCAATGGGGGCAAGAAATGGTATGTGGCCATTTGGGAAAGACCTATTAAAGCAATCCATATCTCTTACAAAGCACTTAGTGACTCCTTCATGTAATCCGCAAGCACATTCCTTCGAGGGTACAGTCACATCCGCTGTTTCAAATGGATTGGCACTGAGGAAATGTGCTGAGCAGGCATGTGGCTGGGACCCAGGCTCCCTGAGCATCCCTCCCTAACCTCAAGGGGTTTGTTGTGGCCTTTGTTGTTTAAAGGAGTTCAAGAGCAAGAAACAGTTTTCTGCCTCTTTTGGGGTAGCTGCTGCTTTCTCTTCTGGCTGCAAAGTGCTTGTTTTAAGGACATTTTGATGGGGTTTTTATGATATATTTGGATGTAGGCTAAAGCTGGCAAAGCTCAATGCCTAACCAGTACATCTGCATGTATGTTTTTAGTTGGTGGTTTTGTGTTTTTTTGGGTTTTTTTTTGGTTGTTTGTTTTTTGTTCCCCCTCCCCACCCCCCCACCCCCACCCCCCGAGTGCTGACTATTTGGAATCTCTAATGAAATTCAGATAAATTATTGCTCATTTAACTTGCGCTAGCCTTTATATTTTTGCTTGGATTTTTTTTGCTTAGTTTTCTTGTAGTTTGTTTTTTTAAAATCCTTGCCAAGTCATCTCCCTTGTTACCTGTTTGGTGAAAAGATTAACAGCTTCATAAATGTGAAAATAAGAAGACCCTTGCTAAAAGAGGTAATGATCATAGGGTGGAAATACAAAGCCTGTTGTAGGTAAAATCCAAACAGTCTGAGATGGCACTGTGGGCTGTTGAGGTTGCAAACAGTGTGCTTGTATGTTGACGTGTATGCATACTGAAGATAACTAATGCTAATTATGGCTAGCTGTAGAGTGCCTGTCTGAAGGGAGTGTCAGGTGGACAGGGCTCGTTAGTATCTCTGAATTTGTATTTGCTAGCTTGAGTAGAAAACGTAAGTTTGGGGTTGTCACAGTTTTCCCCTTCCCCTGCCCTTTCACCCTGCTAATACCATGCTAAGGCTTACCTCTGGAGTAATAAAATGAAAGGTGGATTGTAGCAGCTCAGATAATAGAGATGTGACTTTTTTTGCTCTGCCGGTTTGTCTGCACAAGCAAATGTAATGTCAGCTTCATGCCATCAGGCAAAATCGTAAGAGTGACTGTGCATGTGTGGGGTTGAATGCTCCAGCACTCAATGGGAAACCCAACAAACAAAAGCATTACAAGAAAATGAAAATGTTACTCAATTGGAAAAATAAATAAAACCTACCCTGACCTTTTTTTCATATAGCTCTGTTAAAGGTTTCCAAGAGTGTATCTGTATTTTTTTGTGTTCTTTTGCTGCAAGTTGTGATGCCGGTAAATTACTTCACTATACAGTACTACACTGTTACGTCTTCTGCTTCTGAATTATTCTTAAACTTTTACCTTTTACTTCTTCCTAAGAACAATGGTCAGATTTAGCAGCACAGCTTAGATGTTATGTTCTAGCTGAGGTAGTTTGTAATCACCTTTTATTAAAATTGCCCATATATAAATCATTTATGGTCAGATACTCAGGTGGCTTGCAGAAGAGTTGATGGTAATGCTCTAGCATCATGTATTTTTCAGAATTTTTAGTAAACTAATTAAGATGCTACTTATCTTTTCTTGTGTTTTTCTTAAACTGACAATCTGTTAAGAGTTTCCAGCTGCCATTTTAGATTTTTCTTGATTTGCTTATTATGTAAAATTAAGAAGGAATATAGATGTCATAGTTTCTGTCATTTCAAAAACTTCTGATGAGCAATTTGCTCATGCCCCTTTATGGAAGTGTTTTGTAGCATTCCGTAAGAATTTAACGATCAAAGGTCTTGAAAGGAGATGTTTGGACAGAGCTGCAATGTCTTCCTTCAACAGCTGCTGTAGATATTTCCCGATGTGGGGAAGTTCCCAACATGCTTGGAAGTGCAAAAACAATCAACGTATGCAATGCGAGAAGAACACACCATGGTCAGTTGTCATCTAGGTGATCGTCCCAGTTTGATTTTTTGGCGCTAAATATGCTATTTTTTTCTTAATCACCTAGAAGAGAGCTTCACTTCTTAGTCTGCTGGGAGTAAGGTATAAATGTGCATTTTGTGGGATATGTTCTCTCTGTGTGAAGTATTTCACTGCAACTTAGGTATCAGGTATTCCAATGGTAGATAACTTAAAACAGTGAAGTTAAATGAGTGCCAACTGCAAATCTGGTCTTGCAGATGGAATAAATGACCAAGTATAATTAAAGAACGTACTGCGTTGACTATGCTTTTAGCATGTCTTGAAGCTGAATGTACTTACAGAAACTGTGAATTTGTACAGCATGCACACGTGTCCAGCCACTGGAGCACCAATTTCCAGTGTGTCTTCCTCGGTCATTGTTGTTATTGGAAGAGACTTTCTTTCTTAACTGTAATTGCAAATAAATCAGGCTGACAGAGATGCCGCTAGGCTGGGTTCTGCTGCACGTCAAGGCCTTAGAAATGAGAAAAGGTTGGAGCTGTAAAAGTATGAAGAGCAACAGCTGGATATGTCAGCTTACATCTGGCTGGCAGGCTTTTCTTTTGCAGAAGGAAAGCAATGTTTTCAAAAGTATAATAAACCTTAATGAATGCACAAATATTCTCACCAAAGCATTACTTTTACTCATGGTTTTCAGATGTTTGCTGGAGTTGCTGTTGTTGCAGCAAAAGGGGAATGCATGGAGGTGACTGACAAAAAGCAAATGTTGAGTTGCTGTTCTTGAATGGAGACGAGATGGAAAGTCACATGGAAAGCCCATTTTGGAGGGAGATGTTCTTAACTCTAATGAAAGCTAGAGCTACTGGCTTTGGTCTGAAGTTGGTTCTCTAGAGAGTGATCTTTGGTCTCTGCAAATTCATGGGAACAGAAATTTTCCAAACTCAAGTTCATGTAGTTGCTGTTGTATGAATAGCGTGAAGCTATTAAGGTTCAGTATTGATGGGCACTGTTGCATTATTGTAAGAGTGAAGAGACCGAGGGAAGGGCTTTACACAGTAGTCATGATCAGTTTATATTTGTCTGTGACACTGTCCATCTGCTCCAGTTAGATTTGAAGAGCCTAGTGAAACCTAGACTGAGGTTGTTTCTGATTCAAGAGACAGAAAAAACAGATCTGAAATTTGATGACACAGGGGAAATGTTTGATGTGGTAGCTGAACTCCTAAATCGAAGTATGTTGGAATCTCAGCACTCTATCTGACATGAAATACGAATAGGAAGTGTTTTCATTTTAGGCTTTAATGTGTCACATGAGACTGTGCTTGTGGCTTCAGCACTTGTGATATATTGAGGGTATTGCTCCATATTTTATGATAATGTTAAATGAGGCAAATACCCATCAGAGCACGTGACTGATGCTACAGGCCTGGTGGCAGAGAAGGGTGCATGGGTCTGAGGTGGTCCCAGTCTGTCAGGCGTGCACATGCTGCTTCAGAGATCTCTGCTACATAAGGAGTGAATAGTATCATATACAAGCCATCCTGGATAGTAGAGACCACATGCGGCTAGTTTTGGGGGTGTGAGATAAATAGGCATGTCAACTTTGAAGGCAGGTGAGGGTCCTGCCAGTGTGGGAATTGTCCTTTTCTGCACTTCTGCTGTTCTAAGTTCATCCTGAAATAGGAAGAAACTGCCCTGAAAATAGAGCATCATTGTGTGTAAGGTTATACGCTGTGCTTAAGCTTGGGAGTTTTGGGGTCCTGTGGGATGCAGTAATTGTGCAAGAAGAAGAAGAACTGAAGGTGGTTTAAGTCTTGAGGTTTAGCTGACACTTCTACAGCAGGCATTACTAGTAATTTTATTGTTCTGCCATAGCTGCAGTTAAAATGAGCGTAAACGAGAAGTACTAGGAGTCGTTTGAAGTTTTTTGTCTACCAAGCATTCAAAATTGTTTTGTGCCTAGAGGTGGATGGCGTTTTATACAGCTGACATTTATGAATCATCCTTCTCGGAAGACCCATCTATTATTGCTGCTGTATCGTAAGATTTCTGTTGAGTTGGGATAAAAATAAAATGTTGGATCATGTTTATAGTCAGGAGTGGTAATAAAAAGAGCAGCCAAAATCAGGCTTTTTTTCTGTCACTGACTTCACTTTCAATGCTGCAGCTATAAAAACCCGCAAAATAGTTGTTTCCAGTTACCGTTCTTAGTGCAGTAGTCAGTGTTGCATCTGGACAAGAAGGCAAAGAGATTTCTTGCTTTACCGTACTGTGAATTTCCATGTGTGCCTGGTAATAGTTCCCACAGAAATGCTTGATAACGTCACCATTATATGTTTCCTCCCTTGTACTTGAGGAAGACAGACAGGAAAAATGTTCAGGTGAGAAGTGAGCCTTAGGTAAATGTGAGAGACTGGATGGCTTTAGTCTCTTTGTTTTCTTGCTGCAAGAGGATAATTTTTTATAAATGATCACCTCAGTCACCAAGGTGAGCAGCTCCAGGGCAATGGTGACAAGTTCCTGCCCAGCGTAGCAGGCACATCTCCTCTGTGACTACCCCACCTCCCCAGGTGCCCACTCATAAAAGGTACCAGGCCCTGCAAGTGGGACTGAACAATAAATGAGGATGGTGGTTCAGCTAGCTTGGAGATGTTGTCAAGGTTAAGCTGGCCTATGCCCTGCGTCAGAACTACTTTCATGAAGGAAAAAGAGACAGCTCATTGTCACAGGAGATTGATTCTCTTCTGAAGGGAACAGAAGGCCCAATATGCAGACTGGACCAGCTTCTCACAGAGGTCTGCTGCCTCCCTGGGGCCCAGGCTAAAGATGTGAAGAGAAAGCTTCTGACATTGGTATGGCTCTCAGTTTACTATCTGTTGGTGATTTTTCAGGAGGCAGCAATTAATCTGCATAAGAAGTCCTAGGGTATTCAAGAGAGTCTTCAGGGCTCCGGGACAACGGGTTGAGGGATCAGGGGCACGATTAACTTTCCCCTCTATCCTTCCAGTTGCAGGGAATGATGAGGGAATAAACAAAAAGCCAGCAGATCAACACCTGGTTCCAAGCCTGGTATCACCGGCAGAATTTTGGGGTTTTTGATCATGGGCCAGTTCATACAACACCGGGCGTGCTGGTGACAGATAGGGTACACCTGTCTCAAAGGGGGAAAAGGGTCTTTGCACAGGAGTTAGCAGGGCTCACTGAAAGAGCTTTAAACTAGATTTGAAGGGGGAAAGGGATAAAACCAAGCTTCAAGAGATAAGCCTGGGAGCAGCATACTGGTGCTTGAGGGATGGTGTGCTAGTGAGGTCCTTTGCTCTGCCACCTCAGTGGAGGTGGGGATGGAGATCCATGTGGCAGCAAAGATGCAAGGGTTGTTGATCTGTCAGAAGCTGCAGAAGGGCCTGAGAGTGGTCACATAGGAATTAGGGCTTCTGCCCTTCATAAAGGTGGTGGGATCAACAGCTTAACTGAAGTGATCTACACCTGTGCACATGGGCATGGGCAACACACAGGATGAGCTGGAAGCCATTGTACAACGGGGAAACTATGACATAGTTGTGATGATGGAAACATGGTGGGGTGACCCGTGCAACTGGAGTGCTGCAGTGGATGGCTAGAAACTCTTCAAAAGGGGTGGGCAAGGAAGGGGAGGCAGTGGGGAACCCTGTATGTTAGGGAGTGTGTGACTGCCTAGAGCTGAATGATGGTAGCGATAGGGTTGAGTGTTTATGGGTAAGAACTGGGGGGAGAGTCAACAAGGCAGATATCCTGGTGCAAGTCTGTTATAGAGCACCCAGCCAGGATGAAGAGGCAGATGAAATATTTCTACAGGCAGCTGGGAGAAGACTCATGATTGCTAGCCCTTGTTCTCATGGGGGACTTGAACTTACCAGTCGTCTGCTGGAAATACACCACAGCAGAGAGCGAACAGCCTCGGAGTTTCCTGGAGCGTGTGGCAGGTAACTCCCTGACACAGACTGTCAGTAGGGCAACCCAGGAGAGGTGCCCTGCTGGACCTGCTGTTTGTGAACAGAGAAGGACTTGTGGGGTGATGTGATGGTTGGAGGCCAACTTGGGCATAGCGATCATGAAATGATCGAGTTTTTGATTCCTGGAGAAGTAAGGAGGAGGTCAGCAGAAGTGCTGCCTTGGACTTCCAGAGGACAGACTTCTTAGACTGGTTGACAGAGTCCCTTGGGAGGCAGGCCTGAAGGGCCACAGGGTCCAAGTTGGATATTATTCAAGAATAAAATCTTAAAGGCACAGGAGCAGGCTGTCCCCATGTGCCAAAAGACGAGTCGGTGGGTAGGATACCCATCTGTCTGAACAGAGAGCTTTAGCTGGAGCTCAGGAAAAAAGGGAGAGTATCACTTTTGAAAGAAGGAGCAGGCAACTGAGGAGGACCACAAGGATGTCATGAGGTTATGCAGAGAGAAAATCAGAAGGGCCAAAGACCAACTGGAACTTAATGTGGTTGCTGCTGTAAACGATGATAAGAAAATGTTTCTATAAATACTTTAATAACAAAAGGAAGGCTAAGGAGGATCTCCATCCTTTATTTAATGTTGTGGGGAAACATAGTAACAAATGCTGAGGTACTTCATGCCTTCTTTGCTTGAGTCTTTAATTATAAGACCAGTTGTTCTCTGGATACCCAGCGCCCCAAGCTGGAAGACAAGGAGCAGAATGAAGCCCCCGTAATCCAAGGGGAAATGGTCAGTGACCTGCTGCACCACTTAGACACACACAGGTCTGTGGGGCTGAATGGGATCCGTCCGAGGGTATTGAGGAGGCTCGTGGAAGAGCTTGCCAAGCCACTTCCAATAATTTAGCATGAGTCTGGGCTAACCGTGGAGATCCCAGAAGAGCAGAGGTTAGCCAGTACGGTGTTCATCTAAAAGAAGGGCAGGAAGGAGGATGCAGGGAAGTACAGGCCTGCCAGCCAGGCCTCAATGCTGGGGAACAATATGGAGCAGATCATCCTGAGTGCCATCACATAGCACATGCAGGACAACCAGGGGCCCAGCTAACATGGGTTTGTGAAACACAGGTCCTACTGGACTGACCTGATCTCCTTCTATGACAAGATGACCCACTTAGAAGATGAGGGAAAGGCTGAGGTACTTAATGTTTTCTTTGCCTCGGTCTTTAATAGTCAGACCAGTCACCCTCAAGGTACTCAGCCCCCTGAGCTGGAAGACAGGGACAAGGAGCAGAATGAAGTCCTCACAGTCCAGGAAGAAACAGTTAGTGACCTGCCACTCCACTTAGACACACACAAGTCTATGGGGCCGGATGGGATCCACCCGAGGGTATTGAGGAGGCTCGCAGAGGAGCTCACCGGTCCACTCTCCATCATTTATCAACAGTCCTGGCTGACCGGGGAGATCCCAGAAGAGCAGAGGTTAGCCAGCGTGATGCCCATTGACAAGAAGGGCCGAAAGGAGGATCTGGGGAAGTACAGGGCTGTCAGTGTGACCTCGGTGCTAGGGAAGGCCATGGAGTACATCATCCAGAGTGCCATCACACAGTGTGTACAGGATAACCAGGGGGTCAGGCCCAGCCAACATGGGTTTGTGAAAGACAGGTCCTACTTAACCAACCTGATCTCCTTCTATGACAAGATGACCCGCTTAGAAGATGAGGGAAAGGCTGTGGATGTTGGCTGTCTGGACCTTAGTAAAGCCTTTGACACCATCTCCCACAGCATTCTGCTGGAGAAACTGGCTGCTCATGCCTTGGACAGGTGTACTCTATGCTGGGTAAAAAGCTGGATGGATGGCCAGGCCCAAAGAGTGGTGGTAAACAAAGGTACATCCAGCAGGCGACTGGTCACAAGTGGTGTTCTCCCCAGGGCTCAGCACTGGGGCCAGTCCTGTTTAATATCTTTATCAATGACCTGGATGAGGGGATTGAGTGCACCCTCACTAAGTTTGCAGATGACACCGAGTTGGGCAGGAGTGTTGGTCTGCTTAAGGGCAGGAAGGCTCTGCAGAGGGGTCTGGACAGGCTGGATCGATGGGCTGAGGCCAACTGTATGGGGGTCAACAAGGAGAAGTGCCAGTCCCTGCCCCTGGGTCACAGCAGCCCCATGCAGCGCTACAGGCTTGGGGCAGAGTGGCTGGGAAGCTGCCCAGCAGGAAAGGACCTGGGGGGTCCCGGTCGATAACCGGCTGAACACGAGCCAGCAGTGTGCCCAGGTGGCCACGGCAGTCAACGGCATCCTGGCTTGTGTCGGAACTAGTGTGGCCACAGGACTAGGGCAGTGAGTGTCCGCCTGTGCTCGGCGCCGGTCAGGCCACACCTTGCATCCTGTGTTCAGTTTTGGGCCCTGCGCTTCAAGAGGGACGTGGAGGCGCTGGAGCGTGTGCAGGGGAGGGCAGCTCACCTGGGGCAGGCTCTGGGGCACAAGGCTTACGAGGAGCGGCCGAGGGAGCCGGCGTTGTTAGCTCTGGAGGGGAGGCGGCTCAGGAGACTGAATCCCGCTCTGCAACTACCTGCGGAGAGGCTGAGGGCAGGTGGGGGTCAGTCTCTTCTCCCAGATAACTAGCGACAGGACAAGAGGAAACATCCTCAACATAAGCCAGCGGAGGTTTAGACCGGATCTTAGGAAAAATTTCTTCACCAAAAGGGTTGTCAAGCATTGGAACAGGCTGCCCAGGCGAGGCGGTGGAATCGCCATCCGTGAAGGTGTTAAAAACCCAGCAACACAGAGATGTGGCACTTAGGGACATGGTTTAGTGATGGACTTGGCAGTCCTGGGTTAACGGTTGGACTCTTTATGTTCTTAAGGGTCTATTTCAACCTAAATGATTTTGATTCTGTACGTACTTATAGTTCATACCAGTGTGTTAAGGGATGATGCTGCTGCTAGTTAGTTGTATCACTCTGCAGAAGCCTGTCTTTAGATTAATTTGGTGGATTTAGTGGATTTCCCACACATTCCCTTTTCCATGGCAGTATAAGCCTACGAGTCTGCATATTAATAAGTGCTGCGTAAAACATTTGATTTTTTTGAACAGCTTGTGTCTTCTCTGAAACAGGTTGAAACCTCAGGTGGTCACACACAGGATTATTGCCAAAACAATTTCTGCAAATGGAAATTTCAGGATAGGAATCTTCATTATGATGGCTCGGAGTTGGACGCAGGCTCCATTTGATTTGGTTGTTGGGTGGCTGGGTAAGCCCGAGTTTGATGCCGTGGTGCTGCTTGTGCATGTAGCAGCTGATGCAGCCCGCAGTTAGCACAGTGTGATGTTTGTGGTGTAGCAGTCCCAGGAAGAGACCCTGGCTGGGTCCTGGGGGGACAGACAGGGTGGTATGATACTACCAGGGGACACAGGGATTAGCTTGCTTCATTACCTTGGATTTTGCTTCAGTTTTCAGATTCCTGGTTATTTCAAGGTTCTGTTTTCATATTCGTGTGTGAGGCATGCTTGTTTTTTCTTCTGGGTTTTGTCCTTACTGCAAGTTGATGTTAGTTAGGCTACTGCTGTATGTCAGTTTTGCTGACAGATGGGTTTTGCACAGACTCTTGCGGTGTGTTGCTGTGCTATGGCTGCTTAGTCTCAGGTACTGCTAGCTCAGGCACTTGCGGTTGCTGCTTAATCGATTTGGCCTTGGTGTGACCAGATCGAATGTTGCTCTGCGTGATCTTGTTACACTCGCATCCTGTAGCTTATGCCAAGTGTTCTGATGTCTGCCTGACTGCAGACAAGTTTATTTTCTGCTTTTTGTAATTTGCTTGTGATAAACTGAATGGAAAATTAGAAAATGGGATAACATTACTGTAAAAAAAAAAATAAATCTGTGTGAGCTATGTGTATGTGTACTTCAGTTACGTTTGTATGGTAGCTCGAAATAAGTTGTCTCAACCCTTCACTCTGCTGGTGGAAGAGCAAGCTCCCCGGCTGGGCTGGTGGCCCAGTTCATCGCTGTCCTGACTTTAAGAAGCTAGCAGTTCCTAGGATTGTCTAATGTTCAATATTGTCCTTCAGAACAAGAAGTCAACAGAAAATCTGCTTGGAGCTGGTCTGTTTGGAGATGAGCATTTTGGTTTGTGTTTTCTGTAGCTTCAGTGGCAACTGGTTTTATGGGGAAGTACTGTTCTGCTCCAGGGAAGCAAGGGATGCTCCTCACTGGTGTGTTGATCTGTTTGGGTGAGGAGCATTTCACACTTCACCTGTGGTTTTGTGTGGGACATGATCCTGAAGTTACTGCTTGTTCTGTTTGTGAGAAAATAATTCCACATTTTACTCTTTAACTTGCATCCTTGGAAAACTGTCTAGAGATACATATTCCCCAGTGGATTTAGCTGATGTATTGAGATGGAGTTGTCGTTGCTGTACTGGCATACGCATTATAGCAATCTCATTTGTGCTGGAAAAATAAAAGGTTGTAGTCTTTTTTTCTTCCTTTTCATCTACTTCTCCCCTCTTCCATGTCCAAAGCTCAAAGATGAGTATTCTAGGCAGCCTGTGTACTGGTTTTTATACGGAGTAATACGGCTTTTGATTCTTCAAATTTGTTGTTATTAAAAGTAACTAACTTTCTTAGATCAGCTAAGGGGGATGTGGAGGGAGAATGCAGATCCAAGAAAACAAATGAATATTTTGAATAAAAGATTTTCTGTGGGTGTTTGGTAGAGCTGTTGTATGTGATGTGCTTTTTTAAAAAAACTTTAAAGCAAGGATTTAATTGCTGGCAGTTTCAAACTAGGTTTAGTTTCATGGTCTCAATAAGTTTGTGAAAATGAGGTGCTCAGTTTGGGAAGGAAATTATTTTTATTAAGTGCCTGGGTAAGGCGTGAAGCTGGAGTGGGCTAAAAGAGGAAAAAAGTGGGAGTCCTTCCCCTTCCCTTCAGCGCCTCTGGTGTCCCCTCAGTTATGTCCCCCTCTTCCTTTGTGCATTTTCTCTCCGAGAAGAGCCTGAATTGGTTACTTCTGAAGGGACCTGGTGTTGTAGGGGGGTATTTTTGTTACAGCTGGTGCCATTTTACTAATGGCAAGAAATGAAATGTCCTGTTGTAGCTTTCTGCCCCTTGTAAACCGTCCTGTGCAAAGAGAGAGGAAGAACTTCTTATCTTTCCTTTGCATACATGTATTTTTTATATGGTAATGTAGAAACAAATTGCATGTGCAGGTTCAGAATGAAAACATCAGCCACGTAACGCTGATCCCTTCTAAGAGTAAATGCTTGGATTTATTTGTGTTGTGCTGGAGACCTGGGATTTGTGAAAGACTGAATGGCAGCTGGGACAGTGCAGATTTTGTAGCCATGTGCTGTTTTCACTAGAATAAAGAGTGAAAGAAAGAAAGAAAAAAAAGAGGGAAGGAGTGCTTGAATGGTGGTCTGAAGAAGATATTTGGTAAACAAAATTGATTTGGAGTGTTTGCTTTTGTAATAGTTCACTGTTAACTCTCAAGTGTGCTTCATATCAAATTTTAGCAGTAATAAATTGCATCATAACTTTGATATTTTTTTTACAGATGTTGCAAACACTTTAATGTACAGATAGTACAGTAAAAATAGTTCCATATCCCCAAGGCTAGATTTATCTAAAAAATAATATTTTTTTTAAAGATTTTTCAATACCTCTGGTTAAGGTTTCTACCTTCCTCAGGGGTGCATTTTAAGTGAGGCGATGCCAATATCGGGCAAGTGTGGATGGGGCAAAAGCACTGATCATTTTTAACGAGGTTGCCACCTTGATGTGGAAAGCAGAGTAATGTACTTACTGTACCATGAAATAATGTTTGAGAATTAATGAAGTCTGTTTGCATCGCCAAGAGATGCCCCTCCTGGGAGGGAGGGTGGGGTGAGCCCTGCATGGCCGTGCTCCCTGCAGGCACAGTGTCCTGCCAGCCTCTGCAATGGCCCGGACACTTTGTGGTATCTGGACTTTTAAAAATGAATACTGAATTTTTGTAGTAAAATGTAATGTTGTTCTGGGGGAGCAGGAGGGACACCCTTTGGGGAATCTTACTGTAGGAACATTTCTAGGTCTGTCCACCTTACAGCTCTGACCCAGACTTTCAGCGTGCTTTGGTAATATGCAAACACAGAAAGTATGATCTAAACTCTTGCAGGTCCTCAGTTTTCTCTTTAATGGCAGTGGTGGCTTCTCAGTGGTTCAGAAGGTTGTTTGGACATCTCTTGTTAAAGCTTCTTCTGTTTCCCTCAATGCAGAAGTACTTCGCCAGTGACCTGAATGGTCCTGAACCTAGAAGAGAAACTTAGTGGTGGTTTTGTTCCCTCCCTTATAGCTGCCTCTGAAAATGTCTTCATATTGCTGTTCCTGTACCTTGTTATTTCACGCAAGCCCTTGTACAGGAGATAAACCACTTTTTTTTAGTGCTTCAAATGTTGTTGTATGTATAATAATCATATGCATCTGTTGTGTGATCGTTGAAATGGACTTAAAATGTGTGTTTACTCAGGCTAATTGCTTTTGACAGGTTTTAATAAAAAGTTTTTAATCAAGAGTGGGTAGATGCGTGTTTGGACAGCTTGTACCTTGGAAAGAAGGAAGCTGCCTGAGCTAGAGACAGAACATAGTAATCTTTGTGAAGGAAGAGAGTTTTTCAGGTCCTGTGAAAGCAGACCGAAAAGGTCTGGTGACATGACCACGGTGAAATCTTGCAAACATAAAAAAAAAAAAAAAGGTATAAAATCCCCTGCTTGTTTGAAAAGGCTAAGAACTGATAGCTTGACATTTAAAACAAACCTGCATTTAATTTATTCTGCTATACAGTGTGGGAAGGAATATGTGTTGTAGACTCTAAATTTGTCAGGCAAACATCCTGAAGATTTACTGAGATGGTGAGAGGCATGGATGTGGAATCCAATTCACTGTGAATGTGTAAGGACACACCTGGTGAAAACAGAAGTTGTTTTTCTTATTAAAAGCTGATAAATTACTGTACAAGAACTAACATTCTTGCAGTAGTTCACATTTTGGAATCAATAAGGTGAACAGATGTTTGCAAAGGTCAAGAGATGGTGAGAGGAGGAAGAATCCCTATGATAATTTACTAATACTTAATGCTCTTTAGAGCTCAGAATGAGTTCATTGCTGTACTTTTTACTTCTGAAATGTAGCAAATGGGTTTAATTGTGATTTGACACGACTGAGTTCTCTGTTCAAAAACCTTTTATTATGTTGATGTGGATTAAAACACTTGACTGATGCCTGTATCATGTGATGTTTGAAAATAATAGTATGTTTTATGTGACAGTATGTATGTCTTTAAGGGACATAAGTAAGGCTTTGCAGGTGCCCGCAGTAGGCACTGAGATGGGTACATGAGACCCAGTGAATGTCTCCTTGAGGTCAGTGCTAAAGGCTGTGTGATCTGCAGTGTGTGCATCTAGAGCAAAGGGGGTACTTCAAGTGGTTATTCTTACAGCTTGTCTGAAATATTAGTAGTCCTTGACTGTTTCATACTGTCTTTTAACCTCAGTTTGTTAGTTTAGATTTGGAGCTTACTTTCTGCCTTTATGTAACAAAAGAAAATAAAAGTATATCTGCAACTAAGTATGTGTTCTTTTGATGATACTCTTGGTTACCTTGAAACAACTTCAGCTCTCCTCATGGTTTTAATAATGCAAGTAAAAAGCAATGCTAGAGTTAATGGGTATTCTCTACTGTGTTAGCAGAGGGAAGAGCCACATAATGTACACTGGCTGACCCCAGAGGGGGAGGGTGAAAGATAATGTGGCCATGTCAGCAAAAGGGAAAACTGTGCTGTTGGTTGCACTGAGTTGAGGGACTTCTAAAAATGATTCAGTTTCAAAGGAATGTGGTTGTGGGTGATTTGTCGATACAGAGCTATATACTATCAAGAGACCCATTGGTATGCATGTGTATATATGGGAATGTAACACTAGGAATTGCTTTATTTTCAATAAATCCTCAGTTTCAGGTCCTGCATTGCATAGAGTATTAATTGCTGCAGACTAAACGTGATGATAAACGCTTAGCCTGGCTAAGCCTAGGCGGGGCACAAGGAAAGGAGCTGCTGTGTCCTCTCCTGTGTGTCGCCAGCCCTTCTGGAGCTAAAAACTGTGCTGCTGCTCTGCTGTTTCAAGCTGAACCCTCCTGATGTGTCAGCAAATGCTGGGAAGCTGTGCCTGCCTTCCCGAGCTCCTGGGCTGGAAGGGGATTGCTGGGGGAAGGCAGCTTGCTTATAGCTGCCAGGCTTGTCTGTGGCTGGAAGGCGGCAGTTACCACCTGGAAGGAGAAGGACTCCAAACTGCAGCACAAGTTGCTGACCTTTTCAGCTAGCTTGGGTTGAAAGCACTAGTCAATTCTCGGTGACTTTCTGTGTGAAGGTAGTGCTTGAGGTGGTCTCAAGGCTGGAGAAGCTGGAGACTTCCTTACGTGGACATTCAGCTCTGTGATGCACTTTCAGGTCATCTTTTTACTCTTTTCTTACTTCACCTTGGCATTTTCAAGGAATTCTGCTAAAGTTATTGTGGCTGGTAATCTGAGTTGCTGCTTCTTTCAGCAACTGAACAGGGCTGCAAATAGGGAGTCTTCTGAAGGTAGGAAATGGGAAGGCAGCTGTAGGCTGCTCTAGAATGTCTTAGCCTGTACATGGAGTAACAGCAGGGTTTTAAGGTAATATGTGATGTCAGCTGCATTTTTTCTGCTGTATTTTTAGTGGTGCAGTTTCTTTCAACCTCTCAGCATAACAAGTGAAACCTAGTTGTATAAGGCATAGCAGATTTAAAGGTTTCTTGCCCGAGACTGAGAGTGTGAAAACGAATGTGTGCAACTTTCAGAGAACACATTCTTCAGAAGAGGAAAAGTATCCAGAGAAGAGGCTGTGTTGCAGCTTGGGGCAACTGTTTTGTCAATGTAGGTCATAAGATTTTTAATATCTGCATATATATCTGTGAGGAGAACTGGAGGAGAAATAATCTGTTATGTGTTGCCACTTTGTGTAGTTGTTTGGGTCATGGACAGCTTGTGTACAGCTTGTGCTCTACACCTAGTACTCTGGTCAAATTCCCCATGAGGTGTTAGCATCCCTGCTTAGAGTCCTTAGGTGTTGCATCAAATGAAATAAAACAAATGTTCCTTCTGGTTTCACAGTACGTTGTGACCTGGCTAATCTTAAGTAAAAGTTGACGGCTGTCATGCTTGTTTCTCTGTTACATGCTGGTTTCCTCCTGTACTCCCCTTACGGGGCATCATTAGTGTTCAGGGGGCCTTTCTGTAGCAGAGCTTCAGGCTCAGTAACCAAATACAGATTATTCTTCCCCTTTGACACTGGAGACTGTGTGACATCGTTCATGGTATAACTCGTTCTTATTACATCTCAATAAAACAAGTGGGAGGTGGGAAAGCATAGTATTGTTTCTTCGTTTGTGGTGGTGGTTATCAAGATGCCACAGCTGCTGAGTTTTAAAAAGCATGATGTTATATTAATCTTTCAGATGACTCATTTAGACAACAAATAAAAAATCGCCACAAGTAAGCCACCGTTTGAAGGTTTTATGTATTTAAAATAGCAATAATGTAATGGAGGTATTGAAAAGTGAGTGTGTTTTTGTCTCAGAGTATGTGGTTCCAACATGATTAAAGAAACCAGACATTCCTCCCCTCTCCAAAGAGAGCCCTCGCTAATGCTTTTGGGTTTTTTATACTTAATGATCTGTGGTGATTTTCTTCTACTTATTGGTAAGGAAACAGCACTTCGTCTTTATTATGTCATCTTATTTGGATCAGTTCTCTCATATCTAATAACAATAGTTAACAATGAATAATCTCATTTATCTGCATCATTTGAGGATCTGAAAAGTGACTCAGAGTTCATCTTAACCTCTTCTGTAGAAGTCTGTTAAATGCAATTGCTGTGAATTTAAAATAATGTTTAAGGGTGCTGCTCTTGAATGCAGTACTTCTCATAACCCTTCAAATGAAATGCATGTGAGCATCTCTTCTCATGGTTGTCAAGATTGAGAGCCGCTACTGTTAGTAAGTGAACCTAGCAGAGGACTCCTAGAGTCCTCTGAAACTCCCATTCTGAATTTTGGCATCTGGTGCACCTCTTCCATCAGTTACTCTGTGTCCTTGTCTGTATGTGGGGCAGCTGTGCAAGCTTCCTTAACCGTAATAACAGCATGTCATCTTGTGAAAAAGCAAGAGCTGTCTGGTGCAACTGTTCTCATGTTTCAAAGTTGTGCATAACTAAATTTGCATGAGATACCTACTGCTGCATTACTAGACAGTTATTATAAGAATACCATGCTGGAAGAAAGTCCTTGGATTTACAGTATCTAGTCTTCCCCCCCGACCTAAGCAATACTCCAGGTAGTCCATAGTGCTCCATAAGATCAAAAATCCGTAACCCAAGGTGGTAATATTTATTGCAAATAGGAAAGAGTGGGAACATCAACAGGATACTCTGCTGTCTTTTCTGTGTCAACGTTCAAAACATTGAAGGCTTTTTGCAAAGACCATCAGTGGAAGAATTTGGATGAAGGCTGTGTCTTTAAACATACTTTTCTTTTAGGCACAAAAAACAGTTGCTGTAGGATACCACAGGTAGGGTTTGAAAATTTAAATGCACAAATCAAAAAAGTAATGTACTTTGTGACACTGGCCTTCATGTATTGGGTAGCTTGGAGGGTTTTTTTCTCATGTCCCGTATTGCTTCCTGTGTATTAATTGTTGGGGTTTTTTTGTCTTGAATTGCATAACGGATTTTGGGAAGTTGTAGGTTTATCGTAATTATTTTTCTCTCTGGTTCTTGTATCATTGGAAGTGTATTTGATTTGAGGCTGACTGAATTCTCTTAAGTCCAGTTTTAGGCGGTTTTGCTTAGTTTTTCGAGCAGAAGAGTTGTGTTCTGTAGAATAACTGGCTTGTGGTGTCAAGCCAGTAACTCCTTTGGTTTATTTTTTCTGATAAGGTTAAGTCTCTTGGCTTATATGATTTGCCTTTGTGTGTCTATGGCAATTGTGCAGAGGGTATGTATAAACTTGAGTGATCCCTGCTAAAGGGACAGTTTGTGCCGTGACCCATAATTTTTGGTATTACTATTACCTAGGCTGCTGAACAAAGCCTGTAGGGTTGTTTTTGTGAGGACTTCCCTCTGCCTTCATCTGCTTGTTCTTTTTCCTTCCTTCTGTTTCTTGCTCGCAAGTTCTGGGAAGGAAGGGGTTCTTGGTTTTGAGTATTAGCACCATGACATGAAGTTCATGTGTATTGTGTGTGTCGTACATTTTAATGAGTAAAAAATTATGCAAAGTGCAGATTGTAGAGGAGAAACATGAAATGTGCCCAGTTGAGAGAATGACAGAATATTGTGGTTCTTTCCAAAGCTATAGAATCCTCTGCCTTTTTCTGTAACGCACTTCTGAAAGTCTGTTTCTTTACTACTTAGATTTTTAGCATTAATATTTTATGTGTACAATAATAGTGGTTTTGGTTTTGTTTTGGTGTGGTGGATGAAGTTAAGCAAGCTGTCTCCGTCTACTAGAGCCAGAAAGCGGAGAGATGGAGAAGTGGCTTCATTTTGGTGAAAGTAAGAGTTGGGCATAGCATCAGAGGTTGAAAGCCAGAATTTCTTTCTGAAGTGCAACATGATTATCAGGGAAAAAATCGTAACACTTGCAATTTTTATTACAAAACCCTATACTGAACGTGGAGTAGATGCTCAAAAAAGAGCAGCTGGCTGCACAGTGATGTAGGTAAAACTTGTCTCTCTAGTGGGACAGTAGGGTTTGGGTATGATTCCCCCCCCCCCACACACACACACACACCCACCCACCCCCCAGTAATGGGTGACTCAAGTACCCTAAAAACAGATCCAGGGCACGATCTGTTTCAGCATGGGATATCTAGTAATGTATTAATCGCTTTATCACAGTATTGCTGTTCTGGAGAGGTAGAACTTCATACATTTCTATGGAGGACTAGACCTTCAATTCAACCCAAAACCAATCAAAATCTGTCAGCCATCTATTTGACTCTGTCATATGGCTACTAGTATCAGGCTTCTGTACATGCCTTGAAAGTAATCCAGGTAACTTGTTATGTTGTTTAATCCTAGTGTTGACAGATTAGTTCCTTCTGGGTTGCTCATGTTGATGTTTTTGTGAGCTAAAAACCTGTTTGTCTAATTAGAGACGTGGTGGCATTTTGGGTAGCATAAATAGTATCTCAGGAAGGAACTTAGGACCTGTTCTTCCTTGTAGCAGTTGGTGTTTGGCAAGGTGAGGACTCACTGATGGTTAAAGTCAGCTAATGCCAGAAATATCTTGTTAATTCATCTTCACATTTAGTGGAATGAAACTGGAAAATCATTATTTTTACTTACAATAATAATTTTAGTAAGCCAGCCAGTCGGACAACTTGCAGAGAAGACACTGAGTCACAGGCTCGCTGCTGGGGCAGAGAATAGTTCTGCATAAAACGAAGGCGAGAGGACCTTTGGCATATATGTATGGAGTGCTGTAACAGTGCAAAATAGCTGAAACACTTCATGTTAAAACTAGTGAGTTACATCAGACTTCTCACATGGCTCAGTTCAGATGTTTGTGGTTCAGCCAAGTGGCAGCAGAGGAGGATACATCCTGCACAGTGAGCAGACTAACATAAACAACATGTTAATTTACTTCAGTAGTGTAGGCTGTGCCTCTGGGTTGAAGGTGGATAACGAACTGTATGCAAAATAAAAAATAATGAGAATAAAATACCAACCTCAGACCTTCCTTTGAAATTCAGGGCATGGAGGGTGGGAGCCCTGTTTCACAAGAAAAATTTCAGGTCTTTTGGCCATGGTGAATTTCTGCTTGGGTAGATAAGGGTTTGTTCAGGCTGTAACGCAAGAAAAATCTGCTGAGCAAATGGGTTGCATCTTCTGCTCCTTCTTGGAGTAGCTTACAAAATGCGCCGCATTTCCTCCACTGCAGTAATAATTCTGTAGGTTTAGATTAGTGTTGTCTTTCTACAGTAGGAAAACAATGCAAGCCTACAGGATTTTCCAAATCAGGAAGTTTCAAGGAAGTTTCTTTCAGGAAAACTCAGGTGCATTATATACTTTAACTCACTTTATTATGTTGTAAAAATTATAGGGTGTTAGCACTGTGTAATAAATCAGTCATGTAAGAGTCAAGTTTGGAAGCGCAACTTGAGTATTCTGGTTTTCAAACTGTTTTAAAGTTTTTATTATTATTTATTTAGGAAGTTACAAGTCCAAACATTTAAACAGAGGTGCTTGAATTCATATTTTCATCTGCTCTGGGACTGTACTGTAAACAGTGTCCTGATTTGCCCATATGGGCATCCCATATAGGATCTATAAAGAATAAAATCAGTGCTGAAGAGGTAATTTGAATAACTTTTCCTTCTTCAAAATGCCTCTAAATTAAAGATAAAGATTCTGTGAGAAGTTGGGTACTAATAAATCTTATAGAATGGAGGTAAGATGTAAAAATCCCTCAAGTGGAATATCATCCTCTTACAAACTATCCTTTTGTAGCCCAGTTTTAGCAGGAAAAGTTGAAAAAATAAATCACATAAAAAAAGAAGTGAAGGTATTATTACACAGAAGAGTTCTTCTTCCATGGGATGCTTGAGTGAGGTGCTGGAAATGTGATGAATGAGATGTGAAGCTATCTGAAAGTCAATAGCTATTTCAGATGGATTTCTGAAAACTGAAGACTGCTATTCTTTTTAAAATAAGTCAATAAATTACAGAGCACTGACATTTGAGTGATATAGTTCATTTGAGAAACTGACATTGCTCAAATGTTAACTTGTTGTTTATCAAATTTGTTGAACTGCGATTATTCCTCAGCTTTTGACCTGACAGATACAATTTAAATTTTTTTCATGGTATGGAGTCTGGCTCTGCTTATAGTAGTTTTCCTTTTCACATCCTTCCCAGCTACACATGCATTGAAATGGTTTAAAATATAACTTATGCCCTCTTAGGGTACCCTTTTCCAAGGAAAAGGTGCTTTAAATAAAAACTATACCTTACTTGGGGCTTTTTTGGTGTATTTGCTCTCATCTTGTAGTTTCAGTTTTACAGGAGTGAATTTTGTGGGTATAATAGGAGTGTAGAAATTATTACTGAGCTTGGAATAGTTCTGTAGTCTTGTGTTGCTGTGAAATATACTTTTTCTTCTATTTCATGTATTTATTTAAGATTAAATAAGTGATGGTGGTGCTGAGAGCTGGAATAGAAAATACAATGCTGGAGTTAGATGGTTTACAGTGAATTATTTCAGTGCAAAACCTTAGTTTGGTTCTGAAAAACAGCCTTAAGTTTGTTTTGGCATAATGACAGACTTTCAGTTGATGAGATTTAAATGCAGTATGATAGCATTTGTGCATGTGTAGGCATACCAAAAGAAATAACAATTGTCTTATTTATCAGTCTCATTAAACACTTCTTTCAAGACTGTTTCAAAATTCAAAATCTAAATGAACAGCTTGGGAGCAAGATCATCTCTTTTTTTTACTTCTACTTTTTATTTGGCTTGTAAAATTTTGCTGGTTTTTGGTTTTTGGTTTTGGTTTTTTTTTCCGGGGTGTGTGTATGTTAAGTGTTGGTGTTGCACTAGATTTAAATGTTTTCCTGAAAGTAATTCCAGTCTTGGATAATATTGGTCACCCTGCTTGTCATTATTTTTCTTCCTGCCAAAACGGCAGTTTTTGTAATAAAATGAGACTAAACCATGTGGAGGTACCTGCAGTCTGGGGAGATCTGGTAGGCATAAGGGTTTTCAGTTACTGTTACATTGATGGCTAATTGAAAAATCAATGAATTTGACTATGGACTCTTAAGAAAGAGACCTAGCTGGGTCTGTCAGTGTTGTGCCCATTCCCCTGTTGTGCATCACCGAAGGCAGGGGGGACATCATCGTGCATATCAATCTGCTTGTGCTGCTGGTCTGGTTATGACCAAAGTTATGTAGAGGTTAGACTAGAATGGATTATTTCAGTTGGAAGGGCCCTACAATGATCATCTAGTCCAACTGCCTGACCAATTCAGGGCTAACCAAAAGTTAAAACATCTTATATATTGGGGCATTGCCCAAACACCTCCTAAACACCGCCAGGCTTGGGGCATTGCCCACCTCTCTAGGAAGCCTGTTGCAGTGTTTGACCACTCTCGGTAAAGAAATGCTTCCTAACGTCTGGTCTAAACCTGCCCTGGTGCAGCTTTGAACCGTTCCCACGTGCCCTATCACTGGACACCAGGGAGAGGAGCTCAGCACCTCCCTCTCTGCTTCCCCACCTCAGGAAGCTGCAGGGAGCAATGAGGTCTCCTGCAGCTGCCTCCTCTCCAAGCTAGAGAATTCCAGAGTCCTTTGCCACTCCTCATAGAACATGCTTTTCAGCCCCTTCACCAACTTTGTTGCCCTCCTGGATGAATTCAAGCACCTTAACATCTTTAATGAAGGCACTGAACTTGAAAGTTGGGAGGGTGGATTTTAGGGATTTTTTTGGAAGCAGCCACATTGCTGGTAGGGGGCTCTGTAGTGCTGGCGGTGAGTAAGAAACTCTTGACACTGCACTTGGTTGTGGATGAATGTCTTTTTATTATGTTCATGTAGCTGAAACAAAAATCTACCTTATCTGACTTGCTAGGAATACTGCTGGACCACCCCCTCCCCCACCCCAGCCCCCAGCACGTCCCTCGTTTACGACCATGTTCAGAGATTTCTGTAGCTAAATTTGGGGTTTAGTCTCTGTCACAGGAGCATGAAAATATTTGCATGGTGAAGCTGGACAGGCTCTGCACATGAGCAAGAATTTTACTGCTCTTGCGGTCTCTCTGTTGCTTGCTAGTGTTTCCAGGGGCCCTAGCTGTGGAAATCCCTCCCCTCTTGGGGGTGTGTTTGCACTGTGTATGTAGGTCTGTTCTTCATTACAGATATGATAATAAAATTTGTCCTGAAGTTTTGCAAGTATCTCTCGTAAGCAGCTGGTTGCTGGGTTGCTCAGCTCTTTGGGGAGTGGACTACTTACCTCCCAGTTGCTCCATGAGATAGCTGTGTAAACTCAGCGCTTAGTCCTGGTGTATTTTTGGTTTGGTTTTGATACTTTGATTTCAGGGTAGACAGATGCCTGGGCCTGGATTCAGGTAGTGCTCTGCTGGTACTTGGAACATGACCTGGCGGAAGCGTTAGAACTAAGACGCATGCAATAATTACAACATATGCCTCGGGACCTTGCGAAGGGTGCAGGTAAGGAGAACGGCTGGCTGCCAGGAGAGAATTTTGAGGATACTATTGCTGCCTCTGCAGCCTCGGAGACAGACTTGCTCTTAATATATTTGTGGAGCAGGCGATCCTTGAGCTGCTGTGGAGAGGTGAGTGGTGTGTTGTTGTGATGACTTTTTGGCATCACTGTTTATGAAGCAGGCCAGGACAACTGCACACAAGTATTTACACTTGGGTTAAATAGGTTATAGTAAGGGCAAATAAACATCTCTGATTTTGCAGGACCTCTTCAATGGAGTCTGTTCATCAGCCAAATTTCAGATGCCTTTTAGTTCACAGGGTGGTTGAGCTTCTCCAAAGCTGATGGCCTTTTGTAAAGGAGATGCGGGTCTTCGCAGGGGAAGTAGTTTAGGGATGTGGCCTTTCTTATTACTCTTTGCCAGAAACATTTGTCTTTCAGGAGGGAGAAACCGTACAGAGCAATTTTACTGAGCAATCAGTAAAATGTTTTTTGACCTATTTCTGTAGGCTGTTGACGATAATTGCTGCTGCTGTTTCTATATTAACATTATACAATAAAATACTGTTTCTAAATTATTCATGTTGATTTTGACAACCTCTTAGTCTTGCAACATTGTTTGTCTCTAAGGAGAAGTTGGGTGATGGAAAATTTTTCTTGGTTTTGACACAGAGCCATCTTAAAGTTGTGGGGAGACAATCTGGCAATTTCTCCTTTTCTATTTTGGTTGCTTTATTTATTATTTTTTTTTTTTTTTTTTTTTTTGGTCCTTATTGCATTTATAAGAAAGGAAGATAGTTTTTCATTACTTGCCTACACGAGCAGGTTTTTAAATATAAGTAGTCTGTAATACATTTGTGTTCTGTGTAGATACCTAACAAAACTAGGAGGACAACTGGTAGTTTACAGCTTAAATGGGAAGTCTGGCAGTCTGTATTCCGCTACACTCTGTGGTAAAGTTGATGGTTAACCAACATGCAAGAACCCATGGATTTGTGTCTGGTAGCACAAGCCTGTATTAGCATGGTCTTTGCCTGGTTTGAACTGTAGACTTTTGGAATTGAGCAGTGCTCTGCACTTGTAGGGTGCAGCAAACCAGACATAGTCTGGTGGAAGAAACTTGGTCTTTCCACTGGGGATAACAAGGTTATCTCATGTTTTGCTCAGCAAATGTGTAAGGTCAAGCAGAGAGCCCTTCAACACTTACTTTATTTTTACCTCTATTCTTTGCAGGAAAAAATAGCTATGAGCAGCCCCACTTCAAAGATAAAATTTCTTATATTAATAGTCATAGAGGAAGCAAACTGCATTGCATGCAAGTTCGTGCCACTTTAGTTACCAACTACCAAGAAACCTCAAATTTCAACCTGAATGTGGTATGAAAGTTTGGAGGAAGCACAGGCATGGGTTGGGAGGATGACGTGTTACTTGAGTATGCTTAATTCTTCACAATATTTGAACCCATATATATATAATTCTCATCAGAAGCTGTTAAACCTTACAACTGTAGTCATTGACTTCTCGATTGAAGGGCTGGAACTGGTGTTAGTGTTAAAAATGGAAAGCAGGGAGGAGTTATTTTAATTGTTTCCTAAAACGAGAGCATTTGTTGTTCTTGAATAGGTTATAGATATGGAGCTTGTTATTGAATGGCCTCTCCTTGAAAGTAATTGCAAATGAAACAATTAATACAAATTAAATACACTTTGAAGCCTTATGAAAGTGGCTTCAGGTTAGTGTTTGCAGCATAAAACAACCTAAGTCATAGAAGCAGTCTTGGGGACCTCTGGAGAATGTTTTTTTGATGTTTTGATGTTTCATAATAGCACATACAAGGTTTGATGCTTATTTTCATATTATGTTGTTGTCATTAATTATAAGTTAATAGCAGAGCTATCTGGATGAAGTTGTGTTTACTTTGGTCCCTTGATGGAAAACCTCTTGAGGGTAAAACCTTGCAGCCTATGTTTTCTGAGGATAGCTTTGGCTGTGAACAAAGCCAACACTTGGTGTTGAAATAGGGATTATGGAGAACTGTTAGCAAATACACTAATTACTTCTGTAACTGCAGAAAGCAATGACAGGAAAAGTGGATGGGGAGAAGGCTATGCTTTCTGTCCTAAACAATGGTGCTTGGTAGAAAAGGTCTTTTGATATTAAGATGAAATGGTAACAAGCTAAAAATCTCCAAACACTTTTTTTTGCTAAATTTATTTTAAAAAAAAAAAGAATTTGCAATTAGCTAAACTTCTTTCGGTCCTCTGTACTCTGCTACCAAAATCCTTTTTGAGTGTCTCGGAAATCGTACAAATGGCATCCAGCATGCGATGTGGATGTGGAGTGCACAGGTGCACTAAAGACCCTTTGAATCTCTCCTCAAATAGATGTGTTGAGTTACCAGGGCTGGAAGAGGGGAAGGCAGAGGCTTCTGTACTACAGAGGATCTGTACTACATCTTAACATGGGAAGTCTTTTAATGCTTGCATGATGCCTTATTTTTTTTCTGTGTTGTATTTAAGTTGACATTTTGTCATCAAATAAATACTTGGAATAACTGTTTTGCCTCACAAAACAAACAGAAAAATTCCATGACACACTTATTTTCAAATACAGCCTCCAGTAATTAAACAGTGTCATTCAGGTGGCTTTGCTAGGGTTTATCTTGTGTTGTCCTAATATGACCAGTTTTGTAAATACTTCTTTGACACAGTTCGGTGGGAAAACAGCTGAATTATATCCGTCTTCTTTCCTTATCCAAAGCAGTTATCACCAATAAGCAGTTACCCAGTGGGCTTTCTCTTCCAGAGTTGTCTTCTCATACCAGTCTTCAGTGTTGATTGGATATTTTTTTTTGTATCCTCATCTAAAGAATGAGTTCTTATTATGCTTTCTCTTTTGAGAGTAGGCAAAATACTGAAAGTCTGTACTTGAAAGGTATTTTACGTTTCTTTACTGTCAAATAATATTTTTAAGCACTTCAGCATTTAGCTGCTCATAAGAAGGAAGCATGACATAGGAGCACGCAGGAAGATGTACACAAGTGGAGGTGAAATGAGTCTTGCGACTGGAAGACAGACCTCTGAAATGGTAAAACTCTTTGAGGGAGAACCTGCTGTAGCACTGAGCATTACCATGGCCATCGAGCCTTTTCTTTCAGAACTTGTACCCTTACTTCACTTTTGAAAGTTAATAATTAAAACATGTCTAACAACTTAATAATTTTGTTTTCTGTATCAAAAATGTCAGGCTGGTGTTGAATGTCTTGTGACATACTAGACTAATGTATTTATGTAGAGCTCTAAGTAGTGTATGATCGGTTAAGGTAATGTTTTTCAGAATCCTGTAGTTGTCATTTTTCACATTTAGGTAGTTCCCATTCTAGAAATTGATTTCTGATCCAGATGTCTTGTAAGAGTGATGAGTAGTATTTTGATTGGTCTTTGAAAACTGGATATACTGTGAAAATCCCAGCATAACTTTTGGAGTAACCTTGAGACAGCGTGCTAATTGGTCTAACTGTTATTTAATGATTTGCCAAGAGGCAGGAAAAAAAGCACATGCTATTTCTTCGAGGTCATATGCAAAACAGGCAAAATAATATGTGATTACAGTTTCATGAATATGCTTGGAGTTTTTACTTTTGCAGAATACTAATAAAGCAAATAGTTGCTGTTAATGTAATTTGTGTCGCATGAATTATTCTTTGGGAGACTAATCTGCCTGAGAGCTTTAGGATTAGTCAAGGAGAGATTTGCCACTACAGGCGTTATTGTAACAAACTGGACTGTAGCTTTATGTTGTTCAGCGTTACTGTATAGAAGCTGCTTATCTGTGTAGATCGGTGCACTTGATTATTTAATTGCATTGTAATGCAGATAATTATTCTTGGCAGGGAGGGAATGGAAATAATTAAACCCTTGGCTATGGAAAAAAAACCCAAAACTTGAATGATACATAAAATTCTTCACCAACTGACTTACATTAGCTGGATATACCTTTGATGTAACCGGTGTTTCATGAATTCATGTTACAACAGCATGTATGGGACAAATTGCTTATTACTGCATCTAGTTTTACTCTCATTTCACTCTCCTGCCTTTTTTTTGAGTTGTTTTTCATCTTCCTAAGCATATGTGTTTTAAAGCAAGTGCTGCTCCGTGACTTCCTCCCCATTGTTCAGTCCCCTTTGTGATGAAACTGCTGTTGGATGCTTCTGTTAAAATCGGCAATAATTCATTGGCTTTATGTTATCAGTAACTTTTGCAGACTAGAGACCTCTCTTGAAACTCGTTATCTCAGCTAAGTTTAATCTTTTATTTTTGGCTTGGCTTTAATAGTGAAGCATTGTCACAATGCAGTCCCTGGGGACAAAACCAAACTGTGTTTCTTCCCCAAGTGCTGTGATGCTTGAGGCCTTCGGTACAAACTCGATGGGAAGGGAGAGGGCTGAATTGTTTCTTTCTCTTGGTGTAATAAGCAATACGTAAGTGACACTTGGTTGCTTACCTGGAGATCTCAGAATAGACTCACCAGCAGTTTCTAGCCCACCTCTCATTCTCTGGAAATCTTTTCTAGCACCATCCTAGTGAAAATATAGTTGCAGTGTTGGGTGAAGCTTAGTTTTCACATGGCAGCATAGCCTAGAGGTGCTTCAAGTAAATCAGCTGGAGAAGTTTTCATCATTTAGTTTTAAGAGCTGTTAACTTTGGGAGGGGCAAAATTCCCTGTCAGAGGCTGCCATGGGAGCTGAAGGTGGAAGATCTGTTTAAACACACAAGACAGGCAGGTGAGCATGTTGGAGGTGAACACTTCTGAACATTTGCGTGAGAGGTGAAATGGTGTGCAATAACTTCCTTCACCTTGCTTCACTGTTTTTTTTTGTGCTTTTTCCTACCAATGGATGCCATGCTGAACACCTGAGCAGAACGATGTTGCAGGGTTGGAAATTGGCATGCAGGCCTTACAGGCTCAGGGTTACTTGTCATAACGAGCATTTTAAAATATAAGGAACTACTGAAGTGTTTATAAAACTGAGATTTGTGTAGGTGGGAGAGACCCCCAGGTTTGAGAGGAGGCATGGACAGTAAGTGTTGGAGAGCCCCACCAGCACCAGTCCAGACCAAAGGAGCCTGAGAGGCTTTGTGTGTTTTTTGGGTTTCGTCCTCTCTTATCAATCAGCCTTATAAAAAATAAATTACAACAATGCTTTCTTGAATTAATTTCTTACCTTACTATTCTTAATTTAGGAATGTCCCCTGGATTAAAATAGATTCCATAAAATCAAGGCTATGAGAACTGATCTGTTCCAGGCACCTTTTTCAGCAGGTGCCTTGGGAATGCTCTTGTGTTCAGTCATGGGGCGCAGGCAAGAAGGGCAGCGTGGTGCATCTTGCTACCAGGTTTTGATTTGCTACTTGACTCTGGTATAAGTAACAAAGGGCTTTGTGTTACATAGGCTTGCTGTAGAGGGCTGCATAGAGAAATGGGGAGAAATCAGAAAATGACTTACCAGAAATACTCTTCTTAACTACCTATTATTTAGTATAATTAGCTGTTTTGGACCAGGAACAGATTTTTAACTTGATGGATTTTGGCTTTTTCCTGCAAACTTTGTTGTAGTCTGAATGATTGCAGAGAAAAACAGTATGTAGAAGAACACACTGCAATATGTCCTTAATGCAGCAGCTGTAGGGTTTTGGCCAACGATCTGAAAAATTTATGTTTTCCTTTTTTTAATGTTAGAATTAACTGCCAGTCACTCTGTGTGTGACATTGACTCCTGGGTAAATGGAAGTAACAATGCTGTGAAGCATATGCTTGCAGAACTGAGTGAAGGGAAATCTTTTAGTCATACGCTTGTTAATAGGGGTGTCTTGCTCAGGTACCGTCAAGAGGCCCAGCAGAAGCTCTAAATGTAGGATATAGGTAACCATATCAAAAAGTGCTCCTAGGCTTGACTGTTGTGTTTTTGGCCATCATCTCTGCAGAAAAGCCTCCGTCAGTGTTAGCTGTTTTTGTGGGTTGTGCAGTAAGAGTAATTTCTTGACAGGCAGGCAGCTGCCAGTTTTCATCGGAAGAAGTGCCATAGCAGGTCAGCTGCTTACTTTCTTCAGAAATGAAATATCAAATGGCAACAAAACTTGAATTAGGGGTATATTTATAGAAGGAGCAGGGAGAGAACACAAAGGCTGTCTCAACAATGAGTCTATTCTGTTAAAACTTCACAGTGTCACTGCAAGTCTCACAGGTACCGTGCTGAAAGTGGAATGTATAAAATTGCTGCTTATTACTCAAGGTGAGAGGCTTTCAGTTTAAACACCAGGACTACACGGTGGTAGCAAGCACTTGCCTTCAGACATTAAATAATTCAATGTCCTCCTCCCCTGATCTAAACTGTTTAAAAAGGTGTTATTTCCAATCTGGTTGTTTACAGAAAGTTAATTTGAAAGCTCAGTGTTATATCTCCAGCTAAGATGCAACAGACAAATCCATTAACCTACTATCCTTGCTTTAAGGACACTCTTAACAGAGTTCAACTTGACAAGTTGAGTATTTGAATTATTCATGATCGTGATCTAAATGCTGTAGTTCTGTTTACAGTGTCTGTTAATTGCTCCAGTATTTCTTTATGATTAGAAACATTTAGCTGGCCTAATCAATAAGATGAAGTGCGGTGCTGAGCAGTTCATTAGTGTGCCCCTGTCTGCTCGAAATATAGAAAGCTAAATGTGATCGTGACTTGCTCTGGTAATATTATTAAGCTGGGAGATGTCATATTTTTTTCTGAAGGGAATGAGATAATAAGTAGACAGTCATAGGTTGTCATGTTAAGAGTTAAATTGATAGTACTCCAAGTAAACAGCCACTTTTATCCCCCCCCAGCTTTAGCTGTCATCTTGGCTATGGATACCAAACAGCTCCCTATTATAAAGCCACAAGGCAAGATCTCCATAAATTTACAATGTATGATGTTGAGTGAAAAAAAATTTTAAATGTGCCACGGTATGACTGCTGTGTACTTTATTAATTTAATAGAGATCTCAGTTGGAGAAGCTGACTGTGAATAGAGTTCACATTCACACATTGCCTGTGGAATGACTTGCTTCTGGTTTTATTAAAATTTTGATAGGGCTGTGTTGCGTCTATAGGGGAGGGAAATTCATTAATTTGGAAGATTTTTTTGCAATTATGTGTTATAGATGTGTCATGTTTGAGATGCTCTCCAGAGTTTCTGAAGATGTTAGAAAGAGTAAGCGTGTGATAGTTTTATTGATCAAGACAAGCCAGACAAGGTGTCATCCCAGTTACTGGAAAATTCTCTCATTACCTAGTGGAAAGACAGTGATGGCTTACTGTTGCATTGTACAGTTTATTCATTCCACAGGAGAAGAGAAACTGAAATAGTAAAGGGAAATTTCTGCCAGCAGTGTTCATGCTTTATTTTTAAGCTAAATTGTGGTAACATGTGTAACATCTTAAAGCAGGCAGGAAAATATTCTCTCCTTCTCTAAAAAAAATAATAAAAAATAAATACTTGGTTTAATTATGGCATTTTAATTTAGAGTTGTAAGCTAATGCGTTAGGGTAGTTAGGTGTTGACTTCTGCAGTGTTTCTTGGTGTGATACTTTTTATTACTGTAGGCATATAAAATTCACGAAGGTTTTTTGTGTTTGTTTAATCATGCTCCTTTGGAGCGTGAGGGGCAATGGAGAGCCGTTGGCTTTTCCCTTGAAAAACCTAACGCAATAAGGAGATTTGGTTTTTCGTGGTGTTTCTTATATGGTAAAACTGAAGTGAGTACTTTTAGCTTATACCTTCTGAGGTTGGCTGCACCAGAGGGAAGAGGACTGAAAGAAAGAGCTCTTTATTTGTCTTAATGCTGTGGTTCCACAGGAGGCATTTAAACCAATGTTGAGGTTTGTGGGGGAGGAAGATTTAGTTGGTTTATAAATGCAGGTAGGAAGCTCCCAGATGTTCCAGGATTGCATTTAATTTGGAACTGGTTGAGGGCAGCTCTGGTGTTTGGCTCCGTACCCAAGGAGTGATTGGGCACAGGAGGAGGGAGGGAGCGGGGTGCTGCTGGGGAGGTCGGGGTGCTGAGGGCAGCGTGCCTCAGGAGGCGGTGGGGAGGCACGCCAGGCAGCCTGTCTTAAGCGTGGGTACTTTAACGTTAGGTGGTATTCTTAATACTTTGCTGTGAGCTAGACCTTCAGTAGTCCCATTTTGATACCACGCCAGCCACTGTATTTTAAGGTTCATTCAAAGCACAGCATAGGTGGAAGCTGGTGCTTTTAACCCACCATCTTTACAGAGAATGATACTAAAGGAAGTAGAGAGGGGCTTGAAAAAAGGGTACATTGTGGCATTTTGGTGTTGGTGTGTGTTTGTTTGTGGGGTTTTGTTGTTGTTTGGGTGGGTTTTTTTTTTTTTAGGAAATGCTTGAGGAAAACTTAATTTTTTTAATTGTTAGCGAACCCTTCCCCTTGGTATGCCAAGTAGGTATGGAAAATTAAATTTTTGTAATTACGCCTCAGGTATGCATGTTGTTCTAGGTTGAGCCCAAGTTGATAGGAGGACAGTTTTGGGCCTCAAAACAGTTTGGTTACAGCTTTAAAATCTGTGTTCTGGATTTCTGTGAAGACTTAATTTACATTTCTCAAATCTGCCTGAATCAAACAATTTCAGTCTTGTTGCCGTGGGTGGGTAAGTGTAGGATTTGGTTCAGACTTGCTTGAGCTGTTCCTGCTTTGGATGGACTCTTAAGACACGAGATCAAAACTTTTTTTTCCCCTTATCCTTCCAGGTGCCTGCTGATGGAAACGCTGGGTTGCTGGCAGAGCCTCAAATTGCCATGTTCTGTGGGAAACTCAACATGCACATGAACGTGCAGAACGCAAAGTGGGAATCCGACCCCTCTGGCACCAAGACCTGCATCGGGACAAAGGAAGGGATTCTCCAGTACTGCCAGGAAGTAAGTTGTGTCCTCGGGGACAGCTATGGTGGTTGTTCTTCTGAAGCGTGAAGCAGGCATGTGCTGGAAAGCTGAGTCTGTAGGGACCTTCCCCTGTCTCTTTTTCCCCTCTCCTCTGCTCCATTGCCTTTTTGTCCTTTTTAAAGAAGCCCTTTCCAGAGCCTGTTAAAACAGCTTCAGAAATTTGTTGCTGGGGGTGGTCACTGGGACTCTTGAAAGTCAGCTGTAACATGTCTTCTGTCATCCTGACATGATACTGAAGTACACTGGGACAGTCCAGAGTTACTGGTCTCTGCTGCACACTGAACCATTCAGAGTTTCTTAATAGGAAAAGCTTGCCCTACAGATGAAGTCACAGTGACTGATTTCATATTTGAGAGCAGAAACTTATTACCCACTCACTTAGGTCCTAAGAACAGATTGTGGATCTAATTTTGTTTTGTTTCCATGCTGTGATAGCGTGATAACCTCGTACCAGTGTGTGACAATTTGAAAAGAAAATGTGGGTTACATGCCATGAAACAAGAGGACATGGCTTGAGTTGCTTCAGTCCTTATGTCTTTCTATAACATCTCTGCCTTTCTTTTTTTTTCTTTTTTTTTTTTTAAAAAAAGCAGTATATCTTGCTTCCTAAATGTCAAATCAGTTTCTGTGAAAATGACTCTTTAGAAAGCAAGGTAATTCACTCTTCAGATCTCTGTTGCCTTAGCATTTTTCATTCCTGTACTTTAATCCATTGATTGTTCCTTCTATTTCTTGCAGTGTGTTGTTCAGGGTTTTCTGTGTTTGGGTTTTATCGTCTAGGATATTCATTTTAAAAGGAAGATACTGTAATGGCTATTAAAATTGATTCTTCACCAGTAGCGTTGTCTTTTCATTAAGAGTATTAGTTTGAAATTCATAATATTTTTGTTTACTGTTAACAAAAATACCAAACCTAACCTCTGTAAGGTTTCAGAGGGTTCTTCTGGTTTTCTGTTTTCTCCTTTGATTTATCTAAATAAAGTTGATTTATGCATAGTGGAATTATTGAGGGTGAGGAAAGGAGTAAGAAGATGGAGGTAGAGAATCAGTGAGTAAAAGTCCACAAGGTAGTAAGTCTCTTTAGATGAAGTTATAGGAAGAAATTTACAGGAAGTAAGAGCAGAAAGTTTGGAGGGTTTTAAGGCATAAATAAATAGCTCAGTAGGATGGCAGGCCAGTTACAAATGCTGCAGGTAAGGAACAGTTCCAGAACAAGGACTCAGAGCTGTAAATCTCAGCTGAATGTAAACTGACTGAAATTTTGGGTGGCATTAAAAAAAGAAAACCAACCAAAAAACAAACAAACAAAAAAAACCCCAAAACCCCCCACTAAAAACCCACCCAGGGAAAAAAGGTCCACAAAACCAAAACCCAAAACAAACAAAAACGCCCCAACACAAAACCAACCGAACCCCACCCTCTTAAGAATAAAGGGAAGAGGAAAGCCAAAGCAGTCAGAAAGTGGTAGCAATATATTTTTAGGTGACAAAGGAAATAATAAAAATTTTGACTGCATATGAGGAAAAGTTTTGCCATGAGAGTGGCCATGCGGTGATACAGGCACCCAGACAGGCTGTGGAGTCCTAATACTTCAAGACTGGAAGAGCCAAACCAGGCAAGGGTCTGAGCAACGGAGTCTGGCTGAGATGTAAGCCCTGGCTGGAGCAGAGGAAGGTCTGGATGCCCTCTGTAGGTCCCTTTTAACCTGATGATTTTTTTTTTTTAATCTGGAATTTTCTCCTGACTGGAGAAACAGAGGAGACTTTCTGTTACTTGAGTTTTTAAGAGTAAATATTTAAACTCCAGTGTGGCGATAGCCTTGATTTGTGTGCTTGGCAGTTAATCAGCTTACTATTAGATGATAGTGTCACGACTTTACAGTGTCTCTTTAGCTACAGTTAAAAGTATAGCTTAGGGGGTTCTGCTCTGTCATGGGGCAACGTGCTGGCAGGTCTGCTCCCTAAAAATGGGACGGGCGTCTTACTGATTTTAGTTAATCACATACATGTAATAACATAGATTAAGCAGTGTGCATTAACTTCAAGTAAGCAGTTCTGCTGTGGTGTGTTTAAACATGGGAATCTAGCTAAAAATCCTGCTTTCCTTGGCTGTGCTCACCAGTATGCTTTCTGTTTGTTTGTGGGAAACTGCTGATGTCCTGGCTGTCCTGTTCTATCCTTACCCAACACACACCTGAGCTGCACAACACAGATGGCTGTAGGACACTGGTAGAGAAGGGGCAAGGTGGTCTGCGAGCAAGTACCCGTGGCAGCACCGGCGTGCTCTATCAGCAGCTGGTTTGGGCATGGGGAAGACTTGTGTGAGACCCTAATTTTTAATGCTGGTAATAAATTCAGAAATAGATAGAAAATATTAGGAAGGTCAGGTCTGCTGACAGCAAGTTAAAAGAAAAAAGCCACATGGAAGTCGATCCAGCCCAGCAGCATGGAAAGAGGCTCCCAGTTCTGTACGACTCTTCCCCCATAGCCCTCCCTGCTTCCCCATGCCTCTGCAGCCAGGTCTGTATGGAGTTGGGCTTTGGCCAGGGAAGGGCACTACTGCTTTACTTCTGTTAAACTTTCCCATGACCTGACAAGAGAAACAGATTGGATAAAAGCACCTACTTCTACTAAAGAAATGAATCTGTAGAGGAGTGCTAGTAAATGCAGCTCAAACTAGTTTCTTATCTTTGGGAAACCCCTTGTTGCTTGATCCTCTGATTATGCTTAGTGTCCTGTGGGTAACAAGTGAGGTGGTTTTCCCCTTGCCTTCTGCGAGTCAGCACTTGCTATCAGGGAATGGGACAAATTTGCATTTTTGCATTAGCAGGAAGCAGTAAGAACCAAGGCTGAGATGTGGTACCTCTTGCATTGGAATAGTATGCAGGTAAATTCTCAATTTAGATTACTTTTGCCATATACAACCTTTCCCTTCCTTCCTTTTCACTCTTGTTCATGATGCTTTTTTCCCCAAAAGAACTGCTTCTTCTTGGGGTGGCTTGTTTTTTTTTCCCTGGTATAAGCAGAGGCTGAGCATAGATGCTCTGCTAATCAAGCAGACAAGTACTCTTCCTGAATCTATTTTCTTTATGCTCCCTGGAACCGTGGCAGCTTCCTTGGTTCTTTGGTCTTGTTGTAGCAGCAGCTGTCAGTACCACTCTGCTGAGGTACTGGGTTGTTTTTTTTTTCCTCAGCTCTGAGCAGAGCCCTGAAATGACAGAGAGCAAGAGAAGGCAAGGTATTTATTTTTCTTTTCCCTCCCTGCACCTCTAATGAGAAATCTGTCTGTCCTGGGTTTTGTTGCAGATACCTTATGTGGCTCTGTGCCAGGCATTGTGATTATGGCTGTAATGCAAGAGGTGATGCTCTACTGCAGTAAATCCTGTAGAGCTAGCCTATGTACCTAGTTCATCCTACACCAGGGAAAGAACAGAAGGGACATACTGAAAGGAGCCAACTCAAGGAGCAAGTGCAGTGGAGGTCTCACTCTGTGGCTCCTTGGCTCTAAAATAATTACAAAGTTAGTATATTTTATCAGGAGACTCCACTTCCTTCACTGTTAATCCAAAATGTTACTACATTCATTCTCTGGCTTTGTTTTCTTCTTTAAAGGTATCTTTCAGAAGATGCAAAATAGTATCTCCCCCTTCAGCAGTGCTTACAAGTAGGTGCATTCCTTTGCCTCCTTGTAAGCTCTTTTTAAAAAGAGCTTTTCTTGACAATGCAAGGCTTGATGCCTGGGTGGTGGGCACAGCACTGGCCTGGAAGGTTCGTGGAGTACAGAAGGATTTATATTTCTCCTTCAGAGAAGATGTACTGGGAGCCTTGTATCTTGAGATTGTCATCGTTGCCTCTCCTCATCTGCTGCCAGTGTAGGTGGATTTTGAAGTCTTGATGCAGGAGGTATCGGTAGAGGAGCATTGCAGGGGCAGAAAGGGAGGAATGGGGAATAAGCAGAACCGCCTACACATTTTAAAGATTTATGTCGCTGCTTGTTGCTTCGCTGCTTTTGAGTGGGAGCTCAGTGCAGCACAGGAACTGTCTGAATTTATATTTGGATGACACGTCACACAGTTTAAAGATGACAAAGCTGAGACTGTACATTGCTTATTTGAAAGGAAATCAAGATACTTGAATGCTGCCTTCTAACTTCCTTGACTTCAGTAAACTCTGCTACTGAAGTCACAAGAAGTGGTTCTGAAAACACAGCACATCCATTTCCTCTGCCTTCAAACCTGCATGTTCTTCATGCAGTGCTCAGCCTAAGCTGGTGGCTTTTCTTTTCTTTTTTTTTTAAATACAGCAAAATCAAGCTTTTTTTGGGTAGAATGAGATGCTGGTTAGAGAAGTACAATTTAGTAGTGGTTTCTTTTAATGTCAAACTAGCTAGCAGGTTGCTATATTAATTGTACTTATTACTGCAAAGTAGAATGACATGGGCTTGATATGCAAACAGCTGTCAAATGGAATGCTGCAGTTTCTAGAAGAATGTTGCATTAATGTAAAGGGAGTGGTTACACCTTTGTGTGCCAGCATCGTTAAGGTGTTGTGAGTGTACCAGCTGACACTTCAGATCAAGCCATTGGTCGATTTGGTCGATCTAGTCGTGCTGCTGACACTGCAGTACCAGCTGTTTCAGAGGGATGTTGGAAAAACCCTGCCATACACAATTACTGCATAACTAGCCCTCTGGGGAAAGTGTCTTCCTAACAGCCCCTGATGAGTGGTTTGCTGATGTCCAAAAACAGGTGGGGACTGCTGCTCCTGGGTTTTGCTTTTTGTTGTTGTGTGGAAGAAACCAGGTACCTGCACCCACACATGTTCAAGTGCCAGGGTGACACATTACTGTTGAAGGAAGGCGTGTTTCAGAGGCGATCAGCTCCTTGACTTGCTAAACAGTTTTCATAAAACTGCCCTTTGGCAAAGTATGTGTTTTCAGAGTCGCATGAATATGCAGAGTAGGAAGATAATTTAGGTGTGCTTAGTTCCCTGCTTAAACAGAATGAGTGTTCAGATGGAAGATATTGGTATATGTTTTATTATATTAGCAATTTTGAACAGATACTATGTGCTGAATTTTATGTCTAGTAATTAGGATACATTATATGAGTTCCTTGAAGGACTGAAGCTATTTTGCCATCTGTGCTGAACTCAGTGTCCAAAATTAATTGTAAAAACAACACTTAGAACTGGCAAAAAATTCGTCTTGTCTAATGAATGTGGTTTCCCCCCACTCAGTTTAATTTGAAGGTGCTCATCTCCATTTTAAGTGTGCATGGAACTGTGGGGTGTTTGTGGGGTTTTTGTTGCATTTGGTTGGAGGTTTTTTTGTTGGTTGTTTTTTTTTTTTTCTCCAAAGAACAAACCAAAACTATAGTAAAACTAGTTTGGGTCTGGATATTACATGCATGATTGAGCAGATGGAGTATAAACCTGGGACCCCAGAGATTGAGCTGCGTCTTGTAATCAGCAGCTGGCTCACCATGCAATCTTTGGCTAGATGCTTAGAATAACTTTCAGATATAGAGTGCATGTTGGCTTTGGCAGGTGTTACACGTGGCATCACTGAAACCACCACATCATGACTGCTTGGCTTTTGTAAAGTCATGACACGTCTGCTTTCTTTGTAAACATCATTGAGATCCATGAGCATCTTGCCTTGGGTGTGTACTTGTTACAGAAGTCCTCCCCAGAAATAAAAAAAATGAATTATAAATGCATGCTGCTATGCTTTTAACTATATCTGTGTTACATGAAGCAGAAAATGGTAGGATAAATTCAGATAACAGGTAATTCATTATATCTGTAAAAAAAAGTGTTGACACTTCTAATCTCTAACCGTAATACTTCCAAAAATTATGTTCTTGTCATTTTCTCAAGTCTTCTGTGTTTATGCCATGTGTTTACATAAGTTGCTGGTGAAGCCCAAAGCCGCTTCTTAGCCAGGTCCAGTATAAGCTGGAATGTGACCATAATAAGGCTTTGACATAAATTCAGCCCACAACCCCCAGCTTTAAAGCAGTCTTCAGGTCCTCTATTTTGTACATGGGCCAAAACAGCCAACAAATGACTGCCCCATCTTCATTTTTATTTACTTCCTCAGCTTCCTACTGCCACAGTCTCCAATAATCCCTCTGTGCTTGTTGCTCTGGGGCCCATGCCAGGCAGAATCAGGCAGAACTGATGGCAGTGGTTCCCTCCCTCTCTAGTCTTTGTCCTTGTTAAGAGGTCCTGAAGATTTGTTAAAGGTTTTGTTGAACTGCCAGCGATGCTGATGATTTAAAAAAAAATAATAAATAGTTTTGCCTTCTCTTTAGAGAATTTGAGATGAGATGAAAATGGTCTTGCTGCTTTGATAATGGTTTCTCTCCATGTTACCTTGTCACTTTCATCCTAATGTGAATTGTTTTTAATCTAGGCTGCATAATGTGCTCTTTCCAGTTTCTCAAACCAAATAGCCACTGTATTGAAGAAAAGAAATGAATTTTAAACCTGTGCTACTCTAAATTCAACAGCCGAAAAAGCCATACATTTTGCTCTGAGAAACTTGCTCAGGAAAATAATCTATTTAATGAAACAGCATGGAAAACATACAGATTTTTGGCAGCACAGACAGTCCTTAAAAACAAGTGACATTTTCAAGAGAAATGTGTGTTGGTATATTCTGAGATGTGTGCAGTCATGCTTAAAAGCTTGGGTGCACGGTATCTTAGCACTCTTCACATTGATTGTTAAGGTTTTTTGTTCTACTTAGGTTTTGGTCCACAGCAAAAGTTGAATTGGTTCACTCTGTCTGCCAGTGCTTAAATCTCATTTGCTTCAATGAAGGCTTAGATTTTAGAAATGCAGAGTCTTCTATTGATGGTATATTTATCTTGCAGTTAAACCTTAGTATGCTCACCATATAACCTTCTTGAGAAAGAAGCCTGGGCTTTTTAGCCTAGACTGTAGTTTATAATTTAATGTATTTCAAATCAAGTGACTTATAAACGGGGAGCATATGTTGCAAGATAATGTCTGCTTTTTCTTTTGTTGATAATAAAATGGCCCTCTCTGCTCTTCCCTACACAGACCTTTTTTTGCATGTCTTGAAAAGAAATTAAATGAAAAATATCGGGATCTCAGTATGCTGTTGCTTTTATGATAAATTTTTCAACTCCTTTTGAAGTAACATGTTTTTCTTGTGGAAGGAGGGTGCTTCTGCTTTGAAGCTGAGGGAGGAAACAGAATGAAAACGGATGAGGATTGCCTGCATAAATATATATTTAGGTAAATGTGTATTGCAGTGTTTAATGAAGCTGCAGTGCTGCATTTTCCCCTAGATTAATTTTGAATTTCAGAGATATGATGGACTAGATGAATGGCTCAACTTAAGCAGTGGGTTCCACCGGCATAGTCTTTATGCCAGGAATTATTGTTTCTTCTGTTCTCTTAAATACACGAATGCCAGGGCTGTGTGCAGGGTCGTGCTGCTGCCTTTTTTGGTTCACAGTTGAACTAGCAGACAACCATTTAGCATGTGATCAGGATGTCAAAAGACACCTGCCAAACTGGAGATAAAACAGACAAGAAGAAAATGCGTTACATTATCATCGGCATGCTGTGCTCTGTGCTTGCAGTTACAGACCTTAAGGTTACAAAAGAACTGGCTAACCACCCTTGCACAAGTCTCTGGATGCCTAGGGGGGAACAGTGAAGCTTGACTTGCCCAACTCTTCGCCTTACTGAAGCCCAAGAAACTTCTGAGGGCTGTGTAGTGTTGGATGTGATCTGTAGAGACGTTACCTCTCCTGCATCTGTGGTGTTTTATAGAAGGTGCCCTGAGGAGCTCTGCTGCTGCATTACACCATTCTTTTTTCCTTCTTACATCGTTATTGAAGTAAGTTGTCTGCTGTTTTCTTTACAGATAGGTCTCCCAAACCTAGAACCATTTAGGCTGGAAAAGACTCTTGAGATAATAAAGTCCAACCGTTAACCCAGGACTGCCAAGTCCATCACTAAACCATGTCCCTAAGTGCCACATCTCTGTGTTGCTGGGTTTTTAACACCTTCACGGATGGCGATTCCACCGCCTCGCCTGGGCAGCCTGTTCCAATGCCTGACCACCCTTTTGGTGAAGAAATTTGTCCTAACATCCGGTCTAAACCTCCGCTGGCTTATGTTGAGGACGTTTCCTCTTGTCCTGTCGCTAGTTATCTGGGAGAAGAGACTGACCCCCACCTGCCCTCAGCCTCTCTGCAGGTAGTTGCAGAGCGGGATTCAGTCTCCTGAGCCGCCTCCCCTCCAGAGCTAACAACGCCGGCTCCCTCGGCCGCTCCTCGTAAGCCTTGTGCCCCAGAGCCTGCCCCAGGTGAGCTGCCCCCCCCTGCACACGCTCCAGCGCCTCCACGTCCCTCTTGAAGCGCAGGGCCCAAAACTGAACACAGGATGCAAGGTGTGGCCTGACCAGCGCCGAGCACAGGCGGACACTCACTGCCCTGGTCCTGTGGCCACACTAGTTCCGACACAAGCCAGGATGCCGTTGACTGCCTTGGCCACCTGGGCACACTGCTGGCTCGTGTTCAGCCGGTTATCGACCGGGACCCCCCAGGTCCTTTCCTGCTGGGCAGCTTCCCAGCCACTCTGCCCCCAGCCTGTAGCACTGCATGGGGCTGCTGTGACCCAGGGGCAGGAACTGGCACTTCTCCTTGTTGACCTCCATACAATTGGCCTCAGCCCATCGATCCAGCCTGTCCAGATCCCTCTGCAGAGCCTTCCTACCCTTAAGCAGACCAACACTCCTGCCCAACTGGGTGTCATCTGCAAACTTAGTGAGGGTGCACTCAATCCCCTCATCCAGGTCATTGATAAAGATATTAAACAGGACTGGCCCCAGTGCTGAGCCCTGGGAGAACACCACTTGTGACCTGCTGGATGTACCTTTGTTTACCACCACTCTTTGGGCCTGGCCATCCATCCAGCTTTTTACCCAGCATAGAGCACACCTGTCCAAGGCATGAGCAGCCAGTTTCTCCAGCAGAATGCTGTGGGAGATGGTGTCAAAGGCTTTACTAAGGTCCAGACAGCCAACATCCACAGCCTTTCCCTCATCTTCTAAGCGGGTCATCTTGTCATAGAAGGAGATCAGGTTGGTTAAGTAGGACCTGTCTTTCACAAACCCATGTTGGCTGGGCCTGACCCCCTGGTTATCCTGTACACACTGTGTGATGGCACTCTGGATGATGTACTCCATGGCCTTCCCTAGCACCGAGGTCACACTGACAGCCCTGTACTTCCCCAGATCCTCCTTTCGGCCCTTCTTGTCAATGGGCATCACGCTGGCTAACCTCTGCTCTTCTGGGATCTCCCTGGTTAGCCAGGACTGTTGATAAATGATGGAGAGTGGACCGGTGAGCTCCTCTGCGAGCCTCCTCAATACCCTCGGGTGGATCCCATCCGGCCCCATAGACTTGTGTGTGTCTAAGTGGAGTGGGGCAGGTCACTAACTGTTTCTTCCTGGACTGTGAGGACTTCATTCTGCTCCTTGTCCCTGTCTTCCAGCTCAGGGGGCTGAGTACCTTGAGGGTGACTGGTCTGACTATTAAAGACCGAGGCAAAGAAAACATTAAGTACCTCAGCCTTTCCCTCAACCTTCATGGCAATATTCCACCCTGCATCCAATAAAGGATGCAGATTACCCTTGTCCCTCCTTTTGTTTCTAATGTATTTTTAAAAGCACTTTTTGTTACCTTTTACAGCAGGGGCCAGCCTGAGTTCTAGCTGGCCTTTCGCCTCTCTAAGCTTCACTCTGCAAAACCTCGCGATCTCCTTATAGTCCTCTGGAGCTCCCTGCTCCTTCTTCCAAAGGTGGCAAACTCTCCTTTTTCCCTGAGTTCCAGCTAAAGCTCGCTGTTTGGCCAGGCCCACTTAAAGATATTCTTCCCCACCCAATAATACCTTTAAGTATTTATGTATTTACACCTAATATAAATTAGGTATATTTGTATACCTATATGTGTTTATATACCTGCACATTTAAAGACTTCCTTCTTGAAGAATGTCCAGCCCTCCTGGACCCCGTGGCCCTTCAGGCCTGCCTCCCAAGGGACTCTGTCAACCAGTCTCATAAATGGGCCAAAGTCTGCCCTCTGGAATTCCAAGGTAGCCATTCTGCTGACCCCCTCCTTATTTCCCTGAGAACTGAAAATTCCTGTCATCTCCGTATCTCTATGCCCAGGACATCCCCTGGCTACTACATCACCCACTAGTCCTTCCCTCTCCTCAAACAGCAGGCCCAGCGGGGCACCTTCCCTAGTTCACTCACTGACTGGCTGTGTTAGGAAATTACCTTCCACAGGTAGGAAATTACCTACTCCAGGAACCTCTTAGGCCGTTTCCTATCTCCTGTGTTGTATTTCCAGTGGATTTCTTGTATTTCCAGTGGACATCTTAACACTATGTAGCTCTGAGGTGGACTGGTAGCAGCTATTCCTTAAAAAATACTATAAGCCTAAGAGGTACTAATTATAAAGTGCAATGATTACCTTTTTTAAAAAAGACTGTTACAAATACACAGCTGTTGCATATATTCCTCCCTTTTAAGGAGGAAATGTCCATGCTAGTCTACCTTTCTTTTTTCCCTCCAGCTTTTCAGACCATGCTTGCATGGACACTTCAGTCTGGCACAAATCTTTCCGACTTTTGCTAAAGGTCACCCTGGGCCCTCTTTAACTCCTGGCACTTTCCACTGTGATGCAGTTTTTATTCATAGGGGGGATGTTTTCAGAGATAGGTTAGTTCCCTGATGCAGCTTCTGTGTTAGCAGTGGCTCTTGGAGAGTTGTTAGCAGTAAATGGACAAGAGATGCAATAATGCAGGAATCGCCCCCTGCAAGTGTCAAACTGGAGTCCAATTAAGGGCACTGAAACCACAGCCCTGGCATCTTCAGGGTTACTCTGCCAGATGGGTGGCTGCAAGTGTGACTCCTTTTTGGGGATGGTACTTTTGAGAGCTGAGAGGCTACCTGCAGAGTTTGGGTGGTCTTGAACGTTCAGGTGGTTCAGCTCTTTCTAGTCTTCATCAAGTCTCTGTGCATGATTGTGTATGTGTGAGTAGGCAGTACGCTTTGTGGTGGTTGTATTTTTGGGCTCATCCACACCCCTTCTGGATGGCTCTGTAGCTTTCCTGTGCTGTATTTTACTGCTTTTCCTTGTGGTGGTCCTGTTATTCTCTTCTGGGGTTTTTTCTTCCTTTTTCTTCTTGGGGGTGGGGACCGAGTTTGGGGGGATTATTTCTTTTTTCTCTTCACGTTTGTCTGTCGTCTTTGAAATAGATGGAATTTGGCTGCATATTGACTACAGGCATGTTTATTTCACTGTAAAGGTGCATATAAGCTTATTAGTAGCAAATGGTGGTGTGATCTGTCTAGTTGGTAGCCCAGAGTAGGTTCACGTTCATGTCTGTTTGCAAGTAAAAGGGCATGATGCGCATAGATTCCAATGTCAGTTTTGCAAGCAAAAATAAAAAAGGGAAAGACAGTTTCTTTTGGTCCATGACTTTGAAGCTGTCAGAAAGGTGATGCTTGCTTGAATTCATAGCAGGGCAATACCCTAAGGTTGGATGGTGGAAATGCTTCTTGATTTCTGGGACATTCAGTTTTTTCTCGAGGAGTTTATTACCACTGCTTTCTAATTCATACAATGAATCCAGTTAGCTTTTATCCAATTATAATTATTATGTAGTACTGTACTGAGTGCCTGCTTTAATCTTCCAAGTACTATATACCTCTGGCTAATAAAAAATCCCACTGATAATCTGTTTTTATAATGTGTGTTCCTTGCAGAAAATTGTTTTAGATGGTTGTGGATTAATTATAATCATGGAGAGGTTTCTGAATATCTAGCCAATTATTGATGGATTTTTCCACCGTTTTCCTTTATATACACAGTGTTGGTTTCTTTAAATAGTTTAAACAAAATTTTAGCTGTTAATTAGCTTTTTTTTTTTTCCCACTTGAGGAGGGTGAGATTTTTCACTCAGTGGGTGTTGCTGAAAATTGGTAGTGAAAACGTTTAAAAGGTGAGGATTTTAGATTTTTAGATTTTTTTCAGCGTTCTTGAGGCATCTGGCTTATGCTGAAACTGAAAACAGAGCATTGGATGTGAAGTCCCTAAGATTGTTCCAAATTGTTATGAAGCCTCAGGGTGAATCCTTGGTAGGGAAAGTGAAATTGTCCTTCTCCTTAGTGAAGACTGGAGCTTCTGCTAGAAGGATACCGTGTAGTGTTCACGAGATGCATCACAATATCTGTTGTAAAGTATCAGCTTTGTGGGTGCCGCTATTGTTGTGTATGTTAACACAAAAAAAGGAGAATTACTTGTACAGTAATGACAAAACCATGTTTAATTTTTTTCCTCTGTCTGGGTATGAATATTGAAACAGGAATCTGTTAACCTGGATATGAGGAAGTATCATCTGATACAATTTTTTTCTTGCCAGCATAGTTATCTTTCTATAAATACCATTGTAGGTCAGAAAAGCACTGACCCCATGGAAATTTAATGATGTACAAGAGGTCCAATTCCAGCTGTTTGAAGAAACTGCACAATATTTCCATTAGAATATAAACCAATGTGACTTAATTTATTTGGTTTTTATCCTGTCATATGTCTTCTTGAAGAACAGCGATAATTAAGCATTTATAAAATGCTTAATTTCCTCCATTCATTACTTGCTCCACTTGGCCTGGGAAGACAGCTCAGCCAAAGAGTTGTGGTCAATAAATGGCTGCTTTGTAAATTCAGCTGCTGAGCTGCACATGAGAAACTATTATTTTTTGAGGTGATACGAAGATCCTTTAGTATTTTTTTTTGCTTTTCCTTGTTTGAGCCAATTACAGACTTTTTTTTTAAGATAATATTTTATTTAGAATATTTTTTTTAAACATCTGTGAAGTGTTGCAACTATCATTGCTTGTCCCAAGTTCCCACACAGCTTGGCAAGCCTGTACACTCCATCTAAGAGGAAAAAAAATAATCAGAAGGGATTGTCCAGGAAGGAGGAATTAGATTTATGCTTCTAAACAAGGAACCTAAGGGGATTTGGTAAGACAGATCTTATTAAAGCTAAACTTGTAATACCATGTGAGTTAATATGTGTATACTTTTTAGTATTTTAGAGGAGATTGTCATAGAAACTCTCATTTTGAGCTGTTGCTGAGAACACATCAGTGGATATGCTAATAGGCAATTACTTGCTGAAGTTTTGAAGATGGATTTTAAGATTTTATTGCCAGTACAGATCAGAGCCGCTCCACTGAGCTGTGATGTGTTCGTAACACAGTCCCACCCCTCTACCCCAGGTATTGCATACAGGGGCACTGCTCTGGTTTGTACTTTGGAGCAACACGGACAGAGATGTCTCCCATATTCAGCCAGCTTTGAAGTTCCTGAATGTCCCTATTTTTGCATACTTTCAACTTTAGCATCTTGAGCTGTTGTTAGCTTAAGATCTGTAGAAGAACAAACAGTCTTTCCTAGCAGGCGGTCACATTGTGTGAGCTAATTTCAGAGTTTCTTACCAAACTAACAGGAGTACTGCTGCAGAGCGGTTTAGTAGAATTGTTGAGCCTAAGTGGTACATGCTGTCGCAGAAAGAGTCAGTTTTCTTCCCCTCTTCCTCCTCATTTCTGCTCTGCCAGATTTTAGCATATGTCTAATCTTGCAGTGAGGAAATTTAGGGAGTTTTGGCACAAAGCTAACCCCTCCAAACAAACCGAAGAAGGGACGAGTTTGTGTCTGACCCAGGTCACCAAGGGTCAGATGAGCTGAAGCGCTAACGAGAGAGATGGAGAGAGAGGGCAGGACTTTCCCTTCTTATGACAGCTGACCAGGTGATGGCTTTGCTGTGCTGTTTGAACTGCCTGTGAGGGAGAAGCTTTTTAGATATTTCTGAAGGCATTACAGCTTTCTACCTCTTGGCATTTTCAAGTATATTTTCAGAAGAACACATCCAGTTAAAAGCTGAATTTTCCCAGCAAGTTTTCTCTGGCAATAGGCAACATGAACAGTTCAGGTGGGGAAAAAAATGGATGTTATTAGGTCTACAAGACAGATGTCAAATCAAGCCCATAATGAAGAGCAGGCCACACGTTAATCAGAGATGCAAATGTGGCTCCATCATTTGATTTTGGGTAGCAGTAGGAACAAAAGAGGAGAGCAAATAGATTCAAAATACCAAAATCTGCAGAAAAGGAAAGAAAAGAAGGCAGGTGAAAATAAAGAAATGTGAACAAGGTTGGTATTTTTGGGCAGAATGATGACACCAGGAATGACAAAGGAAAATTGGCAGTTGAATGAAAGACTGAGAAATTTGATGTAGTATCCTTGCAGTGGTTATCCAATCTGAATTTCAGTTTTCTTGGGTCATTCGCTAACTCTTCTTCCACTGACCTGCCATAGGTATTTTGAGAAAAAGTATCTGGACTCTCCATCTCAAATGTAGAGTCCCAACTGATGCTGGTTTTGCTGTTGCTTTTGCTTCTGCCAGGGTCTTGCAGCCGGAGGTGAAGGAGGAGTGGCTGCACTCAGGAGCATCAGTCTCGTGCTGTTATCAAAGATTAGGGTTCTTTGTGGCTGTTGTATAGCAAACTAAAACCCTGTCTTAAGCATAATGCAAAAGTGGATTTGATACTTGGAAATTAGTGAGGTGTATCAATTTATCACATTGTGTAGCCATGTCGTAGGGTTTCTTGTGGGAGAAGCTCTGTGCTGTCTTACGGGATGTTAGAGGGTCAGCCTGGTGGTTGTCACAGGGCTGCAGCAACAGATGGGTGCAAAACTGCTCGCATTGCACTAGGAGTTTGATACAGGATAATTTGAGGTCTGTGCAAATCCTTACATTGACTTTGCTTAGATTAATCTTTGGAGAAGGAACTTCAGTCTACTTTAACATCTCACTTTTGTGAGTATTGAAGAAATGAAAGCTTATCTCTGAAACAGTTACCCTGCTAAACAACAGAAACTGCTAAGCCGCAGAGTCAGTAATAAAGTAGATTTCAAGATTATGCTATGATGTAGATAAAAGCATTTAACACTTTGATCTGCTGCTTTTGTTTCTGAAAGCTTCCAGCAGAAGCATAGGTGCAGTTCTGTGAGGCAAGAAGTAATCTCTTTCCCAGGATGAGCCGAGGTGGTATGGAATGTTAAGGATTTCTTGTTTCTTATTTTTTTCATCAGTTTGAAAATCCTTTCCATCAAGAAGTACTTGATTGGAATGGTCAAACTTTATTTATTTTTACTTCAGTCCAATTCAGTGAACTTTGTTCCTGTTGGAAAAACGGTGCTAAAGATTGTTTTGAATTAAATGTATTGTTTGCCAGTAAAGAAGTAAAAGTAGAAGAAGAGACATACAATAAATTATCATACTTAGTTTAATGTTACAGTTCTTTCTGGATTTTGAGGAACTAGCAAATTGGAGGATTATCAAGAACAAAAATTACTTGATTGTGTTACTGCCACCTAAGTCGCAATTACCATGACTCCAGATGTACCTGATGTGTAGCAATTAATACAAAAAATACTTTTTTTTTCCCTACTTAGCTACTATTCACGATTCTGATATCTAAAATACTGTTGTAGTAATCACTTTTGATGATGGAAGAGCAAGTTAGCTTGATGCCAAAGGTTGAGTTTAATAGTACTTACCAAATAGTACTTGAAACCTCTTTCTTGTTATTCTTTTCTTGATGGCTTTGCTGGCCTTTCCTACAGAGAACTTCCTGTTCTTGAGGTGCTCTGAGCTTGTTTAGTTGGGTGCAGCCACAACAATTGCATGTTAATTAGTTGCCTCAACCAACTGGTTAATTGGGGAATTGTTACACAGTGAACAAGAAGAAATGATAGTGGGCTCTGGTAGACTCCATCAACACCTTTTGTCAGTTGGTGTACTCGGCATGTGGTGTCCTGGACATTCATAGCCTCTGTTTTCTTAGCTTCAGAATTGGAAATGTTAATCTGCATCATGCTAAATGTCTTTTTTGTGGGTCTGTTGTGTGCGTTCCCCCCCCACCCCTGCTACCAGCAGTAAGAGTAAAGTAACTGAGGGTCTTCATATACTGTTCCTTCTGTGAGAGATATTTGTGTATCTGCCTGGTAGGACCCTGTCAGAGGAACCTGCCCTTCATCTGTGCGAAGGGCACTGATACCCAGCACAGGAATAACTGAATGCTCTAGGCAGCAAAAGGACTGATGCTGTGCCTCAGACCTGCTCTCTCAATTTGATCTTTTTATTAAAGAGTGTTCGACTGGGGTCGCATTTCTTTCCTGATTTTTTTAATGTTACTGTACCATTGGCCCAGCATATATTAAAAATAACAGTCAGCAAGACAGGAAACCAACCTGAGAGTGCCAGCAGTCAGGAATGGCTGGGTTTGCAGTTGGAAGCCTGGAGTCTTGTTAATGCAATAGAGAATTTTTTATGGTCTGTCTTTGTGTTTCTTTGGAGATGGTGCCTCAGTGAGAACGGGGGGCAAGCTTCAGTAGAAATTAAATCCTATTGGAAACCTCACGCAAAATATTCTACAAGCTTTGAGGTGTGTGAAGCTCAGAAATATCTGGAGTGGAGTTGGTGCTAAGCTCTTAAAAATGAAAGAACTATTTACCTGTTCCTGTCATGTATTTCTAGATGGTAGAAACTGGTTTTGTATCACGTGTTGGGACCACCTTACTGAGCTAGCATGGTTCAGATTTCGAGTAACAGAGCAGTTCACCCAGGGCTGGAGTCAGAGCTTGGCACGTAGTTGTGTCACACTGCCAGCAACCTGTTGTTACTCATGTTAAGTGAACATCATCTTTTTGTTTCATGTTGAAAGCCTTATTCATACAGTACATAGACTGGGAATATGTGGTGATAGTTGCCTTTTCGACTCTGTGACAGTGTCTGGCTGGTGTGGGTGCTCATTGCTCTTGGCCTGGGTGTTTGCCCGTTGTGCAGGTGGGTTGGGAGATCTGCTGATGAGATGGATGGTACAGAGGGGCATGGGTGTGCTCCAGCTGCGCAGTGTTTCACATTGGAAAGTAGATGCAGGATTACAGTCCTCCTTACTCTGTCCTTTAAAATTCAGGATTCACACATCTCAGAAGACTCACCATGGACACTCTTTAAGTTTATTCTAACACTGTCTTTGCTTAGCATGCCTTTGAACACTTGGAAATGCATGTCTTGTTTCTGCTTGAGAATAAGATCTTACATATATTGGTGTGGAAGTTTTGTTGGATATGATTGGACTTAATAATGTTATGCCACAACAGTGGTGTTCTCCGGGGATTAACATCACTGTGGTCAATTGAGTCATTGGGAGCAATTTGAAGTGCTTCTGGTTTCTCCATTTGGCAACCATCCTAATCCTTTTGAGATTGTTCTTTTGTAAGAGAAGAAAAACAAAAAGCTTTTCATTTTTCTGGCTTTCTTTGAGTTGGTGGATTCAATCTTTCTGTTAGAGAAGTCGGTGTCAGGGTTCCCATTGACTTCAGTGGAGCATGCAGTACAAGACCTCAAAAAAACCGTTTTGCCATCTGTGTGGGAACAGACTGCAGGAGGAAGAAGGCTGGCAAGAAAATGTTTAGCTGCTTTTTCGGTGGGGGGTGGAGCGTTAAGACATTTTGTTCTTTGGCTTGCACGCTTTTGAGCTGCTTCTGTTAACTGTACAGATGCCTATAGACAGCCCAATGACTGGGAACTTCATGTACACCTAGATTTGGTGCTTATATACCTATTTATGAGCAGCTTCTGTCAGAACCTTTTTCCTCCTCATGTCTACAAGGTTCAGTAGCCAGCTCTGTAGCAATGTTTTTTACCTGTAAGTGAAAAAATTACTCAAAAGCTTAGTCTCTAACCTTTGCTGTGCTGTGTGGACAACTTGGAGCTTGTGAGTAGTGGGGCTTGCTGCGAATGTGCAATGGTGGGGCATGGCTCCGAGGGGCTGTGGGCTCCATTTCACAGGTTCTCACTGCCGGAAAATAAACCAGGCTAGGTGGGTCTGCTGCGGTAATGCAGCAACAGAGGGGGATTTTCTGATACATGGATTTTCACTCTGAAAAAAAACAGTGAATAAGTTGTTATGATCTTACCAAAAAACGAGTGCAAACCAAGTGTTACGCAGGTGAATCATCATGGGAGACACTGGATGTGTACTTCTGTTTCAGACCCAGGGCTATCTCAGTCGGCCACTGCATGTGTTGTGCTTGCGTGTGTGCAGTGCTGCAGACTTCAAAGACTGTTACAGTAAAAGGATGGTAGGGCTTTACTTTATGGTAAAGCACAAACGATGGTGCCCACTTCATTTCTTGCTTTGCTTTCAAACCAGCAGTCACCTGTGGACTCCAGGGCACAGCATCATTGGACTGATGACTGAAAGCCCTGGTTCTCAAACGGGGAGGTGGTTGTGAGGTCCTTCTGTTAAATGCCCACATGGACATCATTCGTGGGCTCAGGATGATGGCTTATTTCTTTAATAGCTATAGTATTTAGCAGGAAATTGGAATTGGGTTTTCAATCCAATTTAGCAAATGGAGATGAAGGCACCAACCAGTTTACTAAAATAAGCCAGAATTTTTATATCTTTCTTGCCCAGATTTCCAGGCTTTTGCAGACATTTGCAGGTGGCAGTTGTTACAGACCTCTCTATACCCTTACTCTCTTCTGTCACCCTGGGGATTTGAAATGTCATGAAGCACAGTTAGAGAAACAGTAAGTGCAATTTACGTGTAGAAGTGAATTCTAAGTGACCTGGGGAGTCATAATACTTTTAAAAGTTAATGAAGATTTCTTAATATCCTATTGGACGTTGGATTTCAGTAATACTTTCTGAGTGTTATCAAAGACAGGAGCGGTAGATCCCATTCCATATAAAGCAGAACATGCACCACAGATGTATGAGCTGCTTCCTCAGCAGATTTCCTTCTTTGTGACCTGCTGAGGCCTCCATTGCCTGGTACCCTCACTACCCTTTACTGCCAACGCTTCCTCCTGCCCGCCAGCCCTGCCCCCCCTCAACCCCCCCCCCCCTTTATTTTTTTTTTACCCCCAATGTGGAAATGTGACTCAGATTTCTGCAGAAGCCTCAGCAGTGTTCATAATTCATCATTTCATTCTTTTGCAAAGTTCTCCATTACTTTGGAAAAAATTGTGAAAATACATGCAACTTCTTAATACGGTTTCTTGTTTTAGAAACCAAGCATTTCTTTGGGTTACTGCTTTGGTTCTGTTTTTCTGTTTTCCTGACTTAAAAGAAGCTGGTTGTGCGGGAGTTCACAAAAAATCAACAGTAATTGTAGAGGGGAAAGGAGGAAAAGGGGGTGTGTTTTAAAAAATAAAAATAAAATGGTTCTTTGAAAATCCTGACTTCAAAGCTGAATATATGAAGCAAGTGAAAGTGTTGTGAAGTTTTCTGTCTGCTAAAGTGTAGTGTCCAAATTTCTAAAAAGTTTCCAAGAGTTTCTTTCTCAGTGATTTTTTTTTTTTAAGGGATTCAGGGGGCATATCTTTGTACAAACATTGATATTGTGAAGTTTTTTATGCATTTGAAAATTATTTCAGATTAAAGTATAATGCGAGTTTAAAATGAAATCCTGAATAAGCCCATGTGGGTCTCATTAGGCTGAAGTACACTTGTTCAGCTTATTCAACTTTCAGACTGCAGTACTGGAATTTATTGTCTAAGTTTTGGAGCATTGTTAATTTGTAGTCCCCTATTTGAAACACAGGCACAAGCAAAACATAAAAGACTAAATTAACTTCTGTCTTGGTAGTGGCTCTAAATTGTAGCTCCCTCGCGTAGACAGGGCTTCAGAAGATGCTTAATGACAGTTTCAATAGATGAGCTTTAACGGTGAACTTCATTATTTCTGAGATACAGTTAATACTAGTAATGGAAGAAATGCCTGATTTAGCTTCAGTCATGTGTTCTCCAGGTTACTGTCCTGAGAGAGCAGTTCGCAGGCAGAATAGCTGTATCTGTGCAAGACCGGTGAGTCAATTCTTATTACTCTGGACTAAATGTTGTGAGAAAGAACTTGGAGAAAAACACAAATTTATAAATATTTGATGTGTGAAGATGATGTGAAGAAAGATATGATTTCTTTAGGAAGGAAACTTTTATCCTATTTTATACTGACACTAAATGTCCTGTGTTTGTATTTTAAAGCTACAGTCTATATAACATAGATCTGATGCACAGGAAAGGAATTATTGGAAAACATTGCTGTTTGATTTAAAAGAGGATGGAAAAAAAAAAAAAAAAAGCTGTGTCATCTTAGAGCTACAAAGGTAATTACTGTAGGAATCCTGTTTCAAAGGACCAAGGCATGAAATAAAAAAGGCTGAATGCGCATTCCTGAGCTGTTCACAAACAAGTACTGTTACTGATTTGAATGTTTTCTACAGACGTGCTCCCTGTAGCTTTGTTCCTCATGTTCAACTTCTAATTTATTTTTTTTTAAGGTTAAGTTGTGTTTTAGGACATCAGGTAGTCTTGTTTCAAACTTGCAGATTTCCCACACTTTTTCTGTATTCCTTTCACTACAGAACTAAACCATGCATGGTTTTCTTGTATGCTGGATGATGGAGTACAATCACTGTTTCAGAATATGGCCTTATATTACCACTTCATATTCTTGGTACTAGAGCCTGAAGTTGATTTTGTGAAAAGGGAAATCACAGCCACATTTGTCTCTTGGGGCATGCATACAACTGAATCTAGGCTCTTAGATTAATAAATTACCCTTTGGCTAGTTCCACAGTAAACTCAAGAATGCATAAACTAATTAGATTATTAAAAATGATTTCCCAGGCCTATTACTTTGTGACAGTTCTTGCATGGCTCCAAAGACAACTTTGACATAAAGTAGGTCATTTCGTAAGCAGTTGAACTTGGTGATAGTTTAATAGAGAACAATATTTTTTTTTTCAAGTATATTTTCATAGATTTGTATGGTACTGCTTAGATATGTTTTGTACTGTGATCTACTCAACAGGCATAACTAACAACTTAGTAACTAGTCACGTATGTTCCCGTTTGACAGAAATGTGGGATGTTCCTTTATGTGAAGTTTGCCTAACTAGTTTAGGTAGGTAATTTGGCGATTTAAAATGTGTATTACAGCCCTTTTATATTGACAGTTTCTTTCAAAACCTGGGGAAAAGGAAATTTAAACTTTCCACATGTAGTGATTTTGACAAAGCTATTAAACAACTTAATTTCATGCCTTCAGAACAGTACCCCATCTTTGGGCAGAAATGGCTGGCACAAGATCTGGTTCCTTCCCCACCAGTCCTTTTTGGAACTTACTATGCCTGAGATGTTTTGTCCTCCTCATGATAATACAACAGAAAGAAAAGTCAGATTGTTGTTTGGTTGGGTTTTTTTGGTTTTTTTTTTCTTTTAATGTTTGCTTTTTAAAAAGAATAGTCCTTCTAAGGACTGCTCCTGAAGATCCATGTCAGGTAGCAAAGCCTTTATTGTGATCCCTTGGATGCTGGTACTGTAGCCAAGACTATTTCGTTTAAACACCCTCCTTGTGTATTAGTTGTCTTATACAGATCACTGGCATTTCAGTGTGATCAAGGAAGGAGCTGCTGCCAGGAGAGCACTGTGCCTCACTTTCCTCCCACTGATATGTGCTGTCAGAGGGATAGCAGCCTGCAGGAGAACTTGGAAAACCAGACTCATCCTCTCTAGCTGCTTACACTATCCCACTTTCCTTGATATGGTGCCACAGTGTTTCAGGCAACCCCTAAAGAGGGAATGGGGTGGATGAAATCTTGTATAATACCTAAAGGAGGAGGTTATTTTTTGGAACTACTGGTGACTGCCTTTTTTTTTTTTTTTTTTTCCCCTCTTGGGAGGACAGCAGTCCTTACCCTTTGTACATGGTATGCTACCCTGAGATAAAAATACCCTGTTAACTTGAATAGGTATTATTCCATCGCACTGCTTTAATATTTAACCTTATTCCTGCAGAATTTAATTGAAAAACCACAAACGTACAAAAAAGGCACACATACACCCCCCCAAACTAACATACACCCCCCCCAAACTAACATACACCCACCCAAAACTCTTAACTGTTTCTGGCAATGCCACAGAGTAACAGACAGGTATAGTCTAATCTTCTGTGTTTGTACTCAGAGTAAAACTGAACAGGGTTATGGTGGTATGACAAAGCACTTTGCTGCCTCTCTGTGAATAAAATTTTTTTCCTACAGAGAAATGGGAGTACTTGTTGCATTGAAACCAGTAAGTGCTTAGGTTGGAGAGGGAAGCAGCTTAGTAAAGACCGTAAGTCCAATTGACCCTGTTTACTCTGGGGTTTTACAGTATGAGCAGCTGGATATCCTCCATAATTACACAAGAGAGACTTCAGAGACCTGATACGGTAAACAGATTTTGCCTGGCAGGGCTAAGATTTTTGGTTTGGTTTTCTTACTGCATGCAAACCTATTTATGTTAGAAAGTCAAGGACTTGAAAGGCAGTGAGGACAGTGTGGTTGACCATTCAGGCTTATTTCTGTTTCCATAGGCTTCTGCCTTCCCCATGTGCGGAGGATAGCACTCAGAGAAGGCCAGTGTGGGAGTGTTCAACTAAGCCTGTGTAATGCACAGAGAACCCTATGCATGAATTAGGGTTGAGTAGGCTACCTCACGTCTAGCAGTTTTTTCCGAATGCTTTAGTTACAAGGTAGGTGGCAGACTTCAATGAAATCCCAGGATTTTTAAGAGAAGAGCTTGTGTACATATGCAGCTCTGTGTGGGTGAACCAACCCAACTGGCCACTGTATAAAACCAGCTCACGTTTCTACCATTCTCAATAGCAAACACACTTGGGATACCATACCAGGTTTTGTGTATACCCTGCTCACACAGGAAGGCAGTGACTATATGCTCTTATGACCAAGAGTGAAACCACAGCAGCACCTTGATCCCTTCTCCCTCTCTGCCCCTGTCTCCTCTCCCCACCTGTGGATAATGCCTAGAAGGTTCGTCAGCTCCTCTCGCACATACCCGTTTGGGGTTTTTTCTTTTCTGTGGGATAAGATCAGTAACGAAGGAAACTAGGTTGAATGTTGATATATATACTGGCTTTGTGTGCTTGGAGGAAAAAATGAAGAGGTTTGAAAGATGCCTAGGAGAAGGGGCCAAAGCATTTGTCTGTTAGCATGGGACTGAAGAATCGCAGGGTGGGCAGATAGATAGAAAAGGCAACTAACAGGATGCCAGAATGGGTAGGTTGGAGAGGCAGGAGTTGGGGTGAAAGGAGTGGAAATAGTGGAGGAGTTTCATGGCAGGAAACTCTTGAACTGCAGCTCTGTGTGTAATGTTGAAGCAGTTGAGATGTTAGAAGGGAGAAGGATAGTTTGTCAAGATGGGCCCTAAGAAATAGTTTTAAGAGCAATATGTGAAACTCCTAGATGAGGCTGAGGGTTGATTCAGATAGCTAGTGAGGCTGCAGCCTTTGAAAACTGAAGGATGTTATGGATGGATCCTAGGTGACGTGGCTGAAGATAGGTCTTTGGAAACTTGTCCTTGGGTCTGAATTAAAAGAAAAAATTCTGTGGCTAGTTTGGAAGATACTCAGCCTGGGAATATTTATTTATTCTAAGTAATTGGGTGTGGTTTTGCTTTTAAGAATTGATTACTTCTGTTTTCTTTCAAACTGTTGTGTTAAAAGGGATCCCTCCTCCCAATTGGCAGCTGGAAATTAGTGCAAATACCTGAAATGTTATGCTGATTCAGTGGCAGCAGCAGATAGCTGGGAATTGCGGTACAGGAGCAGAGCTGTTCCTTCTTGGTTGCCTCGCTCTTTCTTGGGTTGGCCCATGACAGTGAATCTGGAAACTGATGCAGCTGGTGCTGGATTTGACTCTCATAATTCTCTTTGCCTCAATGCCTCGGCTTGGCTTAGGAGACATCATTAGCTACTGTTTGGAAATCCTTCCCTTGGCCATAATCAACTTCGGAAAGAAAAATAAAAATAATGTATAAAGTCAACAAGTGAAGGAGTTACTTGGGTTACAGAAAATGACAGGAAAAGTTGAGATGCTAGCTAGCCCTGTAGCTTTGCTACTGTGTCTAGAAATGCTTGTGTGGTTGAGAAGGCCAGGGATGAGTGGCTGAGCTTGGTTGGGCATGACAGGGCATAGCTTGAAGGAGCAGAGAAGTGGCAGAGAAGGAAAGGCATTGCTGCTGACCCTGGGAGCGTGCTGGGTTGGAGAGGCCAGGAGACGGCTGTGAGGAGAGCTGTGGGCTGGCGTTAGGCAGCACTGACTGTGTAAACAGGCACGAGGAAAAGTGGAAGAGACAAGGAGGTGGCCAGCATGGCAATATGGTTCATCTCTTGTGAAATACTGCTGTCTGCAGATCTTGGACCCCTAGAGCTCTCCAGAGGTGTCAACTTGACTACACATAGCATAGTTTTGTGTTGGTGTATTAAAATCTTTCTAAAGCTCTCATGCCTTCTGTTCTCTACATGGCTTGGCGATTCAGACAACTCTGTGTCCATGCAAGAGGACTGCAGAGCTGATGTACCAGATGTTTACTGTGCTTTGTGGTTATTGTGGGTGTTGTTTCACCTGGTTAGTCTGCAGATCTAATCAAGGCTATAGCTAGAGCAGGTGCACAGAAAGCAAGGGTTAAAAAATCGTAACTTGGGCCAGCGTTTACTGAAGAAACAGGCAAAAAAAAATAGGATAGCTGGTTGAAGTGGGTGGGAACATAATAGTAATAAGCATCCATAGTTGTGTGTGTTAAGTGTGTTTTTTTCCCCTGATTTGTGAATGAGAGTGTTCAAGGGAGTGTCTTTCCACGAGAGTTTGTGAGGCTCTTGTTCTTCTTTTCATGAGGGTTTTTAGTTTGACATAATTTTTGGTCTTTAAGTTACATGACTTTGCAGCAGTAGAGGAGAAAAAAAAACCACCCCAAAACCCCTATCTAAACCCCCCAAAAAACACACACACACATACACACAACCTCAACAAAACCCAAGTCTCTAAAAATTCCTATTTCTTGAGTCCTAATTCTGAGTTTAAACCTTAATCAATGAAGGTTCAAAATTGCCTTACACTGAGACGCTCTGTAGTGATGTAGAAAAGTAGTTGTAAAAACCCAGTAATAAACTAGAATATTTTGACATGAGACATGAGTGAAAACTTAAATCTGCATATAGCTGTCTATTTTCCAGATACAGACTGCAAGGCTTAGAACAGTGCATTTAATTCAGGGCTTTTGAAGTTTTCAAAGGCTCCAGCCTCACTAGCTATCAGATTTTTGAATTTGAAAAGCACAAGTTATGCTTGTGTCATTGCTGCTCATGTGATGCCACTGGTACAGCTGATCTGGGACAGCTGAGAGTCTGCAGCGTTGCTGCTTCCAAAGTCATAGATTGGAAAGCCTGCAGAGATACTGTGCATGGATACACAGAAATAATTATTGTATACTTCTGTGTGGACATGCCAAATGCTTGAAAATAAGTGCAATGTGTCTGCTTGTTACCCCTCATCAGTAACATCTTCAAAATACTGCTAAGCAGCTGATCATTTATTTCTTTCTGTGTTCGTAACATGTAGGTTGCTTTCTGCACTCTGTTAAGAAAATCTCAAAAGGATTTTATTTATTTAAAGATACATAGAAAGGAATAGAAATAGTTTTGATTCAAGTATACTTTGTTAATGTGGAAGTGAAGGCCTTTTTTCATAGTTGAAGCAGTATTTAGCCATCCTTCAGATACACTTGCTGTCAAAGGATGTTTTCCACAAGGAGTTGTAAGACCACAGTCTTCCTAAACATTGTTTATTAAATGTGTATATTTTGTGCTTGCGATAACTGTTGCAGACTACTTCACTGAGATAATAAAAACATTTCTTTGTCCGTTTCAAACAGAGGTAAATGGTTACCTATGATACGCCTGTGACTTTGATTTACAATTTTAAAAAGAAAATTGTCTGATAATTTCAGTAAACTGTTCTCAGTGTTAGAGTAGCATTGATATTGTAAGTATAGAATATTTGAGGTACAAAGTTGAATGGTCCAATTGGAAGGAAATATCCACAGACCAACTTCTTTGGTGGTTCTTTTCCTTTTTTGGGAGAAGGTGGAGGAGGAGAGCGGGCAGAGAGTGTCTAGATGTAATCAAGCTGTATCCTAGTTTGAGTTATTTTCCCCTTTTTGTAAGTAAATCAAAGCATTCAAATGATTCAAGTTGCTAAAGATGGAACTACTAAAACCATCCTAATTTTTATTCTATTTATAGCAGTAATTTGTTTTTCATTTCTTTTATCTGTATGAAGATTCCTTTCTAGTGTTTCTATGGTCAGTCTTGCATTTATTTTGTGATACAGGTGCTGTCACTGACTACCTGAGACAGATTTCAAGCAGAATGCCAGCTCATAAATACCTGTCAGATCTGGGGTGCATTAGCACCACTTCTTCAGTGGCACATTGCAGAGAGACTGGACAGTGTGCTCTTGGGGAGACTGAGCAGCCTTTTCTCACTGTGGAAGTGGAGTTGAGCATTACACTTAATTCAGGCTGGCTTCAAAGTCTTGCCATGCCAGGTGCTGAACCTTAGGGTAAAAGGAAGACATAAAAAACAAACGTGTGATCTAATTTAAGCCAAGGTATCATGAGTAGGTACAGCAAAAAAATGAAGAATTAAGGACAAAGAATAGAGGGAAACGATAATAAGACAGTATGTGTACTTCAGACTACTACAGTGTTCAGTGGCAGTTAAACTAATACACATCTCTGGTTTGGAACAGTCAGTATTCAAACTGATGTGGGATGCACTTTGGAGAAAAATGCTAAGGTGTTTAAATAAAAAATGGCAATTTCATTGTATGTCAATTTTGCACTTAAATAAATGGGTTTTTTGGCTTCTTGCCCAAGTTCTCTGCCATTCCAACTTGTTGATGAAGATGGCACCAGTTCCTGATTATGCTTTACATTCTTTGGTCTAAGATACTGTTTCCTTTCTTTCCTCTTTTTTTTTTTTTTTTTTTTTTTATTAATTCATGTTAAAGTGTAACACCACCTTGTATTTTAGAAGGGGTGTGTGTACATGTGTGTATGTGCAAGTGCATGCATGCGTGTGTCCGTGTAACAGTTTCAGTGGGTGGATCATACTCCATTAGTAGTTCAGACCGTTTGTTACTCTGAAACTGAATCTTGTTTTCTTGATGATTCTGCTTCTGGAATACACAGGAAAAGATCTTTTAAGTTCAAGCAGAAGTAAGACTAAATCTGTACCGCTAATTCTAATCATATGCATTATGACAGTACTTAAGATTTACATATACTTATTTCTATTTTTATTGTTATTTTACTTGTGTAATTAAAAATGCAGAAGTAAATTGAAATAGCTCAACTAACCTCCTAATTGTCATCTAACATAAAGCTTTCAAAATTCTATTTGGAAATATGCTAAAAGAAGCAATAATCTGAATGGTCAGAGTTTACAAGATGAGGAGCATAATAATATCAAGAGGTGAAATACTATTGAATCTAAATATATTTTAGTATTGGAGACGACTCTCATATGTTTATGCTCAAATATTACTTCAAGATAGCACCAGGATAGAGAATTTGGTTGCTTCTGCTGAGCATGTATGGCTGGGTGGAGAAACCTATTTATATAATCATATATCAGGAATTGATTTTTAAAAAACTTATCTCTTGAGTATTTCAGTTGCATGTAGTATTGGTATTTGAGTGCTCGCAGAGGTAACCCAGAGGTCTCCATCCCTGAGATATTCAGAAGCTGCTCTGGACCCAATCCTGGGCAACAGGAGCTCCCTTCCAACCTCAACCCATCTGTGATTCTGTATGGATCGGGGTGATCATCAGAGGTGGCTAAGGTCATTCATAGGATATGTTCCCAGGTATCATTGTGGTGGCTGACTAGGAGTATCTGTGTTAGGTAGGCGTTTTCTGTTTTAAGAGACACTTCTGATAGTGGGTAGGCTACTTGGAGAAGCAGCTTTGGGGTCACTGTTGTTCAGTCTCAACGCTTGGTAACTCACTCATTCGCTTTTTGGGTGATAAATTAAGATCTTCATCAATTTTAAATTTCTGAAGGTGGTTGTAAGCTGCAGCCAGGCTTGGCTGTACTAAATGGGCTATTCCTGGAGTCGGGCGCTTCCCCTGCCCTGCGCAGGACAGGTGATCTCGGCATTGCCCTTTGACTCTCCTTTGGACTCCTTCCAACTTACCCAAGTCCTCCTGAACCGCTGGCCTCGGCGTTCCAGGGAGGGCCGTGCCTCCCTTGTGCCGCGGGGAACTCGCCTTGGCCAGTGCCTGTGGTCGGCTGTCCCAGCTGGCCCTTCTGAAGTCCCCTGTCCCACAGGAGAGGCCTGGGGACGCAGCCACCGGCACCGGCTGTGCGGAGAGGCCTCTGGGCTGACCTGCCTTCTGCGGGCGGGAGGGGTGCCTGTGGGTGATGGCCCAGCTGCTGCTTTGCTTTAACGTTTGCCTCTGCCATATAGATCTTTTTGTTTTTCCCAGGCTTGTTTCAAAAAGAAATCCCTAATCTCCTGTTAGGTAACACGTACCGGACTAATTTGTTGTAACGCTGTCACCACTGTATCATCTACACCTTCGTATGTAGATGAATCAAAACATGCTTTCTTTTATTAAGCACGTCTGCATTTTAGTCCTAAATCGACATGTTATCAGACTTGGTAGTGGTAAACATGAATGTAAGCATGATTATGTGAAACTCTGAGTAGCCTGGATGTAGAGGTTTTTTATATTTTTGCTTCTGAAGTCAGTGTATAGGGAAACTTAGTAATGAAAATGGAAGTAAATGAAGATCTAACACTAACTTTTGATTGCCAGTTAAAATTTTCAGATTACACTGACTTCCATTTCTTCCCCCATTTCTTTTAAAATACAGTAAAGGAATTGCTTTGCAGCCAAGTACAATAAAGTTGAAAGCTTGGATCTTCTGTAACTTTCTAGAGCTGCTGGCTCTGACTCCCTAGAAGGAGCAGTGGCTCATTAGGGACACTATAAATAAATAACGAGGCTCAGTTTTCTGTGCCACTAAGTAGGTTCCACTTCAATTCAGAGCAAATACCTTATGTAAGTCTAGTGAGGGGAACTTTCCTCAGTGCATACACGTTGCTGGCATTAACCTATTGATAATGAAATTCAAAGCCTGTTTCTCTTGTGACGGGTGGACAGAGCTTTGTGTGAGCTGTCAAAGGAAATTAAGAGTTCAGCAATTGACATAGAAACAGGAGAAGAGGCTTCTTTGTATTTCTTCGTCCTTGTGTGCTTTTGACAAATACTGTTAACTACTTAGAATTTGGTCCACTGTACTAACCAGAAGTTAAAATGGTGGGTTTGGGAAATAGAAAAAAAAAAAATAATTACTTTTTTCTTCTCTAACTTATGGATTCATTAAGGTTCTACCGTAATAATGCACTCTCACGCATTAGAAATTCACCTCAGGAAAACAACTAAATGTGCCTTTGTTCTCAAAGATCAGAATCCTATTTTCTATCACTGTAAAGCTAGGTACATGTTTCTGTGGATGCATAAATTGCTTTGAGGTTTTTTTTTTTCTTAATTTCCTTTTTTAACATTCCTGCCCCAGCCATTGTGAAGTTTTTTTTTAGTTGTCTTCATTTAAGGCATTTACTTCCTCTGTATGTGACAAGTGACATTTAACCCTGAGGAATCTTAAAATGTCCCCAATGAGAATCTGTTGGTGACACTGTGATATATCAAGTGCATGGTTTGTGACGGCATCCAGTATTACGTAACCATGGGCTGTAATTATTCAGATGTGATGTCTGTGGATGTATGAACTTGGAAGAGTGCAGCATGACGATGCTGAAGACAGTGTTAAAATAAAATCTTTCTCTTTCATCTTGCTTGTTAGCTCTTGAGGGTGCTGTGGTGCCCTGTGGTGTAGTATTTACACTGCAGTTGAGGTGTGAAATTTCCTGCCACGGTGACCTCCTAATCCATTTTGGCAGTGCTGTGACAAGTCAAAAGTATGAGCATGTGCAGACCTGTTTGGTGGAATGGAGGAGACCCAAGGGGGAAAAGATAGAGATTGAAGAGGAAAGGGGAGCTTTTCTTGAATTTGCAGCCTTGCTGTTTTAGTTTAGAGTTCAGGTTTTGGAGCAGGGGGAGCAGCAGATTCCTCTGGAGCTGGTTTCTGTGAGAAGTGTGAAAATGATGGTGTATTTGTAATACAGATGATGACCATCAGCCCTGGTCATCTCCTGACAAAAAGAACAAAGCAAAGCTACAGTCTTCCGAGTGCAGGAAACTTTCACTCTTAAGTTTTCTTTTCTGTGGACTTTCTTGGAGTGAACTGTTTATCGTGTGCTGGGTTAATGCAGAAGGTGGCATCTGAAGCCCTCTGCGCACACTTTAACCGTCCATTGTAGTGAGCTGAGGGTGCTGTCAAAGCTGGCAAAAACGTATCAGATGGCTTCTGTGAAGTGCTTATGCAAAGCATGAGGTATCTGATTAAAAAACCGCTGTTTTTTAATACAAGACAAGGTTGATGTTCAGGCTCTTTAGCATCAAATACATTGTTAAGTAGCGTTTCTGTCTGTAGTCATTTCTGTGGCATTGTTATTGTACCTGGCCTTGTTTTGTGCATTAACCTGTTAATATAGTTCAATTTTACAATTATACCGGCCCCTTCCTGTCTTTCAATGAAAGTAAGAAATTCTTCTCAAGTGTTTCCAATAATGCTTTGATTATTTTCTGGTTTTACCATGCCTGTGGCCCAGGCTACATTCATTCAGAGAGTACTGATCTCAAATCTGAAAAGCTGTGCTGTTGGTTGTTGGTGTCTTCTGAAGTTTAAATTTGTACTCAAGCTGCAGTTAAATAGCCTGCTTGTTTAATTTTTGCCATAGTTAGATTTTAAACCTTCGGTCAGGGGAGTGCCAGGATGTCCTGGCCCACTGGGATGTTGTGAGCTTGGGGGAGATGCGCGATTGAGACGAATCCTTTTTCCTCGGGGCAGGGCTGTCGAGGTTCTTAAAGTGTTTTTCCAAACATAAGTTTTGGACTGCCAAAATTCACCCGGTCTCAACCCAGATCTCTTTAGTTGGGATTATGTTCCTTTTCCATAGGGTGTTTTTTGGACCATCTCCAATTACTTTTTTTCCCTCAGGCTTGTTCCCATTTCTGTTTTTCTTTTCCACTGGTAGGTGTGAGTAGACTAGTTTTCAGTCCACATATATCCTCAGATCTGACCTACTTGGAAATTGTTAAGGATTGCATGAAGAAAGGCTAAGGAAAACTAGTACCTTGTGAGTCTGATGTTAAGGTTCATAGATTGCCAATTCAAAAAATCAAAAGCAAGATCCATAGGCTGTGTTAGCAACTACTGTGGTGCAATGAGGGTTGCGAGTGTGACGTGAAGCAGCAGGGGCTCAGCATCCACACTGGGTGTGCTTCACAGGCTGTGCTTTGGTTAGCTCTAGCCTGGTGGCATGGACTAACCAGTTGTTAGGTGTGCTCCAGGAGCACATATTCCTATTAAGTTTTATCCATAGGGAATGCAGTTTGCATATTCTGAAATCCTTACGCAGCATGAACCGCAGCGTAGTGCAAAGCAGTGGGCTCCCAGTGAACTGAAATGCACATGCAGAAGGTGACTAGGGTGGTGGGTCTGCAGAAGAGGTCAGTGGTTAAGACCTGTCCTTGACAAAAGAGGCCAGATGAGCTATTATTGATAGTAAAATTTAAAAAAAGGGTGGGGAGGGAGATAAAAAGCCAAATATGTGGCTTGATCAAAGTTTTGGCCTGCCAATAAATTAGTCATCCAGGTTGCTGGTGGTGTGGTTGTGGGTGTGGAAGTGTATTGCAGTATTAAGAACGGATAGGATTTTGATCTCGGCAGTTTAGGGAAGCTGGAAATACTGGTGATGTAAACCTAAATATGAATAACTGATTTAACAGACCGTTAACACTATGCACACTGCAGTGGGAAAGAATTAATGGTGTTTGTTAAAAGTGATTGAGATAAACGTAAAGCCATGGTATTAATTTTAGGTGTATGGAGATTACATCCCATATATGGATTTTTGCAAGAAAGCAGTAGCCTAAACATGGAGGAGCAGGTATTTTGGTCAACAGTGAAACACCTGTTTAGCTGATCTTTAGCTTAAGCAAGTATTACTGGCCAAGTTGTATTTTTACAGCCGGTGAGCTGGCAGCCACATGTTTTTAATGATGAACAAACACACCACCTTTCCAGGTAAGTGCATGTACTCATGCCACAGAGTTAATACATTACACTTCAGAAGAGGGAGAAGATAGGAGAATGAGTATTTTATTGTGATACCCCTGTTACAAACATGTGTAACAGTATTGCATGACCCAGAGTGCATACTTGTGATGACGTTTTTTTTTTAATATTTTTAACTCTAGGTCTACCCTGAATTACAAATCACCAATGTTGTCGAAGCCAACCAGCCAGTTACAATCCAGAATTGGTGCAAAAGGGGACGGAAGCAGTGCAATGGTCACCCACACATTGTGGTTCCCTACAGATGTTTGGGTAAGTGACAGTTTCAGTGTGGTTTTTCCTGCTCTTTGATTTTTTTAGTCTCTTGATGAAAAAGATAGAGAATTTACATAAATTACTTTTAAACCTCTGTATTATCATCTTCTCTGAGGCAGGTTTTGTCTAATTGCTCTGTCCTTTGGAACTGTATTATCTACAGAGAAAATACTCCTGCTCTTCCCAATACTATTTTCATGAGTGACTGAAAACCAGACTTCTGCTTACTCCCCCCATTTTTGTCATCATCTGTCGTCTTCTTTCTTTTTCCTTCCATATAGACACGCACATGTGCGCCCAGTTTACAAGGTTTTTTGTTCATAAGTTACTCATCCCTCAAGAAATACTTCTTTTTTTACCCCCATTGTTTTTGTAATATCTAGCACTTGGTCTCTTACTGTGAAAGACAAGAGAATTGTTTTTTATTGAAAGCAAGCAAAAGCTACTTTATAAATTCTGTTGTTTCTTTCTGCAACTATTTTTGTTGCAGGTGCTTGCTATTCTTTCCTGTGTCCTTGGGTGCTTTGAATCGATTCACCAATTTAAAAGGGAGGTTCAGTCCTTAATTATTTTTTTTGTTAAGCTTTACTCCTGTCAGCATTCAGAAAACTGAATTGTATTAATTTTTCCTTTTCATGAACGTTCTAGGCACAACATTTTCTTGAGATTATTTCAAGAGCTATTTAAATATGTTACTTTACTATTGCCATTTGAATTGTGGTAAATCGGCTGCCTGGTTTCATGTTCAAATGCTGGAGTTCTGAGTTTGAACTTGCTTTTATACTAAGCCAGGGCAGCTAAAATGTGTGGAAAGCAACTCAAGCCAGTTATTCCATGAAATAAGTAATGAAATAAATCCAGAAAATACAGTCTCTAGAATTTCTGTTCAGTGCAATAGGTAAAATACATGGACGCTCTACCTGATGTCCAGGCAGTGAGTGTGCCAGCTTAACAAAAATAGGACTGCAGAGTAACAAGTATGCTACCACTATGGTCAAAGGTGCCAAAACAGCAGATAAGCAAAATCTGTGCTGAGGAGTATCAGGGAAATTTTATTGTTCAGTGAGGTTTCTAGATCTGATGTATATTTGTACAGATATGAAATAGGTATTTCCAGACCTGCAACGTATCAGTCAGTGCTACCATAGGTAAGAATGACTAGTTTGTTCTGAGCCAAAAATGTTAAAGGAGAACCCAAATTCAGGACTTTTTGTAGAGAGATGGACCTGCCTCTAGTAATACAAATCCTGACTGCAGGAAGGAACCTACTGCTTTTTGTGTGTTTTCCAGACTTCTGCATGACTGGAGCTGGTCACTTCCTCCAAAAGTTCTAAGGCTAAAAGGAATGCACTCTTCTCCCCATTTGCTGCTGTGTTTTCTTTAGTTTTCCATAGAGAAGATAAAAACATCAACTTATAGGATCATTGTACTAGTAGAGCCAGATAAGCAACTTGTTAGAGGTGAGGCAGAACTGCAATCTCATCTAGCGTCATCATGATAGATTTGATCAGATTCTGCAAGTGCACTTGAACTGATTAGAGATGTGGTTGAAGAAGGTCAGACTAGTGGAACTATAAAAACTAATTATTTATTGTATTGTCATCATAAGCAAAGCTCTGAATTATGATCATGGAACTATTATGCTCCGGATTCTCTGTGCTTATGCAGATTCGGTCAGTGCCCTGGAGAACTTACAACCTAATTTAAGATAAAAGCCAATGTCATCACAAGAGCAAATGAATATAAATTGGCCATGAATAAATTTAATCTGGAAATTATAAGGAGGTTTCTGCAAGAATAAGGAGCTCCAACAGTCTTCTGATAAAAGGAGTAAGTCTAATAATTTAGAAGGAAGTTCATAAATTTGTGAACAAGGGCTATATTCAGTTCCCGGCAGGAGTGAGGAACTGAACTTAGACTTCTAAGGTGTCTTTCCGGAGTTAGTTTTGAATGAAAAATTATTGGGAGTTTAAGGTCTGCTATCTTTAGGTAGCAAAGTAGGCTTTGCTTGCTGCAGGCAAAAATTTTAGACATTTAAGCACCTCATGCCCATTAATGCCTTGCCCCTTAGCTCCTATTTTCTGTTTTAAAATCCCCTCATACACTATTTCCTTGTAATTGAGTTTACGCAGTTGTGTCTGCCTTGTGTGTGTTTGACATCCTTCTATGCTGCCATTCATCTTTTGACCCTTACTAGGATAAAACTAATAGAAACAAAAGCCTTAGATACTGATGTTCCCAAGAGTTTACTGGGAGAAGAGTGGCCACCAGAGGAAAAACAGTGACCGTGGCCAGTATCTGTCTCTTCTCCATCAACCAGCCCTCTGTTTGTTGTGTATGGTTAAAGTAAGACTTTCTTGCATGTGGTAAAGAAGCGTTCTAAGGCTGGAGGGGAGTGGGTCATGTTCCCACATGTGAGGCTAGGGGTACAGCCCATTGTGGGAAGTTGGGCTTGCTTAATATGCAGCAGCAGGTGTTCTTCTGTTGGTAGCAGCCCATGTTGTCTTCTCCTGTTGGCTTGCTGCCTTCATAGTGGTGAAGCTGGTCATGAAATTAACAGATCCTCTGAAAAGAGCAGAGGTCTTGAAGGGGGGAAAAAAGTGTTGTTTGGGGTTTTTAATGAAGACTGTTCATTTACTTTTCCTGTTGGACAGTTACTCTTTTAATTTAGTACTTTGATTTTTGTGTTTTCGAAAAGTTGTGGTCAGATACCTTGAATATTCTTGCTGCCTTGTACATCAAAGGGGTAGGCTGGAGGCAGGGAGTTGATTGAATTCAGTCTGTCAATGTCTCTTAGCTTTGAAAGATTATATTTTTTAATAATTTTATGCAATATTGTTATTTTTGTTGGGTGCTTTGGTTTTGGGTTGTTTGTTTTGGCTCCCCCCCCTTTTCTTTTTTTTTTTTTTTGTATGTGTGTTTTAACTAATCTTGTAGCCTGCACAAACAGCTCAGTATGAGGATACTGATTTCATTAATTATCACCATAAGCAGTGCTATGTCTGTCTTGGAACTTTCTTCCTAAATCTTGTTTTTTACAGAGTTAAGGAGTCCTGAGAGCTGTTTTTTCTTTCTCTCCTGCTAATACTTCTTCAATGTTAAAAGATAATTTTTTGTAAACTTGGGATTTTGCCTGTCAGTTCTGCATGTGCCCCAGCTATCTTTGGTGTGGTAGCTGCTAGTGGGCAATTTCAGGAACTGGATACTGGCACTGCTCATTTCTTAGTAATTTTTGTTAAGTATAGGCCCTTGATATAGATCAACGTTAAATCCGTTGACTCTGGTAAGGATTAAGGTGCCAAAAGAAACTTTGGTAGTGGGCAGCTCATTGCAGGGTTGAATCTTACAAATTTCGCTTTGCTGTGAAAATCATTTTCAGTATCTTGAATCAGCTTATAGTTTCTTCCATCTTGACATTTATTTTCCACAGAGGTGAGAAACAGTGAGTGACAGAAATGTGTCTGCTTTCAGGCCAGATCATCTTCACAGTCCATTTGCGTCGCAGTCTTCAGCTGAGGCACTCTGAGACATGTAGAGAGCGTATCACTGCAGCGCTTGGCTGCTCCATGAGTTTTTTCTCTTTGAGACTTGTGCATGATGGTAGTTACTGCATCTATTTGTAGCAGTATACTTTAGAATTGTTGATCGGATTTATTAGACTACACAGCTTTGTATTTTAAGTGGATACAACTAAAACATAAAAGCAATAATTTAAATAAGGCAAAATGAAAACCCCTTATTTGAGTCTGCCATGTGTCTTTGCAGTGACCACATAAATATGCCCCTAAAAATGTTCTAATTGAACCCAAAGAACAACAGTATTACTGGTTTGGTTTATTTTAAAAATCTACTTCTGTGCTTGTGTGCAGGGCTTTGCAGTGTTCTTAAAACTGCAAGCTTTGAGATGTTCTTGTGCAGTAAGTCTTATTTACTGATGTATTTGTTACATGCTTCCAGGGATGCAGGGGATTACTGTACAGTTTGAGTTCATTGAAGAGGGGAAAATTCTTGTGAAAAGAAAATTGTTGAGTAAACTTCAGTTACCTTTCTGAACGCACTGATGGCATTTGCCATAAAACTATCCTTATCTTCCTTCCTCTAGAAAACGGTATCTTCCAGTGTACTTCTTATGGCCATATGCTGTGTTAGCCATGTTATGATAGAAATAGGACTCTAGATGGATATTTAGGTCTCTTGAATGATGGTGCCAGACTGCTGTCTTCAAGGGGGGTGGGGGGGGGGGGGGGGGGGGGGGGCAAATCTTGAATTTGAGGGTGGTTGGTTTTGGGTTTTTTTTAGTAATACAGAGATCAAAGGGTTAAATTACGATATTTGAGTGAGATATGTACTGCTTGACAAAGAGCCACATATGTGTGTCAGTGCTCAGGCAAGGATGATGAGCCATGAGATGTGCTGGTGGAACAGTGGTCTGCATTGCTTCCTTGGTGTTGCATGGCATGTGTGTGCTGGCATCCCCACACCTGCAGCATGGACAAAGCAGGTGCTTTTGAGGCTGAGCCCTCCAAAATGGTAACAGTGAGCTTGCTGTGGGGCACGGCTGCAGGATTTTGTCAGGCAGTGCAAAGGAGCCCGTGATTTCCACTTTGTTCTTTGGAAACTGTTCTTGAAAAATACCCTGGCTGCAAGCCTGGCCTTGTTAATGTTGGAAGGAGGTCTGCAACGGGCTACAGCAGGAGGGCAGGATTTCTGCCTGTATTGGGGCACTGTGGGCAATAAGCAGTTCTGGTTTGCTTTTTCTTCTCTTCACTTCTTGCCTGAGAAAAAAGCAGCTGGCGAATTTGTGCAGCGTGGGTTGTGAAATGAGGTAGTTCAGCCTGTGTTCCCAGCTGGCAGCAGGAGCAGGACATCCTTGTCCCAGTGCCATGATTGTTTGAATAGCTTGGATAAATGTATGGATATACTTTTCTAAGTGGATGACATTTCATTTACTGTTGGTGAAATACATCCCAGCCTAGCTGCTCATTGTGCACCGTAGCCCTGGAGAGAGAGGAGAAGCTAAATTATGCAGAAGTTTGTGAATCGATACATGGGCATGGCAGACGAAACAACTGCGAGGTTGGGTAAAGGGGAAGGCATTGGTTAACTGCGCTGTGCAAAGCGCTTGCTGGCGTATTCACATGTGACTGTGTTTCATTATGTTGTTAGTGTATGCTGCTAAGCACTGTATTCAGTGTTTGAAGGATCCAGATGTATTAGAATATTACGATGTATGTAGCCTCTGTCAATCAAAGCGTGATTACTTGCAATCGTTTATTCATAAACAAGTGGATTAGGTTTATATAACAAGTATATTTTGCTGTTTGGTTATGTAGTGAAAAGCTGGCTTCTGTTTCTGCTTTTAACAAAAACATCTTTGAAAATATTTATTAACTTGTCATGCTTTATTACTCTAAAAGCTTGTAAACTTAACCACTTGTTGATGTCAGAAGAAAAGGCATACTCAAGTTTTGATATGTATGCCTAGCCAATTATACCAAAGAAAACACCAAGGTTATGCCTGGAATTAATCATTTAAATAGAGATCTATGTAATTGACAGTTCTTTTGATTCATCTGGTAGTTTACTTGCAATTTTTACTGTAGCTTTTTTCACACAAGTATGTGAAATGTCTGTTTACTTCTACATGGCAGTACTTGCTTTTTGTTTTTTCCCCCCCTCTCAGCTCACTGTCTAGTGCCCGTGTTTGACTGCAACGGCAAAGCTTCTCTTCTGAATACTTTGGAAGCACTTTCCACTGGCTTTTCCATGCGGCACCTAATCAACAGCATGACATTAAGTAATTATCATGGGGTTTTCCTGTCCTTGTTAGTTTAGCTATCCACCTCCAGCTTGCCTCAGTCTCTGCTCAGCCACGTGAGTGATGCAGACAAGCCTCATACCACACACTTTTCCTAAAATAAAAAAAAAAAATGCACTTAGTTTCAGCCTACGCAACTACATGTCTAGTTTTTCTGACAGCGCTAGCTGACAGGAAGGAAAGTATCTCCAAAAATACTGACAATCTGAATGGCTTAGTGGGGAGACCACAGGTAGAGAAATGCTATGCACAATGAAAGGCACAACTGTTCATTGGAAGAAATGTTTCATCTCTCTTCTTCGCTCCCTCACAGACAACTTTCCTGCCTACTAGTGGTATTTTTGGTATAGTGCTAGCGGAAGGATGAGAAAGCCCTGCCTTCACAGGCTGGGCACATTATTTTTTTTTTGCAAAACTGCAAGCGCTGTAGGGATAATGAGGTGTCCTAACACACTGGCTTCCTTCCACTGCAGCAAAGTCTTGGCAGGTGCTCCCTGCCCAGGTCCAAAACCACACTTGGCTGCACACAGGCAGCTCTTCGGCATTGTGCCAGCAGTCAAGAGTTTTCTCCTGTTTCTGCATCCTCATGACTGAGCTGAGTGCAGCAACCTTTTAGAGCCTCACTTCCGCAGGTGTTTTCTTAAATGCACTTCTGTGCAGCGGTGTAATTAGGAACATGCCTTGACCTGCTTTGTTAAATAGACATGGTTTTCTGTTATACCTGAACTCTGCTGGGCCAAATTTTATGGTCAGCTTCTGTAATAAAGTGGCTGTTAAGCATCGGTTGGGTTACTAATTGTTCGTACAAACAGTAACGAGTTTATCTTTTTATTATAATTCTGAGCAGCTGTATTACCTCGTGGTTTATAACTGTGTCTTTCCAAGTACTTTTTTTGCAGAGGAGGACTGTGTAAACTGTTAAAGTGGCCTTTGGCGTGGGTCATGGGGGCAAAATATCATCAGTTGGAGGAAGAGGTGGGGAGTGGGCAGAGAAATCCTGAATGAGATCGCCTACCAGCAGCATGGAAACTTCCTCAGGCAGTCAGGAACCTGTTTCTGGAGGCTTCCACCTCCTCACTTGAGCCAAACATTCGTTCAGCTGTTGGTTTAGCCAAATCATAGCTGAAGGCATGGAAGCCTTGAAGTGAAAAGATAAAGCAAAATCAGCATTCTGGTGGTGACCAGGATGTGTCTTTATGTATGACTAAGAGTAAATATAAAACATCTTATTTTTGTATAGTAACCCCAGAAGAAATAAATCTGAACTTACGTATTTCTGTGCATTTTTAGGGTGTATGTATGTTTTACTTGTTTGGTGACTGCAGTAAGGTTTTAGTAAGAAAAGGATTTGTGGAACAAGTCACAACACAAAAAACTTCTTGAGATCTTGAACACAATAGCTCTGCAGATATACTCCTAAAGCAGTAGAAGAATTCTTTATAGGTAAGCGTTGAAAATGAGGGGTTAATTTGTTTCTTTACAATGGACAAAGGAGACGAGAACAGGTGGTGTATACACTATAGGAACAGCTTACAGGAAGTGTTCACTGATATGTGAAAGTCATCTTCATAGCTATCTATTAAAAATTGTAGTAAAAATTGTTACCAGATGTAGTAAATACTGTTTCTGGGTTTTTTTTGTTAAATGTTTAGAAGCTTGAAAAGATAAATCAGTTTTCTGCTTTAATGACTAATGCTAGTTGGTCTAAGTTTTCTGTAACTGTCCAGGCTATCTGAGTGTGCCAGGGATTAAAAGCAGCATCTTCCTGCTTTTTCTGCAGTGCTTTATTTAAAATGAGTTAGCCACAAAAAGTCATCCTAAAAGAGTATTAGTAAGGTTAAAAAGAGCCCAGAAATTATGAAAGGGGGAAGCTGAGGTGGCCTCCTGACTGTGGGTCCCTTCCTGTGCAAGGGGCATCAGGGAGGCTGCAGTTGCAGGGCAGCCCCATCTGCCTGCCCTGTCTCGCTGTGTGTGCCTGAATGAGCTCTTCGGTGTTTTCTTCTGACCTCCTGGCTCGGCCTCTCCCACAGCCTTAGTTAATGCTCACCACTCAGATCCTGCCTGAAGTTTTAATTTTCCTCTTAGAAGTTTCTCTAACCTTACCGGAGCACTTTGGAGAGACAGGTTTAGTTTCACAAAGGTCACAAGGGTTAGGAGCGTCATCCCTAGTTTGTAGTTGGAAGGCTGGAGAAAGGCTGGGGAGCAGCTTCAAAACCAAATGCATCTGTTGATAGTCAGGCTCCAAATTGTAAAGTGCTTGAAACAGTGTGTGTGCACATGCACCCAAGGATTCTTTAAGAAGCATATACATGTATTTGGTTTTGATAAATGTGTCCATTCACATACATACACAAACAACCTGGGAGTATTTCATGAAGCCACTGCCTAAGTTTCATAGCTTGTTCATTGTATGCATCCAGCTTTTGGAACGGAGAAGCCAGGAAGCTTTCATCGGAGCATCTTAGTAGCGCTACAGAGTTGATTAATCCTGTTGTGGTTTTTTGGTGTTTCCTTCAACATACAGTACTTAATATTTTGCAGTGGAAGAATTCTGCTGATTAAAGTGTGTTGTCTGCTTAGTCTTTTAGGAAGGAAAGATGGGGAGAGGGAGAGAAAGGAAGTGTACATCTTACCGCATGTCATTAAATTGATTTGCATATGAAGCATCTTCCCACAGATTTGTCACCTAACTGAAAGCCATGGTAAGATCTCATGCTAAATATGTTCTGGTCTCAGAGGAGGATTGAATGTTGCCCACAGATTTGGTGCAGTTGTTCAGTGCAAAGGAAGAGTCAGTGATGGGAATCACTGGATGTTTCTAAAAGGTGCTAGGAAAGATCCTGGAAATGCATTTCGGTAAATCTGTTTTGGGGTGTGGGGGTGCTTTTTTGAAGTGTTGAGCCCCTAGGAATATTGGGACTTACAAGTGAGTATGATATTGAGCAAGAGGCTCTTTTTTTTTTTTTTTTTTTTTTTTTAAAAAAGGAGTAGGTAGGCAAATGGATAGTGTGTCTACTTTGATTTTTCAGAAGAAATTTAACAAGGTCCATTACCAGAAGCTATTAAAGAAATTAATCTACCATGGAATAGAAGAGAAAACTCTTCTGTAGCTAAATAAGAAGAAAGATAAAAAAAGGCAGGAATTAATGGTCCATCTTCAAGGTGGAGAAAGGTCACGAGCAGAATCTCAAGGGATCAGTTCTTGTGCCAGTGACATTCAAATTATTAGTGATTTGGAAAAAGGGTAAATCGTGAGGTGACCCATTTGATGATGACACCAAGTTATTCAAGGTAGAATTAATAAAGGCAAACCAAAAAAATTCAGATTGGTCTTTGATATTGGTTGACTGGAGGTAAAATGACAGGCGAAAATTAATGCAGTAAAGGCAGTATACATGGGAAAAGCACAAAATAAATTTATCTTATCTTACTGTATATGGTGATACTGTGAGTAGCCTTTAACTTCTCAGGACTGAGACCTTGGGTATTAACAGCTCTGTGAAAACAGGTTCATTAGTGTCAAAAAAGCAGTATTAGAGATTATCAGGAAAGGAACGGGGAATTAAGACAACTGTATCACTGTGTCAGTTATGGACTTATCTGTATTTGTGAACACTTTTTGCTGCTCTGGCCTTCCTCATAAGAAGGATATAGTAGAAACTGAAGAATTTGAAGAGTGAAGATAAGTGTTTTAAGAATGACATGGTTCTTGTAGAAGAAATGACACAGTAGATGATAACTTTCCAGCATAGAAAGGAAGATGCCTGGAGGTTCTGACAGTGCTCTGCAAAGTCATGAGTAGCTTGAAGAGGATGGATGAGGGACAGTCATTTTGCAACAAGACCAGGTGATCAAATGAGATGAGCAAGCTTCAGGCTCCAAAGCAAACAGAAGTCATTGCGTAGTTGTGTATTTTGTTGCACAGTGTTCATGTGAGCCTTCTGCCTTCTGCCACAGTGTCTTGTGTATGCTGAGAGCCTACAAAGGGTCAAAGCCCAGCAGGACATTTCACGATAGGACAGTTAATCGGTTGTTAGGGATCTTAATCTTGTGTAGGGAGAGGTGGTGGTGAAACACTGTCCTGGGAAAATACTGCTGCTCTTCTACAGTTCCTATCCTTTTTTGATACTGTGTTCTAGGTACCTGCTGTTGACCACTTGAGCTAAAAGGTTTTTTTGGACTGAGATAGGCATTCTTGTGCTTACATGGGTTCATTTCCCATATCAAAGAGTGCTTTTCATCAGGCTTCTTAGCACCATCCCCTCAAGCCTGCTGCTGTCCTGCTTTTCTTACCCAGTCTGTCTCTTCTCTCCAGGTTTTCCAGCCTAACTCCTCCCTTCTTTGGCTCACCAGGTGCTATGGTCTTGCCCATCACCATTTCACTCAAGTCTCCTTTCGCCTCAAGGTGCTGATGTTTCTTCACCTCTCCTTTCCTTCCAAGTAATCCAGTAATCATCTTCCTACTCTGGCATCCATCTCCTCTCAGCACATACTCTTCTGCCTCCTCACAGCATCTGCTATCCAAGCCAGTCTTACTGGTGTCTGCTTTCCAGCTCTTTATCAGTGCTGCCATGCATCTCCTGTCATCTCATTTCACATCTTGCCTGATGCTGAGTGAAGCAAATGGAGAGAAACCCTGTGATCCTCCCTGGGAGCAATGAGACCAGTATGTTCTAGCACAAAGGTAAGGTAGCACTGTCCTGGGGTTTTTTTCTGAGGTAGTTTTCTTCCTAATGTAGCTGGTACAGTGCTATGGTTTGGATTTAGGGTGAGAATAATGTTGATAACACACTGAAGTTGTAGTTGTTGCTAAACAGTGTTTACACAAGTCAAGGACTTTGCAGCCTCTTCAACCACCCCACCAGCCAGCGGGTGGCGGGGAGGGGGGCTGGGGGTGGGCGGGGAGCAGAAGAACCTGGGAGGAGACACAGCCAGGACAGCTGACCCCAGCCTGGCCGAAGGCATATTCCATACCATATGTCCTGCTCAGTATATAAACTAGGGGGACAGCTGGCCACGGGCCACTGCTCAGGAACAGGCTGGCATCAGTCAGCAAGGGATGAGCAATCGCATTGTGCATCACTTCTTTTGTTGTTTGTTATTATTACTACTATCTTGCCTTCCCTTTCTGTCCTATTAAGCTGTCTTTATCTCAACTCATGAATGTTACACACCCACCCCCCATTTCTCTCCCCCATCCCGCCGTGGGGTGTGTGTGGGGAGGGCAGTGAGCAGGCAGCTGTATAGTGTTTAGCTGCCTGCCAGGTTAACCTCGGCAAGCACTTGAGAGGGGAAAAAACCAAACCCAAACCTTCCGTTACAGCAAAAACAGGCTCTGGCTTCTGAGCAGTAAGGTGGTTGTGCACATCTGTCACGTTTTATGTGACAAAAATACAATTTTTTCCCAACAAATTGCAATAAAATTTGCTTTGTTAAAGCATCCTGGGTTATGACTATTAGAGACACAGACTGAAGGTTGTTTCTGTTGTTGCTGCGTTTGGGTTGAAGAAAGATCCTGTTGCTGTGTGCCAGCTGACCTAACTGCTGTGAGATATTCTACTTAAAGCTTAGCTAAGCTAAGATGGCTTTGTGTTATATAATAAAAATAGCCATTGGACTTAAGATCCACCCCCACCACCCCCCATCTGTATCCTGTATGTGGCTTATAACATTGGATGAGCTGAAGATTTCTTCAGTCTCTGTTTGAAGTCCATTATCTTGTAGGCAGGATGGAAGAACATTGTTGTCTTTTAAAATGCTGGCATTGTTTTCCTTCCTTTGTCGAATATCAAATCCAATATTGCACCTGAATAAAACTGGGAAACTCAGAATAATAACGTTCCCAGAGGAGAAGAAGCCACGGTAGTGGGCAGAACTTTGGGAAGGAGCCTCTTGGCTATGAGTGATGCTATTGAAACTGCGTTTCCTAAGTCTTGTGGGAGAGTGGATTAGGCTTGTGACATGCTTTTAAAAGACACGTTTCTTGACCGAGGTTGCACTGTCCTCTGTCTCATGTATGCAGGAAATAGTGAGCAAGGTAGTGATTCCACTTGACTGTTAGTTTGTGCAGAAGCAAATGGGTGAATACTTTGGGAATGCTGGGCATGGTTCCTTGGTTTTTGTCATTGAATATGTCTGTTACTGCTTCAGCGAGTCCCCTTGGGTCTGGGAACAGCTGAACCACTTCATTGCATGAAACATGAATTAGCAATGCTTCCAGGGTATTAGTCTCTGGACAAAAGCTGTTACTGTACACCTTGAGTTGTATGTTATGTCCATGTTGGATTTTTCATATTGTGCCCATGTAATTTAGAGGTGTGGCCTTGCATTTCAGCTCTATCAGTTCAAATTTAAATTCTGCAGTGGCTTCTAGATTGGGTATTTTTATGTCACAGTACTTTCCCAAGACATCAGAATTACTTTTCATGAAAAAATGTGCTTGTTTTTTAAATAGCACAGTAAAATGTTTCTTAATTTTTTAACCATAGCAACAGAATTAAAAAAAAAAAAAATATGTTCTATAACTAACAGTATATGTATTAGTTTTTTTGCTGTCAGAATGCTAGTATGAATTAATCTCCATATTTGTTTTTTTTTTTTTTTAATTTAGGCAGGCAACCCCCTGTATTTAATGATTTAGATGGCTTTCCGTGGAAGTTATTCTGTCCTTCATTAAAAGACTTCAGATATTTGTTTATAAATATGCCCTTACATTCTCAGCCACAATGAGCAGCCTGGCTTTTGGATAAAGTTTGTGTCGGAGAGCTCATCTGTAACCTTGGAAAAGTGTTTGCAAAATTACTTTTAGTAAGTGATGGAAAGAACTTGGTTAATTTTCAGTAATGTATTTCTCATTTAGGGCACATTGCCCTTCAGGCAAAGAGAACTGATAAAGGTAGTACTTACGATGTGACAGCACAACGCCTCCGTGTTTTTCTGCCCTCAAAGGATAAATTGCCCATAACTGGCAAGGGCCTCTCTGTGGCAGCATTACAGGGCTGTACTCAAAGTGCTAGAAGTTGCTTAGGTCTAGCACACACTCATTCATCAGACCTCATTGCTGACAGCCTCAAGACGAAGGAGAGGTACAGCCTCATGCTGGCCAGGCTTGGACCCAGCAGTGTTCCGGTGAAATGGCAAGCTGGGATTCAAGGGCTGCATCCACAGAGCTGTGCTGGGCTAACACCAGCGCTCTTCCCACTGAATGGATCGCTGCACTTGGAGTGTTTCCCTAGGGAAAGAGTTACAGCACTCCATGCTTGTGTAAACATCCGAAATCTTTGCACAATGAACATGCTGACATTTGAAGGTCAAATGTGCTTCAACACTTCCAGTCCCTTACCGACAAGCACAGGCATCTTTGTCATGCAAGCAGAAATTCCCTTTGGGTTCCTTTCTCTTCCATATGAAAGCTTATACTTGTGGTGGATGCTAAAAACTACTGTGTAACAGGAGACATTTTGTGTTGAAATGTGGGGGTTTATTTTCTTGTGGGAAACTTCTGCAATGGAAAATACAAGCTGAGAATGGTTATATGTGATTTGTAAGAAAAAAGCATCCATTAACCACGTAGCTACTAGATTATTTTTGAAATTGGAAAAGCAAGCTATTTTTAATATGCTTCTCATGGGATGAGTGGCAGCATAAACCCAAGAACTTTCTCATGAAGTTGCATTTGGTGTTTTGTTTTGTTGGGGTGGTTTTGTTTTGTTTTTATTAGAACCATCCCAAAAATCTCTCAATTCTTACTTTTGGTGGCTTTTTTTTAAAGTTTGCTTCTCTTGAAGCTCTTCAAATCTGTGCACATGGTTTGTCTACAGCCCTGAAATCTGAGAGCTGAGTAGACTACGACTAGCAACCCTCCATCCGACCCCTCTTCCAAAACAAGTGGAACGGCAGTGTATTTTTTTAAGGAACAGTTTTCGCTGTGTGTGAGATTTTTGTGCTCAGAAAGCTGCATGGAGGGGGTTAAGTGGTCAGGGTGGGGGTAGGTGGTCTGAGGAGCTGCCAGCTTTGCCTTGGGAAGCTGGGGGGCTGCTGATGGGGCAGTACTCTGTCCTCTCTGGAGTGAGCTGTTACTTTCCTCCTCCTATTATCTGCCTGCCTGCCAGTCTTTGGCCTGCTAGCATAGCAGGTATCACAGGTTTCTGTAGTTTACTCATCCCTGTTCTTGTATGAAGCTAAAGGAAGACTGCAGTACCCAGGGGTAGTAATGCACTGGCATTCACTTACCAAAGCAAGTGTCTGTTCAAATCCTATGCTTGCGTTTATTTATTCTCCATGGGAATACTTGTATTGGTTTTATGTGAAATGGACTGTATTCTTCTCTGCTTGTGCCTTCATTGGGTTAAAAAATGAAGGAAGATGCCAGCATATAAGGAATTTAGAAAGTGATGGAAATTGAAAATTCTAGTTCTGCAGAGCTGTTGTGCATGACCAGTTTGGTTTTAAACTTCCTGGACTTGATCTATTTGTGTGTAGATCATACCAGCATAATACTTAATAACAGCCCCAACCTGCTTGTTAACAAAAATAAAGCTACTAGCTTTAATACTTCATTAGCTTGAAGAATTGCTGCTGATTTACTGATTATGGTATAGTCTTTCCTCATGAGTGGTTTCATCTGTATTAGTGAATATATGAGCAGGTCTGCATTTTGCTTTTGCTGTGGATTTAGACTTTATTCAGATCTTTTGAACTTTCTTACTGACGTCCAGGTTGAGAAATAATAGTAGGATTTTCTAGTATGCTCAGAATCATATGGAAATTTCTCTTAAAGAACTTAATGTAATTCAACTTAATTAAAAAAGGAACTTAAAGGGGGATTTATTCCAGTAAAGTATGTGAACCTGAAGCTGATAAAAATTACTTCCCATTTTAGTAGAACATGAGTATGCTTCAAAAAAGACATTATAGTTGTAACCCTTTTTCTTAACCTCCTGAGTTTTGTTGTTTTCTACCCAGGAATCTGTTGTATGTACCTAAAAATGCAGAATTGATAGGTAAGAGTTGTATCTTAGTTTTGTACTCAAACAGATGTGCCTAACCTGGTCGTTAAAAATGCTTCCCAACTGTTCACTTTGAAATACTGAAAGATAGCAAAAAACCCCTGTGCTAGAGATAATGAATGATAATCGTGATTATTGGAAGCTATTTACTTTCTGCACTAATATGTTTTATCTTTTAACTCCCAGTGCCTTTGTCAGTAAGTTCTTGATGTGTAAAATATTTAAATTACCCCATATTTTTCTACTAGATCATTGCAACTAGGTCAACAGAAAATTGAATCATAACAACTTGTATCAAAGTTAATTTTGGTAACAAAAATTAATTTTTGGCTCTGTAGTAATACCAGCTTCTGCCTCTTTTTCCGGAAGGTACTTGGGTGAATACATAAGCAGTGTCTGCTTCGGAAGTCTGATTCTCTGTGCTTTGAAGGAGACTGGGTTTTATTCTAGTTTTTTCCCTCAGCTGTTCTTCATTGAGTTGGTCTTATATATAATGGGGTTTTATACCTTTTTATTACAGTTTAAACTAGGATGCAATTTCTGAATAGCTTATTTTGTCAAGTCATTATCTTCCCCTTGTGACTGTTCTTAATCTGTTAGGTGATTATTGATAATTTACAATCAGCTCCCTGTGACTACAGCTATTTGGAACCAGTCCACCCAAAACAGATTAAAAACCCTTTGGGAAAAGGACTATCTTACACTTTTAATGGTACTTAACACAGGAACATCCTGCCCTGTGACTGAAAAGCCTGCATTTCACCTTACAGTACAAGTAAGAAATGATCAACATCGTGTGTGTGAGCCTACAGCTGGAGCTGTTTTACCTGTTTCTGGGATTTGTTTATTCAGTCTGTACTGAAAATAAGACAGGCAAACTTTGCTTTGCATACCGTGGACTTCTTTTGTGTGTGTGTGTGTAGTTTTGGTTTTGGAAAGCAACCTTCAGGGATATTTCCTTCTTACAGTGAAATCCCTTATAAGCGCTGTAATCAACCTGAAATTCAGCTCTCTGTGTACCAGGCAGGTTTTGTTATATCTGTTGCATAACCTGGCTATGCTTGAATTGAATTATGGAGCTTTTCTTTAGTCTGGGAAGAAATTAATTCTTTTGGGGAGGATGTCCATCTGATGGTACTTGCAATACTGTAGGGAGGCCAATAGACATCTATAAATGCTTTGCTGGAGCAGAGCTGGAGAAAGCATTCAGAGGTTGATGGATCTGGATTTGTCTTTCTGCTGCTTGCCCTCCAGCCTTCCTCTTGCAGCTCATCTCTGTTCTGTAGGGATCAAATGGCAAACAGTATTGGTGAAATTTGAGCCAGGCTGACAAAATAATGCCAAAATTGCCTTTCAGTAAGGAGTGTCTTAAAACCCAGGTCTCTGATCTTGCTGATAGCATGGTCACAGGTGTGGTATTGCTGGGGAAAGTGTAGAGCCACCGTTTTTTCGAGAGAAATACTGGCTTGGGTTGGCCTAAGCCAATCTAAAACAATATTTACAGTACGCACAATTTTTTGAAAATGCAAGCTTGTCGATGGCCTGTGAAACATTTGGCTACCCAGAGTGTGTTTTGCTAACTGTCTTGGGGTTTATATGCTTAAATACTGGGTCAACTTTGAAAATAGAAAACATTTAATGTGTAAACCACAATCACCGTTGTATTGTTGTAGAGCACTGAAGTGATAATTCTTTTATGTTTCTTTTCCTGTTTCACATTCTGGAAAAGAAAGTCAAACTTCAGCCTAGTTACAGTGTGAAATTCCCATCGACATACCCTTTTGCTCTGTTCCGTAAATCGTAAACATATTGATATGCCACTTTGTTCCCAGTTACTGTGGGAAACAAGTTTTTTAGATTAAAACCTGATTGAAACATGTTTTTCTGTAGCCTACCCAGAACCGGTTTAGTACTTCATTTGCTCTAACAATGATCCTCCAAGTTAATTTGGCATATCATAAAGGAGTAATACTGAAATCTCATATATCTTTCCTTTTTTGTAAAACTCTCTAAAATCATAGGAAGCTGTAAAGTTTTATTTCAATTTTCAGTTATGCAACTGCCCTTGTAATTTACAAAAAGTCTCCTATGTCAAGGTGTTTCAAGAGTAACTTCTAAATTCTAATAAAAATGGAAAGTGTAATTTCAAGTTAAACTCTAATGCCATTTTTATTATGTATGAGCAATCAGCTGTGTACAATTACTGTTATCCAGTCTGTTACAACAGAATCAATTTTACGGCAGGCTTTTGTACGTTATCAGAGGTAAAGCTCTTAAGAAAAATGTGCTCTGAAATAGCATGTGCTCTGCTGTGGCAGGCTAGTTTAGTTAAGGGCATTGGAGAAGTGGGAGGATGCCTTTCTGAGTCTCCTGAATGCTCTGAGGTGCCACCTCTTTCCATTTGTCCCCTCCCATCTTCCAGCGATCTGGCTTGCAAGTTGTCTCTGAGGTTGCTCATGGCCCAAAAATCCTCGTATCTACTGCATGTCCACAGTATAAAGTATGAATGGTGTCTTCACTGTGTTTTGGCTTCTGTGCCACACCAGGAGATGTGGGCTAACTCATGCCCAAACATTCCTCTTTGAGGTTGGTTATGAGTAGACATTACCATCTTGGGACATGGATACCTAGAACTGTCCTCCCTCGCTTGCACTCCCTCCCTTGCTCATGGAATTTCCCATTGTTCCCTCAAGATTTCTGTTTGACATGTGACAACTGGGGATGAAATGGGTAAAACAGCACCTTTGGGGAAAACCTGCCGAAGAACTCATTGATGTTGCCTCTCATTTGGCAAAGCTGATTGCTGGGTTTTGGGGGGGGTTGGGTTTGTGTTTGGGATGGGGTGGGCGTTGTTGTTTGTTTTTAAGTACTGGTTGAAGCAAATTGCTTTTTTTCCTGAACTGGGATGTCAGCTCACTTGACCCTTTTATCTGACGTGCCAGGTTCACATTGCTGGGTGAGAGCAGCCATGCTGCAAGAAGTGCTTGTGCACCGTCCCTGCTCCAGCAACCGAGGGGGGCCCACCTTGAACCTCCTTCAGCAGCTGTGGTCTGTAGCCTTGGTTAGACAATAGGGTCCAAGCAATATATCTAAGAAAAAAGGTTTTAACCATGAAAGTATGTACGAAATTCTTATCTGAATAAAACCCTATTAAGGTGAAATTTTCCTTGTTAGCGATTTGACTTCAAAAGCAAGGAGCAGCTTCCTGGGCAGCTGGGGCAGAGGCGCTACCTGGAGGAGGCAGCACCACCAGCAGACACTGCGCTGGTGCACTTTTCTATGTATATTTTCCATTTTTGGTTACCAGTACAGCCAGTGATCTATCTGGAATGCTGCCTCACTGCCAGCATCAGAGGAGCTGAACAGAGTAACATCAGTTTTCATCTGCTGCTTTGAAAAGTTTTGCTCCTGACCAATTACTAGGACCAACAACTAGCAAACCTGTTCTTTAAAGCTGTCTCCTTCCCGGTGTCATGTGTAACTCCTAATGGAATTTGGGTTCTCCTGAGTAGGGCCCATGAAACACTTGGCCAGCTTATTGTTCTGTCTGTGTGGGAACTCGTTAGATGTGTTTCAGCTCATATATTTGTATACACATTATCAAATGTATATAAAAATATATAATGTGTTCAATTTATTTAATATTATTCTTGTGTTCTCTTACGCATTTGGGACAGATGCCTTGCCATTAATTTCTTTTCAGTGATGGTTCAGCTAAACACATTTGACTGGGGGCAAAAATCTGCAAAGGATTTGATTTAAAAAATAAGCTTCTGTAGACCTTTCAGGTGCATTATGAAATGTTCCATTCCACTGGTTGGTCTTGATTTAGTCAATATAATTTGGTCGTCCTTGCTGTAGGCCTACAATATGATATATTTACTGTCCTTGTTGAGTTTAATGTCTTCCTCACTGTTGCTTAGCTTACTCTAAAATCCATTTACTCTCTGAGTTTTTTAATCTGTTGGTGTGATACAAGGTATTTGAATTTTTTTTTTTAAATCTTCATTCTGATGTTGGGGTTTAGACTTAGATACTAGGCAGTATTTCTGAGCATAAAGTCTGTGCAAATAGCGAATATAATATTATTATATTGCCCTCAGTATTTGCATGTAACATCCTGTTTATATTAGTCCTTAAGGACAGGATTCAGTTCTCAATAGAATGTGATCTTGCATGTTAATCCTGACTCAGTTTCTGTCCACAATGAGATGAAGAGAAAATAAACAGGTTGGAATTAATCACTTGCTATAACATGACCATCTACCAGTTCTTGGTAACTACTGCTGAGTTCAGAGTTTAATTCTTGCAACGAGAACTAGAGAGAAGCAGTTGTGTTATAAAGTGTGTGTGTGGGGGGGGTTGTATGTAGTAATACTGACATCAAATATTTATGTGGCATTGTGCATTCAAAGAAATTGTTAACTTTCGCCAAATTCTGAAAGTATGCTGCACTGACTTCTGGGTTGTTGGGTCCTTTCATGGGAAGGGTTAGTGACAATACAGAGCTTTTGCCTTTTAGCTAATCAGAGCAACTCAGCCCCATCATTGGTAGCAGTCATTACTTTACATCTTACCATGCAGGTGGCACATGTCGTGTTGGATCTTGGTGAACAGGATCCTGTACCCTTTCCTCTGTCAGTATGTTTAATGTTAGAAGCCAGAAATTTGCTTTTTTAAAAACCCCTATTTTCTAATGTCTGCAGTGAGTCCAAAAATTTTGTAGAACTAATAAGGCAGGTGATTTGTCTGATCTAACATACTGCCCTCCTTGTTAGCCAGCAGAAGGTGGGCGAGCAACCTCTCCTGTGAGCAGAAGACTTGAGAGTGTGCCTCTCACTTTGTTTGTTCGTGAAGTTGACTCAGCTATCACCCTTGTTTGGGATAGATTACAGAAAAACAAGCTATTCAGTTAATCTGTGATCAAACAGAGTATGCGACGGTGCCTGCAAACTAGGTGACACCACTTTCTAGATGGTACTATAGTTACTATAGTTTGCAACAATGGGTACAGAAATAACGATGTTTTGAAGGCCAGTGTGACTGAAATTAGTTCGAGGATTGTTGCAGCTTTGTTTTTGTTTGCTAGCATATGGGGAGGTGGAAAAGACTTAAGGGATGGATAGAATCATGGGGTCACTCATGTTGGAAGGGGCCTCTGGAGTTCCAGAGTCCAGTTTGCTGCTTGAGGCAGGGCTGATCCTGAAATTTGACTGGCTACTCAGGGCATTGTCTGGCATGGTCTCAAAAACCTAAAAGAACAAGAGATTCTACAACCTCTCTTGGCAGCTTTTTCTCTATGCTTAATTATTTTTTTTCCTTGTGATTATTCACACACACACCATACATACCTGGTAGGAACCTCTCCTGTGGTTCTGTGGCCATAGGAGACTACGGCCAGTCTCTCTTCCTGCAGTTCAGTGCTGTGAAGCAGCTGATAGATGATGCGTAAATCAGTCAGGTTTTGCTTTGAACCTTGTATCAGAATCTGGTTTATAAATCAAGCAACATGAAGATTTTGACGATGAAGACGTTCTTTGGAGAACCGGTACATGATAGCTGTAGACAAATTTCAGGGAGTTCTTTATTTCCCTAATGCTTAAAATCGTGGCTTACTAGACATTCAGAACTGTCTTTACATGAAGAAATGACAGTGTTTGTCAGTTGTCCATTGCTTATAATTAGCATTTTATTTCTAAAAAGTGGTGCCTGCTGAATGCAGAATGTAACATTGCCTTTAGTCTACCTGCTTATCTTCTAACCGTGCCTGAGTTGGCTTTTCTCTTTCTCCCAAGCTGTCCCATCCCAGCTGCCTTGTAGCTGAGCTGCCAGACCACACCTGCCATCCTTCCTGCAAGATGATTAAAGGGTTTATTCTGTGTAGAACTGTGTTTTGTCAGGTAGTTGTTAATCTGCTTACCTGTAAACTTTGGAAAGCCTGAAAGTGACTTCTTATTTTCCCACGTAATTTGCTGGTAACACAGCAAAGTGCTCTGCCCACTAGCAGTAACAATTTGAGTGGAAATTTGGTCTTGCCAGTTAGAATATTCATGGCTCAGTGGTGTTATGGGAAGTGATTGCTTAGGTTGTTAATAATCAGCAGGGTATTTCTGCCAAGTTGATCTTCAACTGCTGTTTATGGAGTTACTTATTCACTCATCAGAGGCTTTGCACAAGATGGTATTGCATAAAAAATTACTGCCTGTATTTGATTTCATAGTGATTTCTGTTCTTCAACAGGAGAGAGAGCAACCAATAACTGAATTAAGTTACTGCTGAAGTAAAAAGAATCCAATTTTTTATAAAGAAATATGCAGTATGGGAGGGGGGGCAGGACACACCAAAACAAAACTGACGTAAATCAGTGACTAGTGGGGCCTTCTCTAGCCTTACTCCTAGTACCTGATGCTTTACCCCACTTAGTAAGAATTGCCCATGAGAAAGATCTTACTGTGTAATAATGCAAAGCACAGTGGGATTACTGGTCCCAGATATGCTGAATTGTTTCTAAGCATCCTATCTTTGTGCCATCTTACCGTTTGATTGATGTCTTTGGCAAGTCACTAGTATGAGTGCACAGGGTGTTAATTAATTAATCCAATTACTTCTTCCTGTATGCTGTTTCCATTTCAGAGCCCATTTTTCCAAGTACATCTTATGTAATGGAGTGCGTTAAGTGTCACTTCAGAGAGAAGGGAGGCACAAAATTTTAAACCGCTTGGAGATTTGCACTTGCAGATCTTGCTGCAAAACATGTCTGCTGCCTGCTGTGAGGGAGGGAGCAGAAACAGTACCAACTGCTGTCCAGCTTGGCGTGCATCGTGGCGGCGGCGGCAGCAGCAGCACGTGATGTTAATAGCTGGAGTGTTAAATTACTGCATTTGGTAGCATTTATGAAGCATAATCTGTTTTGAAACTCAGCTGTATTATAGCTTGTAAAAACCTGAAGGCAGCTGGGGGAAAAGTAAGATTCTCAAAGATATGATTCCTTAAGATTTGGAATGTATCTGCTTTCGAGAAATATCATTGCACTGTATTTGGTATTTATATTAAAATATAAGGAAGAATGTTAAAATGGGTCTTGCAGTATCAGTTATCTTGATCAAATCATGGTGTGCGTTTTTTATAATAATTTCTGATAAGGCTTTTGGAAATTTTTAATTTTTTTAAAGCTGCTGGCTTTGTTCTCTTTTGACATTTTTAGAAAACCAATTTCATTACAATGTTACTGATTACAGTAGAGTGAATGTTGCCTTGAATAAGCCTGGGAATGGTTAACGACTCATACTTTAGATAAACTATTTAACATACAGACTGAAAACAGTTAAAACCAAACAAGGGGGATTTCTCTTTATTTGTTGTCTAGCTAGTGCTGACTGGTGTTTATTGATGGAGAACCTCCATTATGTTGCAAGAGAGAGCCCTGAAGAAGTCCAGCACACTCACCTCATAGTAAAAATCTATAAATTAAGAAGTACTCTGTCTGGGGAAGGGTATGTGTTGATCCTGTAGCATAAAATGAGGAGATCACACCTCCTCAACTTTTCCTTACCCTTCTTCTTTCCATGTTGTGATGGCCAAATACACACCCTGGCTCACGTCTCTGGTGCTCCTCATGAATTCAGATGATGGGAGAGGCAGGCAGTTCTCCTGCCAGTGCCAGGGGCAGGAGCTGGAGGACCAGTTGGTGGGAAATGCGACAACGTGAAAGCGTTATCCAGTGCAGCTCTGCAGGTTTCTGTCACCAGCCATGGGAAGCAAGGGCATGTGGCCTGTGCTGGCTTTGCATGAGCAACTTTGCCCTCAACAGGCTTTTTTGGGTATTTTTTTGGTGCTTGACTCATGCCATGCTCTACTATTTAATATCCCACTTGGCGGTCACGTGAGCAGAACTGTAAAGGAGCTAATCAGTCAGGAGAAGATATATAATTGGGAGAGGACTTAAGTACATGAGTACAAGGAATAAAGGGAATCTCAGAAAAGTCAGAAGCCTACAAGGCACACAAAAAAAATATCAAAATTCCTCCCACCTGAGGCTGTTTTGTTTTTTTTTTAGTATCCCTGATGTGGTGTGGTTTTTGAATTAACAATATCTAAACAATGAGCCCGTGATTCTGGTATAAAGACTGTTTCAGCTGTCTACCAACAACTGTTTTCTTTCTGTCCTGAATGAAATGGGTTCTTTCTGGAGGTGATAGGTGGTCCTTTACCAATAACACGTGCAGCACCTTGTGTACGGCAAGGCCAGGGCAGCGTTCCTGTTTCCTCCTCCAGAGCCTGCCTGGTTTAGTGAGTGCAGGTAGTGTTGTGCTGTCTACCTCTGTTGAAAAGGGCTTCTTGGAGAAAGTGCCTCCTTAAGAAAAGAATTCTATTCAGCCAGTTCCCCAAATACTTTTTGGTGTCCCTGGTGGTATACTTTTTTTTTTTTTTTACATAGTTGACTCAGTGGCTAATGACTCTGAGGTCCCGGACAAGCTCCATGATGGCTTTATTAGCTAAGCGCTGTGAAAAGAAGTGGGTGTGGAGAACAAAAGCCTTTGGTGGATTTAAAGGCTGGATGATGGAGAGGTGCTTTGTATTACAACACTGTCATGAGAAGGGGGGTGGGACCAGGGGAATCTTACCAGGTAAAAGGAGCATTCCTAATACCTGGAGTCTGTTTTGCTGCACCATTCTGGTAATAAGAAGCTCTCAGTGTAGGAGGTATGGTTCAGAAATCTTTTGATTTTCTTTCCCTTTTATTTCCCATTCCTTGCACCTCTACACCCCACACACTCTTAAATACTTGACAGGCATGTATGCACTTCAGTGTGGAAGAGAAAGAATTCAACTGTTCTGAAGGAGAAGAAATATTTATGAAGAAAACATTTCAGGTTTTGTTTTCCACAACAACTTTTGGGGCACAGGTGGTCAGGATACTCTGATCTCTTGTCCTTTGTGCTTCCCTCCCAGGCTGAGATGGTCAGTGCTCTGAGGAATGTTGCTGTGTTTCTTTTACTGCAGCTTGTGGTAGAAGCTACATAGGGACAGGAAGTTTTTCAAACAGAACAGCATCTAGCGTGTTATATGCAGGCATATAACTGCACCTTTCAGACACTGCTGTGTAAATAGCCTGTGTGTATACTTTTTTGTAGAGTGTAAGTGCTGTTACCTTTAAAGGGACCACTGTCCTGCTTCCATCCGGATTTTTTTACTCCTTGCTTGCTTGTGGTCCAGGATAGTTGAAGTAATTTTCACTGTCCCAGGATTCTGCTCAGGGAATCTTGATAAAGTCTTCTTAAATCTACACAAAATGGTCTCATTTAAACCTTTCACATTTAAAATTTCGTTTTTAAGTTTTCTAGTACTGTTTTTTTTTTTTTTTCAGGATTAGTCCTTTCTGTGAATTTTACTGACTGTTTTCTGTAGATTAAGTGATTTCCAATAAATTCATGTGTTATTCTGTCCTCCCATTTGAGGACCCCAGTAGTTCTGTCTGTTATGCTGTATGCAGAATCAAACAGCTTTTCTAACTTACCTTGGTTTCTAACACCTTCCAGTTTTCATTGTGTGGTGTTTGTTTTTTGGTTGGTGGTTTGGGTTGGGTTTTTTTTTGGGGGGGGGGAGGGGTTGTTTTTTTTTGTTTTTAATAGCACTGTGAAAGATCTGTTTTAGCTAGACATACTGCTGTCAGTTTAGTATGGGATGTGGTATCCCCAAAAAGCAATCCCCTTGCTCCAAAAACCACCAAAAAACCCTCCCACCAAATGACCCTGTGGCAAGCACCCACAGGTGGCAACATTCACTTCATAAAGGTTTTTCCACTGTAAGCAGCTGGGCTTCAGTCCCCAATGCATTCATTAGCCCTCCAGAGCAGCTGATTGTGTCCTGTTACAGGTTTATCAAACAGGACTACTGTGATGATGGACTGAAAAGTAAAAAGTGGATCTGAAGGGTTTGTTGGGGCTGCAGAGAAGAGAGGGGAAGGAAACAATAAGCAGTTAAGCATGGTGTGGGAGGAGGAAAAAAGTTTTTTATTTGGGCAGCGTCAAACAGAAGTTCTGACTGAGGCAGGACAAAGTCAAGCTATCCAGAGTGACATCTGTAGACTTGTATTATTCCTGCTGTTTCCTAACTCACCATTTCCAAGAAATTACTAAGGATTGTATAACGGGGAGGCAGGGACCTGTATCTGCAGCAAATACTTTCTTTTGTGGCAGAAGCTTTGCAAATGTCACCAGTGCACTGAAGAATTGGAAGGGAGAGCAACTGAAACCTGAAATCTCTCAACTTCCTGAGCTGGACTTTACACCCTGCTTTTGGGCCTGTTTCTCAGTAAATCGTGTTTTAGAGGCAGCATTTTGATTTGTGGGGCAGGGCAAGAAAGTTTGCTAGTGTGAGTAGTTCATGTCTAGAGAAAGTAAACTGAAGGGGAAACTCTTCAGATAGCCCTTTTCAGGTGATGTTTGCTGCTGGTCACACTGATAACAAATTCTAGAAGGGTGTTTTTTTGATTTTGTGGGCCTTTTAGGAAGATGGGGCAAGAGGAAGAATCCCAGCATGTGACATAACCTATGATGCTGGGATAATGGGCTTTAGCATAGTTCTGTTATATTGCATTAATGAGCAAGACTGGGACACAAAAGGCATCTTACTGTACTCCCAGCAAGATTTTTCCTTGAAGATGGGGGACACAAGTGGGGGGAAAAAAGGATATAGGTAAATGAACTTAATGCTTCAGTGAACTGTTGAGGTGCTACAGACTTAAGGAATGTTTATATGCTTTGTCAATAAAGATGCTAGAGTGTGTGATAATGTGTATTTAAATCTTCTTGAATGTAAACTGATGTGTCCATTATTGGCAGAATGCATCGAATCTGATGCTTGCATTCTGTCTTGAAAGTAAGACAATTTTATCAGCAAATGTAGTCAGGCAAAAAAGTAACAAGTGAACAGGAATTCCATTTATGTCTGTGATCAAAGAGCTACAGAGGAAGGAGGAGGAAGGCTGGAGAATAACCCTTTTTATGTATCGTACCTTTTGGAAATGAGGATGTAATAAGCAACATGAGTTACAGGTATATTTCATGGTATATAGTTCATTATTTTCATCTAGACCAATGTACTTGTACCTGAAGAGTTTTAGCCTTTTGACTGCAGGATTTTGTGTCAGCTATTTAAACTTTAAAAAATCACAGTAGAACACATGATACCTCAAGACTGGAGCTCCTTGTTGTGGTGCATGTGTGGATATTTAGAGTCAATGAGTTCATTACAGTGGGTTTTCTTTTACCTTGATCTTGCGTCCCAAGTATGGTTGTATGTTATGTGCCATCGCAGTGTTTGTGAAAAGTACCTTAATCGTTGTGATTTCTCAAAATCATTGAAAGAGCTTCAAGACACTAAGGTGTAGAACAGCTAGAATTGCCAGTCAGTTTTTAATCTAGTATAATCTAGTAGAATAGCCTTGTTCATCTCAAACTGTTGCATTTTGTATCCTAATAAATCAATAAATGTTGTGAATAGTGGAGGTGATTTACTGCAGAGTTGATGCATCAGGGTGGTTTTTTTATGTATGTTAAATAATGGAACAATAAACTGCTTCTTAGTGGGTGTACTCTCTTTACCTTTTCAAGTTTGGTTGAAAGCAGGAATACAGAAGCATTCAAGGACTTCTTTGGAGCAGAAAAGATGGTAAAACAACAGACACTTGCTTTGATGCTGTGAAAATGTCTGTTGGAGAACCACTGGCCTTATTTTTAGATGGTTAAAACATAGCAAATGGCTTTGATCAAAAAACAATAAATCCCCCCAGCTGTAGTTATGGGAAATAACTTCTTGGACCTTTGTGAGGATGAAAGAGTCAATACAGAGACACGTTAATAGGGTCAGTATTGCTTTTGGCTGAGCCCCTGGAAGACCGAAGAGCTGCAGTTGTTCCCACTTCATGTCCCAGAGGTGGCAGTGCAGGTCATGCTGTCACTTCTGCTCCTGCCCTTCAAATTCGGGTCTGCATTGCTGTCCCTCTACCGTGCCATGGATCTCTTACCGAAATTCATGCCATAGGTTGCAGATAAAATGGTGGAGCGGGGACAGTTTTCTTACAGAGCTGTTTTGGGGGGCAGTTTTATGGACAGGAGTTAAGTCTGTTACTCATCAGAAAAATACGGATGGTCCAAACTGCTGGGACACAGATGTTGTGTTTTATCCACACCACCTTGCTTTTTTGTTAGGTGATCTTGGGTTTTAGGGAGAAGCCTCTAACTTGGCATTTGGGATGGGGTCAAGGGAGGTGATTTTGAGCTTTTAAGGCTAGTGGGATCTCAGTGAGGTGCCAGGCTCCCCACCTTCCCTCTGGTGTTCCCCTGTGCAAACCCCCTTCACAGCCTGCCCTTCACTACTGACTGCCCAAGGTGGGGTCAGTGTTGTTCAACACTGCTCACAATGTTTACTATAGGCTGCTAAAATCCTTTAAAATAGATAGGAAATCTTTAACAGTCCGGTTTAACATGTCTTGTGCCCAAGTTCAGAGGACATCCACACTATCACTGCGGCAGGCATCTATCCTTGGGGCTGGGCACAGGAGCAAACCCTCCTTCAAACCAGATTTTGAACAGCACAGCCTCTCCCTCTTCATCTGTAGATAACAAGTCTAAAGTATCAAAGTACGCTATGACTGGTTCAGTATGTCGCTAGATAATTGTGCTTACTGAATCATCTTACTGAAAAACAAAATGTGTTTTTTAAGTATCTTAAGTGCTTTGTATCTTCTCTACTTTTCTAGATTTCTGAAGAAAAGAAAATGCATTTTTCAATAAAACATTGTTTCTTTACGCGAGGCCAGTGCGTTTGGCTTGTACTTTGACGCAGATTGCAGCTAACTTTTAATTACTAATGTCGTAAATAAGAGAAAGCATCACACATAAAGGCTTACATAAATATCACCCTTGGTAAAAGCACCTAAAGTTATATGGCTGCTTAAATAAATGTAATCATGTATGTGCAACATAGTATGTACTAAATAAACGTGCCTGGGTGGGCACAAGAGCTAGCAGAGGTGTTGCAGGGAGCTGAGCTATTGTGCCTGGGGAGGAGGGCAGAGCAAAGCCCCACAGCAGCTGGCCGGGGAAAGGTGCAGGGCTGATCAGCTCCTTGCTGCACCGTGCTGAGCATGTGATGGCTCAGGAAAATCATTGGAAGGTCACAGGGAAAAGATACGTTCCTCTGAATGTTCTTAAATGCATAGGGTGCAAGCAGTTGAGCTTGTGAATTCATTTTAGCAAGGTCCTTGTTGTCGTCAGTGACATGGAAAATGAAGCCTTGAGTCCCAGAGTCTCAGCGTGTGTGCTGCCACCTCATGCAAAATTTAGCACAGGCTTTGTTTGAAAGTGCTTCTCTGAACATAATTTGAATGTGCTTATTTTTTGATTGGGATCCTAACCATCTGCTAGCAGGTGTTTGGTTTTGTCATGGATTTTGTTTTATTACCTTTATCATCTTTGCTTTCTTTCTGTGCAATGTTGGCTGAATCCTCCCATCCCATCTGGTTTATATAGTGAATGGAAAATCTGCTGATCAGGACCGTGTCTCACACAGGATATTGTATTTTTATTTTTAATTACTTTGTCCTGATACCATATCTGCCATTGATGGGGGGTTGTCTTCTTAGGAGCATGCCCACTTGCTGGGCCTTTTTCTTACTAGAGAAGATTTCGAAGTGTGTGATCTGTTGCCTTCAATATAATCCTAACTTTTATTAGAGGTTGGTTCTTAATGGTATTTACTTAATCTTTGCGGTGTTGAAAAATGAAGTTTCTGAATCAGAACTTGTCTTACAGCACAAAATCTGTTATTGTTTCAAGAGTATATTTCAGGGAATAGGGCGTGTTTGACTAAAGTAAAAATATTTAATAGTAAAATGTGGTGTCATAACCTCTGTCAAAACTGTCTTTGAAAAATGTGAACTGCTACCCTGTTGTGATACACCAGGATAGGGCAATATGAAGAAGTCTGCTAGAAACATAATGGAGAATTGGGCATCAGGAACGGGATTACTGACGTTGGAGGGGGCAAGATCTGGAAAGTGAAATTCAGCTGTAACTTACTACATTGACACAATGTTCCAGTAACATGCAAATTCCTCTTCAGGGCTGTTTTCTCCAGATGGGTCAGGAACCTCAGAGCCGGAGTAGTCTGGTTTTGTCAGCCCTTCCCTGCAAGAGTGGGTAAGCAGCTACTGGAAAACAAGTAGCTGTTATACTAGCGTTTTGGGTCACTTAAGGGAGTTGAGTAATTTATGAGCTCACTAAAAGACAAATTGTGCCATTGTGGTTTCTTATTAGAGTACCTTAGCAGAGCATGCATGTACAGTTGTAAACAAAATACAAGAAATGCTGAAGAAGGCAAAAGAGTACAGCAAAAAGTGATAAATATAAGCCTGACACCGGTGGTGCCAGTGGCGGTAATAATACCAGCCTGTCATGGCGTGCATTTGGTACAAATTTTGTAAGCCCTTCTGTCTGTGGCATGGTCGTGGTTTAGCTGTGGCTTACTGGCAGCGGGGGAGCACAGTTCAGGTGCTGATACTGACAAGGGGACAGCACGGGGCCAGGGAGTCTTTTAAGGCAACGCCGCTGCCTGAGGAAATGCTCATCCAGCTTGAGCCTGGCAGGCAGGGTGTGGAGGTGTCCTGGCTTCAGCTGGGAGAGAGTTAATTTTCTTCTTAGCAGCTGTGCAGTGCTGTGTTTTGGCTCTGGTGTGAGAACAATGTTGATAGCACCCTGATGGTTTCAGTTGTTGCTGGGTGATGTTTATACTCAGTCAAGGACTTTTCCGTTTCTCAGGCCCTACCGGCAAGAGTGCTGGAGGGGCACGGGAAACTGGGAGGGGACACGGCCAGGACAGCTGACCTGAACCAGCCAAAGGGATATTCCATACCATATGACACTGTGCTGAGTATATAAACTGGGGGAAGAAGAAGGAAGGGGGGGACATCCAACATTATGGCGTTTGTCTTCCCAAGTAACGGTTACGCATGCTGGAGCCCGGCTTTCCCGGGGATGGCTGAACTCCTGCCTGCCCGTGGGAAGCAGTGAATGAATTCCTTGCTTTACTTTGCTTGTATGCACAGCTTTTACTTTACCTATTAAATTGTTCTTATCTCAACCCACAAGTTTTACATTCCTTTCCGATCCTCCTCCCCATCCCTCTGGGTGAGGGGGAGTGAGCAAGCAGCTGTGTGGTGCTTGGTTGCCGGCCGGGGTTAAACCATGACATAAGGATAGCCCAGTGGCAGTGCAAGTCAGTATGTTGCTGTATTGGAAGAAAAAAATAATACTAGAGTTTAATTAAGGGTTGTGATTCCAGCACCTGACAGTGGAAGTTATAACCAGTGCTGTGCTGGGGTGCTCCATCAGTCGAAAAAATGTAATAATGTGCAGCTACCTCAGTCATGGCTCGCACTGGAAACACTAGTATTACATTTTTTTTCTTATTTTTAGAGCCATGCACATTTGGCCCCCTCTCTTAGGAAGCACAGGAATGTTCTCTGTTCACACGTGCTTATTTTCCCTGTGTATTCTGTGCGTTACTTGTCCAAAAAAGCAAAGAATCCCCAAAGTCTTATGATTCAGCAGCATTCAAAGTTAGATGTGTACTGGAGTGATACAGGTAGAAGCTTGTGTGCAAATCTACCTGTGTGCAAGTGTTTGAAGTGCTTTTTTCTGATGGATTTGTTTTTGTTAGACTAGCTCAGGGAAAATAAACATTGCTGTTGTCAAGTAAATTCAGTTTAGTTCATCAAACTGCCACTTGAACATTAATGTATTTAAAAAATTTAAAAAATAACAAAAATAGATCAAAAGTTCAAAGCTTTGATTTAAACTTCAGTAATAATTATAATGAAATGAATGAGAAGAATTTCCAGGGCATAAGCTCTGTATGTGTGTAAATAATGGGCAGAATTAAATTTTATTTGTAATAAAAAAATTGAACTGAAAGCAACAGGAATCACATGCAAAGTTGCAAGTGATTGCTCTTGCCCAGATTTTCACAACCCTAAGTAATCTATTATAAATTCTATATATTGAAGGAGTGTTACTTTAAACAACCACTCTTCTCCAGCTCTTTATTTCCTTCTGAAAACCAGAGGGCAGCCTGTTCCAACAGGTTGTTTATTTATGTGAAATTGACCAATTGGTTGCAAAATGAGGCCTCATTTGAAATGAGAACTGGGCTTAGTTACTGTGAGTATGCTGTTACCTTATTTTCAAGGAATGTGATTTTGTAAAGCAGATGCACATTTTTATGTATAAAAGTCGAATCCAATACTGTACTTAGTTATATACAAGTGTCTGGTATTTCTTTAGTGTATTGATAGGAGTTGGTTGATACAGACACTCAAAAAATTACCATTTAAAAAAAAAAACACTAATTACATACTCATATATACTGTTAATGATACCACAGCCCAAGCGGCATTGTCCAGAACTTTGTACATCCAGCTTTCCATCTTGCATTTGGTGGTTGTAACTCAGTGGTACATCCATACTCATTACTTTTGCTGAAACTGTGTAGGCTTATTTTTTTCAGCAATGAGGTATACCGTTAATGCCTTCAAACTTTGCGCACACAATATTCTAACAATATTACAGGGTGTTAAGGTGAGTGGAATAGTTTCGTGCAGAGGTTATCAGGTGTGTTTGTATTTCAACTCTTGTGTCAGTGCATGTCAGAAGTCAGACAGATCACGCAAGCTCACTCACATGCTTGCGTGCTTAGCATCAGAAATCAGACTTAGTTTGCCAGAGTAGAATAGAGTGCACTGTGGGATTATTTTGTTTTGTTTTTATAGAAATTTTTGCCATAAAGACTGCTCTGAATGTTCTGCAGGCTTGAACACCCAGAAAAGTATAGCTGCAGTTCTGTATGAAGTTGTATGTCGTAGGAGAGTGAAGTCAGTATACGCTGTGAGTCTTTAGTAAAGCACTCGTGCTTGCTTAGCACTCAGGTACTTCACTGAATTGAACCATTAGCAATTACCAATTACTTACATACTTAGTGACTTTGGGTATGTGGCAAGATAGTCCCCTACAAAGACAAGTGGAGCTAAAAACAAGGTGCAAATTTACTCAAATTTCGGTGCAAGATTTGGGTGTGATACCACTGGAAGCAAAGACTTTGTTAACAGAAGCTGCAGATTTTGTATTTTTGGTTACAAGAAAGCATTTTAACTCATTACTTTTGCAAGTTCATTTTGGGCACCTCTAGAAGGCATTTCTGTTGATAATTGCAGGCATTAGAATATGTCACTGAAGGATTAAGATAACAAAATCCTTTTTTTTCCCAGTAAACTGACTGGCTTTTAAAGGCTTCAGATCAAAAGCACTGAAACGCAGCAAGGAGGTTCATGCGAAATACACATCCTAGTGATTAGCAAAGGTATATGCATCTATTGGCCAAACTTTGCTTTCTCCCAGTGCATTGGACGTTGATTATTTTTAAAACTGACCTTTTAATTGTAAGCCTCAAAGGCCACTTCATCAGCTCCCTGAAATCACCCTCTACTGAACAGTAAACTTGTAGTCATTTTGTTTTGATTAATTAACCTGTTATATCTGTGCAGCCTTTGGGCCACCTTCGTTTTTTCATTTAACACACACAGTCTGTAGTTTTTGAAGGTTACAGATACGTTTCAGGGTGCTGATGGTTTATGCCAGCTGCGTCGCGTGCCTTCACAATCCAGTGTCTGTTCAGTATATCGACTTCTCGAAAGTACTCTGTAATTTTTCCTTTTAAAAATATCTTTATTTATATATTTAAATTATATTATATATATTTATATCTTTAAAATATATATTTATGGAGGTGATGCATGAATCATCCTGTTCCCTAGCAGATGAGCTCCAGTTGCTTATCAGCCTTCTGGGCTAACCTGAATTTGTCTGGCTGATGAAATGAGGTTGCAATAAAGAGGCTTCATCAACAAAAATAAGCTAAGTGGACTGTGTTGCTGCTAGTGCTGTAATTCAGTAGAAATACTCTTGAATTGTTTGAAACAATGTGTTGGTGCCAGATTTGTTTTGTGGGGGAAAACTAAGTATTTCAAAACACTTCAAACCCTCTCCCTACCACTACTCAGATGAAGAATGTGATTGTCCTTCCCTGTCCCTGCATTCCCCTTCCAGGAGCTGGATCCAGCAACTCCTGAATTCATGTTGTACTCTACGTCTTCAATGGGTCCTGCAGGTTTCACAGTGGATATATGGAAGTTATCATAATCTAATGCATGTCTGAGATCAAAGACAGGAGCTACTTTCAAATGGAAAATCTGAAGAAGGTGATAATGGAAGCACCATTTAGAAGCTCTTCCATTCTCTGCAAACAGACCCTGCCACTCATTCATGGAAGCTGCCCTACGCCTAGCTAAAGATTTAACTTAGGATGAGGTGATGGAAGCAAAATTAACATTTTTGGGGTTTATCTTGTTTTTTCCTTTCAGTGGGAGAGTTTGTGAGTGATGCCCTTCTGGTACCAGACAAGTGCAAGTTCCTTCACCAGGAAAGGATGGATGTGTGTGAAACTCACCTGCACTGGCATACTGTTGCTAAAGAGGTATATTCATCTGTCTTAAAATTTCCCGCCTTCCTTCTTTAGATCTCTATCACTCTTCTGAGAGCAAGTTTAAATACAGCAGTGACGTGTATGGAAAACATGGAAAGGAAAACAAAAAGCAATACTTACAAATGTTTGAGTGAATGATGTTTTGTTCTGATTTATAAGGTAGAAAATGGGAGTTGCTCTGCTGAGCACATCAGAGACTACTGTTGGATACTTAACATTGACCTTTGGACATTGACCTTGTTTCATGGCACTGGGTTTTTTCCTCACATCCGTTCACACACCCATTGTGTTTTCTTCCTTTTCTGGCTTCCTGTGTTAGCGGTGCTCTGGAACTAAAAATTGATCGTTGATGCCTAGGCTTTGCCTTTATCATCATCCCCAATATATTTGGTGTGACAGGTGCTTCACAGAGATCAAACCTTCAAAGAATGCAGCATGTGAAATTCAGCATAAAGGGCTAGGAGAGCTGATAAGACACAGGACTAACCAAAGAAATTTTGCAGTCAGGCACAGAGTTTTTACAATTTACCAGGCTTTACTGAAAACAGAAATAAACCTAATATTATAATTGCTAATGTGTTTTGGACATTTTTGTCCTTATGTAGAGAGGTTGTAGGAATACAACCTGAGATGAGCTTCAAAAGATTTCTTGCTGCTGTTTTGTTTGGAACATCTTTGTTTGTACGTTTCCCACCTTCCGGCTATCAAAATTGAAATGTGCTCAGCAGCTTTTCAGATTTTCAGTTCTTGCTTAAGTCATACTGTTGCCCCTCGAACGAAGTGTTTAAGGCACCAAACTTCATGCAGGCAAATTCTAGTCCATTTTGTCCATGCAAACTTGAAATGGCGTAGCCTAAAAAGAACATAATCATTATGCACCATTAAACTATATTCCTTTTTTCACCTGTCCTACATCGCTGTATCTTTCTGTCCTATGCCACCGTATCTTCAAGGTGTGATTATCCACAACTGACTGTTTTCCAAACAAGGCTAGAAGGTACTGTTCTGGCAGAGATGTCAGACCAAATACAGTATGTTTCCAGTATAACAGGTATTTTAAATGTTAATCTATCTCGCAATGAACGCTTCAATAGCATTAATAGATGAGGATCAGGATTAATACATCAAATTATTGTTCTGCCTTCAAGTTTTCTTTTTATGAGGCAAAGCCTGTGAAGATTTTTAGGCCAGAGGATATGGAGTTGTCATGTATGTGCAAGGAGACAAGTCTTTCTGTACTGGGAAAGACTAAAGGACAGGGGAAGGGAGAACTTGTTGCTTACAGTGGTCATGCAGACACAGGTAGGGAGCTACCTACAGTGCAGGTAGTGAATGCACATGCGATCACTCTGTGTCATGTTTCAAAACTCTGAGATCATACAGTTCACCAGCTTCAACCTCCTAAGGCAGTACGCAGCCCCTAATCAAGGTCTGTGGTGTTTTTTCAGCCTTCCTCCATGACAACATTGTTGCTGTTTTCTTTCTATTCTCTGTAGTCCTGTAGTGAGAAGAGTATGAATCTGCATGACTACGGCATGTTGCTGCCCTGTGGAATCGACAAGTTTCGTGGTGTGGAGTTTGTTTGCTGCCCACTAGCAGAGGAAAGCGACAATCTTGATTCAGCTGATGCTGAAGACGATGATTCAGATGTCTGGTGGGGAGGTGCAGATGCAGACTATGCAGATGGAAGGTAAGAGTGACAAGAACTTCAACTTGTTATCATCATCTTATTAAAACTGCCAAAAATCTGTCTTAAAGACCTCAGTTTGGAAGAGTCGCTTATAAATAAACTTGCTCCTGCAGCGGTTGAAAACAGTGTTCTACTCATTTATTTTTAACTTTATACAGAAAAGCTTATTGTTAACATAGTTATTGCACTTTTGATGCCTTCATCATTTCTTTAGTGCAAAGTATTGCCATGTTTATAACGAAAATGTTTACTTACTTTTTGACAACTAAATAGTAAATACTGTACTCTTAAGATGCCTCTCATGCAGTCTGGGGTACTGCAGCAAACACTCAGCCAACATAACTATTGGAGATTTTGAAACATCTTCATTCATAATAGGCATTAGTTTTGTGCTATTACTACCGTAAGAATATTTTTCTGCTGACAGTTGCTTTCTAAACATGATTTAAAAGCAAATTTGTTTTAGTATCTAGCCTTTGACAGATTCATGAATACACTGCTGTTAACATGGAGCATGGAGGCTTCATTTGCAAGACAGTGGTGGATGGGAAAATGCCATGCTTGTCTTTACCCTTCAACATCCCCTGTGCACGTGGCTAATTTTGAGCCAACTGTGGGTTCTAACTGTGTTGTAACTGAGTGCTGTGGTGCTGTCAAAGCCTTTTCATAGCATTGTCTTGAGTGTGTTAGCAGTTGTGAGAACAAAGTACAATGTTATGTCCTTTCAACTGAATTCAAACAGCTAAGATGGCTTTCTTCCTAAAATCTTCGTAAAATCAAAAAAAGATCTATGTTCAGATTGTGTTTGTGCTCCCTAGGCTTCCATTACTTTATACTGTGTTAATGCAGTGTTTCTACTTCTTAGGGGATGATACTGCATCTTTTACAAATGAGTTACAAAATCCAAAAGTTGGGGCTGATTAGAAGTGGTTTCAAGGAGAACCCTGAAAATAAAAGTGGGGTCCAAATGAAGTGAATAATGTGGAAAGTTAATAGTTCTGATTTGCATTACGTTTGGGCTTTTTAATAGTGCAGAAGGAAACAAGTTCAGGAACAATGTGGAATGGACAGAGATGGAATTGCTGTAATTTGGTGCAAAGAGATGGCATTAAGACAGTGAGAAATAAGAAGCCATGTCATAGTGGGCATCTAAATCTTTCCTGACAAAGGATTAGTGAGTGTTGAGGGAAGAGTTCTTTGTGAATAATGGAAGAATTTAATTAAAATAAATATTTCCCCATTGTAATTTCCAGTTTTGTCTCATGAATGAGAGTGAATGGTCAGGACTGATGCAAGAACCCTGCATCAACATTGCATCTTCTACCTTGACACCTTCGGGCTTTTTTCTGACTTGTACTTCCAACAGCTGTCAGAGTGTCACAATTTATAACCCTTTCAGTGGGATTAGTAAACCAGCCTTTGGACTGTTGCTGTGTCACTTCTGTACATTTTGTTTAGATTTTAACTGGAATATGTTCTCTCAGAATAAGATCTGAGTGCAGACCTTCTAATTGAGACGAATTTGCTTTTTTTCATCATATGTGTATACACAAATACATAATATAGATACATAGATCTGCCTTACACCTATTACCTGTCTTATATATCTTAGATTTATAATATGTACCTATACATAAAATACACATGAAAGAAAAGTTTTTTATCTGTCTGATCAAAGATTCCTGAAATACTTTACATAAAAGCTCACGGGTTGTATATAGAGTAGTTCTGTTTGTGAGACAGATATCCCATTTATTTCTGTCTTTTTCATGTTGGTCACTGAACATTTAATTTACTATTCTATTCCATTTTGTTCATCATAAAGCAGTTTCATATCTGAAGACGTGAGTTCAAGAATAACTTCATAAATTTTTTATCCTCTAGGAATAGGACCTGTAATTGCATTTGAATCCATTTCTGAAGTTCCTGCAAACACTGATTTTATTACTTTCCCCTCCCCACCCCCCACCCCCCAAAATGCATGCAAAAGGAAAATGAAATGGTCCTTTTATGGGGCATTTGTACTTGAACTGCAGATGAAGAGCCAAGCAATTTGTAGTTCTTTTACACTGACTCACTCATATTTCTTGCTGCCTCTTCAGCTTCCCAACTGCATTTAAACTGCGTGTAATGGAGCCAGAAATACTTTTGAAATTTAGTCATATAAAAAAAAAAAAGGTTACTCATTACTTATGCAGCAGTAGGTGGTGGTTCAAATTTTGTGACTCTGTGTGTGTGTGTATTCATACATACAGAACATATGTTTGTGTGTATATAAATATAGATATGCCTTAGGCCTAAGCTGATTGTGAGGGAGGAAGGAGGAGAAAGGAAATGAAAAGTAGGAGGACAGTTTCCTAATGCTTAATTTCCAAAATTCTCTGCTATAATAGCATATAAAAGCACCTTTGTTTGAAGTGCTTACAAAAGTCCATTTTTTTTACCGTATAAGGGTGCTGTCGCACTGAGAATGCTTGCTTCCTTTTGAAGCCTTCCAGAGAGTTTTAATATCCCCTTGTGTGTAAGTTCGTCCCTGCTGTGACACTGTGAAGGGAAGAGAAGGCACTGCCAGCTTGTGGTGGCCACTGCCAGCCCCCTGCTCCGCAGCTCCAGGGCAGAGCCCTCTGTCAGAAGAGGTTTGGGGTTTCTGTGGAGCCTCTCTCTGGGCACGGAGGGGGGAGTATGCTGCTACCAGATCAGCTGGGCAAAGTATCCCTCAAAGTGTTTTCCTCACTGGGGAATCGTGATGGCTTTTACTTGGGTGAGTAAGTTGGGGCACGTTGTTGGTGTCTTCCAGTTGACGGCTTTTAGTGCACACAGGGTGCACTCCACATCAGGGGACGCTGGCTGAGCATTTCAAGTGGGGGCACTCGCTCATTCTGAGGAATTCTTGTCTTTGCTTTGCCGGTTGTTTTTGTGGCTGCTGTTATAAGTACTGGAAAACAATTTTGTTCATGCAAAGGTACAAAAATTAGAAGATACCAACCGGTCCTTTAGGAGGAGGATTTTGTGCTGTTACTCTACCACAGGTTTGTGGCAGCAATTCCACAGAATTCCCGTTGCAGCAGTTACTGGATCGACTTTTTTTTTTTACCCGTTTCTACCCAGAAGTCACAATTTCTGGCAACTAATTTTAGCGACTTCATGAGTACTTCAGTAATTGCCCTTCTGGGTTTTTTTTGTTTCATTAAGATGTAGGTTTGGTTCTGTTGTACAAATAATAAGGCCCTGAAGATGCTTTTGACCGTGCTGCATATCTCAATGTCGCCAGTATCTTGAATCGCTGAGTGGTACAGCTAGAACATAACCCACTCCTCGCACCTAAGCAGAAAACAGTCTGGCGTAAATGACCCCAGCTGCAAGCTTGTCATACTCCCTGTTTCTCACATCTGGCTGTGGAGCCTTCTGTTCGATTAGCTGTGGGTTTGTCTCTCTCCCTGCCATACCACTCCTGGGGAGCAAAACCTCCAGGCTGGCTGCTTCATGCTCCCATCTCTGTAAAACGTCACTGGAAGATGTTGGGCACAAAGCTCTCTGTCAGTGTGGCGGCATGGTGACTGCTGCATGCCTTGGCACCTGGGCCTCCGCAAGAGCTGTGGCTGCTCTGAGACGCCCAGGACAAAGCGAAGATGACCTGTTTGAGGTAGAGGTGCCAACCTGAAAAGTAAATGATTATATCCTCGTCTCTCAAAGCACCCCTGTTGTGACAAAGCAGAATCCAACAAATGTAGGTGATGTGTTTTGAAGTAACTTTATACCCGAAACTACTCGGATCTAAATTTTAAAATATTTGCATTTATGAGTCTGAATATTTAGAAGAAACCACATTGTAGCCATACATGTTGTAAACACCCTTTTTCAGGCTGTGGTGTGTTTTGACCCCCATCAGTTGTCTGTGGAGCACTGCATTTTTGTTTTGTTGGGGGTGTTTCCTTCTGCGCAGGAGGAAGCAGAGCTCAGCAGCTCGCTGTATCCACGCTGTCAGAGGGCAGGCGGAGGCACCTTGCGCTGCGGTGCCATCACGGGTGGACATTCTTCCTACCCAGTGTCCAGCCACCACCAGGGTCTGGGTGTAAAAGCATGTGGTTTGCCTCATGGTGTGACGTGGTGGCGGTACTTCGGGAAAGGAGGGAGGGTGTATTTTGGTGACAAGTGTGGTGCACCCGGTTTGTGTTCACGAGGCCAAAAGGGAGGATCTACCCGTGCTTTTGAAGTTGCATCATGTCATGCTTGTCCTGAAATAGCAGGTGACTCTAAGAGGTCACGAGCGTTTTTCAGCAGTGGCATTCCTTTGCTGTTATCCACACCTTTAATTAAAATTTACTTTGAAGACTGCCTGAGGGACAGCCAGATGCAGGTTCTGGCTTTCAATACAGATGCAGAGCTCTCCGTGCGTAGCTACAACTGTCAAGTGACCTGCAAGTTCTGGCTGCCCTTGAGACTCGGCACAGCCTCGTGGTCCTCCTGCCTGTACCTGGGCGCTTGCTGGAAGCTTTGGCGTCCTTGATGTCCAAAGTTGAACGTACTTAGGGAGTGATGGCCAAGCTGGAAAATTCCAGGTTTTCTCTGTCTACATCTGCCCCATGCCTGCCTCTCCTCATCTTCCTGCCGCAGTGTGTGAGACCTCCCGGGCTGTCCTTCCCACTGGGAAAACAGGCTGCTCTCCTTTTCCTTCTTTCACAGCAGGGAAACTGAGGCACGATAAGTCTCACTGTTGAGAGTTAAAGAGAAAGCTTTTAAGTCCTGTGGCTCAGGACCAGAAAATAGTGCCTTAACTTCAGCCAAGTCTCATTTTTCTAGTGAATCTGAATATATTTTCAAGGTCTGAAGTAGGAGTTTTAATTTCTTACTGGTTTTCCCTCAGCACGTTAGGCCAGATGAGTTTTGTCTGTTCGATGTATAAAACATATGTTCAGGCTGATGTAATGATTGGGTAGTGCTGTAAATGTTGCATTGTGAGGAGCAGTATATTGTAGGGGGTAGTATGTTTTATGAGGGTTTGGTTTACAGTTTCCCATAAACTTCTGCCAAGCAAAGTTCTATAGTTTGTTTGTACGTGCCATTAGAAGAGTTAATATGGTAGGGTTTTTACAATAAATAATCCAAAAGGGTGCAGTCCACTTTGTGCTGATAATTAGGCATCTGTGAAGTAAAACTAAAACAAATATGTACTATATGGCATGGTAGTCGTGTTGTTCTTTGGTTTTGTAACCCTGTACCAGACTGAGCTTAGGGATGAATGCTCATCTCCCAAATGCTGAAAAAAAGCAGTTAAAAGTATGGTATCCTTTTTGTCTCCATAAACAGCACCTTTTTTTTTTTACTTTTATCTTTTTGTGTGTGTGTGTGTCAATGGTATCTGGAAAAACTGACTTTTTTTCTGAATTGCCTTCTCCAATGCAAGAAATCCTGAAAGGATTTTAAAACTTGTCAATTTTTTTCTAATGGTGAAAACAGCGTTGTGTATGTGCCTGTTACGCTGAATTGCTTCCAGGTAAGACCCTATGTTTTTAATTGTCAGTCTTGTTCTAACATTTGGGGAAGAGGAGTCACAGGGCCCCAACAGAATTACTTTGCCGACTAATTAGTTAGGGATCCTTGCTTGGCATGAAGGAAGTGTATGTTCATTTCTTTAGCTTTCTTGCTGCTTTTATGTATTTATCTGTGACTTGCGTGTTGACATCTTTGTACCGCTTGTTTTACCTAGGGTCTTCCCTTCAGAAATGTCTGTGAGTTAACCTCAGCACCAAATCAGTTACAATCAAAATTCCCCAGAGCGCTATAATTAAATCAGGCTTTCACAAGGTGTGTTTAAATTGGCCGCGGTCATACAGTGCCCTGACCTGATAGAACAAACACACCGAGTCCTCGTGGTATGTCATGCTTCTGCTTTGACACAAAGTAGGCAGGCAGGCAACTGGGATGTCTGCCTGTGGTGCATGTTTATGAAAAGTGCCCGAGTCTAAATAATGACACATAAGCAAGTAAATTTAGTAGTATGCAAGAGTCAATGTAAGAATTTTAAAAGTCAAATTTAATGGGGTTTAGCAATTTCTTGTACTTGGGGAATTCTCTTTTCCTTTTGCAAGTGTAGCTTTGACTAGCTACTGCTGAATTCCCTTTATTTGGGTCTCTGCGTGCCAGAGCAGTGGGAGATTTAATGCAGGCAAGTGTTGAGAAGCTGTTGATGTTTTAATTGCAAATGCAGATGAAAGCAGTTAAGAACCGCCGTGCTGGTTGTAGCATTTAAGAGTTCTCTACGCTCATGGTGTTCATCAACAGGGACTATCCAAAACATGAAAACCTCTTACCCTCTTTCTCCCTGTTACATTGTCCTGTGTTCCTCTCACCGTTCTTTTTCCACTGCACATCTCTTCATCTGCCCCCAGAAAATGTATTTGGAAATATAGCATGGGAGTAGAGCCTTTAGGGGATTGTTTGACTCAGGCATATTTCTGGCCATTGCATGTTAACCGACCGGGGATATTAAGAAAAAGTAACCAAAAAAATGCTGTAATCTTCCTTACCTATTGCTCTGACGGGTACTTTAGTCTCTTTGGCATTTCAACTACAGCTGGAAGAAACAAATATGGCTTGAACATGGAGGAAGAAAAAGGGAAAACTAGGAGGATTAAGTGGTGGTGTTGATAGGCATTGCCACTTCCTATTTCAGAGACAGACGGTTTCTGTGTTGTGTCCCCGGAGAGCCTTAATGGACAGGCTTTCAGCCCTACCTTTTGTTTTGGTGGTCAGCAGCTGAGTGTCCTTCGTTTCAGGGAGGCTGGCGTCTGACCCCAGCTGCGGCCCTGTGTGCCCTGGGCTGTCACAGTCCCCGTGCGGTGGGAAGTGCCGCATGGCTGAGGAAGAGTCAGACCCTGAGCAGTGTCTGGATATGGAGAGTTGGAGAGGAAGAAATCATGGGGGAAGGGGGGGTGTGCAGGTGTTTCCAAGATTCTTACTTGGTTAAATCCTTCAATTTCTGCCTGTTTTCTCATACTTCTAGTATGTAGTGACATTGTGTTTCTTGACCGTTCTTCCCTCCTCCTCCTCTTCCTCTCCCATTGATCCTACTGTTCATATTCTCTTACAGCGCTGAGTCAAAAATCTGAGGCTTAATTGGAATTCCAGCTCTGAGCCCAAAGATTTGTTTGAAGAATGTAGAAATGGGGTATCTGGAGTCCTTTTGAAGTTTTTGCTATTTTAAAGCTGAAAAACTGTTACTGATCAAGAAAAAGGAAAGTGCTGAAGCTAAATTCTTCATTGGAAACGTGCTTACTGCAGGAAAAATAAAATCAACATTTTTTTGGGTATCATCTATTTTTGAGCCATCTTGTCACTCAAGTTAAACAACGAGTTCTCATTGATACCAGATTTTTCATTAAATTGGAAAGTCAGTTCTAAAATTTCAGTGAGAAATGCTCCAGTGGGACTCTCCTAAATGATTCTTTAGAAAAGCCAGAACATTAAAAAGAAAAAAAAAAAAATAATCCACCCCCTAATCCCATGCACTTGAGGTAGTAAAGCTGAACCAGACGTGAAGGTGGATAAAGTGTCCGTACTGCACGTTCTGACTTAGAAGCAGGAAATGACTTGTGTTAGGATGGATTAAAAAATTCCCTTTTTCCATACTGTGCAGACTGAGATGTAGGCTGTTCATACCCCTGAAAACCTAAGGAAAACTGAGCCTTGTGCCAGCAGCGGTACGGGTGGTGTGCCTGTGGCGGTGGTTCAGGGTCGGCTTGGTGGGGAGTTCAGCAGTCTGTGACATGGGAGCGGGAAAGGGTGCAGCCAGAGGCAGTGTTCTCATCAGCTGTCCTAATACAAATTGTTCCTAATTGGGAGTCAGTGTCCTAAAATGAACACTAGGAATTAGAAACTTGCTTAATTTTTCTCGTATTTTTTTCCCCTCCTCTGAAGTTTCCCACCAGTATACGTTAACGCCAATTATTGAAATAGATTAATTTTGCACTAAGAGTTGTCTGTCACAATCGGTATTTTAGAGAAACTGAATTAATTTGGGGAGATAGTGTGGAAGGTGTTCTGAGTTTTGCAATATAATATTTCAGCTAATTGGTTGGAAGTTCATATCTTCTTAATTTTTGTAGCAGAACCATTAGAAAAAAATGGTTTATATCTCTTCTGAAACATTATTAATGGTAGAGCTTATCTAAGAACTTCTGTGTTATTGTAAGTATTTTAATGATAAAACCTAATTGCTTTTCTTTATAAATTAAACTAAGGCATTACCAAATTGTAGGCATAATGTTACTGCTTATGTTGAGTAACTCCAGAAGTATTTTGTTCTATTTGCATACTTTATGTGGTATTAGCATATTCTGTGTCTCACATTCTTACAGTAATTGGGTTTGTCTCTCATGTTGGCTGTTACTTAATATTCCGATAGTTTATGGTATATCTTTAATAACAATTTTTTTGCTTTTTAATGTGGAGGTTGTTAAAATAAAACTCAGAAAGCATAGAAACACCGGAGCATTAATGACTCTAGAAAGACTGCTAAGTGTTGGATTTCTTCTTAGGACAAGTAAAGTTAGAATGGATTTGATGAAACAGTGCATTGCTTTGGGAGGTAATTACAGTGATGCTGAGCTGGCAAATCCAATCACCATTTGAGTATAAAGCATTGACTGAAGTGATGGATGAGGCTATGGGTGGAGAGAATTGATCTAATTGAGGAAGTGATGAGTAGAAGATAACCAGACTTTCGTGACCCCTAATAAAAGCAGTTTGCTAGCTGTGCAGGCTGCCTGTGTAGGACTTGAGTGAATGTTGAGCTTGTTTCAGGAGGTTCATGACATCAGACTTGCACATTTAGTAAAAAGCTGACTTCCAGAAAAGTTAAGGGGTTTTGACCTCACAAAACCAAGCCATTAACTGCCATGTTTTCCTTAAGTAGTAGGCAAAAAATTCAAAAATTTTAAGCTGTCAGTTGTAATGACTTGTGATGGCTGAAATGTGGGAAGGAAAGGTTTGGGTAGTAATCAACTCTATAAAACCCTTCTGATATGTCTGTAAAATGTTCTCAGAAGTTCTTGTGAAATTGAGATATATACCACCCCATTTCAAGCGCTGTACTATTTATAATGCGTGAAAAAAATGGGAATTGAGAAATTTACAGCTGGGTTTTTCGATACATATTGTCACAGCAGCACAACTGTGTGCCAGTGAATGCATAGCTGTCTATCCCTCCATAAAGTTGTCTAGCAGTTCCTGCTCTGTTTTACCTTGCAGTGGTATTTACAGTCTGTACTAGAAATAAGAGCTCAGCAGTGGGGTGGTTTGTGGAAATTGAAGAATTCGACCTCTTGTGAGGCTCTGCTGTTAACAGCGCAGTGTAGTAAAGCATTTTGTGTAGTAAGTACTTTTTTCCCTGTGCCTTCTAACAAAGGCTACACACTTTGAATACATGGGTGAAACAGCAAAAACATATCGGGCTTTTTGTTTGCGAGATAAAGGGTTTCTCATCTTGAACACAAATGTTTTGGCTTTGGTTACATGATGACAAGCCATTTCTTTACATGGGATCTCTATTTTGATCACTGCTGATGAAAAAAATAACACTCAAATTGTGGCCTGAGTGAAGAAGAAAAGGTTAAATCAGTAAAATGCTTTTGTCCAGGAGAACTGGGTCTATGCTTGCTTCTGCCATGAAAGTCTTCAGCTAGGCTTGGCGTGCTGTGGCCACCATAAAAAAACTTCATGTGTAAGGTGCCCCTTTTTCTTCTGGCTGCATGAGTGGAGATAATCTGTTCTGCCGAAGTCCTGTCCTTTTGCAGCTGCTGCTGGTAGCAACTGTATTTAAAGATTAAGATGGCACATTCTTTGACAAATGGTATTCGCTGTCTTAAATTGAACATCCAGTCATTACATGCTTCTGGTATTTTTTTGTTTGCTTTCTCAATTGTAAAACAAAGTTACTCTTCCAGTTTTACCCTATTGTTGTTGTGTGAGGGTATCAAGACAACGAGTTCCACGAGCAGGGTAGGTACTTGGTTTGGTACGGAGTTCACACTGTCTGCCTGAGATCAGCTGTAGGATAGCAGGTTGGATGGAAACAAATGTGTTGTAACAGATCCAGATTTTTCTGCTGATTCTCAAGCTGGCTGTGGCAGGTGACCTTCATCTGCCCGCTTTCCCTTCACTCTGCCCACTTTCATCACATTCAGTCTTAATGCATTTCTGATGTCAAGATTTTGGATTTAGTATTGTCATCAGGCTCACAGAACCTGATTTTGTGTCTCTGCAGATGTTTACGTTTATAGTTTTTAAGTTTCTCTTTAGCAAAAAAACCCAAAAAAACGAAGGGAGAAAGAGTATGGATTAAATGTATTATTACTCTGTCCTTCTCTAAAACTGACATACTTCTTGCTCAGTCCTCTGTCTTCCAAAGAAAACTGTCAGAAGAGTAACACCAGCAGAGGGTTTGTTTCAAAGAGAAAACTAGGTGAGTTTTGAAAAAGTATTCTTGTGTATCAGTCAACAGGTACCTTCTGCAAATGCACGAGATTAAATGTTACATGCTACCTTGTATGCCCATCTTTTTAAGCAGGTCAGCTATGGAAAGAAATTTCTAATGGTATGAAGTATACCTTCTTGTTTAAATATGAGGGGAAAGACAAATGTATCTACCAGAGGTTGCAGGGCAAGGAATGCATATTTGGTTTTTATAAATGTTTCATTTAAAAATTAGATTGAAAGAGTTTTAGTGCAACTTGTCTTGTTTTCTGTCGAAGTTAATGAAACCAAGTACATTTTTGGTATTGCTTTTGTATAAAGGTACTGTAAAAGGAAAGAGACAGTCACAGTCTGAAGCATGTAATTCAGTTGTTTGATAAGGTCTAAGAGCTCAAAAACATCTTATGTGACACTTCTTCAAACAGCTTATTTCAATTTTTTTTCCTCTTAGGAAATGTGAAAATAAACATAACTGCAACCTCTTCAGTAAACGAAAACAAAAAGGAAAGCAATTAGAGGTGACAAAATTAAGTCTGAAAAATGCTAGGCAGTATGAATTGCTCGTCCTGACTTGCTGTGCAATGGAAGGTGCCCATCTTGAGTTCTTGAAAGTTTAACAGTCTTTTAATAGGTGTTTATGTGTCCCAATATCACATTATTTCTTGTTGTGAGATACCTGATTTACTAACCTAGTATAATCCAACCCTAATGAAAATAATTGTGGTGATTTTTAAGCAGTTTCAGCTTTTGTGGTCACTTAACAGACAGACCAGAAACGTTATTGCTGGGATATCTTGTGGGTCAGACTTTCAATTCTATAAATCACTGTAATTTTCCAGATTTTGAAGCCAATAAGCCATTTTAAAGATCAGTTATATAAATTGGAGGTCTGGCATAACACTTTTTCTTGGCTCTGTGCCTAATGTCACAACTGCAGTGCAGTTTAATTCTTGCCCTGCTGTCCATTCCCACCTCCTCCATGCTTCAGGAAAGTAGACCTTTTTATTACAGCCCCTTGCTCCTAGACTTTCAAGGTAAGTGCTGAAATCTTCATTTCACACTTGCGTTTGACTTCCTTTCCTCTCTTTTACTGTGTGAAAATTACTTTGGTAGTTTGTGTTTAAATTTACTACCTGGATACTCAGTTTCATGTAGTTAGTATACTCAGCTTAAGTCTTGAAGTCAGCTAGTGTACCAAAGCCAAAGGTAAATGGAAAGTACGGTGAGGTGAGTGCGCATGTGCCAAAGTGCACTGTTGGCTTAGGTTTTAGCTCTAAGTAGTTCCTGTGTTGACTCGTATGTTTAGTTAGTGACACTATTCAAAGGAGTACAGTGGTGGGATCAAACCTGGTTCCTGAGAAATCTTGTCCCTTGGTAGAAATTTTTCTAGCATGCAAGGTTTGGAAAAAAGTTAGGTGGAAAATACCCAGGCCTCTGATGCGTAGGTTTGTTGATGGAGAATGTATTCCCTTGTCTGTAAGCCTTCTGATTTGCTTTTAACCAAAAGTCTGGTGATTAGGCCATCTCAAATGCATTTATGTTCTTGTTTGGGTTCCAAGCATATGTCCTACTCCTGCAATTTTCTTTGTTTCTGTTGTGCATTTTCTTTTAAGGCATTTCTCTTAAGGTGTATAGAGGCTCACAGCTGGATCTGTCCATTTCCACTCCCACAGTTAAAGAACTTTGTGCTCTGGAGCTTTCCTGTACATGGGGATAAGTATGTATCTGTGCTCATCAGATCACCTGCTGGAAGCAAAGCAAGACCCAGTCCCATCACATGTTTCCTGGAGTTAATTTGGAGGAGCTGTAGAGGCTATGGTGGGGGGGGGTGTGCGCACTTTTGGGAACCTGAAGCACAAGGGGCTGGAAACTGGGATGATGGCATCTGCAGTGGCTAAAAGTTACAGATACATAAATTAGCGTCAGCTTGGCCTGTAGGGTTGCAAGTTATGTGTAGTAGTTGCTTCTCCTATACTAATTCCCACAACTATCTAGAGCCAACATATATGGCCTTGCACTCTGTAGGCGGACAGCAACTGTTTTGGTTCCTCTCCTAGAATGAGTTTCCCCCCACCCGGCTATTTGCCCAGGCTTGGTGGCTGATAAAAACTGCAATCCAGATGGAATCTATTTGCAATAAAATACAGTTGCAAAGTGTAGTGAATGCTAATCTTTCCAGATATTGAAACACCTGTCTTGAACACCTTTTCATATTTTTTTTTCACCCACTAATGGGGTATATGTTTTTGTTCAAGTTACTTGGCAAAAGTCATGGTTCAAATACATCCAAATGGATGAGCATTTACTGCAGACAAGCATGAGCTGCTTCCTAATAGCAGTAATTAGTCGGCAGTTACCTGTTATCCTAAATTGAAAGCTTTGCCACATTTTTGTCTGAAATTAATGGTTGCAGACAGAAACCTCTCAGAGAGTAGCTTATGCCCCATGAGTTCTGAAACACCATTAGAAAGGAAACTCATCGTCATTCTCATCTGTGTTCTGCCTCTGTCCCTGTTGAAAGTTACTGGAATACAGAAAACAAGCTTTCATTTACTAACATTTTTTTATTTCTTGAATGGCAAGAGGTAGCCCAATCTGCTTTGCTTTGTTTTCCTTTATCATTTCTTCAGTTTTACCTTTACAAAGTAACAGAATGATGCACACTTCTGAGTGAAATGGATAAATAATACATTGGTACCAGCTCTTAACTGTAGTGCTGGATTGAGAAAAGGAAGTTAATAGATAACATTAAAGATCCATGATTTAAACCAGGGGTCCTCACACTTTTTAACCAGGGGGCCGGCGCGCGGATGCAGTGGCAGGCCGTCATCTGTGGCTGCTTGGTTTCCTCCCCCAACCCCTGGCGGGGGGGACAGGGGGGTTCTGTAAATACCGGGGGGCAGATTGAGGGCCCTGGGGGGCTGTATCCAGCCCGCGGGCCGTAGTTTGAGGACCCCTGATTTAAACATTGCTTGTAACTGTGTGCTTAGGTGCATACTAGGAGGAGCTGTACAGTGGTATGTGTTTTAAAAGCAGAAATACAGCCATCGGAATGGTTGGTATGTTTCTGTTGGAGTCAGTGGAATCAATTACCTCTTACGGCTGCCTGGAACCCCAGTGTGTCCATGGCATTGGAAACGTATCTAAACCCACCAAACTTCAAATGCCTCGTTTCACCATACACAGGGGCGCAGATGATTGGTATTAAACACCCAGTATGCTACTTAAATGCTCAAGGGAAGCGTGGTTTGCATTATAGGGGGAATGGATGTTAATATTTCGTATGTGAGGAGATTGAAACAGAAGGTTCAAAGCCATGATAACTTCTGCGTCCACCATGAAAGTAAAGTGCTGGCCCTCCTTGCCAAAAGGCTCTACTGACAGGAGATTGAGAGATACTAACATGTGCATGTGTGCATGCAAGTATTTTCATGGCTGCCTTCAAGCCTAACAGTTTACCTCTGCTGTTTATTGCTGAACTGTTAAATTCAGATGATGGTAATACAGCTTTACAAATTTGTGAACTTGTCAGTGTATCAAGTAATTCTTTTGAGCAGCCTTTGAAAACCACTGTCATCAGCACCACTAAGATAAAGCGAAATGTCAACAATTTCTTGTAAACGAGACAGTGCAGTCTGCGGTGCTAATAAAACCCTGGCTGGGATGGTATCAAGGGAATATATAGAAAAAGCTGTCAAGGTATTGTGGTTCCAGGAGAAACAAACTGAGTCATACTTCTTCACTGAAGAAGGTGAAATGTAATAATAATACCAAGAAGTAAGCACACCTGCTGTGCATAGTAAATAAACCTCCAACTCTTTTGAGAAAAACGGTAGTATCCACACTCATTTGGTAGTAAAAATTTGTTTGAAAACAGTGGTTTAAATGGAGTACTGAGGTGAAAGGTGTGCAGAAGTTAGATGTGTTGTCTGGGAAATAGCACTGTGGTGGTGCTAATTGAGAAATGTGAATGGTACCAGAGCATTTAACATGACAGGGAGAAACAGCTCTGCAGGCTGTGCAATGCAGAGTGCTTTGCCCCCCTTTGAAAAGCTGATGCTTTATTCCAGATGTTGTAGTGTAAGTTAATTGCCTTCTCTGTTGTTCTCTATCATCCCTCTCGTGTGTGCGCTTTTTAAAGAAGAGCCAGGATGGTAGCCATGGTTAAATCCAAGAAAACAAAAGCACATTTTTTCATGTTTATTACAAGACATAGTACCTTTGCTATAGTAAAAATATGCAAAGTCCACCTGCTGTCTTTGTTTGCAGCAGAAGCACAGCAAGACGTAGCGTTGTTTATACTAAATGCGGGCCTTCAAGCATGAGGCTCAAAGTCCCCTGATTACTGACAAACACCGGGAGCCCCCCTCCTTCCTTGTGGCCCTGGGCCCCTGAGGAACGCTGCGCAGGGACTACTTGGCATTGCTGATTTTCTCATGTCTGTCATAACCGTGGCCTCTTGGGATGATGTGGTCATCTTCTGTTCGCGCTGTTGAGCAGTGACTGACTCGTAGGAGTGCGTGACTTAGTGGGTAGCCTTGATAACCAATGTGAAACTGTTGCTGTTGTCGCTGTTAGGCCTCGCTAGGATACGTCCCTGGCTGTTGTGTATTCATGCTGTTTGGTCTGTTACACTGTGCGATATAGCTAAGCATGATTAAAGCATCAGAATAATGCCAGGACAGTCAGTTTCTGGTAGTTGGCTTCATTCAAGAAGAAATTTTTTAAAAGAGCATCCCTTCTCTTTTGAAGAGAGCACTAATAGGGGAAGAGACTAACTGAGCACTGTATAAATAAAAATAAAGTAGGCAGCTAGAAAAATAATTACTTTTAGAGAAACCCTGGAATGCTTCTTCAGAACCTGATACAGCTTCACACTTTGTACAATGAAAGTTTTTAAAGCCTGTTAAATAGGGAAATGACTTGTAAAGCCCAATTTCAGGTATCTTAATTCTCCGAAGTATATAGCAAGACTTTCATTTCCATTTAGGTATCTAAATCTAAGGCAAAACCACTTCTGTTTTCATTGTTCTTTTTTCTTGTAATAAAATATAATCCGGTGAAATACTACCCTTGTGATTTGAGTCTTGCAGAATATGTTGCTAGCAGAAATACGATTTTCCTAGGAGTGATCAAAGTAGTAGAAAGAATATTCTACTTGTTTTGTGCTAACTTTTTAGACTATTTTCAGGAGCCTGATGCCATAAGTTGTGGTAGTCTTTCATCACTTCTGGGGTGTTTTTTCACATTCTCAGATGTCTAGTTCTTCAGCAAGCAGCAAGTCATAAAGGGAAGTAGGTGGGGGCTATCCTTTAAGCATTTACTTCTGGTAAGCTACTGGAGAAGAAACCAAGGCCCGCTGATGGCAGGCACAGCCAACCAGTGCACACAGAGAATTGTCTTCCTTCATCCTGCCCCATTCACCATCACATCCCCAAAAAAAAAAAAAAAAAAAAAATCTTGGCCTTGATGCTGAGAATTTCCCAGCAAAGCACTGTGAACTGACATAGCCAAGTTGATTGCTTTTGTATAGCTAAGAACAGATGGATAGTGGATGCACACATACAAATTATTTTTGAAGAGGCTTTCCATGTGACTAATTGACTTTCCTTTGTTTATTAGCTTGTTTTTGTTATCCTTTTTTAACTTTATGAGCTTACCAATATCTGAGAGTGATCATTCATGTGAAAGGAAGAGGAAAAATAATCACAGGGTTTTTAAAGCACGCTGTGTTCGTAGCTTAGGTGAGAGAAAGACAGAGAGCAGCTTTCTTCAGTGTTGAAAGGCATATGGTGTCTAATGCTCTTGATCAAAATTTGTATGTCTTATACTTGGCATGTCTAGTTTAAATGTCTAGCTAGCCAAGTCTAGATGTCCCTTAACCTAGAGATCAGAAACATACTGGGTTTTACAAATCCACCTCACTCTTGCAGTTGAAAATGGTGTATGTGTAGCATTTATTTCATGTTCATAAATAAGTGGTAAGAAAAATAAAAACAGAAGAAATATGCTGTTCAGAAGGGAGTTACTAAAAACAAAGTTGGAAATTTCAGACATACTGAAATTAGATTTCCAGGGGGAAACCAGAGTGGCAACGGTGAGATTTCTGAATCAGTTTAGAAATCAAGAAAAATTAAGAGAAGAATCCAGTGGGTTTGTGCTCTTTTTTCAGTCTTTCTCCCATGTAAATGGAAACAGATGACCTGTTATGCAGACTCTTCTGTAAGGTAGTTTTGCCACATCCATTTGTATAACCTGCCTGGGCTTCCCCCAGTGGAGAGCTTCACTATTATCTTAAATCTGCAATGTGTTTCTGGAGGCCACATATTTGGGGGAGAAGGGAACAGGGGATTCATTCGTGTTTGAAAGACTGAAGTAGAGTTAGCTTTCTCCTAGTAGTCAGGCTTGTGACATACAAGTTTTTTATCATTATTTCTTAACTTCTTCTTAATATCCTATTAAGAAATATCATACTGCCCTCCTTTTTGCTCTGAGTTTGCTTTCAAAGTTGTAGTAGGCAACATTATAAAATGAAATGTGAGAGGTTTGACCCTCAAAACGAGGTAAAGGAGAGCAGTTGTTAACTTCACCTAAAAGGCTGTTCAAGCATATGCAATGCTATGAAAAAGATGCAAAACCACTTGTGTATGAAGGTGACAAAAAGTCACCACATGTTTGAATATCTAAAGATCATTTATTCATTAGTAGTAAATTTCAAGTAGATCAGATTAACAAACCTGAAACCTTGCCACAGCTGGGCACTGAGTTAGGAAGCATTCAAAAGAACGGTAGCAGTACCCAAGAGTACAGTTTTTGGCTTGTGGCCTATATCATTCAGAACTAAGAGTGATTCCAGAAAATCCTTAACCTATTAAGCCACCCAATGCATTTGATAGTCAGCTTCAGTATTTTCTCCTGTCGTCCAAGGCTGTGGATTTTAGGCGGCTATATGAATTTAAAGCACCATGATGGACAACAATATTTAGCCCAGTAGTTTGGGATTTCTTTGTGAGCATAGGGATGCATGTGTTGCCACCCTAGTACACATCAGTACCATGGGTCTTTCATGGAGGCCTTGCGCATCAACTGTACAGTGATGCTGGTAGCGTAGCACATCTGAGCTGAGCTTGCTGTGCTGGAGATAAAACCTCAAAGACAACAATCAGCTAAGCATGAGCTGCAGCATCAACGTGTCAACTGTCTCTGTCCTGTCCTTTGTGAAAACAGACAACTCTGCATGGTTCTTGTTCAAGTGGCTTTTCCATTCACCACAAAACTTTTAACAACAGAACAAAAAACTCAGCAGTCAGTGTAGACAATTTCACATCACTTTAGCACTTGCCTGTCTTTCACAGAGGAATACTGAGGTAGTCCACAGTGAACCTCTGGATGTCTCCTGGGTGAGTGAGTCCCGAGGAGCTCTTTTGCTTCCGTGTGCATATCAACTGAATGCATTTTGAGCTAATTTGAGCTGCTTTCAAAATAAAAATTGATTTGTTGACAGTTGCTTGGAGCAAGCATGTTTGGAGTGTTATTCAGCTGTCAAAATAGGGTATTGCTGATGGGGATTCTTTTTCCATCCCTGTGCAAAAGGAGGAGCTCCAGTCTTGCTAGTTTTCTCCTGCATTGCTAATGTTGACTTTGGGGTTTTTTTTTAGCATTTCTGACTTCTTACTTGTTGGGATGTTTCAGAGCCCCTGATTCTTTCTTTTTTATTTAAAGGGAGGGAAGAAGACAGAGAAACAGGTAACTTCTTGTCCTTACAGAGTTTCTGAACAAAGTGTTCTCTGTTGTTATCCTGAAATAATTTCGTTGCTGACACATCATTATATATTTCTTTATTTAGTGATGATAAGGTAGTAGAAGAACAACCAGAGGAAGATGAAGATCTAACTGTTGTGGAAGATGAAGATGCTGATGACGATGATGATGATGGTGATGAAATTGAAGAAGAGACAGAGGAAGAGTACGAGGAGGCAACTGAAAGAACTACCAGTATTGCAACTACTACTACCACAACTACAGAGTCTGTGGAAGAGGTTGTCAGAGGTAAATTTGTGGGCATTTAGCTTGGGGCTGGAAAGCTGATCCTGCTGCTTTGCATGTTTGCCCTTTACAACAAAAAATGTTCCAAACAGCAAAATATTTTAAGTTGCAGCATTATTGTGCTTTGGCTTCTGTAATATGCATGTTGGATCCCCTCCCCTTTCCCATTACAAATATTCTTGGGAGGTGTCTATGAAGTGTGGTTGTGGATGATGTGGATGGAAGCAGAAGGGTTGGTTTAATTTTAAAGGAACATTAAATAAAATTTTACTGCCATGCGTGGCAAATAACGCTGGAAGAGTATGTGTGTGGGTTATCATGTGCATGTGCTGCAGAAGGATGGAGAGTGTCGGTTCAGAGCAGAAGGTAGCACTAGCTGGTTTGGTGTCTTCTATTAACAACAGTGATTAGTCATTTTGTGTGATTTCTGTTAGATACCTGTTTCCAGTATTTCTCCGTGAGCTAGTAATTCAGTAAAACTAGGTGAATTTAGAGATAATTATGTAGAGAAGTGATTTTAACTAATGAGTTGTATTGAACAGGGGAGGAGGAAATAGGAATGCATTGCCCAGAAAAGAAATCATGAAGGGAGAAAGAATTCTTAATTTCTAAAACGTGTTTTTCATGATATTTTGTAGCTATTAACATAACTGCATTTTAAGCTTTGAATTTTACCCTCGTCGATGGACACCATAGTAACATGCTTTTAAATACCACATTTCTCCTGTGATACATATTTGAATAAATTGTCCTTATATGTCTATTTTAATAAGTACAATTTGATACGGTGTAAATCTTAGTAAGATAGATGCTGTGTTTTCTACAGTGCTTACATCTTTCCCAGTAAGTGCTGGAGATTATGACAGAAAATGAGATTAAAGGCTACAGTTGAAAAGAAAGGAGTTGGGACTTGCAGGAGGCAGAGGAAAAATGGCAGGATTGGGGCAGTCATGGAACCAGACAGAAAATAACCACTCTGGCTCCTTTCCTCTCCCCTTGCTTTCCCACTCACCCCCTGCCTCTGGGGGTGCTTTGACTGAAGTGTCAGCAGAGTCTCCCATTTCACATGTGACTCTCTAGAACTGTTGTGCCAGCGTTTGGTGGAGCAGGTGTGGAGCAGAGGGCTGCCAGCCACGGTGCATCACACACGCTGGGGACAGAAGGATGCCCAGGGGATGCTTCGGATGCTACTTCATTTAGGTTTTTCTGTTAGGTCTACGTGCAGATAAGCTCGCTAATCAAAAGCGCTAATGCTTTGCTGAAATCATTTGCAAATGTTTCTTTCTAAGGCTGGCAATGCAGTCTTGTGCATTTCTGTCTTATATAACTGTGTTGAGTGCTTTGCTCAGTTATGGGAGAGCCATTCAGTGAGGAGGGGGCAGAAGGAGATTATGTTTAGATCTTTAAACCAATTAAATATATTTCCATATGTGCGCTTTCACCACCTGGGGATAAAACGCCCTGTTCTTGCTGGTAAATGAATACTGAGAGAGAATTTAAAAAAAAAAAAAATAAAAAAAATAAAAAAAGTAGTACACTTGACTTTAATGGGATTTTGGATGAGTGGAAATAAGGACAAATTAGGTAGAACGTGTTTCTTTTACTGAGGTTGACATTTCAAAGAGGTTAAGATGTTTAGCCTTCAGGAGAGTTGTGTGGAATAATATGAATGTAAAATACAAAAGAGATGAGGCAAACTATTGAAGCCACCTTTTAAAAATCCTTTAGAAATGTATATGCTTGTAGCTGATAATGAAATGCTATTGTGCTGTTTTTCCCCCAGTCTGAAATTTCCCACCTTGGCAGACTGAGTGAAATCAGTGTTTCTGCAAGGGAGGTGAGGGCAGTCTGTTGCCGATACAAGTTTTCATCACGGTTCTGCCACAGCCCTTTGGACTTTCTGACCTCAAGTCCTCCTGGGGCACAGGGGGTGCAGAGACAGTCCCTGAATGTGTGTAACTGGTGTCTGACAGAGCTGCACTATGCAAAATGCTTGCTTAGTTCTAAATGTAGAAGTGTCCAGATAACTTACGGCCTTGGCCCTTGCTTTTACTTCCCTTGCTGTACTTGAGAGGAAGCTTCCTACAGGGTCCCTGTGCTCCTGATCCAGCCAGCAGATCCAGCATAGGAACTTCTGTGGTGAGCATCTGCTGTTGTCCTGCTGTTGCAAACAGAAAAGTTTGTCACTGTCAGTGAATATGAAAGAGGCAGAGGTACCTTGTAGACAATGTATGTATTAAGAAGTGGTCCATTCTGTGGAGACACCTTGAAGGCCTCTCCAGATGGATTTAAGTGTCGGAGCTTCATTCTTAGGGACGTGAGCTCTGTTCAGGCTACTTTTTCCAAGCATTAGCCAGTGCAGCTCATACAATGTAGCCTAGGATGCTCTTCACAGACACTTTACAGCCGGTTTTATGTACACTTTGTGAAGCTGTAGCTAATATTATGTCATTAGCATGAAAGAGCACAGAGAGCGGGTTTGCCCAGTTTGAGAGGAGTTGCTTTTCACATGTGAAATCAACAAAGAACAACTGTTCTAAACACGTACAGTAGGATGTAATTGTGGGCTGGCACTGAGCGCTTTCTCTCCCAAATCAGTGAAATTATTGCCGTCAACCATAAATAATTGAAAAGCATAAGTGTAATGTTATACTTTAAAGGCACTTGAGCTATTGTAGAATCAATTTTTCAGGCAATTTTATTTCTATACATATTTCAATGAATCGTGATCAAAATAGCAATAGTAAATCCACTTGCAAACTTATTTTCAGTGAAAAGGAAGTTAGTCTTGCCTCAAGAATGAGAGAGGTCATTGGCGGGAGGACAATCTTTTCATTCAGTTTCTGCAGTAACCATATTTTTACAAGCTATAGTGTTTGTTAGAAAATGTGAATAAACTTTCCGTAGCATAAAATACTATGCCAGTATTCACTTTCCTAACTTTTGTGAGGGACCATCTTTACTCTCACGTCATATAGAGTAGAGCAGCAGACCCAGTTTAAATGTTCAGATATGCTCTTGCTGGGTTTTACATGTTAAATCCAGCAGGTTGTGTGTCTGAGGTTACAGGGATCCAGATGGTGAGATTACTGTCATCTACATTTTTCGCCTTCAGTCACTGGAAGATATTATCACCAAATTTGTGCTGAAGAAAGTGTGGCTCATTTATGAAGCCCTGCAGGGAGACTGTGGCTCTTGCCTTTTCTCTCTGCGAGGAGCAAGGGAGGTACTCTGCTGGCCAGGATTTAAGCAAGGGAGCAGTTTGATTTCTGCTGTCATCATTGCAGTGTCACGGGTTGCAGAGCTGCTCCTGAGGCATCCAGGCTCCAGGTGATTCATCCAGCATGTGACTGAAGCAAGCAGGAGCGCTGCTCCCTCCTCATGTGCAATTGTTTGTGATTTTGTTTCTGTTCTCCTTCAGCACAGTAGGTGACAGGAAAAATCAGTCTCTCTTGGCGTACAACAAAGACTAAGCAATTTCAGCTTAGTGCTTCCCGTCAACATAGCAGTCAATCGGGTCTCATTTAAAGGAGAGCAGCAGGGTCAGCGCAGCAGCCTGGCAGAAAACATTTGGCAGCTTTTTTGCATACCTATCAGCAGATGCGGGCAATTCAGCAGCATAAGCTTGACCTGCCTCATCTAGCGTATAATGTTGCCCTTTAGCAGTTGGTTTTGCTTTCCCTAATTCAGCTGGATTTCTTTAAACAGTTAGGAAAGAATTTAAGCAGTGCTGCTTGCCGTGACGTTTTAACTTGTGTTTACAATCTGGAGTTGCAAGGAAGAGGCCATATGCTGGTTTCCCAGCGAGAGAAAAGTAACCTAATGTTTGTATGGTAGCTCTTAGTTTTATTGATCCTAGCATAAGGTCTTTTTGCTGAAGATTTTTATGTCTAAAAGGCTTTAGATCCATTCAGTGACAGCTACCATCTACCCTAAGGCAAGGGAGGGTAACGCTGGTTGCTAGACCTATCAGCTGTAAATTTTGGAATAATATTAGTAGTATATGCTAGATTAATTGGGCTTTTCTCCACCTTCCATAGTTTTGCCTTGCTTTCTTCTTTGAAAGGTTATTATCTTTCCTTTGAAATAGTAGTTCCCTGTTCTTCATTTGCTTCAAGACTGTGCAGTGTGCTTTAGTTGGAAAGTGATGCTGTGTGATTGTATTCCATATTAAGAAAACATAGGTAGGTTGCTATATGATTAAGTATGCATTGTGGTAACTGCTGGTTTTTTGTTAGATCTTCATTAAGAATGATAATCTACTTAACATATGAACAGGAGCTGATAAATTTAACCTAATGGATTTGCATTAAAGTAACTGATAGCTTTTAATTAGACATTACAATTTAAAGCATAGCTATTCCACTGTAATACAATACTTAAAAATATGTTACAATTAGAAGAAATCTTTTTTTATGATCTAGTAATCTTGTTGATGGAAAAGCAGTCAGTATATTATTACTATTTTGGGTCAAGGGCAAAAGTACTGAAATACTAAATACAGTAATAGTTCTGTTTTATGTAAGGTTGGAGGATGGAGAGTGGTTTCATTTGAAAGATATGTTGCCAGAAGAAATCCCCCAAGAATCTGTTTCTCTACAGAAAATGTTATTTTACTATATTGAAGCAATAATTAGTTGAATATTTTGGTTTGCTGTGTAAAAAGACTGGAATGCACTTTCGGCCTAGTCCTCATATTCACTGTCTGGCCCTGTTAGCATAATCATGATGTTATGTGGAAATGATACCTTTTCTAAAATACACTTAAATTCATGAAATTTTTTTGACCTACATTTAAAATCAAACCAGGCTTTTTGTTTGGGTTCTGGCTGTCAGGAGTAACTCTATGGCACCTTGTTTAAAAATTTAGTTATGTTGTGCACAAATAAATAGAAAATGTATTTTCACATACTTGTTCCACTAAGAATTGTAAGGCTTTGTATTCTAGCCAAGTATACAATTAATTTTTTCTTGTATTCCAAATATTTCCCTCCAGTAACTAAAGAATAAACATTAGAGAGAGAAATTATATCTTAATTGCTGAGGACGGCAATTACAATTTTAGGGTATTTAACAGTTTTAGAAGAGCTGTTCTTCAGTTTTGCATTTAGAAGTCATCATTTTGCTCTTTTAACTTTCTCTGTAGGAAGTATCTTAGCAATTGTGTAGCTTGTACAAAACTTTATTCCGAGAGTATGTGCCAGCTTCACAGCTGTCTTCTCCTAATTCCAAAAACCTCTTCTGAAATTAGCTTTTGTCTTTGAAAACAGAAATTTGGCTGCCTGTTCTAACCATATATTCAGAATGAGGAAGTTCTGTTTCAATGAAATTATCTTTAAATATTCCCTTTTAATTCATTGAGCAAAACAGTATTGTGCCTTTTTGGAACGCCAACAGTATAACTAAAAGGAAAACCATGCATTTACTCTTGTCTAATATTTCTCAACAAGTTAAAAAATGGAGACCAATATAGATATGTGTGTATTAATATCCTCAAACTATAGTTCTCAGTTCCTGAAGACACAGAAGCCAAAATAACGACAGTTGCAATATTTTATATACTAGCGCATGATAAAGTGGAGCATATACTTCATGATATATATTCGAGAGGTTTATTCCTTTGACCTCTCTTGCATTAATAGATTACTCTGTTTTTAGTGAAATATGAACGGTAAAATATAAGATTGTGATTCCATATACTTAAGCAGCTAAGTGGTTTAGGTCCTTGTTTAAGACTTGTTTGGGTCCACTGTGATTATGATACGCAGGTTGAACTAACAGCAGCAACACAGACAAAGCAAACACGTACCAGTGCTGGTGAGTTGGTTCATGCCACCAGTATGATTTATTTGTATGTACTTGACAATATCAACGTGAAACTTGAAGGGCTGGTAGTATAGAAAAAGTCAGCAATACAATGTACTTTCCACTACTGTGGCTAAATTAAAGAACTTGTAGTATTTCTAAGCCAGCATGATGGTAACTTTCTACTGTATCATTAAGATAAAGAGGTTTTTCAGAAATGTAAACTAAATAGAGGACCCAGCAACTCCCAAGACAAGTCAGAGCTGGCAGTCTAACTCTTCCTGTTGGTCCTTTTTTTCCTTAAGTCTTTTCAAATTTAATTTCTGGTGTAAGGTTTGAGACTAACTGTGCCAGCATTTAAATGAGCTTAGTTCTCATGATCATGTAAATAAATTCAAATCCTGAAGAAAATACTGAGGAACCTTGATGTTTACAATGATAGAAATATGTAAATGTAGCTTTAATATTTCTTTTCCACATCAGAAGTTTAAATTTCAGTCTCCTCAACTGAAAATGTTGCTGTTCACAGAGTAAGTGTTAGTCCCATGTGAAAGAAGAAGCATGGAGTTGAGATTTTGGAATAAAGCAATTACAGTTTCACTTTGATTTAAAATAGTTTTTATTCAAGGAACAGAAAAGGAACAGTTTATATGGTAATGAAAAATTTTTAAAAACAGCTCAGAACCATATTTTATATTTCCCTCTGTAAAAACTGATCATTGCAAGTATCTAAAGTGTTGGCACATAAATTCTAATTAGCTCGACTTTGAGGATTTTGTTAAATGGGTGTTTGTGGAAGTACTTTGTGTAAAGCCCCTGTAAATCAATGTCCACATACTAGAAGACTGTGCATTAGTTCCTAGGGTGCTGAAGTCTGTGCTTTTCAAAGACAGAAGAACACAGACAGTGCTGGTGTTCAGTGTAACTGGTTAGTTTTCAGTGTGTCACTTTAACTATTAATTTAAAAGCAAAGCAAAAGGCTTTGCCACAGCACTGTCCTTCAGGGAATGATCTACCTGCTTGGTTAGAAATAGCTCCTTTGGCATCGAGAGGCTAGAATAAAGTATAACATGCCTGGAATGAGGAAAGTTGAATTGTACTTTCCCGATTATCTCAGAAATAATTTGCCATATCTAAGGTTTTAGAGAAGGAGGGTATTGGCAACTGTAATCTTTGATTCAGGGCACAGAGAAGATGAGAGAAATTTTACTATTGAAGAAGGATGGTTTGAAAACTGTAAGCATCTGAAAACAGAATTTAGACAGCTTATGAACCTGGGTTGTGGCAAAGGCTTGTCCTCTAGTATTACCCAGTTTCATGGAGCCAAAGGCAAAAATGCATCTTCAGAGGGGGGAGAGTGCACAAGTTCCTCAAAGCAAAGCTCACCAATAATGCTGTACTTGATAAAAATTATTTGTGGTATCAAGTAAAATTGAATTACACAGTGGCAAAAAGTAACTCATCTTTTAATCAGTTTTCAGCAACAGGATTTATGTATAAAGCAAAGACAGCTTTTAATTGTTTGATTAATCATTTAGCATTGTATACTGCCTGCCTTTTGCTAATACCTGTGAAAATACCATAGCTCATCCATCATAACGCATTATTTGCTACACTGTAGCCATGTATGGGGAAATGGTATTTGGATTGATAGCCCAACAAAACCTGTTGAATTTCCCATCTCTGCACGTCCTTTCCCCATCCTCTCAGAAGAGGTGGTACAGCTGAGGATCAAATGCAGTGGCTTTTTTCTGTAAGGACAAGTGATGAGGATATGGAGAGAGGCACAGGGGGAGCAACGCACTAACAGGAGCTATGGGACCATTTCCTAGGCATGGAAACTGGTTTAAAAATGTACTTTTACCCCAAAGCAGGGATGAAGCAATGGTACTCTCAGCACCCCACACAGAGACCAGGCGGTGGTGGATGGTGGTGGTGACACTGGGAAAGGGGTGACAGCACTGAGAAGTTTCCTAGACTGGACCAGCAACACACTTCCCTCAAAGGGAGCAACTGTGAAACAGTAATCCGAAGTGTTTTTCCCCTCTCTTGCTTAATCTTCATTTAGGTCATAAACTGTTCGCAGTAGACCATTTCTGTCTGCAGTGAAGTAATGATCATTTAGGTCTCCCCAACAGCAGTATGGTTGGCTGTACAGGCTGGAGGGAAGGATGTCCCTCCACTGCCCTGCACTGTCACCACCGGCCTGATGGGAGATGACAGATCAGGCAGGAGGCAGGTCTCTGGCCACAACGCTGGGCTGCAGAGCTTCAGGTTTGCTCTTTTTAATATGTTGCCCTGTGGTTTTCCTGAATGCTTGTTCAAGTGTATCTTCATGTGTATGTATGACTTTGGTTTCCAAAGAGCCAATTCCTTGTTATCATTAGCATCAGTTATTTGATGGACAATTAGCTTTGCTTTTGCACATGCAAAAAAAAAAAAAAATCTCTGCTGCTATTTCTGGAGAGAGGTAACTATGGGAAATTTCATAAATATGCGAACCTGTCCCATCCCGATAGCGCTTAACAGTGCAAAAAAATAAGTCAGATGTTACAACAGAAATAGCATTTTGAGGGAAACCTAGAAGGAGCTTACTGTGTGGGTAGAGGTCAGCCTGTAGTCAACATTAACTAAGGAAGACTGAGTTGTTGAGGTCTTTGTGTCTTTTGAAATGACACTTCCTGTCAGCAAAATTTCTCTTGATTATACCTGTCTCTCTAACGTAAAGAGTCACTATTCATCTCTAATTGACATTTGGCAGCTCTTCCAAGGCTGTGCAGAGTTGGATTTGTGTGGAGATTTGACTGTATACGTGGATGGCAGGGCTGGATTTGTTTTTAAAATAAATAGAAGTGCTTGTATACTAAATGTGGTCTATAATTAATCGTATGGTAGTATACAGTTAATTGTAATTAATGTGTTGTACAATTAAATATACTTGTTTTTTCTCTAAAGTTAAAAAAAAAAAACAGCTGGTGTTCCTTTGGCCCTAATTGCTTCCCCCAGAACTGTGACATTTGTAGCACATCCCTGATGGTTGCGTATGCTTGGATCTGTTCCTCCCAGATCAAATGTATGCTCCCTAAAATTGATTCTTGACTTTATTTATGGATCCGATAGGTGAATGTTAAACCCATGTAAAATTATACCTGTATTATATATTTAAGGAAATGTGGGTATATACTGACTGCCAATGACAAGTGGAATAAAACCTATTTATAATTAGCGGTGCTCCCGGGGAGAGTGAAGTGATGGATCAGGAGAGACTCTGAAAAACAGGATTCTTTGTAGCCAACATCTGAGAGCCGATGAGCATGCGGGGGATTCTCAGTGCTAATGCACTGATATTTCTTCATACCTTTCAACCCTTAGGGATCTGCCTTCCACAAAATTCAAATATATGCAGAGAATTTAGAAGCCTGTCGTTGAACATACCGGTTTGTCTGCCGATGGAGTGCGTGGGATGAAAGCAAATGAGGGGTGTATTGGTGTTTAATATTATGTAGATTTGAAATGACTTATGCAGCACATTGAAAGATAAAACTGTTTTTGTCTGTTTGGAACATTATTGGTAAAGGGCTATACATTTACGTGTGTAATTGGCTGAACTCCAAATTGCAGGCAGAATTTGCTTTGTCTTCCTTTAATTTTTGTGGTTTGGTTCTTCCCTCAGGTTTTCATGTGTTGCAGGATGTAGGCAGAGACTGTGGCAGCTCACAGTGAACACAAACACAAACCATTTAAATTTTTTCCCTATATATTGACCGGGGATGAGATTTCCTCCCATGGATGGGTTAAAACTATGGCAGTAATTTCATATGTGTGAGCCCTTGAACTATGAATTAGAAACTCTGTGCTGGGCAGCTTGCAAGGGGGAATTTCTTCAGCAGTGACTATATAAGTAGGTGTCTGAAGATAATTGTTTTCTTCTATAACTCATATTTCAGTTTTGTTTTTTCTTTTGTATAAGATGGGAAACCACCTCAGTTTGGGCAGGGAGGAGGTAGTATATAGCTAAAAAAACAAAACAAAACCAAAAAACAAAACAATAAGAGAAAATGTGTCTCTTTCTGCTTTCAGATGTTGCCCTTCTGGACAGGTACTGAGTAGTCTGCTTGGGCAGGAATCTGCCTGGGGCCATTGGCAGACCCCGCAGACGGTCAGTGTTTGTACCCCTCTGGCCTGGAGGCAGATGAAACCTCACACTTGTTCCACTGCCACCACACTGGAGCTTGTTTCGGGGCAACACCCCGCAGTGTGTGCAGATAAAGTAGCTAAAACCACAGAAGTACAGGCAGGCTAAGGAGACTTAGTGGCATGAATCTGTCAGCTCAAAATTTACCTTTGTTGTCTCCGGGGTGGTTTTCCAGGGAAGGGTTTCCCGTTCCCTGAAACACCTCCTTGGTGCACCTCCTTCCTCCCTTGCGTGTGTGGATGTTGAGAGGCACCTAATTAGGAAACCGAGACGCTACCATTTACATGCTAAATGTGGTTCCTCCGGGTCTCCTGTGACTAGAGGTGTGCTCTGAGCAAGCCGAGACTGGTCCCTGCCGCGCGATGATCTCCCGCTGGTACTTTGACGTGGCCGAAGGAAAGTGTGCGCCCTTCTTTTACGGCGGCTGCGGCGGGAACCGGAACAACTTTGACTCAGAGGAGTACTGCATGGCGGTCTGTGGCAGCGTCAGTAAGTGCCCCTCCACGCCTCCCTGGCTCCCACCGCGTGGCAGCGAGCCTGGGCTCACACTAACCCCCGGCCGCGGTCTGTCCGACACCTCTGCTCACCGCTTCGATCCTCATTAGCCTCTTGCTAACCCAGCATGGTAGTGGGTGACTGCGTGGTGCTGTAGATGGGGAGTCTGCAAGTAGGTAGCTGAAAGCCTAACACTTCCTTAGATGAGGCCTTCGCACTCACCTTCTCTTAATTTTCTGTCGAAGCGTACTGACATGTTTGTGTGTGTCTGTGTCTGCACCTACAATGCATGTGCAGGAAAAAACACAAACCTTAGGGAAACCTCAGGTAAGTTTAAAAATAGCTCATAGTGTTTACAGTGGTTTTTCATGTATTATTTCTGACCTTTTTTAATCAAAGCAATATAAGCTCATTAGAAGAACAGAATTTTTATTTCCAGGTATTTTTTCTGTTTGTTTGATTGGTTTTAGTTTGAGTGAATACTTTGTGTGTGTTTGCAAAGAAAAGGGGAGAAATGACAATCAGGTTTTTCAGGTTTCCCTAAGGGCTGTGATACACATGGATGTAAATCAGCTCCCACTTAGAACGAACCATATATTTTAACGATCATTTTCCCTGAAGAAACAGTGTTTGCACTGTGATTTTTGGTTTGAGAAGGAAGGCTTACTCCATTACAGAGTATTGAAGCTGATAAATCAGATGCTGGATTTATCAGCTGGGTTTGAGCTCAGGAGGAGCCTCATGTATGCTCCCTTCCCATCTGCCTTGCCAGCACGTACTCTTGGGGGAAAGTATTAGCTGCCATTTACATCTGACATGTTAAAGAGTGAGTACATATCTGACTGCCCTGACTGCTCACAGAGCATGGAGGAGCAGAACAGAAGCAGCACACTAAGGCTCCTTTTAGTAAAATATTTTCCAGGCGGCACCTAAAAATGTTTGCAGTAAGAGAAAGGCTTAAAAATACACGCAAATGCAGGCAGAGCCCTCATAAGGTGTGCTATGTGTGTCATGGAACAGAGGAGCTGACCCGTATTTGATTGGAGCAGGAGCAAATGCAGTTGTGGAGGCAGGATTGCTGCTCTGGTGCTCCAGCTGCATTTAATCTCTGCATCTTTTCAAGCTGTTCATGGCAAAACGCCATGGAGGGATGCGGAGAAAGTCTACCACAAGGCAGGCGAGAAGGATACCTCATGGACAGTGATCACCTTCTGCAATAAAACAGAAGATGTAGTGAAGAGAGAACAACTATGCAATAGAATGAAATTTTGAACCATTGCATTGCTGTGTTAGGCAAGATGTCTCCAGAGATGCAAAATGTGGTTTGTCTCTGCATGCCCTATGACAGGCAAGAAAAACTGGGACTTTGTAACAAGTTAAACTAGGACAGCAGTAGGAAAAGAAAAAGGTGGTTTTAAAGAAGAAATATTTAAGCAGTGAAATATAGAAGGTATGTGATACTGATGAGCAGTTGATATTGTAGACATGGAAGGAGGAAGGAAAAGTAAACTGAAGACGAATGGCTTATGCAGATTAGAGGCATAGGAAAAACACTGCAGAGAGAGGTATGTTGAGTGGTAAGCCTAGAAAAGCCACTTGAGCGCTTGCACATTTAGTTTCAGGTAGCCAAGATGAGGCTGTGTTCATTCCTTACTATTATGGCCAATAGAGAATTTGTAAAGGATGATTACCTTTTTCAGTCACATGTGGGTGAGTATCACGCATAAGTGGTTATTTGATCCCAGGCAAGATGGTGACCATCAAAACTAGTAATGGCAAACAGGTGAAAAACTGAACTTTTTACTACTTTGCATCTAAGTAGCCTCAGCAAGGGAAAATGACACAACTCAACATTCTTTACCTGCATAGAACTTTGGATACTGCAGGCATTTGTCTTGGTCCATACAAGGCAAATGAAGGTCGTCTACCTCTGAAAGTACACCTCTTGTGAGAGAACCTGTTTATTTCCCCAGAAATAAATTAAAAAAAAGCGGGGGGGGGGGGGGGGGGGGGGCACTTCATCCTTATTTCATGTCCAACAAAGTAGGATTAAATGAAGAATAGCTGTTGGCCTTTTGTGCTGAGCATCTTATTTAATGGTCAGTATAAGAGTTTCTAAAAGCTGCATACTCTGGTTCTTGTTGGAAGAAGTCAGCCTTTTCACATACCTGGTAGGAACTGAGGATTATTACTGCCTTTGTCAGTGTTACTAAAAAAATTTTAATATTTTTCTGAAGGCTGGACAACAGCATGAATAAGGACTTGTAGTAGATCTTGACTTTTGAAGGATTGCAGTTTTGTTAAACATCCCGTTTTTACAGCTTGCTTTTGGCTCCTGCCCTTGAAGCTGAGCCATATGGATGTGTTTCTTTGTCCCAATTCTGCAATGGGCCTATGTGCAGACTCAAAGATCTCCAAAGATCGTGTATCTTGCATACAGAGCTGTAGTTACTCACTCAGTACTTCAAATCCGGAGTGTTTCATTTCTGGCTTTCATAGTGCTGCAAAATTATTACACAGAGGGAATGGTATTGCTGACTAAAAGAGCAGTCACATCACAAAACAGACTTGATGAGGATTATCCTTACACAGTAAAATCTGGAGGGATGAGATTCTGATTTGTTACTTCAGTAATGCAGTGGTTTTGCCTTTCATATACAGGTTGTAGATGAAAGCATATATAAGAGCAATACAGTTGAGTTTTCTGTATTATACTTCCAATCAACCTAGTGACCTTTTTGCAGGAAATCTTCTGCTACAAAGGGTGACCTCGGCCGGGATCTTGGAAAAGAATATTATGGATTGAATGAAATTTGGAAATCAGATTGTCTGTCGTCTTCAGACTTGTCTCTTGGCAGCCAAAGTTGTTCAGCTCATGCTGTTTGTGAGAATAAATGATCTTCTCTTTTAAGACTGGCTATTCTCTCACAGCATGTGGAATTAGAAATGAAATAAGAAATAACGTCGACATTTGCTATATATGATATTCATTAGGTACATTCAGATATAATACATAGTCCAACAAGCCCGGGAGATTCCTCTATCTTGTAGAAGCTGGGTTTGGTTTGGTATTTTTTCCTAGGTTCAGTTCAATAAAACAATGCCAAGAACGTTACCATTTCTGTCCTTTCCATAGACACCTTGGTTTACTTTGGGATTCCCAATTTTCAGTCTAATTTTTTCTTTAAGGAAACTAAAGTTAGGTTGAGCTGCTTGGCTTCATTTGCACAGCTGGCCATGAGGAAAAGTAGAGTTGATCTTTTAAAATAGATAACCCAGAGGGCTTTTACCTGCCTTTTTGTTGGGTGGGGTTTTTTGGGTTTGTTTTTTTTTTCCTTCAGTAGTTTCTCAAAGGTTTGAGTCCTTAGGGTACACTTTCCACACTACTTTAGTTACGTAGTTAGTTCCTGTATTTTTATGCTATTTCAGTGTGTTCTATACTCTGAGCTATACACCTGTTATTTCTGTTAATAAAATAACTTTGTTTTTCTCTTGTTTCATCTGCTGTTTCAGTATCACCATGCTGTTTCTCCTTATTGTTCCATCATTTTGCTGAATAGAAATGGTAATGAAAAATATTTAAAGTGCTGAATACATTATGTTCTAGCACTTAAGTGAGATCTTGGTTTTGATACCCTTCTAATGTTGCTGAATTAGTTGCTTGGCTTTTTTTACCTGGCTGTAGTGCAGATACCACCCTCACCTGAATCCCACAGAAAAAAAGAAAAACTGGAGAAGAGTTTCCATCTAGGCCACCCCTGTTTTGTCCTGTCTTCACCCCTGCCCCTTCACCCTTAACTTAGTCTTTCTGTTTAATCTTCTTTGCACCTTCCCCCTCTTTTGCTGATTGACTGGATACCAAGCAAAAATGAATTCCAAATCAAATATAATAAATGCAGTTTATTATATTACACTATAAAGGAAAAATAGCATGCAGTATGATAAAAGGTAACAATACTAGTTATTATGCACAATAGGATAAAAGACCAATAGGAACAAAGCATCAGATCATTACTGCAAAGTGTTACAGAGACTAAGAAAAGGATACATCGCCAATTAAGACCTTATCCAGGCCCACACTTTGGCTGGGAAGCCTCATTGCAGCTGGCACCATGCTTCTTGGTAACTGGGAAAATTCCTATGTGGCGTGTCCACCCGTAGGTGAGGCTTCTGGCCCAGTCCCAGATCTTGCTCGCCTTTATACTCAGTGAGAAAACAAAATAGTTTACACAGTGTATGCATTTTAAGTTTAGGCTAAGTGCAGGCATGCAATATCTCATGATTCACAAGGTTCACGCATGCCAGGGACATTGGCCAGATGCCCAAGTGTGGTGGAGTTACCATCATGCCACAGCTGCACAAAATATTTATTGTCTGAATGTTCCTGCTCATATCTTGCTTGTTCAGGGGGCTCAAGACAAACACCACCTGCTTATTAAGGTTGTCCTTGTGCTCCCTGAGCTCACCGTCCAAGTTAAGGGATCCCTAATTAAAGACAAAGGCTTTTTCCTAAGTAGTAATCAATTTAATAAACTGTCACCATACCCCTGCACCCTGCCATGGTTATTTACTTCATTCTTTATTCTTTTTCTCTCCAATATGAGTTATCTCAAATAGCTCATGTTATTGTTGCTCACTTGTGTCCTATAAAAAAACAGTGAGCCTCTCTTAGGCAGGAGACAAGATGGATGCTAAAAGCACATCTTTCCTTTGTCTAGCTGTGGTTTGCTTTGCAGGACAAATTAGTTTTTACGGACAGCAGTTGGGTTTCTCTTGAATAGTGGGCAAAGGATGAAAGGGTGCAATATGAGTTTGGTTTTCTCATAATACATTGAAATTGGACTGAACCAAAACCTGAGGATGTTCTGTTGTCACAAGTACTTGTATACTACGAATACTGAAAGTATGAATACTGAATACTAATACCTGAACACATTGTCTACAGAAAAGAAAAAAAACCCAAGATTTTTTATTCTGCTTCCTTTCTGAAGTCTCTTTGCCTTGATCTGAAAAAGTGGGTCTGTCCTGTCATGCAGGGCGTTAGACTCTTTTTGCTATCCACAAATCTGATCGATGCTGTGAGGTGTGACAAAAATGATTTGTCTATTAGGTAGGAGCTAACTGTCGAATTTTTTCATTCATCATCCAGCTACATGGGAATTGCTATATAATTGTCCTAGAAGTAGAAAGCTTCAAGGATCTTGTTACCAATTCCTTCAGCGTGCCAGACCACATACTTGCTCTCTGTTGATTTTTAATAAGGGTGTTCAATACTGTCTACAGTTTCTATTCAATATAGGGACTCAAACTTCTACTGTGTGACTGGCCATAATGGCTCCTTGGAAGTCATTAGGTTCTATCAGGCAGTTAATTCAGATTTAATGACCTCAGAATGGTTATGTATTGACAAGAATAAGCAGAAGATGATAAATTGCCATTATCGAAAGAATGATTTCTGTCTTATTGTGATACTGAAGAATAATCTATTGTACAGGTTTTTTCACTCTCTTAATTGTTGCTTGTTAAACATCCTTAAATCTATAGAAAATATATTTATTTTTTTAACAAGAACTATTTTGAAATTATGTTAATGTTCAAGTCTTAATTTGGGGACAAAAGGAGCTTCAAAGCTGGGAAAATTCATTGTCTGAAATGGGCTTTATCTGTCAGCTGTGGTATAGAAGACGGCTCTCCCCGCAGCTCCTGCAGCTGCAGTGTGACCTGTTCAGGGCAGAGTGGAATTCATGCTGCCGTGTTTTCGTTTGTTCTGCATCTAAACCAGGAGTCAACTCTACTCTGGTGGCACAGTCAGTTTTTGAAAACTCTGACATATAATTAAAATGTCTTTTATAAGATAGGGGGGCTATCATCGCACTGAACTCCTGCAGCTAACAACAGATGTAGCCAACAGGATTCAGTGGTGTCAGTTGCCTCCTTCCTTACATAAAGCCTGGAAACCTAGTTGTAAGGTTAAATGTTAACATGCATTGTTTTATTTTTTTATCATTTTAGAGCACAATCACAGATTTCTGGGTGATTTTAGAACAGTATTTCTTCTCTAGACTAAATGTTGTAAACTTACAGACTTGCTAGATCTTTTGGTGATGTTTAAGTGACATACTTTATTTCAATTTCAAATGGAACATACGAAAAGGAACATACTAAAAGCTACAATTTCATAATATATGTGGGATTTCACACCCTCTTAAATACAGATTAAAATATTGTGGACAAGACCAGTATGGGGGACCCACTCTTACTGCTTTTTATAGAGGCTGACTTCAGCTTGCATGCAGATCAGTATCCCTCTGTCGCTGATAACTGATGAGATGGCTCTTAATGTATTTCCAGGTCATGCTTTTCAGTGAGGGGGAAATTCATGTCATAGAGCTTTTTGCAGTATCTAGTTTAATTTCTGTTCGGAGTTCCTGCCAATAGCAGTATGTACTTTTTTAATACTCTGATTGTCAGTGATTTCCTTTATCCATTTGTTCCTTGTTTGGGATCTTGGTACCAGCCTAGGTAGCTTGAAGTGAAATGTTTTGGCAGCTAAACTTGCATGCCAACTTCCAGAGCATGTCTAAGGCATTAAAAACCTGTAGTGCGTTCTAAGCAGAATGGTAAAGTATACTCAGTTTTTAGTTAGGTAGCACATTTTAATCATTTGTTTCATTTAACAGGTGATTGCTTGTTTTATCTGTACAATTTCAGAGACTCTGTGAGCTTCAGGTCAAGTAGGAGGCTCAAAGATGGAAGTCAGGCCATGTCTAGAGCAGGTTCACCTGGACTGGGTGATACTGCCCTTTCACTGCTTGTGAGCTTTATGGGGGGGTTGGCAGCCATCTGCCTATAAAAGCAGCAGGGCTTGCAAGTTGCTTCATGCCAGGAATGCTTTTTGTTTGGTTTTTTTTGACAGTGCCTTTAGTGCTGGAAAATATTAATCACAGCAACTAGCTACAATACTAATCTGTCACAGTACTACAGGAGATAGCACGAGGCTTCTGTATTTTAAATTCTAACACTTTAAATTCTAAAAATCTGCCTTTGTAAGTAGTGATGTTGCAAGAAAGCATTTCATGTAATAAGTACAAAATCTTTTATTTGAATTCATAAAAAACTCAAGTTGTTATACAAATTCACTAAGCCAGTCACACTGGGACAACCTGTTGCTTCATCACAAAGGCTCTTTATATTCAGTTGTCTTACTGCTTCCCAAATTAGCAGTAAAGGGGACATTACCTCTCAAGACTTTACTTGATAAATGTGTCCCTCTCCCACCATCTCCAGCATGAATTGCCCGTATCTGCTGAATTTTATTTTCTCTGGCATGAAAAGTGGGTGAATTTTGCATCTTGGTGAAGCTGAGGCCAAATTTGAATAGCGTAGATGAAATCTTAAGAAAAACACACTTATGCAGTTCTTCACTTATTGTGAGTGCTTAGCACTTACCATTCAGTGCCTAGGAGAAGTGACAGGATGAGTTCTAGTATCATCTATTTAAATTTTTTATTTTGACTATTGCCCTTAGTGGATGCAAGTGACTAATTTCTGTTTCCACAGTTTCTTCATCAATACAAATTCACACTTACATTTCACCCTTGAACCACACCTGGAGCTAGTGTTGGACTGGGACTTTTCATAAGCAACTGAGTGCAGTTTAGGATTCAAAAGGAAAATTATACAAATGTTTTCATATACAAGATTTTGACCATTGATAATTTCAAGCACTGTAAATTTTATTAATGTATTGTGTTACAGTAGACACTGTTTTTGCTGTAATTTGTTTTGTTGGATCTAATCACAGTTCTCTTTGGGGGGGGGGGGGGTTGTTTTGTTTTATTGGGGTTTTTTATTTTGTTATTGGTTTGGTTTGATTTTCCCTCTGTGGAACTTGATAACTCTTGTTTACCATCTTGGGAGAAGGCATGCTCAAGAGAATACTTCTGTCTTGTATTTATTTTCATTTGATGTAAAAAGTAAAGAATTTAATGGGGTTTTTCCCTCATAAATATTTAAACTTATGGTGACAAATCCAAAGAGAATGAACTTGAAGCAGAGTATTGCAAAGATGCTTGAGAAAAGTTTGTTTTGGGGACCTCCTCCCAAGCATACAATGAATAAAAGAACTCCAAGGGGATTGATCTGAGCAATTAAAGGCTGAGGGGAGTGTCAAATGGACGGATATGAGCAAGGCAAAATTGCATTTGTTGGGGCTGGTGAGATGGAGGTTGCACTGATGGAGATGCAGTGAAAGCATGATTGCCAATTTCTAGCTATGCATGGTCAGGAAGTTCTTACACAGAAGAATTCTTATATGAGAAAATCTAACTTAAATGTAGTTTAGATGCCAAGTATCAACTTCAGTTAAGGCAATAGATAAGGAATAATATGAGTATGGTATGTGGGGTTTTTTGCTTACCAAGAAGTCTCTGTGAGGGATTTACTAAGCTGCCTGTTGTTTTGATGCCATACCAACTATTTAAATTACAGCCTATCAAAGGAAGATAGGATCAGTCTTTGCAAGTAAAGTTGAAGAAGGAATGTAACTTCTAAACATGTGATTTCTCTATGTCAGTACACTTAATTATATTTTCAGACCAAGGTTGCTACACTGACCTGTAATTATTCTTTGACTGTTAATGCAAGTTATGAAATATTACAGAAACTGAATGCAATCTTTTATGACAAAGTATTTGAGCCTTGATGGGTAATAAAGTCAATGAGATAACCCAACTATTAAGAAAGGAAAGACCATCCCTCTGGAACACTGGGTTCTCTTTCATCTGTTAAGTCTCTTCACATCACCTGTGCCTGGAATCTCATTCAGTTAAACTAGTAGACATTTTTAAACAACATGCTTTTTAATCCACTTTAGGAGCATTCATCTAGTTTAACAAAATTTTGGAAGCTAAGAGACTGAACATGGAAGGTGGAGACGCCAAGCCTCAGAACTGTTGCTGTTTCAGATGTGATCCCTGAGTGTACCACCATTACTGTACAGGGGACTTTTTTTCTTTAAGTCAGTACCAACATGCATGTATTTTTTCTGACAGAAGGCCGTACTTGTCTTTATAGGCTCTGTTAGTCCATGTTTTGGACTCTTCAGCCACAAGCAGCCAAGTAAATGTCCCAGGAGCGGTAGGTAGGCTGAGTCCTTAGGGCTGGCTTTGCGCAGGCGCAGCCAGCTCTGACATGCGCTGGGCATGGACCGGTGCCAGCAGCAAGCTGGGAGGGAGAAAACAGCCATTTTACCCCTTATTTTCACACCTGTTCACTGGCTGGATTTCAGAAGGAGATGCCAAAGCAGGATGTTTTCAAGGATGTTTGGGGGCCAATCAGCATATCTGTGCATAAGTTGTTCAAATACTTAATTGCACTTATTACTGAAAGTGGGTGGCTTATTTCTGGTCTGGATTTCCAGACTTATTTCTGCCTAGCTTTGTTCTCCAACCACCAGACCTCAGTTGCTTCTTTCCGATAAAGCTGTTGTCAGAAATCTTTTCCCAGTAGAGATTTTCTAAATCAAATTAGTAGTCCGCTGCCTGGCGGATGAGTGTAACTGATGGGGCTTCTTAACCATTCTTCATTAGCATTGCCTTTTTTAGCGTTAGCTTGAAAGAGCAGGTTGTGGTCAGCTGTGAGTGTGCTCCTCACAGCCTTTCCCATGCTCCTGGGCACAGCCTGGCCATCAAAGGCATCCAGATCCGCCTTGTCGCTGCTTTGATTGGGTTTTGTGCAGCTTTAGAGGGGACTCGGTGCTCTTACATCCTCAGCACCAGGCACTCTTACCTGTTCAGAAACACACCAGCAAGCATCCTGGTAGAAGCAGGCATGTTGTTTGAAAATCTGGGTTGTAAAGGCCGCACATGTGAGATGGGAGCTTTTGAAAATCAGACCTTGAATGTGCAGGTGGCTTAACTGATCTCGGTGCAAATGCTGGTGACCTTTTTCCCTGTTCAATAAATTAAAGGTTAAATTTGCATAATTTGTTGGTAGTTATTTAGATCAGCACTTCTTTCCACTCACATTTGTACAGACTTTAGTTTAAAAAAAAAAAAAATAACCTGTAAAAGATGGAGAAGGATGTCAAATGTGCTAGAGCTGCCCCCCATTTCGTCTTCCCATACTAAACCCTGCTGTGTCCTGCAGAGGCAGTGAGAGGAAGGGGTAGGCAGAGGGGAATCCTCTTCTCACAGAGCCTGATAAAACTGTGGAACACATTGCCAGACCATATCATCAAGTTTTGGGGAATAAGAAAAAAAAAAAAAAAAAGAAAAAGAAAAGCAATTAGTCATGGAAGGAAAATCCAGCAAGGTTAGTTAAACAGTGTGGTACTCACTGCTTTTGGCTGGGGGTGTTTGGTGAGCCCCTGTCGGGAAAGGGGAGCCTGGAAGGGATGGCCTTTGCTCAGGCTGCCACTCGTAAATTCCTTCCTGGTTTGAAATAAAATTTTCTTTTTCTAAATGGGACTGAAATGTACTACGCTTAACTGCAGCTTCAGGAAAGATGAAGATGAAATTAATTGGTCCATGAGAGATTAAAAGGCAAAGATATTTAGGAATGCTTCTGAACATTACAGAAATGTTTTCAGTCAGTCCGAGCTTTGGGTGATTTGTTTTGGGGATTTGTTTACGCTGGCTGTAGCCTTTCCAGCAGCCACCACCCCAGCACAAACCACATTAACATTGAAGACAGGTTGTTGTCATTAAGAGTTTAAAAAGAAAGAGAATTTTTATGCTTTCGTAACAGTATCACAGACTTTAAATTGCCTGAAGTTGTGAGAGTAAGCACTGAAAATACTGAGTAGCATTCTATTTCTGTGATTTTTGTGACTTGTCAGGAAGCTTATTTGTTCCTGTTTGATTGCTACAGTACTTCAGTAACAAAGTTCACAATTTCACAAAATGTAAACTTGTAATTAAATATTTATGAAACAAATCTAAAAACAGTGGGAGGAGTGATCATTTGCACTGCCTATGACTTCTGAATTGGATATTTTTTTTTTGCTTTTAGATTTTTGTTTGTTTGTGTGGAGACAAGCAAGGCCTTCCCTTTGATCCAGTAACTTAAAAAAATCCATTGTGCAGTTTATACCAACAGCAGCCAAAACCATTTATGCCTGTTGCAGAGAATATGTAGAGATACCTCAAATGAAGCCAACCACAAAAACTTTGTTTGTTTTTTGAAATCTTGTTTTGCTTTTGGGGTTATACATCTAGGGGAAAATTGGAGGAAAAGGTTGGATTTCAGGTTAAGTTTTTCTTAAAATTTGAGGATGTATTGCCTTGAGATTAACACGTACTAACTGATGATTTTCCAAAACCTTTTTTTAATGATTTAGCATAGGTGTGTTGGGGGAAGTAGTCATAAATAAATATTGGATGTTAGTTACTTAGTCTCATGATCAGATTAAAGTTTGCTTTTGTTAAAGTCATCGAGAAATATTTAGGATGTGAGGATCCTGGGTTTTTCTGTACTTGTATTAGTCTATGTACTGAAATGTATTGCCTCTGTAAGTGAACTATAGTACATGTAGTCAAACACATTTTCTAAAAAAATATCCTGCAGAACCAGTTGTACGGTCTTTGTTAATTTGTCAGAATTTTTAAACTTAACTTTGCAGTTGTTGTACTAAGTGTGACCAGGGAAATTAAACTAATTATGTAATAAAGTATTTAGGGACAATGTAGTTGAAATGGAATAGTTGATCATCATTGGATAGTTTTTTAAATTGCTGTGTGGCCCTAGCACAGAAATGTTACTCGAGTTAATGTAGGGTTGCTGGCTGTCACTGTGTAGAGAGGGAACTGTTGCTCACTTTGCTTGTATTACCCCAAATGCAAATCTTTCCACCACCAGTGTGATAGGTATCACCTGGTTATCCAACAGAAATAGCTAGCGATTAGTGCAAGCTTGCTGATTATTTCCAGCATCCATGAGTGGTTTTCTTAATCAAAGCTGCTGCTAATAAAGTAAATGTCTGTGAGGCCAAGCTGTCACTAAGGGAAGGATTTGAGGTATTTCATTAGAGTACTGTGGGGTCCTTAGGTGCTTTAAAACGTATTTACATTGGCACTCATGTGTTACAATTTACCTTTGAAAAATAAACTAATACACAAAGCATGTAACTTTGCCAGGGACTTTCTTTAGCTCATGTATTTTAGTCATTGCCAGGCACCTTTTCCTTAGAATATTTTTTTGGCAACAGTTTCTAGCCTGTTTGAATAACATTGCTTTGTTCACTCTGAGGAGTTTCTCCTGGTTTATAAAATGGGGCAGGGGTGAAATCCTTGTATATTTAGATGTGTTTTCTGTGTGTAACATAACCACCTAAACTATGTTTTTGTATCTCTCTGAGGTTAAATGAATGGCTTTATTCCAGTGGAATTTAGAGCAGATATTGCCTGCTGGGTCTGACTAAACTTTACCTATACTAAAGTAGAAATTCTGATTTTCTTCCTCTCTCCCTTGCCTCTCCCCATCTCAAAATTTTACCTCAGTCCCTACCACAGCTGCTAGCACTCCTGATGCTGTTGACAAATACTTGGAGACACCTGGAGACGAGAATGAACATGCCCATTTCCAGAAAGCCAAGGAGAGACTTGAAGCTAAGCACCGTGAAAGGATGTCTCAGGTAAGGGGAAATTTCTTTATTCTTGAATGTGGGAGTTTTGTCTGTCAAGTCATACAATGGTCATATTTCCCAAAGCTTCAGCCCACTGCCCTGCCTGGTTACAGTGCTGTAAATACACCATTTACTGCCTTTCTGACCCTGTCTAGAAATTCAGCTGGCTGGGACATAACTTTTGCTGTTGGGTCACAGCTGCAACTGTAAGTCGCTACAGTTACTTGTGCTGGTAAAAAGGAGAAAGAAAAAAAAGGGTTAAAAATCACTGCCTTCTGTGTGGAAGACTATCTGGGTTTTGAGATTATTCTTGTTTCGAAGTAAAGATCTTGATCACTGTATTAGTCATCCATCCTTTGCAGCAGCTGATAGAGATTGCTTGTGATTAGCTTCGTTCTCTGTTTGTACACATACATGGCCATGTCCTGGGGTAATATAGACCACCTATGTTCCTGTAATGATCTTGAGCCTCAAGGTAACATGAAATGCATCTAAAGCTGAAGAAAAGGGCAAAAATCACTGCTTTGGAACTGAACCGAAATCCAACTGAATCAACTTTTTTATTTCCTTTAACCAAAAAGATTTGTGTAGCCTGAAACTGTACACTGTTTATAATCCCATGGAATTATAAACAGGGATGAGCTATCCACTGTCTCAGAAATAAGGTTTATAATAGCAATGCCAATTAAAAAATGAAAAAATTGTCACAGTTCTGCGCTAACAAATTAAAAATACAAGAGGTTTAAAGGAAAGCCTGTGGTGCATATTTTTTTAAAAACAGAAAAAATAATGTAGTATTATTCAGATGCACTCCATATATCTATGTAGCTATTTTACTGTAGTTTTTCATTGTAACTTTGTTCCTCGGTTGCATTTTTAGTGTTCCTGTGTATTACTTGACACATTAACCTTTAGCTCTGTGCTGAAATGTTTGAGTAAGCCTGAAGTTAAGCTCTTCGAATAAGTCCCCGTCTACTGGCACTGTAGCTATGCCTGGCACTTCTCTAATAAATGGAGCAGGGCATCTTACCTGAAGCAGTCATCTGATCAGTGCAAATGAGATGCGGAGAATATTACATTTAATAGATGGAAAAACATGTGCTCCTCTTCTTCCTTTGCTTGACAAGCATTGTAGCCCAAACAAGCTGTCTCCTTCATGAAGAGAGAAAATAGTACCAATGTAATGCTTTTTTAAAGTGGTATCATTTCCCATCCTCTGGAAAGTTAACAACTTCATTAAAACAACCAGTGGGCGAGGTGTGAGTGTTGCTGAGCGTGGGTGCGTGCAGCACCTGGCTCAGAGCCAGCATGAAGCCATGGGGTGAGCTGGGAGCGTGGTGAGCAATGGCTGGCAAGGCAGCAGTGTGCTGCACTCCTGCCTAGGGAGCGGCTCATCCCAGTCCTCTCCCTAACAAATCTCTGTGTGCCTCTCTGTGTTTGGGAAGGGCCAGCTTGGAACGATGGAGGAGAGAGATCCTGCCCCAGCTAGGCATGTGGACGGCTGCTGGTTATTTCCTCCCTTTGAAACAGCCTTGTTCTAAAAAATGCTGTAGGAGCAGATTTCCTCAAAGTGAAGGACAGTCAGTGTAAAGGGCACGTTTCCCGGGAGCAGTCCTCAGATTCTCACTGCAGTTTCAGGTTTGTCTCCAAAATCCCAGTAAGTAAAGGTTAAGCTTAGTAATTAAGGGCAGTATTCGGGTGAACTGTGTATTTTGTTTTCTGCAAAGCTTATGGTTTGTGGAAAAACTAATGAGATGCAGTGGCACCCAGAAAATGTCATACAGAGAGAACGTACAACACATCAGTGCTTGAGGCCAGCAAAATTACCCGGGAAAAGCACTGAACTGTAGCATCGGAAAACTTCTGGGTAAACGCGCTGCACATTTTGCCATGCACGTTTGGGGCAACCTCACAAATGAAGGCCGTGGTTCAGGGGTTTGACTGAAGATCACACTGGTGCTGCCATGTGTTCTGCCCTTTTTAGCACATCACGCTGGTGATGCTGCGTGTTCTGCCCTCGTTAGCACGTTCCCAGCCATCCTTTCTGTCAGTGCTAATGAGCGTACAGCTGCGAGGTGAGGCAGGTCAGCTCCCTCATCTCACTGCAGTGTCACTCTTCCAAAAAAAAGTGAAATAACCAACTCTGGCCACTTCAGCAAGCTAAATCAGACCTGGGAAACAGCAGCACGATAAGTACATCAAGAAAGAAAGACCTTTGGTCTTTAATTTGCTTAAGCTGCTTATGAAATCACAACTTAAAGTACGTATGTCTTGAAGTATACAGGACCCCTGCAGAGTTTTGAAGAAGAGAGCAAAATTTTTAAAACTTAGTTTTCCCTTCTATGCGTAATTTTTATACACTATTGAACCTAACCTCTCCCAGTTAAAATTTCAAATATTTTAAAAACCGAAGATCTTACAGAGAAGTATAAAAAGCCAGCTACTTTACCATTCTGTGTTCCCTCATGTGAACTCTGATATGTTTTAGTTCCATACCACAGGTCTCCTTTTCTGGCAATTTATTTTAAAATTGTGTTTTTTATTTTCTTTAAAATATGTTTAAGATATGTTCTTAATGTATATTAATTAAAAATTACTTTGAAGCTGTTACTTGTAATGTTAAAAATATTGCTAAATAGATAAACTCGGTAAGCTTTTGCTGTCGATGTTTTTCTTTTCAAAAAGTTAACAAGTGAGTCACTAGCTAAGTTCTTCAGCTGCACTAGACATAGTTTGGGTTTTATTTTTGGGGGGGGCGATTATAATGCAGTAAGAATGCCCATTTTTATTCTGTTGAAAAAAGAGGAAATGGTCAGTGGTTTCAGGAAAATGATCACATCGTTCTTCAATCTTGGTAAGTGTCATAATCTGAAATGAATTGGTTTGTTCACAAAATACGGATATTTCTTTTATTTAATAAAGCAGCAAGTTTTAAAACAGTATTTGATTTGATGCACACTTAGCAACAGCCAGTTAACTAATAAAAAAATCAGATGCATTCTAGTTCACATAAAATGTAATCATCTAAGGAGTAAGGAAGTTTATCACTTAAAAAATTAAATTAAAATTAAATATTTTGATCAAAACATCAGGGCAGATGCAAGTATTCTGTGTATCCTCTTTCTGAGGCTTCCCTTTGTTTACCATGAAATTCTGACAACTTGATTTTTTTATTCTTGCATGAAGACATTCACACAGGCAGAGACCCAGCTTCTGTCAGTGGTTGTGTTGGTTCATAGTTCACAGCCCCTAAAACTCTCTTGCTATGGGAGTATGTGGTCTTTCTGTACGATAACCTGACACCCCTATGGTTCAGAATGGTTAATCGCTTCTGCTCTTAAGTGTCTGTCCCTTTAGGCTACAGGCCATCAAAGTTTTTCTGCCTTTACATCTGCACTGCACCTGGATCAACAAGGCTTCTAAACTTTCCTAGGCAGTACTGTAAAGAGAATTACATTGGCATACAATTTTAAGCTTTTCCCAATAATTATTAATGCAGCTCCAAATGACAACAAAGCTATATTCCCATGCAAACAGGGTAGCCATGCAGCAATGCATGTGTAACCTTTACACGTTCATTATTCTCTGACGTCTAACAGGGAGAGATTATGCTAACAAACTGCAGGATGCTGTGGTTCTTGTTTCCTGTTTTGGTACAATTCCCCTTTACTTCTTCCTCTTTCCAGTTTGTTAACTCCTGTACAGCTCCCTCGTTTAAATACTTACTGCTAAATAACCTGGCAGAACCAGATATTGAACCTTTACTCAAGGGAGCGGTATATTTATACATTTCTCTCCTCAAACATCTTGTGACATCCTTGTGTCTTAAATTTACTCTTCCTCTGGCTGTTTACAGTATTTTAGGAATCATAGCATGTACAGTACTTATGATAGGAACTTAATGATAGCCTGTCTCATAGCATAGTCTTGCATCTTGGAAGTTCATTTCCAAAGAAATCATCTGAAAGTACTGCAGTCCTCAACCAGCCCGAACAGAGTTGGTGTGGTGTTCAAGGGTTTTTTTGGATCATTGCATGCAACTAGTTCCAACATACTGGAGAGGTCCCCAGCTGATTCTTAGTGCCAGTGGCACCGTAGAATTATAGAACAGTGTGGGTTGGAAGGGACGTTAAAGATCATCCAATTCTAACCCCACCCAGACTGACCTTGAACACTTCCAGGGACGGGGCACCCACAGCTTCTCTGGGCAGCCTGTTCCAGTGTCTCACCACCTGCACTGTAAAGACTTTCTACCCAATAGCTAATCTAAATTTACCTTCTTGCAGGTCACAACCAATAGCCCTTGTCCTAATGCTACATGCCCTTGTAAAAAGCCCCTCCCCAGCTTTCTTGTAGGCCCCCTTTAGGTACCAGAAGGCTGCTGTAAGGTCTTCCCAGAGCCTTCTCTTCTCCAGGCTAAACAACCCCAACTCTTTCAGCCTGCCTTCACAGGAGAGGTGCCCCAGCCCTCTGATCATCTTTGTGGCCCTTCTCTGGACTCACTCTGTCAGGTCCATGTCCTGCTTCTGTTGGGGGCCCCGGAGCTGAACACAGTACTGCAGGTGGGGTCTGATGAACGTGGAGTAGAGGGGGAGAACCACCTCCAGTCTGCTGGTTACTCTTCTTTTCATGTAGCCCAGGATACAGTTGGCTTTCTGGGCTATGAGCGCGTGTTACCGGCTCATGTTCAGTTTTTCATCCGCCAGTAGCCCCAATTCTTTCTCCTCAGGGCTGCTCTCAATCCATTCTCTGTCCAGCCTGTATCAGTGCTTGGGATTGCCCTAACCCATGTGCAGGACCTCGCACCTGGTCTTGTTGAACTTCATGAAGTTTGCACAGGCCCACCTCCCAAGCCTGTCAAGGTCCCTCTTAAGAGTATCAACCACATCACTCAGCTTGGTGTCATCCGCAAACTTGCTGAGGGTGCATCCAGTCCCACTGTCTGCACCCGTGACAAAGGCATTCATAATACTGGTCCCTGTATTCCCTAGATCCCACCATCTCTATTATTGTGTGTGGGGAGGCTATTTTCTTCCATGAAACTTGACTGTCAGGTTAGTAGGAATACCCCCCTCAGTTACAGTCAGGGCTCTTTGGAGAGGTTTAATGATGTTATTACCAGAAAAAGGCTCAAGACTTAAGTGAGGCACAAAAGCCCATGACAAATGTAGGCATCTTACTGGCACAACCGACCTTCTAACTAAGCAAACCTTCAGGCAAGCACCTCTGCTGGTCTGATTCCTGTAACCCAAATGTCTCTCTTAAATTCTTCTCTTGCAGATATGCTTCGGTGCCCCAGTGTAAAAATGGGAGTAAATTCTGCTCTTTTCAATATAATGAGGTTTTTGTACTTGTCATTCATTATTAGGAGTGATGCTATGTTCCATACTTCCTTTTTCCCTCTTGGTGTCCCCTGCAGCCCGATTTCAAAAGGAGTCAGGCAGGCACAAAGTCCTGAGTTCTGGAGAGGTTCAACTTTGAAATGGCTTGCTTCTTAAATCTCAACCAAAGTTGTGATTTTCCCTGAACAAAGCCGCCAGGCCTTGAAGAACTGTAAATCTGTATGGCTTTGATAGGTCTGTGTTGTCAAAGAAGGAGAATAGGGTTTTTTAGCACATAGAGACCAAGTTCAGCCTTTTTCTGCACATGCGTATCTGGGGGATTGTTTTTTCCCTGTCTTGCTCTTCGGTTTCCTACGGAGTGCTACAGCATATTTCTTAGTCATTCGTAATTCTCTAAAGTGATGACCTTCGGTGAGAAGAGAAGTTTTCTCTGGGTGATAGAATGGCTGCCCATAGATAGCTGTATCTTCAGTTAGTTAGCATACACATGGAAATGCTTTCAGCTATTGAAGTCTTCTCAGTTGCAAAAATCAGCACTCAAAGCACAGCAATCTTTATGTTGTTTGTCGAAAGCAGCCGTGTCATTCTGGGTTTTTTCACAGGCTGTTCGCTCTTGTTGCACCAGAGCTGAACTCTGAAATTTACATCCCTCCCAACTAGCTGTGTAGGCTGTCAGTTTGTCATCCTGCCTTCCATGCCTTAAAAGGTTTAGAGAAATAAAACAGGCAGAGAGACCTGGTCTATCCAAAGGTCTCCTTATCACATTACCCACAATACTTGTTTTCATCATATGGATTAGCAGAGGGTTGGTTTGAGGGATAAAGGTGGCAAGAAAACTGTTCTGAAAACCCATCAACTGCTCATTCAGAGTGAAAAAGAGTATTAGGAAGATATCAGAGATGTGATTTAAAGACATAAAAGGAGAGGAGGGAGAAGAAAATCATCAAGTTGCTAACCTAGGCCAGTGCTCAATCTTGAACACATCATCATAGTTTATAACTTGAATTAATGCCATAATTTCTGAGTCATGTGTAACATTCACATCCTGGCACCAGTGGCATGTCAGGTCTATAGAAAGGTACTGCCTGTGTACATGAATGTAGTTTTCTTGGTCACTACGGTCATACGACCTAAGCATCCAATTAAGAGATGAATACTTAATGTGCATTTAATACGCAGCAGCACTCTGAGCATTAGTAAGTTGTTTTTTTTCCAGAACACATCACGGTGCTCTAAATTGTAGTGTCAGTTCGTGTCCTCTAGTCCTGCATTGTCAGAGAAGTGGTAAAATCTCCCCTGCCAAAGTACTGGGGAAGGTAGCTGGTGGTGGGGCAACCTGTAACTTCGGTACGCTGCGCATTGTGTTCTCTGTCCTCAGCTCCTACTACAGCCCCTTGCAGATGAATTTTCATGTGTCCTTGCAGTTTTGGTTTCCTGCCTCCTTAGAGCTTGGCTACAATTTGCAAACCAATGTGTATTTGTCTGATAAGAAGATAATGTAAACTGAAGAGGTACTTTTAGGCTGCCACTTTATGTAGGTTGTAGTACAATTCCTGGGACTTAAGTTTCAGCTTACAGTTCCCAGTAAAAAAGCACAGTGAGGTTAAGACTGTGATTGCAAAGTACTTGACTTCAGGTCTTTGTGTTTACAACTGCTGTGTAACCATACCCCTGCTGAAACCCAGAAGCAGACAAAGCAGTTTCCCACTTCAAAGTTCTCAGCACCACATTAACTTCCCAAAATACATGTTTCCACTCTCTTGGGCTGTTACTGAGGCCAAAATCTCTTACAGATAAATAATTTCATTGATACTAAGTTGATCTGTTTTTACTATGACAGGTTCATTGGTGTCTTGAAACACATTCCCAGGCTTTGGGTCAAAAGGAAGATGACTGCTTGACAACAAAATCCCATACATTGAGTCAAACTTGAGTGCAGGTGTCCGCAGGCTAGTTAATCATTAGGGTCTACAACCATGTATAGAACTGAGGGGGTATTAGATTTTAAGGACTGGGACTTGTAAAAGTCTCCTTTGATCCCAGGTTTGGTTTGTTGATTATTATTTTTTAAAGTCACAGGCTCAGCCAGGTACCTTGAGGCACCACCAGTGCTCTACAGTCTGTCCATCAAGGAGCCTGATTAGCAGTGTCCAGCATATGGGAAATCTGGGGAGCCTGAGTTAGGATCTGAGTGGTGGAGGCTCAAGTTTCAGACATGAGACACAGCAGGTCTAATTTGTCCTGCCTTTGGTATTGGTCTTGGTAAAATTTCAGTCATGCATGCAGACTGTGAGCTTTTCTAAAATCCCCTTTAGAAAGGGAGTGTTTGACTATTTCTATTAAGTAATATGAAAGTGTATGAGAAAGGTAAGAAAGGAAATTCACATTTTGAGTAATTTCTTCTAGGTTTCTTCTGTTTTCTTAGGACATTGTACTAATCCTGCAACTAAACAAGTCACTTGTGTGTACTGCATTTGATGAGAGCAATTGTTCCTGCATAAAATGTGATATCAGAGGAGATTGCTGTCTCGGTGTGGAATGAATGAAGTCCCTAAGTAAAGACACAAGAAGGTTTCAGATGTTATGACAGCAAGTTAAAGAGTAGCTCATTCCCTGACTATTGAAATGCTGCCCTTTGTTACAGGAGGAGGTAGCCTCTCATGTTGCTGAAAGGAATGGTACTGAAAGTTCTCCTACATAATTTTTCTGTCAGCATCATACTTGAGATATAAATACATTCTGTACTTGATGTGTTGGACACCTATTTCTGGATAAAATAGTACAAATTGCATGTAATTCTTGATCTGTCCTACTCGAAGGCCAGCAGTGTAGTCCGAATGCATCTGAACGTTTTTGTGGTACCAAAAGAAGCATCAATTAGAACAAGTTGGAATTCACTCATTTTGACCAAGGGCATAAAATAGATGGAAGCAGTTTCCTTTCTGTTTGAGATGAAAAGAGGTTGGTGTTTTCACCCACAGAGACCTCCACCTCTGTCACTTGAGGGCTGGTTAATGGCTGTGTTGCTTCACAGTGGAGTTGTGAGAGGTTAGCATGATGTTCAGACAAAGAAGTACTGTTTTTGTTTAATTTGATGACAGGATCCTACCTTTGTTAAATGTTGTAACTGCTTTTTTTAATAGAGATAAGAGGAAGAGAGGAATTTAAAAAGATGACTGTGGGAGCTGCAGTGCTTGGTTCTTGCTAAGCCCTGAGACGAGAGGAGAGTACAAAAGTCATGCTCCTTGTTTTGTTCGTTAGGTCATGAGAGAGTGGGAAGAGGCAGAACGCCAAGCAAAGAACTTGCCGAAGGCTGACAAGAAAGCTGTTATCCAGGTAAAGGAAAATGCAGCCACAACCTTAACTAACTGGGACCACAGATGAAATACAAGGATGCTGGGTGTAATAAGTTTTAAAACCTACGTCTGTGGGGATTAATGTTATTCTCTGCTCTTGCTGTTGCTATTTTTGTTTCCAGCTCTTAGTGTCTGCTGGGTGTCTCTGTACTTTGCAGCCAGTCCCTGGAACAGTTGTGCAGGACATTGCTCATGACTTCATGGAGGGGTAGAATTTTGATTGAATGTAGATTTGCCTTCCATAAGAACTGAGAACTCAGTTCCCATGGGCCCCTTTCAAAATCTAGGCCATGATCAACTAATAAAAGCTGCCGGACCTAAGCTCGAAGCAGAGATGGAAAAATGTGATTTAAGGAAGGAATCACCATCGGTTTTATCTGAAAGAAATCCTCAGCCAAAAATCATTTTATCCAAAATTATACTATAATTCAAAAATTCTGACGAGCCAGACACTCCTTGAATCCCACTGTGCCGGTATTATTCAGTACTGCTGGAATGTTTTCGATGCAGAACTGTAAAAAGGTAAAGTTCAGAACCAGATTGCTTTGCGTATTAGATTCCACAGCTTTGCTCTCAGTACATTTTACCCAGTCAGTCTTTTCCTTCATTGGAATAAGTTTGGCTCAGTTTTTCTTCCTGGTGGCCAGTTTATAAGAAACGGTGACTGATCGGGTTGGAACACCCCCACCCCCTCAATGTAATTTGCTCGTTGAAGTCACATCGATGGTTCCTGATGGCAGGGGACATGTGCTTGTGAACTCCTCCCATCTCTAGGCACAGTCTTTAGCGCTGAACCACTGTCTCGGGGGCAAATGAAGGATTCACTGGTGGTAGTGCTGAACATGTCAGGAATATTTTGTTAGATTAATAAATTATGACCAGGTGTTCAGGAATACAGGGCATCTGCTGTTCCCACTTGAAATCAGTGGAAGGTGTGCTCAGTGCCCAGTTCCTGGGAGCCAAGCTGTACTGACATGGGGCGAGATTTTGGTGATTTGTGGGCAGAGGTGTTTATGGCCACTGGTCTCTGAAGATGTCTTCACTGTTCCTGTTTTCAGCATTTCCAGGAGAAAGTAGAATCACTGGAACAAGAAGCAGCGAATGAAAGACAACAGCTGGTGGAGACTCATATGGCACGGGTGGAAGCCATGCTGAATGACCGTCGCCGCATTGCTCTGGAGAACTATATCACAGCCCTGCAGACTGTCCCACCCAGGGTAAGTGCAATACCACAAGCTCTGTCAGCTGTGTCAAAATGCCTGTACCGTAGTCATCCCAGGAAAAAAGAATGTGTGCCCAGGTGCAGTCCAGCTATGTAACAGTGAGCGTGTTCCCTGTGCAAAAGCTACTACAGTAGTCAGCTAGTTAGAAAATTAAAAGTTTAGACTTTGTGTGTGCATAAATGTAGGCACAAGCACACACTCCCCGTACATACCTATAGATAGATACATACATACGTAAAGATACTTAAATAAATAATATGGAAGTGATTTGGTTGTCAGAAATTGTAGCTATTCACAGATCCTGCAAAACGATAATGAAGCATCCCTCCAAGTGATGCAGAGTAGGATACTTCGTGTCAAAATGGAGCTTAAGGATGAGGGTGGTTGTGATTTTCTGTTTTCTTTGTTGAAATGTTTGGTGAAGGATCTTGTGAGGATTGGTGGATGGTGTGAAGATAGCATGCTAGCAATGCAAAGTTGTCTCTGTTAGATGTGATGGCTATCCGTGGGTGTAAAAACTAAGTTCAGAATGTGGATTGAATGGAATTTTTAATGACTCCATATCTGTGATGTTTGTATTCAATACCAAAATAACTGGTCTGTGACCTCCAGAAGAAGGGAATCTGCACAAACACTGCGGGAAGACAGTCAAATGTTTTATATACCTCTCGCCTCTTGAACACTTCCTAGATGGAAAAAACATTACATTACTAAAAGACTTTGGGGTCAGCAGTGTAAGATGTAGCCGTTAGATCCTGGATTTGTCCTCACAGGAAATTATATCAATATGGCTAACCTGGTAAAATTACATGTTCTAAGTGGATTTCCTTCTGCAGAGAAACCTGCATATTCAGTGAGCATGGAAGTGATCATGGTCTTAGTTCTTCATGATCACCAAATTTTGTTCTCCACTCAGTGGTGCAAAACTCTCTTGTTTTTACTGTGTGTGCCAAGTAAAAGGAAAATCTTTTACTTAGGTAAAATTGTTACGGAGTGACTTCAGAGTAGTTGTAGGAGTTAATCTGTATTTTGCAACATAGTAATTTGTGGAAAATGAAGTTAGTCTGTATTAAATTGGTAGAGGATGTTGTCTGTTTAAAGTGCAAGATGCATATTGTAAACCCTGACTGTGGTGAGTATAGTGAAGAGCTTGGACGCATTACCGGTTAGTTACAGGCTGGGATGCAGTTTCCTTTAGGAAACTGGAGTCTGTGGTGCAGAACTGAGAGTGAGGTGAGTGCAAAGACTCGCTGCAGATCACATTTGTACTCTTGCAGTGTGGTTTTGGCTAGTTGACCTGAGATACAATTTCACATTTGGCTTTAGCCAGTCACCTGTTGCTGCGAAGTTGAGCTGGGCCTCATGCAAGTATAATCCTGTCTGAAAGTATCCCAGAAAGATTATTTGATTTCAAGTTGTGTGTGGATCAAGCTGGCAGCTTGGTTCTGCAGGTATCTGAGGTTGTGGAAGGTGAAGATGGGAACCACACTTAACAGCAGAATGGTCTCTAGAGCAATGTGCAACTTCATTCCTAGCACAAGGGAGCAACCTTTTGGATTTGTGGAATGCAGAGATATCCGCTGCCAAAAAAAAAAAAAAAAAAAAAGTGAACTTCAGCTGCAGAACCCTAAGGGGCAAAAATGCTAACACTGATTTGAGTCCAGAAAAAACTGCATTTTATGTTTGGGTTTGTTGTAGTCAGTCCCAGGACATTTGAATTAATAAGATGTTTACTGTGTCGGTGGGAGAGTATCAGGCTTGAAAGGCTGTGTCAGAGAAGACCGTTTGATACATGACTCCAGTAGATCTAACTTCTGAAGGTACTGTTAGAAGTCTGAAGTGCATCCTATATAGCATCCCTAAAAAAGCTAATCATTCTGAAAACAGCGAGCATCAAGCATGGAGGTAACATCAGCTGAAAGTGCTACCAGATGGGGACTCATCTCAAAACTAATGAGGGTGAACAGCTGAAAGAGCGCTGTCTTTAAACAGTTCCTTTCCCAGTCTTGTTGATTGTATTGTCCTTGCCTCATCATTTTTTGTTGTGTGCGCCATAGTTACTGACAGTTCATACATGTGCCTCTGAGCTGCTTGCTGGTCAAGTGTGTGCCAAAGCACATGAAAAAACTGACCTTGAATTCAGCAGGAGGATTTGTCTGGTTTTGTCATGAAACGGAGGGTGAAACCTGAGGAGTGATTGATGATAACTGAACAGGCTAATGAATGAATCCAGTCCACTAACTGCTTTGCAGGGTATGGAGCCAGAAATCTGAATACACTGTGAATCCAAACCAAGACTGTCTAGCCGAAGAGAAAATGGCATTAATGGAAAATTCAGCTCTGATGCCCTGGCTATATTTCTCTCTGTGGGTTTCCTAGTAAACTAAAAGTACATTTGATGCCATTGTGTTGTCATTGGGAGAATAAGTCATAACCTTACTGTTGACTTAAGTCATCTTACAAAAAGGCAGGTTTTTCTGGAGTTCTCAAAGTATTTTTAAGAACCCACTTCCCCAGCCAGCTTCAAATTATGTGGTTTACTATTAGTATGTTTATTACAAAAGTAGATTCTGAATTTTGAAGTGCTGTTTTCTTTCTCTATAGTTGTAAGGACAGAGTTTGGGTTTAAATTGAAAAATAAATTAGACTTTTTCATTGAAGTGCATGTCTTCTGCACTCAGCTAGGAAAGTTACCGTAAGTCTGGTATGTATAGATAGACTTATTGATATATGTGTGTGCAAAAAATATTTTCGATGTGCTGTTTAATTGCTTGGGCGTATTGCCTTGTACTTGAATTTGAACATTTCCCAAGATTTTTTTTTACTTCTGGCAGACCACTTGAAGCAGCAGGATTTCATTTTACTCCTGGATGTCTAGAAGTCCATGACCAGTCTTTGCCTGCAGATCAGTTATCATAGGAGTACAGTGAGTCTGGCACTGCCAGTGTCATCAGACTGATGATGGATGTGGCACACAGTTCTCCATGAGGGACGAAATCCTGTTCCACTGGGAAACTCCTGTTCTGTATGTGTACATATTGTGTGACGCTTGTGTTCAAGCAGTGGGCTCTTCAGGGGAGCCAAAGAAAAACTTCCTCAGGGCTCAGAAGGTCCCAGAGCTGTAGACCAGGGGGAAGCTGGAAGGCTGTGTGAGAAGTATCATAATGTACGTGCTCCTTTGGAGGAGGCTTTCCTTGTAGAATAGCAAGATACAGGACTAGGGGAACATTTGCTCTGGGCTACTAGGGTAGTCATTACATTCTTATACATGCCTAGAAAATCAGCTGTTTTCAGTGCCGTTCTACCTAAAACTAGAAAAGTCTGGGAATCCTTTATGTGAGTAGCTTCTGTACTGGACCAAAAACTTTAAATGCAGGGTTTTTTCAGAGGTTATGCAGATGATTGCCCAGTGCCAGTGTCAAAGGCATGCTTCAGAGTACCACTCAGGGCAGCAAGGGAGGCAAGGAGTGTACAGAGATGAAATTCCATCGTTCACGGTCTACTAGAAAATAAATTTAGGCAAAACCAAATATTTGTACTGTTGTTCTGTTCTCAGAAGCACTGTCATGAAGGCTGCCCAGAAACTTTGATCCTTATCCCTGATTCCTGATGCAGCTTAACTGCACTGCTATACTTTGTTGCCTTTGAAAATGGGGTGCAGCTGTTCAGTTTCCAGTGTCAAAACACTGTATTGTTTCATCCTGCTTGATGGCCTTACTACAGAAAAGGAGGATTAGTGGCAGCTGGAACCAATATGCCTCTATTTTTTAAAACAGTTGGAAATTTTCCCCTTCATTTTGCAAATTAAATAGAGGAATTCAAACCCATCATTCTCCGTGAGCAGACTGATTCTATAATTTGCTTATATTCCCTCTTTCACGTGCATGTCAAGTTTTGCTGGATTTATGTCTCTCTGTTTAATCTTTGTTGGTAAGCGAGGCGTATTCTCTGTGGGAGGCCAGTGGCAGGGGGCAAAGAGAAGCAGAAAAGAAATCCAGATATCCAGATCCTAGTGGTGAAATAAAGGGTTTCAGAGCAAGGAAACATACAGGAAAACTTTGAAAGGTAATTAATTAACCTCTTTACTTTGCACATAAAGTGAGCATATAATCATTAAAATCAGTTTAAAATGCTTGTCTTCTAATTTGGCACTACTTTACTGAAATAGAAGTTATTGCTGAACAGAGCAGGATCATTAAGATCAACCCTAGCATGTACATTAATCCAGTTGAATTTTTTTGCCATTTTTTTTTTCTTACTGCCTTCAGAAATTGCCCTGGTACCTTTGTGCTATGGGAGCAGTGTCTGTTGATACAGAGAGAGTGCAGTGTGGGCTGAAACTAGCTGAGTTTGGCTGTGAGGACGTGGAAGAGGGATCTGCACAGGGGCCCTTGCTCAGTGCCTCTGCGTTCGGGAATCTTGAAGCCTTTCCTGAGTCCAACCAGATTACTGTGGAAATACGCAGTTGGAGGCAGGCCAAAGCGTTGCTGCTGCGCTAGTGATAAAAATTCTCCAGTGCAGCAGGAAAGAGCAGTCCAGCTGTAATACTCCACCCTTTAGCTCTGCTCCTCCAAAGCCCTAAACGTACAGCTGTGGAATTTCTCACATACACTTAATTCTGTGGGGTTTTTTTGAAGTAGCATGGATTTCAGCTCAGCTTTTAAACCAAGTCAGACTTCAAGAAACATGGTCACCTATCTCCATTTTCTAGCAGCTTCTGAAGCTTTTATGTGAATAAAACCAAACTCCCAGTCTGTGGGCTTGAGCAGATGGTATAGTCATACACCTAGGCTTGCCAGTAGGCTTTTTATATGGCTTTTGTGAACAAAAGACGGAAGAGGCCATTCCAAACAGGTATTATGTTCTGCAAAACCCTGGCAGGTTCATTATATCTAAATTGCAAAGTTTTAAAAAGAGTAAGCAGAAACAAAATTTGTCTTAATTTGTCAAAGTTGAGTAAGTTCAAATCCTGAAAAGCAAATAATGAGATAGAATCAAATACTGGTTTCATTTTATTCTGCCTCAGGAAAAGTCCATGAGATGGTAGGCAAAGGGAAGTTTTGAGCACCATTATAGCCATTTATTTGTGATGTGTGGGGTAACGTGTTCTCTTATAAATTAGCAGAAATTAGGAGAAGGCATCTTTTAGCTCCACACAAATGGTAGCTGGATGAGGGTGTAGTTGTGTCTCACCCATAAGTAAAAGTCTTGCATTTATCCTAGCCAACCTTTCCTGAATGCTCCTAAAATGAGCTGCTACTACTGTGTGAAACATGACCTGCAAGTTCATAACAGCAGGTAAAATATACACCTAGTATGGTACACAAGGTATTCCTAGGTGAATGAAAAGAAGCAATTGTTGCACATTTCAAAAGCAGTAATCAGAAAGGACTGGTGATTGATTTTTCTCTGAAAGCAAGATTAAATAGCACAATACAGCATTGCGAAACCTTCCTCTCTGATGCAGAGAGAATTTTGATCAAAATTATAAGCCAGCTCAGAATTTCCTGTGGAAGTTTCATGGCATAGAGATGGGAAGCTGTATCTTAAATACTTAGAAGTACTTTAATGTGATTTTTGTGGTGTTTCTCTGTAGTAAGTACTTCAGAATTCCATGAGGAGAGGAGAGTATAAGTTACATTTGTAGCAATCCAAACTACATTTGATGTTTCCATTTTTCAAGCTCAGTGAAAATGCAATTTCATTACTCCCTTATAATCTGAAATAGTAGACTAGGATCAATGTTGAGTTCATGGGGGGCATCTTCATGCACAGATATTCATACTTATATTAATGTTTCTCTGTGTGTCATTATATATATTACTTGCTAGAAGCCATTTTAGGGGGCATTTTAGATCTCGTATATGATTCCTTTAAGGGGGTGACCTTATCTCGGTGCTGATGCCACCTGAAATAAAGGCACTGGATTACAGTCAGTGGGGCTGGAACTCAGCACCAGGTAGCCAAGGAGCCATCAGCATTTTCTGCTTCATTCGAGTTTGTGTGTTGTGCAGCGGGAAACCTGATAACCAGCTGTCAGGCCTGCCTGGGTGAGCTATCAAACCAGGGGGCTGGGTGCAGTACAGGTCCTTAAACCTGCCCTGGGGCATATGTACACACACACACTTTTTATTACCTATTTATTTATTTATTTTTCTTTCTCAGAAATAATAGTCTTCCAAATAAAGACAAGGCATATTCTCTACAGGTTTTGGTAGAAAATTAGCTTGTAATGGTGCATTGTCAACCTAGACAGTCGGTATAGACCACATACGTAGTCTGTAAACCTGTCTACTTTGTACCAAATATATTGAATACGTGCAAGTCCAAACATACTCATGAAAACTACATTAAATAATATTTTAACAATGTTCTCCAGCATAAACAGGATTTTAAACTGACAACTGAAATACCCACAGACATGAGTACAGCTGTTTGGCCTGTCACAGCAGCTTGTGAAAGGGCTGCAATCGATCTGTGCTTAGTTTTAGATAAAAAACGGGTGTTTGAATCTGCTGAGAAGGGGGAGCTTTGGAGTGAGTTTCGTGGAAGCGAGTGGCTTGACAGTGTGTGCTTGAAGCAGTCGGGAAGAGCGTGTCGTGGTAGCATTCGCACTGCTTCACCCTGCGTTGCCGGCTGCGCACCTTGTTAGAAGCATTTGTGTCTTTTTTTCTGCATTTGCCCGAGTCATGAGTGTGTGCCGTAAGACTCTGAATTTAAGCTTCTTGCCAGCCAGTCCAGGGTTTTGGAGTACTCTCTAGCCAATATTATTCCTAACTAAACGGCACTGGTAATGAAATAATACGCGTTCTGAATTTGGTGCTGGATCCTGTTGCTTAGGAAGTCACAGGCTGGTCTTGATGCTGGATAAATGACAGTCCCCAGCAGCGTCAGCCAGGGTAACTGAAAACATGGGGATAACAGAAGTCATGTTGGAAGTATTCTGGTCGCTTTCAGAGGAAGACCAAAATAACCAAGCCAACAAAACCTGCACATACAACTGAAAATGGTGGAATTATTTCATGAGGCTTAGGTAGCCTCTGGTGGCCGACACAAGGTTGTTGCTCTGCAAGATGGTTTTTGTTAAGGTGACTACAGACCTGAACGCACCGAGTTTTCCCTGGCAGAACATGCAGCAGATTTCAAGAGCTAAACCCAGCATTTTTTTAATGAAGTTTGGCAAGAAGTGCCAAGCGGGCCCTGGGATGTGTCAGCCGTTCTGCCATAGGCAGTGTCAGAGCTGAGGCCTTGGGAGCTTAATTTAGCTGATTTTGGAAACTTAATTTGCTGAAAATTGCACCGCTTTCATTTATAACTTAATCTGAAGGTTCCTGCCTAGGGTGGATGTAATTGACAGCTGTGGATACACCGGCTTCAGACAGGGTCTGACTGCATGTCCTAAGCCTGTGGAGCCTTCCCTCACCCTGCGCTTGCCCGGTGGAGAGTTGTCATTGCCGTCACCAGCTCCGACAGCTTCACCTTCGGCCACAGCCCTAAGGCCAGCAGCAGTAGCATTGCAGAGTTCTTAGGAAAGTTGGAGGTTGGACCTGATTCAGTGTGGCTGGGACTTCCAGCGAGGAAGCAGAGCTGATCTAGCATTCCGCAGATGTTCAGGGATACTGCCACCTTTGGGGTTGGTTTTTTTGATCAGTGCGGAAATGAACCCACTATATTACCTTAACGGCTGAGGCAGAGCATGATTCCTAAGGGTAACAATAAAGAAATTTTTAGTGATAACAAGTGTATGTGCTAGGACTTCTAACCCATTTCAGCTTCCACTTCAGGAGAGCCTGGGTACATACATATCTTAGGTGTTGATGTTGTATGTTCAGGGAATCCTGTCGTTTCCGTAGGTGCCTGCATCCAGCCTAGGAGCTTGCGCGCAGCACGGTGCCTTGCTGACCAGGAGGGCCTTGGGCAGCTGTGCAAGGTGACTGGGTGCTTCACAAGGATTTTTAGCTTTGAATCATTTGCTGTTAGAGTAATGTCACAAGCTTTTAGGCAGTGTGAGATCACTAGATCAATAGTTACCATGAGGGTTAAAACGTGCATATGGCTAGTTTTAAAAACAAAACACTGAAAGTCTCTAGGCTTGTATACCTGTATGCAGTGAGTTATTAGTGGTAGGTTTGGGGATATTTTTTGCTTGAGAAAAAGCAAAGTCTCTGCCCCTATAAGGAAACACCTTGCATTTAATATTCTTTCTGCATTGTCTGAAACTTGAATTATGGTTTTCTGCTGCCATCACAGGGAGATTTCTTGACCAGGCATGCTAGAGGCATGTATATCCATTTCTCCTTTATAGTCATAAGTTTAGGACATTCCTCAACGTTAGAAAAGGCACCGAAGGTGGGCTGTCAGTTTGCCCAAGTGATAACTTCTGTTAGTGGCATTTGACAGGTATTTTCAATATTGCTATCCTATTAACAAATCTACTTGAGACTCTTAATGTAAAAGTTTCATTGACGTGTTGCAGTGTATGCAAATACACTTAGGGAAAACAAAAACTGTACCCTTCTGGTGTTAGACATGACACTTAAATTGGAATATCTCTTGAAGAAATAGAAATTAATCCTTTCCTCTCTAGTCTGCCCTAACCTGCTGTCTTGATGTGTCTTGGGGTAATGGAAAGCTCACTTGTCAGGAAAGGCAATGACATTGTCTATCTTCAAAATTTTCTTATTATTAAACTTCGTGGTATTCTAGCCTTTGTTCCTGTAAAGCTTACCATTGGCATTGGCCATTATTGCAGTGCTGTGAGGATTACTTACTTTCCAGTATTTGTCCACAGTTTCTTGCAGCTTCCTCCCAGGGTGCTTGGCTTTGGGGGCTTGGGGTTGTTTTCCTCATGAATGAATCTTCAGTCCTGGAGCCACTAAGTTTAATCCTCTGGCAGGCAATGGCTTCACATCTATTTCTGTCTGACAGATCTTCTTCAAATAACCTTTGGTTTACTTTCCTCAGACATTTTTAAATCTGTTGCTTCTCTTAAACTGAAAAGATTCTGAAATGTTTGAGCACCATAGCTTAGTATTCATCTCTCGTGTAAATGTTAAATTAGTTTAGGCTCTATATTTGTCTTTGAATCTAAGTCTTAAAACTTCCACTTCACCCACGGTTCTTCCTGCTTTGGAAAGCTGTGCATGGAGCCTCTGACGTTCACGTTGTCGCTTCCCCACCCTGTTTCCTGTGTCCCTGCCAGTGCCCAGAGCAGCTGTTCACCTCTTCTGCTCATTCTTTAATCTGCTGCACAATAAGGTCACCTTTCCCTTTCTTCTCACCTGGCTCAGCATCACGCTTTTCACTGCTTGGCAGCTTCAGGTGGGGTGCACAAAAGCACAGCAGCTTTGTGGCGGGGTCAGGATTTCCAGAATCCATCATGAACACTGAGTTAAAAATGGATGTCTTAGCCGAATGCTAGAGAACACAGTTCCCTGTTTTGGAACCATATTATTGTACAGAATAGGAGGGTATGTAGAAATAAGCATTTCTTAGTCTTTGCTGCTCTATCACCAGTGTGTGTATGTTTTCATGTTCCCTTCAGGTACAGACCTTTCCTTTGTTTGTGTTCAGTTATGTGCCTTAAGGCATGTATGTAGTAGGTTTTACTAATTAAAATCACCTGCAGTATAGACATAGACTGAGATTTTTATAAAATCAGGCACCCAAGCTGAGTACCTTCAGAAGAACCACATAGGTGACCCTGTTTTCTTACGGCTTTTTAGTCAGTTGTGAATTCTGGATGTGTACTTTCTGTAGCTGAGCTCATTCCCTTCCTGATTCCTTTCTTCTTTCTTTTCTCCCTGGTGGCACAGCAGTAGTGACAAGACGGGAGCATCCTGAATTCTATTTATTGATTTATTGATTTATTTTTATGTTTTGCTGCCTGATGATTCTTCCTTGGCCTAGACAGAGTAGTGCTTTCATTCACGTGGTCTGCGCAGCTGTTAGGCAGGTTACTTTTTGATGTGAATCTGAATGTGTACATTGTTTACTGTTGATAAATTCACCATGTGTAATCTTTTTTCTTGCTAAAGTTTAACTGTAGTTGACAGATGTTGGTACTGGTTGATTATTCAGCATAGTCGAGTGTATATTGGGAATCTTTGTAATGTTCCTGTTGGAGTCGGGAATCAGAAGGAGTCCACGTTTTGGGGGGTGATCTGAGGGGATTTTCCTGGTGGCGGTGAAGGTTGCAAAATGGAGAGTTTGTATCATGGGGGCTTCCTGAGTCGGGGGAGAGGAGAAGCAGAGTCTGATGGGGAGAATGGAAACAAGGCCCAAAAGAAATTGATGTTGGGTGTCTGTGAACTAGCAGGCTAAGATGGCACTTGCTGTCTTGTTGGGCCAATAGTAGAGCAGTTAGGTAAGAAAACTCAACCAAACTCCCCCCTATGGCCAGGGAGGAAATCTGAGCACCCTCCCCAGGGACCTTACCTGCTACCTACAACTACTATTTAAAGGTGCCTCCTACCAAATAGGTTGGGTGAGTGGACGTTGCTGATAGCAGTCAGACCTGCCTTCAGAAGATAGCTGCAGGCACTGACTGGCCAAGTGCTTTTAGTTTGGGATATGTCTCCAGTGCAAGGAAAAAAAACATGTGGTGTTCTGAACTGATTCTTTTTTTTCCCTATTTCTTCCCTGTAGCCTCGTCACGTATTCAACATGCTGAAGAAGTATGTGCGTGCTGAGCAGAAAGACAGACAGCATACTCTCAAACACTTTGAGCATGTCCGCATGGTAGACCCGAAGAAAGCTGCCCAAATCAGATCTCAGGTAATCCCAGCTGAGGGTTAATGGTGTTGTATTTTTTCATAACTGTTGTGAAGTTTCTGTCAACCTGTTTTTTTAAAAAATACCTGACTCCTTTCTGTGGACAGCTTTGCATGCAAGAAAAAATAATCTGCTTTCTGGCAGAAGATTAAGGCAAAGCGATGTAGGAATAGGGTGGGTTTAATTTGTCTTCTGCGAAGTGGAAAACAGGGTTTCTGTCTATCTAGACAGTGTGGTCAGTCGTGGGCGTTTCCTGAGGAGCCCTCCAAGGCGTTAATGCCCAGAGCCTTTATTACTGCTTTTGTAAATAATACCTCTGGGAAAATGTCAGTAATAGATTCAGTGACTACACATAGTTACGCTTCCCTCAGCTGAGTGGCAGAACCAGAAGCGGTGCAGCCATCTGACTGCAACCAGCCTTTCTATAGTCGTTGCAGAGGTACTTGTGTCTATAAATGTGATTGCTGTGATGCCCTCAAGTTAAACATGTTCATTCAAAATAGGCACTGTAGTTCATAGCATTGTAACTGCTGAATGCTACTCCAGTCCTCAATATGTATGTTTTGGAACAACTTTCATGTTGCCTTTGTATATCATGGAGGGTGAGAAAGCAAAAAAAAATAAATATTGAAGTTGTAGCTGGCTTTCCAAATGTCAATTAAAATTGTAGGCACAATGGATAAGCTGTAAAAAGTGTGCTGTAATCTGCAGATTCTGCTGCTGTTCCCTCTGCAGGTTACAAGGGGAAGCACTGTTTTTCCACAGTTTCTGAACTGGCTGGCATCACTAAAAGCCAAATCAAAACCATATACCTCCCTGAATGGCACAATTTACGTATTAGATTTCTCAAACGTCTCTTACAGTCAGACTTGTACATTGAGATCATTCTGTCTTGAAATTACTAGGCTTAGAAAATGCGCAGTTTTAACAGTCTTCTGCAGTGATGGTTGTCTTTACTTTGTCTTAAACACTAAAGCATGTCCTTTTGCATCCAACATGACTTTTTAATTTCTAAACCACTGGATTATTTAATAACAAAAACCAGTGAAATTTTGCAGAATACAGGTTGTGTGGCAGCACAGGTGAAAAATGGAAACTAACATTTAAATACAAGTACAGTGAATTGCTTAGTATATTGTCATAGGGATGAGTATTTCTATAGTACCTTTGCTTCTTGAATTGGTCAGAAGGTTGGAGGAATGTGGGCTGAAGATCTGTTTGTGAATTTTTTTTCAGTGGAAAATGGAAAACATTGTTTTGTTCAGAAGCATAAATAATGTATTTGGATTTGAAGAAATCTACTGTTGTTTCATTAAAATTGCTATCTGCAGCCCATTTTCCTTTTAGCACCTAATTGCCCTGTCAGTTTTCTAAGTCTTTTAAGATGCACCTCAATTTTCCTTTCTACTGAAGAGAGATGATACTTGTGGAGAGTACCCTGGGGGAGGCATATATCATGGGATGTCGTGACTCAACTCATAGCAGTGTGCATGAACCTGAGGCAATAGCGCTGTAATCGCATGAGACAATGCAGTAACGCTTCTGAGTGGAAATATTTTTGTTTTCAGCTGACAATGCTTGCAGATGTTTTTACCAAGAAAATTGAAGGTTTTTATTCTAGAAAGTGCTATTTCTTTTTGCAATATTAGAATAAAGGGAAAAAAAAACCCCTAACAGCTGAAACATTTTGATGCAGCAATCGTTGCGCCTCACTTGGTTTGTGTGTTATGTAAAAACTTACAGGTATGGGCAAAGGTAAATGTTGTCAAAGGGTAAATGAGGCTGTGGGTTTCTGCCACAATAGCTGCTTGGGTATATGCTCTGCCCCACAGCAAATGTAAACTCCTGCTTTAAATTTCTGCATTCCCACGGGATTTCAGGTAGTTGCTATGGAAGAGCTTCTAGAACACTATTTTTGTAGCAGCTGTGGGAGACGTGAATTTTTGCAATGGATTTGACAGTTTCAGTACGCAGAGCATGCTGAAGTCTTAAACCTAACACAAGTGAAAACCGTCTTGCTCTCTATAACCTATAACATTTGTGGTGTCAAATTAAAAGTAGTATTCCCCTCCTTAAAATGCTTTTATTTCCATAGGTTATGACACATCTACGTGTGATATATGAACGCATGAACCAATCTCTCTCCTTCCTCTACAATGTGCCTGCTGTGGCAGAGGAGATCCAGGATGAAGTCGGTATGCAAACTGTTAATGTAGAAAAAGGGAACTATTTCTGTGATGAGACATTTTCACCAAAAGCTAAAATACAGCATCTTACTTCTCCTATCAATATGCTGTCCGAGCTGAAAAATAGGAGCGTAACCTTGCCAATGTTCTTAAAATATAAATTAAATTAATGAATACTTGGAAGACAAAGCCCGTATAACCCGTGCAGTGACATCGTCACATGGTTGTAAATGTCTTCCCTGAAGTACATTAATTTACATTTGGAGCCCTCATGCTTTAGCAATGCAGCTATTGACAATGAGATTTAGCAAATCCTTCCGAGGTTTGAATATTTAATATACCTGGTGAGTATTTACATTATTTGCTATAGATATTTTGAAAATCCCCCAGCTAAAAAATTAGTTGCAGACCCAATCATTAGAGAAGAGTTTAAGCATCAACTAGAAGTTGCTATGTTCGGCTTGGCAGTATCTTATGGTCATGCATTTAGTTCTTCGTTAGTTGGTCAGATGAGTATCTCCTGTTTTCACTGTTTTTACAGTGCATAGGCTGAGCTGCAGATCAGTCAGACAGCAACAGTCCCGTGTTTGCATCTTCCTCGAGTGCTGTCACAGCAAATAGCTGTGAGGGGGAATGGTCTTTCCTCCGGTTTAGGTTCCTGCTTCTGGCTGTGGCATTACTACAACAGAGAGATCTCCATCCACAGCACTTGGACTTCGCTGTGAGCTGTGGTGTTGTAGCAAGGCAACTCAGCCTATATTAATTTCAGATACAGCCACAGCTCTAGACATCGTAATCCTAACGTACTTCTTTAAGAAAAATAATACATGGTTGAATGCAAAGGCTGGAGATGGGACAATCACTGTCTTTGGAACAGCTTTTTTTGCAAGATGTAATACTCTGCCAAATGGCAGTTAATGGATTAGTTTCATAAATGACCAGTTTCAGCTGACTAAATAAATTATTGATTTCTTTAAAACACAAGACAGGGAGGCATGCCATTGCAGTAGGATTAGGATGCATTTAGGACATGTGAAGGGTTTGGATAGGGAGTAGTGGCGGATTCATTTGCCCAAAGCACAGATTAGGAAGGAGATGTGCATTTACTTGTGAGGTAGCTTGAGAGTGCTGGCAATGAGATCAGGAAATTGAAGAAGGGGTTGGGAGGAAACAAAAAGATAGCAGAATTAGTAATTATCCTTCACCATGTGTTCTGCTCCCCAGTTACAAGGCATAATCAACAGTCTCAGTCTGTAGTTGTAGATAGCCATTTGGGGGAAAGAAGCCCCACACTTTACTGATCATTTGAAAGCATATCATTTCTGTAGCAAAGGACATGCTGATACGGTTAGTCCTCCAAGACGCTCAGTTTGTTTTCTTTCTGCACCACTACCATTCCCTTGGTTTTTTTGCTTGAAGTTTCAATTTCTTCTGTTCTTGGTAATCTTAATGCTTCTTGGTGAGGAGGACATTCTTCTAAATTTTCTTCTTCCTCCTAAGCGGAGGGAATTTCAGAGGCTTTGAAGTGACATGGGAGCAAAAGTCTATTAACTGCTAGGTGGTTTACAAAAATCTGACTCCTAATCTCAAATGTAATATTAATTTTTAGGGGAAAAAAAAGAACACAAAATTAGTAGGATATTATTTCCTAATAAGATGAGAGAAGCTAAGATATCTCAAAGGAAAAGTCTATCATAGTTTCTTGAGTTTCCTGAGTACTTTTTCCCTACCTTGTTGGGGTTTTTTTGTGGTTTTGGGTGTACTAAAAACTCTTCAAAGCCTTGCAGAGTTTAAAGCAATGAGAAGTAAGTTCTCATACTGGGAGTTACCAGGCAGCAAAAATTTAAAAAATCACTATCAGATCTGGGCTATACTAGCTAAAATACTTTTCAGTAATCAGAAGAAAGCCTATTCTCTTTCAGTATCAACATTCTTCTTGTGGTAACATTGGCTGTATACTTGGTTTCACATGCTGCTTTTAATGAAAGTTTGGTGAGATCATTCCCATCTGTTAAAGGAGACCGTATCCTAGCTTTGAGCACGGATCAGTCTGTTTCAAATTCCATTCTGAAATTATTGCATTTCTTAGTCTCTGTACTCTTTGTAAACCCATGGAAAAGGAAACCTACTGCAGCTGCAGCAGCCATGAAGCAAAATAGTAATAAAATTGCACGTTGTAACATTCCCAAGAAATATTGCAACTCTCATTAAAAAGACAAGTTTCATTAAATACCTTTTGTTAGAACCATTGACTTAGAAAGTCTGAATCAGTGGAAAAGGTGGAAAATAACCTAGATAAGAACATGTCACATACAGAGTATCTGAATAATAAATTACATGTAGGGAAGCATAGTTGGAAATAGTTCTTCTGTTAGGCTGGGATGCAAGTTGGATGACTATTGTTTTAGTTCAGGGTTTTTGTTCATTATACTTTTGGTTTCTAGTTCCTTGCTTTGCTGCAGAGAGTTCTTCATGAACAGTTTTCACATTGAGGAATGAATAATCTTTGCTTTAGAAGACCCAGCTCTGGCAAAGATAGTTTTTCCCTAAATTGAACAAGTAGTTCTGTGAACAGCAAAATAAATGAGATCTAGTTTTCTGTGAATTGGTACTGTGGATTTAATTCCTCTTATATCTAATAAGGTGCTGGTTTTTACTAGATTTTCTCATTGCTAGAAATTTTATGCCCTATTTTGTAGTTTCTCGATTATTAGCTGTGACAAATTTGAATCTCGGGTGTTGGTATTTAATTATTTTAATTTTTTTAGAAACTGAACTAGAAACACATTAGAATTTCCCTTATGTCTTCCTGAGAGTTTGCTACCGAAGGTTCATCTGTGAGAAACAGGTGGTGGTCTGTCATTGGAAAGTATATGTGCTTGAAGATAAGGTGCACACTTCTAATTTCTGTCTGTTATTTTTTAAGTCTTTATGCTGAGCAATGAATTTTCATTTTATGAAATAGAATCTAGAGTTATTCCTGGGGCATAGCAGCTGCATAAGAGAATGTTTTCTTCAACAATCAGAAGATATTTGATTTAATGCTTGGTGATCAGATGAATCACAATCCAGCAGTTGGATGTTTGGAGTTCCTTTAAAATACAGGATATGTTTGAAGTTCCTGCCTCAAAAGGCAGGTTTACAGCCATAGTTTTAGGGTGTGGAATCCAAAATACAAAATCCAGCTTCTACACTGAAAGCAGCTTTTTAAAACTTTTGGTTATTTTCAGAACTCCAGCAGAGATTGTGGAAGGAAGTTAGGGTAACATTTAAGAGTTGTAGTCCTTAACTGCAGGTGTTCATCACCAGTTGATGTCCGTTGGCTTAAATAGAAGGTGTCTTGGTTTGAGTATATAGATACATGGGAAGACCCACAGTACTCCGAAGGGTAGCAAGCAGCGCTTAGCTGAAGGGAGGATTTTTCTGCTGAGCATTTGACCAGTGTGTAATGTGCAAGCAAATGCCCCGTTAGGGTGACAGGCATGTATTGTAGCAGGAAATTACACATGTGTAAGCAAGATACTGCTGGCTGTCTCTTACTGGGGCAGGGGAAAAAGTATCAGTGTTACAAGTTGCAGAAAGAGGTCTGTCTGACCGACAAAGCATGGAAAGCGTAAGCAGGCTATTTGTGTAGAAGACCATGTGGCATTCTGGCTGCAAATGATTCCTCGAGGGGCAGTGATGCAAATGTGCTACAAACCAGGCCACTTGGCAGCAGCAGATGCAGTACTTGGTCTTAAGTGGTATTTCTCACCAGCACTGCCCCATGAATAGGAGCATAGCCCAAAAAAGTCTGAGAAGAGATACTTATTTGCAAACGGTAGGCGAGCAGTTTATTTGTTTACCTAGGTATCTGTACTCACATTTTCCCTCTGATAAATCTCATATACTATTTAATAAGTACAAAGGCTCAGAGACACCAATGGTAGGCTTTAAGAGAAATCAGTAGTTCCTTTGACCACATCCTGCTTTAAATCCTTATTTGATTAGACTGCTTATCCATGTATGTAAGGCAATTTATTGCTAGGAGGGGCACAGCAGGCACAGCTTCTGAATCAGAAGCTACGTCAGATCTTTGTGCGTCAGTCAAATGAGCAGGCAGCGAGCTGAATTTTTATTTCTGTCTTTCCTGTTTCCAAACTGAGTCCCGAGTTCCATGTTTTCTAGCCCACCACTGATGAAATACTCAGCACTGCCTACCACAGCAGTATCGTAATAGCTCTGAAACATTCAGTTATGAGCAGTAAGTAAGACAATATGATTTCATTTGTCTCTTGACAAATAAAATCAAACTATTGTTATTTTATTATTCTGTTCCAGTGTGCATATCTTGTTCTTCTGCAGCATGTTCTGGAAGCCACACTCGCATTATGTAGCTGAGAGAGAGGATAAACAGAAAGAAGCAGACCCCAGATCACTGCTTGCATCCAAATGCATATGGTGTGCTGTGGGTCATGTGCTGTTTCAAGTATTTGTGTGTTCCAGCTTAGCATGACAGAATTTGAGCAAGAGAGATTTGCCTCTCGACATTTGGTTCACAACTTCCTGTGAAGATTTTTTTTAAGTATTTTCAGAAAAAGCTGTAAGTATAGGACAAGCTGCAGAGTAAAGATGTCTGAAGACTTGCTTTCCTTTACCCTTTCCTCTTCAACCGTTAGGTCCCTATACCTGTCAGTCTGCATCTGTGGAGGGCGAAGTTAGTGCTACCTCAGTTGCTTCTGGTCTTTCAGCATTTATAAGATAATTGCTGATTTCTTGTTTCTAGCTGCTAATTTTGACCTGTAGTTAATCAACAGCCTTGCTGCATTTCTTGCCCTGAGTTGTATTAGGGTGCTGTTCTCCTTTCATTCTGTGGTATCCTTAAGAAGTTCTGAGGGCATTAGCTGCTTGCTGCAGGCAGGCAGTCCAAAACAACAACCATTATGGTTTGGGGATTTATATTGCAAAATCAAAACATATCCTTGGGGGCTTTGCAAAGGGAAATTCTGCATCCTGTCTGGTGCCACTTCCTTTGGATTGCTTTCCTCATCCTGTCCCTTTAAAATGTTGAATATGTAGTTAGTAATGTCTTTAAGACTGAAATGGAACTTCTCAGTGTCTCATTTTTCTGTAACTCTTCTTTGTACTTTATGTCTTAAGATTTGGGAAGGGAAGAACTCTACCTTCAGTAGTATTTCAAATTGTGAAGCGATTCTTAGGATTTCTGCACCTTTTATTTGAAGTTGGGTTGCCATATTGAGGTATCAGAATAATAAAGGGAAGTTGGCATACATTAAATGTGTCAGTAGCTTGTTAAAAGGATGTCATAATGTTACCAGTGGTTTTGGAATGGGGTTTACAGGATGACATAGTTCATATCAAGTAAGAACAGTAATTACCTTATGACTAATGCTGTATTTTACACTAGAAAATTCTTGAAATTGCTTGTTGGTCACAGAGGTGGCAGTTCTAGTCTACTTCATGGAGGGAAGCAGTTCTAGTTTTTCTCTTGGACTAGAGGCAAAAGTAATGGTAACAGTTGCTTGATGCAATTAATGTCATCTATCAGAGTGATTACCAATGCCCTAATTTTTTTTAATATTTTTTTTTCTGGTCAAGAAAAACAGGGATGTTGAAGCATGGGTAAATGAATAAGCACTCTAGGATTTATCTGTACTGGGACAGACCAAGCTCAGTGAAGTGGCATAGAGAAAGATGAAGAATGGTCATCAGTGGTGCTCATCCTCAGGACAGTTGGGTTTTGCACCAGGTGACAAACCTGCTTAATGCAGTCAATGTAAATCTTCCTGGATCTGTCTGCAGTAGCATTTTAGCTCACATAGGAGTACATTCTGGTAACAAATGCCTCAGTCGTCTGCGTTTACTGTGTTGTTCCACTTCACAACTTGCTAGTGTAAGCAGGGCTCAGACTCTTACTGAGAACAAGCATTGGAAAGGTCTACTTGGTTGTTAAATACAAGCAATATCTAGCAGTAGATAGAGGTGCAGAGAAGCATGCTGAGGACTGGGAAACTAGAGATGTTCTTTCTGAAGAAAGCAGTTCCTCTCTGGCTTTGGTTATCCATACTTTCCAGTTATACTCTTTTTCTTTTTTTAAAGGAGTCAAATGGAGTTGAACTTTTTACCCAGGGTAAAATAAACAGCCTCAAATCCAGTGTGCAGCTGCAGTAGTTATAAAAATCTGTAGCTGAGGAAGGTTGGACAATTCCTTTTAAGTTTTATACATTCTGCCATTTTGGAGGTCAATGGAATTGTTGTTTCTAAATTGCCCCAGGCGCTTGGCTAGTACTCGAGAGGGAGTGTCTTCAATTTTGGACAGAAAGGAATGTCATCTTTGCCAAACCGTAGTGTTGAATTTCCACCCTCGTCTCTCTAAAACCAGCACATTTTTCCATGGCAGCAACTCATCCATTCAGATTTGATGGGTATATCTACACCATACAGAAATTTCTCAGTAAACTTTAAAGAGATTTTCTGGAAGTAGTACAATTATGTGTACATCTTACCCTAAGGTAAAGATGTAAAACGTACCTTCTAGTTTTCAAGAGATGGTTTGGTGTGCCTGTGCTGTATCATACAGGCTTACCATTCCCCCACTCTGCTCCGTTGTTTGGGTTTTTTTTCCCTTAAGGGAAATGCAGTTGGAACAAGCAGTCAAAAGCAGCCTTCGCAGAATGTGTATTTGCTCAGGTACCCTGAAGTGACTTCCAGCACCAACTATGCCTGTGCTTTCTCCCCATAATGGACTCAACATATTTGTGCATATCCGTAACCTTAGTTTTCCAAAGTTTGAATTTTCTGTGGTTATTTATCTTTCATTGTCCTCCCTGGAAGCCCCATATCATTCAGCTCAATAGCTGATTTGTTAGAACGCTAGCAAAAAATGTATTTCTGGGTCGGTGGCTAAAAATAGCAAGAGTTTTCCCACAAAAACAAATTATTTCTATGTTAAGCTTTACACAGCAGCATTTAGTTAGATTTTGTATGCTTAAATACTGACGTGATACTGCCCAGGTAAACTGCCTGATAAGCAGTTAAGACCTCTTCCACCCAAGGACATTGGGTTTTAAAGCATTTGGCTATCCTTATAATTATATATACACACACACACACTCTCCTCAGCTTTTTGGGTTTTTTTTCCTGGTGGTTCTTTTTTTCATCACATGCTTCTTACGGTCTTTACTAAGCCATCAGTGTTGCCGCTTTGTTACCTCTATAAAATATTTTTATAATCATTTAAATGTCATAAATAGCTCAATAAGTCCATTGACCTATTTGTTGGAGCAAGGTGATGTATTCTGTTTATGTGGGGAATCAGCTGATGTCACAGAATCACAGCATGGCTGCGATTGAAAGGGGCCTCTGGAGGTCATCTGATCCAAGCCCCCTGCTCAGACAGGGCCATGCAGAGCCAATTGCCAGTGCTCAGTCACCCTCACAGTAAAAGAGCATTTCCTGATGTTCAGATGAAACCTCCTGTGTTTCAGTTTGTGCCCTCTGCCTCTGGTTCTGTTGCTCGGCACCAGTGAAAAGAGCCTGGCTGCATCCTCTTTGCACTCTCCCTTGAAGTATTTATACACGTTGATGAGATACCGTGCAAGCCTTCTCCAGGCTGAGCAGTACCAGCTTTCTCAGCCTTTTCTCATAGAAGAGATGCTCCAGTCCCTTCATCATCTTTATGGCGTTCGTTGGACTCTCCGGTATGTCTGTGTGTCTCTTGTACTGGGGAACCCAGAACTGGACGCAGGACTCCAGGTGTGGCCTCACCAGTGCTGAGTAGAGGAGAAGGATCACCTCCCTCCACCTGCTGGCAATGCTTTGTCCGATGCAAGCCAGGATACCATTAGCTTTCTTTGCAGCAAGGGATGTTAATGGCTCATGTTCAGCTTGGTGTCCACCAGGACCCCCAGGTCAGCCCCCAGCACATACCAGTGCATGAGGTGATTGTTCTCCAGGTGCAGGACTTTGCACTTCTTGTTGAACTAACTGCCCTGCCTTAGTGTGTTATATTTTAATAGGCAAAGGTAGTTGCCAGCTGGAGTAACAGTTGCGTGTTGTGAGGCTTTGTAAATTCCGCATGCCATTCAGGAGCTTGGAGGAGCTGAAGAACCTCAGTTACTTCTTGTTGGAGGCTCAGCTGCTCTGTCTGCTAGTAAAATATGTCCTTTGCCGCAGCTTCAGAGAAAAAGAAAAAAAAATCCTGGAAATAGATCCAACATTTTCCTCTTCTAAGCATCTCTTATTTTCTGTCCAGATTATTTAACTGTCATAGAAAATTAGGCAGAGAATAGTAGATGATTGAAATAGATATAAATGCACTTCAGTGACATTGATGTTCTCAAATGCTTTCATTAGTAGCATACTATATCCTCCCCATCTTTTGTAGCTAATGGTCTATTGTGCTTTGTCATGGGCGCTAATGTTCTTCGGAGAAGATGTGAATCCTGATTTTTGTGTGCACAAGCCCTCTTTTAATCTCATAAATACTGTGAACATAACTTCAGTCAGTAAAAGAGCCAGCTTCCTCCAGATCTTACAGATATTGTGAAAAGGATAGATGGCTTCACGTGACTTTGGATTGGGGTGGCATTTTTGTCAGGGAAAGATATGGGACATCTTGTTTTCCATCTGCTTTTCAGAAATTTCATCAGAATAAAAAGGTCTTACGAAGTTTACTGAGAGAGTATTTTTCCTGTGGTTTGAAAAGCACTCCTCTATTTGACTTGTACCTGTAAGGAAATCTGGTCTTGTGCTCCAAGTGTTAGAACTTGAAAACCAGGGATTTCTGATAATAATTATTGACTTGTAGATGATAAACAAAGTAACTTTCTGTTTTTCTGGGCATCTGCTATTTCACTGGGTATTTAAATCTTTCATTCTAAACACTTCATCCTTTAGCAGGGGAGGTTTAAAGGTGTTGTTCTGTCTTGAAGACCGTTGTTTCTACTGGTAGAGAGGCTACAGTTGTATGAAAACATTGACTACATAGGAGTGAGTGTATTACTTTAAATCAGTATATTGGATATGTTTGATTTTTAAAAAGCATCCTAGGGCAGGATTATGTCACAGTGACAGATTTGTTCATAAAAAACTCTTTGAGTTGATTTCCAGCTCTCTTGTGTCTTTGGCGCAAGTGAAAAGAAAAGCTGAAGCATTCATTTTTTGACAAGATACAGGTAAAGCATGTGATGGTATTTAATTATTTTTTTTAAGTCTGATTTTACTTTTTTATGAAGTGGCTTGGTTTCTCTTGGCCTTGCTTTTTGTATTTCCTGATGATTGCTTCTACCATGAAAGGAACTAAGTTAGTTCATCACGTGCTAAATGCGTTCTTTGATTGGATGGATAGCAAAAGTCTGAAAACGTCTTGCAGTTGTCCAGTTCAGAGATGTGATCTGAGACTAGGTTAGCTTAATAGAGCTTGGCTTTCTGGATGTGTAGCTTCCGTTCAGGTGGGGAGGCACTGGCTTGGTGGAATATTGCCCACTTAAAGAAATGTCGTTATGCTTACTTATGGAAAATGTTCTTGATGCACTGAATGTATGTGTAATTTAATTCATGAATACATCATCTTCCTATCGTCTTAAATTTATTTTGTCAGTGTCCACAAGTACTGAAGCAGTGCAGACACTCCCAACAACAGCTTCCACTTCATACCTGCAGTTGAACGATGGATTTTCTTTTCCATTTACTTGGTTTGGAAACAGTGGTGTCATTCTGTGTGATTCACTCCAAGATCAGGTTCCTAATAGGGAGTATTATATTGTGAAAGAAGCAAAGTAATTATCTTAATTCTTACATGCTAGCAAACCAAGTGTCCAGTGAGAACCAGTTACAGACTGTCTGCACAACCTGTGTTTTATAGCTTCATATATTATCTATTACAGAGCTAGTGTGTCAGTCAGTTGTTCCCAGAGCAGTCTCTGGAATTGTTATCCAGGGCATTCAATCACTGAAGTCTGAAGTGCATTGCTGTGTATCCTGAGGAGGGGAGGGCTAAATATGCCTCTAATGCCAATGATGTACCAAGTTTTGGGTTACTCAAGCATAAGTTTCTCTTCAGATGGTGCAGAGTGAAAAATCACAGGTGCTCATTATGGCCAAGAGTATCTGACATGTTCTTGCTAGGCAAGCTCTTACTATTGGGATAAAAACGGAAAAGAATTACTGAGGATATGTGATTTTACAGAACAGCAGGATTGATGGAAGTGTTGCAGTAATCTCCTAACAGTCAGTTCCATTGCGCATGGGATTACAAATGAAGCAATCTTTCATCAGCACAGCTTCCTCCTGCTGTGTGATTCTCATATGCCCAATTTAATTGAAAAATGCATTTTCCTGAATAGTGCTACCTAGGCGGGGTTCCAGTCCTTTCACTGTTCTGCTTCCTTCTATTAGATCATGCACATGAAAAACGGCATAAAAGCCATCAGAATAGGTCATATCCCAGTTAATGGATATATTTGTTAAATTTAATAAATGCGTCTCTTTAGACTATTTGGACAACCCAGGATGCAGTTGACCTATGAAGTGCTAAAACTGCCTTTAATAAATAGTCAAAATATTTTTTGTTTGGAGCAGATGCTGCATAATTCAGTTTTGCTTAATTCTGTTTTAAATTATTAAAAGTGAGTCACATAAAAAATGCTCTTTTGACCAAGAGAATGAGGTGCAACAAATTATGTTCAGAGCTGCCTCCAAGTTCAGTACACATCAAAAATTGTTGTGGGATTCATACTTGGACCTTTAGAAGCATTTATAGAAAACAATGGGTAACTGGCTTACTTCAGATGTTAGAAAGTGGTACGAGTTCTAGGTTCTACTGCAGTTTTGAGTTTTACTGTGTACTGTAAAATTGGCAAATAAATCTGATCATTGTATCATTAAATAAGACCAATAAATAACTTATAAATAAATAAAGTACATAATTATTTCAGAAAATAAGAGTAAAAATCCTTAGCAGTTTTTCATATAAATGTTTTTTTACAGGACAATTTCACTTACAAGCCTTATAACCTGCTTATTTAGGATGGAAATGTACTTGGCTCTTTCTACTTCACAGAAGACTGAGAGGGAATAATGAATGCTGATTCATCTGGCAGAATTGTCAGTGACGATTGAGGGAGGCTGTTTATTTGTTTTAATTTAGGCTCTTCAACCTATTTTGAAGCACTTAATGATATGTTAATTTGGAATTAATTGTGGAGTTAAATTTAAACCTGGGGAATTTGTCACAGTGCCTCATGGATCAGGATGATGACATGCAAGGGATGTTCTTGGTTATGGTATAGACTCCCCAAGCATTTTTTAATGTTGCCTGGTCTGCCTGCCATCCTCTTACCTGGAGAGGAACTTTCCACATGCTGAAGCTGAGAGATGCCGATCTTGAAAACATTGGGCTCAGTGTACAAAAACCCTGTGTTTCATCCAGTATTTTTACCCAAAAGAGTGCCGTAACATGGCAGTAGGATCTTTCTGCATTCTAATCCAGAGCTTTTGAGGCTGTGAATGTTTAATTATTTCTCTGAGACAATATTATTAATTTAACCAAATTGAATTGGGATGGGGGAGCGGGGGTGTGAGAAGAAGGGAAGGAGACCACAGAAATGGGCAAAAGGGCATTAAGTTGTGTAAGGGGAGAGCAAGGTCTTTCATTTCTATTTAATAACTTTTTCAGAGATAACATAAGCTTCTGGGTTTGGACTTAGTTCATCCCACGAACTTCCTTTAATACTACTTAGAACTGAGGGGGCAATGCAGTCATTAATCAGATGACTGGCTGTTAAATATTAAATAAATTATAAATGTACACATATCTATAGCCAAATATTGATATTTAATTTTAGTTAATAACTGATCTGTGTAGCTGTCAGGTAGCTAAGCATCTGTAGTAACTGTAATATTCTTTCACTTAAGGTAAAAAGTGTCTTAGCAGCCTTCATACAAAATCAGACAAAATTCCAAGACCTTGAGTTCATAGTGGGCTGTAAAAATGGGAGAGTGGAAATTCTTATGAACATTTGTTCAAAGCTCTCTGCAATTGCATAGCTGTGTACAAAACTAAATGTGCATTGAAGTCCATCACTAACGAAAAAGCCACTTAAGTCATATTTAAAGTAATCATTACATGGTAATAAATGCTTTCCTGAATTGGATCTTCCAAGCTTTCCATGCTTTGAACACTGTTCACTACCAAAAGACTTGTCATAACATGATGTACTTGCAAAAGGACAAATGTTCTCTATAGAAGTTAAACATCTCTGAGGTTTTTTTCAATTTAAGACAAATACTCTGCCAGGAAAATCTTAACTGAAACATTATTACATGTACCTTGCTTAGAAGTGGAGACTCACTTGAATTGTTTTTATGATGTGATTTGGGACACATTGAAATCCACACAGCTGAAAAAGAGGCAGCATGAAATGATAAAGTGATAAAGTTGGGATTTTTTTAAAATAATTAGAAGCATGTTCTTTTTAGTATGGTTCTAAATATTGTAGCTATTCTTAAGTTCAGAGGTGTATTTCTTCTGAAGTTGGGTTCTTAGGCAAGAAGGTATTGTCTAAGGCTACGGGATGGTTATTCTCTTACTAACTTTTTCTTAGGTCATCTGGTTCATAACACCTTAAATGTTCATTTTCTGAGAACTCGAAAAAGAAAGTCTTTTCACCTTATTGAACAAGATTTTCATACACACAAGAAATTTCTGAAATCTGAAAAACTACTGTTGCTACTTACTCTTGCCCTAGTGGTGATGTCTCTAAAGGACAGAAAATAAGAACTGTAAAGTACCCTTTTCCTTGGTTCTTGTGCTTTCATTCTCAGTTTAACCCAGTGAGACACGTTGCACTGTAAAAGTTTCCAGATAAGGAGCCCTGTGGTGTGATTTCACAGACTGACCACAAGAGAAGAAAGCTTAAATCTAGTGGGGAGGTCGCATTTCTCTGTCAGTATGGATCTGAGCACTGCAGGTTGGGCTCATTACCAGTATTCCATAGTAATGATTGAGCATATTGCTTTTCTGTCATCATCTTCAAAGCATACAGGCAACAAAACCACTCTTACACCTTCCAGTAGGCAGGTCGCTTTCAATAAAGTTCTCATCAGAGTTGCTCTCTAAATTGTATTTGACTTGACTATACAAATGAATTAGTTCAACACTAAATACCACATAATTGTGTTTTGCAGCTGATAATGTTGTAATTTTGACACCTAGTAATATGTAACTTTATAATCTTATAATGCTTTATTCAGCAAAACCCCTTAGAATGATAATATGTTTGAAATTCAATGGAGTTAACTCTTTGTGGTAAGGCACAGACCTCAGCGTGATTAAATTTAAGCATCTATTTGAAATGTCCTCCGACTTGGACAGAGTCTGGAAGTATTTGCTGGCATATTCTCTTTCACCTCAGAAGAGGAACTCCTGCTTGATGCAGTAAGTTACATGTATGGAACCCACAGGATATAAAAGTGACTTAACGACCTTTCTGATTCTGTAAAATTTGCATTCATTGCAGGTACAGAAAGCCCTTTGAACCATAGGGTTTACCTCTCTAAAAGCCTCACTTGTGCTACTAAGAATTTGTATTTTGAAGTTCCCTACTTAAACACTTACTTACAACACGTCTCAGTAGAAGTGACTTGTGGGTTAATGAAGTCACTTTCTGAATGTGAAATACATCTGTACATTTGCATCAAGTTTGTGGAGATGCTGCTAGCATAACTGTGGGTTACAAGTTACTGGCAGTTTATGTAAGACCTCTTACATAAATGCAGCTGTACAGGTAAATGATGTTTTGGTTTTGTTTTAAACTATTCACCAAGGCAAAGCCTTTAAGGAGGTCCTGTTTTCATATTTACTAGTTTGGGGGAGTTTTGATTCATACAGCTGACAAGATGCAGGCATTCAAATTCAGTTACAATCTGGTTGCATTCTGCCAGTGCAGCTCCTCTAGGCACACGCTTGTGTTGAATGTTACGAACTGTGACATACTGAATTAGGCCATAAAGTAGGCGTGCAACTGAAAGCTGCATCTAAACGTGTTACTTGTTATCACATGCACCGTAATAAATGATTGTGCAAATGTTCTTGGTGAATCCTAATTGTGACATACAGTATTGGTGTGATTTAAACCGTCTTCAAACTGGTATAAGATACTATGTGCGCAGATGCAAATGAAGCCATCACTGTGACTCATGCACTCTTAGTTTCTGCCATTAAGAAGAATAGGGAGGTTGCTGACACTTTAATTTTGTTATTTTGAAAGCACATACTCAAAAGCAAGAGTAATTTTGGGAAAAACACATGTTCAGACTGAATGGTCACTGATAAGATGATGAATATGGGACAATAAGACTCTGCATTTGTACCAACTTATTTGAGCTGGTTCCCAAACCTGTCTTTGTTGAATCAATATATATTCTATAATGTAGATTTTGTTTTACAAAGGAAGTTTGGTGTTGGGTCAAAACTATGGCATGTAATTTGGTGGTGTCTTAATTAGTATTTAGAAGAGGTGGTTTGGGTACATTTTGTTTCTAATCTGGTTCAAGACCTTAAATAGCTTTTTAGAACTTCCAAAATTACAATTGTCAATTTTAAGCAGCTTTTCAAGTAATTTCAAAAGTCTTGCACATAATAGTGATTGCAGAGCTTTTCATCTAGTAGATGGGCTCTTTGAAAAGAAAATACAACAAACAAATGTTAGAATTACTTTTGGAAATTTTACATAATGAACTAAATAAAAATGATGGTTTGAAAGATAACTAAGGCTTTGCTGGCATTCCAGGGCAGCAAGTGGAGCTGTTCCACATGAAATTACTGTCATTATAGCTATGCCAGTTAAGGGCTAGGGTAAGTATGCCCCAGAGTCCAACATGGGAAACAATGTTGTGCGCCAATAAGAAGTAGATGAAGTTACAAAATAGCTTGAGTGTTGCCACTCTGAGTCCATCATCTCTGTTGGGATTTGTCAGGGTATGTACAGTGCTCTTTGCAAAGCTGTGCCAGTACAAGTGTGGTCCAGGGCCATTGTGGATGAATGGCTTCTAACAATCCAGTGTCCACCAGAAGATTTTGTAATAAATTTTATTTCTTTTCCTCTGTTCCTCCTTTGCTTTTGGTGCCATATGTCTCTTCATGGGATAAGAGAATGGGCTTGAAAGGAGGCTGTAGTGGTATTACCCTTCTATCTAGTTCCCCAACGATAGTTTCATTTCAGTTTTTCTAGATGCTGTTGTGAAGTAGTAATGACCCATGGGCAAGTGTCTTCAGTGAGTCCAAGAATGAGTGAAACTTGCTTAGGGATGATGATAAGTCTGAGGAGCTTTTTATTGAAGTACCAGACGTGAGCCTGTCTCTCATCCTGAGAAAGAAGGGATTTGTGTCCCTGAAGGAAAAGCGGCAATTGTGTGCCCTCACACCAGATCCAGAGCTGCTGGGAGGTTTGAGGTCCCAGCTGAGCGTGGATTGTTCCCAAGGTCATGTCTGCTTTTGAGCACATGTTCTTGGAGGGACAGAAAGTTTTGACATCCTTCTTATTCTTCTCAGTGGCAGGTCTTAGCAGCACACTACAAGAAGATAATGAGCTGAGCAATAAAAAGTTTATTATGGGAAGACTGACATGGAGGTTTTGTCCTGTTGGTTTGATAGGAGATGAAATTTTGAAGAGCAGCCTAGAATCTCTGTTTTCAGCACCTAATAATGAAGATATTCACCACACAAAGAATACCTGTGAAACAGTCTTGAATGCACATCCTAGTCTTGAGCTGTGTCTGCACTCCCAGCTTTTTTAGGGAATTGTCTTTGCAGGGTGGGGGAATTGAGTTGGCAACGGTGGAAAAGGGAGGGAACGCTGTATCGATGGGCAACAGCGGGGCTGTATGGCTTTCCATTAGCGTAACTGATGGTTCAAGTAGCCATCAATACTCAGAACAAAATCAACACCAAAAAATTGATCTTGGACTTTGCCAGCTAGTGTCGATAACTGGGAAATCCTAGGGCAAAGTTTTTTAGCAGTTCAGAGATTGAAACAATTGTTTGCAAATCATTTACTCAATGCAGACACAGCTGCCTCAGTCTGATGGACTCCAGCACAGTTCCTAAGCCAGACACTTCTAATTTCTCACTGTCATTCAGTGTCTGATTCATCATGTCAGATGGGCTTGATTGATTTTGGCCATTGTTTCTCTGCTTGTAAAATGGATGTGATCATAATCTCTTGGTTGTAATATCTGTCTGCCTTGCTTGAGCTATTGTGTGGGTTAGTTAATGTCCGTGCTGTGCAGCGCAGCTGAATGGGAAACAATGGAGCCTGCAAGCGCTGGCGACGACGTGCTCCCAGTTGGGTAGTGTTGAGAGAGAGACTTTGTGTATATGTCCCTCCCAGCCTCTAGGGAGTTGGATTAATTACGATATCGTGATGGGAGTTGGGTGCCCCTCTCTGTCAGCCTGGCAGGCCCAGCCGTGCCTGCACCGTGGCCTCCTGCTGAGCGCTGTGCCAGCCCTGGTGCCGCTCCTCCGCTGCTGGAACTCAGGTCTTTCTCCCTCTGTTCCTTCCCCTCCATACACCATTTTTCCCTTTCTGAGGGCAGGAGCTCTCTGCAGGTAACAGAGTGCATTGGCAGCAGGGAATGGACAGGAGTTGCGGAGGATTGGCACCACGCAGAGGAAAGGGGCGACTGGGGCACAGCACCCCCAGCGCCGCTCCCCGCTGCCGCGGCATGGCTGCAGCTCTCTGCCGCTGCCCCACACAGTCCTCTGGGGACAGGGAGGTCAGCCGGAGCGAGAGGAGCTGCACCCCAAACCCCCTTCTGATTCCTGGGTCCAAAAGGCTTGCAGGCAGGAAGATGTTTGGTGGTAGCATAAATATGCACTTTTCCTGTAGCGTGTGGTGACTTGGTATTACAACGTGCTGACCTGGTATCACTCGTCGCTCTTGGCAAGGCACCTGGACACCAGACTTCTCACTCAGACCGCTAACATCCAGCTCCTTTTTTGTAAAATCTCTTTGTCCCTAGCTAATGAAAATTAACGTCTGTCATGTGGCTAGAATGTGTGCTCAGAACATTGAGGTGCTTCACCTTTCTCTTCTCTAATACAAGGAGACACTTGAATTTGATAAAGGATTAGTGTAAGTGCAGTGGGGAGACAAAAATTGGACTTGCCTTCCATGCTGAAAATTGAGTAGGTACCTTACAAAATAATATTGGTTTCAATAAAACAAACACGAAGAGAAAAACAATTCAGTGTTACACTTCCTATACTGTCGTAGTAAGTCATTCTAATGAAAAAATTAAATCACAGAATGAAATTTTGTATACACATTAGGCTTACTGTCTACTAAAGCAATGGTTGTTTAAACAGGAAAATTTGTTTTGAAACATCATTTTACAAGATTCAGGCCCCCTGTTTGCCTAGTGCTGAGGTTGCAACTTTGTTTCGTTTTGGTGTTCTGAATTTTGTGTAGTATTAGGGTGGCAGAGAGTTGTGTCAAATATCTCAAGGTGGTCTTTAAGCAGAGTCCTACTGCATCATCACTGGTCACGGCACTGACACAGTGCCAGCTGTAATGTGTATGAGTCGGTGAGGATTCTCACGGAGAGCTGCTGCATGGTGGCAGTGTACGTCTGTGGTGGTACGGCACAGTATAAGGTTGGGAAGGAAATAACATTCAAAAGATTTTACTGAGGGCTCTGAAGCTCTGCTGCGTATAGAAATTGAGGTGCCTTTTCTCACTGATGATACCGGGAAATAAGTGAGCCCCTATGGAGTGACATGAAGAGTCTAGCAGTAGAGTGGTGATTCCTGACCCTGAATTGCTACAGGGTTCAGATGTGGATGTGAAGCAGTGACAGTCAGGGGGTCATTAACCAAGTGGAGGGAAGCCAGCCTTAATAAAAGCTTTTGTATTATCAGCTGTCACGTGTTGTGTGCTTATGTGTGCAAGCACTTGCACTCTAGTAATGTAACTTTTACAGTCTTTAATTCTGAACTATTTAGCTCTGCTTACTAATTACATTGGAGTATTATTAGCAGTTTTTTATCTTCTTCATTGAGATTGCTTGCTTGCTTGCTTGAATGTGCTCTTTTGCACCATGTTCCCTCAAAGTACTTGCAAATCATGTGTTGCTCCTACAGAAAAAAAAACCGGCAGTGATCAGGAGTAGATTAACTTCGATGTGAGAAGGGAGCTGGAATAATCAAGCACACACAAAACCTCCAAGTTTATTTTTAACACTGAGTTGGACAGTCTATCCTATACACCTGATGGAGCTGAAAAGTGCTTTGATTGTTCTCGCCTTGCTTCAAGTAAAAAAACCAACCCCACCCACCCCCCCCCAAAAAAAACCCAAAAAACAAAAAACACCAAAACCCAACCTAGACAATACAGCACAGTTTTAGGTCCTGGTTGCTTGTAAAATAATTTGCCTACAGATGTCTATTACTACTTAAGATTTTAAGCAAAGAACTACTTTGGTGTTTTGGTGAAGTTATATAGGTTAAAAGAGTGAATATTTCTTCAGATTCATTGTGTTACGGTAAGCCAAATTTAATACAGTAACTGCTGTGGTGATTTAGGAGCTGTGATGAGCTTTGATAGCAAGCATTTACGAGGAAGGGGAAATAACGAAGACATTCCTTCCTGTGGGCCTCTTGCCTGTTGACTTATGGCAACGTGTTGAGTTGAAGGGAATTGATTTGTGCTTCCTTTAAAAGTGGTGGGGAAGAGTCCAGGGAGTTGTAAAGTGCAGACCTGTGATCTCTTTGTGGTGGAAATGTGGGTAGGAAACAGTATTGAACAAGTCTGGTTGATGTTTCAAGCCTGATTTAGCTGCAGTACTTATCACAGAGTTCTGACTATTCCGAGCCTTTATTTTTTTGTCATAAGAAAACAGAATCTCGTAATAGAGCATTATTACTTTAAGAGTGTTGGAAACAGGTTCTCAGAAATGCAGGCTCTTTGAGATAATCTCTGTGTTGAAATTTCCTTGCAGATGAATTACTTCAGAAAGAGCAAAACTATTCTGACGATGTTTTGGCCAACATGATCAGCGAACCCAGAATCAGCTATGGAAATGATGCCCTTATGCCTTCATTGACGGAAACCAAGACCACAGTTGAACTTCTTCCAGTGGATGGAGAGTTCAGCCTAGATGACCTTCAGCCATGGCATCCCTTTGGTGTTGATTCTGTTCCAGCCAATACTGAAAATGAAGGTATGTACACTAGGGGGAGAAACCACAGAATATTCTGAGTTCAGCTTTGTGGTTTCTCTTCGCTTTGTTCCCTGAAAATTGACATCTTTCTGATACAAGCAGGATAGAGGTTCTCAAATGTAAGTTTAGAACTGCTCTGCTATGTCAGCTGTGTCTCTTTGGAACAGAAAATCCTGGCTAAAATTTGGAATTTAGACACACAGTAAATTTTAGTGTTGAGGTTACTTTCCTTTAAAAACAAATCAAACTAGATTCCAGCAAATAATGAGTGGCAGTCTCACGAAATACGTAACTGTGAGCTAAGGGAGACAGTAAGTTGTTAGATTTGTGCCATGATGAAAGGAGTGTTTTAGTTAAGAAAAATTTTTATATTTACTGGCATGAAAATTATTACAGATCCAGCACAATCCTAGCATGAGAGTTGATTCTATTCCTCCATACACACTGGTTGTCTGAAATGTACTGCGGAAATGTTCCTGCATACTCAGCAATGCAAATGGCTAGTGAAAACTTTTCCTGAGGAGTATTTTATGTTGCTCATGGACTAATTTATTGAAGTAACTGTATACTATTTTAATAATTTATGTATAACCTGGAACTGGTAGTTTACTTAGGTGCCAGAGCAAATTAATCAGAAACCTGAGGGACTTCAATCATGTTATTTAAGTTCCTCCTGTTGTTTTTGGTTTTCTCTATCAGTTCAACTCCACTGTCATTACTGCTGAGTTAATCACATTAGTGAAAGTTTGTTACTGCAAAGCTACGGTAGATTCACAGAGGCTGGAGCTATAAATGTCTTTTTTCAGGAAAATTTGTGATTTGCAGCTAAACTGCGCAGACATTATCATCCTCCAGAATTCTTTTGAAACCACTGGCTTAGGCTGTACCTGCTCTCAGAATGAGTTTTGAGACCAGCCTTACGCAGTTAGTCTCGCTCCAGCAGTGTGGTGACTGTGGGCAACTGAGTGCTTGGGGGATGTCCATGGGTCTGCCAGGTCTGGGGTGTTGGTGCCAGGTGAAAGCAGAATGATTTGTGATCAGAGGGGGTCATCCCCAGGAGTCAGAGAAGGCTAAGATCAGGGGAGGGAAAAGATCTGAGCAAAGGTCAGCAAATCAGCGAGGCAGAAGTGTGCCAGATTTGAGGGGGGAGAGGAGAGGCTGGTCCGGAGTGGGGCTAAAATCAAATGGCCGGGGAGTCAGCACTGCAAGTAGGGACCAAGTGGAAGCGCAGAGAGAGCTGGAGCAAACTCAACGGACTAGCTGGCAGCAAGAGCCAGAGGACAGGACGTGGTGACAAGACTCCAGATGTGTCTGGAGGGCACTTGCAGCCAAGTGACTTCTGGAGTGGCAGGGAGCAGCTGGCTGGGTTGCATCAGGTGCTGGGGAGCAGTACTGAGGCTGGCCGGGCGGGCAGGCTGGACTTCACTTCCCCGGGGGTGAGCTGCAGCTCACCATAGCGCGGTCAAGGCTGTCTGCCAGGGGCAGGCCACAGCCCAGCTGGTGGTGTCTGTCCTGCAGGAATTTTCCAGTACAGCTCTCGCTGCACTTCTTCCCGTAGCTGAGGCATACAGGACATGAATTTCTATACCCACTGTTGGCTTTCATGAAACTTGGGCGGAATTAATTACTTTTGAAGTCTGTCCCGTAGCTTTCAAAATGTACTGATTGCAGTCACCAAGTTCAGAAGTTATTGGGTATACAGGTGCACCCAGACATACCCACAATTTAATCACACAAGCCTTTTTTTCCTTCGGAAACCTGGCTAAGCCCAGAATTTAACAAAGAAAGGTACATACTTCAATGTAACACTGCATTGCCATGGCCAAATGTATTGAGCATTGTTCTCCTTTAAAATATATGGCAGCAACTAAGAAACAAAAACTCTCCTGCCTGTTTAATTATGTTTTATGTTTAATTATGAATCCTGTGTATTTTAATGCTCTACATGCTTTGTTGCAGCACTTACTAATGTTTACTGTGGGGACATCTTTTTAACTTTCATGCCTTCAAGTTTTTGGGGTTTAGGGATTATTTTTTTTTCTATCAGGATTGTATTTGTCATGAAGTTACTGCGGCAAACAATTCTGTTAGGCCAACCATTATTAGCATTTAAGTTTGCACAGTTAGAAATAGAAATTACTTGATGACTTCAACCTCTTCAAGTCCTTCTTGTTTCCCCTTACACTTCTCTGTCATCTACCCAAACCACAATGTTGTTAATGTGATCACGCCTGCAATACCTTCTTTCCCTCCTCTAGATACCCTCTCTGTACCTTTGCCCATAGTATCAAAGGGAAATTTCACAGCCTCATCCTTTTCCTTTGTGTTTGTCTCCCACCTCTTTGTTCCCAAAACCCAGGACTAACTGTGCTATTTGTTCTCACTCCCCATGCCTGTTTTCTTCTGTGGCTGTGATCTAATCCCAGGCTTTGTCTAAGTTGCTTCCAAAAAAGTGTGTCTGTCTTGCTATAATATGCTTTGGAAGTAGCAAGAACAACAACTGACACAATTTTCTCCTCTTTTTTCCTCTCCCTTTCCACTGATTTTTTTTTTTTTTGTTTTAAATAGCCTGTTTTGCACACCATACGTTCCCCTTTTGCGGGGAGGTTTTTATATTTTATGTGGTACTAAGTAAGTCATTGCTGTTTCTTAACAAAAAAACCTTGATCAAAAAAGGTGTAAGTTCAAAAATCATGTGCTAGAGAAACCTCAAATACTGAGAGTGACTAACCGTTGCAGTATTGGTGATGGTCAGCATCTCTTGCTGCTGGGAGGTGCTGAACATGCCAGCAGAAGTCAGGGAACTGAACATCTCAGCTCCCATTTACTTGGGTGAGGGCTGAGGATACTCGGCACCGTTGAGAAAATCACAGCCTGTTCCGTGTGAATGGCCTGGTGTCTGGGAAATCTGCTGAGTGAGCAGTCCAGCAGATCTAACAGATCTGACTACCTGAGGAGTTTCAGATGGCATGCAAGTTACGAGTTCACTTGTTGATAGTGGTTTGGTCTAGTTTGAAAGCTGAAGTCAACTTTTCTGAAACTTGCTGAGCACAAATCCAGAGTGGTAACAGCTCGGCATATGCAGGTGAGTTTCTAGGTAGAGTGAGAGTCTTGACTTCCTCACTGCAAAGAACTGTTGCGCTGTATAAGCGATAGTTTTCTCCAGTCCTGAGCAGCCACACCAGGTAAATAATTTACCTCATTGCAAATTTACACTACTGTCAAACCAAATTTCTAATGAAACCATTGACGTCTGAGAGGCAACTGACCAGATCCTGGAGCTGGCTGGGTTGGGACCTGGGATCCCACCCCTTCTGGCATAATCACAGCGAGGGGACTTGTTTTTAATTAATCATTCGGGGAACACTTAAACCAAAACGTGATTGTGGAAAAAGTGGAAGGAAATGCAGCTGTTAAGTTTCAAAGTTTCTTAGTTTCAAAGTATCCATTATTCTGCATACAAGCAATGAAGTTAAAATACTACAAAAAATACCTTAAATTTGTTATTAGTTCCCATGCCTGTTTTCTTCCATGGCCATGATCTAATGCCAGGTTTCACCCAGAGATATTAGTGCTGTGTTAGATTGGTGCATTTCTATATACTCGCAAGGTTTCATAACTCCATTTCAGATTTTCCCAATCTAAACTGCATGTTTAGGTAAAAGGATCGGGTTTATGCAAACAGTTTATTTTACTAAAATTGATTTTTCTGATGAATGAGTGAGAAATAGTCTAAAAATAAAAAGACCTTGAAACTCTAGTTTGGCTTCTTGTTGTTTCCCTGAGGTAGTTTCCCTGTAAATATCCACAGAAATGAATCCAAACACCAGGTAATACACTACACAACTTGCATGACTGAACGTATGTCTGGTGAATTGTGATACTAATTAGGTTAACAAAAAATGCTGTCTAAGGACACTGCAGGAGGCACCACCAAACTGTCAGGAAATTGTATTTTAACAATGAAAAACACACCTTCAGAGGTAGGGGCAAAACCCCAACAGCTGTGAAGCTTTGACACTGCCAAGGTCCGTGGGCATTTTGCCAGTGCCTAACTGGGTTTAGTGTTCTACCCTTTGTATTTTACCATGTAGTTACAGTTAGCCTTAGCAACAAAGTATTGATCTAAAGTGAGATTTTTGTGAATGGTCTGTGTTAGACTTGGCCAGTTGTTCCCTTCCACACTGTTCTTGGTAGGTGAGCATCACATAGCTCTCCTCACCTGCTGATTTGTACCAGCTTTTGAGCTTTTTGATTCACCTTTCTTTTATTTCTGAAAAGAGAAGTAGCCACATTCCCTCATGCTCTTCTGAGATGTGTTAGCGTTAGATACAAGGTGCAGTGTATAGTCTGTATGAAGCTGGAGTTGTCAGTGTAAGCAGATACCTACCAATTGAGTTTCATGAGGCTATTTGGAAAATAAATTTTCAGTCTTAATTCTGTGTACTTCCATGCACACGGAGGTGTGTTCAAGCGAAGTATGATTCTGTAGTATCAAAATGAATGCAGTTTTTATGATAATACACAGTATGTCTTAAAGAGTTTTGATTAGAAGTGCTGTAATAGGTTTAAACATCTCCCCTCAATATCAGCTCTTGTGGGGTGGGGTGGTCCAGTGGGGCAGGCAGTGAAGAAACCCACAGACAAGATTTTCAGAGATAAGTGCTGTTTGTGCATACATCGATACCAGGGTAAGAGTAAGCAGGTTTTAAAACGCAACTGAAATTCAAAAGGTGGCAGCTCAGGGCTGTCCAGAAAGCAGCCTTTCTTGTATCGTGCTGCCTGGGACGTGCTGTGCTTAGGCACATGCAATCACAATCTGCTTTGGAAAACCGTGGGCTCTGAACTTTTGCTTCCAGTATTTGGCCTGCAACTGGTTTGTGACCTTGAGCAGGTCATTTCACTTTCATGTCAGTTGGCAAACAGCACTGGCACATTTTGGTTTTCCCCTCCCTGTACAGTGCTTCCAAAACCAGAGACGACAGGAAAAAATATTCATTATTAATACTTTCACCTAACCCCACAAATACTGCTTTACCCTGAGGTCAGGTCCATGCTACTATACAACAGAAACTTCATCCTTTTTTCCCTTCACCTACTCCAATTTTTATTGCTACCCACAACCTGCTCTCTCAGTTCTCCATAGCTGTGGGCATGTAGGATTACCGAGCAAGAGGGAAATAAAACCCCTCAGGCTTCTAGGGAGGATCCAGGGACCAGGACAACGGGGGAGGGTCCTGCAGGAGCAGTTTGAGTAATGTTGGTCCTTTGTTGTTTCTTCTCTTCAGTCCTTTCCACTAAGAATTACTGCTGACCTACCTGAGGGTTGGTGCTGACGATATTGGAAAACCTAGCAGAAGACGTAAATAGGAAAATATTCAAAACTGCAGCTTTTAGTTAACGATGGAAATTGGGGTTTGTATAGTGCTGTGTAAGGAAAGCAATTACATGGTCTGCTAGTGCCATTGTGAACTGCTGTGAAGGAAAGCGGTTTGATGGCTTGTCTCTGCAGCACCAGACCAGCAAGCTCTGAAAATTTTTCCCTGCTGGAAACACAAGCAAGTCAGATGTGCCGATGCACTTCTAGTCTGCGGCTACTATAAAGCTGACTTACTGGTATTCTTGTAGAGGCAGGAGCTATTGCAGTCCTCTCCTGTATGCAAGGGCAGGGATGCCGTGTGATCTCTTACTACTTTCAAGCATGGTAGGCTGGTTGGCAAATCCACAGGAACGCTAAGCAAGTGACACAGACTTCCTGAGAAGATGGGCAGTTCTGTTGCTTTAGTCAGCCGTATCATCAGGTTTGTGTGATTTTTCTGATGAAACGGCGAGCAGTTCTTTGTGATTGAAAACAGTGGGTTTGTCAGATTTCCTGTGTTATTGTAGTTCGCTCGGTGCTGATTAGAAGGTTCGTACTTTAATCTAGAAATGCAAATGAATGAGAACATCTTATTTTAAAAATTCTGAATTCTAAGGTACAATGTAATATTTTTATGTCAGAATTTAGTTTCTTTCTGACACTGGCACTTGGGTAGGTAAGGAAGGCAACGGTATTGTGGCAAAAGAGAGAAACAACAAAAAAAGAGGGGGAGGAATCTGAATTTTTAATGAATTTTTCCGTATGTTTGGACTTACCTGAGGCAGTAAATAATGACTGAAACAGCTCTTAGGGTTTTGCATATCAGGTTTTTCTGTGAATGCCAGCTCCATCAGTCTTAGGTCTCAGATGATAAAGCCTTTGTGTGGTAATACAAGAGTTTTGTAAAACTGTACAGCACCCAAGTGAGTAGAAAGTAGTGTTTCTCCTTTGCTGCCCTTTCAATAACTGGAAGACAAATTTGCTGTCTACAGATGAGAGCGTATTAGAATGAAATATTGATCGTATTTTCAAAATGCACTTTACTTTTTTCAAACCTTATAGCTAGTGCTGTAAAGAATCCCTGTTGACAGGAAAAAAGTAGTCAGGATTCAGTGGGTTTGTAAGTCAGCACTGATTGAGAGTTAGCTGCAAGAGCTCATCGTGTCCATTCTTGCTGTCAGTTCTGATCAGGCAACTGGAAGAAGTTTGCATGTGATGAATATAGTTTTGCTCTATAGACAGAAATTCTTCGATCTTGGTGTTTTCTTACTTTAAGCAGTAACCAGAATGTGATGTAAAATTGGCACATCAGCTGTGAAGCTTTCCTATTGAAGTCGTACCCATCCCTTCCTTTTATTTCCAGGATTAACTGAAGGCTGGTATTTTCTAGCTGTTGCTTTGGTAACTTTGTTTATGCGGTATGTCTCTTCTGCACTGTCCCAGCAGAAGAGCAGTTGACTTTATCATTTTGGGGGATTTTGTTTATTTTGTTTGCTTTTTTTGTTTCTTTTCTGCACATGCCCAGTTGAGCCAGTTGATGCCCGCCCAGCTGCAGACAGAGGACTGACCACACGACCAGGTATATAACTTGCATGGCTTTTACCTAACCTGTGTTCTCCCAGCGTGCATGTGGTCTGCTTGAGCTGAAATGATTATGTTTGCTTTGGTGTGACCCTCTCTTAATATGTAATGCTCTGTCATGAACCAGGGGAGTGTTCCCACACAAAATCCCATCAGCCTGTGCGAGTCTGCGTGTGTCAAGGGTGATCAGGATGTGTACTTGCAGAGAGACCCAGACACCCAGAACTGATGTTCAAGTTGTTGCCCCTTCTAGCAATAATGCTTTGGCAGACGCAGGAGGTGGTAGACCTGGTACCCCCTAGTGCAGAGAGTATTTTTAATGTGGGAATGTATGATAGAAGTGTCAAATCCTCTATGTAGAGTATACAGTTTCGTCAAAGTTGGGGCTAATAAAGAATTAATGTGTACAGTTTTAGAATTGTAAGGGACATCAGGATTTCTTGCTGTGATACTTACATTAGCTAACTCCAGATATGTAAAAATCGGTACATATATTTTCCCTCTGGATTCACCGAGGACACCTCTATATGGCTATTCATTCCCTTCTAGGATGGAGAGGGGTGATTGATTGCCTTCTGTAGGTACCTGTGTCTTCCTATTGATTTCAGAGTAAGAGCAGATGACTAGCTTGAGTCAGGCTGCAAATGTTTGGAAAAGTTAAATGGGACAAATACAATTTTTAAAAGTAAAAGATTTCTTTTCATACTAACGTTTTTTGCTTTTTAGATTGGTTTTCCCCTTGGTTTTGTTTAGGATTATCTAGAAATGGCAGGTTCCATTAAGAACAAACAGCCTTTTATTTCAGAAGAGGTTACTCTCCAACATGTAGTGAGATTAGATTGGTATATTTTAGGGTCAGAATTATATCAGTATTGCATTGTCATTGTGGGTTTTTTCTTAAAACTGAGCAATCTGTCGTCTTTTTTCCTTCATCTTTTCATCCAAACATCCATTAGGTAGCATTTTGGGCAACACCCTCCTAGTGCATTTAAATCTTTCTGATAACTCACTGTGTTTACCGACTACAGAAATTGCTAGTTGCAAGTAAAATAAGCTCATATGTTATAGCAGTTGGGATAGAGGCTGGCCAGTCTGACATCTTACTTGTGTTTAAGAGTCTTAATTTGTTCCGTGAAGAGAGCCTGGAAACAGGTACAGAGCTATCTGTACAACAGTGCTAAAAATCACAGGATCAGGGAACATCTCCCCGATACTGGGTAGTCTCTGCCTTCTAGATTAGATTTCTTCCCTGAGAGCAGTAGAAGTACCGCCACACATGAAACGTGAATGTGTTAATCTGAATTCTGTAATGTTAGTTCAATCTAGCAGTTTTCTTGTAATACTAAGGTTTGTTATTGTTAACCATTTTAATTTCAGTCATCTTGAAAAAATCTGTTAGGAGGCCTGTATTTGTTATATTTGCCTCCCTCCTATTCCCTCACACACACACACACCCCCCAGAAATCTTTGGTGTCCTTTCTCTAGAGGAAGGATTTTCTCACAGTGCCGCACTCTAGTTTCGAAGTGAAATGATGTGTTTTAGTCCACTGTATCATAGCACTTTGTCACTTGGGGCAATGCATAGATTACCAAAAGTATGGCTAGCATAGGTCGTGAGTGATCTTTGTGAATGTGTATGGTAGACCATTAAGGAGCAATAAAAATTAGTATTTCAGCATGTGACTATTAGGCTTGAAATTTCCAGTGGATACACTATCTTTTGCATTATGAATAACACATGGGATATTTCCTCAATTTTCTGCTCAAGTGCAAAAGTAGCACTGCCCAGGGGCCTGTGCCGCCTCTGTCACTTTTAGCACAAAATTTGAAGTGCTGCAGAAGCCCGTGGTCTGCTTTTGGCACAGAGAGTGAACGCCTCCAGCCTAGCAGGGATGCACACTGCATTCCTCCATGCAGAGTGATGCTTGCTTCCCTGGAAAGATTGAAATCTCTCGCTGCTGTGCCTGCATTCCAGTTTTCACAGCATAAAGTGTCTTACATGTGCATGTGAGATGGGGGGTTTGCCCCTTTACTGCAGTGCTAAATGTATCCTAACAGTAAGTAAAACATGCTCACTTCACTGTTCCTGGTAAACTTTAAATTCCTTATGTCTTTAATCACCTTGTCCAGACCTTGGCAAATTTGTACTTACTGTTACAAATTCTGACAATAAATGTCCCCCTGATTTTTCATCATCCTTTAAAAATCATTGATCTGTGATAAAAATTCAACTTAACAAAAACCTGATACTGATCTGAGTAGCTTTATGAACTAGCAGAAGAGGAAAGCAAATGGGTGCTTAATTAAACTGTGAAATACAAAAGAGATCCTGACAATTTAATAATGTGTGCTTTAAAATTGTTTTAATTGCTAATTATAAATAAAATTTCTAAGTTAGAGGTTAAAAAAGGAAAAGAGATACTTTCTTTGCAGTCACTCTCAGTATAGTCGTTTTTTACAGTTTGGGGCTATTCTTTATTAAAAAAAATCTGAAAAGTGTATTATTCTAGAAAGAAAATGTATTAACAAGGGACCTGGAGGCAGATTAACGCATATAGCTTCTTGTAACTTTTTGGGTTGTTTTTATTGCCTAGATTCTTGTTGATTTCCTGAAAGATTTGCACGCTTCATAGTCCTGACTTTCCAATCAGTGCTTCTGCTTGCTTTGCTGAGGCGAACAAAGGTGGTGACTTGCTTCTTCAGGGTGAACATACAGGCCTCATGTCAACCTGCCACAGTCCAGGCCTGGAATAAGAACAAGTGAATGTTTTGTAGATGCTCAAAACCATTGAAGAATATCAGCTGTGAAAGGACTAAGACAAGCATACAAACACCTGCCCTTTTTCTTCTTTCCCATTTTCTTTTTATCACTTTTGGCCCACGTAATATTTGGCCCACGTAATATTCTTACAATGATCACGAAGTTTTTCTTAAAAGTAGATCAAACCGTGCAGGTGATCTTTATCCCTTTCCCACAAGAGAGGTAGTTTGGTCACAGTACAGAAAAGAGCAAGTACTTGTTAGTATTTGTGATAACTAGAATCTTGTTACTTCAGCACATTGTTCTTTCTTTATCAGAAAATAGTCTATGAGCAAAGTCAGGAAAAGTGAAGAGTTGTCCAATCCATAGAGCAGAAAAGCTTTTAGTAAGGACCAAGTTTAAAGCATTTACTAAAATTTAAGCCAATTGTCCAGACCCCTGCCTCTGTTGCACTCCACCTTGGCTGTCAGCAGTTGAAGCTTGAATTTGAATCTGATCTACCTCAGTCCCAGGAGGAGAGTAATTTCAGAGGGGCTGCCATCTCCTAGCATAGAGACATCATCTGCGGTATCTGCAAAGGAGCCTAGTGCTTCAACACACTGTCCTTCCCCCTTTTACTTCACAAGTGGGAAAACAAAAATAAGAATTATGCCTAAATCCCTTTCTTGTCTCTTTCCTGAAAGGGGAGTAAACAGATAATAAAAGGTCAAAGTGAAAGAAAATAGATGCATCAAGTAGTCATCAGTGAGCTATTTTTTAATACAACACAAAATGATGAGACATTTATGACATGTTTCTTACTCTTTATAAATTGCTTCATACAGGGAGATGTTAGAATGCTTCAATCCAGCCTGAGAACTTCCTTAGTAAAAGTTTCAAGTAGAGAGCGTACCTCTTTCCTCGATAGCCTCGCTGTAACTGCTTTTTCTGTAGTGTTTCCTTCTCACCTGTGCCCCCGAGGTCACTTTTTCTTGATAAACATTTGATTTCTTGCAGCTGAATTTGGAGTATGTGTTTATTGGTAACTTTGTGTGTATGTGTGCGTGTACATATGCACACATAAATCATAGAATCATTTAGGTTGGAAAAGACCTTTAAGATCAAGTTCATCAAGTCCAACCATTAACCCAGGACTGCCTGTATAAAAACATCTTTAGAATACTCATAAGCAAGCTCCTTTTTACCCATGTTAATTCAGCAGGTCTGATCTGTGGAAATTTAGTGAAGAGTAGAAAACCTGCACCAGAATGGATGTTGCTGAGTATCAGCAGATTTTCTTGAAATTCAAAGTGATAAAGAAAATAACCAGTGCTCTGTTCAGGGTAGATCATATTCTCATCTTTTGCACAGTTGCAACTGTAATTATACTGCTAACAGCTGTACTTATATCACTCACAGGATGCCTATAATTCATAATGCAAGAATTTTATGATACTGTTAGCTTCCTCCGTGTAGTATAGTTTGGGGTTGGTTTTTTTTTTTTTGCATTCTCCCAACTCTTCGTCAGTTGATTGTTTTTGCAGTCAATAATTTTGAGGAGACATTGCACATAAAGCTGCATTTGTGTCTCTGGTGCTTCCGTTGATAAATCATAACGTGTCCATCCTCATTACATGATATGGAAGTTGAGAGATTTTTTTTATACATGGTTGCAGAGGCTCTGTAAGCCTAATGGCTGTTCTGCAGAATCATTAGCACATAGGCTGCAATCTCTATGAGGTGAGGGCATAGAGCAGCTTAGTGAATTATTTATGATTTCCTTGCCAGAAATTGCCAGGGTTTTTCTCCTGTTTTAGTGATGTTAGATCAACACAGTTGTCTTAAACCAACTGTCTGCAGCCCCCAAATAGAAATGATGAATGGATATTTTTTTTTTCCATAAGGTCGCTTTGTTTCATAGATCAGATAGTTATTACCTGTGAATGCAATTATATATGCATGTGCACAGCATTTCCTTTGGCATGCCAGAAAGATTACCAGATTTTACTTGTTTTGTTTATTCATTTTTACACACATATAAAATAATCCCTGGTATTTTCAGAATTATTTCATACTAAGTTCCAATTAGGTTCTTCTTTAAAAAGATAACATTCTTTTTTGCACTGGTTTTTTGCTTTCTCCAATTTAAGAGCCCTGTGGTAATCCATGGAGTAAAAGCAAACCACTGTTTCATGGAGAGACCAGAAAGTTTTAGTTCCGTGCAGTCTTAAATGTACTTACTCCTCAAAGATATTTGAGTCGTCCTTACAAAACAATCTTCATTCTTCTTTTGTTTCCGAATGAAATGACCTGCACAAAGTCAGATAGTCATATGGAAGTAATAGTTGAACTTCTAGTAAGAACACATGGCTGTCTACCTGGGTAGTTGTTCAAACACTTCATTCCCTTCCATCCACCCCTTTTATTTTAGATTAAGCTTTACTCAGATAAAACTGTTTACTACCCTTGTAACAGGCCTTGATTCAATAAATCTTTTCTTGTTCTTGTCGTTACTCAAATACAGTTCATGGACATAGAGTTAAACGTTTTCCTGAATGCAGTCATTATATCTGTTGTTTAAACATGCTACTTCTGGTTTTCTCTATGTAGAGACCACCCAGGTCTGGTAGTTTCTACTGTGCTTCAAGTGGAGGTTAAATTTTAGCTCTGAAAGTAACCAGAAGACCACAGGCACATCTGATATTGTTTTGGATCCTCGGAAAACAAAATCTTGCTAGGCTGTTATTTAACAGGTAGATGAAGCAATTAAAAGCAGTATAGTAGATAACGACACCTAAATGCGACCTTGGTGGAATTCATTATATTCTTTTTCTTACCCTTCTTAAAGGCTTAATGTATATATTTACACAAATGCAAAAGTTCATCTGTTTGAGAATAAAGTGTTCCCCAAATCAGCTACTTTGGTTTTATTTCATGAGTAGTTTTAAACTCCATACAATTTTATTTTGCTTCCCCTGTAAGGGCAAGGAACTACAAGGTTTGCATACACTGCTCTTTTTGATGTTAGGATACGCGTGTGTGTGTACATGCACGTGTACACTTGTATGTATAAAAGCAGTTAACTTTCTAATCAACAGCAATACAATTAGAAGCCCATCATAGCTCGTTTTATTGGAATTTGCTAGATGCTTTTAAGCATGTGTTTTTGATAGCTAAATAGTTTTGTCAGTTTTTCCAAGAAGTTGCAAGTTAATATATTTACCAGCTGAACTGTAGCATTTTTAAATCAAAGTAATTAAAAATGTAACTCCCTAAAGACGGTATGTAATTCAGAAGAAAAACCACTAATAATTATAATCATTTGTGAATGTGCAGTGAGGCAGTTCTCTCACGTTTCTTCTTTTACATTGGCTTTTGTGTTTGGATTGTGTATTTTAGACTTTGTAGTGAAAAAACATCATTCTGTGTCAGAATTTAAGTTCTTGTCATATAGTTAACTTTTCTTTGTATGCTTGTCTTGAATGCAAGAGTAGAATGGTATTAGACAGCTGTTAGCTGTCTGCTGATTCACATACCTCTAATAGAAGTTTTTGAAAAATCCTGAAGTTTTTCCTCCTTCAGTTAGTACCTTTGAAAAATAAATCTTTGATTTTGTCATCTAGGTCTAAATACCCAGTCACTAGGACAGGAAAGTGAATGAACTGGAAATAAAGAGAAGTCTGTTAAATAGAAAGTCTGAATTCTATAATGTAACATAGCGGAAAGGCATATATAATAACCCCATACGTATTTTTGTCTCATACCAGGTATTTAATTGATTACAGTGTGGAGTCATGCTGCTTTTACTGTATAATCAAGTATTTGCAGAAGACCACCAGTTTACCCTAGTTGTACTTTTAAAAGTGTTTTTTTTCTCACTTCGAAGGGAGATAGGAGGAGGGAAAAAATTGCTATAGAGTTTGTTAGTGCAACAGAAGATTTTTCTATTTCTGACCTTTTTCCTATGCAAGCTGCCAAAACCAAGTTTTAGTAAGTCTAACATCATTAACTTCCTAATATCAGGTCCTACTTTATGTTCAGATCCCATGGCATTTTTGTGGATTCGTGAGTAAGGCCAAGCAGACCATGAGACCTTGGTCACCTGACCCAAAGCAAAAAGTTTCTGCCTGATATCAAGGCAAAAGATTGTTTAACCTGCTGCATGCTGGAAGTACAGCTCCCATGCTACTGTTTGATGGGAGTGGGAAGAGGGAAGGGAACCTTCAAAGAAATGTAGCTTTAGGGAAGCCCAAGCCTGCATTTCTCCAGCAGCTGAGAAGACAGCTGATGAACTTACCACCCTCGATTGCTCATTGATGTGAAGGCTCCTGACCTGTTCTGCCCCTGAAATGCTGCTGTAACTCCTGCCTTTGGCATTTGGCTCTGTTTAACTGAAACTAACAAAGACCCACGGTCTAAGCTATCGTAGCCTGCTTTCAGTAAAAGTGGTCAAAGCCCATGAGCAGAAGTACCCAAGTCCATTATCCCACCTCTAGCACTGATGCATGAGGGATACTCAAGAGACTTCGTCTCTGCTTTATACTCCTGGCACATCCACTGAGCTTTTGGCAGCCAGCATTTGATAGATTTCAGTACTAGAAATTTTATTTTTACCATTGTGTTTAGTAACCCTGGATGAACATTGCTTTGCATTTGTTCATTTGTATTTTGCCCATCCTCATTATTTGTGCCAATGAGTTCTGCAGTCCAGTTTGCATTGTGCCAAGTTATATATATACACACTCTTTCTTTTGTTAGTTTTTAATCTGCTATGTCATAGCCATGATTGTGTCCTGCACTTTCTTACGAGAAGTAATGAATGACCGTTTCCTGCAGACTTTCTCCTTGTCACTCACACTTGTATAGGCCTCTGTAGTGTTTCCCCTCGGTTTTCTCTTCATTCTGAAGATTCCTGCTTTGTCTAGTCCTTCTTGTACAGAAACCATTCCATACCATCAATCATCCGTGTCTCCCTGCATTGTACCTTTTCTAGTTCTGCCTTTATTTGAGCTGGGGTGACCAGAATGAGTAGCCAGATTTAAAATGAGGATGCATCATTTATACAGTGGTGTAACAATGTTTTGTTTTGTCTGTTCCCTCATAATTACTCCTAGCTTTCTCTTTGCCTTTTTGACTGCTACTGAGCCAACTGCCCACAGAGTTACCCACAGTGGCTGCAAGGTCTCTGTCCTGGGTGGAACAGAGCTTAGAGCCTCTTGTTGTGTATGTATAGTTAGGGCTACGTATCCCTGCAAGCACCACTTTACATTATATCAACATTGAATATCATTTCCCTTTTTTTATGCACTCAGAATTTGTAATATCCTTCTGCAGTTCTTTGCAGCTGGTTTTGCTTTGGCTATGCTCTTTTTTTTTCTTTTATTTTTTGTCAGTAAACTTTATCACATCACTATTCACTGCTTTATCCAGATCACTTTACAAACAGCACAGCACAGATCCTTGTGGGACCCTGCTGGTAACCTTCCTCCATTGTGAAAAATGGCTGTGTAGTTACACTTCATTTTCTATCTTTTAATCAGTTATGGAAAGTCGTGTAGGATTTTTGCTTGTAGTCTTTGCCATCGTAGCTTCTGCCAGAGCTTTGATCAGGGACCTTCTCAAAAAAAAGCTTTTGGCTTTTTGGAAATCCAGATTCACTCCAAGGCAAATCACTGTTTCCCATGTGCTTCCTAACTCTTCCAGTGACCTCTAAGAGGTTTGGGAGGCAGGACTTCCCTCAACAAAAGATAAGTTTATTCATCACTGATTTATCTCGTATATGTATGCATATGTTCTAATCAATATTTACAGCTTAAGTGAATTTGCCAGCTGTAGTGCCAGAGTTGTGCAGTTCCTCAGGCCCTTGCCTTGGGGGATTTTCCATGTGGGGCAGCAAGTGTGGCCGCGGACAGTGGCGAGCAGCTGGGAGCCACCACCTCTTCAGCCACTTCAGCTGTGGGCAGTGAACCAAGTCCTGGGAAGGCACTTTCCCCCCAACTATTTAACCTATATGAAGCACTACTATTTCTGTGTTGGGGTTTTCACCCTCCCTTTTAATCCTAAAAACAAAAAGTCAGGGGTTTGAAGAGACAAGCCTCTGTGCAGCCAGATACACATTCTCGTTTTCTTTGCTTCCCGTTGATACAGGTGTAAGGGCTATTTTGAGATTATACACAAAGGAGAGTACGTTTCATTCTTATTTTAATTTGGAAAACTAACTATAACTGCTTCAGGGATAGAAGGTTAAACTTCTTTTCAGGTACCATGTGGGTTTTATTTCCCTCACCTCCATTTCCTCCTGCATTTCATTGACAGCACATCATGGTATGTTTTCAAACTGCAGTTCGTTTAAGTACTTTACAGTTCTTGCATTTAGAAATGGTCTCTTTTATATAAATGTTATAATATACTTGTGTCAGTAGTGTAACGCAGCATCAAAAATCAGATTCTTTGTAAAGACATTTGAGATTTTACGTGCTTCATTTCTTTAAAAGAAGACACTAAAGTAGAATTTATGGGGCTTAAAGCGTCAGACTGTTCAAGAAAATAACCATAAATACTTCACTGCATAAAGATGATTCTTGTTCTCTCCTTTGCATGGTTTCCTATGAAGAGAAAGTTCAAGACCTTAGAACGGGATTGTACAGTCCAGAGAAGTTCTTGGGAACATCTGTTCTTACTGATTCATAATACAAAAATAAATTGACATTTAATGAAAAAAGAAATTGCATGTTCAAAGGCAATAAAAGCACAATAATTCTTACACTGAGTGCTACTTTAGACTGTGGAGCTCATTGGCACGTGGAAGTCTTCAGGAATTTATTGAGAGTCCAAAGAGATGGCGGAGCACGAGAGCAGTCAGTAGTGTTAAGAATTTTAAAAGAGGTTCTTCCTCTGTCAGAGCTTAAGGTCAGCCCAAAATACTGAGAATGAAGGCTTGGAGAGAGGAGTCAGGGTGTTAAAATGCTAAAATAAGTACAGACAAGGAACACGAACTAGTTTGTTCTTATTACATTAGATAGGGTGAGGAGGTAACATCTCATAAAACCCTGCTTCTGCGGTGTTTGTACCTCTAGAAATATGTCAGTCACTTGGTACTGAGGAGAATGACCAGCTATGTGAATACCTGCATGGTCTCTATAAGCCAGAGCCAGCTTTTCGGGACAGAACATTCATAGATACACAATACAGGATGCACTGCTCAGCTGTTTTAAGTCTGGCTCTTTCTCCTAAAGCTCTTTTCCAGGAGAAAATACTGACCTTCTTTCCAGTTAGGCAAGTGCAGCATCTCCCCTTTGCATTCATAAGGAGAGAACAGGACTGCAAACTATCTACAATTAAAATCACTACAAGCTTTATTTACTTGCTTTACTGTATGTTTCTAATCAAAGGGGGCAGTTGTCATCTCTGACAGAAGTCAAGACTTGCATAATCATAATTGTGAGCAGTCTGAAATATGGAAACAAATAACTGTGTAAACTTCAGGAACATTTTAATAACCCTTATTTGTGCATGTTTGCGCAAAAGGTACAGAGTCACAAGAAGAAGATACAGTATCTGGGGTTCCCCACCTCACACCATGGGTATGTGTTTTTTCCTCACAGCAGCCTGAGCTTAGGAGGGAGGGAGGTTTCGGCCTAAACACCAAATTTTCTTGACATTGCTAAAGAGGCTGTCAGAGCAGATCTGTCTGCATGGGGTGAGCTGATTGAGGAGACCACTGTTAGTCCCTTGCAGCTTAGTTTTCGCAGTATTTCATGCTGGAAGCCTTTGATGCTTGTACCAACATAGTTGCAGTGGATTAAGGAATGTTTAACAGGGGAGAAATTTTACCAGCTCAGTCTGTGTCACCTCAGTGAGACTTAAACATCAGATGTACCTCACTTTCCTCCCCATTCCCTTTCACGTTGCATCACACCTCCTCTGCTTGAATGACACCATTGCCTTCTGCTCTTGTAATGGTGGAGGTAAGCAGAGTGTAATTGAGTTGATGACTTTAACAAATTGTCGTTGCGGTGCAATGCAGGTTCTGGGTTGACCAATGTTAAAACAGAAGAGATATCTGAAGTGAAAATGGATGCAGAGTTCCGGCATGACTCAGGATATGAAGTTCATCATCAAAAGCTGGTGAGTGAACACACAGTGCTTTCCATACGTGAGTTCCGAGTTGCTGATTCAGTCTTGAACTAGTGGGTCAATTACAGCCATGTTTCCCCCAAGAAATGTGGGTGCTGAAAGTGCCAACAAAAAGTTTTCATGTGAACAGATGATGATTTTTCTGGTTCTTTCTTAAATGAGAGTAAACCTGGAACAGCTTCAGCAGAGAGGATGGAAAGCCATTAAATCTCACACGAGAGGAAATTCTGACAGTTCCTGCCCTTGCACCGCCATGTGAGTAGACATGGTCATATGGGCTTGTCCCACGGTCCATCTGTCATGGTCTCGTAACCAAAGACAAGGGATACAGAGGAAGTAATATGCTAAAAAAGAAAAGAAAAAAAGTTTGATGGAGACACACAGCGTGGTGCAGCAAGAGAGAGAGAGTGACACCATTTCAGGAATAGATTCATTTTCTGTCAAAACAGATGGTGGTGGTGCATGAAGGAGGCTAAACTCCACGGAGCATAACCTTTCACAAGATTGCCTGCTTGGGATAAGAGGAGATTCTTCACTAGACTTAATTTTAATTCGTGCTTGGCTGCATCTGTGAGTTTTGTTCCTTAAGGTATATTAAATTATGAATAGATGAAAGGCAGGTAGGAGCAAAATATTGTTCCTCGTTTGAACTATGCTGCTTATGAACACAAAAATAACAACCAAAAGCAACATAAGTAAGAACAAGCATCTTCTAAAAGCTCTTTTCAGTCCCTTAATAAGTAATGAAGAATCCGTACAGCAGTGTTGACTACAGACCTTTTCTGCTTCCTCTTTTTTAAAGGTATATTACACGATGAGATTTCCGTTCCATGACTTTCAGTATCCTGATAATAAACTTGAAAACTTTTTTCTTAATATATTCTTAAAGCTAAGTAGCACTGAAAATTAAAATTAACATGGGACTCAAATTTGCATTTGACTAGGCAATCACTGTGTGAAAAGATATTCTGCCATCTCTTTGATGCTGAGAACTAAGAATTCCCAGTTTGACTAGCTAATCCAAAATGCATTAGCACTAATTTGGGAAATTCCGACATGCTTGGCTCAGATGGGTTAAACATCCTGATGGAGTAAACCCGTGCAGTTTACTGAAGGGAATGAACTTGCAGGAATGTATTTTAACTGATCCTGTGTCATGCGCTTACCAGCAACAACCTTTAAGCAGTTTGATACCATCCCAAGCAGTTTGGTGCTGGAAACTATCCTTACCATGGTGGCTGATAGGGAATGCATTGCAATCCCTGCACTTGGGTAATCTGTGTCATGCTTAGAGTGGGACCTTTCCATCTTATTGAAGTATTTTATGCCATACTTCTCACTGATAGGTACAAGCATTATTTAAAAATTAGTAAGCAGTCCTCTAGGTTATCTTTCCAATTGAGACTGAGCAAGGGGTCCAGTATTGCTGAGAAAGTACTGGACTGATGACGTACAGGGCATTGGTTGTTTACCAAGTGCCATATCCTAGCCAATGCCCTTCTCCATTAGCTTTAATTCAAAAGCAATAAGCAGAAAATACTTTCATCTGTTCTCCTTCTCCTGTGCCCTGGTAGGATTTACTGAAACAGTCTCCTTAGGATATCACTTTGAATTGAGCAGCACATTGCATTTTACACACAAACTTCTGAATTGGGCTGGAATTGCAGTTATTTTCTCCTTTATGTGGATGTTCACATTTTAACTGTACAGTAGGTTGATTTTCACGGCTTAGAGTGCTTAAGGCCTTCCTCTGTTGCACATGTATATTAGCTGGGGCATTTCACAGTGCTCCAAAATAGTATGGTAACAGAATTTCAGTCCTGGGCAGGTAAAATTGACGGAAGAAATTATTACTTCACATCAGCTTCTGCCAACACTGTCCATTGTGTGTACTTCCTAGTGATTTCTTAACCTTGTTCAAACACATTTCTTGCTTATGACTAGGAACAATATAAATATTTATACTGCATGCTTTAATACCTCTCTGAGGAAGATCGTGTTTCTTAAAGAGTGCAAATGTTATACAGCTCATTATAATTCTCAGCTGGTTTCCTGCTTCCCTCTCCATTTTTGTTAAATACTTGTCAAAGTATTTAGTCTTTCAGAGTGAGATAGTCTTACAATTCTGTGAATGTAATTTATTCTCTAATCCTTTTTGCCCGTTTTGATTAAAAATAGTAATAATAAAAGCCTGCTGTTGGCAAGCAGACAATAGGTTTGTAAAATATGCATAGATGTAAAATAATCCAGGATATTCCTTGAATACAAAGCAGGACAGTTAAAACAATCACTCACCCGTTCCTGTTGCGAAAAGCCAGTCTTATTAAATGCATAGTAAAAGCATCTTAGTGTCCGCTCTTTTGCCTTATCAATACATATAATTCAAGCAGATCTTCTGTTTTTTACAGAACTTTTACCTTATCTAGATCTCACATGAGTATTGTCATGATCCTGTTATAGCTCATTCTCCCTTTACTCTGCAAAAGTATCTGAAGCATCCCTTGATGGTCACTTAAATTGGCACACTTGATTTTGCTAGACTCTTAGTCTCTTTGGTGTGAGAATTTTATCCCAGCTGGTTGTGTGCAAGTTTCATTGTTGTGCTACGGGTCTTCACCACTCTTTCATAGAAGAAATGTATCACAGTCCAAACTTTAGATTTGTAGGTTTATAAACACTTTCATCATTAGCATTCTAAAAATAAATATACGTGTATGCCCCCTGGTTAGTCCTCCACAAGCTTATCAGTCATTTTGCAATTAGTTTGACTCGATTACCCAAGAAAAAAAAAAGCAGCTCCTGTCTTAAGACCTGTGTGAAGCAGAATCATGGAGGTGAGTCTTTCCCTTAGCCACAGTACTGCTACACCACAGGCAATACAGATTTCCCAAATTGCTCTTCTCCAGCTATGAGAGCTGGGGTGCAGCAATCCAGTTTTGAATAATTAGGATGACATGCAATACTGTTAGATTACTGATACTTCAATAGGCTTTGTATTGCTGTGGCAGCTGGACAGGTTAGCCAAATATTCAGTGAGCTTTTTATTAGCCACCTTCCTTTATTTTTCTTTTGCAGGTGTTCTTTGCTGAAGATGTGGGTTCAAATAAAGGTGCCATCATTGGGCTAATGGTGGGAGGTGTTGTCATAGCAACAGTCATTGTCATTACTTTGGTGATGCTGAAGAAGAAGCAGTACACATCTATTCATCATGGGGTCGTGGAGGTAAGAAAAGACTACCAAGCACCACTGCTGTCACATGTACAACACAGTCAACACACTGCTCTGTAAATATATTTACAAACAAAGAAACCATATTTTTGGCTGGCCTAATGTTCAGAGTTGGAGTGGTTGCATCCAGTAGAGTGGAATCAAATTGCCTTATTTTGTAAATGCACACAGAATGTAAACCTTGTTAAGTTGGGTGTAAAACCACAAAAATCTCTCTGGAACTATTTCAAACCAATCACCTCATAATGTGAAAGTTCATTTTATAGGAAATTTAACAGCAGCCAATGAGCAGAGGAATTTATATGCTGCACAAGAGGAAAGATCTGGTTTTACTGTTGCTGGGAATTTATGCACACAGATTTCTTTATTTAGCTTGCAAATAGACATTTGAGGCAGGTCTTCTGTGGATTGTGCTGTACACAAGGATTTTCCCTATACAGATACTTTATTACTTTTTGTTCTCTCAACAAGATTTTCTTTTGCCACCAACAGCTTTTGATTTATGGCTAATCTGAAACTCATAGATTTGAGAAACAAATAATACACGACACTCTTATATTGGATTTTCAAGATGAAAACCATTGCCCCTTCCCAATCTACCAAGTTAATTTGTAGTCAGTTTACAGTAGCTTAAAATACCTCATCTGTGGCTTGGACTTAAGACAAGATCTCTGTAAGCAGAAAAACTTAAATTATGAGAACTGGAAGGGTGTTCATGTAACTCTCTTCTCCCCCCACGTGTATTGATACCTAGTTTGTTGTGTGAGTGTCTGGTTTGGGGATAGAATCATGGAATGGTTTGGGTTGGAAGAGACTTAAAGATCGTCTAGTTCTAACCCCCCCCTGCCATGGGCAGGGACACCTGCCACCAGACCATGTTGCTCAAAGCCCCATCCAGCCTGGCCTTGAACACTTCCAGGGACGGGGCACCCACAGCTTCTCTGGGCAACCTGTTCCAGTGTCTCACCACCCTCACAGTAAAGACTTTCTACCCAATAGCTAATCTAAATCTACCCTCTTGCAGGTCACAACCAATAGCCCTTGTCCTAATGCTACATGCCCTTGTAAAAAGCCCCTCCCCAGCTTTCTTGTAGGCCCCCTTTAGGTACCAGAAGGCTGCTGTAAGGTCTTCCCAGAGCCTTCTCTTCTCCAGGCTGAACAACCCCAACTCTTTCAGCCTGTCTTCATAGGAGAGGTGCCCCAGCCCTCTGATCATCTTTGTGGCCCTTCTCTGGACTTACGCTATCAGGTCCATGTCCTTCTTCTGTTGGGGGCCCCAGAGCTGAACACAGTACTGCAGGTGGGGTCTCATGAAAGCAGAGTATTAGAGGGCAGAATCGCCTCCCTCAACCTGCTGGCCACTCTTCTTTTGATGCAACCCAGGATCCGGTTGGCTTTCTGGGGTGAAGCGCACATTGCCAGGTCATGTTGAGCTTCTTGTCAACCAACACCCCAATTCTTTCTCCTCAGGGCTGCTCTCAGTCCATTCTCTGCCCTGCCTGTATTTGTGCTTGAAATTGCCCCAATAGTACTTGTTTTAGCAAGGACTTGAAACACTTACATGGTTTTGCCTTCCAAAACTGGTATTTCACATTATTGATTGAAACTAGGTGTTGTTCAAGTCCATGGTTTATGTTGGTTTCACCTTGAGTCAAATGGACCTTGCTTTGGTCTTGCTGGAGATGTACATACTTTCTGATGCATATATTCCACTGTCTGGGGCAGTGAAGAGTCTTAGAAATATTTGGGTAAGTGTTTGTCTTAAGCCTGTGCTTGTGCATCCCTGCGTCCGTGCTGTGGTTGCCCATGTGGTCTGAAACTTTCCAAAGAGACATGATCAGAAGAACACCAACTGTTTGGGGTGAGCCTTGAGCAAGACAGCAAGCTGAGCAGAATTTTGAATGGAGAGGCAGAAAAGAGTAAGCGAGAATCTCAGCTTTAACGTTCCATATGAAAGTTTCCAGCCCATTTTGTAGAAAATTGAAAGAGGTATTAGTTTTAAACCACCAAGCTGATAGCTGCTGCCAACAGTTGTGCAACCTGAGGTGCTCCTTTGGCTGGATTTAGCGACAACAGAGTAGGGCAGGAGGCTTGCTAGGCCAAAGCCCCAAGTCAGACATTGGATGTGGATGTACCACTATTGCAGTACGACTTTAAAGTTTCAGGTGGACTTTGCCTGATAGAATGACATGGCAAAATTATTCCCGGATTCCTGTGAGCTTTCCTCAGTTGAGAGTGAACTTGGAAATGTTGGACTAGAAATAGCATGCACAAGCTGAACGAGTAATTCATGTCAAAATGACAGCATCACTTAGGGAATAAAAGATTTTACAGATAATGCCATAAAGCTATAGCATGTGGATGTACCAAGAATATTAGTCGATTTATAGTACAACAGTGTAGATTTGCTGCATTGTGTCTGGCATTGGCAGGCAGGATTCCTTATTCTGCCAGACTTGCTCAGTGGTCTTGGCAGACTGCATAGCCTCACTGAGCTTCTTGCCTGCAAGAAAGGCATGACATCTATTTCTGTCTTAGGTTGGTGAAAATTTTGTACCACGCACTTTGGGGGGTGGCAGAGGGGAACACCCAAAGATCCATATACAATTGATGTTTTAACAGTAAAATGTCTTCAAAACTAGGTTGTTCCATTCCAAAGAAGATTACTTTATTTAGCAACAGTGCACCTTTAGCATGCTGTGCACAAAAAGCACGAAAGAGCAAAACCACTTGATGTAAAAATAACTGTACATCAACTCTACGTTGGCAGAGTGTATTTTAACAAAGCATGCAACCCGTATGTTGCGTGTCAGAAGTTGCCATGAGAATTTAACTCTCTGGTAATGGATGCAAGATTACAAAACAGGTCCTGTTCCACCTGTATTCTTATCTTCAAAAAGTCAACTCCATAGTACTTTTTCTCATTTCACTATGATTTCTTCAACAAAAGATGTTATTAAAAATCCTGTTAGCCTTTTTTGAAGCTCTGAGGAGGAATATAGAAGTGTCAGAATAATTTTCTCTTAAGTCTGAGAATAAAAACATTTCAAAGTGGTTCAGCCTCCCCAGAGAAAGGACTTCCACAGTTAAGTAAATAAATGACTGATTGGCTGAAAATTACTTATTGTATGTGCATATAGGAGCTCCAACAAACATTTTGGAGGTATTTTTTGCTGGTGCACCCACCCCAGCTGTCTGCAGGAGGTTACTTCCTCCATAGAAGTAGGTGGCAAAAGAGAAGTTCTCACCTCTCCTGTGCTCTGGACAACAGCTGACTGTCTCAACTTGTCCTCTTTGAGGATCTTCTTTTTGAATCATAGAATTATAGAATCATTTAGGTTGGAAAGGACCTCTAATATTACAAGTCCACCACTAAACAATGTCCCTAAGGACCACATTTACATCTTTTAAATACCTCCAGGCACGGTGACTCCACCAGTTGTCAGTCAGCCTGTTCCAGGGTGTTCTGCTACAGAGACAAGCACCTCCAGCAAGACCGTGGGGGGGAGAGGTGACAGCAGGAGGGCTCACAGCAGCAGCAGATTGCATACTGCAGTCCAACTCTCAAAGTCTGATCTGCAGTTGTATATTAGGCAGTATCCATTTACCATCATTTAAACCACAATATTGTGTTCAGTGCATCTCTGAGGGCTGCCAGCACCTCCTGTCTGGGTTTGATCTGCCCCATGTGTGTAGAGGCAGTACATGAATTTTTCTGCAGCATTACCATCTTCCGGACTCCACATCAGGGTTTTCTGCATGAAAGATCCGTAGGATGGAGTAGAAGGGGATAGATGGACAACCACTCTCAAAAGAGGTTATCTACCTGACCAAGCTGTTTTCTCAAGAGACATCACATCGAACAGAGTGTCGAGGCTGATTCTCAGCAGCGCCAGAGTACCCACACTTCTTACATGCTGTGTTCAACTTAGGCCACCTCCATAATGGGTGCAAAAAGCTTCTTAAAATGGTAAATGGCTTTAGGGATTTACTGACAAGGAGATAATCGGGTTCAAGGCATGTTGTTTGGCAGAGCAGTACCTAGGGCAGAGGTTATAAGGAACGTGAGGAAGAGTTTGGCAGTCAAAATGGGTAAAAGTGAGTAGAAGAGAAGACATTCAGGATGAGTGATAGTGCGCATAGGTTGGCAGTGAGATGGATTATCCTGCAGCAGACAGCTACAGGAAGGAGAAGTACTAGCACTAGTCATTTTAAAGGCTAAAGGGGAAATGTATTTAAAAAATTGACTAAGACTGCAAGTAGGAGCCTCGATAAATCCCTTTCATCTATAAATGCCATATTTCAGAGGTTATTGGACTTTCACTATAAAATAGTTTTATCGAAGTGAGACTTTTTAATATGGAATATTGTGCAAGGGTGTTAAAAAATCAGTCTGATTTTACTGTCTCTCCTCATATTTTTTTCCTAATCTCTTTCTCCACCCTTATTTTCTTCTAAGTTTCTCTAGTTTCTCATCAGTTCTTTAGTCTCTTCTGCCTTGCATTTTCTTTGATTCTTCTCTATTTATGTTGTTCTATTACCCTGTTTCTTTCCCACGAGCAACTTATGCTGTGTGCTTATCACATCTTCTAGTCCTGAATAAGAAGTGCTGAGTGGGAGGCTTAAGCTAAAACAGGTGACAGGGTTCACCACAGTGTTATTTAGAGCTTAAATATGGAGAAGTACAGCGCAGGTTCTGGCCTGCCCCTCCTTTGCATCCCAGCCTAGTGCGGGGGCAGGGGGGAGAGCCTTCTAGAAAAGAAGATGCTCTCAAGCGTGTATTGATACACGGAGATCCCTGATCATTTAAGCCCAGAGCTTCATACTGCACTTCAATTTCATGCTAGAAGAGAACGTGTCGGTGGGTTTAGTTGTGAACTGTGAGGCTCTCACTTCTTGATTTGGAGAAGCACTTAGATACTCTGGTAGCAGGAGCCAGGGATGACTTGATGCTACAGCAGCCCCTTCAAGAATGCAAGGAAGGGTGGCTTTTCCTCTGCACTTGGTTTCTATTGTTATTTTCTGTAAGTGTTGAAAAGGCTATGGGGACATTTGCAGTTTTCCCTGCTTTGTTCCTCTCTTCCTTTCACAGCCCTGTTAGCGACAACTTTAGCAGCAGATGGCATGCAGCAATATCGTCATGATGGAAGTAGTTAATGCTGTTAAATTGGCATGGTCCTCAGGACGACAGGGATTAGGCCTTTCACGTGTTTGTACAAAACCTCTATGGAATGGATTTGTTAGGCCCAATTGTGGTTATAGTGATGACATAGATCGAACAGCTCTACCTGTCAGCAATAACATCGAGGAATTGCCAGAAGTTGATTCACTGCATATGGATGTAGATGGTGTATCCTTGTGGAGGGAGAAGTTGGCAACCCTTGGGGAAAGGACAGGGAAAGCAGCAGGAAGTGGCCCAGCCCCTGGAGATGGTTGCAGAGTTGTTAGTTGCTGTGAGTTGTGGCAGCTCAATCACTGCCTCCTGCCCAGCCCCACCGCTGCCCTCTCTGCTGGGCATAGGTGAGACCTGAGCAGCAGGCACCGGCAACGCTTTTAAAATGCAAGCACACAGTTGTATGCTGGCTGCTGAGCAGTCATTGTACAGAAATGTCCTGGGGATTTGGGTGCAGAGGTTGAAGAGGAGACGGGCTGTGAAATTCCCAGGGGTTCTTTTGTCCTTGATGGATCAAAATGACTTTTGACAGCCAAGCCGAGCACTCACTGCTTGCATGGGCTGGCCAGGGAAAGCTTGCATCCTCTGGAAAAAAAAAAGTTTCTTTTGTCACTTTTGGAGAGGGAGGGGGGCAGAGAAAGAAAACCACTAATTCCTTCCTCTCTTCGCCCCGCCGCCCCCCCCCTTCTAAAACTGGAAAGAGCAGCTTAGAGCAAGAGCGACCTCTCCCTAAACATGATGTCACTGCCTGAGAGCTTGTAACATGAGGTGAAGAAATTGCAGAAGGTTGGGGTTGTTGCATAAGAGAATTATTCCATGCAAATGCAACTTTAAAAAAAAAATAGAGAAAGCCTTCGAGTGGTTGTATTTTAACAGAAAAAAAAGGCCAAGTTATATTGCAAAATCAGAAACACAGGGCAGCACCGTGTCAGTGCAACCCAGTGGTCCTTTCTGCCTGGCTTCCAGCTCCCTGCCGGCAGGAGTCAAGGGCTTGCTGGAACGCTCAGGGCTCCCAGCTACAGAGAGTTTCACAATAACTTACTTGCAAGCAAAAGCAATATGTGACCCTTAAAAGTTGGGTACTTCACAAAAATGTTTAATTATTGTGTAAGAATAAGAGATCTGATGGAAGTGCTGATTGAAAATGCAGTTGGAGAGTTGGAAGGTGAACAAGGAGGTTTAGAAGGGGCACAGATCTGAAAATGGATCAGATTTGGGGTTAGCAGTTCATCTGAGCAGTCCAATACATGTGCCACACACAGAACCAGTTCTTCTCTTAAGTAACAAATAAAAGAACATCAAGACAGAAGATGGCTCTGAGAGGAACCATTTTCTGGTGGCACTGTGGGAGAGGTGGTACTGTGATAGAACCTACCGCAGTAAAAGAATGGCTGCAAAAATAGCAGCCTGCATTTGTCCCAAGCATGGAAAAACATACCTTTAATCTTTCTCCAGAGTATCAGGTAGCAACTTACCAGAGGTCATAGTCTGTCCTCACTAAGCTATTTCCAGTGTTGTAGAGTAGATTTAAAATTAGTTTCAGACATACGTACTTCTCCTTTGCTTTTTTATTAAAAGGTTAGGGTAAGTTAGCCTGCTATATAAGGCTTCTTGAGACAATACACTTTCCATTATTCAAAAGGCTGTTTCTATGCTAGAAGTAAACTGATGTTTTTCCTAAAGGTCAGTAGTTACAGGAATCCACAGAAAAATGTTCATACCTAATACTTTGTTGTAGAGTTTTAGGCACCTTCCTGATTTCAAATTTTTGACAATGTAGAATTCACTTTTTACCTTCTAAGAGCTGTCAAAGACTAGAGATATCAGATAGCAAATTAAATACCTGACAAGCAGGCTTTCTTAGCTTTGTTTTCATAGATGGCTAGCAAGACAGCCAGGGTACAGCAGGTTTTGAACACACAACAGCTATTGAGCTGATACAGCAGAGGTAAAATACCTAATTAATGTTTAGAGACTGTTCTTGCCCACTCTGATCTGATGGAGTTTCATATTACTGTAATGTTCGATGAAGGAAGAAAATAATTTGTGGAGTCACAGGTATTCAATGGAGAGGTCTTGACCGAGCTGTCTTCATGCCTGTCTTCCAAGTAATGAAGAAAGGTTAATTTTTGTTAAGCAGAAATAATTAAACCAGTGCAGACACATCAAGCTATTTGTCACTAAACTGAACCAAACTCTACCTTGGAGCCAGAAAGCTCCTGTTTCTGTGAGTGCAATGGGATTTTTTGCTCACCTTGTGCCTGGCTACTCTGACATTTCCTTACTACCCTCATTTTATTTTTTCCAGTTAATTTTTCTTGGTTTTGAGACCACAGCACCTGCAACAGATCTGAGAGCACAGTATAGACAGAAGGCAGCCTCAAGCCACTTCCTTCAGCTTTTTAGTGAGGTTTTTCTTTTCTTCCGAGATCCAGTTGATCCCAAGTATAGGTACCTAACTATGTCCTAGGGGAGGGAAACCTAATAATGGGAGACTAGTGGGGAGATGCAAAATACATCCACTTCTTTAGTTTGTTGAGTTGCGTGATTCCTGAGCCAGCCAACATAAACAAAAGCTGGTACTGCTAAGTTTGGTCAGCTGGTTTTGAAGTCCTGCAGTAAAAAAAATGAGTTGCAGAGTTACTCCTGTTGCCTTATCTTCTCCTGCATATTACTCTGCCCAAAAATGAATTCTGACTGTCCAAGCTGGAAGGCCCATCTCTTGCAGGTTGCTCTTTAAAACTGTTCACTGGTTTCTCATGTATTGCGAGGTGCAGTGCTGTCTATTGATTTTGTTCATGTGGCCACCCTCAGTCCTGTGTAACTTGGAGAGCAGTTTTCAGAGATTGTTGTCTCTTCAGACAAAGTGAGAGCCTCCAGGGGGGCAGGTTTAATACTCTGTTTAGTGGAGAAGTGTCCCTATCACTTCCCAGCCACCTTTACTTTAGACTTTCTTAGGGATTTGGACTGGGCTTACTTTCCCTGTTTCATTAAAAGAAGAAAAGGGGGGTGGTCCAGGGAAGAACCTATCAAAGAAATTGTCTTGTGTTTCATGGGAAGAGGAGGGTACAGAGTATGTTGGATGGCTGGGAAGTGGGCAAAAGTGGGGTATGTGGTGAGTTAACCAAGAATTTGACTCTGGTTGTTCCATCCCACAACAGGTGGATGCTGCAGTGACACCAGAGGAGCGCCACCTTTCCAAGATGCAGCAAAATGGCTATGAAAATCCCACCTACAAGTTCTTTGAACAAATGCAGAACTAGGACACCACAGCAGCCTCATGAGTTGGACAGCAGAATGATTGCTTCACTGCCCATCGGTGTTCAGTTATAGAATAATGTGGAAAGAAAGAAAAACACTCTGTTTTATTATTTACTCATTCTCGCCTTTTGACAGCTGTGCTGTAACACAAGTAGATGCCTGAACTTGAATTAATAAAATCAGTAATGTATTTTCTCTCTCTTTCTCTTTACATTTCAGTCTTTACACTACATTATTAATGAATGTTTTTTGTGTACTGTAAAGAGGTTAGCTGTATTTAACTAGTGCATGGATAGATTCTCTTTCCTAATTATTTATCATGTAGCTCCTTAGCCAGTTGTATATTATTCTTGTGATTTGTGACAAAAATTAAGTCCTAATTGAAATATGCTTTAAGAATTGATGGGGGATGCTTTCCGTGTCTGTGGGGTTTAGCTGCTTCTCTTTGCTGAGCATTTTTTTCTGATCACTATGCATTTTAAAGTAAAACAACATTTTTTAAAAAGTATTCCAGATGAGTTATTGAAATTCTTTTCCTCTGCAGCTGCATTTTATTGTACAGATTGTTGCTCCTGCTGTATTAGTGACGTAGAAATCATGGGAATACACATTCGTTTCTTTGTGCCTGTTTTATGTGCACACTTTAGGCATTGAAAGGTAAACTTTATTTTCTTTTCCATGTATCTTTTTGATCTTTAAAAAAAATATTAAAAAGAATCCCTGTTAATTGTGAGCACTTCTTGGGGGGGGGGAAGTGCCTGCTGGTCGAAAATTAACGGGGATCCTCTGCAGGATGATTGTACAGAACCATTGCTTATGAATTGATAGCTTTCTACACTGTGTTACATAAATAAATTAAGAAAAAAACGTTTGGGCAAGAGTTTTCTTTGAAGCCAGAAAAGAGATTTCTGAAAGCCACTTGAACAGAAAACATGGGTGTTCACACTGAGAGAGGGGTTGGGAAGGGATTTTCCAACAAGGATAATGGCACTTGCAGTCAGACCAGAGCAGAAGGAAGGCGGCAGTGAGACAGGACGGGGAGTGAGGGGCACAGACTTTGGCACATCTGCCCTTCTAAGATGTCATCTCTTTTTCTTTTCCTTTCTTTCAGTTTGTATAATAGTGTTTTAATGTAAATAAATACATTCCTGGAGGACCCCTGTTGTAGTGGTGTGTTTCTGTGCCAACCAGCTGCCCTCACTCGCACAGAGAAGCGCAGCGTGAATGACTAACCTCCCGCCTCGCCATCCATCCCCAGGAGCAACTTGCTGGCAAGCTCTTCCCTTGCCCCCCCGGCTCTGCCGCTGTCAGCTCCCTGGCAGGATCAGGGCCTTGCAACGTGCCTCGTAGGTGAACACAAGAAGGAGCCTCCCAGGCTGCAAGACCGTCCAGCCTGGTACTGTGGTGTGACAGCAGATGCCCAGGAAGGGCAAAACAGCAACACCAGTATTTTTTTCCCAAAAGCTGCAGGAAGAGGGCAAAGCCATTGGTGAGCTGTGCTACGTAAACCCCAGCCGGGCACCTTCTGCCCATTGCTGGCTGGAAGCCCAGCTGAGAGCTTTCTTCAGCCGCAGGTCCTGCAGGGGCACACCTGCAGCGCAGGGAAAGCACAGTAACCCACGCCACAGGGCTCACCTGCCGAGAGAGGTGACTCCGCAGTGGCTGAGTGGACCCGGTGATCTTCAAGATGGCCTCTGTACCCAGCTCACAGCAGGGACCCCTCAGGTTGAGCATGGAGATCAGTTGATGCAGTTACAAGCTGGGTTATGGAGCAAAACTGGAGGTGCACATGGTGTGAAAAGGAAAGCTAATTACAGTTTCTGTACAGCAAAAGCATTAGATAAAGCAAGACTGAGGAATGGAACCTAGGAGTAGAATAAAGGCAGCAAGATCTATCCAGGGAAAGCCTCTTGTTAACTTGGTTTGCCTGCAAGCCATGGCAGCCTCTTCTGCAGCATTGCCTGCAGCTTTTGTCTCCACAGCAAGAGGAAGCACAGCTGCAGTGGGACTGCACCGCTCAGGTGAGTGGGTGAGTCACTCCAGACCTCAACTAAGAGAAGACAGTTTCCAGCCCTGTTGCACTGACTCATCCTTCCCCATCCATGACCTTCCACAAAACCTCACCTGTTCAGCCAGTTCACCTGCTGGCCTGGGACAGCCGTGCTGGTCAGGTGGTGAAGGATGTTCCTTCAGCGAGGGGACAGCCAGGGCAGGTAGTTTGACAAGCTGGAATTGTCAAGATGGACTGTTTGGTCAGAATAATTAATGAGCGATAGTGGGCAGAGGCCTTCCAGCCCCAAATTGCTCCAAAACAACCAAATTTTTTTTTTCTTTTACAAATATTTAGGATTAGGCTCCTGCCTGTGTAGGTCTTGTTATTTAGGTCACAAGATACCCCCTAGAAAGGAATACATAAAACTCTTCTATGCGCATGTTCAGTATCATAGAAGAAGATCCCACATCAGGGGGAAGGCAGGACGTAATCCAATTTATCACAGTCTCATTAAAGGAGCATTATCAAAATTCCTTTTAGGAGAAGCTGGAGTAATCCGTAAAGTACGGAGGGCCACTGGCCTTTCGAGCAAATCCCATTTATAATAACATAATCCCATGCAATCCCAGTTATAGAAAAATGCAATTGCTTTGAACAGTAATTCCCAGTCAAGCTTCCTGGTGTGGGGTTATTTGTCCAGTGAGACACAATGGTGTTGCTCTTACTACTCGTGGATGAACTGTTAATTAATCACTCGGTTTTATGCACTGATTATGTGATCAGTTTTTACAATTCTCTCCACACAGGCACACTCATAAAAGACAGGCAATAAATGCACACCATGACATGCATGCAAAGCACAGGAGGTGAACAAAGTTCCTGAAACTTCAAGAGGAGTTCTCCCATGGCTGCTGTAACCCCAAAAGCTGTCTAGCAATTTATCACAGTTCCCAGGTAATAGTGACAGCCTCCTGCCTGTCTGCAGCCAGGCAAGCTCGCTATTGTGGAAAGATTATATTAGGAGTGAATAAAAACAGTTTGACAGGCTCATAAAGTAGAAAAGCTGACAGAGGACCATAGCTAAGCACCTCACTTCCAAGCGTGGGATTGATTGGGTATCACCCTCTTCAGCAATAAACCGAGCAAGGCAGTTGCATGCAGCTATGGGCTGGGAAAAAAGCTGCACACCCCAGCCCCGAGGAAGTTACTCTTTGCAGAGGTGGGTAGGGGGGAATAAATAAAATAGCCTTGGCTGTTGGGTTGATACATTTAATGGGAAAAGTTGTCTAGCCTGAGTTATTTTGACAGAACAGGGTTAGGGGAGTGCTTACATTGCAGGTCCATCAAAGGAGCTGGTGAAGGTGGTCGCCAGCAAGGGAGAGCAGCGTCTGGCAGGGATGAGGGCCAGCCTCAGCCGCCTCAGTCACTCGCACACCTGCTAGCTTTTGAAGATGCTGGTGATCCCACTCTTGGTTGGTTTGCACAGACCCACTGAGATTAATGAGTACCAGATGGAAGGTGAAGCTTCAGAGATTAGCAGGCACATAGTAGAGGAGCCATCCTAAGAAACATGTATATATGTGCCAGGCTCTGCATTCAGTACCTGCCTCTTGCTAAATTTGGTTCTCCAGCTATGGGGCTGTCTAGGAAAGCAAATCAAAGCCTGGTGTTGTCATTATGGAAAACATCTCACAACAGCTGTATTTTCCATTAGGTTTGTCATGATCCTCACACAGCTCCAGAGTCCCCATCCTCACATCTGCATTTACCAAAACAATTTTAGGGCCATCACTGTGTGGCCAAATGGCACATTTTTATTGTTTAAACTAATGGATGTTGTGGGTGGTGGTGGGTAAGCTGCTGTTAAAATGCCTCCAGGCAGCAAGATTGAAAATATCCTAATGATATATGAGAACAGATTACAAATAACACTGTGTGCAGCAACCTGGTTGCGTTCCTCCCCAATTTTTCTACCACTTGAAAATGAGAGTCTTAATTTGATCAGGCCAGGATGGCTCTTCTCTCTTGTTCCTTCCCAGTAATTCTCCCTTCCATCTTCCTCCTAGAAGAAGCAAGCACTAAATCTTCCTGCAACTTTCTATAGTAGTGGAAAATTTATTTGGCTGACAACACAAAAAAAAATTTTCTAAGGTTCCAAATATAAGTATTGGAATTTATATAGCGGTAATATAGAGGTAAAATATTCTGGCTTTAATGGGATTCTTAGTTAAAGTTTGATTTGGACACTGAATTAGAGAACAAGTCTCCCTAAGTAGTGCCTCCCGTGTTTGTAACCCAGTTTCTCTAAGGTAGCTCAATGGAGCAAAGCATCCATACCAGTTTCAGACAGGATATCACCTAGATCAAAAGGTAGGCATTACTCTTTAAATGTTGCTAATAAATAAATTTTAAAAAGAAGTGAGAGACAAAACTAGCTGGCAGAGGACAGACACCCTCCAGCAGGTGTCTGACTGACCAGCCCCTGCAGGAGGCAGGTCCTCGGAAGGGCTGCGGCGCTGCTGCGGATCCAAACCGGGACAGGGCGGTTGTGGCTGGGGATCCTTCAAGTGCAGGATCTTTTTTCCATTTAATTAGGATGAGGCCTGAGGAGAAACAGATAAAATCCCATTTACCTCATATGGTGCTTCTCTAAAAAGGGTTCGTGGAAAAGCTCTGCCCTCCTGCAGGCCCTGACAGAGACGAGAGCAAACCCAGGCTACGGCCAGCAGTGGTCCCTGCCAGGCCGGCAGCAGGGAACCAAGCTTTGGCAACACAATGTGACTTCTAGAACCCCTTAAAAAAAATAAAAAAATAAAAAAATAAAACCCTAGAACAAATGAATACTGAAGAATCTGCGTTTACTTTCCTTTTAGCAGCCTTGCCCCTCCATCAGCTTTTTTAAAAATAGAGGTGGTGGGGAGGGAGAGGTCTATTTTTAGGGGCATTTTGTGCTTTGCGCTGGCTGGCTGGGCTGCGGGTCGGCCCCAGGGCAGCAGGCCGCGGCGGGCCTGAGCCTGGTGGCGCTGGCATGGGACTCGAGTAGTCACTTGTCACCGTGGCACCCAGCTAGGACAAACTGCAGACCCCAGCCACCCCTCTGAGGGCTGCCTGGAGGGAGTGCACTGAGTGCCACGGCCTGGCCTGCCACGCGGCTGTGCCTGCCCGTGCTGGCCATGTCGCATACGCTGCTCCTTCACCGAGCATTAATGGCCCAGGGTGTCTGTAATGTTCAGGCAACACAGGGATGCACCAACATTTTAAGCTAGCCAGGATTCAGCCCAATAATGACAAATTTGGTGTGACAAAGTCGTATCAGTGGTAGCGAGGTCTGGAATCCCACTCTGTGCCTTACACGCATGCTGCCCAGTGACCCCCTGGAGGAACTCTGCTTGTTGGCACTGTGAGGGCTGGATCTGGGGACCTAAACTACAGCCAAACTGACTTTAACACCCAGGGGGTTATTATGGAGCCCCTGGTCTGCTGCCAGTGCTCTCCGACACAGCACTACAAAAGATGATCATCACCTGCCTTGCAGGTATGAGCATTAAAACCCCCTTATCTGAAACAGAATAAAGCCCCCCCAGAGCTGACATAAACAATGAGCAATAAAAGACTGAGCTGCAGCTAGCCCAGTCTTTTTTAAAACATCATTTGTGCCCATTACCTGTACAGAGCGTTGTAATACGGTTTGCCTTTTGTTTTTCTGGCATAAAAATGCTCATTGCCAAGGCACTTGGCTGGTTTGGGCAATCGGGGTGAAAGAAAATCTGCTATGAAAGTCTACAGGCTGCCAAAACGCAGTAGCCAAAAGAGTCTAGCAGTCAGCAGCCTGCCTTTTTGCAAAGCCTAAATTTTACATGGTTGATATAAAAAAAGGTATATAAAAACTAGATATAGAGAATGAAACTCTCTATTCAATGCCCCAGGATAGGTGTTATCCTTAAAGGCCCCCATGAGTGAAGGGGAAGTCAGGAGGAGCAGGCCAATGACAGGCAGCAAGGAAGAGCTGCTTTCCGTGAAGGAGGGCTGGCCAAGCCTCCCTCTGCTGCTTGCCAAGGTCAGCCCTAAAGCCACAGTGCTGGCCTAGTCCAGAGCAGGTGTCAGAGCATCCTCCATCAAATCTGTTGCCACTGGGGGACACTAAAGGTTCATGTGCCCACAGAGAGTGGAGCAACTCTCAGCCTCTTCTGAGAGAGGAAAACACCTGGAGCCACAAAATGGTTTCATTCATGATCCCAATCCCATTTATAATCTGTAGTTTATCGAGAAAACCACCAACACCCCCACCTTGACCCTCTTCAATGCATGATCAGCGCCCTAAGCAGGGACCAAAGGACACCTTCCAAAGGGTGTAGGATCCAGCAATGGAGGCTCAAAGTAGGGAAGAGAAAAGTCTGATTTGCACTGCATAGTACTGGTATGACCAAGACTCTCCTAAGTCAACCAAAAGGAGAACAGAAAGAATAAGGAATAGCAGAAACACAAATGGATAAAGTGTCAGAGCAAAGGTCCACCTAAGCCCAGCATCTCACTTCCTACGGTGACCAAAAAGGAAAGGCTGAGGAAGGGTGTAAGACATTGATAGGTATCCACTGTGTTCTCCCCCATATGCCTCACTTTGTCAGGACTCCTTGAAGGGTGCTAGCGACTGTGCATACGGCAGCTGGTGCAAACCTCATAGTCCAGATAGGCACATCTAGAACCTGGCAGTGCAAGGTGGGTCTTTGATGGGATGTAGGTATCTAGCCAGGATAACTGTTACTGCCTTTGAGAATACTGACATTTTAATGCAGAATCACATTTGTGACACAGAATCATTAGAATAAAACCCAGCACTTTTAGGCAAATGACATGCTGAGAATTAATTCTCTTTAATTTGTCTGAATATACACCAGTCCCACCAAAGGACTGATTTGCCATTCTGAGCAAGACTTTGATCAAATAACATAATTCTTAAACATAATGGTTACACAACATCGAATCATAGAATTGTTTAAGTTGGAAAAGACCTTTAAGATCATTGAGTCCAACTGTTAACCTAGTACTGCCAAGTCCACCTCTAAATATAATGCAAATCAGAATGTTAAGTTTACAGATTCCGCAGAACTCCCACCTTCTCTAGCCTTCAGGCAATATTAGAGAATCAGGATTCGGTATGATTCTAGTCAAAGTTGCTACTTATCTCATGGGTAAGTTAAACAATATAAATGCAGATTGAAAGTGGCTTCAGCTTTCAAATCTCAACTCGAGACAGAAAAGTAGTCTCAGGGCTGTGGCAGTGAGTAAGTGGCATTTTTGAATGCTCTCTGTAATGCCACTTTAAAAAAGTATGTGCAATTAGAAATCTATTGGATGGGTGACTGTCACAGTAACAATAGAGCAGCCTGTGTACGCCGAGTCTCAGATACTGGTCAAAAAAACGGGCTTGAGTTTAGCAAGATTCCACACCTCACTCACCCAATATTGCCCTCCCCCCTACCCCCCCCCCCCCCCAAGCTAAATTCTGTGAGTCTGTAAGTCCTTTCTGTCCTTGCAGCAAAGCCACGTGAATGCCATTCTGGGAGGATGCCTGTGATCTCACACCACTGCTCCTGAGACAGAAGAGATACAAGGAGGTGACGAGGCAAGCAGTGCCCACCCCTCCCTGCCTACCCCTCCCTGCGGGCAGACGTGCCAAGGAAGCCGGGATTTTCCTTCTTGTCTTTCCTGAAGTATGGGCTCAGCCCCGTGCTCACCTACCAACTCGGGTCTATTCGATATGCCGTAATGAAGAGATGCAGCTATTTATGACTTCAGAGTATGAAGAGTTAGTCTCATCATGGTTTCTATTTTCTAGAGATATGCCCAGTGACAGGTGCCCTCCTCAGCATATGGGACACAAGAGGGCTCCAGTCCTCAGCTGCAAAGGTTTCAAACATGCTTTTCCTATTTATCCCAGCAGAGCAGCCTGCCTACGCAGTGAGATGGCTGTTAAGCACTGCGAGGAGGCTCTTCTGCCCAGCTTGAGCTATATTACAGCATGAACTTAACCAAGCCTGGGAGAAAAAAAGAGCCTCAGAAGGTTCCTGTAAGGTAATCATGAGGGTTTGGGTTTGGGTTTTTTTTTCATCCAGATGAGGGAAGCTGTGGAGTTCTGTGTTAAAGATCAGCTTAATATAAAATAAGCAAGGGGCAAAAACCTCAACTGTATTTTATGAACAGAAGAGCAAACCCTGCACAGTTTCTGGAAGGAGGAAATATACAAACCTACTTTCTGGGGAGGATTTATTGCCCTACTTTAAGAGGAAGCAGAGACAGAGCTCTGAAGCCCTGAAGATACGGAATAAACACCCACATCCTCAGGTTTTCTTAGTGGTTTGCTCTAGAGGGCTTTCTAATCATTATCCTGAGTGTAAGACCTCATCTATGGCTTGGGAACAAAACAGTTTAGGAAAAAAATCCACCACAGTCTTTATGTACATCAGTCTTCTATCGATCTGTCTAAAATCATGAGCCCTGGCATATGGCTTTGATAGCCATATGTGAGAGCTGTACCACGTATAGTTTAAAGAAGGAACATTCGGCAGCATTAGCAGTCCTATGCATTCAAAACATGTGCTTGGGCAACGCAAGATCCTGAGACTTGAATATATTAGGCATTCTTATCTGCCTCATGATTTCAGGACCTTGAAGGTATACTCACATCTCACTTCCAAGTGCTCAGCTGCAGTCACATGGACTACAGCCTGCTTGTGACGCTGTGGCCAAAGCACAAGGTGAGATACTTGTGAGATTAGCCCAGTCCACCGTCAGCCCAAATGAGATACCTAATGCTGCCGAGACTGACACAGAGCAAAAGATCATATTGCCCTTTTGCAATTATAAAATTGCCCTTAAAAAAATAAACCCAAACCCACTTCCATAGCATGCTTGTGAAAGCAAGCAATTTTTGTGTCATCAGTCTTATCAAATCAGCATACCTGAAATACATACTTGTTCAAAATGCAATGCCTGTATACAAGGCAAGACACCAGGAGTCAGGGTTTTAGGCTCAGAAATGAGCATGAAGATTTACTTTTTTCCCAGTAAACTCCCCTTCTTAGCCCAATAACATGCAAAACCACAAACACAGCTGATAACTAAACAATTCCTCTTGCTGGCTGGCTGGGAAGACAGAAAATGCTACTGTTATTACTATCGTGAAATAATTGGGAGGTTTTTGAGGTCCACAGCTCTGTAGCTTTATAAAATACACAAGATTCTCATTAACAGACTTCCACATTTAAAACTTCAGATTTAAATACACAACTCAGGAAATGCTGTAAGTCAAAGGCCATAATAAAAATAGGCCTCTATCTCACAGTCAACTGTGTTAAGAATACACACTTGTAGATTCATCTCTGTGAACCTATAGTTATAATAAACACTAAATATATGCACAGTGTAGGCAAGTCAGTGTTAGCCAAATGGCATTTTAAATGGCTCCATATGCTTTTGACTAAACTGCTTTGTAAATGTACACAATCAAGTCCTCAACATTTTCCTACTGCATAATGTTTCCTTCAGTTTTATAGTGCTGCAGCTATTACACAACACAAGAACATGAGCTCAAGTATTTGTTTATAAGTCTGCTCTGATTATTTTCCTCCAACCTGGCTGCAGACTACATAAGCTGTGAACTCTTTGAAAGTGTGTTTTTCTAATCTGCTTTGATGACACTTAGCTGAAGGAAACTCTGGTCCAAAATCAGTGCTACTTCAATAATAAATAATTAGACCCCAATAAGCACTGTTAGCTTTTTCATATCTGTGAGCAAAGGTCTTAATTAGTTTAAAAGCAAGCAAAGTATTGTCTCTGTAAACCTGTAATGTTTTTCATTTTGTATCACTTCCAGCTTAGGAGCGTTCAGCTCAGGACTCCTTGATAGTGCATAGGTCTCAATATTGCAGAAGAAATGCAAGTTCTTCCAGGGCTGAATTAGACAGAGCTGTTCAAGTGACTGGAAAAGAGAGCAGGGGAACCATGAAATATAAAAGCTGTTCTGCAGGAAATGAGTGCTGAGACACATAGGAAACTTCATGCTGCTGCTGCTTTTCATGAAAAGAAAGCTGGTGTGACATCTGGCTCAGCCTACCTTAGCAATTAATGCAGTGTAATAAGTGGGGATCTGATCAAAGCACTTGGTCCTGAGGCATCTCATGTCCCCATTACGACCTAAATTCAAGGTGTTTATTTCAGAGTATCTATAATCTAGCCTTCAGGGCTAAACAATTCAACTGCACGTACGGTCTGGCACTTTCAGGAGCCAAGTGACCCCATCAGACTCTGTCTCCCTCACTTGCCACCCCTTCTAGAAACTACCGCACTGCCCTTTCATCTGTCTTCTGTCAATGTGTCACTGCCCACATCAGTTTGTATACACATCATCTCCCTTTTAAGGTTTAATACCAGAAAAATCTTCATTTCTGTCTTTCCTGGTCCTGCTCCTGAGTGGTATCATGAGGCTGGCTTCTCCATCTACTTCCCTGATCATGTTCAGACAGTGTGATCCGCCAGGGGCTGCATGCCTGCTGGGAGCCTAATCCTGAGGCAGCACTTGGAGGGTATCTGATGTCTCTTGTCTTGAGCTGTTTTGTCCCCAAAGGATGAGGACAGTACAATTTCCTCCTCAGTGGGCCACCACACTCAGACTCCTCTGCCTGAGTGTGACCAGGCCTTGGGGACGCATGGGACCACATCACCCTTGGGGTGCCTGCAAAACATCCAGCTTCTGGATGCCAGTGGCCACAGTCCAGGCCATCAGCTGCGAGTGGACTCCGGTGCTCCTTGTCACCTTTTGGGAGCTTATCCCTAGGATCAGAAGTGGAGCTACTGCCCTGGGACATCTCACCACGCAAGTCCTGCCAGTGAACCATTACCCAGTTTGGGATAGGCAAGACTGCCAGGGTGAGGTGTTGTTCAGGGTTTACAAGACAATCCTTCAGGCTCTCTTCCCTTGCGGGAGCTGCTGGCTCTGCTCACCTTCCTGTCCTGAGCTTTGCTCAGGGAGGACTTGACTGCACTGAGTGCCAAGGCTGCCTAGCCACATACGGACTGCTGTGGACCCTCACAGTACAGTTATGGGCATCTCTGCAGAAGGACCCTGCATGGTATCTGCTTCCAGCCTTGGATTCAACAGCTTTGCTGGTATCTTTCTTTTCGAGCCCTCACCACGTGCATGGTGGAAGTCAAATGGCTGTTTCTTGCTGGAAGGAGAGCCCTGTGTCACTGACAGTGTGGCAGTCCTCCCATGGCACCCAGCACATGGAGCAAATGGCTGTCATTGACGAGGGCCACAAACACACTGGTCACCAGGAGTGGACTGCATGGCAGGGTGGGGAACTTACTTAATCACTGATGCTTTTGTCATTGTGGTAAATGTAATGTCAATACAAAAAGACTCCAGATATTTCTTTCTGTCATCTTTCTCCACTCCCTTTCCTCAGAGGTGGTTTATCCTTGCCTTCACACACCCTCCTCTAAGATTTTCCTGCTTTACTCTCTCACCCCTAAGTAACACTCAATCTACAAGCACATGACAGGTACTTGGATTACACACTCCCTGGCCCTCTGTGATTTGAGCCCTTACCTCTCCATCAGGCACCGATGCGCTTTAGAAACAGATCTTGCAGGTTCATGTCCTCTGAAAGGGATCGATCTTACATACACCAAAATCCCTCTGAGAAACAAACACATCACCAAGGGAAACAGAGGCTCTCAGGGGAGGCGTTTCAAACCCACACACATTGGTTCCTAATCAAGCTACTAGAGTCAACACAGTGTCTCTTTTTCAGGTGTGAGATACAGTCAGTCTTTACTGTCTTCCTCTCCTCTCCATTTCCACTCTTCCTTCCCACTGGTAAGAATGTTAGCGCTACCCTCCAAACGCCAAGTGATTTTTTCAGCTATTCCCATCTTTAATCTGGAACAAGTTAAAGTAGCTGAACCTAAGTCAGCTCAGCAAGAACATAGATTTGCTTTTGCCTGACAGACATTTACAGATATTTCTTTTACCCTTTGGAGTGTCGTGACTTTGCGCATGATAACTACTTTTGCCATCTAACAAGCATACAGGACAAACCTTTGAATTCACCAGGCACAGCAGCAAAAAGCAAAAACTGCACTGGGTCATCTTACTGCTATCCCAGTCGTATGAGCCCAGGCCATGCAATTTGTCAATGCTTTTATGCTTTTACACTATCCATTACAGACAGTGGAGTCAAACAAAAGAATCATCTCAACCCCAAATTTATACATTTGGTCACAGGAATTGCATACTAAACTAGATCACCATAGACTGAAATGAGAGGAGACAGCCAGCATGGTAGGATGTGGGGCTATAGTCGTCACAGACGCCTCTCATGGCAGTACAAATTATAAAAATCCCAGTCAGGGAATTATAACCTTGGCCTGAATGGGAGAAAATAATCTCTTTCCAGACTGGGTTCCTCTTGCTTCCTTATATCAGTCTACAGCATAGACATCTGCTTCTGAGCAGCCTTTCCACTGACCATCATCATGGGTCTTACACTCTGTGTTACTCACAGCTATGTGATAGGGATTTAAAATGAAGTAAGGTGGAGTAAGTAGGGATGCTAACTTTAGGGGTCACTAGCTCTACAACAGGGACTCTGGTTCAAAACTGGGAGCAAGAGTACCAAATTAGCGTGCAGTAGCTAGCAAAAACAGAGGCTTTGTAAATCATTGATAAATGTACTGTGCATTTACCAGCTGGCCAGAAATGAACCCTGGTAGGTAAATTTACTGACAAAGGAGTCCACTTCGAAGGTAGAAAAAGGCAGGTATTCCTACAGGCACCAGTTTAAACCTTTTGCTCAAAATACCTGGACAGTGAGACATTTGCTTTTGATGACTGCCTCAGAAAGCTTCACTCTTCAATAAACATTTATTGGTGCAAAGCTGCAACATTTTCCTCTTTTTCCATTCTGACTGTAGGACACCATCTTCACCTTCATGCCTACAAACAATTAGACAGCTGGTGTGTGGATGCTGCTTATCACACCAGACGAGAAATGATAGCATGCAAGGTTTGGGTTTTCAGGTTGTGAGTTAGGACAGCCATCCCACACTTGCTCCTTGGGCAAGGAGACAGAGCTTCTGGGGTGAGTCAAGGAAGTCTGACTTGAGTGTGTCCCCCCCTCATGGCTGGGTTACACAGAGGAGACTAGATCCAAACCTTTTCCAGGCAGGCACAGTCTCTATGCTATCTGTGGGCACAGTGCATCCCAGGCTCACTCAGAAATATCTCAGTCGTAACTAAATTGCAGCTGCATGTTAGAAATGCCACAAGAAACATATTGGCTTTTGCAGAATAGGTGCAAAGTGGTGTTAATATCTAAAATGTTAAGGCAATCAAAGGGGCAATCAAAACAAAAACTGAGGGTTCAAGCTGCCTATCAGTGTACTGCTGGAAGTGCCAGGAAAGGTCTTGCTCCTTCCCAGGAAACCCTGATTGTGGCTTTGGAGAGAGACAGAAGTGGACCAGAAACCACTGAGATTGGCTTGCAGTTCCCAAGGCATCCCAGCTAACTGATGTTCCACAACAATTTTGCCTTGTACTACAAAACTATTTTGCCTGCTGTTACCTGTCCTTAAATGAGCCACAAACAAATCCTGCACTCAACAGTGTTATGCACAGGTGGGCAGAAAGAGGGATAGGGAGAAGTTCTTGTTTCCTTTGAGCAAATCAAAACACAGCTGAAAAATAAAGTCTATCTAAAGCATCCACATTCTGCTGCCCAGTTTATTAGAGGAAGAGTTTCAGACTAATGCACCATTACTCAACATTAATATGGAAGTAAACCAGAAACAGTCACATGTGACAACTTATGGAAACCTCAGTAAGGAGACAGACACACACAAAAAAAAAGCTATATGCATAACTTGAGATTTCAACATTTCAGGATCCTATTTTTAACCTCCTAAAAAAATGCACGTACACATCCCACACATTAGCTGCATGATCTCTTCCTAACACTAACAAGCCAACAACCTTCCCCATCATGTAGCATATAAAGAGCTTATCAACTGCTTGGGAAAAGCACAGAAAGCATCTTTTGGAGAGGCCATAGGGTGGGGAGGTATAACTGAAGGTTTACAAAATCATGATGCTGGATGAAGAACTGTTACCCACCACCTTGTGCACAGCCAGAGCCTGAGGTCATCTGCTGAACCCCACAGGGGAAAAGCAAGTGCATCTTTGCAACCGCAGGCAGTCAGCCTGCACTAATTACCTTGGGAGCTCAAGGGGACAGACAAGATCATCAGGTCCAATAATCAGCCAGAAAAATTTATGAAGAATGGTCCATAAAAAAAATATCAAAGGGACTAGGTGAGGATGTACCTTCTAACAGCCCCAGTAGCATACCTGGGAATATGAGGAGAGCAAGGAGGAAGGACTGCTGCTGGTAGCTAGGCTCACATGCTCACCTTAAATAGCATCTCCTGCTGGCACTATCAGAGTTAAGATGCTGGGCAGCTGAGATAGCCCATTAATCTGATTCAGGAGGGCATTTGTCATGTTACAAATAACCTGGGGGAGTGGGGGTGTAGTAGTAGTAGTAAAGCCCTTCCATGTGACTGTGGAAGGTGAGAGAGGCAAAGAGCATTTACACTCCTGGGAGCTTTGACAGTGCTGGCCACCTCAGGAACTGCTTACACTCTTAAGCCCATCCCCCCTGGTAGGTCTCTGCAGGCAGCTAGCACTGAAGAAGCACTGGGGATAATATTTCAGATGGGCTGACAGCAGAGATCACTGGCAGGGTCATTTTGCTGCTCTTTTCTCCTGCTCTATGTGCATTAGAAAATTAATATGAAAATTCAGATGACGGCAATTCTGGAGCAGGAATGGGTACCGAAATAGAAGAATAACACCACAGCGCTGACATGGAGAAAACTCTAACCAGGGAGAGTTAGGGGTACCAATGGTTGGTGTTGCCTTCACTGATCAAATTTAAATCAAGCAGTGTAGGCCATGGGGGAAGTACAGGAGCATACCTAGCACTGCCACAGGGGTGCAACGCCTCAGGTACCCCTGAGCAAATGGTTTGCTTTTCCCTTCTATGCAGATGTGGTCCATGCCACTCTGGCTCAGTCTGCTGCTGCTGCAGCCACCGCATGTATCACTGGGGACGGTGATACAGAGCTGAAGAGGAGGACAGATGAGCTGCTGTGGCCTGGATCACCTGGTCACCAAACAGTGGCAAGGAGGGCTGATCTCTGTTGGCGCTCAGGTGAACGGGTGCGAGGTGGAGATCTCTGGGAGGGTGCAAGCTTGCTTGGACCACTCAGTAGCACTGAAGGTTGGGGACCAGCTGCTGAACAGCAGCCATTGCAGATGGGTTTTGTGATGCTACAGTTTGTATCAGAGATTAAAAAAACTGCCTTCAAGTAACCATTCAGGATGTGGCAGGACAGACCATGTTTCTTTGCTTGCACCCCTCCTGTTGAGCACCCAACTATGTGATGTGGCTGTCACTTTTGATTCATGCGTGTGTGTGTGTTTGTGTACTTGCTCTCTCCCTACTAGTAAGTGCCATCTCACACTAAAGGGCCTTTGAATGTGGGGTTACTTTTTTTACACCATCTTTAAGGTACTGTGGCATTCAAATCCCAGTTAGGACCCCCATGCTCTAATAACGTTTGTAGTCAACAGGACTAAAGCAGCTTTACAAAAAGAACATGAAGAAAATAACTTGTTCCTTTTGATAGCCACAGGTCTTTCTGCTGGTGCTACCTAAAGGCAGTGGGATGCTACACCTGCAGTTACCAGGCAACAGCCAGGACTTATCTTCTCCTTTGGGCTTTACCCAGCGGACTTACCAGGGGAGGCTTTCTGGTCCTGAGGGGAGATGGAAGCCTCAGGGAAGGAGGAGCAGGTTCGAGAAGCCAGCAGATCATTAATTCCTCACTAGTCTTTCAGATTTCTCTCCCTCTCTTGTCTTCACAGGAAGACTTTAGCTGGATGCTGAAGCTGTGGACTCACACACCACTGCTCTAGTCAAAGGTGGGCAGCAAAACAGGCTTGTCAGACCAGCTGAAATCTCTCTCTTTCTGAAAATAAGCATAAAAAAATAATACTATTCATTACTGAGAAACTCACTTCAAAATCATGTAACCAAATCCTATAACTTAACACCATACATTTCCTGTGAGCTTTCCTGAGAAGGCAGCGGCAGAGGCTAAGCTGGGCTGTTCTCCCTTTCCTTTGCCCTGCGCTTTCTCCTCACCTCCCTCCACGCTGAGCACTGTGGCCATGCAGCCAGCACTCGCTTCTCCCCCAGTTACAGGGAGCCCCTGGCTTCCCTGGGGTTTAACTTCTTTGTCTTCCGTGGCTTTTATGATGCTGAAATGAAACCCTGGGAAAGAAAATGAAAGCTATCACCTGTGTAATGCTGGAATGAAGTTATTAAAAGTGCGCAAAAAAAATGGAAGGAAAGGAACGAAAAAAGCTAAGTTAGCCTTACACCCTGTCTCCAGGGAGTGTCAGTGCCTCTGCTTGTCTTGGCAGGAACAGGCTGTGCTGTGAGGATACACAAGAGGGGATTCACCAAGCGCTGGTGCTGTTACAGCCTCTCTACTTCAGACTGGGATCCCACCGCCCCTTCTGTCCAGCCCGTGGAGGTGTGAGCTTCCCCAGCGGGTAGGTGGCTGTGTGTGCAGTTGCAGCTCCATCTCACAGGGAGCCAGAGCCCACGCTGCAGCAGTCTAGGAGAGGCAGGCAACATCCGTGCATACCTCTTCTGTCAGCACCTTTCATAATACTCCCTATGAATTGGTTTATCAGCAGTTGATAGTCAGTGTTATAAAAACTCTCCACATCTGGGACAGGGAGGAGGCGGATGACAGAGCATCATGCCCTGTGTGGAGAGGTGCAGCTCTGCGATTACTGCTCGTGCAAGGGTCGTGGTTTGCTATGACCGGTTAAAAACATCATGGTAGCTCCTATGCTTTTTTGAAAGAAGATCCTCCCGAGCAGCCTGTAGCCTTGCAGGCTCTGCCTCGGGCTGCCCCATGACTGCCTTAAAGCCAGCCTCTGGGCATGGCTCACCCCAACTCACAGCCCCAGACAGTTGGGGTCCGCAGGCTCTCGTGGGCTCTGGTGGTCACAGCTTTGCTGCGCCCAAGGCTGTGACAGCTGGCTTGGAATAGAAAAGGTAGGCTGCTCAGTTTGGAGGGCAGTCCCTGGGCTGCCCTTAATAGAAAGCACCGGCACAGTAGATTAGACTTCACATGCCATGTGGTAAGGGGAGATCTGGGGTCAGGTGGACATTACTGCCTCTGTTGCAGCTGGCAGACTAGATACATGGGTGCACTAGCAATGCCCAGGTAGCAACACACCATCTGAGCCATCCTTACAGGGAGCCTACAGGAACCTCTGCCCACAAAAAAAATGTAATGGGGAACTTTCTTTCCACAAGACAAGGGTTTTCCTTCTCTTGAGTCTTCTCTGCAGGACTGTCCATGGCAAGCAGGGTAGCTGGGGGTGTACCTCTGTGGTGAGTTGACCCTGGCTAGATGCCAGGTGCCCACCAAAGCCTCTCTATCTCTCCCCTCCTCAGCTGGATGGAAAATATAACAAAAGAATCATGGGTCGAGATAAGGACAGGGATATCACTCAGCAGTTACCGTCATGGACAAAACAGACTCAATTTGGGGAAAATTAATCTATTACCAATGAAATCAGAGTAGGATAATGAGAAATAAAAATCAAATCTTAGGACACTTTCCCCCCACACCTCCCTTTTTCCTGCGCCCAGCTTCACTCCCGAATTGTCTGCTTCCTCCCCTGCAGCAGCACAGGGGGATGGAGAATGGGGCTTGTGGTCAGTTCATCACACATTGTCTCTGCTGCTCCTTCCTCCTTGAGGGAGGACTCCTCACACTCTTCCCCTGCTCCAGCATGGGGTATCCCCACAGGAGACAGTCCTCCATGAACTTCCTTAACGTGAGTCCTTCCCACAGGCTGCAGTTCTTCACACACTGCTCCAGCGTGGGTCCCTTCCACGGTGCGCAGTCCTTCAGGAACAGGCTGCTCCAGCGTGGGTCCCCCATGGGGTCACAAGCCCTGCCAGCAAACCTGCTCCAGCCTGGGCTGCTCTCTCCGTGGGTTCACAGCTCCTGGCAGGAGCTTCCTGCGTGGTCCCAGCCTCCTTTGGGCACATCCACCTGCTCCACTGTTCACCCCCACGGGCTGCAGGGGCACAGCCTGCCTCACCATGGTCTTTCACCATGGGCTGCAGGGGAATCTCTGCCCTGGTGCCTGGAGCACCCCCTGCCCTCCTTCTTCATTGGCCTTGGTGTCTGCAGAGCTGTTGCTCTCACACAGTCTCACTCTTCATTGCTGTTGTTACACAGGGTTTTGGTTCCCACCCAACCCCCACCTTCTTAAATTCATTATCCCACAGGCACTACCACCGTTGCTGACTGGCTCAGCCTTGGCCAGTCTGTCTTGGAGCCGGCTGGCATTGCCTCTATCAGACATGGGGGAAGCCTCTGGCATCTTCTCACAGAAGCCACCCCTGTAGTCCCCCTGGCTACCAAAACCTTGCCATGCAAACCCAAAGCAACCTGTCATCCTGTTTCATCTGTATCAGGGATAGCGCAGTACCCTCAAGAAAATAGATCCCTTAAAATGGCTTTGGTTAAGTTTTTAAGAAAAGGAATTGAGTAGCAATAAGCTCAGGCTGTTGCCCCAGGAGTAGCAGGTTTCTCTGACTAAAGGCAGGCAGCAGGCCAAGGAAAACGTGTGGGCTGCAATGGATGATAGCTTTCACTGATCCCAGCATCAAGATGACTCACTAGGAGACAGTGTGAGGACAGACCCGCAGAGGGCTAATAAATCTGTTAGGCAAGCAGGGAGCACCCGAAAGTGGAGTTTTCACTAAACTGCTTAGGAGAGACAGCATACTTCCAGGGATCGCATACAAAAAAACAGAGACACAAAGGAGCGACTGCCACCAGCAGCTGTTACAGCCAGAAGCTGTGTGCCCTCTCAGGCAGGGAGTAGCAATTTATGGGCTGAGTGAAAAGGAGCAGTGACCCTCCTGTCCCCTAAAGGCTGTCAAATTTGTTAACTCTCCAGAGAACTGATAGCTCCATCAAAAAAAAACCAAAGGGGAGGGGAATGTAGTGGGATGACCTTGGCTGGCTACCAGCTGCCCACCCAGCTGCCCTCTCACTCCCCCTCTTCAACAGGCCAGGAGGAGAAAATGAGATGAAAAAGCTCATAGGACAATACAAAGACAGGTGGATCACTTACCAGTTACTGTCATAGGCAAGCATTAATTTAATTTACTGTGAATTAAAATGCAGTTGGATGGTGAGAAACAAAGGCAAACGTTAAAGCACCCTCCTGTTACTCCCCTTTCTTTCCAGGCTCAACTTCACTCCCTTCGCCGCGACTTCTCTGCCTCTCCCTGCTCCCCACCACAAGTGTTGCGCTGGGATAGGGAATGGAGAGTTGTGGTCAGTCCTCTGCCACTCCTGCCTCTGCACACTCTTCCCCTGCTCCAGCACGGGCTCTCCATAGGCTGCAGTCCCTCAGGAAATACCTACCTGCTCTGGCACGGGGACCTCCGTGGCTGCGGGGGATCCTTGCTTGTGCCTGTGGAGCACAGCACCCACCCCACCCGAGGGATGCACCCTGGGCTCCCTGGGAAAACGGCACTTGGGCGGTGGCACGGGCAGTGCTTTCCTTGTTTTACATTGCACTTCCCAATTTATTCCCAATCTTCTGGGATGTTTCACTGTATAATACTCTCCTTTGTCCTGACAGTGTCTCCTGGGGCAGAAAAAACATTTAAAGGCTTAGACCAAACCAAGGTTTTGGGATGACTACCAACCGCCCTGCCCTGGTGCAGCCCCTCTGCCCATCGGCCATCCCCATCAGCCATCCCTGCCACCCTGTCCCTGGGAGACAGCTCTCCTGCACCCACATTTCTCACACTGATCCCAGAGCTCTCCAGTTTCAGCTGACAATCTCCAGAGTCAAATCATATCACAAGATTTATTGAAGCAGGTAGTTTCAACGATATCAGATTTACACCTCTCTGCCTGCTTTTCAGGAGGTAAACCAATGTGTATGATTGTACCCTGCAGAGCATCCCTCACCGGAGAGCCATCAGAGAGCAGCGGGATGGACACACAGTACGAATGAGCTTTGAGGTACAGTGAAAACACAAGCACAGCAATGCTCAGGTCGAACGGCTGTAGGTTGTCCCCTGGCACTTAACAGAGAGGTTCACCTTGGCACAAAATAGGCTGCTGAGCCTCATGGGTTGTCCTGTGCGGGGAACCGGTGTTAGCGAGGCGCTCACAGCAAAATTTGGTTTTAGTGGAATTTTATCATTTGAGAAACAGCCAGCCCCTGTGACAACTGAAGGGGTGGACAGAGGAGGGTGTGTGGCTGCAGAGACTGCTTACAGGGGCTCGGGGTCGAGCCTGAGGTACTGCTTGACTGCTACCCCTGACACTGAGTGATGCATACTATTTACCTATATCTCAGAGTACCCTGGAGAGGTGGCAAAAGCAATAACACAGCTGGAAATAATGCTAAGCAGACTGAGCGAAGGCCTGAGGGAGGCAGAAAAGCTGTTTTTTCAGCCTATGTCAGTACTGTTTCCAATCTTCTTTCCATGAACATATGACATTAAAGCAACAAGCTAAAAAAAAATAGACTTTTCTTGCTCTGGCAGAATGCGATGACATAAAATTCAGGCCCACTGGTTTTGGCTTTGCATCCAAAGCAATATATTTATGCAGACTGGAAAGAAAATAAATCCCTTCAAAGAATAAGCTTCAGAAAATACCTCCCTGGTAATCCATCCGTCACTTCTAATAAGCTGGTGATGCAGTATCAGGTATTGTCATCCTCTGGAGAAAAAAAAGTATTCTTTCAGCCAAGTGTAACACCAGGGGGAAGAAAATGACCTTGTCTGAGCTCAACTGGAGAAGGAGACCCTACACCCCAGACCCTGGACCCCAGGACTTCCTTCTGGCTATTTTACGTAAATGTTTCAAATACATCCCGACCTGCTCAGACGTGGGGCAAACCTCCACTGCGTCCTGCTGGACTCTGGTCCCATGATCAGCTTTCCCTTCTCTTTGTATTGTCTGCTCTTGCTGCTTAGACCAAATGCACTTAGAAAATCCCCCAGACAAACCCAGCAGGCACAATATTTGGCATGGGCACAGCTGTGAGCTACCACTGAACAGTGCTACTGCAAGGACTAGGATTTTGCTTTCAGCCTCTGGACATCAAAACTCACTGTTGCCCATGATGTGAGAGCTTTGAGCTACCTCTGCGTTTTGCATCAGCAATGTCCTTCCCACCCTTGCTGCTGCAGAGTGGGTTGAGGGGCAGGAGAGGTGGGCCCGAGATAGCTTCCCCTCTCCAGCAATGACTCACATAGGTAGAACTCTTTTTCTCCATTGGAAGTCTAGATGCAGGTTTTTCAGGCAAAATATGTCCATGTTTAGAAAACAAACAAAAAAAAAGAAGTCTGACACACAGAGATGTCAGTGGGAAAGACAGACATGCCCAAACCCATGTATTTTCTTCAGAGAATAAAATTTCTGTTAGCAAAAACCTAAATCAAAAACCTAAATCTGACAGAGAGCTCTGCTAGCATTGATGCTGACATGGAAAAGTTTCTTCTTTCCTTTTTGGTCATGTCCTTTTATCCTCTAACTCAGAAAAATGAGGCATAGGATGTCTCTTGCACTCTAAAGGCCTGAATAAATTCAACCAGACAGATGTATAATGAGGTTTATTTAACAGAACCTTTTACACTTCAGATGTTTCCACAGACAAGTGTGCATGCGGAATCCATCCATTTCACAGGAAGCCCATAATACCCACTTGAATTTAAAACACGCACTTAAGAAAAAATTGCACTGTATCTTAATAACAGCAGGGGACTTTGGAGGTCATGAACACAGGGAGACAAGTGGATGTATTAGTGTCAGACATTAATTCCCTTTTGTAAGGTCTAGCAGCACACAGCAGTCCTTGACCTGTCTCAGTGCAGCCCTGATTTTCTGATTTTGTGTGGGCTTTTCCTGGTCAAAACCCAGCAATTTTAACAACCTGTATTACAGTTTTATTAATCAAACGCCCACTGGAAACTGCTGTTTTCACTAACAACTCACTAATACCTTCAGTCAAATCCCATACATAAGGCCAGCAGGGGTTTAAATGGTAATTCAGAGCTCAAGCCAAGGCTTGTTGGTGCACTGTCAGGGTCACCTGTGTAGCTGCCAGGTTTCACGTCAGGGTGAGGAAACGAGAGAAAAGAAAGAGCCAGCACAAGATACATCATCCATGAACTGCTTTGGTCAAGGCATTCCTGACTGCATCCCTTTATTTACAAAGCTACTGATTTTCTTTCCTCGATGCTCGCAATGAAAGATAGATATGAAATAGCACTCCTGACATCTTCCATATGTCCATGTGCCTTCCAGTGAAGCTGGGAGATATGTGTGAACAGTTCCTTATGGCAGGACAGAGTTTTCACAGAGCTCCCAGTTATGAAAGCAGCCCAAGGGCATCCGTGTTGCCCAGACGCAGGGTCCCTCCTTAGGCCGAGGGTCGCTTCATCTATTTGTCTTGGCACTGCCTGAAAACCTACTCTGTTTGCAGCCTGCGGAAATGGTCCCCAGCCACACATTTCCAGGCTGCTGCCTCTCTTCTTTCAGTTGGTGGAAATGCTTTTAGGAGTAATCTCTCTGGCAACCGGTATTTATCATCCCGCTTTTGCATGATTTACACAGCCTTTTTGGCATTATTTAGTCAATGCTCAATTTATCGTGGTTACAAACCTTTACATCTAAATAATTCGTATCTTCCTTTTCAATAATATAAACTAATTTCAAAGCAGGTATCGCAGCATAATAGGTGTTATTACATGGACAGCTCGTGTGCGTAGGAAAATATTTCATTATTCCTTTAGCTCTTCTTTTTACTCTCATGACAAAAGATGAAGGGATCAGGCTATCCCAATGTCCTTTAAGAGGTGTCAGCAGCAAATATTTTGCTGAGTAACCCCTACTCAGGCATATGGCAGCAGGTTGCTCAGACAAAATATTCAGATTACCCTTTTCAGCATGTGCAGAGGATGGTCTTGGAAGGCTCAGAAAGACTTTGGGAGGCTTGCTGACTTCCACCCATGCATCAGACTTGTCAGAAATAACAGACTTGTATGATAACAGCATAACCTTGACCGCATATAGCCCCCTGTTTTAGGGTTGAGTAGGGTAGTGATTTATATCTGCATGTTACCACATGCAAAAAAAAACCTGAACCCAAAAGGTATCACAAGGCTCTATTAGCTCCATGTGAGGAAGAAGCCAGCATTTCACGCTACTTTGCTGCTGCCATATAGGCTGCCTCTACCCAGTCAGCGTTGAAGGGGAAAAACCTTCACCTTGACACAAGCAGCTTGAACCTACAGATGCTGTGAGTATCAGTTTTTCTGCACCATGCTGCCTTCACGCATGGCCTCAGTCTGCCAGTGTTGCTTGACGTTGGAGCCCGGCGCAGACTGCTGACATGAGCCGAACCGAAAGCAGCGATGTAAGTAACACGCAGAGTCATCTGTTTGGGTTTGCTGGCCTTGCTTGTCTCGAGAGAGAGGATTGTTGAAAATCCATGACGTGGTGTCTTGGGGTTCGGTGTGATTGCAGACACCAGTAGGAAGCCTCTGAAAATGAAAAATATCATAGTTTTAACAGAGTAAAGGCTAATATGGTGGTTGAAGGAAGGGGGGGACCTTCTATCTTGTTAAACCATAATGGTTACAAAATGTGAGACTCCTGCGTCTCTAAATTACTGCTTACTGAGGCACTTCAGTGAATCAATCTCTGCAAACAGCTATTCCATTTTAAGTTCTCTTTAGGTATCCACAAACACAGCCTCCTGCTCTGATTCTGAATGCAAGAAGTGCTGCCACTGGCTACTGAATTATATGTTCTGGCATCATCCCAGTGACATTTCGTAACAACAAAAATTAGCCTGGGTTTAAAATGGGGAAAAGAAAAAAGTATCTGATGGAGAAGGATGGTCTTTCCTTCCAATCGCTGCACATGCAACAGCATGGCACCCTCTAAGACAGCTCAGTGCCAACACATTGAGACGAGCCGCCTACCACTTCTCATGAAACTAGAGGTGAGAAGGATCCCCTCCAATTGTCTAGCAACATCACCAGGCCAGTTATTGGAGTCCAAGTGTAATTTTAGTAGCTGATGACGTTTGGGAGATGTGGGCAGTTGTATATTGTGCATGCTAATGACACATCATGGTGTTGGCTGATCCTTCATTTCCCTTTACAAATTGCACTTCCAGTAAACTGACAAGAAAAAGTTTAGGGATCAGGGCTAAGAGCTGAGAACGCCTCTTGGGCGCTGGTCCCAAGGGTGTTGCTGCCAGTGGCAAACCCAAGCTGAGCAGTGCCTGGCCCTTGTGACATGCAGGTGTATGTTTCTATCCCCATGCAATCTTCTCCACTGAGTCCATACAACAGCTCATACGTACACATCGTTGACAGGATCACAGAACTGATTCAGCTGCAAAAATAACCCTGACAAACATACTGTGAGGGTTATTTTAAATGATTTATCTTTTCTATGCAAGTATTAGGTATATATAATGATATATTATGTCACATATAATTACTAGATATGTTTTCGTACATATATATTCATATTTTTTACTATACCTGCCCAAACAACAAAACTTGTCATTTTTAACCTGGATGAGTTCATTGTTGTGGCTTACCTTCCTGTGAAGCACAGCATTTTTAACAAAACTATACTTCACAAAGCCTCTGCCATGCGCTGTTGCTAGTTCTGATCAGCCTCCGGCACTGCTTTCCAGCTGGGACTCCAGTTGGATTCTGTCACCTCACGAGCATGCAGCCCACAGGCTGTAGCCAGGACGCATCATTTAGCTAACCCAGCAAGCACAAAATCCAGGTGGTGACAACGACGGCCACCCAAAAGGTTACCCATTTGAACCAGCGCTCCCCTCCATCATCTGTCTGGTCTGTGACCTAATGATGGGGAGAAACAAGGCATGAGAGATGCCTCTGATTCTGCTCAGCTCCCTGGCTGTGGGCAGGCCAGGTGCTTGCCGAAAGGCAGAGCAGGGGTTGGCAGTGGCTCCTTCCCAGCACTCCCCTCCCAAAAAAGCCGCCGGAGCTTGAAGGGCTGTGCCCGTGCACTTTGCAAGGGCCTCACCTCCCTCGGGAAGAGGCACAGGCAGCGGAGCTGCTGGCCGGCCAGGCCAGGGCATCTCTTCTGCTGTGTGAGCTGCAGCCCCGAGTAGTCTCCTGGCTTCTCCCACAGCTTCCCATTCCTCGGCGCTAAAACATCAAGTTGTGTGATAGCATAATGAAAATTATTTCTTTAATAAAAAAGGCCCTGCTTTTTAAGCCAGAGGTAAAAAGATCATAAATCTTTAGAAAGAGCTCATTAGGAAGCTGGAATTATGCACAGGTGAGTAGGAATTTTAAAGATGATGTTCTAATTTTTTCATTCAAATTATTGATACTGTAATCTTCTATTAATCTCCCTATAATTTGGATATGCACTTAAGAGAACATATACCCATCATCCATCTTTTCTGGCACATACACTCAGGATTTTACCAGCAAAACACTGGGAGAGCAACGCAAGGTTAGCAGAGGGAAAGGTGCAGGAACACCCATCGTCACAGGGAAATCTGAGTGCCTCTCCAGCAAAGGCATTGGAGCAGAGTTTTGTAACACAGGAGTTACACAGACTACAGCTTCACAGCTTGGTTTTTTTTTTTTCCCCGCTTGCATTACTTCAGTTGAAGTGCTTCAAGCACATCACTGAAAATGTCAAGAGAACAAATCAATATCAAGAGGAGTGTTGTTGATGCACCACCGTATCACATGTGAAGAGAGGGACAGCACTCCTGTCTGCAGCAGTTTTGCTGGTATGAGTGTTACTCCCTGATGCTTGTCCCCTAGGGAAGAGAGATGTGTTGGGATTTTAGTTTTCAGCCAACCATCTTCACTCTAATTCAGCTCAAAGCTCAGAAACCATGACAAACCATCTCCAGCATGTGTCATAGCGGACAAACAAAGTGCTTGTTTAGAAAGGATGGGAGTAATTTTCACGTACTTGGATAAACCCTGGGTTGAAAATGACCATTTTTAGCTGATTCATTGCATTCACTACCTGCTGCCCCCGAAGACGTCTTGCCTGCAGTGAGGAAGGCAAAGGCTCTGTGCCCACAGCCAGCAGCTGCAGGTGGTGGGGAGGAGGGATGTGCATCCACCCGAGGAGGTGCAACCCAACCAGGCAGCTTCAGAAGGGCTGAGGTGCAGCAGCAGCAAATGGAAAGCTCTCTGCTGGACTTGGTGACAAAATAGTGTGAAGCAGCAATAAAAAAAATATCCAGTAAAAGTGAGTGAGTGGCTCGTACTTCTCAGTGCCATTGTGACAGACTCCCTGCAAATTCAGACCAGGGGCCCTGAGAGTGCTTTGTCACTGTGGTCCCCACCTCCTTGACACTTTGTAGGCACCCAGTTAAGTAATTAACCAACATAAACATCTTTCTCACAGGGGAGTCTGTCTCCAACAGAGAACTTTGCCATGTGACATGGTCTACCTTCGGTAACATAAGAGGGAGTTTTGACAAGTTACGGAAGATGAAGGGTTTTTTTCCCCCTTTTTTTAACATCCTGCTAGTTGCCATTGCTTAGCAATCTTCTGTTGCTTACCTCACATGTTAAGTCTGCCCATTTTTAATTTCTTCCTTGTTTTTCATGTTATAAACCTTTTTCACTTGCTTTCCAGGTTTTTTTTATGCTCCTTTGTAGATCTGCACGTTATCTTAGATTTTTCTGGACTAATATTGCCAAGTTACATGCAAAGCCTTGGAGTATGTTCATCATTACCTCTTCTCTGGATTTAATCTTGCCCACACCCTCGACACAATTATTCATGTGTTTCTTGGCTGGCAATAACGTACTTGGGATACAGATGCCTGATGACATCACTGAGATCTGGACAACAAGAAACTTCTCCAACCGAGTTGCCAAAGACCCACAGCAATCCCACACTGCCCATGCTATTTCTCGCAGGAAGGATGTGGGGTACCAGGCTGCTGGCCATGTCCTCCACCCAGCCCCAGCCTGCAGCGGCGGGGGCCAGGCTGCTGCAGGGGCCTCTGCCGTGTGGCACCATGAGCCAGAGGGCCAGCATGGGCAGAATCTCGAGGGCAGCAGGTGGCCACGGTCAGTGGTCCCATCACCTTGGAAATGCCCCACGCCATTTCTGCTGGCCATGCCGCAGCAGCCAAGCGACACCGTGGGGCTCAGCTGACCACCGGTGTCCACGTGTGACAGTACATCTCCTTCCTGCACCCCAAGGACGAGTATCCTCCCTGCTCGGGAGCACCAGTAGATTTTATGGAGTGCAGCTTTTCTAGCTGGTGTGCTTCAGATTTCATTGTCAGAGTGACATCAGCTGGGGAAAGCTGGTACTGGAACAGAACTTTCTTTTAAAGGAATTTCTTTCCACTCAAGAGCAAGTTCCCCCAGTGATGCACAGTACACCTCAGTTCTTCTGAAATCCAAAAATCCCAGGCAAATTGTAACTTTCCATAAACTGAAAGTAACCAATGACCTCCCTCTTCAAGAGCGTTACCCAAATTAATAGCAAATGAAGTTGTGAATTAATTATTCATTTTAACAGTAAATTCTTCATACATGGAAGGAGTAAGAGGGAACCAGAGCACAACAGTGCAGCCAGCCTCATTGAGGGACAGAGTGGAGCACAGTGGGGTTTTCTCTTTCAGTCACACAAATATGAAGCTTCAGCATCAGCTCTTGGGGGGCTGGAGGTAGCAATTTTCACGCTGAAGGGCTGGCTGCTTGATAGGTTTTTGGTCCTTCTGGTGTTAGCAATTTTATTTTAGCATTGTATTAAGACTATAGGCTTCTCATTAAAAGGCAAGGCAGTTGCAACAATATGTGATTCAACACATTTTTGTAATAAGTTCTACTTCTGGCTGGAATACACGTCACTATGCAAGAGCCTAATGTGTTTCATATGACCTGGCCATAAATCAGGACTACATTTTCTTCTCAAAGATATAAACAATTGCTGTAAAGTACCTTGGACAATTCTGGCATACACAGTTGAGCAGGAAATATATCAAGACTTTTTCTTTGGCAAGAAAGCATCATACTTTATTTCTGATTATGTGATAGGTGAGGTTGGAGAAACCCTTCTCAAAGAGGCAGATAGGTAAAGAAATCTTTGGAGACTCGGATCAGCACTGGAAAAGACGTCTTCTTATTGGGGCAGGAAACTAATGTTTATGGAATTTTTTCAGCCAAAAATCTCTATAGGTGCAGCTGAGCTCATCTCTTGGGAAAAGAAGCTGTATGAGCTCTTACTCGGTAATACCAGTGATGATCGTTACTCTCAAATCTATTATTGATTTGCAGAACCACCACAACCTTGACAGCAGGGCTTTTGATTAGGATTTTGTTTTAGTAACTAAAGTTTTGTAGTTCCAGCAAGTGACAGGCATTCTTTACTAAGGTAAGCCTTGCAAAGGGAAATTGCCCTTTTTTCATATAGAAAACTAATTGCCCTGAAGATCACAGGAAAAAACACTTCCTAGACACAAGATAATGTAAGAAACAATGGAAATATCCCATGAAAACCCGTCTGCACGCAGCATGTCTTTTGGAAGAGGGGAAAAAGCTGAGCTTCCCAGGAGAGCATCACTCCTGGACTTCTTTTGGCACCAGTGCCCTTTGCTGAAGAGACAGGTGCTGAGCTGGCACACTCCCTGGGACCACTGTCAGGAGAAAGGGATATTTTATACCTTTAGTTATTCCATTTCATTGAAGAGTTTCCAAGATGATATAAGGAAAGGGAAGGAGCAAAGTGCTTACCAGAATAAATAGCTTCAGTAATTCCCAAATTATTTATGAAAGTCAGATTGAGTTGGCTGGAAGTTTGCGAGTTTCTCTGCAGCAGACTCTGACCAAACTTCAGTTTTGCTGCTGGTTGAAAGAAATTTGTGATTGGTAGCTCAAACAATGGAAGACTGCAGGAAAAGTGTAGAGCATTACAGCGTGCTTCTCTCTAGCAAGAGCCCTTCTGTGATCACAAGTCCAAATACAGTTTAAAAAAAGTGAAATGCAGGATTCCTCCATCATGTAGAGGCTTCAGAATCAAAGTCTTTAAATCAGTCATTTAATATGGTTCATTGGAAAATGCTGTAATATAAGAATCTGTTGGAAGCTGTCTGCTCCCCAGGATCACAGCTCACTGGATGTATCTGTTAGCTGATATTGAAAGTAAGTCTGCATAGGATGCCCAAAGTTTAATTAGAGCAATTTTTTCAAACCCCTTGACTGAAACTCAATAATGAGAGAAAAAGTGTTTCTACATGTATGCTGCTGAAAATTAAAACCTGCCTTTATCTGTTTACTCTTCCTGGCCCAAGGAGATAATCAATGTTGGCTGCTTTGGTCAGCAGCTAGTGAAGATATAATCAAGAACTACCTTAACAGCTTTTGCTTTAGTAACAGAAGCTCTCTGAGCTACAGAGCCAACAGGAGACAATCCCTTGGCATACAGTGCCAGCAAGCAACAGCTACGGCATTCACGGTGTTTTTCTCACAGCTACTTCAGCTGAGTCAAGAGTTTCTTTGCTTCCCTACATTTTTATTTTTTAGTCATGGGTCTGTTTCCCTCACCTCTGGCTTACCTGCACCTTCTGCCATCATCAATGTCTACCTGCGTTTATATTCAGTCTATTAAATAACATGCCCAGCCTCACAGCTGATGTTTCTGAGCACCTTTGCACCTCTGAGGAGGTTTTCAGTTCTTCCCTCAGTTCGTTCTTTTCAGCCAAGTCTGTCTGAAAAACATAGAACCACTTATCTGTTTGCCATGGTGAAGTCCAAAGGCTGCAATACTATCCGACCAAGCAAAGCTAGGGGGACACTCCGACCCACCCCCATATGTATATATATTTATATAATTAGAAACTTGCACAGCACTTACACAGGCCGATATTATGTTTTATGCCAGTCCTGTGCAAAGCCCCTTTGATGACCCTGGCAGAGCATCCAGGCAAAGGCCGTCTGTCCTCTGCACCTGCCAGCCTGGTCCAGGCCTGCCTTCTGCTCTGGGGAAAAGCTCTCTCCTGTTTTTTTAACTGCTTCTCCTGCTCAGCAAAAGTCAGCCAGCGGCCAGTCTACAAAAGCATATTGTTGATTGTAAACAGGCTGAATTACACTTTATTTTCCTACCTGGGCACATTAATTCAAGCACCATCGCACTTACTCAGCTCTTCAGTTTCTCAAGGGTTGCAAACGTTTATTGTTTGTAACCCTTCAGCTGTAACTGGCCCGTGGGTTGGAAAGTTGGTAGAGCAGGAAAGACAGACACACCTCTTCTCCACAAAACCCCCTCTACTCGAGAAGTGTTCCCCAGCTGAATTTTTTCTCCCCTCATTCTTACAGAGCTCACTTTAGGCCTGGTGAATTATTCCCAAGGACAAGTTCAAGCTCCTGTTACAGCTTGTACCTCCTCGCAGGTACAGTTCATGTCATTTTATTAACTTATGGTTGCTCGCCAAACTGCTTCCCCATCAGTTTTGCCTCCCTCAGCTTTTTTTAGCGGGCAAGTCAGGAGACACTCAAGGTACATGGCAAGTTTTGCACTTCACCGACTGTCTCTGCCCTCCCTTCGCTGGTCTCAGTGGGGAAGCCAAAGCCTGGAGGTGGGTGTTACGGATTCCTGCACGGGGCCATTCCTGTGAAGCCCGATATGCTGGCATGCCTTGGGTGCCAGCGAGCATGCTTCATTCTGGAAATAACACAGCTTTGAGCTTCTGGAATAGAACATTGCTTTCATGGGGAAAACCCCAGTAATTAATACCTTTTCCATCCTAACCCTGAAGTTTAAAGAACTGCAGCCTGCAGTCTTTCCCCCTAATGTCATTAAATCTCATCTCTTGCATTCTCACCCTTCCAGACTAATTTTTCCTATGCACAGTTTGCAGATTTCACTGTTAAAATATTTTTTTAAACATACTGCTTTATCATTGTCTTTTGCAGCAGAACCTTTTTACAAACCCAGTTCCTATGAAGCAGTTCCTGTAGCCCTTGAAAATGAGAATATTCAAAAACCTAAGCTCACTGGGATGGGGGGGAAACATTTTTTCATCCCAAAATATCTTTCCCTAACTGTGAAGAATTTCAAATAAACAACAGATCTTGTAATTTCTATGAAATGTTTTAGTGCCATCCATGCTTGCTTCATTATAATTGATAAATATTACATATTCTTGTAATATATATAATTCATATAATTTGCTTTTTGTCTACTGAAATGGGGGTAACCTACTTTGACTACTGAATTCTGATAGGCAGCCCACACAGGACTAGAAATACGGCTCCTAAATCCTAGTTTCTTCCATTTAGGTTACAAGGCAGGTTGCAAAGGTAAGAGGAAGAAAAAGAAAAAAAAAAAGCTGTCCTAAAGATATCTATTATGAACAATGAGTCTTTTTGCTACTGAAGACTCCCAGCTCATTTAGATCATTAGCAGCAAATACTTGAAGCAATTCAATAACCAAATTAAACAATTCTGCAAGTTTTCACACTCAACAAATCTGTGCTAAACTAACCAACCATTTTTCCTGCTGTTTCTGAACAATCACTTCAACTCCAGCAACCTGAAAAAAGACTACAAACTGAATTTTTATTACTGTCTAGCGTCCAGTTGTTTCGTAAGTCAGGAACTGTTGGACAATTAAAAACAAATGCACTGTAGGTAGTTTTAGCTGTTTCTGGTGATGAGATCACTATTTCACATGAGTATTCCAGCTGTTTGCAATAAGAGTTATCTCTTCTTTTAAACAGATTTCATTTTTATTAAGTAATTACATAAGTAAGTTGCTTAAAATCAATAATTAAGTACCTTTGGATTCTTTCTTTCCCATCATAGCCAGTTACAGTGACACCACCTACAAAAAGAACTTACTTGGATGTGGTATGTGACAGACCACAACCAACCACAGAATCCTCTCTGCTTTTCCAGGTAAGTAAGATCCATTTCATGGGCTACATATGCATCTTCTGATACCACTGCCATTAGCACCACTTAGAATTGTTCTTTACTTGTGGAACTGGTCTTCTGGAAACCAAAATTAATTTAAGCAGACACTCAGTATTTGTTCCTTCTCCTCAGCATTTTTTAACCTTACTTTCAAATTATTAATGGCTGAGATGTCAATACTCAGAAATTACAAGGCGATAAAACTTCAGTTTGCTGACTACGTGCTGCGGGCTCCAATCCTGAAATGATGCAAAATGTAATTGAGCCATAATATGTCTGATGTTCCGCGTTCTGCATTACAACTCACAACACCAGTCAATCGTTCCTTCCTTTAATTATTAAGTAATCTTCTGTTTAGCATCATCTATATCAAAAATTACTTTTCCAAAGGAAAAAAATATTATACAGCATCAAACCAAACACATTGTAGAAGTCCTGCTATAGCTATATTAAAAAGCACAACCTTTAAGAATATGTACAACCTTAAACACACACACACACACCCCCACTCCACCCCGTCTAGTCAGCAAAAACATTTCCCACAAACCTGTGAGCAGTCCTTGTATCATGCTTCTTTGATTATCAGGCAACAGTATCCTATGTCAGCTTATTTTGCTCAAGATTGATAATTGCAAGTATTCCCTGTATCGTACCAATAAAAATTTAAGTCTGTGAACAGGAATCCCCAAACCAACACTAACATAAAGATATCAGTAACTATAAACACAAATAGAAGGTCCTCAATTAATAAGATACTGAACACTTTAAAAGGTGGCCAACAAATTACTGAAATGTTCTAAAAAATAATTTTAAGTTCGTTACACGTTGTTGCCAAGCTAAACACAAACATTTTGAAATCAAGTGTTCTGGTAGGTTTGAAGATGACAAAATATTTCAATCTTAAATTTGGCAGTCCAGATGGAGTAGTTCAGAGGTACCATGAGAATATTTTTATTGAAACACCATTTAAAAATAAGGTAGTAACAGTATAATCAGAACTTTATCTTTTTTACATAAGGACAGTACTAACAATTGAGTTAGCGGGCCACATGAGGTAAGTAGGGCTATTTGCAAGAATGACACAGTCCAAAGTCTACAGATCAACATGAACCCTTCCAACTTAAACACGGCTAAAAGCACAAACCTAACTCCTTTACAAGGCTCCATTTTGTCCTGCTACAGTTCCCAACATTATTTTTATCAAAGCACCGTTTTGAGATTTACAATTAAGACCTTAAAGAAAGCTGTTACAGTAATGAGGACTCTGAGTTCCAGTTTAAAAGTAGAAGCACATAGCCAAGTACCGAATCAAAGAAGATCCATCTTCAGAAGATCAGCCTGCCTTCTTCCTCTAACGAGCTTGTGATCTTAACAGTAATGAGAATAAAGCACATGTATTCATCTTTTAACTGGTTGCACCTGAATGGTATTACAAATGGCTTTCTGAAAAATTAAGAAGTCAACAGGAATTAGCTGTATAACATTTTTATTTTACCATATTGACATTTTATGCACAAATATTTTATCAGAGTAAAAATAGAAAATAATTGTTTCATGTAAAATTACCAAAAAAATGCAAAACACAAAAGAAATACATAATTAGCAGAGTATAAGTGTCTTTATTTAAAGAGTAAAAAGTATGCAAAAAACCTTCCATTTTACAAAAAATTGGGAATATTCTTTCTATGTTCTCCTTCTGGCAGCAACAGAACAACCTTTGACAATATATTCTACATCTTTTATTTTACTGAAGACATCAAATTAGTCACAGATTTCTCCCTCAACTACAGAGAATGTGACAGCGATTTTACACCATCTGAAAGATTCCTTCTTTACTAATTAGAACGTGGTGGAAAAGCAGCAGATCCCACAACAAAGAACCTGAAGGACTATCATACCTACTGAAAAGCTGCAAAATAATAATTGGATGTATTTACAAAGAAACTGTGATATCAGAAGTTTCCCCTAGAGGGCTTGTTACGTAACAAGGATATTCAGGAGAATAAAGTATTGATACTACGTTCCCATTTTGCTGTTACTTTATCCTCCCACAGTCCAGTTTGATCTAGGGAGCTGGTATTTTAAAATTCTCTTCTTATACTGTATTTGAACTAAAAAGGCCTCTTATGAACCCTGCTAAATAGAACTAATGACTTGTAATGGACTTCCATTTAGCAATGGAGCAGCGTTATATACACCGTTGCTGCCACCAAACTACCAGCTTATTCCTAGCAAACAAACCTGCATCTTATTTGCATAAGTCATCTCAAAACACTTGCCAACTGGTGGAATCTGACTACTGTAACAGTAATAAAAGGATTGATGGTTAACCTCCCATGACAGAGCATTTACATATCTTACTCAGGACTTCAGACTTTTTTTATAAAACAAAACCAGCATGCTCAGTAGACTGTGTGCTTTAAGAACTCAAGAATGAAAACAATATTAAGAGTTACTGCAAGAATCTGGCAAAAAAAAAAAACAACTTTCAATTGTTGTGATGAAAAAAAATAGGCTAGAACTACATGCAGGATTTCTAGTTAAGCAAAAGCTATCTGCAGATGAACATCCACCTATAAACAAAAAGCTTTGTCCTCAATGCATCTTTAAAGTATACATGTCTTCTGTGTTCTTTGCCTTCTGCCTGCAAGTACGACTGTTCCTTTTCAGCTCAAGAGCAACAGCCCAGTGGTCTTGCTCCTCAATATAAACGCATCTTACATTTAGAACCTCACTGTACAAACACTTTTAAGATTTAAAGTAATTTGATCCCTCAAAGAATTAAAGGGTTTCCCTTATACATTTGCATTTTAATTCTTAAATGCTACTAGAAGGGGTTTCACTTACAAAGTTAGAAAATATGTATGGTGACATAATGTTTATATTGTTTAATAACATGTAGGGGCAAAAGCAAACCCAAAATCACACCATTTTCAGCCATCAAAAAAAATTAATCTAACAGGCATCATTACAGAAGCTCAAAAGTTGCAGCCTGTACTTTACTTGCACGTATAAGTTTGCATGAAGTACTCTCCATAGCTCAGAATTCAGGATACATTCCAACTACTTCAATTCATCATCCACACTTCAAATTGCATCCAGCTCTGGAGCATGCATTTGGCTTACGAAGCTTCAAAAACATCACCTGACGTTCAGAAGGAAATTAATTTTAAATAAAAAATACATATTTGTATTTTAATACATGTCAGACTGTACAATAATTTGGAAATCAAACTTCAGTCCACTGTAAAACTATTTTCAACTTGCATTTTGTTTCTAAACAGGGACTACCGACTGTGATTAATTTAAAGTCTTCAGTTACTAAGGTCGACTACTGTGCAGGTATAAGCACCTTGTGCAGAACGGAGCATTAAAAACTCCCACCAAAACAAACTACTCTTTGGGTGAGGGATATTTTTTCAAGTTTTCGAATCATCTTATGGGGGGGTGGTAATGGGGGGGGGCGGGAGAAGTTTGTCTTTGCTTTTTGCTAAATGGCTAGCGTTAACAATGTCTTTCAAAACAGATAAGTACTTGCCCTCATATGCATATTATCTACATATTATAATGAAATACTCATAATTGGCTTTTCACCTAAGACAGATCTAAACCTGGATCTCCTTCTTCAGCACTGATCTTCAGTTCAGTCTAGCCTTTATTTCCTTTGCTTATAAACCCAGAAGCTATTTTAAGAACCTGATGCTTTGTAATGTTTAATGTGTCTCTCAGCTCTGCTTGATTAAATGAGAATAATGAACATGTTCAACTTTGAAAGAATCAAATGCCGATTTGGTAGTTCAGCAGAGAAGACTGGGAAGGACTGAGTTCAGACAACTGATCAGCCTGCTTGCTGTAGGTACCTCATTAAAAAGCGCTGCAAAAATTACTTTGTACAGCTGCAGATACAGTGTGCTGACCAGTTCCACCTTTCTCACCAATTTCAGATTGCATACCATAAAGGCCCTGACTCAAAGCTGCAGAACTTGTGGTGATCCCTTAACTTATATTGAAATATATGCTGTTAAAAGATCAAAATGTATGCAAGTCCCAGTTCTTTATAGAAAATCATGCTTTATATTGTACTGTCAAGAAACAAAAGAAGTTTCCAATTGTGATAAAGGTTAAGAGCAGCAGCTGCTCTGGTTATAGAGGAAAGGCCTCAGGTTCCCACTTTCAGGTCCTAGTGCTTAATTATCTTTCTCTGTTTGCAGGGATGCTGTAGCTAGTGCTACTGCTGTAACTGGCTGTGCAATGCCATGGAGTTGCATCTTGGCTAGTTTCTTCTGCTCACATTCTGTGACCAACCGATTCAGCTCTGCTGCGCTGTATCCAATGAGAGTTTTCAAGTCGCAGACAAATTTGTACACAAACCTCTTGCCTTGCACTTTGCAGATCATGTCTCCATCATAGTAATACCTGCAGAAAGTAAAAAAAAAAAAGTAAATTTTCAGCATCTGTAGTTTCCACATGCATTGGTTCTTAAGGTCAGTCAGAGGCCACAATATTAATCTTTTTCTCATCAAGATTCTCATATAATTTCATATACCAAGCTACTGTTTAGCTATTTGCTTGTATGAGAAAAGGAAGAGGGCTGAAAACTGTCCCTGCACCTTGATATGTTAAGGAGAAACAAAACACAGTATTTATTTTATAGGCAGTCAGAAGCACCAGTTCAGAAATGAAGGTCTCCGAGAAGTTTAAAAAAAACATCTTGGGAGGAGGAATAAGCAAAAAAAAATGCTTTGCTTTAATAAGAAAATGCTGCCTGTCCCCCCACCATTGTTGTCTTTCTCTTTCTGTACTTGTCTCTGCTTTTCTGAGGAAAAAAAACTCACATTGGAAGCAGTTTGAAAATTAGCACTGCAGCTTCCCTGATGTTAAAGCAGTCATTCTCTCAGTGTTGTTTTCAAAGATAGAAGTAACACTACAAAAGATGTTTGGGGTTTTTTTTGGTTTGGTTGGTTTTGTTTGTTTTTTTTTATAGTTCATATCCTGGCAAAACTACATATGTTGCCTTTATTTACATCTAAAAGTGACTTCTCTAACTATGAATACTTTTTACTTTGTGTCACAAAAGAATTGTCAAACTGGGCAGAAACGCAGTAAAGATAACAAAGTCTGTATGACCCACTGTGCTCCAGAGACATTACAAAACTTTAGGTGATAGCAGTAAAACAGAAGTTAGAATTTTACACTTCTGTTGCTGTTCCGGTCTCACTGCAGGCATTAATAGAACATGTCACATTTCTCATTAAAAAAAACCTAAGTGGCTGGGACATAACTTAGACTTAATGAGCTTAACAAGCTTGTGATAAATTTGGAAAAAAAAAAAAATCAAACCCAAAACTAACAACAACAACAAAACAAAAGAAATCACACAATTTCCTCAAAATCATTACCCAAATGCAGTGCAAATTAGTCCAGCTTTCTTGACTGCCTAAAACTTGGTGCTCTGAGTCACATGCTTGTAAAGCAAAAATAATTCTCATTCACCAGCAAAATTAGTAAATAAAAAGACTAACTTCTGTCTCCCTGCTCTAGTGTAAAAGAGGTAAGTTACTAAGAATCCAACCAAATTTCTTCAGGCACCTCAGATTCTGAAAAAAAAAAAAAAAGAAAAAAAAAAAAACAAAACAGAACAAAAAAAACCCACCAAAACCAAACCAACCAACCAAAAAAACCACACACCTTTAAATTTCTTACTTTTGAGGGTCAGGATCTAAGCAACAAGACCAAAGCAAAGATAGGATGAGGAACAGACTATGCAGAAAAAATGTTGGCAAGACTGCTGGTTACTGATATCATACAGGAAGCCACAGAGGCCTGTTACGGAGCGCAGGAACTGTCAAAATAGCTTGCTGCTGCTCTGCGGGTAAAGCAAGTTTGGTCCATTTGCCAAATCTCTCCTTTACCTTTCTCCTGAATGACATAGTTATACAAAAGCCTCCTCTTCAGTCCTCCTCCTCACTCCACACCTGCACCTCCCTCACTTTATGTTTTCTTCTCCACATCATTACACTTGTTCCTTAACTGCTACTCTGCTCCCACTCAGCACTTCACACCAGCCCCATCCTCCAAGGCATCTTCTTGGCACCAGCTGAAGGTTCTGTTGTTGTATGGTGTCCATCACATTCAGCCTCCTAGTGAGGCAGTGAGGTTTAGTTAGAACAGGTTGGATGAACTCCATAACCTAGAGATGATAATTTATGTTCAGCTTTGAAGTACAGTCTTGCTGTGCTGGGCAGAATTGGAGATGGGCGAGTGATACCCTGGTGTATCCCTCACACGTGAAATAATACAGTAGGGTTTAGAGTGTGGGAACCCTGGGCAGGCATTCATGTTAAATGTGACAGGGTCTTGGACATAGAGAAACTGGGGAACTGGCAGCTGCACCAGCTGACCTGGGTCAATACAAAGCATCTGCAGAAAGCCAAAGTTTGTAAAATTTGGCTGTGTCATATGTCAAGTGCCATCAGCCAATTTTTAATTTTAAGTTTTTAACTCTGTACAAGCACTTACATTTATTGTACAATCCTGTACAATGTCTGTCTCAAAATAATGCTGTAGAAAAATATTTACAAAACTGAATAAACTTAAATTATTTAGTCCACATTACCAATATAACCAGAAAGCAAAAGGATCACAAGAAACTAGTCTGCATTTACACAACAGCCCAAACCATACAAGACTCCCACATCTCATGCTAGAAACACTACAGTTAAAATTGAAGCAGTGCGGCGAGAGGATTTTTTCAATATTATGTTGAATGCATTTCTGATTACAGCATTTGCTTATTCAAAAAATATAGAAAGCTAAAAATAAATAAAAATACCCAGGCGAGTGCACAAAGCCTTGGTTACTGAAATGTTCTGCCTTAGTTACTGGAATGTTCTAAGTCACATGAAAATTTTGTTTTAGAATAATACAAGGGATGAATTATTTTTCTTCAACTCTCACTTCCCGACTGCACAACTAAACAGATGTTGATTTTAGAAAATTTACCAAGGTGTATGTAACAAAAAAACCCTGCTCTGCCACTTTTCACCCTGTCCTAGCTTATATACTGACTGGTTTTCGTACAGCTGGACAGAAGAGCTAGCACATTTCTCAGTAACATCAACATAATTTTCTGTATTAATCAATAGTTGACATGGGGATTTCAGTACATTAGTAAACAAAACATAGTACCATTTAATAAAACTTTAGCTTGGCAACAGTGTTTATCATGGGAGTAGCAAGACGCATTAAACATCCCTTCAGACATTCAAGTGTTAGAAAACATGTCAATATTGATGCAGCTGCCAAAATGGCAACATTGAGGAATGTGATTTCTGTAATTCTGTGACTAAAATATAAATGCAAAACTTCTCTAATAGTGATTTATGCAAATTACTGTGCAGACATCTGTTTAATATCCCAGTGATAAGAACATTATTCTAAAGTTCTTCAGCTGGCTTTGAGATCTTCTGCAGACTTTATTAACAAAACCCAAAACACATTAGCATCACCATTTACATGATTTTTTATGTTCCAGAAAGTTTTCACATGTACCTTCCGCACACAAACGCAGATTCACAGGTTGAAAATGCGGGAATGGTATTGCAACAATACAGGCTGGGGAGCAGCTCTACTGGGAAGGCCCTGCTTTGGGCAGGAGGTCGGACCAGAGACCTCCTGAGGCCCTTCCCTCCCAAAGAATTCTGTGATCCTACAAAATGAATAGTATTCTAATTCAATATATAAATAATGGAAGAACAGCCACACAAGACCACACTAAAGATCTATCTAGAACAGGATACAGGCTCCAACAGATCAAAAGAGGATGCCTAAACAAAAAGCATGAAAGTAAGCATGTATCAATGCTCTTCCTTGCTTTCAGTGATCTGGGGCTCAGGAACTTCTAGAAGTTGTGCCTTTCCATACCTAACATCCTTCAAAATATTTCTTTTTCATTAATTTGTTCACTTTCCTCTCAAACTCATAAAATAATTCCGGCATCCACAATACTGTGCCTAAAGAAATTACAAGACAAACGAAAAGGTATAGTTAAGTTGTTTATCTGGTGCCTGCCAGTTTCTTCTTTCTTTACCATCATTTCTCATAGAGGTATTTTTAAATAGAAGAATTTTAATAGAAAAGGTAATTTTAAAAAAAAAAAGAATGGTAGATGAGTTTACTTGCTTTTTTAAAAAAATAGTGCAGTGAAAAGTGGAAATGCTGAGAAGTAAATCTCAGACTTCAACCAATATACAACTTTACTCACATAAAAGAGCTTCTAAAACTGCTTAAAAAATTTGCAGGATTAGGCAATAAATACCTTTCTTGAAAACTAATCAAGAGAAGTAGATTTAACCATATCAGAATCAGAAGTTAGAAGTTAAATCTTAATGACTTCAGAGAACTTGCACAAATCTTCAGAGGCCAAAATAATCAGGGGAAAAAGTCTAACATTCAGCTACTTGCATTCTTCCCACTCCTCAAACACATCACCTACAATGATTCAATAATACAAGTCCCTCTTACCAATATCAAACTACAAAATCATGATGGAATGAGGACAGCCTGAAACACTTCCATTTCTTGTTGATAAAAGCTCACTATGTTGGAATCACAACTGCTGAAACATACCTGTCAACTGTATTTTTCAATTTAACACCCCTAATATAGCTGCAAGTCTTGTGTTAGGATAGTTAAAAATAAGGTAGCCAAGTGGAAGCAAATCGCTTAATACCTGATCAGTTCCTAAAGTTCCTTACCTTAAAGCCCGACTAAGCTTCTCATAGTTCATCGTGGGCTTGTTTTTGCGCTGTCCCCATTTTTGTGCAACCAGTTCAGGTTGATTCAATTTAAACTCTCCTTCATCACCAACCCAAGAAATACAGTCCCGAGCATCTTTGTCAGTGAGAAGTTCTAATAAAAACTGCCACAACTGGATCTGGCCATTGTTTCCTGTTGAAATAGGAATAATAAGTTCCGTTTAATTAATTTAATTTGTCCTTTTTATGTTCCACTGATAGCTAAAAATTTTCAACCAACATATTAAAGCAGACCAACATAGAATATACGATGGAAGGAAAACTTGCACTTAATTTCTTCTAATTATTCTTTTGTAAAAATTTTCCTACAAAGTCATCAGTATTAATCTATTAAAAAAGAAACTGATACAGGAAAAAAAAAATCCAGATTTCTCATTAATCTTTCCCTAGAACTTCAGAAAAAAACCTAAACACAATATTACATATAGTCATTTAGACACACATCTATCCCTAAAATATAACAGATTTAGCAAGAGCTGTTTATTCCTCTTCAAGCACAAACACACATGCACACACACATATACCTATGTAATGGAAATTGTGTGGGTTTTTTTTAAATTTAGTCTCAAATTTCAACATTAAATATTAGAAATACTCCCCCTAAACTTCAGTTTATGTCAACATAATGTCTTGCATGTACAGTCATTAAGATTTCTTTTTAATTCAAGCATCTGCAGTTAAATTCCCAACTTCTCAATGATATACAGATAACAGACTTAATGCCTACAGGGAAAAACACCAGAGTATTCCTCACTGATGTCAGCCGATACAATCTTGGCCTAAGAATCCTGAATGACATCATAATAGATGGGGGGAAGGAAAGGATTTAGCATAAAAATTCACAACAGTGGAGAGAACCAAAGCAAATATGACAGAAAAAAAAAAAGATTAAGATATTAAGGAGACTTAATAATCAAAGAGTACGTATGAATAACTAATTCAAAAATTGCATATTTAATGTGCAGCTTTTGAGAAGGTGCATTCATTTAACAAAATAAGAAACCTAAAACTCAATTAATTGTAAAATCAACAAATTGAGGGGTGGGGGTGAGGGAGGAGAAATACAAGTAGAGCAAGTAGTAAGTAGCCAGGCTAGGATTCTACAACATACAATAAAAGTTTATTTTCTCTTTCTGTAAATGGAAAGAAGTTAAAAGCTTGAGTAAATGCTGTGCAGTGGTTTAAGAGGACAGACTGTTAAGTGATAGAAGAAACAATTTTATGCACTATTTACTGCAGGACTCAAAAGCTGCAGTACCACGCTAACACAGCACCTATCTGAGCTAACGAACCTGCCAGCTCTACATGTGCTTGTGATATATTTTGTAGCTGCAGTCCCCTTCACACCACATGGACTTCTACGAACTTCACATTTAGAGTGACAAAGATGTGTTCTACAAAACTGTAATTCAAATTAATGAGTAAGTGGTTACCGCATTCGCATTTTAAAATAGCGCAGACAATACCTGTTCTGTTCCCAGGGGAACTTCTATCTTCCCCAGCGATCCTTGGAGCTCTCTGTACTTTAGCTGCCTTTGCGCTGCTGTTTATTACTTTAATGGTGGTTGGGGTAGCAGGCTGTACAGATGCTGGAATAATCTGCACAGCTGTAAAGCACAGAACATTGCAGAACATAAATTATAAATTGCTGGCACAGAAATAGGCATATATTATTTATTACCTGTATTATCATAACATCTAGGAACCAAGTTTTTTCCTTTGCTAAAAAGACACACCGTGTATTTACACACACAATGCTAAGAATAATTTAAAGATTTTTCAACTCTTTCAGTGGAAATTATGGTTTCAGACTTGTAGCAGTAATGCCACATTACAGATAAAACATCAGCTTTAGTTTACTGTCATGTATATTACATGCTCCCATAAAAGCATTTTTTCATCTTTACACTGTTCCCTTATGATCTACCCTAATGCACTTTTGTCTACAGTCACTGTACAACCCTCCACATCTGCTGTTCAAACAGCAACTAAAAACCCTTCTATTGCAATGCTATAAGAAAATGCAAATGATTCATTCTAGGTGACTTTAACTAGACACAAACCCAGGATGTAATACACAGTCTATTTAACATATCAGCTGCTTACAAATCTTCTGAAAATTGACTCATTTTAATAATTTATGCTGCCGCTTCAGCTGGAAGAATGAGTTTTAAATAACTGAAAAGTTACTTTAATGTATTTTTTCTAGTATTGGTTTCAAAGCAAGTCCTCTCTTCCACACTCCCTTTCAGTTTTTTGGAAACATTTTCTTTTGAAATCATAACATTTTAATATATCCATTCATTAATGTAATATATAACTCAAAAAACCAGAACAATTCAAGACCTCCAATATCTATCCTACACAGCTTATTTAAAGAGAGTGGAAAACCTACCAGCCAAAATAAAAGTCAGAAACTTTCATAGTTCAGGTCATACAACACCTTTCAGTCAATAACAAAATATTGAAAAACTCAATGTTTTGTTTTCAAGTTTAAAATATGCCCTGCTCCCGTCACCAAGGAAAACTACTCTCTTGAGTGATTTTCTAAATGTTGTACTATTACAGTGCAGAACCAAAGTACAGTGCTAAACCCGCAAACAGTTAACTGTATGAATTAACTGCTGGCAGAAGTACTTACGCTGATCAATGGTAACAGTTGCTATTTCTCCAGAGTGTTCTTGGCTAGCCAATACATCTGCAAATTAGAAAAAACCCAGTAAATTTTTATTTAACCCATAAATTCCAACTCACCTGAAGATCAAAAATTTTTATATTTCATAGTGGAAAAGTGTCAGAATTTGGTATCACTTTGCAAAAGACCGAGACATGCATAGCTCATGGTCTTATGAGTAGAGATGTTTAAAGTTTATAATTTGATTTTTAGAAATAAGGATGTACATGGTGAATTTCAAAGAATCTTATGCATTCTCCGTCCTTTAGCTATATCACATAAATGAAGATGGAAATAGTTTCTAGTCTGCCAAGTTACATCCAAGCATGATAAATCTGAAACACACATATATATTATTGTATTATGCACATACAATGTATCACTTATCAGTTGTGTTGTGTACCACCTAAGGGTTTCATTGCTTATGTTTAATAATCTTCATTTCTATATGACACAGAGATGCACATTAAATAACTCCAAATCAATGTTTAGTTATAAAACTATCAAATCCAGGAGATGCACAAATTAAGAACCTTTATTAAAAACAAAGGAGGAATCATCAGTCAGTAATTCCTAATAGTTATGAAGTTCAATATAAGACAGGCAGACAGTGTTTAGTATGCAAACATGTTTCATAACAGCAGACATTCTCACTAATATCTCCTGTTATCTTGTACAGATGCCCTCATTTTTACTGCCAATATTGAAGTAGAAGAAAAACAACTGTTCACAATTGGTTTCATCTTTAAAGAAAGAAAAAAAGAGAAGGGTGAAAAGGGAATAAGTAAAATCAGTTACAGAAAAAAACTCCCTTACATTTTCGGAGAAGCTCTAAATGGCTCCAGAGAATTTCTCCCCGTGGGACGCGCTGGAAGAAGTCTTCTTGACTGAGGCTGCAGAGTTCTCGTCCAGGAATGCTGAGTGCATTGAGGTCAATGTCAGTCATGCTGAACTCCTTCATCACCCACACCACCCAGTGGAGCACCTGGTCTGTCGACCACTGTACTGGGTCTGGGAAAAAGAGATGAAACTGCAAATCGTCTCATAATATGCTGCAGGGTTCCTCCTCAATTATATAACTTCCATGAAGGTAAATACGTAACATAAAGCACCACAGTTACCTTGACCAAATCTGACTGGGCGCAAAGCTGACCCCTCTTAAAATGCTGATAGCATAGTGTGGCTTGGTGGGCAGGTGGAGAGGGCAAAAAAGGGATTTTCCTTTATCAAAAGCTTTTACATCAGAACTATGCCTGACATTTCTCAAACACAGAACATAATTATTTCTCTTTTTCCAAGGTCTTCATTTTCAAAAAAAATATATTGATCAGCATGTGATTATGTCGAAATACCATATTCTAAACTCATTCACGTAATCAGAGTTTCTAAAGTATTAAAAATGACCATTGTACTGGGTTTGGCTGGGATGAAGTTAATTTTTTTCACAGAAGCCTGTATAGGGCTGCATTCTAGGTTAGTGACCAAAGCAATGCTGGTAACACAAGGAGATCTTTTAGCTACTGCTGAGCAGTATTTGCACAGTCAAGATGTGACTGGCTAAAGCCCTAGGGGTGGAACAGGACCTGTCAAACCCCTGCAACGGAAGAAGGCTCAGAGAAGATGACCAAGGGTGAAGTGCCCATGCAGCTCAAAGAATAATGCAAAGAAGCTGACTTTATCTCAACAAAAAGGAGACTGGAAGGTGGCCTTTTAGATAAACAGCTATCAACAGCCAAGCAGATCAACTGGTGGTATAAATGTCTCCTTGAGCCAGCCAGATCATGAATATGTGGCTCAGCCCAATACAAGAGTACACAAACTAGACAGCTAGCAAAAGAATTTTGAAGACAGCAATGAGCTTGAGCTGGTTTCAACCCATGTATTCCTTCCTGGTGACTGGGGACACCCAGCATTGCGATGGTGAGCATATTATAGAGACCAGTAACAGGAATCACATTGGTATTGTGACTGAGCAGTGTACTGTAACTGCTATATTTTCCTAAGTGTAACTTGCCATTGTCCTGTGTTTTTAGAATAATTTGTATCATGCTGCTAAATCAGAAATTCCATGCAACATCAACTATCTTAAAGTAAATCTAGTATTACACATTACACCCTCTATGTATGGAATATCTAAAAGAATCTGGTCAGAGTATTGGACTGACACAAGGTCTTCTCCGTTTCTTGCTTGGCCACTCCACAAGTGAAGAGGCTGGGGGTACACAAGAAACTGGGAGAGGACACAGCCAGGACAGCTGACCCAAACTGACCAAAGGGATATTCCATGCCATATGACAGCAGCACCACCACCACCACCAAGGGTCAGTTTTTTCCAAAGTAGCCCTTGCATGGATCAGCCCACCACACATGTGGGCTAATAAACATGTACCATAAATCAAAATATAAAACAGTAAGTGGAAAATATACCACATCTAGAAAGACCATATTAAATAAACCATTAAATGAAGATTGGATGGAACCAGTGCATGCCTGTATTTGAATTAAACAAGCCACACCATCAAGTTTGGGGATGCCTGTTTGGCACTTCAACAGAATTCAACATGCACATCATTTACATGCCAGTGCCAAACGCAGAATAGTATAGACAACTCACAGAGCAGAGGAATATATAGAAGTGGTAATAAATTATCAATTCAAGATATGGGCAACACACGACTTGTTGACTCAAGACATTTTAACATAAGAAGTCTGTTGGTTCAAGCAGTACTCGTATGAACAAGCTAGAAAGAGGATGGGTAAGGTAAGCACCATCTCCAAAACTTTGTTGATGTTGTGTGCAATACATTAAAGCATGTCAACAAGTAAGAACTCAAAATGGAAACTAAAGCAGAGAGATTTACTTTCACTGTCTCAAAGGCAAAAAACAAGAGCAGAACTAATATCAATTTTTAAATTACATACCCCAAACAGATGTCACTTCACAGGTTTTTATTTTAAGAATTAAAGAAAATAAGTTTCCTAAGCATATAAACATATGTAGGAGCTACAAATTCCATTTTGCTTAATAAAGGACAGTAATGTTGCATCATTTTTCACTGATGCAACCTAAAACCATGCAAAGTAATACTTTGGAAAAGCTGTATCAAAAGGGTTTTGGTCTTCAAAATGTTATCAGCAGTGAATTTTCATCAAGAAGCTGCTAACTTGTTCTCATTGACAGAACATAATCTGCAAGTAACACAAATCATTACTTTCTCTAACCTGTTCCATTGTTTCCAAGTTTCCTGCTGCTCCCTTTTCTGGCTTTATTTCTCGTATCAATTAATAATTTCCTTCTTCCTAGGGACCTTTGCAATGGTACCAAAGCTTTGGATTCTATTACCAGAAATACCTTTAACAGCTAAAAATTTGTAAAGTCTAGTAAAATCCACCAAAACATAGTAACACCAATGGAAAGCCACAACATTTTGAAGACCTGCTAAAAGCTAATTTTCCATTTGCAGCACAACAGAGAATCCTGCAAGGATGAAGATACTGAACCACTACCTTTAAAACCCAGTTTCAGTTCAATCCTGAGCAAGTATTCAGAGATGCTTTTTCTATGCTAACATTAAACTAGCAGCTTGCTAAAGTAACAACATAATTCAAGAGAGATGATCATCTACCAAAATACTTATATTCAGTTCTGAATCATCTTTTTCCAGCATGTTGAAGTCAAGTATGGCTTTCCATGCCAAATCTGATTTAACGCTGTACTCTGCATCCTACAACTCACAGTTTCAGTATCTTTAGAGAAAACCCCCACCAAGTACTGAGTTTAGTTCTAATTCAGACATACGTGAAAGAGCTTTATGACTAACAAATGGATTTTTAAGGAGGGAAGAAGAAAATACTTTCTAAAAATTGCAATAATAAGCAAGTTACGGAGCAAAGAGCACTATTTTAAGAATGATTACAAGCACTGATTCTGCTTTTCTTTAGACTTCTCATGCAGATATTTGCACTGTACTTACCCATACCATAAGAAACCTTCTCTCAGGTATTGGAGCACTTTAATTACATAACCAAAATTAATAATCGTTTAAGAAAAAACACCAAACCCCCAAACAAAAGAACCTAGACCCTACTTGAACACACACACATGCACACACACACAGAGAACCATGTATTATTACCATAGGGTATCCCAAGGCGCTCCTGCTCCTTTCGGTAGCCTTCCAGTGCTGCAGCCCATCGTGTCACTTGTTCAGAGGTTTCATCTGAAATTGTTGTTATGTGCTTTGTTCCATCCAAGGTTATCACCTGAGCTTCCTCAACAAGGTGAGCTTCAGCCTCTGCATGATGAGCATCTGGATCAATCACTACCTCCACAGTCTCCACAGGCTTCACAATTTCAAGGATGTTTAACTTGGGCTCTATCCCTAAATATACAAAGAACAAACACAAAATTTAAAGGATAGCAACGCAAATAGGACAAAATTAAAGCTTTCTGATTAATAGGTGTTACCATACTTAGGAAAGAAGCATGACATAAAGGCATCAAATTTCTCCAAGTGTCCTAAAGTGGAATGACATATTCTGTTATACAGTATATACATTAGTAAGTTGAATACAAAGCTTTTCCCTTTTCTCCAGGAAGAAACAGCTTCCTGTTCTTATCTAGGTGATGCATTTCACATATCTTGAACAGAATGTTCAGCATGTGGGCATAAAGAACAACTATCTTCATCTGTAAGAAAATATACCAAACAAAGAAGAAGAAAAAAAAACAAACCCAAAAAAACCAGAACAAGCATCCACCTCTTTCCCCCAACAAAGAGGCACTTCTTTCAGCCTTTACAATATTCCCCTGGTATCTCTGGTGTCTACACACAGTAGGTTTCTTTCAGTACCCTGAGAGAGGCAGTGTGTTCAACTGCAAGTTAAAACTAGAAAATTCTTCATGTTTTAAGCTTCATCAGCTATTCCTGTTTTGGTTTTATGCCTGTCATTCAAGATGTTAGGCCACATAGCTGGAATATATGTTTGTATCTATTCTACAGCAATAAAGAACCCATTCACTAATACCACTAATGCTTTGTATCACCACCTTCTCTGTCACCTTCTGAGAAGGAACTTTGTCCAATTAGTGCCTCACCAGATTTCTGACATTGTTTAGAAGATATTTCTTGTCATTATAAAATGCTGAACAGAAAAAAATATTTCAAATTTTGTGACATATAATTTCCATTATAATAACTAACAACAACACTTTAAGAGATTTTTATCAAATACATTTGCACATTAAAAAAAAAATCTGTGAAATTCTATTTTATTATGACTTGGAAGACCTTGACTAGGGTTAGGCAGTTGAAAGTAGGATTTACAGAACATCACATGGCCAGAACAACTTCAGTATCTTGTGCCATAAGGTATTACTTTGTGTCCCTCCCATCTAATCTATATGAAAGCTCAACGTGAGATGGCAGGTTCCAGCTTTAAAAGCTAAAATCACAATCTATTCAGAGTTTATAAAGGAAAAGAAATGGAGTACTTAGCTGTAGTACAAGTAAGAACGAACCAATTTTTTTTCAGACAAGTATGCTTCTAGACTTTAAAAGGAATTCAGCTTGAGAAAAATATTAGAAAGGGAAAGCTACAAAGACCGTAAGTATAGTATGCAGCAATATGAAATTAAGGAAGTGAAAACAGACGCAGACAACCAGTAAATGGTTGACTAGATGAAGCAGCAAACATGAACAAAAAGCAAACAAGCACCTTAGGAGAGTAAGTGCTTTATCTAGGCCATGTAAGATTAACAAGTGCAGCACAGGATTGTTTTAAAGTCAGACAGAAATGGATAGGGGGAAACACTAAGGGTTAAGATTCTATTTTTGATCTTCAAAAAAGAAAGAAAAAAGCTTCTAGAAAGGAACAGCTCACTACTGTTCAACAAAATAATCCATTGTCAAACAGCTAGATGTCAAAAGAACTGTGACTCTACTGCTTTGTCCATAATGCAAACATGGAAATAAAAGTGATGAGTCTCTATACAGAAATCAGCTAATAAGTAAAAATGTTGGCAAGTAACAGTCTGCCACCTAACCTACTGCAAGCTAGACCAACATTAATTCACCGGGTTTGTCTGCATCTCTTGTTACATCTCTGGCTTTACCTACTGCATAAGGAAACAGATGTCCAGACTTCTCTGGACAGTACATAAGTTGTGGAACACAATGTGACAACACATTCCAGAAGTATAAATTGGTACAACGTACAAAAATTCAAGCACATTAGCTATCAAGACATGTCCAGACATTGCCCCACTACAAACCCGTTCACTGCTAATTGTCTAAAGCTAGAGAATATACTTGGGTTAAGACTGACCTACAGGCAATCTGATTTTTTTTCTCCTTGAAATATCTAGTTTTAACCACAGCCACAGACAGGACATTAGTCGAACTGCACCTTTAATCTAAATCAGTATGTTTCGTTACACTTATGAATCGTTCCTTTACATACTACTAATAATAAAAGCCTAAGTATCGCAAAAGAGTTTAGAAACCACAGTCAAATGAGGAGTTACACACTTAAAACAGGACTTGCTCTTCAACTACCCAAATCCAAAGAACCTTTTGTGTTTAACTATCACTTATTCTCAAAAATCTGTGTAAGTATCCATAGTACAGCTACATACACACACACACAGAAATTCTGAGCGCAGTTAGGCCCTAACATCATAAGTCAGTCAAGCATTTAAAAAGTAGGTGGAACTGCATCTGTTTGGGAAAATTTTAATCTTGCAGGTATGCTCTGGGTGTACGTAAGAGACAGAACTGAGCTCAACACAAACAGCAGCTACAGACACTTTCACTTACAAACACAGCTTTGACTCGTTTCAGTTTGTATATGTGGTATGTGAACAACATGAATGGCAGGTTAACTGGACTACCTGTTCATATACTTTGCAAACAACAAGAAATAGAAAGCAAAAATACATTGTCTACCTCCATAATACAAGTGTCTCTCCTCCTATGGCTCAAACCAATGATTGTCAGAGATTGCTGCTCTCAATCTAGTACCTGTCTCACACAGTTCATCTGAAAAAAGCGTGGTAAGTACTCCCATTCAAGCTTGCCTCTACTCTGTGGATTAAGGAAATAGAAAAAACAAGAAAAAATTCCTTCAGCTGACAGACTGCCAGCCAGATCTTCCACCTCTAAAGTCTTCCCAAAAAAGATTTTCAACCTATGCCATACACCCAGCACTGGAATTTACAGTCTGAAAAGTTTATCTTCCCTCCCTGCCCTCCATTTATTTTCTGTAAAGAAAAAAAATAAATTGACTAAAGATAGGGTTAAAATCCATTTTATCTTATCTCAAGAAAAAAGACAACTATCAATTTTAACAACTTAACGATGGCAAAATGTTAATTTTGTATTATCTATAGTCAGACAGGCAGGAGAAAGTCTTGATCAGATACTACTTGTGTCCAGATTTTTTTAAAAAAAGCAAACCCAAACAAAAAACCAAAGCAAAATATTTGCTACAGAAGTTGTCAAAATTAAAGGGTTTTTTTTCAAATTCTTTGACAATACAATTTGATACAATGCTGTTACTCAGATCTCCACAAACTTGTAAGAGGCTTAGTTCAGAGCAGTACAGAAGAACAGGGCTGTGCTCGAAGTTGCTGTTCTCATAATGGCAGGAAAACACTATACACCTCCATTCTTCAAACCAGAAGACAGGAGTTAAGGCAAGGTGGAGTGACAGAATGGTCTTTCTAGTAAAAAGAATAAACAGGACTGATATTTCATCTGACTTAACTTACGTTAAGGTATCTTTGTACGCAACACTAAGAGAACTACAATGGACTACATTTCAGCTGGTGTTTGTTCCTCTGAATTTACATGTCTAATCAAAATTTGATGGAACACTTGAACTGACATAATGGCTTTTCTCTCAAGAAGTCACAGAATCATAGAATGGTTTGGGCTGGAAGGGACTTAAAGATCACCCAGTTCCAACCCCCCTGCCACTAGACCAGGTTGCTCAGAGCCCCATCCAGCCTGGCCTTGAACACCTCCAGGAAGGAGCATTCACAGCTTCTCTGGGCAACCTGTGCCAGTGTCTCACCACCCTCACAGTAAAGACTTTCTTCTTAATAGCTAATCTGAATTGATTCTCTTTCAGTTTAAAACTATCACCCCTTGCCCTAACACTACATGCCTTTGCAGAAAGTCCCTCTCCAGCTTTTTTACAGGCCTCCTTTAGGTACTGGAAGGCTCCCCAGAGCCTTCTCTTCTCCAAGCTGAACAACCCCAACTCTTTCAGCCTGTCTTCATAGAAGAGGTGCTCCAGCCCTCTGATCATCTTTGTGGCCCTTCTGTGGACTTGCTCCAAACAGATCCACGTCCTCCTTACGTTGGGGGCTCCAGAACTGAACACAGTACTGCAGGTGGGGTCTCATGAAAGCAGAGCAGAGAGGAAAAATCACCTCCCTCGACCTGCTGGCCACTCTTCTTTTAATGCAGCCCAGCACATGGTTGGCTTTCTGGGCTCAAGCACACATTGCCAGGTCATGCTGAGCTTTTTGTCCACCAGCATCCCCAAGTCCTTTTCCTCAGGGCTGTTCTCAATCCATTCTCTGCCCACCTTGGATTGATACTGGGGATTTCCTTAATCCATGTGCAGGACATTGCACTTGACCTTGCTGAACTTCATAAGGTTTGCACAGGCCCACCTCTCAAACCTGTCAAGGTTCCTCTGGGTGGCATCCCTTCCCTCCAGCGCATCAACCACACCACACAGCTTGGTGTCATCAGCAAACTTGCTGAGGGTGCACTCAATCCCACTGTCCATGTCACCAATGAAGATACTCAATAGCACTGATCTCAGTACAGACCCCTAAGGAACATCATTCATCACCAGTCTCCAATTGGACACTGAGCCAACAACCGCAACTCCAAACACGACCATCCAGCCAATTCCTTATCCAGTGAATGATCCACCCATCAAATCCATCTCTCTCCAGTTTAGAGACAAAGATGCTGTGTGAGACATCATCAAATACTTTGCATGAGTCCAGGTAGATGACATCAGTCTCTCTTTCCTCATCCACCAACATGGTAACCCCGTCATAGAAGGCCACCAAATTTGTCAGGCATGATTTTCCCTTAGTGAAGCCATGTTGGCTGTCACCAATCACCTCCTTATTTCCATGTGCCTTAGCATAGTTTCCAGGAGGATCTGCTCCATGATCTCACCAGGCACAGACGCGAGACTGACTGGCCTGTAGTTTCTCAGATCTTCCTTATTTCCTTTTTCAAAAATGGGGGTTACATTCCCCCTTTCCCAGTCCATGGGAACTTCACTGGACTGCCAGGACAAATATGAGGGACATTGGCTTAGCCATATCTTCTGCCAGTTCCCTCAGGACCTGTGGACGCATCTCATCAGGTCCCATGGACTTGTGCACCTTCAGGTTCCTTAGGTGGTCTCAAATCCAATCAACTCCTGTAACAGGTAGTTCTTTCTCCCAGTCCCTACTTTTGACTTCTGCAACTTGAGCAGTGTGACTGGAGCATTTGCTGGTGAAGACAGAGGCAAAAAAAGTCATTGAGTACTTCAGCTTTCTCCACATCCCAGGTAACCAGGTGTCCTCTTTCCTTCCAGAGAGGGCCCCTCTTCCCTTCAGGGCTCTGTCCCATAGTACTCTGCCAAGCAGATCCCCAACGAGGCCGAAGTCTGCTCTCCTGAAGTCCAAGGTAGGGAGCTTGCTGTGCACCATCTTCACTGGCCTACGGATCTTGAACTCCACCATTTCATCATCACTGCAGCCAAGGCTACCCTTGAGCTTCACCCTCGCCACCAGTCCCTCCTTGTTGCTGAGAACCAGGTCCAGCATGGCACCTTTCCTTGTTGGCTCCTCTATCACTTGAAAACAAGTTATCGTCAACACATTCCAGGAACCTCCTGGCTTGCTTATGTCCTGCTGTGTTGTTCCTCCAACAGACATCAGGGTGGCTGAAGTGCCCCACAAGAAACCAGGGCTTGTGAATGTGAGGCTGCTCCTATATATATTTTATACATATATATATATATATATATATAGAGAGAGAGAGGACCTCACCTGCTTAGTCTTCCTGGCTGAGTGGCCTGTAGCAGACCCCTGCTATCAATGTCACCTGTCCCTGCCCTCCCACTAATCCTGATGCTTAAGCTCCTGGTCAGTTCTTCATCCACCCCCAGAGGGAGCTCCACGCACTCCAGCTGGTTGTTGACACAGATAAATAAGCCCGACAAATCCACCACAAGGATCAGCATCACCAATTACGGCTAGCTGAATGCTATATATTATACAAGTCAGGGAAAGATAAAAGTCAGTAAACTGAGAATGTTTCAATACTTCACATATACAAGAAAAATATGTGGATGGCATAAGCAGCTTTTTTCCCCCCCCCAGCTCAAAGGGACACTGCAGTCAGAGTAACAAGTGCATTTTCCTGTTAGTGATCTAAATAACTTCTTTTTATTATTTATACCATGCTGTTTGTTTTCTGATGTTCTGCTCTGCCATATTTTACTTGCCTTCAAAAGACAGATTTCTTATGAGTTGCTTAAGTGTCAAGTATCTTGGCCTGAAAAACACCACTGAGGATTGTTCCAAAGTTATGCAAAAGTACTTAATACGCAGGTGTTTCTTTTAAGGGGGGAGAGAGAGAACAGGGAAAAAAACCCCAGACCCTGAAAGTCCTTATGCTGTATGGTCATGCGCCTCAGTTTTACATTGAAGAAGAAAAAAACCCACCCAAACCACACAGGAAGAAAGTGGAAGATAATCGAGGTATTTATCACCTGCATCCTTTTGAAAATTGAAGTCTGAGCACTGCATACTACAAGTTACTGGGCATGAATTAAAAGCAGTTATTCCTGATTTCTGAAGGACATTTCTGCTGTTTTTAAAACCAAAAAGGTAGTTCAACCCTCGTTACATATGGGGAACTGAGCATTCAACCTAGCACTAGTCAACTGACACAGGGCATTAAATGCAAATCATCAGTCTTACTTAATACTGCTTAATACAAAACAGAAAGGCTTTCTTCTGTCTAATCTAAATCAAAGGCACAAAAGCATATTCCCCAAATTTTGCTCATCTGCTTTGCTAAAGTTACCCTACTCCAATACAAACTTGTCACTCTTTGTTTGAAAATATGGCAACAAACACTTGTAGCTGTTCACAGAGTAAACGTTTTCTTCAGTAGAGCAGTGGCAATCCTTCCACTTGAGGCATTTGGCAGGAGCAAAGAAGAACAGAACAAAAAGCAAAACAATGAAGCTAATTCCTGAGGATTTGACAAGGGGAAATCCTGTCATACCTGATAATACAAATAAAACCTACGCATCAACAAATCCCTACCCACCTGGTTAACGGCCGTGTCACAACAGTTTACTCTGACTTCTCATCCAAAGAAAACAGACAATAGATAGTGATCCCAGACTTTCATACTAATTTTCAGTTAGCTACATATGCTTTCATAATCTAATTGCTCATGAAGTACACAAGCTCACTCACCTCACAAAGATGAAATTGCCACCTATCTAGACAAAAATCTTTTGCCTGCTTAGATACTTGGTCTGGTATGAGTAACTACTCACCCTTAATGAAAGCCTCATACTGTAACTGTCACTACTTGACTCAGGTTTGTTTGCGTTTTGGTTTTGTTGGTTGGTTGGTTGTTTTTTCACTTAGAAAGTTAGTATAAACCCCCCCACATTTCAAATTGCACCAGTTCTCAAGGTTTATTTTAATTACTACTACTACTTATAATCACAGTACACACTGAAAGAGACATTCTGAAGCTATGTGACCATTCAGTGATTTTTCTCAATTTCACAGCTAGGAATAGTAGGGGATTGGGTTTACTCACAAGCACTCCCACAATATTAATTTGTCTGTACAACAGACAAACATAATGCTTACCTTGCCTAGATATTACTTGCACACTGAGTTGCACCGTCCCATCTGTTTTTACTCCTTGATCAAAAAGGCTTCGATCTGGGTCCAGCTTATGACAGCAAAAAAAATATTAAATAGGTATTAGTCTCATCATTATAAGAAACTTATTCTCCTTTGAACTTTAGAAAAATTTAGTGTCTGCAGCAAATTTTCTGAAGCATGCAAATATTTTTAGTACTATGCAGACATAGTACATGACAGAAGGAATTTGATCAGCATTTGAAACTTGCCAATCTGTTCTAAGGTAGTTTCACTTACAGGGACATTTTTTAACCTAAAAAAAGCACTGCAGTACCTGGAAGTACCTTCACTTTGTGAAAAGTATCTACAGTTCCTTTTCTCAGTTTTTAACACCTTCATAAAAATTGTCTTTAAAGTAGTATTCTCCCTGTTGTTTCTGAAGAAGCCACCGATACCTGATTGTAACTGCAGATAAAACATGCAGCTGACACAATGAGAAACAGTTACACTGTCTAACATGTGATGACACCTGTAAACATATGGGTTAGATTTCTTCAGTAACGTTTTGCTGTCTGTGCACCTGGATAGTACAAAAACCTTCTCATTGCATTCAGATTCAAAACAAGATTAGATTCACAGAAATTCAGGCAGCAACAAATTATGTGAGCTACCTCGAGAGAAGACAGTATTATCATTGCCCTCATTCTTTCACTTGCAAGGTGGTAATTTTTTGTCTCTCTTACTCTCACCCCAGGAACCCCAAAAGTATTTTGATTTTATTCACACTGAATTAGTACGTACATATTAAATGGTCCAATAACGAACCTGACACAAAATTAAACTCTTAATTTTAATTAATATACCAAATGAAGCATGAATTCCATGAACAATGGAAGAAAGGGACAAAGTATGCAAAATGCTTCTCCATTAAGAGGTTAAATCTTTCAGAGCCTTTCAATTTACCTGGATATCTTGCAGGCAAATTTCATGTGCATCCAAGGAACACTGCAGTCTGGGTTCCAGCAACTTCTTAAGATTTCCAATTGGTTCATTGATGTCAATAGCTTGACTCACAAATTCTGCTGTGGTGTAGGTTTGCTCAACGATGCTTAAACACCAAATTAATACAACAAACCATTACCCACATGTTAATACAGTAGATATAGCAAAGCTTAAAAAAAAGTTAGAACTAAACTACATAAAAAGTAACACTGACTCCAAAATCTTAACACCTTGCAGAAAAACTCCTTGCTTGAGTAGAGAGTGAATTACTAAATCTGGTCACATTGATTTTACAGTTCTGGAACTCTTCTTTTACCCTGTCCCCATGAAAAAGCTAGGTTAAATACCAGGATTATTTTCAGATCACCACTTTCAAGAGATTAAGTCACAATTAGTATATTATGCACTATTAACTTGCATGTCGAATAAACAAATTTTATTTGCCTTGCCTAGACTGTTTTTAACTTGAGTATCTTTTAAATACAAACACAGAAACTTAACAGATAGGGAAAAAAGAAAAGGAAAATGTCCACTCTCATACAGAGATGTCTTTTCACCAGTAAGCACTAGGAAAAGCTTAATGCATAGAAAAGACAACCAGAAAGAACTACAGCTACATGGAGCCTTGAAGGAAACAAAATCACGTTATGTTTGTCCTGCACTGAAATGATGACAGTGTTGGTGCAGGCATTCAGAATCATCAATGTTATGGGACTCGTGTGTCAACAATGACCTTAGACAGTCGGTCTCTCTACATTTACCCGGAAGGAAATCAGAAAGTATACAAACATAGTCAGTTTGTAAGTAGTAAAAATATACAAGGAGCTCAGAATAAGAAGAAACAATAAGTGGTTTTGTACCAGTTCTTCAGTTCTCCAAAACAGGTTACTGAAGAGCAGGTCATCTACCAGCATCAGCTATTTCTATCCAACACAAACTGCCTCTCTGTGCTTTCAAAAACAGTTGTAAAAATTAGGAGGGAAGCATTAGGAAGAAAAAACCTAACAGGCTGAGGTAATTAAGTCAATGGATATCAGAATGGATTCGGTATCTACAGTTTCAATGGCCCCAACAAATATATATAATCAGTAGATATAGAACATCATTTCTGCTGTTAGAAACAAGTGACTCTGTAACAGTAAAGCAACAGACTGGAGAAACTGAAAGGTTAATCTCATTTACAAAAGGATACACTGAATCTGAAAGGTTTGCAGAATGTACATGTAGACATATTCCTACAGAAATGGCAGTAGAGGAAGAGAACTGCTAAGAACATAGCAAGAGATAAACAAAACAGTTTGGGATTTAAACCAATTAAGATTGAAGAACGTGAGAGCACTATAGTGGTTTCCTACAGGAGCTACAGTGGTTTTCTTGACCAGGAGCTATTTAATTAGATAAGAAAAACTGAAGAGAGCAAAAGTAAACCCAAGAACTTTGTTTCCACAGGTTTTTCAGCTTTGTTGCTGGATACCATCAACTGCAGTATCACAGAGATCATACTGAGCCAATTACTTCTGCCAGTTTTAAGTTATTTCTTTTGCCTACCTAGAAAACACTTATTTCATAATCATAGCCATCTCTGAAGCACTACACAATACCCAATAATAAACAAGCAAACTTAGTGTATATGCAGCCACAAATCTGAAACCAATTAAACAAATGAACATATCAATTGCAGCGTAATGACCCCGAAGAGCAAAGACACTACATACCTTTCTTCAGTGCATTCCTGTTTCTCAGTTCCATCAATTTCTATTTCTATCAGCTCCTCTGCCTCTCTCTTAGTCATGGCTAAAATGTCCTAAGAATAGAGCTATAAACAGAAAAGAATTTTTTTCCGTAAGTCACAGACCAACAAAACTAGATCATGGCTTCTGTTCTATCAAACATTTTTTAAACCAAATACCAGGATTGCTTTTTAAAGACAAGGATTCACCTGAAAAATAAAGCCAAAAGCTAATACAGGTTTCACAAAACAGGTGAGGATACCTGTTCCTCAAACAAGTGTTCTAGGGGCAAATCCAGGACTATAAATGGACATTAGCACAGAGCCCAAAGCCTGATTTTCTTACAGGTATCCATATTCATTTAATGTTTTTGTTATGGGCCTGCTACAGTTTTTAATAGCTGGTAGCAAAGAACTTTTGACAAACGCATATTTTGCCATCTAGATTCAGCTACGTACCACCTTCCCAGCAAGACTGAAAGATGCTGCTTACAAATTTAAGTATTACATAAAACACTGCAACAGGAAGCTAGACAGAAGATCCATGATTTCCTCACAGGTAACTAAACTCAAGAATAAACTATTTATTGATTGTTCCATCTTTCCATCCATCCCTCTCATGGGCAATCACTTGATGATATATACATAACAAATGCATCCTGTTAAGTCCCAAACTAACGCAGTATATTAGTAATTAAAAGGAAAGCTATTCCATGGTGATATTCTCATTGGCACTGCAGATTTTCACGCCCTGCGGAACACTGGAGTCTGTTGGAACATGAATGTGAAAAAAGGAATTACAGCATTTGGTCTGTAAAGATATAGTTTTTTAATACTATCATGTTTCACTAACCATCCTATGCACCATAACTATGAAATACATACAAAAAAGAGCTTAGTCAAATTATATTAATAGTTTATAATACATAACATCACTGACTCATAGGAAAAGAAGTAGGAAGTAGGAGTACAAAGGAAAAAAATCATAGCAGAAAAATTAAAACATACTACTATTTAAATTTTCACAATAGTAGAGATTAGCAAGGTTTCCATCCTGGAATCATTCTTTCCAGGGAACACTCTATACAAACCCAACTGTGAGTAAAAGGGAACTTTTATTAAACTTTAAAATTTCCCAAAAGGATTAGTAACCAACTATGTTGTAGAATGGTTACAGAAAAGGTTTAAAGAAATCCAAACTACTCATCATCTCCTTCAAAACCTATTATTTAAAATTAGTTTTGAAGAAATCAAGTGCTGCATGTGATGACAATCTGTAAGGAGCTACACCAGGGCTAGACAGGAAGTAAATAGCACTTCATGAATACCTTGCCACTAGAAACTAAATCAGAATCTGTTCTGCTCACAGATCTGGCTCTGTGAAAATCCCCTAAGTGCCAGGGTAGGGTCCACTGAACTTCATAATCATCTTCATAATAAATAGGGAAGAAACACCACTTCCAAAGAATGCAGACAAGCTTAATTAAGTATCTTGAAGAACTGACACCTGCACGGTTACAGGTGATCTGGTTGACTGTTAAAAAGATATTTTTTTTAAATTACTGTTTGAGCAAAGTCCCTTACTAAAAACTCCTAAAGAAGCTAACTGGTATAATAAAAAAAGGGGGAGAAATTCTCTCCTGTATTAGCAGCCAGGTTAAAAACTCAAAATAACAAGAGTAAAGTTACCATTTTCTTTGTGATGAAGGGAGTTTACCAATACGGTCACAAGAGAGGTTAGGCTAGGATTCCTGTTCCTTGACACATTCGTAAGTTATTTATGGAGAAAACTGTGCACACCTACAGAAAGAACTCACCATCTTGAATGATTTCTGACAAAATACTCAATACGCAAAGTGATGCACAGCGAGTAAATACTGTAACAGCATAGCAACTGTAGAGAATTAGGTAAGGCATTTTGAAGTCCCTATGGATTGCACTCCAAATTGGCAGCTGGGCTAGTAACTGTTCACTCACTCTCCAAAGGTGGTTTGCAGCTGCATCTCGCAGGCTCTATCTACTACATTTCTGGTTACTTGGGGGAGGCAGGAAAGGGAGACACAGACACAGACAGAAAGTACAGAAAAGATGATTCCAGTGAGCCCAGATGTGAGAAAGGGAGATGACAGGTGGAAAGAGAAAGAATAACATCACAAAAACATGTAAAGTCTTTAACAGTTCAGAGAAACCAGGGAAAGTTACTCAGTCTTTCCTATGCTAGAATAGAAAGAGTCCTGATGATATAAACATTCCACATGAAGTCTAGCAAAATTTGTAGCTGCAGAATGATATGGAGATTGAAAGCATACATAGGTTCAGGTGGGACTAAAACCCTGAATGCTACTGAGAAACAAGAGAACTCAAACAGCCTGGCTTACTAGAAGGGTCAACATGGTAGCAATACTACAACAGCAGCACTTGTTTGGAAGAACACATAAGACTCTGCTTGACTTGTGGAAGGTACACCCTACTAATTTCTGCTTGATTTTTTCTTCGACCTAAAAAGCCCTAAGACTTACCTGTTACCCAAGAAGGCATCTGACCATAACACCTGACACAGGCTTCCATGAATGTGAGAGAAGGTGCCTGTCAACAAAGCTTTTTTTTCCTCCCTGTACAACAGCTCAGTGCTATCCCAATACCTTACAGTCTGGCTTTTCCAATTAGGGGAGAAGCCCCATTATCCTGTTAAGATCTATCTTTTCTCTTCCCTGGAACACAAGGAATTAAGCAAGGAAGCCCATCTTCATATGGGCAGAAACTCTAACAGCAGAATCGGCATTCCTTATCCTATCTAATTGTGAAGCAGGGACAGCTACAAGAGCCGATATGCATGAGCAGATGATACTGAAGCCCAATCACTGGAGATACCTGTGCTCCCAAAAAGCTCCGCTGTTCGTGGAACATTTGGTACTACCCATCCCAATTATTATTTGAATTGTAGATATCATCACAAACTAGGTAACGGAACACACAAACTTATCTTTTACAGATCAGATTTTATAAGTTATCAGCCACTTCAGACTGAAGGCAAAAACAACGGACCACTAAACACGGTGGAATCATGCCAGATTTCAAGCGTTTTCCCTCAAGTCAGAAAATAAACCCGAACTGGGAGAAGTGGCTGTGCAGCACGTACCTGGCCGAACACCAGGAAGCAGACTACGCACAGCACAATATAGCCTCTTACGCTTTAACCCCGAACAAGTTTTTACAAGTAGAGATAAAGTTTTTACACCCCGGAGAGAACTCACAGACCCCGGCCCGGGCTGCCTGCCTGGCCCCGCGCCGCGGCGGCCGGGCTGCACCTCCCTCCCGCCTCCGGCGCGCCGGGGCCGCCACGCTGCCTGAGGGCCCCCGCTCCGCGGCCCACCGCCGGCGCCGGCCACCGGCTCCATTCCCGCCCGTGGGGCGGCCTGCGGCCTGGCCCGGAGCAGCCGCGGCCCCTGGGGACGGGGCGACCCTGCCCGCCGGGCCGCCGCCACGGGCCCTCCCGCGGGCAGGCGGCGCCGCAGCCGGGCCGGCGGCTGGCGGTAGACTCGGGCCGGCGGCTGGCGGTAGACTCGGGCCAGGCGAGGCCGCTCCTCCCCGCAGGCCCCGGTTCTCTCCCCCGGCTCCCCGCCCGCTTCCCCCCCTCCTCCTCCCGCGGCGCCTCGTCGTTGTTTGAACCCGAAACGGAAATGAGACCCGCGGCGCCGGGGAGAAACGGAAACAAAACACGGGCCGGGCACCCGGGCCGGGCCGCGCCGCGCTCACCCGCCGCTGCCGTCTCGCCGCACGGCCCCGAACGGAGCGGCCGCACGACGCCTCCCGCCAGCCGCGGCCCTCGCAGCCCCAGCGGGGTCCCGCCGCCGCCGCCCTGAGGAGGCCGTCGCGCGCTTGGGATTGGGCAGCGCGGGCCCGGGCGGGGAGGGCGCGCCGACACCGCCACCCCCCCGCGCAGGGCGGGAACTACAGCTCCCGGCGGCCCCCGCGCGCCGCCAATCCGCGGGCGGGGCGGGGCCGGCGGCACCTGCCTCTCCCGGGCACTTCTCCTCACCCGGAAGCGCATTGCCTACTTCCGGCGTAGCGGTGGGTGGCGGGCCCTCTCCGCGCTCCCCTCTCCCCTCAGCGCCTCCCTAGTCGGCGGCTGAGTGGTGCCGCGCGGTGGGGCGGGCGCCGCTGTCCCGGGGACTCGGTGTGCGCGGCCGCGGGGCTCAGCGCTGCGGCGGCGCGGGGCCGCGCGGGCGGGGTGGCTTCCCGGCGTGCATTGCGCAGGGCGGCGGGGCGGTGACTCTCCCAAGGTGACTGGAGCTGGGCCGGGGCGGCCCCGCCGTGCGCCGTGCCCTGTGCCCTTCCTTTCCTCCCGCCGCGCCGGTGGGTGCCGGGGGGCGGCTCTGCCTCTGTCAGTTTGCGTTCGGGGTACGCGGGCCCTGGGGCTAACGCCGCCGCCCGGCCCCGTCGCCTGCGGGGGGTTCCTGGGGCGGGTGGGATGGAGTCGGAGCGGTGGGGCCGGCGGCCGGTGCCGCTGCTCGCTTTGGCTGGGTTAAATTTGTTGCCTCTTCTTTAAACAAGATAAGACCTGAGATGCCCTGTGTGTCCGGGCGGCGAGGTGGAACGTGTAGCAGCGCGCTCGGTGGCTGCTTGAATTTTCATCTCGGGTTGTGTGCTGGTTTAAATATTCTTTGCAGTTTAAAGCTCAGCTCTGAACTGATTTTTTTTTTTTTTTTTTTTTTACTTATTTATGCATTTACGTTGTGGAAAGAGCTAACTAATTCTGTGTTTCTTTTCAATTTTTTTTTAAGCTAAAACCTTAGCGTCATCATGATTCTGCATCAGATTCTTCGGCTTTCTTCAATTTTTCGCTCTGCTGTTTCCCCTCACTTGCGCAGGAACATAGGGCTTTCTGCTGTTGTCTTTAATAAGACAAAAGAGCTTGATCCAGTTCAAAAGCTCTTCTTGGACAAGATCAGAGAGTACAACACAAAGAGCAAGTAAGTAAAGAAAGTTATTTTAAGGCTGATGGCAAAAGGAGGGAAAATACTGATTTTGACAAATGCTGAAATATGCTAACTTTGTAGGTTGCTCTCTAAATACTTAAGGTATGCTTTCCTGCAAAACTTATTGATAGTGTCACAAGTGAGAAGGCTTGTTGTTGCATACCTGACAGAAAATGTCCATTTTTTTCCCCTTAAAAAAAAAAAGTAGAGCTCATGTAATTCTTCTTGAGGAGTTAAGGTATTCAATTTTAAGGTTTTTTTGCACACTGTGTGAACATACTAGTACGTTAATGTTTACCCATCTGTGTGCTCTGTGAGTAGGGGGTCAGGGAAAGCCCTTTTTTTTTATCTGAGGAAAATGGCTGTTCTTCAGACTTGTTTCCAGAAGCTGAATGGAAATAGCCTCCAAAAGCAATTGACAATTAATGGAACTGTGAAGCTGATTCACTAAACATCTTATGTTAATAAGCAGTTCATTCAAATGGAATCTTAGATTCCTGTAAAGTTTGAATTAACTACTTAACAGGAAACTAAAAACCATAGTAATTCTGTGATATTTATTCTTGGGAAGGCAATAAGCTGCTACTTAGCTCTACTGGAGGAAGATGTGTGTTTCCATACCTACAAACTAGCCTGTGTAGAGAGGCATATTTTTGGTGGCCTTACCAGTTATAAATGGTATCCGTCCTAGTACAACTGAGCATTGGTAATCTAAACAGTTACAATTTTAATTATTTTATATTTGTATCCCAAGGAATTCCTGTCTGAATCTATATGAATGCAGGGTTCTCTGTCTCTTGGGTTTTTTGCTTGTTTAGTATTCAAAACACGTTCTCTTAAGAGCAGTTAAGCTTTACTAACCCAAGATCATTAACAGAAGTACAAATAGCAATTTTGCTAGGAAATCACACCCAAAACAGGTGAAACTAAGAGCCCTGAAAGCCTGGGTACTCACTGTAGTTTTATGTCTCAAAAGGCTAACTTTGTAGCTTGGATTTTCATCACTGATAGTAGAAAACTTGTACATTACCTTACTTATGTGTAAGGTAAGTTAGGCCCTAAGGTGTGTCATATCTTGACTTTTGGAAATATTTTAAATGGCTTGCTTTAGTTGGTTGTCAAAAAGGTTTTCAGTTCATAAATAGCCATGAAAGCGTAGTGAAACTTTCACATGAAATTACAGAACCAAGCTGTTAATCAGAACTTTTAATGGTTTTTAGGCAGGCTGGAGGGCCTGTTGATGCAGGCCCTGAATTTCAGAAAGACATGGATGAATCCCTTGCTAGACTTCAACGGTCATATGGTGGAGGGGATCTAACCAAGTTTCCAGAATTTAAATTTGAGGGTGAGTTAACATCTTACTGAATTTCTGATGGTAAAGACATGTTCACTGACCAATTTTCCTAATTAATTCCCATTTAGTTTTTATTTGGACCATTAATTTAATGTAAGATGCCCTCAGTGAATCTCCTTACTTTTGCACAGTTCACATCTGATTCCATCTGACTCCTATTTTCTTGGGGTTTTTTTGATCATTTGGCTTTCCAGTAGAGATGTGCTGATGCTTAACAAAACTTGCAGTCAGATCAGGCTATTTTCATTACACTTCACACACCCTAAAGAAATAGTCCAAACAGAAATAGAAATAGGCCAGAGCCTATTGTTACACTTTTCTCTTCCTCCCAAAGAGGTTAGCAGACTATAATTTGAAAACCGGTAGTTTATGTCATCCAAACTGCAATTTGTAAATTTTGTAAGCTCACCTGGAAAGTCAGCAATTTAAGAAAATGAACATAGATCTTAACTTTGTTTCGTAAGATTACTCTTGACTAAATTTTATTAAACCTTTTTCTTCAGTTATTTGGCTATGAGTTCTGTTTAACTGCTCTGAGTTTGTGTTAGCATGTTTTTACATTACCCAGATTGATTATGACAAGAATGCTTGTGATGACTTCTTTATCAAGAATGCAAAGAAGCTGCACAGGCTCTCTCTGCCTTAGGACATAACAGTGACTTAATCTTTTTACGGACAGCCTCATTTCTGTAGTTCTTTGTGTCTTTTGCTTGCTTATGTAAGTACAGCTCAAAGCTTGTACTGCTCACAAGCAGTTTTAGCTGTAGTCAGGTTTTGTGGAGGGTAAGTTGTCTTTCTCATAAGCTGTAAGCAGCTGGTAGCTGGGATTCAGCAGTCTTTGGAAGGTGTGAGTGTATTTAGTGTACGTGGCAAGGTTTTGCCAGCAGGGGACTGCAGGGGTGGGTGGCCTCTATCAGGAGAGGCTGGGGGTGGCCATACGTCAGAGCCTGTTCCATCTGGCTCCAAAATGGACCCCCTGCAGGACACAGCTGAGCCAGTCAATGATGCTGGTGGCGCCTCTGTTGCAGCATATTTTAAAAAGGTCAAAAATGCTGTCTCTGTTCTCAGCCCTCCAGTGGAGGGAGTGAGGGAAAGAATGAGAGCCCTTGTGCAAGGCTTGGTGGGCATCTGGCAGCCAGCCAAAGTCAAGCCACCATATTCAGTGACTTAGAATTTCCAGTTAGTCTGAGCAGAATTAATTACAATTTAGACTAGGCACACACCTAAAAATGTCCTGGGTTTTCAGTTGGATTAAGCGACAATTTGGTGTCAGATTGTTACTGGTGCAAATAAAACAGAGTATCTGTAAAGTAGGATCGGGGGGGGGGGGGGGGGGGGCGGAGCTTGGTTACTTGTTCTTATCGGAGCTGTGTTGGAAATACTAGTATCGTGTCCGGTAACATTCTAGTTGACTTCAGTTTCTTTGCCTTCCCACCTACCCTAAGTGTTGGTTAAAACTGTTTTGGCGGAACGTTACTGAGGTTCATATCTGTCTTAAACCTTATGCATAACTCCTCTAAGGTGGAAAGGTCTTGCCTCTAGTGTAGTTTATTCTTCAGCGCTTCTCGCATCTAATTATACTCTGATGCAGAGTAAGTGGTGGTGTGGATTGTAATGTACAAGAGCTTGCTCTAGCTTGCCAACTTAATGTTTGGTTTTCTTTAAATAACAGATGAATTGTGGTGTTCAAGGCTGGAGTAAAAAGAGACTAATTTTCTTTTCCCTCTCCTTTTCCCCCTTCAGAGCCTAAATTTGAGGAAACTCCAAACTGATCTCTGCAGGCTGTACACCAAACAGCAGTGTACATCAATGGAGTTGCTGAACCAGCAGCCAGTTGTAACTTAATAAATGCAGTGTTTCGGTTTGATTTCAGAGGCGTGAATAAGTTCTTGACTGTATTGTGAGCATAGTTAGCTATGATTGTCAATTCTTTGAGTGACTGAGGCACCTGAGTAGTTTCTCAATGTTAACTGCGAAACTCCTGTGCCAAGCTACATTTTAGTGCTGAGAAGTTATAACACAAACAATGATACACCAAGAAGGAACTACTTGTTTTTCTGAGTTTGTCACATCCAGAAAACTTCTGCAAGGTAAAAAAAAACCAACCATGAACCCTACATGTGTAGCAGCACCCTACAGTAGTGATGGACCTGCACAGCCAAAAGCATAGGCACAAATATAGTAATTTCACACTACATTAATGAACACACAAGTAACGAAATGTTACTCTTACAGAAGCAACTGAAACCTGTTAATGAGATTTAAATTTCATTAACTGAACTACTGACACAAATACTTCAGGTTCTGAGAACTATTTATTTGTGACATTTCCAACAGTTAGGGTCCAGATATTACAGCTCGAGTTGTACTGGCATGGGTTTTCTTCAGAATGAAATTGCATATGCAGTCTGCAGAGAGAGAACTTCCTTGTGGAAGGTAAGCTGTAGACATTTTAAGTTAGACAGTAAAACACTCCTTGAGCCTCTATTACAGGAAGCTTACTGAGTTTAAGTCCGCATTTACAGGTGGCTGTGGCAATTCTAATACAATATCAAGGTACTAATATGTCAGAATTGCAGGAGAACTTGAGCCCTTGGCAAAGGCGGAGACTTAAGTAGTAGAAGGAGTGGTAGCAAGGTCACCTGTGAAAGTTACATGAATATAATACATTGTTCCAAGCTGTAAGAGTGAATCCTGTATTGCTACATGTATACATGAACAAAATAAGAAGTCTTCACGCAAACTGATTTGTGTATTCAATGTAGTTCTATCTTTAAGTTAAGTTTTTTGGGGGGTTGTGTTGTTTATTTTTTAAAAAAAAGCAATTACAGACAGGTTGACTACCTCTAAACAGGCAGGTTCTATTTGTAGCATGTATGACGATGCGGCAACAGTATTTACAGAGTAGAGGTCAAAAGATCCCTTTGATACTTTTGTATAACAAGTAGTCATTTGATGTCCCTCACAGAGGCTGAAATCTTCTAAATAACAAAGGACTTGGTATGCTTGAAATCCTAAATGAAGCAAACAAGGTTACATAAGTAATTGTTCGAAGTTTAACCAGATTAACATTTAATGTACATTTCAGAAGAAACTAAGGCATTGAGATTAAAATGAAGCATGCCCGAAGCACTGAGAGTTGATGTTTACTCTCTTCTGGAAAGGTAAGTCTACAGAATGCACTGCTACACGGAATATAAGTAATAGCCTATTAAAAAATGAAAGCATCAAGCAAACAGCTGTGTGAGCATCTGATTTGTAAGTGCCTTAATATTGATAAACAGGTACCACAGCTCTTGAAATTTGTTCCTTCCTACTCAGCAGCCAGATAGCTGGCCTCAGTAAGTTTCTTACATACATAATAGGTGAAGGAATAAGCTTATGCCATTTACGATGTTCTGTTTCAATTAAAGAAATGAGTGGTGTTCAGTGAGGTTTTTAAGGCTACTAATGTAGTCTTAAACTAAAATGAAGTTGCTCCTCATTGAAGTTTTAGTTGGAGCTCCCATTTTCTTTGCACCAATCTGAAAAGCCAAAGAAGTTATGTGTGGTTAAAGCCCTTGAGCCCTCTCAGTGAGGAAGGGGGGGGTGGGTAGTAAAGTTCAGCTTCCCTATTTAGTCAAGCTTTTTGACCCACATTAGAGGAGTTAAGGCCTGTTCTTTGTCTTACTGCTGCCTTGGACTATGAGTTAGTTTCCTTGGTTAACTTGTAAAAGCAAGGCAGAGTGGAAGTCTTCACAAGAAATGGCATCGTTAAGTGGACAGTATAGAGATGATATTGCCTAATAGTCTTAAGGGTGTTACGTCTTTATGTGATAGAACAAAAATAATGAGGAAGAGGGGAGAGAAAAAGAATGAAAGAAGCTAATAGAACAGGGAAAATTAGGAAGAAGTAGGTAAAAGACAACCAGGTAAAAATCTGGTTGGCATTGTAAGCAAAAATATGTCGAAGTATGGAGCAAAGTTGTATGGCACTTGAGACTGTGCAATAGGAAGCTATACATGTAAACAGAGAAAAGGTATCTCCAGGTGCTGGTGGCATGTATGGTTTGGCAGGTGTGGGTGTCTGTATGTGTGCAAAAACTTCATGGAGATCTAAGGAATTCTGAAGACATTTAAAAGTTTTTAAACACACTACTGAATGCAAAATACTTGCCTTTTCACTCGTAGATTGATAGTTGGTCTTCTTTCTGTTAACAGAGCAGGAAAGGAGCATAGGTTAAGCAGTGACTTTATCAGCACTAGTTTTCACCCTTTGAGAACCTTATTTATGACTACATTTTTCCAGACTTCCAGCAATCCTTAGGGTTTTTTCCCCTCTTAGTAAAGATTAAAAAACCCCAAATCAAATGCTTTTATAGATAGCCATTGTTATCTCATGAACCACTGTCAAATTACCTTCCCTAGCTTGTCTTTTCAAGTATCCCAGTTATGCTTTTTGTCTAGTTCATGGCCAGTATAAATCACACAGTATTTTAAAGAAACACTTAAATGTCTCTTTAGTACATTACTTTTTTTTTTTTTAACCTGCTATAACCTAGAAGTGGTAAGATAAACTTTTAAAATAAAATAAAATAAAATTGGAGGCCAGCCTCCAATGAAGCACATATTAGCCTTGTGTGGGAGCACTAAAATAGCTTGAGCAATTCTGACTTGCTACCAAGAAGTGTAAGTGCATGAAATAAATCCATACCAAAGGAGTAGACCAGACACCCTCAGAAAGTTTCCACCAGTCATTTTTAGAAAACATTTCCTGAAATAATCTGTGGGCATGGATATAAAGACAGCTCAATTTGGTTCTGATCATCTTTTGTTTAGTTTGAAGAGGAGATAAATGCGTGCCTGTAGCTGAGTTGGGGGTGTAAACCAGAACTGTAAAAAGATACATCTCTGCACGTTTATCACAGTAATAATGCTCAATCCATTTTCTGACCAGCACACTCATGCTAATAAGGGAACTAGCTGGGCTGTAGATCAGGTTTATTTCAGTGTTCAAAAAAACCACTGTACAAGAATCATGTGATAAAGGCCTTTAAACAATCATCACAGTTCCTCGATCATCAAAAACATAAATGAAGAGTGCAGTGATTTGTGTACTACTTGCATGAAGATACTTACTGGGAAGAGCTTTCCTCTGAAAAAGAAAGAGAAAAAATTAGTACAAGAACAATTTCCTTAGCTGATTTAAAATTATTTGAAATAGTTATTCACAACTTATTCAGCTCTTCAGTTTCTAGAAGGTTCTGAACCAAATGTCTTTTTGGTGTAGTGAGCTTAAACAGAAAAGGATTGGGTTGCTTTCAAAGGTAAATGAACTTCCAAGTGAACGTGAACTCCAAGAGCAGCTACGTTAGCCAGTTCCTTTCGGGCAGCGGGACTTCTCAGACCCCGACATCTAGCATCTCTCCTTGCCGTGCTGAACTCCACAGGCGTTAATGTAAACCCTGTGGAGGGTTGCGCGGTGTCCGGCTTTTTGCAGCAATCCTTAACAGCACTTCCACCACGCCCCAGTAGAGGGAGCCAGTTAATTTAGTCTCCCCTTCATCAGCGCTAAGCCGCTCAGATCTTTAGACTAAAAGAAAACTCGCACGTCTTTCTTTGCCGCTCCCTTTCAAAACTATAGCAGAGAGGCTCCAAGGAACCAAGGTTCGGCTCGTTGCTTTCCCTAGATCGCTGTTGGGCAGCCTTATGCAACTGTACAAACATCTCCATGTCATTTGTGAAGTATCTTTTGCAGTAGAAGCTGGCAGAATAAAAATGTCTCTACAAAAAAGTTGCTATTCTAATGCTCTTTAGCTTTAGTACCATGGAGTTAGAGCCTTCATGAAAAGGAGAACATGTTACAGTCAGCAGAAGTACAGTCAGTTTTTTGACACAAGGAAGAGAAGTGACTTTATTTCACTTACTTGTAAAGTAGCCCTTTTTTTGGGCATAAAATACTCCAAGGCCACACAATGCCATTACCAGAGCCACAAATACTACCGCAGCGATGATACCGCTTACATTAAGGTCATCTGTAATGATAAAACATAAGTCCAATGTTGAAAGCTGTAAAAATTTCCATTGCCTGGATTTTTTACCTAATTACTCAAGGCACCTTTTGTATCTATATGTCTTTGGCCCAAGCTGCATAAGTTAATTAGTAACGCTTAGATGTAGATAAGCGTTCGAAACCCACTACTGTATCACAGCCACATTAGCAGGAGTGCTTGATACACTGCAGCTGCTTAGTTGGTTAGTTAGGAAGGAATAAGGGGTCAAGGGATAAATACTCCTCATTATACCTATCCCCAAGAGGTATTATTCAAGTAATATGTCTCTAAGGGAAAATACCTTGAAATCTTTAAAAGTCTTAAAACAAGTGTTTTCATATTGTTGGTTTGCCTAAAATAACTGAAACAGCTGGTGGCAATGTCTGCTCCCAGTCCTGAAGAACTCTTCAGGTGAGTTATTTAAAATTCAATGCTTTTTCATTTTTAAACAGCATGGCTTTTAAAATTCAATACAACAAAGGCCAACAAATATTTTAGCCCAGACATCTAAAGTTAAACTCTACACTGGGCTACTGAAACATTTAGCAATTTTTATTGCGAAGATGATGACCTATGCGCTTTTCCTGATATAATCACCAAGAGCTTCAGACAATCATCCATTTTAGGAAAAACACACATCAACGAGCAGAAACATTCTCATAGGTTTCTGTTATATGTCCAATTGCTCATTTAGATCCCGTCTTTAAGCATACATTAATAAATGGTTAGGAATTTTACCCCCAAACCTATTCAGCTATGTTTGCTATTTCTCAACAGAGGGATTCTATCTCGGTAGCTTGTGGAACACTTGCTCATAATCAACCAGGAATGCATTAAAAGCCATGATACAGCGATTTTCAGCCATGTTCTAAGAAAACACCAGACAATTGCTTTATGGAATACTTGGCCACAAACTTCTGTGCAGTATTTGTTAGGATTTGCTATCATCTGCTTTCCTATCACACCTGCAAGAGCGAGTTTTATATTTTTCAAAAGCATTCATACATTTGGGTTATTATAGACTTTGTCCCTTCAGGCTTTGCTAAATTCTTTATTAGCTAACCAACGCTATACTGCATGTATGCTGTGCAAGTAGAAAAAAACCAGGCAGCAGGATGTTTGGGTTTTTTTTTTTAAATACACTGACTTCAGTGTTCCTCTGCCAAGTATAAATGAGTCCTTCCATTAAATTATGGATCTGTTACATTAAGAACCCACACGAATGCGTCTCAAAAGGAAGGCTTTTCTGGCACATTATCCCGTACATCTTCCACAAAAGGTGTGACTTTCATATGGATACTGCTGTTCTGTGAAGTTCAGTGTTTAGCAGCCTGAAGGCTGGCTACTGCAAGAATTTTAAGGTACTGAACTAGCTGCTTTTTTGTGAAAAGCAGTGAGATATGTTTGTGCTGTAGGAAAGGAATGCTTTAAGTAGCCACAGCAACTACATATAAGGAACTCATTATTCTTCCCAAAAAATACCATAATCAAACAAAAAGATGTAATTCAGTCTGGTCTTAACTTCTCGGTTGCATCATGCAATAAAATAATTCCTATTGCAAGACTGTTTTCCACCCATATTTCCTCTGACACATACCAACTTGCATTCGCTTCACTGAGCATTTCTGAGATAATCCAATTCCATTGGAGGCTTCACAGAAATACTCTCCAGTGTCATTCTTTGTAACTGTGTTAAATAGCTGTTAAGAAAGAGTCCAAAACCATTATCAGAGTGGAACAGAACTCAGAATTTCCTGTGGGATAGAAATTTTGAAATGTCAACAGGGATTTTTTGTTAGACTCAAGGGGTTTTTTTTGTTAAAAAAAAAAAAAATCAAAGAAAGTGACAAATTCTGGTCCAATTTGACTTCATAATTCACCTCCCTAGTCACACTCCCTGGTCCTTAACTTCAGCTTCTGGTCTAAAAGGGTCTTTTAGATGGACATTTTAACTAGATGGAGTGTATCTACAAGGAGATTCTTTTTCAGTGGATCAGTACTTTCCAATAAAATGCATTTTCTTACACATGCTCTAATTCTAGAATGCCTGAAATCCGAATATTTTGTTAATTTTACAAAAAAAAAACCCAAACAAACAATTAAAAAAAATATTATTACTACAAAAAATATTTCCCACAGAAAATTTCTGGGTTCCATAGAAAATTTCCCTCTGCACCCAGAAATGGTACTTTCTCTCATCTTCCAATGGAGAAATGCTGAACTGCAGTATTTATCAAATACTATTACTGTAAAAATGAAAATAAGGAAGCAAGAGATGGACAGAGACTGACCTCATGAATTCCAGTGTTTCCAATTTTTTTTTAATTATTGGACTTATTAACTTTTTTCCCTTTAATATATCCCATACTTTAAATTTTTCAGAAGTGATTAGTAATTTCGAGTAATCCACCTAATTTCCATGTGCACTGAAAGATCCGCAGCACCTCAGAATGCTTAGTCACATTTCAGTTTCCACATTTGATCATGCACAAGAGTAGGGTGTTCCTAGAACAACTCTACTTCTGAAAAATCTCAGCTGACAATGCATTGTAAGTAGTATGTATCCTTTTTTTTAGAAGGATCAGCTAATGGGGGAGGAATGAAAAAGAGACAGCCAGTTCTGAGGGGGAAAAAAAAAACAGAAAACAAACTACAACTAAACCAAAAAACCCACAAAACTCACTCACAGCCCTGACCCATTCCCACTGACTTCACAAGTACTGGACTGGAATGTGTAAATGTCACTGGATTGTACAGATTCTGGGCTTCCCTTAGTGCTGGATTCCCACTGAAATGTGTGAAGTTGCTATTTCAGTTTTAAGGTGCTGTCAAATATCACTTCTGTTGACATATTGAGGGAGCATTCTCACCTGGCACAAGTTAGCCAACTGGCAAGGTGAAATTTGTCATGTATTGTCTAGATTCTGCTCATGTATCATTACTGCAGGCTTGCAACTCACCCAGTTTTCCTGTATCACTCAATGTCTCTAGCTCTGAGGCAGAAACCACCTTCTATGTTTGTTAGCACGTTTTTCAGCATGACATTGATCTCTGACAAAGACCTCGTGCATTTCTGGATTAAGATCCCTGTGCATCATTGTACTAAACAGTAAAATTTGGTCTTCATGATAAGCTCGTTACGACAGAGTTGGTTATTACACTTACCAGAGTGCCAGACTTCTTATTCATGGTGTAGGTTATGTTTGCTGCTCTAGCACTGCCTGTTCCTGTCTTTTCCAGTAAGGCAACACCATTCTTGTACCACTGGTACTCAGACGGAGGAGACCCCTCAGTCTCCTTACAGCTCAGTTGCACTACTGTTCCTGTCATTGCAGAGCTGGGTACCTCACACACCGGCGTAGTCGGAGCAACTGGACAATGAAATTGCACTTGTTACACAGTCTTATCAGTATTGTCTATATGGCAACAGTTTGACAGTCACTGGTGAGGAGGTGAGCACTTGTGTACATGCTCAGGAACTACCACGACTTAAATGAGGTGCTGGAGAAGGGGTTGAAGGCAGAGTCCTGCTACTGGGGAGCACAGTAAAATTTGTGAGTTGCTAAAAATGGAAGAAAGAGGCTTGCTCCCAGCCTCCCTCATCACATGCTGTGTCATCCTGTCCCCAAGCTATACACTTCACTCAAGTCCAAAAGAGTTTTTTTTTCACTTTGTTTCTTGTATGGGGCCTCTTGCTCACTCACAGACAGAAGAGACAAAATTCAGGAAATCTGTAGTCCAGCAATTCCTCCCTTCTCTGCCCCATTATTTAAAAACAGAATTAACGAGAAGGAAAAATGTTTTCTTTGTATTAAAAGAAGTCAACTGTTTTTTTAAGTATGATTGTCAGAATGAATTACAAAGACTTGCCATCATCATAGCCATTGTATAAATCTCAGGTTGAGGACTAAAACCAATTGGCTACTAAATTTCAGTTTAAAGTAAAAACAAACATTCCCACACATGGATGCAGGAGAACTGATCGTTTCTTCTACCATGAACATGTCTTTTCTGATTTTTATTATGTGAAAAGGAACTACTTCTTTTTTTTTTTTTTTTCTGGCTAACTTGAAGCTAGGGAGAAGAAACTAAGGGTGAAGAGGCATGCACAGAACATTAAAAGCACAACTGATACCATAGAAAGTATTCATAGTTTTTTCCTGGCTGCTTTTAAAATAAAAAGCAAAAATAAAGAAACCCAAGTGAAATACTAACTAATTCACATTAACTTTCAAAAAGGTTTGTGAGCAACACTCTCTCTCTCTCTCTCCCCCCCTCCCTCCCCCCCTTTGGGCTCTAAGATTTCAACTTTAAATTAAGAAGCTACATTTAAAAGAGGAAAGTTGAGAGAGTGGAAGGAAGAAGGAATAATTGGGGTTACCTCATTGTTGAAGCTAATCAGAAGTTCATTAATTTATCATCGTTTATGAAGAACTTTGAAACTTTATTTATAATTTTAAAAGATTAATTATTTTTGTATAGAAGAATACAATATAGAAACTACAGAACCAAATATTTTCTTTTCTCCCTATACGGAGAAAAGAAGAAAACTACCAACCTCTACCACTCATCCACTGGGAAAAATACCAGGAACAATGTGCTCAGTAATCACTTTCCCCAACTGGGAAAGAAAACGAACAAAAATCCACAAAGAACAACGACAAGCCAACACCATCTCTCCTGTAAACAAAGTCCACAGATTGCTAGCTCACTGGCTGGCATTGCGCAGACACTGCAGCAGTTTCTCCTTCCAAAAAGAGAAGACAGTAGCATATTGGAACGAACTCCTGCTTAGGAATATTTGATAAGTGTTGACAGATGCTGCCTTCCCAGTGCCAAACACCACAATCAGCTTACCCAGATTCTCAGCCACTGAGTGACTTCAGTTTTAGTAGAAATGAAGTTTCACCATCACATAAATCAGCATACTTGCTAAGTTTTGAGAACTGAAACCCACATTTGTAACAGCAAAACCCTAGTTATGTACCTTTCTAATGTAAGTGTGCGTTTTTCAAAGATGTTTTCTGAAGTATGTTGTAGAATGTTCACATGCACATGTGTTTATAAACCCAGTCCAAAGAAGACCCAAAAACCCAGGAGCCACACACCATAAGGACAACCCCTTCAGCACCCCCTGCCATCATTCAATTTCTTTACAGAAGTCCAAGTAATAAAGTTTGTACCCAATACTGTGAGAGTAATAGTAGCTTCTCCCAGGTGTTGTCCCTCTTCACTCTTTACACTGATTTCACAACGGTAGGTCCCGGAATCTTTTCTAGTCACATTTCTAATACGGATTCCTGTATTCAGCATCTCTGCTCGGCCTCGAAGATCACCTTTAAGGGAGAACAGACAGAGAGGTTTCTGCTCTTTGTTTACAGCAAATGTCTACATCTCATTGGCTTGTTCTGGAATTGTGTGTAATTTATGAACTATTGCTCATTTGTTCAGTGCTAGTTATCTATCACCAAGAAACAATATGTAAGCCCCCTCCCAAGACAGTAAGAACCTTCCACAACTATTCCATTTGGTCAAAAAAACCCCAAACACCCTCAGTTCCAAAAACCTACCTCTGTCATACATTTTCTAGTTGGAAGATGGAATGCTTTTCTTCTCCAGATATTTCAAGAAAACACATATAGCAGTAGTCAGGTGACAAAAACCCTAACATTTTCCATTAGAGTCATTAGTAATCACTTAGTTACCTTACAGAAAGAATTGTGAGTGAGACCACAGAAAAGTATTTGATATTTTAACTTGGCAAGAAAAACTTCATGGATTTAGCAAAGATATTGCCATCAGACTTCTTACAATGAATTTTTTTCCATTCTTCAGCTTATTACAAAATTAAAGTTACATGCACACACAGAGCCATGAGTTCCAGTGCTTCTCTAAATTAAATATATGCAGACAAAACCAAGTTCATCAACAAGATCAGGACATCCTGCAAGCTCTAAAAATTAACAAAATCACCGTGATTTTACTTTGTTTCTCAGCCTTTGTTTATTGTGTACAAGGTACCAGAGACCCATATTTGCTTCAACACATGGAGCTGAGGTAAGTCCTTTACAGAACATATAAACAGAAATTCCACTTCTGAAAAGAGTACAAATAATTTAAAATATACAGCTGAGTTTATATTTTATGTATATAAAAATTGCTGCATTATTCATATCTAAGCCTCCAGCTCTACAGGAGGCTTCAGAAACCTCTTTGTAAGACAGGAGGAGTGCAGAGCTTGCAGTAGTTTTGGGGAGTTAATGTCTGAATGTAATTCCATTTTTTAAAAAGGTCATGGAACGTGCAGTGCCATTTTTCCTAGTTTTGAGTTTTATTATATTTAATTTAATTAACAAGGTAACTAATCATTGATGATTTTATTAATATTTTTTTCCCCTAGGGAAGAATTCTTTTCCTCGAAAGGACAGGTATTCAGTATGGAGGGTCAAGACCATTCTCTTTCAATCATTTTCCTAATGTTATTCCCCAAGAAAAAGTCAATATCTATGTGAGGGAATGATGTGTTACACCATCAGTCTAAGTTTGTAGTACTGTACCTGTAAATTCACCATTGTAGTAGACAAATGAGACTCCTTGAGACTGGATTTTCTTCCATTCTATTCTTAAGCTCATCCCTTTTGAAAATTTGTGCTTGCAACTAAGAATAGCCTCTAGATTGGGGAGAGAAAAAAAAAAAAAAAAAAAGAACAAAAAGGGGAAAATTAAAGATTTTAGCATTGTGTTTAGTACACGTTCAGGCTCCATAAAATTAATATCTCTCTTCAAAAGAACTTGATCAGCCAGCAAGGGCAAGATCTACTTCTCAGAGCGATCCCATCAGACCTTCTCCAGATTTACACAAACACAAAGGGGAAACAGAAGCTAGTAATTTTCTCATACTTCAGTGGCCTTTGGATCAAAATTCAGATGTTGGGGAATAGATATTTCCATGTTGGATGGGCACAGATTCTGTACTACTACCCTCATTGTAGGTTTAAACATTTTTGTCAGTGAGCAGACCACCATTAAAAAAGGACTCTGACCCCATTATCAACAATATTTTGTGAGTTACCATCCTGAATTCAGTATCAGCAGTTTAACTGTTTAAATGTATAACAACGCAGGTGGAAAACAAACTAGTAAGTTGGTTAAATATTCTCCTAACCTATGTTATTTAGTTACTGTTTCACATTGGTTATTGTAAGGGTGTGAAAGTGCTTCATTAAAGTTTCCCAATCAAAGACCTTTTTGATGCAAACATGGTAACAAGCAAAAAGAACAGCAACAAACAAGAACACAGAGAAATAAAGATGTCAGACAAGGACTAACAGAGATAATGACGAAGATTATCAGTCTCCAGACAAACTGATGGGACTGTGGTGTAGGCAACTAGAGCGAGTGTGGATCTCTGCATCAGTGGTTGGAGGGGCCACAGACATTGGGAGTGTGTGTTGGTGGGTCTCAAAGCACACGTGCCTGGAGTGCTAGCTATCGGGGCAGAGAGGAGCGGCTTGGGTAAATTCAGGGCCCACAGCTGGGGTCACACTGGGGTGTAGGCACCCCTGCACTTGTGGTTCTGGCTTTTGGATATGGGAGTGTGCAGTGCATGCGCAGTGTTTGTATCTTCCCTAAACCTGGTGTGCCTGGAGGTGTGTTTGTAATTCACTGGCAGACCTCAAGCTGGGCGAGCTAGTAAGTAGGGCAGGTGCAGTGGATGGGCAGAGGGGCTGTGCTGGTACTCAGGGGATCCATGAACGTGCAGGTGCTTGTTAATCTAGAGAGTGTTTTGTGAGGGCTTTCACCACCAGCCAGAGAGGAGGAAGAAGGGTCAGCTGTCTATACTTCAACTGTTGTTGAAGGCAGTGACTTGTCTGTGGCAGTCTGTATAGCTGGCAGTGCCAGCGTCACGAGTGTGTGTATGTGCAGGTGTGCACACACACATACATCCCTGGGACACACACGCAGCCTTGTTCCTGGTTGAATCTGCAAATGGGAAAGCAGCAGCTGTGTCCGTTGGCCTGGGACAAAGACCCTTACAACTCCAGAAGCATTGGCCTGGGTCAAAGACCCCTACATCTCCAGAAGCATTGGGCTGGGCTCCAGTGGCTGGGTAGGACAAACACCCAGGCTCCCAGAGCTGCTGGCAACAGAGACTGCTCATAACAACCCTTGGCAATCACCTCTTATTTTTCTTGAGTTCTCAAGAAAAGAAGGTTCATACAATTGTTCACCTTTCTGTCTGTCCACTCTAGTTTCCCTGACTAGGGCATCATCAACCAAATTTCACAAAGGCTGAGATTTCAAGAGTTGCAGATTATTGCTAAAGTTGCCATAACTGGGTAGGAAACAAAGCAAAATTAGTGCTCCTAGTGAGGAACAAGCCATACTGGGAGCTTAACTGTTCTTTTTCACTCCCTCACAGCAGGGCATCAGCAGATGCTATCAGTAATATATTGCTTGAATCATAGTAATTGTGGTCTATGGTCAAGCCTATAGTTATTATGGGGCAACTAAAGAGGGCAAGAAGACACGACAAACCATATAGGTGAGTTGCTGGGACAAACTCAGTGTTTCAGTAGTTCCATTCTCTGTTGAAAAGCATACTGAAAAAAAAACCAAATAGCCCAGCCCCCACCCACCCCCACCCACCCCGCCCCGTAAATAACTCTTAAGTCAAGATATTAATAAGAATTGTTGGGAGACAACATCAGAGGAAAGAATCCAACCACACATCTGACTGGCTCCAAATCTATTAATAAAGCAGAAATTTAGTATTTCCCAGAAACTTCTGTAAAAGAAACAAATACAATATTGATCTTGCCACCTTTAGGCTGCTTGTCTTCCAACATAGGCCAAGTATCAAGGATCAAAAGCCTTTATAGTTTTGGCAGTACCTATCTAGCTTTCAGGATACAAACATCCACTGCTCAAACGTACAGCCAATCTGCATTAACTGGCACCCTTGTTTCCAGTCTCAGCAAACAAGGCTGAAGGGCAATTAAGAGCTACCAACAGATCTACCCACTCACCCTTTAGAATCTGATTTCACAGGTCTCTTCTGTAAAGAAACAAAAAGCTTCCAAGGGGCCAGACTGGTAGCCTTGGTGATTTCTCATAGGGGAAAAAATGTCCAGGCTTGAAAGAAAAATTGAGGCAGGAGGGCATTCTTTGCCAGAAACATGTTACACACGCGCTGGCCGCTTCGAAAAACATGCTGTGCACTCAGGAAGCCTGAGGTTCCTGACTTCAGGTTGAGTGGATGGGTGGAGGCTTCCTGAATCTTAAGATTTGTTAAGGTTTCCTTTCCAGTTTGTTTTTGTATCCCTCTAACAAAGAAAAACCATCATTCAAGCTCAGCTTGCTTTTGCTACTGACCTTGTGACAGTTGGCTGGTCTCATGAGCTAGACTATATTAGTTGACATAAAGACAGCTCAGCTGAACAAGTCACCTCTGTCTTGAAAGAGCCACCCCTTTCTTGCATGTCACATTTTTTCATTTCAGAAAAAGCTAGCACCGATGGCCTCCCACTAAACTTACTTGAAGAAAGGGAATGGAATAGAAGAAAGAGAGTGCATGCCGAACAGAGACAACATAATAAAACCCTAATTAGTTATAGTCCCCCTCTCCTGTTTTTTCCCATACTAATGGAGTCAGCAAGAGGTGTTTTCCAGAACAGGTCTACCTGACTTGCATTAAAGTAGGTCCACAGGATGCTGTGCATCAGCACAGGCTCTCCCAGGCCTGGAAAAACCTTCTGGGATCTTGGAGAAGTATGGGCAATGCTTAATTTGGATTTACATCTGGTCTAGAGACTATCATTTGGTTATAGTATCATAGAATATCTCAGGTTGGAAGGGACCCACAAGGATTGTTGAGTCCAACTCCCTGCTCCTTGCAGAACAAACTAAAGCTAAACCACATGACTAAAATTGTCATCCAGATGCTCCTTGAACTCTTACAGGGTTAGTGCTGGGACCACTTCCCTGGGGAGCCTGTTCCAGTGACCAATCACCCTCCTTTACTTTACACAGGAGAAAAGAAAAGAGCATTTCAGACCTGCTGTATTCAGGTGAATAGCTACACCTATCAGCCCCTGCCATTCCCTTAGTGCTGCTACACAAAAAGGAGTCTGCATGGGATTGGAGCTATGCTTAACTGACCTCACTGTACCATACAAATAACAAAGAAACAAAATGCAAGCCATAGATCACATAAAAAGACAGAACCTAATGAAGCTTTAATATTACCTGAAGAGCTTCTCTCTCTTCTTGCCTGTCCCAAGCTCTAAATGTATTTTTCTTCACCCAAAGTGACAAGAATACTTGACAGGCGCCCAGCTTTAGAGACCTCAGAAATATTTGATTACCTCAAACTGATGAATAAAGCCTAAAGCTCAGCAAACAGTTCTTTCAATTCCCAAATTCCCATCTCGCACCACTCCAACCAAATGCAACAAACAAACCGACCAACCTCACATAACCCACAAACCTCACATACACACTACTAGGATCCGTTTCTCATCTACCCAGCAAAAATCAGGTTTTCCTCCCTGCCTCCTTAACTTCTCTAGCACATTATTGGAAGTAATTTGTCATTTTACATATCACATCTACATATATAAATACGTAAATAGCCATTATAATTACTGAAAATTAAAAATAGCCATTAAATTATAGTTACTGACAATTAGCTGACTTATAGTTGTTCTCTCTCTAGTCACTCACTTCTCTATCTTGTAAGATAATTAATGCTTCTCCTTTCTAGCAATTACTATCATTTTAGGTGGAGGGAAACCAGGCACAAGTTACAGAGTGAGCCACCAGGACTGACAAACAAGTCATAAAATCACAGAATAGGTGAGGTTGAAAAAGACCTCTGGGGAGCGTCAAGTCTAATCCCACACCAAGTAAGAGAAAATGGGGACAAGACCAAAACTGCACAAAAGTAAAGGGAGACAGAAGGAACAGGACCCCTCAGGAAAGAGGAAGACAATCTTAACAGCTGCACAGTGTCTGTATACATAGTTTGCACATATGATGTATATATTAAAAATAATCACAGCAATGCCCATACTGTACCCTTAAACTCCTCTGCTTTTACGTTTTTGTTATCCGTTTCAATGGAAATTCCAGACACTTTACGATCTGCAAGGGAACAGGAAAAAAAAAAAAAAGATGATTCATCAAAAAACACTTGTAATATCATACGTGCTTCAGCAGCTACAAGCGATATTTCTAAGACCTCCTTAGGCTGGACAGGTTAGATATTGTCCACTAGAGAGAGCACGGGACTAAGAGCTAGACCAGGGCTGGCCATGTGGGTGGCCTTGAACAATTAATCTTTTCCTCTCCATGCCCTGGCACCTGTAAAAAATAGTCAAATTTCTCTTTTACAACAGCATGATAATATTTACATATAAGAAGTTCTATATAAACAGTAGGAGTTGTTTTATACTAGGGTAACATCTCAGTTTGTTTCTAATTGAGGAGACTTGTATCAATACACACGCGTTATTTTCCATTGTATTCTTATTACAAAGCATGCATGTTTATTGAAGAATACCATGTACAGCTTTTACAGGGTAAAAAAAAAACGTGTGCAGTTATTGGCAATTACCAGAAATTCTTGTTGAAATGAGAAGGAAAACATTAGTCAACATTTCTGTAGTTCTATATCAGAAATAACAGACCACATACCCCTATACATTCTTGGATATCTCTTGCATCAGGAATACTGAAATTCCAGACAGATAACTGAAATAACCACTAACTACCTCCTCCCACACTGGATCTTACTATACATCCTCTCTTAAGAGCTGGTCTCCTCCCAGGAAAGGACTCCACTCACTTCCCTCGTGATTCAGAATGACTCCTGCAAGGCCCAAGAGTCAGTCACAGTTACTCAGATTACTCCTTCACAGGCTACAAATCTACCAAGTGCTTAAGAATAGATAAATACAGTTTTTTTACATAGGTTTACATTAACTTACCACCACCACCACCCTCCCCCCCCCAAAAAAAAAAAAAAGCATTTCATGTTCCTGTGGGTTGAGGATCAGTTTTGAAGATGGCATGGACACTCCTAATGCAGTCTGTTTCCTCCATTCATATCAGCCAACTGAACAATTGCTACAGAGGGTGTAAACAAGAACTGAGCCCCTCTCCCCACTGATATTTAGAAACAGGGCTTGTTTAAAACATAATGTTCTTTTGACTTATAGAAACTAGTCTTGCTTTACTCCTTTTAGTCTGATCTTGCTATTTATCTCCCTCATGCACGCAGATCTCCTTTATTCATCCCCAAACAATTAATTTCCCTTTCCCCTGCCTAATAGGGGAAATGTTGCATGTAACCTAGAAGGTGGATATCCAGTCTTGATCTGAAAACAGTAACAGATCAAGAATCTTTTGCTTCTTTTTGTTTTCTTATAACAGGTGATTACTTCTGTTGAAGTGTGTGCCTCATTTCTCACTTGAGTTAGTCCATTTGGGCTTTCAGCTATAGGTTCACACAGCTCTAAGTCAGCATGCTGTTTTCTTTGTATGATGGTACCATCATAGAATAGTTTGGGTTGGAAGGGACCTTTAAAGGTCATCTAGTCCAGCTTCCACCCCTGCAATGTGCAGGAACATCTTCAGCTAGATCAGGTTGCTCAGAGCCCCATCCAACCTGACTTTGAGAGTTTCCAGGGATGGGGCATCTACCACCCCTCTGGGCAACCTGTTCCAGTGTCTCACCACCTTCACTGTAAAAGATTTTTCCTTATATCTAGTCTACATCTACCCTCTTTTAGTGTAAAAGCATTACCCCTTGTCCTATCGCAACAGGCCCTAGTAAAAAGTTTGTCCATCTTTCTTATAAGCTCAAGTACTGAAAGGCTGCAATAAGGTCTCCCTGGAGCCTTCTCTTCTCCAGGCTGAATAACCCCAACTCTCTCAGCTTTCTTCGTAGGAAGAAGTAATTTTTGTGGCACTCCTCTGGACCCACTCCAACAGGTCTATGTCTTTCCTGTACTGAGGACTCCAGAGCTGAACACAGTACTCCAGATGGGGTCTCACAAGAGCAGAGTAGAAGGGGAGAAACATTTCCCTCAACCTGCTGGACATGCTTCTTCTGATGCCACCCAGGACACGGTTGGCTTTCTGGGCTGCAAGCTCACATTGTCAGCTCATATCCAGCTTTTCATTTGACAGTACCCTGAAGTCATTCTCCACAAGGCTGCTCTTAATTCTTTCACTCCCCAGCCTGTATTAATACTAGGGGTTGCCCAAACCCAGGTGTATGACCTTGAGTTTGGCCTTATTGAACTTCATGAGGTTCACCTGGGCCCACTTCTCAAGCTTGTCCAGGTCCCTCTGGACAGCATCCCTCAGGTGTGTCAACCGCACTGCTCAGCTTGGTGTCATCTGCAAACTTGCTGAGGGTGCACTCAGTCCCACTGTCTACATGTCAGTGATGAAGATATTAACCAGTACTGGTACAATATACCATTGTACACAATCATGGTTTTCTTTTCAATTAAAGGTCATTCCTTATTGTTCAAGCCTGGCATTACAGAGGGAATTCTCCAGCCAAACCATTCCTATGGGCCTTTCCCTCCATAATTTTCTAGGGTTTTTTTTTCAGCATCCTTTAAAAATACAGGTGGCAGTTCTATGTGTATCTACATTGCCTCTGTGAGTCATATAGCAGCAGTCAGAATAGGTATTTGACTCCATGGCACTGTAATAAAAGTTAATTTACTCATTCACTGTATCCTGTGGTGGTAACTTGACCTTGCCCAGCTGCCAGACACCCACCCAGCTGCTCTCTCACTTCCCCTCCTCAACATGATGGGCAAGAAAATAAAATCAAAAAGCTCATAGGTCAAGAAAAAGACAGGGAGATCACTTAATAACCACCACAGGCAAAACAGACTCAACTTAGGGAAAATTGATCAAATTTATTGTCAATAAAAACTGAGTAAGTGCAGGGGCTGTGGGGAAATGAGGGTCGTGGTCAGTTCGTAACAGCTCCTCTCAGTCAGTCCTTCCACACTGGAGCAGGGGAAAAGTGTGCGGAGGGTCCTCTCCATGGGCTGCAGGCACAGTCAGGAGCCTGCTCCAATGTGGATCCTCCATGTGCTTCAGCTGCCTTCAAAGCATGTCCACTTGCACTGGTGTGGGATGCTCCTCCACAGGCCCCAGCGTGGATGTTTGCTCCACCATGCTCTCTTCAGGGGCTGCAGGGCAATACCAGCTCCCCAGTGGATCCTGCCCTCTCCCCTCGGGCCGGCCGGGCTGTTCCTGACCCGTTCCCCCTCAGCGCCGGCAGCCCTGCCCTCCCTCGCGCAGGTTTCCCCACAGCCATGGCGGCTGTGGGGCCCGGCCGTGCCCTGCGCTGGGGCCGTTGGAGCCGGCTGGAACCGGCTGTGCCTGGCACAGGGCAGCCCTGGTCGCTCCCTACAGGGGCTGCCCCCAGCCCCTGACAGACCCTCCACACCCATGCCCCTACACCTGTGTTACTCTTCATAGTTGCTGCTTTCCAGATATCTCGCCATCCCTTCCCCCCTTCCAAATACACATCGAGCACTTCTTGTTTTTAAGAGAATACAGCTTCACACCTGGCAACAAAATGAGTTTTCAGATGTGTGCATTACCAAAAGATCCAAATCTGTGTGCAACTATCTGGTCCTTAATATGTTTTAAGTTCATAATCACCTTTGTGTTACCCCAAAATAGGTACAGCACAAGTTTATAATACAAAAATAAGAAGTGAAGAAGAAAATTCCAGCAATGCCATTTATGCACCCTTAGAATACTGAAATAGCAAAAAATATTTTTTCCAAATAGTGCTTGGAAATTTTTTCTACTTCATCAAGAAAGGAAACTTTCATGTTGGACTTTAAAAAAAAAAAAAGGCTTAGCACATCCCCTGTTGAAACCAGAGGAGGGAAGCAGTTACCCAGCACCTCCTAAAGTAATCGTTACTCCTGCACACCCACACAGACCCCACCTCCTTGGTTTTGTCCAAGCTTAGTCTAATATAAAGCCTGAAGTCATTAAGTAATTCTCCTTTTAACCTATGAAGCCCTATTTAGATTTATAGTAAGAAAATTAGCTTTTGACTTTTACCCAAACCATGTTGTTTCTAGAATACACCCCCCCCCATATCCTATATGCCAATAGATAACAAATCATGTTTATCTGTTGAAATAACATCTTCCTTCATGTGTTCATGATGGGGAGGAGCATTTTGTTCTGAGGCTCTGACAGCACTTAACAGCACTCTAACACTTAGGTAGGAAGCATTTGTAGGATATCAGTGTGTGGGTAAAGCAGTTTATAAGCTATTGGCACATCAACCTTCTCTGTCTGGACACAAAACAGCTTAAATACATGCAGTTTACCACTGTATTACATTCACAGTTTCATGGACCTGGAAATTTCTCTCTTCCACTTTAACACAGATGTCACACAGCTCACCATCACAGTCTAAGTATTCATAACCTAGAAGCCACAATAAGAAAGCATGTTTTTTGACTTCTGGGGCAGGATCACTGTGCTTACTTCTCACTAAGGAAGTAATCATTAAATTACTTTGTATACTTTGTATTAGGAGCTTACAATTGCACAAACTCTCCATATTTCCTCTGGTATCAAGGGATTTATAGAATACCTGAAGAACTCATTATGCAATGCCGTAAGTACAAGATATGTCAGAAAAAAGAAAAAAGTTCGACATACACACAAGCTACACAGACACATGAACCTCTTCAAGAAGCAGTAGTCAGAACAGTAACTTAAGGTGGTGCAGAGACAGTTGACTGAAAACCACTATATATTCTGACCAAGCGTAAAGACAGGAGAGCTCTTTAAAGCTAGAGCATCTCTGCCTTAAAATACCTTTTTAGAAATGCCTCTGCCAAATATTCATAATCCAAGATTTAAGCTTTAGCTTTCAATTCACCATATAAAGAGCAACAGTGAAAAGATGACATATTACTGTGCCAGTAAACTTTTTGTTCAAACATTTCTATACAGACTGAAAAAAACCAACAACCAACCCACTCTACTGCTACGTGTCAGTAACTTCATTTATTTAGAAGCAAGCACCAAAAATACACATTTTCCATTTGATAATCACTCATACAGCTGTCAACTGATACTACTAGCTGGAGGAATCATTAGGGAAAAGTGTTATTAGTCAAACCAAATAAAAGGAAACAGTGTGCCTGAAGGAAATTACATGAGAACAGGATCAAAACAAAGTTATAAGTACAAGAGAAAAAGCAGTCTCATGGTATTTGTTTTGCCAAGTTCTAAATAGCAGGTGGTCTAGAGCAAGGCTTAACAAAGGATTTCAGAGGATACTGTAAGTTTAGGAAGTCCAGTGTCCCAAGAATAAAGAGATAACGAAGCCAGTTCTCTTACTGGGATCCCTGAAAGAGAATAGGAAAGCAGACATCTGTTTAGTGTAGCATCCTTCAGACATGTGACCACCTCAGGATAAGCCATCAGCAACATACTTAGATGCGGATGTAGACTTCTCAGCTATGTAACTACCTATCATGAGGTACTCAATACCTAGAGTTTTGCCACAGTCAAATAATGTAAACACTCACATCTGTTTTGGCTCTCCTGTTGCCGTATTTTTTCCTAAGGGATGCAATCCATAGATTACATAGTCCATAAATGGGGAAGGGGGAGGAGAAGCTATCCACATTTGGAAAAAAATAGTTGTGAATCACCTAAAAAAAAACCCCAAACCCTAAATTCTGTTCTTGGTAGACTGCAATGCATTTACCACTACTGTCCTGCCCACCTCATACCACACACTACCAACTCTGCTCACGGTGGCATTGACAAGCTAGACTACATTAACTGTGACAGTTAACAACAGGCAGCCAGGGCTCAGACCCACCGCTCTTCCCAGCCACACTGCTGTCAGCAGTCAGTGTTTAAGTAGCCTTCATCTCCATCAGTTCTGCTTGGTGGATTCTGACCTCCAGCAAACATGCTGGAGATCAGGAGTATTCACACCCTCTGCAGCAGTCTTCTGTGTTGGCTGATGTCCTTAACTGATTGCCCAAACTGGCAATTTAAGCACCAAAAAAGCCTGAAATAACTGGAGTAAACCCAGCTTCATTAAGTAAACATAAACATGGCATTAAAACTTCAGATTTTGGACAGGGGTTAGAAGAAATTATCCCACATCATGGGGGAGAAAAAGGAAAAAGAAGCTCAGCTTCACTCTTTCAGTTATGTTGAGTAACAACATTTCCTCAGTCTTAAAGAATAGTAATAGAACAGTGTTTACTTTGGGCAGAGTTTATCCAGTTCACAAAAAAGCAACCCTGCATATCTTAAGCCACAGAAAACAAACAAGGGAGAAGTCTGAAGGGGAAGTGAGTCTGCAGGGTGGGAATAATAAGGCCATCCAAGCACAAATGTGGAGAGCAAGTCTGTAATTTAGTAGGCAAGGTGTGACTGCATAAAGGATGATAACCTAAGACAGAAGGCACATTTTCTGACTGACCAGCTAAAGGAATCTAAAACACAAAAGCAACATAAAGAGCTTCTCAGCCACCCCTTCGCTTATGTGGTACCTGTTAGCGGCACTTCTGTCATGTTTTGGAAATTGCTAAACTTAAAACAGCAAGTTTTACTCATTCAGACCCTGGAGCTGGTGCAACTCTGAGATCTGGTGGTAACACATAGAGCTCTGAGTAGCTTAACACACTGTGAAATAAGTGGCAGTATTCTCGACATTCTTACTGGCTAATTGGGACATAGACCTTGCAGATGTTTTTAATCAAGGAAGAAAACCTAGGGATCCTACAGTACATACACGTGTGCTATCAGAAGAAAATGCTTTTTAAAAGGAAGTTAGGTTTTTAGTCCTTACAACTATAAGGAAAACTGTTCCTTGATGCAAGCAGATGCAGTGCTGGTTTCCTGGCACCACAAAGTTGTTCCAGTGTATCTGTGCCAGTTGTGTTTCAAGCATCAGGAAACAAATATGGCTAGTTATTTTCACTCCTTAGACAGTAGTAGAAATATAGAATTTTGGTTGTGACTCTCAGGTATACAGCAGAACAAGCAGGCTTTTAAATACTCTGAAGGTTCAAAGAACAGGGGGGTGCAGGGAATAAAAGCTCACCGGCAGAGTGACACAGCTTGACTTCTATGCTGTATGCAGTACCTTTTCCATAAGGAGATTTATTAATAACTTCATGACTAAAACTTGTAATGAACTGCAATTTGTGTGCATAGATACCTGCTTGCTTTCACTCCCCTCCTTTTATACGAGCCCTTTCCTAACTGCTGAAAATTTTTTTATTCAGGGAGAAACGGACTAGGTTTTTGGAACAAGGGGAGCAGCGAAGAAAAAGCCTAAATCCAGTGTTTGGTTTGGCTTCTCTTTTGGAAGAGCAGCTATTACAAACTTAAAATTCCATCTCTACAGCAGAGTATGACACACACAAATTTGACTTTCCCCCAACCCCCAGCAAAACCAAAATAATTTCACCAAAACCCAAAGGCATTTTCCCCCATTCCAGGCTCAGAGCTATGCATAATGGAGTAACCCTCCACTCTCTCTGCACTCCTGAGCAGAGCTATACATTTCAAGCGATAACAAGGCCAGCATTCAGAGGTTAGATATGTAACACATACATTGTCTTGCTGGGAAGTCAACAGATATGTTCTTCATCTTTTTTTAATAAAAAAATATCTCAAGTTAAGAGCAAAAGTTGTCATTTTTTTTACCAAAAAAATATTAAAAGTTATCTACAGATACCCAAGTAAGACAAAGCAGGCAAGTTTTAAGGTATCCTGCCTGCAGAACCTCAATTGCAACAAAACAAGGTGTCACCCTAACATGTTATTTAGGGTGGTTCCTCCAAATAGAAAAACCTGACAAGCAGCACATTTCAGAAGAAAAAAAAAAAAACAAACACAAAAAATCCCCACCCAAACCTTATGCTGAAGTGACAAATTTAAATGGCCAAGCTGTTCAAGTTCAAAAAGTTTTTCTCTACTGCAACATGATGTTGCACCACCCCAAAACTGAAGGTGTTTGAAGTTGTAATATATCTATATTGGACATACTATTTTAAATCGCATGCCTGTAAACACGGTTCTAGGACTCCAGCCAAATTCTTTCTGTACAGAATGGACACACAAGCCACGCTGTTTGTTCGACTGATACTCTCTCTAGTTACCACTTGTCCCTCCCTCTTCTTGTATTCACACAAGATGAGCTAACTCGGCTTCAGAAGAGCAAATCCCTGGCTATCCACCCCCAATAGTTCATTAACTGCTTGTAACATCTCCTTTCTGCTGGAATCCACAGGTACAGCATCGCTTCAGCAGCAAACGGCTCTGTTCCTTGCCCATGTTGCCCTGCCACCAAGCTGCTCTTTTGCTTCGGGGGTGAGGGGAGCATACATTGATGTATACAGTCAATTGTTAAAAATGCCAATAAGATCAAAGTTCAACTTTGTCCCCAACTCGCACCCTCCCCCCCCCCCCCCCAAAAAAAAAAAAAAATAAAATAAAAGAAACAGATGAATTTAAAACCAGTGTTGTGTTTGGAATTTATCAAATGCTAGGCTGATCCTAAATAGAGACTTATTCCCAGCTTTCCAAAGTGAAGTGGAAAACAGTCTTTTGGGTTTGGTAGATTTTCTTACATAGATATTCCAGTCATTCAGATTCTGTCCTTTTACTAGAGGATAAAGCATCTGCCTTCTATTTTCTTATGAAAATGCCATAAAGCTTTAAGTTTTCTGTGATTTTTTTGTCGAACTAAAGACTGCCTCAAAAAAGGCAAGAAAGAGAGACTTCTGTGCAGCTTTGATGCTGTGTAGAAGACATTATGTTTACTTTGAGTCAGGAAGAATGTTCTGCACCTGAAAGTCTGTACAAAGAAGAACAGGCCACCCCCCTCCTCATTCTCCATTTACATAGCTTTCAAAAGCTTTGATTAAACTTTAAATAAGTTTAAATGCTTATAAAGAGGCATCGCTTCCTTCTTCTCTCACAAAAATCAGTGCATTCTCCCAACAGCTCTTTCTGTTAGAAAGCCACCGCACTCTTCGGCAAGTGGGCAAAACCTTTGCAGCACTGTTTTCCCTCCCTTCTCCCCTCTAAGAAAAGGCAGCTAGGAATTTGAATACAGCTGGAAAGTGAACAACAGCTGTGTGTGGTTTTATGACTTTATATATCCAGACACCTAGAGCCTAATACAAAAAAGCTGTATTTAATTTAGATGCAGCATAAGCACAATTCTTCACACTCATCTGTTACAGAAAGAAGGTTTTTATCAGCTTCAATAACTTTGCCTTCGTAATGGAAATCACATGAGAAATAGAATGCAGAACTGCATTTCCATCCAGTCTGGAGTTATTTAAACAGGGGAAGAGAAGCTTTGCCAGAAAGTGACTAACAGCAGGATTTCTACCTGTATTAACAGCTGGCATTGGATGATCTGAGGAGCTCTCAGTCTCACAGGGGAAAGAAGTTCTTTTGTTAAAATGCCTCAATGATAGAGCAGACTAGCAAAGAGGTTTTCCTTTATAATGCCTGCCTAAGAATGAGTTAATCCTTGGCTTTGTGCGTACTGTTTAGTGCTATTTGGAAGGCTAGCACACCAGCTGATGGTGCCTTTGTTCTTAACTTTCAAGTAAAGGGAAAAAAATGATCTTGGAAGTAAAAGTAAGAAGAGACTGAAGTTTTCCAAGCCAATTATCTGAAGTTATCAGTGGTAGTCCTAAGAGTTTAAGATCATGTTAATGACTCATTTCAAGCAGAGCCCCAAGGACAGTTGGCCCTGGAAACACAGAACTGGAACTGCTTGTAGAGAAAGTAGGGAATAAAAATCAAGTGGCATGGGGCAAGAAAGGAAGAGAATTATTTAGGTCAGCCTTTCTGAAGAAACTGAACACCAAAGCACAACAATTTCAGATAAACCAAACAGCCTCCTAAGTGCTTTCAGCAGTCCCAGCACTGAAAGATGGTGTGGGAAATTCTGGGGAAAAATAAATGTATAATTAATTTCTATATAATTATTAATAAAAATGTAAAATTCCATTCCCTTCGATGTGTTTGGATTTTTTCGCCTCCTCTTTCTCTAGTCACACAGAAGAAAGGAACAGTTTGAATTTACAGCTTGCAAAAGGTTCAAAGTAGCATGGAGTTTACTTCAACAGAGACACAATCCCAAAAGCATATGCTATTAACCAAATAAATATTTATAGCTTGCACTTTCACAAGAATCAAAACTCTGCTACTCTTCTTGTCTCCATGGCAATTCAAAGGAAGCTTCGGAAAACGGGGGATGGGGTTTTAAACTAGTCAGGCTCTCACAAAAAAAGCCTATTTTCCAGCCCTCTCCCAGTCCTGCTCAGCATTGGTTTCCCTGGCAACCCATCGGCGGCTCAAAGCCAGCTTGTAAATGCAGCGCAAGCCTATAGCTCTTCAGCTGTTGCTTACTTGAAGATGCTTCGGGATGCTGACAACTTGTGTCTAGCACCACCGTGTTTCAAAAGAGCATGAGACAAGGCTATAGGACTAGAAGCCCCTTGCCACTACTGTCCTGCCCACCTCATAACACACATTACAGCAGTGACCTGAAGAACAAAGATTCCCAGTTGCATTAGTATGTGTAACAACTCAGCAAAACACTTGCCTGCGCAAATACCTAGATAAATTGTTGTAGAATTATTATTATATTTAAAAAACAAAGGTAGGTACCCAGTGCAAATTAGCATATTCCTCTGAAGTCAATAGTACTAGGCTGGTTTACATCAACTGTAAAAACGGCCCTGAAACACAAGAGAGTTGGTAAATAGAGGAGACAAATGACAGCCCTTGCACCCAAACCCACACAACCATTCTGGCCCACAATTTGAGATCAAGACCTCTGAAATCTCCTACAATTTTTAAGTAACTTTTTCTGGAATTGCCAGCAAAAGTAATTTGAAAAGGATAAGTACTTTCAACAAGTCATATCATGTATATATCTCTACATACATTACTTACCTAAAAAAGCCTGGAAACAAATTTAGTTTACTTTCCAACTGTATGCCAACCAGCATTAGTTACAATTCCAGTAAACACTATGTGAAACTAGAATCCCTGGTCATTCAGAACCAGTTCAAGTCATTCAAGCTCCCTCACTGTATGATCATGTTTTCTGGATGCTAAGAACATCAAGATCCTACAATTTTAATATCATTGCAAGTAAAATACATTGCTGTAGTGAAGAAGTGTCTCTTCCCATAGTTAGTCTTATTTGTTTAAGCTGGAACCAAATTTCCTGTGCATCCTCAGCCCCTTCTCAAGTTTGTAGCGATTTTTCTCTATCCCTTTTTTGATTAATTTAAGCATTTCTACTAATCGCTTTCACTGCAGAGGATAAGTGCATGTAAGCATGTATTAAGTTCTGCTTTCTAAAGGTATAGAAGTAGCTACCTAACCAGAACTGTGCATTACAAACAGATGCTAAATAGCAGGTAGGATAGCTAATTTGACCAAATATGCCCAAATGTTTCATTTTCAGGAAAGTATAATAATCTAAGCCAAGCTGGCATTATCACCTTATGACCCCCACTGAAGGCGACGATACATCTGAAATACATTCATTAAAAAACCCAAACAACTCTCTGAAGCAAATATTGACCTAGAATATATTTTTATACTGATAGACAGTGAATGTAAGAATAACTCCTTGTGGTCAGTTTTTAAAAAGGCCTTTATGCAGGTTTTCTCCCATTCAATTTTTGCTGACATCAGGATACACCGTGACTTCATTTTAGCTAGCATGTCCATTAAAAAAGTCAGTGTCTTTCAAAAAACAGTAGGATGTTTTTTAAATACAAATACTAAGCAAGAGCCTTGTGCAATGCTTTGTAAATCTAGAATTTCTGAGGAGATGTTTCCTACAAACTAGGGTGGGAGTGGTGTTTTCACTTGAGCAAATTTCCCTCAAATCATGAATTTTAGGACTGAGTCCTATTAGCAATACACAGACACAGCACTGAACTTAGCTTTTTAACTTTTTTCCTCCAGACTACAGTCCAGATTCTTTGTTCATATGAGCTGGGAACATGATGACCACTTCCCTCCTGGCCAAAACAGTTTGGTGAACCCTTCCTAATAATCCAAATGCAATTGCCAAATTAGCTCATCCCATTATCACTCACACATGATCTCTTACACTGCCAAGTCTGGTCAATAGTCTCTTCCTGCCAGAAGCCGCTAACAGTCACATTTGATGACTATTACTTTCAATCAATAGCATCATTTACAGTATGAATGCATATCTTTAGCCTTAATTCTACAGGCCTTTAATTTAGTTCTTTAATATCAAATTTTATAGGGGCACCCTCCACTCCAGCACATTTGAACAGACTGAAGCCACTCCTTTAATTCAATTAAGGCTGGTACATATCAAGAGGAGCTAGAACAAACAGAAGATGTTTTGCATGCTTAAAGGAGAAGGGTGATTAGAAGAAATCCTCCGGAAGGTAGAGCTAGGAACAATAGGTCACAGTACAACAGCTGCCAAGTTTTCATTAAAGGGGATGAAGAGGGTAAAAAAAAAAACAAAACCACAACAAACCCAACACTACAGTCTTCATCACGTTAAAAGATACACAAACAAAACAACATATGGGCATCCAGATCAGAAAACATTAGAACAACACTGGAAAGTTACACGGGAAACAGGAATAAAGATAAGAGTAACTCCATGCTTTGTTTGTTTATTTTTAAAACAAGCATAACTGTTAACTTGCCGATCATCACAGCTTCTCAACAGAAGTGATGTTAGGAGCCACATCCTCAAGAACATCTGGGTAAGGTTTGCTGATGAAACACTGCTGCTTTGCGTCAGAAGCAGGGAGTGCTCAGTACGTGAGCTAACATTCACAACTCACTGGTTTGCTGCTTCATGAAATAGGATTTGATCATCTTGTCTGCAGGTACTTAAACTAAGAAACTACCAGCTGTTTCACTTTCACAAAAATGAAACAAAGATGTCAACAATTCTGTAATGCTGTAAAACCACAACAAAAAATAATCCAAGAAACAATGATTTCTATGGAAGGCAATTAATCTTGTCAGAATTAAATAGTCAATCTAGACACAGTTCAGAGACAGAAATGATATCAGCAACATGTAAGGTAAGGCTGGGATTTTTTTTTATTATTTTTTAGAATAAACCACATGTGATTAAGGATTCAGCCCCCAGGTCGCCACCTTCTCAAGTGCAACTTAGCCCTTAAGAGTCTGGTGGTTAATATGGCTGTATCTAGACTAGTCTACAGCATGCATAAAATATAATATCATTGAAAACCACATGTTATATTTAAGATTACTTTTTAGAGTCAATAGATCAACACATTTGATGAAACCATGACTTCCAGATAGGCATATATACTGCTTTAAACTACTGTTTTGCCTACTTCTGCCCATATTCCCTTTATAACCAACTGTTCATAAGATACTGATGCTCTAGACCAGGGCTCCTCAAACTTTTTAACCAGGGGGCCGGTGCACAGATGAAGTGGCAGGCCGTCATCTGCGGCTGCTTGGTTCCCCCCCCCCCAACCCCCGGCGGGGAGGTGGGGGGGTCTGTAAATACCGGGGGCCGGACTGAGGACCCTGGGGGGCTGTATCTGGCCCGCAGGCCGTAGCTTGAGGACCCCTGATCTAGAAACTTGTGTGACACTATTATTGCTTAAACTGAAATTTCCTTTGGAAATAGGACTAAATAATACCACTTTGAAGGTGCTTGCGCTCCTTCAACTCTGGTCAACTAAACTTCAGTTTCAGGATTCCTTTCGAAGAAAGATGACTGAAGAAAAGGCCAAGGTCTATGCTGGCAAACAGATTATACAGGCAGAAACACATCAGCATAAGCAGTGCGATCACATGGAACCCAAACACTATTTTGTGTTTAGAGTTTAGCTCTAAATTCACAGAACAATAAATTTTAGTAAGAAGAGGATTTGGGCTCATCTACATATTTATTCCCACTGTTGTTGCAGGGCTAAGCTTCTTCCAGTGAGCCTGGATGGTAGAGAGCTAGCTAGCATCAGCTGAGCTATGAGTGGTCAAGAAATAAAGAAAGGGAACAAGATGGCTTGTTGTATAATACATTGCTACCAGCATTTCTCTTCTAGAAGTGGAACTCATCACCAACTAAAGTGGAAGTTCAACAGTTCTGCTGAAAGCACCTTTGTAAAGTAAGCCCATAAGCTTTTATGGTTTATTTTACAAGTGCCAGGTATTGCTTTAGGGCAGATAAGGAACAGGTTCCTTACAAGAAAAAATTAATGTGTCTTCCACAGGAAAGAGTATCCACCACAGCGCTTACAGATATGGAACTCTGCATATCAACATCTACATCTATCTTCTGCTTAAACAGTATGATTTCTTAACTAAGCCACATTTAGCCATAGAAGCTTCCTTGGATACTATCTGTCCACACAGCACACATTTTCCATCCCAAGGCAAAGGCAGCTAAAAAACATGGACTCTCTACCCTTCATTTGACAACTGACAATCTAAAGTAATCAGATTTCATACCACATTTTTACATACATGATTTCAGCAGGGCTCCATGAATTTATAAGGGATTCAACTGCAGCATATAGGTGCAGGATTGCAGCGCTAACAGCAACATGACGCAATAGATAATTTTTCTAGTTTTCAGATGAGTAGTCCAACCCCAAAACTGAAGGTGTTTGAAGTTATAATATATCTATATTGGACATACTATTTTAAATCGCATGCCTGTAAACACGGTTCTAGGACTCCAGCCAAATTCTTTCTGTACAGAATGGACACACAAGCCACGCTGTTTGTTCGACTGATACTCTCTCTAGTTACCACTTGTCCCTCCCTCTTCTTGTATTCACACAAGATGAGCTAACTCGGCTTCAGAAGAGCAAATCCCTGGCTACCCACCCCCAATAGTTCATTAACTGCTTGTAACATCTCCTTTCTGCTGGAATCCACAGGTACAGCATCGCTTCAGCAGCAAACGGCTCTGTTCCTTGCCCATGTTGCCCTGCCACCAAGCTGCTCTTTTGCTTCGGGGGTGAGGGGAGCATACATTGATGTATACAGTCAATTGTTAAAAATGCCAATAAGATCAAAGTTCAACTTTGTCCCCAACTCGCACCCTCCCCCCCCCCCCCCCCCCCCCCAACAACAACAACAAAAAAACCCACCACAGATTAATTTAAAACCAGTGTTGTGTTTGGAATTTATCAAATGCTAGGCTGATCCTAAATAGAGACTTATTCCCAGCTTTCCAAAGTGAAGTGGAAAACAGTCTTTTGGGTTTGGTAAATTTTCTTACATAGATATTCCAGTCATTCAGATTCTGTCCTTTTACCAGAGGATAAAGCAGCTGCCTGCTATTTTCTTATGAAAATGCCATAAAGCTTTAAGTTTTCTGTGATTTTTTTGTCAAACTAAAGACTGCCTCAAAAAAGGCAAGAAAAAGAGACTTCTGTGCAGCTTTGATGCTGTGTAGAAGACATTATGTTTACTTTGAGTCAGGAAGAATGTTCTGCACCTGAAAGTCTGTACATAGAAGAACAGGCCACCCCCCTCCTCATTCTCCATTTACATAGCTTTCAAAAGCTTTGATTAAACTTTAAATAAGTTTAAATGCTTATAAAGAGGCATCGCTTCCTTCTTCTCTCACAAAAATCAGTGCATTCTCCCAACAGCTCTTTCTGTTAGAAAGCCACCGCACTCTTCGGCAAGTGGGCAAAACCTTTGCAGCACTGTTTTCCCTCCCTTCTCCCCTCTAAGAAAAGGCAGCTAGGAATTTGAATACAGCTGGAAAGTGAACAGCAACTGTGTGTGCATTGTTACAGTGCTGAGGACTCAGCTAGATATAGAACTGGACCATGAATGAAATAAGAAATAGACAGACTGTGCAGTGACAGGGGAAAAATAGAGTTGAAAATAATTTTTTAGTTAGTCATTCTACATATGGTGTTTATTCCCTGATGATAAACAGCTTCCCCAGACACCTTTTATCCTCTAGGATACTATTTATTGAAAATCTTCAAAGAATGAGTGCTGCGAGTACATTGACTTCTGGAAGTACCCCATAGCCTTTTTCAACAACACTTAACATGTAGAAGGAGAATAATCATGTTTACTTTTTCTGCCTAATACATTTCAGAAGACTTCTATATTACTTGATTAAAACAGCAGTAGTTGATGTGCAGGATGTAGGTCTTATTTAAAAAAAAAAATAAAAATAAAGCAACTGACTTAAAATAAAATTATGTAAAGGCCTCTTAGACTGTATGGCAAGTAGCAAAACCATACACTAACACAACCTAAAGGGTCATTTCTTGATGTCTGAGCGTACTTCCACAGTGGATGCATCTGCTTACTTCTCCCTTACCTCTTCTGCCAGGCAGCAGCTGTGATGCTGCCAGTGAATTTGGAGTGTCTGAATTTGTTTGCTTTACTAGTCACTCCAATACTAGAACAGCATCATCTTAAAAATCTTATGAGCCCTACTACCTAGCTGTCCCAGCCCTCCCTCTTTTACATTTTCATATGCCTTGTTGCGATATTCTAATATTGAAGTATTGTTTTTCCTTTCAGGAGCCTCTCAAATGATTACGATATTCTTGTGTATCAGTGAATCACATTACACCAGGGAGGGCCATTACATTAGTGAACAGAAGGCAACAGTAGCGTTCATTGCAAGATACAAAGAATACTCAAATACTAACAAAATAAAACATTTACCTTTCAAATACTGACATTTAAATGGAAAGCTACTAAGTCCGCTTGGAGGATAAAGGCCTTTTCTGCACAAACTCTTCCAACATCTAAGCATTGCTATTAATGATCTTTTAATTGGACCTTATGTGGACATTAGAGGAGCAAGAAAGGGAAAAAACAAAAAAAAAAAAAAAGGAAAAGAAAAAGAAAAAGACAGACACACCGCTTCCCCATGCTCCAGTGAGAACCCTGTGATACATGTTTGTTCTTTAAAGAAAAGTGGGAGGGTGGACAAAGCCAAAAACCCCCCAAAAAACAAGCCCACAAAACACAAGAAAAGAACTTAACCCAGCAACATTTATCATGTATTTTTGTTTCTGAACAGTGCTAAACAGATACCAGTCATGTCTTCCTTTGATATTCTACTACTGCAGTTTTAGAAATAATCATCCTCTATTTAATTATTCCTACAGTTAGGAGTTGCAAACATCTGCAACAAGCTGGAGTTGTTTATGTGCAGGACAAAGTACTGATTAGTTATCTTTACAGTCTCAAGCAACAAAATATATGCATTTATCTGTTAGAAGTCACATTAAAATTTATACTATTTTCCAAATCTTGACATGTAACATCTTAATTGGCAAAAGATCATATTAAAATTTGTTTAATTCAGCAGCAGCATTTAAAGAGTCTTCAGTCATGTTGCATTTATTACAGAAAGCATATATTTCTGCTTAGAATTAACTTGCGCAACTTAGGAGTTAATTCTTGATGTCTGAGCATACTTCCACAATGGATGCATCTGCTTACTTCTCCCTTACCTCCTCTGCTAGGCAGTAACTGTGATGCTAGTCACTCCAATACTACAGACCTTACATATAGCATGGATCAGCTAAGTACTTTATTCTCAGCAGGGCCTGACTTTCCCTCAATCTACACTTTAAAAATATTCAGGCCGTCAACCAAACTCAACACCTTAACAGCTGTGTGGCATAAAAACGGTGGCACACAATGCCCCAGCTGATGCCACTGAGCAAAACCTCAAGCCAGAGCAGCAGGGGCTCTCAGCCAGCAGCCCCCCCCCAGGGCTTGGCACACCAAAGCTGTCACTTCTTGTCCCCAGCCACTGTGCCGTCTCAGAGTTTTCTGTATTCAAGCAGGGAAGCAGCCTCCACAAACACAGAAGTATAGCTCTTCATTATTAAATATACAGGACAGCTTGCTTGAATCCCGGTTTCAGAACTGCTCACCACCACCAGTTTGTATCAAAGCTGCAGCACAGCCCTGCCACACTCCCGAATTCCCAGTAAATCTGGCACAACTTTACATAAAACGAGCTACAAACAACAAGCCAGGAGTTTAAGAGAAAATGTCTCACCTTTGTGGTTGTAGCCTAAACACTAAAGAAGAGGCAGAAAATCATTTAAGTGGTCCAATAATCAAAGGGTAAAGAACCAATATTTACTTTTTAAGATTATTTTATAGAATCAGGGTAACAGAGCACAAAAGCTAGCCATAACATGCACCTAAACACACCTACACATTCTACAGATGCCACTCCAGATGATGCATTTTTATTCATTTTTACCTGTACAGCTACTAGAAGGCTTCACTCAAGAACCAGGGCCTCCTAGAAGTAAGTACTGTCTATACATTCAAATAGTAAACTGCTGTCTAATGAACATAGTATGTATTCAAAGTCTGGTTTTCTGCATATTTGTTTCCTCATATGTTTACAAGTATGCCAAGCGCAAACACTTCTTCAACTCTAACCCAGCTCTAGCCAACATACACAAGTCCTTAGCACACCACCCCCAAGAATTTTTCCCAGTTCTTACTGAGCACTTTCTACACACTGAGATCAAATACATAAACTTTTTGGTTTCTTTATTATGCTAATCTGAGCAAAAGTCACTTGTCAATAATGCATGTTCCATCACTTACTATGCTAGCAGTTTGTGAACAGCAGATATAGCCTCTATTGTTAACATTACCTGGTACCAAAACAACCCTATGATACATCACTTTCCACCCAGATGATAGTATGTTTTGTTTCCCTTTGAGTCTGATCCAGTGGTTTGGATGGGCTTGAGAGCATGTTCAACCCTGAAGAAGTTAATCCAAACAGAAGCTATGTAAATATATCTATTGAGACTTCACACCTGTAGAGTTTGTTCTTTCCAGATCAAGTCTACCCATTTCTTACTTTTTTAAATTACCAGGATCAAATTGTAGCTATTTCAATGCAAGTTTGATCTTCTCATCTCTTACTGAAAATTGCTGTTTTGAATTTGTAAAAAGCAAGCATTCAAAAAGGCTTATTACCAGATCTTTCTGTCATGTTTTCCCCTGCAAATAATCTTTAAGAGAAACTGGATGCCTGCTTTAATTACTATTAACCAGGAGGGGTTACAGACTTGCTAGTGGTTCAACAACTACTGCTGTTGTATTACTTGCTGTTGTTCAGAAATAGCTATTTTCCCCTTCCTCCTTTCCAAAAGCTCCTTCATCTCCCAGTATATGTTAGAAACTGACAAGTGAACAGGACCAGATGTTCAGCTGCCAAGCTCACCTTCTGCCTGGTTTAAGAAATTTTATATAAGCATTTGAGTGCTCAATGATGTACTGCGAGCATAGAGGTGGCATAAATCACTGGAACCCTCCAGAAAAAAATAAAAGTGGCTTTGGAAATGCAGGTGAGTACAAGTACTGGCAATCATCCAAGTGCTCCTCCAGCCTCATTTGCTGTCTCATTCTTAGAATTATACATATTCATCGCCCTAAAAAATCCCAGCATTTAGATGAAGGAAACAAATCGTTTGTCTTGATTACAAGGCACCATAATATTTGCTTTAAGCTTCCTGTGGTGGAATTACAGCACAATCATGTACAAGCTTTGAGGAAGACACAACCAGCTTTTCTGCAGAAATGTTTTGTTAAAACTGGTAGCTCTTTGAAAAGTACTTGGGATGGGAAAAGACATGCCAGAAAGTAAAGGTGTAACAAAGCTAGCTTTACAAAACTGGGGTGTGTGGAGGGGAGAAGATCAGAATTAATTACTGGCAAATTAATTGCCTTTCAGCTTCCACATGTCATTTCCTTCAGCTTCCATTAAAGTGCTCAACTCATTGTAAATTAGCCACTAAACTAGGAAGTAAGAACTTGTAAAACATCTGTTTTCCCATAAGTATGCAATAGTGCTACAAAATTATCACAGGAGAAAAAAATCCTCATCCAGCCAAACAAGAAAAAAACAGCAATAAGATATTTATTCTATACATCCATGGGGACACTATATTAAGCATTTATTTTTTTTTTTTGCTTGATATCATTGTGTAACTTCAAGGGAACCTTAATTTAGCCATTCCATATGGCCCTGACAAATAGTCTGCAGTGACAAGTACAAATCTCTGCCTTGTGCTTCAATTGTTCTGATGCACAAGGTACTTATATTGCAATGTGGACACTTCTGGCTGTGTGAACACTTCTTAGCAATCTTCTTTTATGTCAGCATGTACACTGGAGTCACCTCTAGCATTGCTATGGGAAAATATAACACTAAGACTTACTTTGAGAAAACTATTCCTATAAGAGGTCGCCAGCTGCAGGGAACCAATGATAAACAGACTGTCTCCAGAAGTGCTCCAACAGAAAGGTGACATTTTGAGTGTTGATAGACTGTAAGTAGATCATCCCATATGTAAACTTTTAAATCCCAATTTCAGAATGAAATTACTAGTTTTGCTCCTGCCCCTCCAAAATCACTGACAGTCCAAACCTACACCCCACCCCTCACAACAGGGAAACTTGCTTACTGCTGCTGCAGAAGATTCACATGCATGTCACTATCCATCTTCAGTGAAAAATATCACTACTACTTACTCATGTGAAATGATGAGAAAACTGGACTTTAATATAGTTGTACAAGAAGATTCTCCCATACTTAAGAAGAGGAATTCTTGCTTGTGACCACCAGCACTTGAGAAGAAGCTAAAGCACTTGTGGCATGCTTTGAGGAAGGACAGAAGCCTTCTCTAACATTTTTAGCTCACTTTTTTAAAAACAGGTCTGCATACACCCCCAGTAATATTTGGGATTAGTCAGCAGACACAGACAAGTAAGAGCTCTAGGTCATGAAAGAGGTTCACACGTTTTCAGCTAAAGAGAAAAGGTGAAGTCAAAATTCAACTACTTGCAAGTTCTTACTTAATCATTTGTGATGGCAGTTTCTGCAGCAGAACCTGGCAGCTACTGTGCTGCTGCCAAGGTAGCCTGCACTGGGAAATACAGGTATAATACAGGAAACAATCACAAAAATATCTGTGTGCAATTCAGTTAAATAGCCAGTAAGAGCATTGCATCCAGGCTCAATTAGATCTGCTAATCACAGTGGCAGTTTTAACTCTCATTATTAATGCCAGATGACCTATGGCACTCACAGTTACCAGAAATACATGCCCTATGACTTCAACAAAGAATTGTTGCAACGTTAAAGCTGAGAAAACAGGACCTTGGAGGCCAAGCGACAGCAAAAGAAAGTCCTCCTCTTGCATATATCCAACCTTAAGCAGAAGAAAACAAGAGGAATTGCAATTGTACCTGAAAATGTCACCTCAAGACATTTCCTGTCTCCTGTATGCAGTGAGGGAAGACAGTCACCCTATTATTCTATTTTTTTTTTTTTTTGTACATCCAATAGCAGGCTGTGGGGCCAGTAATGTGAACTAAGGATACTGCAGGGTCAGCCAAGGACCAGCTCTCTCTGCTTCCTCTCTGTAGGGAGGGGAGAGAGAGGAGAGGGAAACAAAGCCTTTACCACAGAACAGCATTGCTTCTGGCTGAGACCTCTCAGAAACAGAGCACCCCTTCCAAGTAGCATGCCTGGGTATCGTGACTTTCTCCAGTGCAGCAAAGGCCATGATTTCTGAGAAATATGCCAATAACTCACAGCCAAAATTTCTTTCGAGTCCTGAAGATCTAAGCAGGATGGTGAAATTGTGAAGGTTATAACATAAGCTAGAGAGAAGCACGCCTCCCTTTTAAAAATTGGAAGGTCTTCCTACCAGTTCCTCAATTTTCATCCATTTTAGAAGCATTCGGGTATTTTGGGCAGTGTTGCCACAGTCATAAACAAAAATAGTTAGGCTGAACATTAGAAACAAGCATTGTTTTTCTGTAGTTAATTTTCATTGATTTGTTTATATTTAAGAAGCTTGCTCTCATCTCACAGCCTGTGTTATGGTGTCTAAGAGTCCATGCACATTGGTAGACCACTACCAGTCTATAGCGAAGAAATACTGCTGGTCAGCTAAAACAGCAAGAGAAGAAACCCTCCTTTGACGTTCCTCCCCACACACCCCACCCCTGGTTCTTCTCCAAAAAAAGCACTCTGATTTATACTACTATGCTGTACAGATATTACTAGAGAAGTATGACGTCTTACAAATCTAAGAAATCCTGTCTCACTTGAATGTGGACTTTGATTTAGAAATCAGAGTACCCCTACCAAGTTAATCCAGCAAACAAAGGTTCAACAGAAGACTGGGGGTTGACAATATTCTCAATTTTGGGGGTTGACAATATTCTCAGTTTTGAGTACATCAGTCGTGTATCACTTATAATCAGGAAAGCATGGTTTAAAGACTTCCACTGTCAATTCCTATAGCCAATGCAGTCATGCTTTACAATTTTTTGTCAGGGGTGGGGGGGGAAGACACCAAAGTGTGGGGTTTTTTTTGTCTAGAACCTCTGTATCTGACCAAAAAGATTCCTGAACACTAAGGAGTGTTTATTTTAAAGCCAAAAATAAACAAACTCACTCTCACCTTACTTATTGCTCAAACTACCCCAGGGAGCTCTATCAAATGTTTATGTAAGACTACTATTTATTGCCTCTGCATTGCCCTCACATAGACACATTGTACTGGATTTGCTTCCAGCATCACCAGCTGAAATTTAATTTCTAATGTACACTACTGCAAGAAAAACCACACCTACAAGCTTCAGAAAAAGACCAGTTCATCAGTATTGTCTCCTCCAGAGTAGCCATGATGATTAATAACAATCATTTCTATATATTTTCTAACGGTCTTGCCAATGGAACTCACAAGTCCTACCCTGTAGCACCTTTTAAAACTTTCCAGATAACATCCAGATAACAGTTTCAGGAGCTCACACTGACAGAATATGATTGAAGACCTTCAACTCCCTTACTTTCCCCTAAATCAAAGGTGAAACAGAAGCTTCAACTCAGACAAACCACTATTTCTGTGATTCATTAATACTTCTTAGTAGGTTCTCACTGAAAAGCAATCCAAACCTCATCTACCTCAGCACTGTTCCTGGTATGTTGATGTCCTGTGACCAACTTACACAGTTTCTGCATCTGAACTACCAAGGAAGTTCTCTACGCCTGCTCCACAATATAATACATACTTCAGGTATCCATCACTACTTTCTTTTCCTCATAAGTTTCTGCCCGTTCCCCACTGCCTCCAGAGCACGTGAGTGCCACATAGGAGAACATTCAGCCCATATGTCTGACTTGGACGCCAGTATTACTCAGTCTTACTGTTCACACGAACATACATCAGCCACAGGAGCAGCAGCTGACTCCTGAAGGCCTGGATTTCCTCTGGTTCACACAAACAATCAGCACTTACACACCCACCTACAGTTTCTTCAGGCAACAACTTCTTATCAGCACCTTGCGGGTAAACTTTCTCCCCACCTGGTGTTTCTTGGGAATTGGGACAGGAAAAGGAAAAAAAAACCCAAACAAACCGAGTCTGACAACAATGTAGGCACCACACTTTGATGCACTGTACTGCTTCCAAACCACTCTTGATCTTTTCCTTACTAGCCAAAGCCAGTACTACCAACAGGCACAACTAACCAGAAGGCTGAGCACCCTGAACACACTGAAACCTGCTACCAAAAAACCCCACAGCAGCCTCGTCTGCTTAGATATACCCATGCAATTAACAGCAAATGAAGAGAAAACATCAAAGAAAATAATTTTTATTTACTATATGGAAGTATGCACTAGCTGCTCATCTAACAGCCCCAAATCTCCACAAGCCCTAGTAGGAGTAAAGAGAGAGGAAAAGGAAAATAAAAACTGCCATCAAACCAAAGACCTAACAGGCACAGGTCGCTTCAAGTCTCTCCTTGACAGTGCTCATCCCTCCTCTACAAAAAAGGAGTTACCACACACACAAGCTTCTGTTAGGTGAGAAAGAATGAAAGACAAACTACAAAATATACCCAGCATCAGCACCATGGATGTCCCACGCCCACAATGGGTTGACAACCTGTCCCAGGCTGATCCCAGTGCTCACTTCATTGCAAGGCTATGCTACATAATTATTTTTAAAACATTACTTCCGTGTACATCCTCTTTCCCTAAAACACCAGCAAAACACAAGCAGCGCACCACCGGAGCACAGCAAGACGTGAACTGAAAGTCACAGCCTTCTCACATGATGGGCACTGTTAATACTGTAGTATGTGATTTTGTTAATGCAGTAATTCACTGCTTCTTCACAGGTATGTGGCCACACGATCTAGTTTGGGTGGTGGGTTTTTTTTTCTTATTTCATGTATTTTCTGGGTGGGGCAGCTTCTGCCAACTTATTTTACCACCACCACCCGTTTTGTTTTTAACGACTTAGACAATAGGACCATAAAAAAAATTGAAAACATAAGTCTGTTCTGGAGCTGCAACATCCAGTGCTGGCAACAGAAAACGCGCTCCCGTCACATGCTCATTCATCTTGTAAAGGCCCCCAGAAAAGCCAAACTAAGCAGCCCGCATCCCAAAGTTTGCATCACTGCAGAAAGCCGCTGGCTGGCGCTGACACAGGCCTGGCTGAAACAGGTTACATCTGTGCGAAAGCAGGAGACACATGGAAACCATCAGCGCACACTCGCTCCCCGGCCGCCGCGGCGAACGCGCCCGCTGTTATTTCGCTGCTGGAGGCGCGACCCGGCTCCGGGGGCGAGGAGGGGCAGCGCCGTCCCGCCGCGGCTGCTCTCGCCTCCGCCCCGGGGCGCCCCGGGCCGGGCAGCGCCGCCGTGGGGGCGGCTCTCGGCGGGGCAGGGCCCGGGCGGCGGCCGGGGAAGGGGTCGGGCACCCCCGGGCGGAGCCCTCCCCGCTCCGTACGCGGACGCGCACTTCGAGGGGACCGGCCGCCGCGGGCGGGGCGCTCCCGGGGGAGCGGGACGCGATAGCCCCAGCGCCGGCTCCGAGGGGAAGGGGCGCGACCACTTACAGCTCAGGACCCCCAAGTAGCCGAGGAGCAGCAGGCGGAGGCTGCGGCTCGCCATCTTCCCGTCAGCGGCCGCTCCCCACCGGCGGCAGCGGTTAATAACCGCCGGGTGATGCCGGCGGGGCGTGAGGCGCGGCGGGGGGGCGGCCCGGTCCGGCCTCGCCTCGGCCCGGGGGAACGGGGCGGCGCCTGGCGGGCCGGGGGCGGCCGTGAGGCAGGTGCGGCGGCGGGGGCGCAACGCCCGCACCCGCTGGGCTCTGCCGCCGGGCTCTGCCTCCGCCCCGCAACTTTCCACGCGGCCCGAGGAGGCGCCTCGCCTCGCAGGGGCACCGGGAGCCGCGGGGCTGCGCCCTGTCCCGCCCGCCCCGGGGCGGCCCTGCCCGGGGCCGCGGCCGGCAGCTCCCCCGCCCCAGGCGGCGCCCCGCTCCCCCCTCGGCCCGCGCCGGTGCGCGGTGCAGCAGCTCCCCCCGCCCGCGAGTTGTTCGTTCGTAAACCACGCGCTCTTCGCAAGCTCAAGGACATTTGTTGCGGCAGAATAAACTTTCCATTACGGAAAGCTCAGGCTTCTCGAAGGCGGCCGTGGTCCTTGGGGGCACGTTTCCCCAGGTCAGACCCACCTGGGGTAGAGTGGGGGGGCGGGAATAACGGGGTGAAATCCCGAACCAGAAAACCCCGATGTTGCGGGTGGAAAGCGCAGCGCGAGAGTGAGGCGCCGCCCGGAGCTGCAGACCCCGGCCCAAGCCTGGGTGAGCCCCCGGGCAAGACCCCCGGCGGGCAGGGCACAGCCGCCAGCCAGCGGAGCCCCCACTGCACCGAGACCTTCACAACCCTTTTTACTGTCACTTTACACCAGCCTGGGAGACGCTGGGTTAAATATGCAGGAGTTGTCATGGCTCTTTAAATTTATGAATCAAGGAAAATTACTCATCGTGACTGTAAATAGTGCATCTGAGTAGTTTCTGATGGCATCTTAAAAATACATTACCACTGGTGTGATACGGTTCTATATCAAGAAAAAGATCTGAAGTATTTCTTTGATAATCAGAGCAGCAACACTTGGCTGTATTTTTTTAGACTGTAGCAAAATGAGAAAAGATTATTTATAAATAAAATCTCCAACAACTATTTTAAAGAAGACCAAAGAAGTGGGATGCCACGATGCCTCTCATGTCAAAATCTTCTTAGCTTATTTTTCACATGCAAAAATGTATATAGAATACAGTAATATTTCTTCAAAAAATACACATATATATGTGTCCAGTATATATTACCAGTGTAATGGCAACATGTATTAAATAAAATCGGAACTATTCCTCAGGCAACTGAAAGGTTCTTTATTTTGCCTGGCATGGCACATGGTAACTTTAAGCATATACAAAGTTTCCATGATTTCAGTAGGACTGCTTTAATGTTTAAAGCCCTCTGGTGATAGAAACATCGTCCTGATACAAAATCTAAATACCTGGGTGGAGCCTAGTGGAAAAGAGTGTGTGTGTGTGTGTGTGTGTGTGTGTGTGTGTGTGTAATGTTGCAAAATGACAGTATGGAATTAAATTAAGGGATAGCTCATAGAATGGCTATTAAAGCTGATGTGATGACAAGGAATCGATGAGGGGAATGAAGAGAGTAATCGTGAGAAGAAGGTATCGCAATTAGACGATGAGATGAAGTTCAGACTAACCAGCACAGTAGCCTTTCCGCTGCAGTAAACATCCAGTTATAATTGCCCAAATAGAGTTACATGAGACTTATACCACAGTAAATCCAGTTAAATGCATTGGGTTTATATAAACATGAGGTCAGAGTCAAGCACCGTCCATCCATCCATCTGTCCCCCATTCACTGTTTTGTTTCTCTTGCAAGTGAAGCAAATACCCAGTGTGCAGGGTTGTCTCCCCCACATTTCTCTGACTTTTTCTAGTACAGTTTCACAGTACTTGCACAGTTTGTTTACATTCCCCTCTTTTATTTCAGCAATGACTAGATAGTGGTTTCTCTGCTTGCTTTATAAAACTGCAGGAAAAAAACCAGCAATTAAATGTGAGTATTCTGAATGCATTTACAGAATTATTGGAAAAGTGGTTGGTTGTAATGCTCATAGTTCATTTTGTTTCTCTACTTTTTCTGTATGTACTTTGCTGAGGAAGGTTATTCTTAAAAATACTGTCAAGTACTTTGTTAGAAGAGCACAAGACTTCTATCTGTACATTTAATCTTTTAAAATTAAAGGTAGCAAAAATATTTTCATTAAACAGCACATAGAGCCCAACATGGAAGAATATGTTTGAGATGCTCAGTGTAACAGTTATTCTTGGAGAGTTTTCCATAGAAACTCCTTTTTAGAATAATAAAAAGTCTAAAATTAACATCTGCACACAGAATGCCGGTCAAGAATAGCTATCATATTTTGCAATAACTATCTTAGTCAAGTTCTTTGTATAGAAAAGCCTTTAAGAATTGTGTGGAAGTGCAATATGATTTCAAGACTTGCATACTTCTTAATGATCTCAGCAATTCATAAACCAAAAGATTACCCTTATTTCATTAGATGATATTTTAGATAAATCTACATTCTTACATTGCAATGGAATTCTTTCTCCTTTCAATGAAACTTTCTGTTGCAAATGTAGAGTGCTGATGATAAAATCTGTTATAACAACACAAGTTTACCTCTTTCACTGTGGTACCATCACTGTCAAAGATCTCCGTGAAAAAAACACAAGAACAGTTTTGAAAAATAATTTGCAAAAATTCTGTGAAACACTATAAGCCAAACCTCTGAATCTTTACTTTGGGAATGTTTCATTTTTTCTTAGCTATAGAATGATAAAAACGAATACGAGAAATTAATATATATTAAGAAAATACTCTTTTTGGTGATTGAAAATAAAATAGCTTTTATTTTGCAGGAGGAAAAAACCAAAATCACTCTAGATTCATTTTTCTGCACCTTGTATGCTGATTTCTACAATAACTTTGAGGTATAATAATAATGAATAATGAGGTATAATAATAAAAAAAAGTACAAGTTAGAACTACTAAATTTAGTTACAAAGGTGTTGCGATGTAAACACTTGAACATATTACAGGTAGGTAAGAGAGGAAGATGAGTATGATTCCTTTTCAGAAAAACATGCATAGGATAGGGGGAAAAGTAGTGCACTACAAGAAGAGAACTGGTTCTTCAATTAACACTTAGAAAAGGAAGATGTTAATTCCTATGTAATCACCCATCTGCCATGGCTTGCACATACCAAACTAGAAGACGGTCATGGGGGAGCTAATGAATGTTCATCCTTTGCTGCCATTAAAAACAAAGCAAAGTTTTATGAAAGGCAATGCTTCTCTACTATATCCGATTCAGGCATAAACCTGATGTACCTCAAATTTACTCACTGAATTTAAGTAGATCAAGTAGCGTAACCCTAATTTCATGTAATCAAGTACATATTTTCTATTGTGTTGATAAGCAGGTAGTATGGATGTGTGATGATCTGAGTAGCTCATCTCTGGTGTGTAGAGTGAAACATCAGTGAAAGCATGGAAGACCAGAGTTCTGCACTGCCTTTTCCTTTTCTTCCCGTGCTTTCCCAAGTTCATTGTTGCTTAAACTTTTTAGTCTCTTAGTTGGTCTGTAATAGCAGGTAGCCCAGCAAGGCTGCTGCTAACTGTGCTTGTTTATGATGAGAGGAGCAAGGGGGAAGATTTAGAATCTGGAGCCACTGATGAAGAAACTAAAAGACACAGGAAAAAAGCACTAACGTGCATAAGCATACTTGTATCTTTATTTATACGGAGAGTTGGAAGGCTGATTGTTATTGGAATTTACATTGTTCAGGTTTTGATCAAGAAGACATCTTTAAATATTTTTCCATATTTAGAGAATAAACAGTTTGTTTCATATTTCTAAAAAGAAAAATGTTACATTTGAGGTGGTTAGAGATGTCATTTGAGACTTGGTGCCATAGCCTGTGGGTTAAATCTCTGTACACATCTTTTTTCCAAGCACACTGAATTATTGTCATAATTATTTGTTCTAGTAAGTGATGAAGACAGGAGCACATAGCTGTAAAGTGATGGTTCTGGTGTGATTCTGGGCATGGTAATAGGACAAGTTGATGGAAATCTGAAAACTGCTAAACCAGATCTGTTTTAATTAACTAGTATAATCACCAAAATGCATATTACATGCTCTGTGTCACAAATCTTTTTTCTGAAACTCATTGATTGATGTGCTATGTATTTTTTGTTGTGCCCAGACCACTAACCTGTAGTACACTGAATCTATCAACCTGAAAGCCTTGCTCGTTAGTGTGAAGAATTATCAGTAGCCATGTGTAAGTGTGTGGAGAAGCTGGTATCTACAGTTTAAGGGATCATTTTTTTCTCTTGCAATTTTAACTATAGTCACACCTAGCTTTTTATAATGTTCTAGGGTATTGCTTTAAAGGCTATCCACTCCCCTAATTATAGTAGGCCTTGTGTCCTTCCTACTTCTGTGGCATCTTGATTTTTTTGTGTGTGTGTGTTTTTTTTTTGTTTGTTTTTATTGCTTCATATTAGTTAACTCCTGCTTGGGAAAAAAAAATCTGATTTAGCTAGCAGATTATCTGCTTGTTTTCTACTTTGAAACTGAAAGTTGTGAGCATATATTTAGAGTAGTGAGTATAGATTTGAAAAAAAGAAACAAAAAATATTTTCAGATATCATTTTTTTCCCCTCAAGCTGTAGCTTGTGGCTATTTAAAGATAGAGTATGCCATAGATTAGTTGTCTTGCTATAATGAAATGGACTAGAGCACTGTGATAGAACACTGTATCTCAATTGGACTGTTAAAGTATTTCATATCTAACATGTCAGCCAACCTTGAACCAGGAAAGCCACAAACATGAGGGTAGAATGAGATGAAAGTAATACCAATTACCTGTTTTCAGTAGCTTTTCTCTGTAAATTCCTCACTCCCCACTGCCATTTTCTGGAACATCTTGTATAATTTTATCTTTGATTTAAAAAGTATATTATTAATGGTATTTCTTTTCAACTGAACTTGCAGGACCACTGACACTGAGTAGACAGCTCAGTAGCAATCAAAGGTGTAGAAGATTTATAGAGGAATGAAGGCAGGTTAATTAGCATCGATAATATACAGCTGTGGGCTGGCTTCAGGGGCGGTGGGTTGGCTGATGTGGTTAACATGCAGCTGTGGCTGGTTCCTGCTAAGTAGTTAAATAGCTCTAAGGGGTATGAAAGAGGAGGATCAGATAAGGGAAGACCCAGAAGAAGCAGGTAGAAGAGAGAGTGTACCCCAAATGTAGGAGAAATAAGGACAGGCCCTGGGAGAAGAAAGGAGCATGGATGAGGAGAGGTTGGCTGGAAGAGGAGCCTGGAGAAGGAAGCCTGTGGGTGCAGCAAAGGCAGGAAGCAGGGTGGACTGGCCTAAAGAGGATGAAGAGACAGCATGGACAGCAAATGAACTTTTGAAACCTTGTGTGGGGATGGGTGGTTGTGCTAGGGCAAGGTGTGGGAGCTATTTATTGAAGGTAACCTGGTATGTGATGGTAAAAGCCTTGTTGCAGCTGGCTAGTTTAGCTAGTGCTGCAACACAAAGGTATATTTCTAAAAAAGAACCACCATACTGGATGGCACTGTAAGATGCTTCTTGATTTAGCCTAAGCAATAATGTGTTAGCCAAGATGCTGATGGTGGTAGATTGAGTTTTGCTGCAGTGCTTAAAATGCTTTGCTGCTCCATAGTGGCATGAAGAATAAAGCTCCTAGGATGTACTTACATGCCACACTGTCTTCCAAGGCAATTGCTGCCACTTCACTTGTGGACAGAAAAGAGTGTACAAAGCTGTACTTTAAGCCAGGTCACTGAAACAATGTAAATAAAACATAATCTTTCAGCAATACTGATCCTGCTGTTTGAATCACTTCCGTGATCTTGTATTCTGCATCTTGTACAGTGCTGCTACAGTTGCCTATCTAGAGGGTAAGCAGGGAGAAACAGTTGAGGACGGCAAAGGGAGGGGCAGGAATTTTTAAGCCAGTTTTGCTTTTGAAGCAGTCTGTAAGTGAGCTCAGAGCTGGTTTTGGGACCATGAGAGCGATAAACCATCATGATGGTTATTTATGCATACTGTTGGGCCACGTACAGTGGCATAAGAGCAATTAGGGGGTTCCTGTTGACTCATAGGACCACCTTTCTTTTTCTGCCCATTATAAAATAACATCCATGGTTTTCCTGAAAGTCAGAGAGCTTTATGAAGAATGATACTTTGTAATTAATCTTGGGCAGTTTTGTTACCCATCTCTTCTCCACACCACAAACATGCACAGTGTTGTGACATGCTAAAAGCCACTGCACTTTAGCCAAACCAGAGTACTTCTCAGTTGGAAAGCTGCTTTTGGCTGTTTTTTGGTTTTGGTTGTGGGTTTTTTTTTTTGTTTGTTTTGCATGGAGGGCTCAACAGCTGAGGGACTGCAACAGGCCTGTAGGTCCTGCCTCATGCTGCTGATGGGGGGCACGTTTGGCAGCTGAGAGTAATCCCCAGCTGGCCCTTGGCTCAAGCTGTGAGGTTTGAGTGGACCCAGGTGTTTTCACTCTTTCACAGGAACCTCAAGTAAATATACTGTGGTAAACAGAGAAATATTACAGTTGTGAGCCAGCATGAACTGAAAATAAGTTTGAAGACTAGAAGTTTTTAATTAAATCCAAATCTATGCTAATGTTGTTTCTCTTTTCTGCTTTTGTCCAGGGACTGTAGAGATGCCAGCTGAACCCTGCGTGACGTTTCCAGCAGCTTTGGATGTCTTTTGATATCCACTGGGGGGTAAAGCTTTGCACTGTCGCTCTGTTAGCCAAGGGTTACCAAAAGACAGAGGGCTACAACCATACTCCTCCTGTACTGTTCAGTGTGTCACAAGTCCTAGATGGCTTTTTATCTGCATTGTACTTCCAGAGCAATACCAAGTAGAAAGAGGGACCAGATAGTCTGCCACCATTTTTTCTCAAGATCAAGCTAAAAAAAAAAGTTGCAAATACTTGTACAAAAGAAGACGTTGACATTAGAAAGTGGCAATTTAAAAATGAGATGCATATAATAAAGTGTGGTGTTATCAAACAGATTTTATTCCTGTCGTTTAAGACTTCCTTAGAGTGACAGAATAGGGCTTGTTTCTGTCTTTCATTCTCTGAACAGTCTGAATTTATCTCCTCAGAGTAAAAATGTCCTTTTTATACCGTACATTGTGAACTTTGTTTTGTTTGGGTTTTTTCTTACTGTTCACAGCAAAGTGATAATGTGATGTGATCATTGACTGCATATGATTCTTTAAGCCATAGAACCAAAAGTTAATAGAAGAAACAGTGTAGTTGAGCTATAATGACATAATAACAACATTTTTCTGTTTCCTCAGGACCTTTCACTTCAAGGCTATAAACTGTTCTACACACAAGTATGTAGCCTACAGTAAGCTTGGTGCACTAAAAGATAACTTGTATTTATCTTATTTTAAAAAATGAGGAAGGAGGATGATTGATTTACTGAAATTATTAATCTATCAAGTAATATAATGAAGAGCATGAATAACTACCATACTCACACACATGGTTTTCTGGATGAGAGCCCGGGTGAGTAGGGAAGCCAGTGCTGGGTACTGAACCAAGAGGAGCCAGCTGTCCCGCTGCTCCACAGATGTGTTTCCACAGTGGAAAATTCTGTCTGTTACTGGTCCTTGCCAGTATTAACAGTTTTTTCACTTTTTTTTTTTAATGCTGATTTTAATTACATCATTTAGCTCTTAATAGTGCTAAATCAGTTGGCGTTCTTGATGGCTGCTGTTGTATCTTGGCCAAATGGGGATTGGGTTGAAGACCACCATCAGCTGAATTGTAAAGCATCAAAACAAACATCTATTTCGCAAATTTTAATACATTTTAATGTAAAATACAGTTTTCCTTCATAGGGAGTGGCTAGTTTCTTCTTGGTTTCAAGCTTTTGGGGAGGAAGGGCAGTAGAGAGGTGTAGGGGGTTGACCCTTGCTGGATGCCAGGTGCTCACTAAAGCTGCTCTACCACTTCCCCTTCTTAGCTGGGCAGGGGAGAGAAAATAAAACAAAAGGCTCATGCATTGAGATAAGAGCATGGAATCACTCAGCAATTACTGTCACAGGTAAAACAGTCTCATCTTGGGGAAATTAGTTTATTACCAATCAGATCAGAGTAGGGTAATGAGAAATAAAACCAAATCTTAAAACACCTTCATACCATCCTCCTTTCTTCATGAGCTCACCTTCACTCCTGATTATTTCTTCCTGCTGAGCAATGCAAGGGAACAGGGAATGGGAGTTGTGATCAGTTCATCACACGTTGCCTCTGGTGTTCCTTCTTCCTCATTCTATTCCCCTGCTCCACTGTGGGGTCTCTCCCATGGGAGACGGTCCTCTGTGAACTTCTCCAATGTGAGTCCTTTCCACAGGCTGTAGTTCTTCACACATTGCTCCAGTGTGGGTCCCTTCTGTGGGACAGAGTTCTTCAGGAACAGACTGTTCCAGTGTGGGTTCCCCATGGGGTCACAAGCCCTGTCAGCAAACCTGCTCCAGCCTGGGCTGCTCTTTCCATGGGTCCACGGGCCCTTCCAGGTGCCTGCTCCATCACAGGCTTCCCACCAGGTCACAGCCTCCTTCAGGCACATCCACCAGCTCTGGTGTGGGATCCTCCATGGGCTGCAGGTGGATATCTGCTCCACTGTTCACCTCCATGGGCTGCAGGGGCACAGCCTGACTCACCGTGGGCTTCACCATGGGCTGCAGGGGAATCTCTGCTCTGGTGCCTGGAGCACCCCCTGCCCTCCTTTTCAGTGGCCTTGGTGTCTGCGGAGCTGTTACTCTCTCAGTCTCGCTCTTCTCCTCTGCTGTAGTTCTTCTGCCATTCCCATCCCCCTTGTTAAACAAGTTATCCCAGAGGTGCTTCCACCATCACTGACTGGCTTGGCCTTGACCAGCAGCGGGTCTATCTCGGAGCCGGCTGATGTTAGCTCCGTCAGACATGGGGGAAGCTTCTGGCATCTTCTCACAGAAGCCACCCCTGTAGCCCCCTGCTACCAAAACCTTGCCATGCGAGCCCCATGCAGAAGGCTGGTGATGGTGAGGGGGAGGTAGAGTTAGACAGAGACCTGGGGGCTTGTTCGTGTCGTGGCTCAGCCTCAGCAGGGAGCTGGGCACTGAAGACCCCTTCCACCAGCCACCAGGCTGCCAGCCTTAGCGGTGTCACCCCAGCATTTGTGATGCTTACTCCAGGATGCTGAACATACACCTTGAGGCCACCCAAAAGATGTCGTTTTCAGGGATGACGTTACTGCCCAGGGTAACGAGGCCTGTTGAGGCAAAGGGGGCAACGCCAAACGCCCGCAGCGTAGTGCAGCCAACACACACACAAGGGGCCTCTGAAGAGAGAGTTAAAAGCGGGGGGCGAGAAGGGCCGGCCCCGTCCCGCAGGCCCGGCGCTGAACCTCGAGCCCCCGCCCTGGGCCGCCGGTGCCGCCTGGCGGCCGCGGGCAGAACGGCGGGCGGAACGGTGCTGCCGCCGCCGCTGTTTCCGGCGGAGCCGTGGGAGGAGGCACCGGGGCGGCGGGGCGGGGCCGGAGCATGGCGGCGCGCGGGGCAGTCCGCTGCCTGCGGGGCTGGCAGGAGGGGCGCCGTGAGTGGCGGGGCGCCGGGCGTGCTTCGGGCTCGTCCCGCGCCGGTGCTTTGAGGGCGGCCGTGCCTGGCCGGGCGGTGCGGTGCGGCGCCGGTCCGGGCCCCGCCGGGCTGCGGAGGCCGCTTTGGGGGGCAGGCCCGGGGCGCCGTGGCGCAGCTGACCTGTGCCTGAGGGAAGGGCCTTTGCAGCCGGGAGCCTCACGGAGCTTCCCTTGCGTCGGGGTTCTCGGTTTGGCTCCCCGCAGGCGTTGCGGGGGCCGGGGATGGCCGGGCGGTAAGAGCTGCTGGAGTGCTGACCTCGTGCGCATTGAGACAGACGGACAGATTAGCAGTGCAGTGGCGTGTCTTCCTTTCTGTAGAAACCACCATCTTATAAAAAGGCTTTGGAAAACTATTCTTGCTGATTTTAGATCATTCCTTTCACTAGGGTTCATCTCCACACCAGCTGTTTCGAGACTGACATCTGAGGAAGTGATTCAGATGCGCAATGAGCTCTTTACCAAAGAGAAGGAGAGGCAGTTGTCTCTTCATCCACGAATTGAGAAAATAGAAGTGAAATACACTGGGAAATCGCACCCTGGCAGCGTGTTTGTAATGAACAAAGCTTTGTCTACTCCGTACAATTGTGCCATGCGTAAGTAAATGGACTCTTAAACTAACATTGTGGCACTGATGATGAAAATTGTGCTGCGCGTTGTACTTGTCATCTCAATGTGAAGTGTTAATATTATTGATGTTTTAATGACTGAGATAACAGACATGCATTCAGAATATTTATGTTTTGTAAGTTTAAAGTTCATTTTTACTAAAATACATCAGCAGAAGCTGAGCTGATTTTTGGGTGAGTTAACAGCTCATCCTTCCAAGTAATTTACAGAAGTGACACTTGCAGTTTGTTGTTACAAATGCAGGGGTCTGAACTGCTGGCTCAGAGCAATATAATTAATAACTGTGTAATACTTTTTTTACTTTCTTTAGACTTAAGTGAATGGCACTGCAAGAAATCTGTTCTAGCTCTTGTGGATGGCGAAGTCTGGGATATGTATAGACCCTTGACCAAATCATGTGAAATTCAGTTCCTTACTTTCAAAGATGAAGATCCAGAGGAAGTAAACAAGGTAGGGCTGTATCTTATCCCATTGTAGGCGACCCTGATTATGACCACTTGTTTCTGTATGCCCTTTTTAGTTCCATGTTTGTCTGTTTTCTTGAACTCTGTTGTCATGAAAGTTCAGATATTTTTAGTAGTTGGTTAGTGCATCGTGGTTATCATTAGCTGGACCAGGGTGTGGGCTAGGTGATGTGTGGGCATCCCTTTCAACCTGTATTGTCATATTATTCTAAGATTTCAGATTTAAATATCTCTTGGGAAACCTCTGGCTTGCATTTTAAGTGCGGGTTTGATTTTTTTTGTTTAATTGATTCTATATGAATCATCATCTCCAAATAGAACTTTAAATACTAGAGACAGTAATGCTTAGGTTGACAGCTAGGTTTGTGCATCATTCAGTTAAATGTAGGTATTCTTTCAGAATAAATAGCTCATGTTTTTCTGATATGGGTTGTTAGCTTCTAGGTGATACATCTCTGTTTTGAAATTCTCTTTATAGGCCTATTGGCGTTCCTGTGCCATGATCATGGCATGTGTGTTAAAGCGGGCATTCAAAGATGAGTACTCAGTCAATATGATTAAAGCTCCAGAAGTGCCAGGTGATATAAGTGTTCTATATTCATTGTCTTGTCTTTTGCTGCTTCTCAAGTGAGTGTCTGATAGTGTTACCAAAAGAACAGAGGCTCGTTTTCCAATGATTGATTGGCATTAGCACTGATAAGTGTATTACATACTGTTGTTGTTGTAGCCTTTAGTTAATAGCAATCACACTGAAAACAATTTTGTTATCAAAATACAGAAAATACATCTGTGTTGCAGCTGGGTTTCAGACCAATTAAGTGAAGTGATTTTATGGGTTAAGTTAATAACTCAAGGACACAACCTTTTTATTGTGAAGTTAAATGAGTAAGGTATTTAGATGTGATGTATTTCTAATAATTTCATAACCTTACGACCACTTGAGCTACTAAAAATTAGAATGTATAAATCAAGTTGGAAGATTATTGAAGTACAAACAGGGTTGGTAACAACTTTTGCTCATCTGTGACCTGATTTAAGATATATAAAAGTGAGAAAATGCACAAGAGATGAGTTATTTAAATAACAAAGCATGCGTGATTATGCATTTGATATATAAGAAAGTTGGTTGCTGGTCATGTGAAGTCATTCTGCAATTGATTCCCTTTTTAGCATGTTCAACATTTGTCTTGATTGGGAAGTGTAGAGTCAATATTCCAGTTCTACCAGGGTTTGGAATAATCTTGTATATACTAAGCTATATCATTATACCGTATGTATAGAAATAGCGTGAGCTTACTGGTTTCATAAGCTTGATTTCTAAGATGACAATAACTGAAAATATACACAAAGAGTGTTCTAATGACTCAAAGAAGTTTGTGTTGCCTTGATCATAAATTTGTGCCATGCTTGTGTCATAGATAAACATTTTACTTCAGCTTTAATATTGTCTGATTTCTGTATGTAATAAATTCTTTTTTACAATTTAATAGTGTAAACTTACTTTCATGTATGATGCATGCAAAGGAAAAAATGAAATGTTTTCAAAGTTTTTTTTTTTCTTTCAATGTTAGATGCAGTTTTGGGAAGCTGTATAATTGTTTTTCCTCTTTAATGGGATTGTTTTATACTGACATTACATTAAAATAATTTCAAATTACTTTCTCATTCAGTAAAGTGAAATGAAAATGATACAGGTTTCATCTGCCATTTGACTGTATAATCACAGCTGAAAATTAGTGTTTTATAATGGATTTCTTGGGATTCTGTTTCTCTTCATGTTGATAGATTTATAAGAATGTATTATGGCAATGAAATACTCATGTTTGTAACAAAGTATGTATTTTTCTCTTTGGAATTGGAATTGCAGTGATCTCTGGAGCTTTCTGTTATGATGTCGTTTTGGACAATAGACTGAATGACTGGAAACCAACAAATGTAAGCACAATAACTTCTTGCCTGGAAAGTTGTATATCTTGCATCCTTGTCCACTGTTTCTTTTCTAATGGGGGAGAGGGGGCAGTGAGTTTTTTACTTTTTGTTGGGTATATCTACACTAGTTTTTTTGGGGTTTTTTTGGATGAGGAGTACTCTTTGGAAACTAATCTTGGCATTGACCACATATTGGCTCACGTTGCAGAGTGCTTTTACAGCACACAGACTGGGTTCCTTTCAGATGAAACTAAACCTTGAGCTGTCCTCCAGATGCCCACAGGTTTTAGGTCTGTGAGACTAGAGTAACTTCTGGTCTGAAATACAGTTTCAAAAACGGTTGGTGGGGCTATTGGAACCTCAGTGCAATCCTCCTATTCAGCTGCTCTTGCCTAGTAACATAGATGCAACCATAGTGTTTGTGTTATTAGACCCCTTTGAAAATAAAAACGTGTGTAATAATGTGTATTTTCACCTAGTGGTTTACAGCATTATCAGTTGATTGATGTAAAAGAACTGTGAGCACATTCAGCGGAAGCTCACCTTAACATTTTGCTTATATTTTGTGCTCTTCAGTAAATCTAATAATGTAAAACCTCTTAAGTCTCAAAATGCTTTTGGTAGCTGGTGTGATCAGAGGTTTTACTCATCTGGCGCCTGTTCTTGTTGTTATGCCCAAATATCAGCAGGGGCATGTGTGGCTAACAAAGCAGTATTGGTACAATGCAGAATTTTTCTTCAATATGATCTTGTAGCTGAAGTAACAGTTTGAAATATTTTCTATGTGACTTATAAATTTAATTTCTTGTCATAACAATTTCGTCTTTATCAGTAAACCTGAATTATGCAGAGCTTTGGATTCTGGACCAAGGAGATCAATTTTGATTTATTAAATATTCAGTACTTTTTTCCCTTTGATTCCATCACAATAGAGTTAATTTATAAGTGGAGTCATGACTCTGGGCAAAAAAGATACATAGATGAGTATTTAACAGTAGCAAGATGGTGTATATATGTGTATATATCACGTAGGGAAAACCTGAGAAGTTTAACTCCAATTAACATATATTGTTTCTGATGGAAAAATGCTTTGTGATTTGAATGGACATTGAATCAGTCCATATAAACAGTGATGATCTGTAGGAATCTGTTGCTGATAAACAGTAAGAGTTACAGTCCTAGAGCTGTATTCTTATATTTAGTGTTTGTAGTAGATGATCCTTATTGCTTTGACTAATATTTGGTGTTTCCTATGCTGTGTCTACTACAGCTGTGAAACAGTGGTGACAGCTTTATATGTATCAACTGTTTTTTAGGATGACTTCCGTTCTTTTACAAGGGATGCCAGTAAGCTAATTCATAAGGACCTGCCATTTGAAATGCTGCATGTTGAAGCAAAAATAGCACGTGAAATGTTTCAGCATAACAGGTAAGTGTCTAAATTTGGCTTTCTTTTAGAAGGCAATCAGAAATTCATTTAGATCTCTCTTGGTTTTGTAAATCTAAAATAAGATGTGACATATGAAGTAAGAAGGTACTTCCCCTGCTACCCTGAATGAGCCTGCCTCCATTCTGTTTGTTTGCACCTTATTTCATTTTTAATGTTCTCTCCAGAGGCCAACACCAGGCGCCTTTACTGGGTGTAGTTTTGTGACAAATGGAAAGACTGTAGAGGACTTACTTTAATATTGAGCTTCAAGGTTTCCCTGCTTTTAAGATGAAGCTCTGGTGGTTACTTGATGTGCTAGTTACTCTCAGCCTTTCTTGAGAGGCTTTCTTATTCAGAGAAATGCAGATTTTTCGTATCTTGGTATGTTCATATGAAGATTTGACGAAATGCAGGTTTTGAGCTCTGCAGCGGGAAAATGGATAAAAACTCTGGCCTGTGCTATAACAGAATTTCAAAACACTCCAGTCTTTGCTGAAAAAATGCTTAATCAATGTTTTGGGAAAAAATTCTCTGGTCCACAGCTTTTTGGTGGTTGGAGAGAGGTGGGGGAAATGATAAATAATTTATCGTTTTGTGAAGTGAAAAAAAATATGGTAAGGCTGCAAAAATAAATACTTTTTTAGTTTAATAATTAAGATGATATTAATGTGACATACAGACTAGCATCTCTGCTGTGTTGGCTGGGAAGCATTGACAGCAGGTGGGAGCTGACTTTTGGTAATAGCTTTAGACGTTTTATGTGTATTTTTCTGTGTGTAGAAAGAGCAGAGAACACTTTGCTGTCTTGCAGATGACCAGCTGTTGAGGACTGCACATTGTTGCATAAGATCAGTTTAGGTGATTTGATAATGTCTTCTAGTCTTACATGTGACTTGAAAATCTTATTTTTATTTGAAGTGGTAGGTTCATTTTATTTTTCTGAATAAAACTGCTGAGAGAGCATGGCCTTCCTATAACAGATGTGTAGAACAGAATACACTAGAATAGACTATCTCATTTGGAAGGGCCCTACAATGGTCATCTAGTCCAGCTGCCTGACCAATTCAGGGCTGACCAAAAGTTAAAGCATGTTGTCCAAATGCCTCTCTAAACATCGCCAGGCTTGGGACATCAACCACCTCTCTAGAAAGCCTGTTCTAAGTGTTTGACCACCCTCTTGGCAAAGAAATGCTTCCTAATGTCCAGTCTAAACCTGCTCTGGAGCAGCTTTGAACCATTCCCATGTGTCCTGTTAGTGGATTCCAGGGACAAGAGCTCAGCACCTCCCTCTCTGCTTCCCCACCTCAGGAAGCTGTAGAGAGCCATAAGGTCACCCCAGAGCCACCTTTACCCCAAACTAGATAAGCCCAAAGTTCTTAGCCAGTCCTCATGGGACATGCCTTCAAGCCCTTTCACCAGCTTTGTTGCCCTCTGGAAGCATTCAAGGACCTTCACATACTTCTTAAATAGTGGGGCCCAGACCTGCACACAGTACTGCAGGTGAGGCCACACCAACGCTGAATACAGCGGGATAATCACCTCTCTCGACTGGCTGGTTATGCTGTGTTTGATGCACCCCGGGATGCATTTTGCCCTCTTGGCTGCCAGGGCACCCAGCTGACTCGTACTGAGCCTGCTGCCAACCAGCACCCCCAGATCCCTTTCTGCGGGGCTGCTCTCTGCCACTCCTCTCCCAGTTTGTACTTGTGCCTGTCATTACTCCCTCCCAGTTGCAGAATCTGGCATTTGGACTTACTGAATTTCATCCCATTAATCATTGCCCAGTGTTCCAATCTATCTAGATCCTTCTGCAAAGCCTCTTGTCCATGAAGAGTCAACAGCACCCCAGTTTGATACCATCAGCAAACTTGCTAATGGTGCATTCAACTCCTGCATCCAGATCGTTGATTAATGTATTGAACGGAACTGGCCCTAGAATGGAGCCCTGAGGAACACCGCTGGTGACTGGTCACCAGCCAGATGTGGCCCCATTCACAGCAACTCTTTGAGCTCTGCCCTTCAGCCAGTTCTTCACCCGGTGCCCTGTGAACCCACTCATCCCACAGTTGTGCAGTTCATCCAGAACGATGCTGTGAGGGACAGTATCAAAAGCCTTAACTAAAATCCAGAAAAATGACATCCATGGCCTTTCATTCATCCACTAGGCAGGTGATCTTATCATAGAAGGTTTTTCCAGGAACTGAGGTTAGACGGGCAGGTCTGTATGACATGCTTTAAGAAACGTCAATATGTTTTGTCCTATAAAATTAAGGCTTTAAACCTGTTTCAAAGCTCACATAAATAGGAGCATGATTTTTGAGAATGCTTCTTAAATTGATCTCTTAAGTATTTTTCTAAGAACTGGGTGCTAAAGGTGAGGATTTCTAAAATCTTTTTTTTGTCTTATTCAGATACAAAATGGAGATGATAGAACAAAAAGCTTCTCAGAATATGGAAGGAATTGTAATGTTACATAGGTGAGCAAAACTGCACTCTATAAGGATTTTCTGAAAGATTTGATAATACAAATTCTGCACATGAGAACAGTAAGCTACTTATGATGGTTTTCAATTTAGGAGTCACTTGTATTTATTGCTGTCTGTAGTCTGTCTTACAAAGCTGTTGTTTAGGTGTGGGATTTTGTTTTTTATACAACTGTTGTTTTGTGATACTTACACTTGGTGGGTCTCACTATATTTCTGTTAAAGGTGGTAAGTGCTGGAGAAGTCTTACTGCCTTAGATGCTTTTATGTAAAATCTAAATAAATCTCTAGAGCTTGACAGGTTAAATAAAATACAAACCAAATACTTGTTTGAAAACAAGAGTTAGGACTGTATAGTGGATTTTTCTTCCAAAGTTGTCAAGATCATCTGTCATGGTTTAACCCCAGCCAGCAAGTAAGCACCACATAGTCGCTTGCTCACTTCCCTGCCCCCAGCAGGATGGGGAGGAGAATTGTGGAAAAAGGTAAAACTCATGGGTTGAGATAAGAGCAATTTAATAATTGAAATAGAAGAAAATATAATAATAATAATAACAATAACAGTAATGAAGAGGAGAGGGGGAGAGAAAGGAATAAAATGCAAAAGGAAGAAAAACCCAAGTGATGCACAATACAGCTGCTCATGACCCACTGACTGATGTCCAGCCCAAGCAGTGACTGGCAGGCCCTGGCCAAGTCCACCCAGTTTATATAGGGGCATGACTTTCTATGGTATGGAACATCCCTTTGGCTGGTGCAGGTCACCTGTCCTGGCTGTGTCCCCTCCCAGTTTCCCGTGCCCCTCCAGCCCTCTCCCTGGCAGGGCCTGAGGAACTGACAAGCCCTTGACTTAGTGTATGCATTACCCAGCAACAACTAAAACATCAGTGTGCTATCAACCTTATTCTCATACTGAATTCAAAACACAGCATTGTACCAGCTACTGAGAAGCAAACTAACTATCCCAGTGGAAACCAGGACCTTCCTAACTGACAGGTTACTGCCTTGTGGTGGTGATGAGAATGGAGCTGGCTGCTGGTATACAGTGTAAAGATAGAAAGTTCTTTGGCTGGAGGCAGGAAGCTTGTATTGTAACTTGCACATAAAAGAATTTGTGACTAGCTTAGGCTGGTGTAGGATGCTCAGTTTTCTAGATGTTTAAATCGTTCTGCATTTGATTTTGGAGTTCACATCTCTAAAGGAACAGATGTCTTTGCAGCAATGGTTCTTGAAATTTTAGAACAATATTGTGTCTGTTGTTCTCTCCTTCCTTGCACTCTGTAGCTCATTCCATAAGAGGGAAAGTGGGCTTACCTATTGATTTCTGAGAGCGATTTGTTCTCAGTATTCTTTTGCTGTACATCATCTTGCCTCTCACTTAATTGATTTTCAGTTTTCCAAGACCTGAAAGGGAAATACCTGTGCAGGTTTTAAATGCTGTACTGTGGAAAATACTGTCGAGACAAATCTTTTTCTGGTGAATGACAGCTTCATCCTGCTTTTCAAGCCAACATGGCTTCAGAGATTTGTTAAACGTAGGATTCTCTTTCTATGAGGTTTAAATCTCCTAAGGTTGTTTTAGGAAACTGTGTGACCTGTACTTTTGCTCCAGGAAACTTAGAAATGCCAATCTAGTGATTTGGTTTGAGATTTGTGTGGATTTTCTTTCATCTGTTTTGTAGATAAGAATTTGCTATTCAAAAATAAAAACAAATAGGCTTGTACTTCTCTCCAACTGTATTTGACATAGGTTTTTTGTTTTCTCCCATCAGGTTTGGTGACTTTGTAGATGTTAGTGAAGGCCCTCATATTCCAAGGACAGGTTTCTGTTTCCAGTATGAGATAACGGCAGCCCATAACCTTCAGTCTAATGAATCTGAACTGATAAGGAGGTTCCAGGGTGTGTCCCTGCCAGTCCATTTAAAGGTAACTAATCCATTTTGTACAGGTTTTCTTTCTTTAAGTTACGGCATTTGCCTTACTTTCCAGCCTTGATTATATGCTGTGCTGGTAACCGAATGTAATTCAGAGGTGAGAACAGTAGCAGAAAGGGAAGGCTCATGATGATGGCTGTGTTGAATATTTGGGGTTTCTTTTCCTGGAACTATTGTGGATGTGAAATCAGAACTAGAAAAGTTTGCATCAGAAGGCCCTTGATGTTATTTTTCAGTACTGAAAGTGTTGTTTCAGTTATGCAGTTTCTGTATGGACATTTCGTTCACCTTGCCTTAGTTGTGCATGCTGATCTTCTGAAACTGAGGCCTCTGACGGTGTTTATTCAGATTCAGAAAAGAGCAGAACTTGAAATTTGTACTCATGATAAAGGATACCATTTCATAGTCTTTCATGACACCTAAGTAAAACTTAACTATAACAAAAAAAGTCCTAGCAGTAATCAATCTTCAAGGCTTTGCAGAACTGTGGGTGGAGATGAGTCTTTCTCCCCGTTCCTGTTGACTTAGGTGATTTTGACCTGTGGTCTAGCACATGTGCTGTTGTCTCAGGTGGGGAAATTTTCAAGGGACAAGGGGCACTGGGTTCCTCACCTCACCTTTGTGTTTCCTTCCTCATCATAAGATTTTGCCCATTACGCCCTCAATGATTCCACACAGTGAACGGATGTGATCGGCATTTATTTAAGTCCCTTAAAAGAACATGTGCAAATTGGACACTCAAATCATAAGCTGTAACATCTGAATTAGGAATTGTTATGGTTGTGTGCCAGCATTTCTATGCAGTTGTCAGAATCTATTCTAAGGTGTGGTGTTTTTTTTTAACCTACACTAACATAATTTAATGACATTTAATACAGGCTCACCATGTTGTGTGGCACAAACTGCTGGAAAGATCAAAGAGGCTGGTAAGTCTCGTTAGTGATGAATATTACCAAATACAAAGATATGCTGTGATAGAGTAGAATTTGAATGATTAGGGATGGGTAATATGTTCAAGAAAATACCTTTAGGAAGGGAAATATTTGCAGGTGAAGAAAAATGGGATGCACGGGAAATCTAACTGCTGTGTAGTAGAGGATGTGCTAGTATTGTTTCTGAAGTCTGATTATTAAAATGCATTGTACAGTTAAAACATACATTATTCAATTGATATAATTTATACTATTAAAAAAACAACCTTGGAGTGAATAATATCAGACTTTCCATCTATGGCTCTGAAGCTGTCTGCTTCTGCAAGTCCCACATACTTTTTATAGTAATTTCTCTAAGCTGTTGTTAATTATCACTTTAAACTATATTAGTATTTTTCAAATTCAATTCTAGAATTATTATTGGTATCACGTGTGTAAAATTCAAAATTATTTTTCCCTGTTTTAATCGCAAACATGATATAAGAAGTCTAAAATAATGGAAGAATGTATTTACACTTACCCAGATTTTAAGTAATAAAGTTTTCTGCCACAGGTTAGGAGAACACATGCAAACATGTTTCTGATAAGTAAATGCAGGGGTAAAATCTAGTACCACTGGGTGAACTGAGGTGGAAGCTACTGGGCGTACAAGGGAATGCTATTTCAGTCAACTGCATAAATGCACTAGTTTGAGTATTTTTTGCCTGTTTAAAATCTACGTGGAAAAGAAGAGTTCCTTGCAAACGTTCTTCTGTTAAACAACCAATGTTTCAAAGTTGAAATGTACTTACCCAAGAGAAGCTTTACAATGACGGAGTAAATGGAAAAGGCAAATTTTTAAGATATATGGAACTATAACATACCCTAAGCTGCATATGACCAGAGACTCGCTATCAAGGCGTGGTTAAATGTAGGAGATCTTCATAAGAGTTAAACAGCAGATGTTTTGGAGCCTTCAGATCATATATTTTACTTATTTGTGTGGCAAGAGAAGAAAACAGTGCTGTAACTTGTTAATCAAAGATGTATTCAGAACCTAGCCCACGTTATTTTTTTATGAAATAACTTTGAAGATGCTTGTCATTCAGGTTGTTTAACTTTAGAGAAAATAATTGTCTTTGCAGGCTGTCTTACAAGTGACAGTATGAGGAGAGCATTTCCAGCATCAAGGAGAAGTAAATAAGTGTTAAAAATATAACAAAATTGATTTTTCTGCAGGTCACTGAAGAAAAATATTTGGAAGCAACAGCAGAACATCAAGAGGCAAAAGTTGAAACCGAAGAAGGAAAAACTGTATCAATTTAAATTAAGTTTAACCTCTAAATGTACATAATAAAATGTGTATTTTTACATGATATATTTGTGCTGCATAGAAAGATTTCTCAGGTAATCAATTTGAATTCTGTGGACCTAAATCACAGATATATACAAAGCCATTATCAGACATTTCAGTCCACTTTAAAGATTTCACTCCAAAAAACACCCCCCAAAAAAGGGGGACGTGTGTGTGTGTGTTATAAAATTGCTTGGAGGGGGGAATTACATATCTAATATTATAACAACCCTTTAGGGAAAAATATATGTTTTATTTGCGATAACTCATCTTGCAAGTTATCCTTGTTGTCAAGATAACAATTGTATGTGTTGGTACATTGTCCTCTGATTAGTGCAGTTTGGCCTACAGACTGGCAGCTGAAAAGGTGTCATTTCAATACCCTTTGTTTGGCCTTCTATTAAGAAAATATTTATTTCCAATTTCTGACCTGATGTGTTTGTTACTTGCCAAAACTTCATGATGAAATTCCACTGAGTTCTTTGCCTACTACAATAGAAGGTTGAGACAAATAATATCTTACAAAAAAACCCCAAACCAAACAAAACCAAAAAAGTGCTGTTTCAGAAGCCCTTAAATTACAAAATAATACTATTTTACTGATTTTGATTTCCTGTCAGAATTGAAATTACTCTATTGTGTTTCCGATTCAAAAGACTCCATTCAGTAGACAACTGTGTAATTACCATTGCTTTACTAATACAAAAATACAAGAATGTAAATGCTGAAAAGTTCTTTGAGTTTAATATTTTCTGCTGTATAAGTGCAGTTAAAGATAATTTTCCAGAGTAGGACCAGGCACGTAGTCTTACTTGCACCCTTAGTGTAGCAGGTTTTATTATGCATTTTCATTCTTTGGTATTTAAATACCAAAATTAAATGTCACAAGGGCTTTTCTGACCTAATTTTCATCCCTAGCTTGTTAGAGCTGTTATCATACCAGAAGAGATTTTTATTACTTTTTGAAGTGCAAATATTTTCTCCAAATTTTATCCCGATTACTATTTTTACTATTAACTGCGTCATTTTCTTTCCAATCAGTTGACGCTATAGTTTGTATGAGGGAGGGTGGCAGTTCAGTACAATACATTTAGGTAAGGAAATCTTAACCTAGCTTAATTGAACTAAATAATCAGTAAGTAGATGCTGAATGGGTCAGAACACAGCAGAAGAAATGCAAGTGGTAAAAGTAGCTTTTGATGAAATTGCAGAAACCTGTTTAAGGTGTGTGCTGAAGTGTGTGTGTGCTGCTCTGCATTTCTGTGCTTAGTGCAACCTTTCGCTGTTCAATTTTACTGGCATACAGCGGAGTTTGATACGTATGTTGATAAACTAACAGCCTGCGACCCCTGGTTTAGTTTCTTGTTCACTAGAACACAGCTTTAAAGCACAGTCTGTGCCTTCTCAGAGTACTTGAAAAACTGATATTTCGCCCCGCCCCCCCGTCTTGATTAATGTTGCAGAGGACTTTTAATAATGGTATCAGGTGCTTATTTTCTTAAGTAAGATTCTTGATTTAAGGTCTACTCTAAGACTACACACGCAGATTCTGCATATTTTCTTCAGACTATAAGTGGTCTTTGCACTGAACTTGAATTAATTTGTGTGTCTTTTGAACCTGACCTTCTGGAGTGTACTTTGGCTTTGGACCTATTGGTGTGGTGCTGCTGAAGAAGCAGGCATTGGCTCCTGCCCCGAGGAGTGCAACATTTGCTTTCTTGGTTTTGTTTTTTGTTTGTGAGGTACCTGCCACCTCCGATTAACCCAAGACCACAGGGAGGATATGCCAGTGGGGTCTCATCTGGGTGGTCTCTTTTTGAACCTTAAGCCAATTATATCACCAGCCCGCACGGTCTCCTGATGCCTGCTCGGTGCCTTGGGAATGCAGAATTCCTCCTGGATTCCCCCACTTGCAGAGGAAGCTGGGAATGCTGCTTCCCCTTAGGAAATAGTTTAACCTGAGCCGGAATTTCATGTTTCACAGCTCTTCGGGTTTATTTTGGAGGGGGCGTGTGCCCAGCTTTTTGTACTGCTGTGAGCAGTGTGACAGGCGTGTGGCTGGGCTGAAAGCTCCGGAGCGGGGGGTCCCGTGTCCTGACCCTCAGCGGGTCGGTGGCACCGGGGAGCAGGGCGCTGCCCAGCTCCTGCCGCCAGGGGGCAGCAGCGGCGGCGGGGCGGGGCGTCCCCGGGGAAGGGACGGGGGCAAGCGCAGAACTTGCCGAAAATGCTGTTGGGGGGTGCCAGCCCCCGCCCCGCTCCGCCCGGCTTCCCCGGGGGTCTGGGCGTGAAGGGGGGAAGCTCAGACCCCGGCGGAGCTGGGTGGTAGCTCGCCGCCCGGCCTGGGGTGGGTGCCCGAGGGCGGCCCCTCCTGCGGCGGGCGGGCGGGGGGCGGCCGCTGCTCAGGGCGGGCGGTAGCGGTTGGAGGAGAGCTGGCTAACGGGAGGTAGCAGCTGCTTCTTTCTTCCCACCGATGTGCCGGGGACAGCAATGTTCGATGCAGGAGATGTAGCCTGGATTCCCCGTTCTGCCAAGGGGGGGTTCAGAGCCGTGTGTGCAGGGAGAAACATCCGTGCGTGTTTTGGGGGGGTGGGGGTGGCTCATAAGGCACTTCTGAGGTGCTTCCTACCCCATCTGTAAGAAGCGATGCCACTGCTAGAAAAAAGCCCTAAAGATTTCTTGGATGAGCATAACAGCAGATGGGAAGGGTGCTCTCGGCAGCCACAGAGCAACGTGAGATGCGGTCCCCAACCTCAGGCCCGTTTCTGTGTGTTACCATCAATCGTTGGCGTATAAAATGCTGAAATCACCTACCAAGGGGAATGTTAGGGCAGCTAGGCTAAGCTAGTGCTCCCGTTCCCTTTTTGACTGAAGGATTTCTGAGCTTGCACTGAACTTCAGGGTGTTCCCAGCCTGGCTGGCTCTTTGGGGCTGTGCTCCGACGTACCTCTGGAACTACAGCTATATACGGAACTTAAAGCTGTGGGGTAATATAAAACATCCAGACGAACTTTGAGTATGGCAAAGCTCTGGCTGGGTGTGGATTCTAGATGTGTGTGCACTGTCCTGCCTACCGTGGGGCCTGCCCCAATCTTCTCCGTTAGAAGTAGTCCAAGGAGACCACACTAGCTCAGCTCAAAGAGTGACAAGAAAGTAGATGCTGTTATTTTTCTATACTGAATGCCATCCATCCCAGAAACTACAGGTATCAGGGGAGGGTAGATGGACAAGGGAGACTGTAGAATTAAGCCAAGTCCCCTCCTTGGCTACTTCTCTTTTTTAAATGGGTTTTCAGGTGTAAGGAGGCAGTTTATACTGTATCCATTCAGTAAAAGAAATGCAGAGCCAGCTAAGGGTAAGGAAGTATCTAGGAAGACACCATACTGCAAAATCTAGGTGATGGAGAAAGGGGAGGGGGGTGAATTAGGCTGATGTACATAACCAGAAGAGGACACTGGCCAGATTCTGATAAGGAATAAATAAGGAAGAATTTTTTTTTATGATGAAGGTGGTGAGACACTGGAACAGATTGTTTAGAGAAGGTGTGAATACCCTGACCCTGGAAGTGTCCAAGGCCAGGCTGGATGGGGCTTTGAGCAACCCGGCCTAGTGGCGGGTGTCCCTGCCCATGCCAGGGGGGCTCAACTAGGTGATCTTTGAGGTCCCTTCAAACCAGAATCCTTCTAAGATTTTATGATGACAAGGGGAAAAGACAGGAATTGATGCGTTCTTCCTTGTCGCACATCTTGGCACTATCTTTGTGGCTTCTCACATTCAAATTGTTCCTCCTTCTACCTCTTGTTTGAAAGAGATTTGGAGCTTCTCCAAACTGCAGATTTTTTGCCCTGAGCTCAGGACTGTTGAGCCTTTTATTTGTTTTATCCAAAAAGGAAACTTTGTAACAAGGTTAAAGCTACATGGTGTCCTAATCCTAAGAGGTGCAGTAGGAGGGTTGAGCTGAGTCAGTTCCAGCTTTGTATACAGGTTACCTGATCAACTGAGTTTGTTTTTTTTTTTTTTTTTTTTTTTTTTTTTAATCCAAAGAAATATTCTGTGAATCATGTTATCATGGATTTTGGAGATTTTCAGGCAATTATGATGTAGTCTGACTTCATAATGGAAGGACTTAAATGTCAAGACAGAGTTATTTTTTTCTTACCAAGGCAGTGAATTTTTTCCCTGGGAAACTGAACACATGCAAGTGATGAAAACGCTCAATCATCAGTAGACATGGAGGGCTTTTATGACAGCAACCAGAATGAGCTTCCCTTTCTGTTTTAACCTCTGGCAAGAAGTAATCTCTTACCACTGTTTGGTAATTTATCTAATGCTATACTACTCAGTTTATCGCAATACTTTGGTATTTGAGGCCAGTGAACTTGCTAGTGCAGCTACTTTTATTTTACTAGTTTTTTTAAGGACTCCAGAAACAGGAACTCAGTATCATAGAGGCATTCGATGGGAAGAGTTGGCAGCAGATGTTTCTTGAAGAACACCAACAATCTGAAAATGGTAATGCTATCATGCTGTGGTCTTTCACAAGATTTAACCCCAGTCATGGACAGCATTAACATTTTTTCAGAGTAAAAGGAAAAAGTATTTTTAAAATATCTGCTAATATAATATCTACAACTTAATATGCCAGCTTTTCTGGGAAATCAGCTATGTGGAAAAAATATTTATAAATCATCTAATGACTATATTTATATTTGCTATCTATTTCTTAAGTTTGCAGGTTATTCAGCTTATGTTTGAAAGAAAGAAAATGCAATGGAGCATACATATAATTTTTATAGCGTGGCTATGAATTAGAATGGTGAGTGGCAAGACCTGCTTTCTTCCTTAATATACCTTCTATTGGCATGTGTCTTTGTACGATAGAAATGGGAAGGCCGGGCTGGGGCGTGGAAAGGTGGGGTGAAGTAAGGAAGTCACAGCTTCAGTTTCAGTACTGTGTCATTCAGAAGCACCAAGGACAGTACTGTTCTCCAGGTATGCTGCTCTGATGATAATTAAAGCCTTTGAAGAAGGGAAATGAATCCTTTACTGGTTGCAGGCTTGGGGTGCTGTGCAGTAGATGAGATTTCTTTGAATGCAATGAGGAATCAAGGAAAATATTATGTAATATCTTCCTTTTGTAAGCACTATTGATGGAATAAAGGTTATCGCATAATTAATATTTCACTTTAATCTTACATCCCATGGGGATGTATGGTTGTGGAGACAAGCTCAACAGCATCACCAAGTTTCTGTGTTTGACAGAAATCTTAGCTTTAAAATTGTCTTTCTGTGTCAGTCATGCAGCTAGGTGTTCCGTAAGTACTGCAACCATATCAGGGCAGTACTGGGCTTGCTGCTGGTTCTCTGGTAACTGCACCATGGAGAAGACAAGAAGCAGTGACCTGCAAGCCTGGGACCACCCTGCTCCTAGGGGTTTGGGGACCACCTTGGCTTCAATAAGAGAACTGATACTGCCAAACCTTGCCTTAGACAGAGAGGGAAATCGAACTGTGCTTCACTGTTCACCCTAGTTCCCAGAAATGAGAATTCTTATTGACTTTACTCTTTTGCCACAATTGCCTTCCCACTTTCAAAGCTGTTTTTCCTGCAAAATGAATAGGAACATGCTTTTCTTTAACAAAAATGTGCTTTACTTTGAGAATGCCCTCTCAGAGCTATGGCTCTGGCTTTGGAAGGGGTGAAGCTTTTTGGTGATCATGGCCCCTGTGCATCCCCAGGGGAGCCACTGAACTTACAGCCTGGTTTGGAAAACATTTACACCTTGCAGCAGTTGTGTCTGAGTGGAAAAATCACATTCAGTGAGACTGTTTATATGTGAGACTGTTTTATATGTGAGACCACTGATTCATAAACGTCTGTGGTCTCAAGGTGCTGTGTAATCATACCTCATGCTGGGGGTCCACACTCAAAACACTGTGAACAGAAAAGGGTATACATATTGATACAGCACAAACATTAACCTTCGTTCTTAATTAATGGCGAGTACTTTGAGGTTTTTTGTTTGCCATTCTACTCCCTCATCAAATTAACGTTTCATACCTAAGCTATTCATTAAGCAGATTTAATTAAGGCATAAGATAGAGAGTTTTAAAGACTGGCTTTGTCACTCAGTTTTTGTGACTGTGAGTATTTCAACCTTCCACAAAATAAATATAAAAATACTTTCCTATTTCTCTGGAATTTTCTGGGATTTCTAAAAGGTTGGACTGCACTGATAATCCTAAAATAAAATAAATCTATTTTCATTTTCTCCTAATGGCCCATTGACCCATTTCTCCTAATGAACTGACAATAAAACCTCAAAGAAACATTTTCTGTCAGCTGTTCTCTTAAATATAATAAAATTCTGTAGAAATGAATAGAATGCACAGTCATACATGCCAAAAGTTTAATTTGTCATTTTTCTTTCCTAAATAAAATGAAGAAATGAAATATTTGTGTAGGAAGTAAAACCAGAAGACCTGAAAAGCACTAAAACAAAATAAAAAACAGGTTGTGCTCAAAATGATACACATTCTACATCCTAGTAATGACTTATTGATACACAAAGCTGCTTTCCCCCCTGCTTTTTCCAGTGACTCTAAACCAAGCAAACATTCTAGCAAGCATGCCTGTATGCAGAACAACTCGTCTTTTTACATGTAGAACAGAGGTTTCCCCAGCATAGCACTGACTGATTCACAATTTCTGTTATCCTCCCACAGCAGCAGTTTGTTCCATGTGAATTCTGGTAAGAGGCATGATACAGTGTTAATGCTAATATGTAGGAGTCAGTCAGAGGTAAAAACCCCTATCACGATTAGCATTAACAACATACAGCCTATAGAAGAACTCCAGAGACTGGAGTGTGAGACATAAAGAACTGAAACCACTGGTTTTCCCCTTGATATACCTAAGAAAAAAAAAAAAAAAAGACAGAAATGCATATAAAAAATTATGTCAGAGAAAGGAGAGCCATTAAAGGAAAAAGGATTGTAGTCAGTTAAATACAAAGGAACCATCTGCTGTATGTTTAAAAACAGTCAAACCTGCGATTTTTTTAGTTACTTTTATAAGAAAGCCAGAGTACATTCACTATTTTTCTCTGAAGGACGTCCATCATTCTGCTTATTGCATTTTTGTGTGCTGCTTTCTTGCATTGAGCAGAAAGACAGATTGTAGCACAGTCTTACCTAATTTTTGTATTTCTTTAGATATCAGTTAATGAAGACTTCTAATATCAGTCAGTTCCTCAAAATGTTAAGAGCCCAAGATAAAGTACAGTGAAATTGACTTAGGTTTATTTTAACTTAAGACAAAATGCCTATTAGGAGAGCCGACTGTTTTAACAGGATGTAAGAAACAGAGCTAAGAAATAATCACAGTTTAATCAGTATGTTGTGTTTGAGATTAAGCAACAAATATTGCTTTGGATCTTGGAATAAATAAGCACTGAGCAGAGAGAAAAGCTGTTGGACAGATCTAGGATCCATATACAGGGCTCCTACATCCTCATTCCAGTAGGCTAGAATGAAATGAATGATTACAACTGTCTGTGTTGAACAGGACATTATTTGATTATCTTAATATTAACCAGCCACTGATGCTTTGACCATAAAAAAAACAGGTGCTGAATTTTTTTGACCAAAGTTGAGCATTTATTTTTAACGTCTTTTAGCCTGTTATGAGCTCTCTCCTGAAAACTAACAAAGAAAACATAGTTTTAGAAATCAGTAATTCTATAAAATATTTCAAAAATCTGCAAAGAAATCACACAGTACAGTAGAAACACTCAGTAAAAGAAAGGTAAGAGAATCCTCATTACATATCCAATTATCTGATTTTTTTTTTTTTAAATTTTCAGTTACTTACATTGGTAATAAGGCTGGAATAGTTGAGACAGTCATTCCAAGCAGTTTTAAAAAGGTCTAAGTAATGCCCAGTTAGTTCTTTGCTCAGTATGTCTTGATTGAAATATATTTTCCTTTCTCCATCGTTCTAAAATAAAGTATCCGCTCCTGGGCAGTGTTCAGAAGTTGTTGAATCTTGTTTGCTTTCTGTTTTGTCTCCCAGTAACCACTTTTAAAAAAAAAAGACACATTTACTGTTGTTTAAGCAAAAAGTAACAAGAAAAACAATATGGGAAATGAGGCAATATATACAGACACAATTTTGGATATCTTTTTTGTATGTAAATTTAAAGAAACTTATGTACTTTTATAACTTCCCTACTCTTACTAACACATGTTTTAAGAGGAAGTTAAAATGTCATAGTAAGACTGTGATCTAATTTAGAGATTTTAGGGAAATTACCTTTCACTTTGTGCCACTCTAAATGAAACCAGCAAAATACATGGTTGTGGTATGTAAGTAGCAAAGAAAAATTCCAAGATGAATACAAAATTTTGGTAGGCAGAAAAAAGTGGTTTAGAAATTTCCAAACCTCAAATTTAAAATGATGATTCAGAGCTCTGTTGAGTGTTCAGGCTAAACTCCCACTGAAGTCAGACACTGAAACCTGTGGTGCAACATTTGCATTTGTGGGCAATGAAGTGAACAGTTTCTAAACCTATACATGAGTACTCCTGAAGGTTGTGTGTGCATATGTGGTGTGTGGAGGGTGAGGGGTGCAGGTCAGGGGAGGAGGACAAGAGATGCAAGTTAAGGTATTAATTTTTTTCTTTTTTTTAGGAAAAAAGCAAACAAAATAATTCTGGCAACAAAAGTCTATTGTCTCATCTGAATTTATTGTGGATTGAACCTGCTTTGAACAGGGATTTGGATCTGATGGGCTTCAGAGATCCCTTCCAACCTAAATTATTTTCTGATTCAATTATAGTGCTTTTAATGTCTCTTAAGTCCCTGACTCCTTATTCATTCACTGTCACCCAGCGGGCATACATATTTATGAAAGGCTTGATGCAAAACGTTTGTTCCTCTTGTGGGAACACTAAATTTGGCTTCATTAAGCTTTGGATAAGGATCACACTAGGCAGTAGGACAAGAGCTTTGCTACAAGAAGCTTCTGTCACCTCTGAGTCTGTTGCCTCAGGAATATTTATAGAACATTTGTAAATTTGCACTCTCTTAAATGTATTCCAGGTTGCTATTCTTTACACCATGCTTCCCAAACCCTAATTCTTTTATAGCCTTTTCAGGTTTGCCAGTGTCCTATGGGTTTTGCTAAAAAAGAGAATATTTTTATCTGTGGTTTGCAGCAGCCATTTGTGGTTGACAGCACTTTCCTTCTCAGTCTGCCTTCTCCTGCATTCAGTCTTGGAGAAGGGATGGTTTTGAAACTGATCACTTGAATAGATCTAATAGTTGTTTCTCTAAAGAAGCTGAACGACTGCTGTACTTGCATGTGCCTACTTCCAACATTACTGTTGAGCATGGAGGGAAGTGAGAGACTTCAGGCAGTATTTGGTCTCTGCAGCTTTACTCCAGAGCCAGCCCTTCTAGGCAAAAGTGGATAAGCAGGTAGCTGTAGCCACACACAAGCTTCTGTCTTCGGTGCTTTTCAACTCCCATGATCTTGGATTTATGTAATGGAATAGTTTTGCCTAGGCTGGCACCCTAGCATTTTAATTTTGGGTTTAAACGCTGCATAGCATCTCCAGTGCTGCAAACTGTTTTGCTTCTGTGTGCTAAAGGCAAAAAAAAAAAAAAAAAAAAAAAATCATGCTTCATCAGGAAGTGGTGAGAAATGACATGTGTTTCCTCTTGCCGAACCTTTGTAACAGCCTTTTGTACAGCTGTCAGATTTCCATTACATGAACAAATACATATATTGCTGCCTGTCTTCTCATACAGCTCTAAAAATGTGGCCTTGTCATCAGTGGAAATGATGAACATATACTCATGCTTAAATATAATAAAATAAAATCCCCTGTTATTTCCCTTGCAACATCAAAAAAGAAAAAGCTCCTAAGATCTGGTGTCATTTCCCTCTTCCTCTTTCTAGCACCCTCTTCCTTCAGTCACTAGCATCAGAATAACACACTTATTCTTCCTATCTTATCTGCTGATCTCTGATCATCAGGTCCTGTCCTTCATCTGTTGTAGTCAGATAGGAGTGTGTTTTAATTTAATTTTCAAACTTTATATCTTCTTTCATTGCTATTACCTCCACAGAAGCTGTCCATTTCAAAATTGATCTCTTAGGCTAGATGCTCTACCCTTTATTTCATCCCTGTTTGACGGTCAGACATACTTGAAAATGTTGTCCCACCTCACCTTTTTGTACTGTGGCCACAGACCTGTCTCTGTATTTTTATCCTTCATTTAATCATTGACTTTGCCTATTTGTCTGAGGTATCCCTCTGGATTTCTTAGTAGCGACATTTGACTTAAGACATATCAACTACTACACATAATTTTTCCTCCAGTGTCATCTCTGCTTCAGTTATTCTCTATTCACATTAAAGTCATACCTCCGCCTTTTCTGTCAATACTATACAGAAGTGATCTGTTCCACCAGCTGTGTTCCTTACTGTATTCATCTACTTGGAACAGGCTTCCTAGGGGAGGTGGTTGATGTCCCAAGCCTGGCGGTGTTTAAGATGCATTGGGACAATGTCCTTAACAACATGCTTTAACTTTTGGTAAGCCCTGCAGTGGTCAGGCAGTTGGACTAGATGGTTGCTGTAAGGCCCTTTCAACTGAAAGAGTCTAGTCTATTCTGCTTCTTGTCATACATTTTTATAGACCACCCTCCTTCAGACAAACATTTTTTCTCCACAGTTCATGTCTCCTATTCCAAATACCTCCTAAAGCTCCTAAACTTCTGCTATGGCAGGTTAAAGACACCTGCTAGTGCTTTCTGAAAAGCCTGTGAGGCAATTCGTATAAACTGAGAGGCTGGATGACTTAGTCTGAACTATAAGCAATAATAAAAAAAAAAAAGTAAAATTAGTAAACATGCCAAGCTAAATATATGCACATATATTTAATTTCTTCTCTTTGTAGTTTCCTTAGTATGTGACAATGTTTATCTTCATTTCTGTTGCAATGTTAATGCAACTAATTGAGACCTTACTGAGACCTATGTCATTAATGGAAAATAAATGTTGACTACAGTAATTTTACTTTACAATCTTTCTTCCAAATGTGTGAAATCATATTCATAGCTATTTTTGTATTTCAAATATTAAAAAAAATAGCTATGAGTTATTGAGGGACTTAAAAAGTTTGCTCAAGTGTAGGTAGCTCATTGTTCTCTAACCTAGGATTTTCTTTGGTCAGTGAAATATTAATGGTTAATCAGTTCCTCCATATCATAGTCTATATTCAGATTCCCTTCAGAAGGAGCACCACAAGTACAGTTAAAACTATTTAGTTTAAATGTGACAAGTGCTTGTTTCTCCACCTGTACATTTGTACGTCATTGTATGGCACCTCAAGGGTCTGGGTGGATTTATGCTGGTCTACTGACGGAATAGAAGTATCCAGTGTGTTGGTCTATGATATTATTAGCCAGTATTGCCTCTCCAGCCCAAATGACCAAATTCTCATTTACCTATTAGTCAACTGGAGGGAATCCTTTGTCATGAATCTGGAGTAAAATTCAAACATTTTTCTTTGGATTGGTAGTGAGGGGACATGCCAACTTTGATAGTACTTCCCAATATAATTTTTTAATGAAAACCACATACAGGTTAGGGAAGTAGTTCCAACTCTGCAAAATTTGGTAGCCAATTTAGAAAAGATAAATGGTGTTCTCCAAATAGCAAAAAAAATTTAGAACTTTGCCTTTTGGGAAGCCTCATTTGAAGGTGCTTCGGGTTGTGCAATCACCTCTGTTACAAAGCCCCTTTCAGTAGGAGGGTGGGAGGGAGAAAAGGCAAATCACCAAGACCAGAATTCTGCAGTGCTCATGCACATGACACTCACGGTCATGTTGGAGGAATCAGGCTGTGGTAGATCCCAAGCCTGATGCTTTGAAGTTAAAGAACAGAGACCCACTCTGACTGCAACAGGCTTTGAAACAGACCTAGTGAGCCTCAGCCTTTAATTTCCATTTACCTGCATATAAATGAGACACAGCTCACAAGCACAATGTTCAAATACCCGTTGAAAATAAACTAAAGGCCCGATTCTGGGAGAAAAAACTTGAAGGAGCTTTGGGGTCTTGAGAGATGTGCCAGAAAGCAGACTGTGTGAATAGCTTTGATAGCTTTGCAAGTGACATGAGGTGGGACCTACATCACCCAACTGCAGCTGTAGAAAAATTAGGTCTTCCATCTGTGCTGTCTTTCTGCATATCCTTCCTTAACATTCACCAGAGGGAGATAGAAGTGGGTGCTGGCCAAAGGGTAACATCGTCATCTATTTTACATCTTTCTCAGAATGTTGCTCATTGCCCTCTGGATATGCTTATTTCCTTATATTTGTCAAAACCAAAATTTGGTATAGTATATGAGAGTGGCTTTTGAATCTCTCTGCCTCTGCAGTCATGAAGAAATAATTTTTGTAAAAAATAAGACCAAAAAGAAATGTACCAGTTTCAGAGATATTTTTACCCTTGAATAGCAGAAATCTAATTTTGACTGAAAAAGAATTAGGGTTAATATAATTATAATTCTTTCAATCACCTACAAAAGGCCATTACACATAAACAGTACACCCGGCATTCATTTATTCATTTTCAGGTACCCTATTTACATTTTCAGGAGAATTTTAAGTCCTTTATTCTCCTCTAATTTCTTAGAAAGCAAAGCTATTTTTTTAAAAACACTTGAATTCAAGTCTTTTAAGATACTGGAAAGATGTGTGTATGGGTAGAAGTGGCTTTTTTCTGCTGAAAACTTCCCTCTAAAATAAAATGTGCCTTTATTTCACTTTGTGGATCAAATAGCTGGATTACTTTTTTTTTTTTTTAATACTATATTTCAGCTACTTTGCTTGTTTGTACGCTAAAAATCGACATATTAAAAAGCTAACAAAGGAAATGGTTAATCTTAGATATTGGCTGCCAAATTTGAGTTCGGAGAAAATTTTTATGGCCAAATTAAGCCTTAAGAGTTTTCACCAGACAGGTATTAATGCTGAGCATGGAGATACTATTTTGTCAGTATGGATAGGCATTTCAAGGAAGTTATATAAAGTTTTTATATGGACATTTTAAACATCTTAATTTTAAAAAGAATTAGAACAAACCATATATAAATGATGCAAGTCTAATGGCTATACTTTAAAGAAGGCATTTCTCTATTGCATATTTATAAAACGAGGTCCAGAACTTGTCCCATGTCCAAAATTACCTGTATGGCCAAAATTAAATAAGTCAAACTAATCCGTACAGTTACTTTTCCCCACCTCAAAATGTCTCTGGCAAGCTGTAGGCAAGAGAATAACTGCAGATTAATCATAAAACTCTTCCAAATAGATAACTGAAACACTGCAGAAATTATAATCCATATTGCATGCTCTTCTAAACGATTCATCTCAAAACAAAAAAGGGAGGGGTGCAGGAGCTAAAAAGCAGCATGTAACCCCACGTCCTCTTAGTTGACCGCAGACACCTTTCTCATGTGTGCTGTCCCATCAGTTAACGTGAGGTCACCTACAAAACTGAATGCAAAGACAGCAAGGCGACTGGGTTTATATTCACTCAAGACGGGTTGTCCGTGTGCGATTCTGGATGGCTGAAGGCATATTTCCATAAGGGTGCCTGCCTGAGGATTTCTGCATGTGTGTAAATGTTTGAAGTGTCGCCTCTCCGACTCCTGATACTTCTAAACCATGCCCTGGGGCCCCTTCCCTTGGCCTGCCCCCATCTCCTCTAACATACAAACCTCTCATTTTTAAAAAAAGAGCACTCGCAAAAATAAACAAAAAAGCCAAAGAACCAAACTGAAAAACCTACCTGCTATGAGGCAGTTTCTTTACACAGAGATGCAAGCAAAACCAATGCAGCAAGAAGGCCACAGACTTCCCCTTTGTTCCATCTCACCGGTTAACCATGATCACTGAGCTGGGGTTGTGTTTTTTTTTTTTTCTTCTGAAGTGAGAGAGAGGGAGAGTGAGATTGAGAGAGAGAGAGAGAGAGGGAGAGACAGAGAAATAAGGCAAATGAAAAAAGCAACTGAGGCAGAAGCAGTTGCCACAGAGGTCTGTTGGTCTGGCTGGTCGCCTGATATCCCTGCAGCACAAGTTAGGTGAAGAAAGCCCGCTCCAAACAATTTGAGACCCTTTATAAGTCATGAAGGTGACTCATAACTAACCGACTTGCCTTGCCTTTAGTAAATCCCCTGCTTTCCTTTTCTTAGAACAGAGCTTAAAAAAAAAAGAAAAGAAAAAAAAAGAAAGAAAAGAGAAACCCCAAGGAACAGAAAACTCCAATGAAGGTGAGGATTTTTAAAAAATACACCATGTACTTTCCTTTCCTCAGACAGCTTGGCATCAGCCTTTGAATTGAGTAATAATAATAAATATAAAGGATTGTTTAGTAGAGACGACACACTTACACGAGTTAGGGGTATGATGTGTGAGAGAGAGTTCATGCCAGTAACTTCAAAGATCTAACTGGAGCGGGAATTCACTGTGGTGAGCTATTTCTTACTTTTCTCTGTATTACTTTTTCATCCAGAGCTGTCCTGCATGGACTCTTCATTTTACAATCAACCCTGGCAGATCCAGGCAGAACAAAATAACGAGAGATGGATAAAATTCTCCCTGTCTTCATGAAAAGTGCAGAGACACCCAACAGATGCTGAAATAGTTGCAAACCTCTAAAACCAGGGACAAGTTCTAGCCAAATCAGGGTGTACATGGAAGACTGTAAAACAGTGGATTGTGGAAGCCTATTATTAAAATTATATGACATTTTTAACATTCTTGAAAGATCAGTGCAGATGACTGGAAAGACAGGTTGTTCTAAAGGTACAGGAGATATAAATTTATGCAGTTCTTAGGTTCTGACCATATTTCCAGAAAAATCCAGTTAATGTGAATTTCCAGCAAGGAAAGGTGTGGCTGCTGCCTCCTAATTTTCTTCAGACACTGAGGGCTGTATGCTCTTAAAATACTACATTTTCACTGTGAACAACAGAATTTCTTTTGCTTCAAGCTTTGGAAGTTCAGTGATTTTTTTAAAAACATAGTTTCAGAACTCATTAAGATTGCTGAAGGACAATAGTTCTGTGTGCCAATGACTGAAATAAAACACTGTCAAATTCCACCTTACACACACTGTTCTTCTCTTTGTTTTAGGTGTGTAATTAAAAACACCTTCATTTTCCCTGTTGAGCCTATGTAAGTTTTGGGTGCTTGTCTGCAGACCTGCACTTACATGATTACATCAGAACCTCACGCCTCATTAACAATATGATAGATTTTGACTCCTGTGGTTATAGAGAGAAGTTTGAAGCTGTGGCTGGAGCCGTGGTGTTTCTCTGACACATCCCAGGCGAAGCAGCTATGAGAAACATAAACAATTTTATCTCCAAGGTGGCCTGCTCTGGGGACATTGCCACCACCCACGCTGCTGGAGGAGAAAAGGGCAGTAAGCCTGGCTGTGCTCTGATGCTCATGTGCCTGGGTGGGTGAGGTTATGGCAGTCACTTCTCTGTTTTCTTCCTATGTGTATGGGTTGAAAGGAGACTGGATTTCTCTTGGGCCATTGCCTAGGAAAAAGAAAAAACACTGAGCTACTTGGTCGTCTCCTCCAAATGTCTTCTCTTGGTACTTGATGTAAGGCCAAAACCTGGGGCCAGCTTACATGGCAAAGAAGAGGAAGGTTCCGTTTCAATGAGATGAGACCTTGGGATTGCCTCCAGCCTGATTATACTGCAACACAAACATCTTCATTTTTACCTCAAATTCTTTTTTTAACTTGCATTTTTACTTGTTTTCAGTATAAATTGGAAACCTATATTTCTAAGGAGATGAGACATGGAATCCTGCTTGGCATGTGTATGTCTGAGTGTGTATCTGTTGGTCTTGTCTCTAATGACTTGAAATCATGGGTTAATTTGAACCCACAATGACAGAGGGGTATCTTGAGGTTATGAAGCTCCTATGATTTTTGTGAAAACAAGTGAGCAGGTTAGGAAAGACCTTATTAAAATTCTCACTTGTGGAAAGGTTGGTAACTGGAGTTCAACTCATTAAATATTACAATCCACATGGGAACTCAATTATAAATCCATAGGCAGCCAAATTTTGTTCATTTTGCCACTCACAAAATTATCTGGTTTGTAAGGGACTGCCTTAAATGCATGAAAACACCAGTTAATATATCTATCAATAGATGATTTTGGGTTAAAGAGCAAATAAAATCCTAATGTTGCTAATAACAATACATGTGGGTAATTTAGCAGAAAAGCTGTCAATTAGACACTGATGCCTAATTAGGGGTTGCCTGATTAGGGTTATGTATGTGCATTTGTGTTTGAAGGCAGGCAGGCAATCATTGTCAAACGTCCAGACTGCCTGGTGCCGTGAGGTGGTCTGGTGGCACGGCCGTGGTCCAGGGTACTGCTGAGGCTGTCCCATGCTTTCTTTCTGCTCCACTGAGTTTCGCTCCCTAAACTCTTTTTTGCATCTTACAGCAATTATCACTGTGGTTCTGCACTTGAGTACGGCACAGAACCATGGCAGAATTTCCTGGAAGAAACATAAACGCCCTTTGTAGTTTCAGGTGTGTGAATATGATTTCAGTGGCTACACTGAGAGGCACAAAGCAGTAACACCTTACAAGAATGTCAAAAAAAGACCTCTAGGGTCATTTAAAAAAAAAAAATCAGTCTCTAAAACTATGGTATGTATTTTTAAATTCCTGGAGTCTTTCTAGTTGTTCAGCATACACAAAAACATAAATTTCCTAAACAATGGCCCATCTTCTGTGATGCTCTATGACACATGCCTGACCAACAGAGGGCAATGCATTCCTTCAAGCAATAGATTCCAGTCCAGAACTTAGGGAAATCAAGGAGAGTTTGAGCTTAGTATGACACTGGTCAGACCCATAACACTCAGTACTAATTTCATTTGAGACAGCAGTTAAGACTCCCAATGACATCTATCGGAGACAGAAGCAGATCACAATTTAAGCTCTATTAGAAAATAAACAATTCAAAAGGTGGAAATGCCGAATTTGATTAAAAACTGTTTAATGACAGAAGTGCCATCTTCAAATATAGCTTGTTCATGAGTAACTGCAGTGGTTTAAATTATGGGTCACCGGAAAAGGTAATAACAATCTAGAGACAACAAACTTCTCCTTTAATTAACTGCAGTTTTCTTCAGACTTTCCAGACTCATCTTCTTCTCCTTTTTGAAATTGTTTTATTCTTCTAATGAGTTGAGTTGAAAATTCCCAAACTGCTAAAATTAGGCTTTGCAATAAAAGCTGACTATATTTTTATTTTGAGTACATTTTTACTACTATGATGGAAATTGTGACATTGATTATAAAATATATTCTTGAACATAAATTCTTTAAAAGGTAACTTTCCAATTAGCCAAAAATCATTCTATACAATTTATCACTTCTTGTCACACTGCCTAGTGAAGTGTATAAAATATAATTTGAGATGTGTATTTGTAGCTTTTTCAAACCATTTCTTTCTGTTCTCTATTTCCTTGCAACAGCCTCTGGCACTTCAGCTTGTGCAGTCCTGGGTCTTAATGTTGCTTTTACAGGAAAACTTTTTTTCTTGTGGCCCAAATTACTCTGTAAATGCCTATGACTTCTTCTGCGATACTGAAATCCTACTGGTGAGCCATAGAGGAGGCAGAATGCGCTTGCTCAGATCTACCTTCGTTTTATGATTCAAAGGTCATACGTCCTAGATGCAGCTTTAAACACTGATGAACAGTGCCTACCCTTTCTTTACAGTCTGTCTTGCCCATGCAATGGAGATGCTGCTTTCTAAAGCTGTTACACAAGCAAGATGTTCTGGGGGACCTACTTGTCCAGTGGAACTTGTAGCCTTACCTGAGGAACTAAGGCTAGAGCCAGTACCCCAGGAGGTGGGGAGGCTCAGGAAAAGCAGATGAGCTGCTTGTGGTCTTTCTCTGCTTGTGTCAAAACTGACAGTGAGAAATCGACGAGGGCATGCCAGAGCAATAGGCTGCACAAACGTTCAAGTGCAACTTGGAGGCTATTCCAGCAAAAAAGCTGGAGATCAGGCTTTGCACATGACCTCCAGAGCCCTCGGGCTCAAGGTCCTGGAAGTAGGCAGCAGTGATGGAGAAAGCTGCTTTAAAAGCTACATCCTAAGGAAAACAGGTACTTTCTATTACATTGAGGAAAGGAAAAGACTTGGTCCTGGAAAGCGGTGAAAACTGGAACTAGTAAGGAGAACTCTAATAAAAAAAGAGAATGGATGTTCTTGTGAACTGCCTTTGACATTACCTTTACATGGCAGAATGGGCTATGTTTATAAAATACACTTTTTAATGCATCCTGAATAAGTCTAGGTGTGACCGGTTAGAACTCAGATATACTTAAAATATGTTTAATAATGCCAAAATACTCTGTGCAGTTTCTAAGTGCTTTGAGTTGTATCCAGATATCAAAGAATAACATTTTGATTTGTATCCTAATGGCATTTCTTCTAACAGTGTTCTCAACTTACAGTTGGAGCTCTCATAGTTTCTGGGTATTTTCTTTATTATTATTTCTTTCGTTCTTGGAGGAGAACTGATATCTTTTATTCCCAGACTATCACTGATTTTAATTTCTAGCAGCTGTCTGTGAGATAGTCCTGTACTTTTTACAATCATGCATTGTCCACTTTGATTCTAGGAAGGAAGGCAGTAGAACATAAATTGCCAATAATTTTGACACAATGGATGACCACTTTGTTGGTCGTAAAAACCACTGTCATCCTTTCAAATATGGAAAACCAGAGGGAACATGGATATTGCTGCAAACCACAGGGCCAGAGGACAAGGCAGTGTGATGCCCGTACTCTTCCATCCAGTGCACTTCTGTCATTCTCAAATCTTACTGACATCGTGGGGGAATGCAACTTTTTTTGCTGATTACTTTTGTATGTGATTTCTGTGTATGAACAGCAACTGGCTGGATTTCTGCCACCCATTTGCTCAGGTGGGCTTTGTCCACTGTTCTGGTCTGCACAAAATGTCCTGTGGGAATCTTCCGTTTCTTCAGGCAAACTAGTTCCTCACACCGCAAGTGGTGTCAGGCAGCACACCTGATGCTCAGAGCTGCTACTTGATGCAGAGCAGTCCTGGACATGCACAGGTGCTTTGTAGTGCAGCCCCCGTGGCCCCTGCAGGGACCAGGGGCAGCCCCCTGGGTCCCTGCCCCGGGGGAAGCTGGTGAGGAACATAGGGGCATGGCTGGCTTCTGACAATGCTCCCTGCCAGTGTGATGGCATCTATAAACCTCTTCAGTCTCTCTTTCTGAGGAAGTACCAGTTAAGGGACAATATGTGACGGGTAGAAGAGGAATCTCTGCTGGGTTTGGGAGGAGGAAAAGGGAGCGGGGGGAGAGGAGCATTCACTAAATAATGAAATAAGGAAAGATGCTTTTTTAGCAGAGTTCAGAAAAATTGAATTTGCATGTATCTCCTCATGGCTTCTTAAGAAATTCTTGGAGCTTTTCTGTGCACCTATGGACTGTAGCGCGGAATAGCAAAGTGTAGCCATTGAAAATGTGACCGAAGAAGTTAATCACGACAGAAGTGTGTTTAGTCTACGTTTAAGCTGGGACTACAGAAAGACATATTTAATCTTATGCAGGAAAGTTTTATATTTCTACTTTTTCCCCCCCTCAGTCTTGGTAGGCATGGGCTGAAGACCAACGTGACTCCTGCTTGGAGAAATGATCTTCACAAATCGCTTAGGTCCCTCACTAAGCTAAAACATCCTGTAGGTGTCTTAGTTGGGACCCAGAGATAAACTTAGACCTAAAACTAAAAGAGAAATTTTTCTCCCATCCTAACCCAACTGTTGCACTTGCACTTTCACAGAGAAGGGGAAATCAGAGCCATGCAGAAAACTCTGCCTTAAGAGCTGTGGATCCTCCTTCTACCTGTGGGTTATATGCTATATGTCTTCCTTACATGGCATTTAAGAACTACTGTATTCCTTATTGTAAGTACCCTGAACAGTCGGGGCAGTGCTTGTATGACTTTTATATAAGCCACACAGAAAAATGCGTAGATCATGTACACATCAGTGCCCTGAAGCACGGACCAGATATCAAATCCTTCAGTTTGTATTTCCTCCTGAAAAATCATAATTACATTTCTACGAATCAGAAGAATGTTATGGATTATTGATCACTCAGGCTGAAGAAAACTGCCAGTCTGTGGAAATTATTATTTCAGAAGTTTTATTGTATTTCTGAGGGTGGTGAATGTTTTGTTTTGGATTAAGCCAGGTTGGTGCTATGAAAGAAATTGTGTATTGACTTATTCCTGCATTTCCCAAGATAAAGAGTTTAAGATGTGAAATTGGACTAAGGCACAGCTGACTTCAATGATAACCATTAACTGTTTGAACTCATTGAAAACTTATGACGATACACCAAAGGTACATGGGGACATATCCTCAGCAAAGAGTGTGTAGTAGAACAGCAAGAAGTTGCAGTTCAGAATTTATGAGAATATAAGACTGAATACAAAGCAAAAGAAAGGCTAGGTGAGCCTCATGTTTCCTCACAAAAGAAGAGTTGGCAATATTTTGTCTGAATTAGGGGCTATCTGCAGCTATTTGTGAGTGCCCCTTGAAGGTCAAAAATCCTTTCCCTGAAACATGACCTATTTTGCTTTTGAAGATGTTTCTTAACGTCTGTTCCTGACAGCAGAGTTCATCTTACAGTAGAATATAGCACAGATAAATGAATTTTGGAGAAGAATGCAAAATTCGTATGGAGTAGACAAAAAATTCTGATAGATGGAGTTAATGATATACATTTTGGCTTTTGGATCTTGATTTTAAGATCCCTGCTTAGCTTTTATTATGGTTTAAGCTAAAGACCTCTGTGCTGTCTTCTCCAGTTCGGACTGCAAAGTAAGTTTTATTCATGTAAAATATTAGGATACTTTTAAGTGAGTGGGTGTTATGATACACCATCATCTGCAGGACGTTAAGAATTATTAAGAATTCCACAGTGCAAGGTATCCTTATTACAGTTCCAGACTTTGTCTGGATGTCTAAGAAAATTTAGCTAAGGATTATGAATTTGTATAACCTTATTCAGAGTTCCTAATCTCTTGCAGTCTGCATATTTCTAACAATCCAGCAAGAGGTTTCACAGGAACTAAATCAGAAATATCTACCACATGTTAAAAATTTAGAGCTGGATCTGAGCTCATGGCACAACTCTGTTTGAACAACATATCAGGCTGTCAAGTCAAGAAAACCAAATGTTTATTTTCTAGGCTGAGAGAGTATGCTAATATTTAGTATGAAAAAGATTATTTTGCAGCTGTTAGAAATAGCAAAGTTGTGAAGAAGGCCACTCATGAAAACACCCACAAATATCTTTTGTGGATAAATAAAAAAAAATACCCAATCAGTAGGTAAAAGTTTTTTAAAGAAAAATATATCTGCAACCACTGCTGTTTCTCATTGAGTCTGTTTTCCTTTGTTCTAAGACTTGCAAGGTTACAAGTGTGTAAATATATCATGTATTGAAAGGGTTAATGGATTTTATGTGCTTCTTTTATACTCACAGGAAAACTACTTAGGTTGATTTCCTGTAACAGAGAGAGCTGTATCACAACATGAAACACTCAGCTGACAGTTTTATGGCAAGAAATGGAAGGAACAGCTCTGTGAGAGTATGCTTCAAAGAGAATAATGTGGGTGGGGAATTTTTACAAGCTACGCAAAAGTTCAGAAATTTCTGAAGAAGTCAGTCTTCAATCAATGTTCTTTCTTTCTGTAAAATACATGGGATTTTGTGCTTTTTTTCAGTGATAAATATTTCCTTCCCAGAATCCCCTTAATGACAACACTCATTGTTACTATAGAGACATGGGATTAAAAAAAATAAAACCCGATTGCCTGGTAATATGGTAATAAATACCTTTATGTCACAGAGATAGATATGTTGAATGAAAAACTACATTTGGATGTCTTCTATGGTCTTACATGTTCCTAAAATACTGTATATCTTTGTAAATATAAGCCTGCTAAATATGTTGTAAGCATGGTTCCACAACTGCATTTTCTTTTTAACTGTCATTAAGTTTTATTAATAAATGTCAATAAGGTTTATTAATAACAGCCCCAGCAGCAACAATACTAACTAGTAATTTAACGCACATCTTATTTACTGAATAACAGTAATTAAAAATTCTCATTAATTACCAGCACTCTACATTCAAGGAAGTTATGAATAGGTAGGTAAAACAAAAGCAACATATAAATAAAACAAGTGTAGAGGGCTGCTTTCAGTGGGGTAACACACCTCTGAGAAAGGACTTCAGGCAGGACAGTGTCACACTTAAAACTGTTGTAGCTGGGAGCAGAAACTCACTGGGTAGGGAAGATCTCACTATAAGCAATACCACTGTAACTATACTTCTATTTAGCTTTTTAGCAAAAATTAAAAATAGAGTCTATTTTTTTCAATCTGACACCCTGAAAGCTCATAGCTGCAGGGAAGGCTATATATGGGATGTTTCAGTGCCACGAGGAGCCCTAGGACTCTACTCACAACTTTCTGTAAGTGGCAATGGCAGAATTAGAATAATCAAACCTCGAGGGTCTGACAGCATGTGTTACCAGCATCAGGTTGTCTTGAGAAACCAACTAGTAATTATGTGCCTAAAAATCACGTTATTAAGTCACATCTAACATAGCCTTCAATGGAGAGGCTGTGGTCTTCAATCGGGCAAACAGTTTTACTTTGAGTCACCGCCTCAACTGATCTCTGTTAGAGGGAGGGAAGAAGGAATAGATCTGTCTTGTTTGATAGAGAGCAACACAATCCTGCACAGACAAAAAGTTACAGTTGCATTTGTAACAGCATGCTCTGTTTTCAAAGGACACAGTAGTGCTGAGGACTGGATACCCTGTGGTTTTGCTCAGGTGAGCAGCACTTCCTCACACGGCCAGTCCTGTTGTTGGGTTAAATAAGATTACGCTTGTGTCTGTTAACTGTAGGATCTGGACCATCTCTTCCTCCTACATTTCCGGAACTGGAGAAAAACAAAGAAAAATACCCCAGACCAGAGCCTGACTCAACAGCAAACACATGAACGGGGAAGTAGGATTATGCCTAATAAACTGGCTAACGGTGTGACAATGCAACAGAATATATCTGTATCCGCACAGGTCTTGGTTCTGTGAATGTTCCATCATACTTTCAAGCTTTCTCATCATCCTGAGTGTGGCTAACACGGGCACACACAATTGCCCCCCTGCAAAGTTAAGCTGGAAGTGAGATTTGGCAAGTGCGTTGCAGTTGGAGGTCTGGACTGATCAGGGAATGCTCCCAGAAGCTGGCAGACTGTGGGCAGGTATTTGGACTCTCAGGGAGTCTTTGGCACACAGGAGTCATTGGAAAGCCACTCAGGGCACATCCCTGTTTCGAAGTGCAAAGTCCAGGATGCAGAGAAAGCCCAGCTTTGGCAAAACCTCCATACACCTCTGCATAATGTGGAATATGAAAACCCTCTGTGACCAAGGTTCTCCTGCCCTTCAGAGAAGCCGGAATTTTTGCTAAGGCATCCTAAAAGTACTACTTTAATTTGGGACTTTGGTCCTGGGGCAATCCTAGTGGGAGGGAAATGGTACTCCAGGGCCACAAGCCTCAGTGATCAGAGCTCGCAGAGATGAGCTGGCAGGAAACCAGGGGGAATGCTGCTCGCTGTTTAGTGAAAGTCTTTTGAAACAAATGTTTCCATGAGGCTTATGGTAATCATAAAATTGCACTATGTTGCAGGATTCTTTACCAACTCTATGTGATGTCTCTAAGTACGAAGACCTGAAATTAGAAGCAAAATAGCAGCACACTGATTTAGAAGTGGTAAAACAGGTTTTCCTGTTCCTTCATGTGTGCTGCATTTTAGGATCATGTTTTCAGTGTGTTTGTGTGCAACTGTGAGGGCTTGCAAGCTTCCCTGAGTGAAAATTTGGAGTATGAATTTACTGCAGAATTCTTGAAACTCAGTTTGCTAAGAAAAACACCTAACATCCCTGTGCTCTGCCCAGCAAAGTGTAACCACTGCACAACTTCATTCTTCCAGCTTGTCCTCCCTTTCCTTTCATTCTCCTACCCTGCAGGAAGAACAGGTGGCAGAGTAGCCAAGGAAGATTCAGTATCAGCCAAAACTTTTCCCTCGTCGCTTTACCTCCATGCAGTAGCTGACAACTGAGCACAAAGTGAAACTCAGGAGGGAAATACTCCTTTCTAATCATTTAAACCATCAAACAGCTATGTTGCTGTGTATTTGATGCTCATAAAGACATACATTACTATGAATAATCAGTCATGTTTCCAAGGTTCCAAAAATAATAATAAAAATAAATTCTCAATGAAAGAAACCATTTTGGAATGATACTTTCATGTCTTAAGGGATCTCAAAGTAGCAAATTTATCTGACAGGTTGAAAGACCACATTTTTCTGGTTCTTTTCAGTGTGCGCAACTGCACCCATCTGGCTAGAAAGTTTGCTGCCAAAGAAGTGCTGATGAGAGGAGAAGGGATGGTCTCGGGGGAGATGAGACAGACCAGTACCTGCACACCCCCTCAACCTGAGGGAAGTTAGTGCGGGATGAGGAAGCTCATTACAAATAGCAGTCCAATTCTTCTAGGACTTTCACTATAAAGGTGTGGCTCAGTCTGCTGTTGGAGGTTTGAATGAAATCAATGCAAGTGCATACCTGCAGATGGATATATCCCTCTCCTCTCCGCCCCAGCCCATGGCAGCATTTGCAGTAAGCCACCAGATGACTGTGTGCCATATGGGCACTTCTCAGAATGCTAACTGTCTGTGAATGATTTTCAGGAAAGATAAGACAACATCATCTGGAAGATCAGTAGGGTTGTAAATCAATTTATTATCCAAGAAGACATACATGGTTACACCACACACAGACACTTATTACCCTGAATCCCTACAACTCCAATGCCAACTTCCTTTCTATAGGCTGTATCTACACTCTAGCATACAATGAAAACCTTCAGGTATCAAATATTATCTGTCTGTCTGAAATGCCATCCTTTGAAAGATAAGCATTTATAAACCAGAGGCCACAACTAACAACAAGAAAGGTATCTAGTATATTCATGCTCACCACATACATACCATATCCTCTTTTCCAAGTGACATAGCTTCATACACAAAACCTTTAATTTCTGAAGTGACTCACAAAATGCATGCAGACTCTATTTGTGCTTTCTTCACCTTCTTAACAAAGAATGCCAAACCACTGAACGTTAGGAAGCATTTCTATTTAATTTCTTAGAAGTTTTTGCTGTTCCCCTTTCTAATGAAGGCTGCCGTTATAGTCGTATGTCAAGAATGATTCATATAACACAAGATAAGTTTGTATATGCCTTACTTTGTGTACTTTCACTTATTCATAAACTTACACACTCATTCTTGGTTTAGCTTATATTTAATTCCTGTATAAGAATGTGTGTTCATTTACTTACAGAAACACCATTTATCATATTGCATAGAATTTTGTGCATAATATTTGTTGCCTGGGCGCCTGGATGCTTTACCTTAGAAAAAAACCAGACATTCAGAAAAGAATTCTAAAAACCAGCTTGTCAAGGTATATGTATTTTTATATCCTGTACGTCATACTACGGGTGGATGGCTTTATCTTATGTTTACTGCTGACCTAATTTTATTGGTTAAGTGACTGATGGTCATTTTTGTAGCAATTTATTGGCCCTGTTGCTGCAGGTGGCAATCTACCAGATTTCCAGATGTTTGCCAGAACAGGCTACTGGATATTTGAAAATCCCTAGAAGAGATGCCAGGTATAGGGCAGGGTATACCTATTTCATATGAGACCTAGAACTGAGGAGGTTTCAATGCATGGGAAATGTCAGTCTTTGCTTGAGACTTGCTGCACGTGCAGGGGAACGAGTCTTTTAGTATAAGCTTTTGTTGCCAGGGTGTTCCAGGGACAACTGTTTTAATGGACTTGGGTCTTTCTACAGGACGGCAATTCTGAAGTCCATTTGGGATTGAATGCAAGCAGGTTTAGACCTTTGACAGGGGATTCATCTCATGTAAGATGGACTTTCATAGTATTGACATCTGTGTCTGTGTTAGTTACTCTGGATTCTTCGTCACGTCTGTAAGTGGGGAGAAACACTTTTTTGGACACAGCTCCTCTGGCTTGTTTTAGATTTTTACTCTGGGTGGAGATGATTTGTATCCTTAGAAGACCTATTTATCTCCATGACTCTACAGAAAATCTATACATTTATCTCAGATGCTGAGGCCTACTTATGCTAGACACTACATTTTTTTCAGGTAATTCCTACTCACAGAGCCTGGGCCAAGTCAAAAGTTAACCAGAAAGGCACAACAGAGTGCATTAACCTCAGCATCCTCCTCATTCAGGGGTTATATAGGTATAGTGATCAAGATCCAGTACTGATTACCAACATTAGCAACATAAACACATTGCAAAGTTTTTGTGGAGTTACTCTGCTAGATTTAGGGTATGTATTTACAAAATTGCCATTTCAATTTTTATTTGGCTTTGTTTTTAACATATGTTGCAGATGTATACTTGAATTTACTGTGACGTGATCTGAATACCGTTATAAGATTCCGTGATTAAAAACTAAAAATCTCAGGAGAAAACATCTGAAATACATTCATCAAAGCTACTAAATGGAATTTATCAATTTTCAGGTTTATTTACAACTGGTTTGAATAAATTGCAGGTTTGTTTACAACTGGTTTGAATAAATTATCTGACTAAATGTACCTATAATGATCTCTATTTGCCAAAGATTATAAATAAGGAGAGAGGCTGGACATCTGGCACTGTGAGGGCATTCTTGGCAGGCAGTGATTATAGTTAACTGATGAGTTTCTTATTTATGGAGTGCAGTGTAACAAAATTTATCTTGGTATCAACATCAAAGCTTTCTGTGTATATTTATATGCAGAAGTCCGGATTTTGATAACAGTGTTTGAAATCTTAAAGGCTTGTCATATTCAGGTGATCAGTTCTGTTTAAAGTCAGTAGACTGGATTTACTACCTACCTGTCCACTCCCCTGATCTAGCAAAGCTACAAAGTAAAAAGGGCTGATAGGGAAGGAATCTAGTCACAGCTTTGCAGAAGTACACTTCATACCTTTATTTAGATGTGCATCTAAGGACCTACACTAATGTTGCATTCCTACCTCCTGGTAAATAGATAAGGCAGAAGTTTTCAGTTTAGGACTCAACCAAAGGAGGGTGTCACCTGAATAATGCTCCATAGACATCAGCTTCAGCAACACTACAAGTTTCTCGACGACACAAATATTTGCCTGCCTAGACATTTCTGTTACGACAGCAAATGAGGTTCTTCACTGAATTAATTCATAAACATGGTGATATTTGATTTGAATATCTGCATGAACACATTTGTATTATTCTGAATGCAGTTAATACTTTTTCTTACAGTCTGAACTGTAGAGCAGAGTTACCCCATACGCTAGGCTCAGAGCACCGTGCCATGAAGGCAGTTGCCTCCCTTGAATGTCACCAGCATTGCACACTCCTGAAAAATTCCGTTGCTCCCCTCTTTCAAACAGGAAATGCCACTTAATTTGTCATCTTTTTCAAAACAGGACTGTGTTTTAACCACAATATTTGCAATGTGAAACAAGATTACTATATTCTGACTGACTTCTGAGACATGCATATGGCACAGAGAAAAAAAAAGAGTAATTAGTTAAAAAAGAAAAGGTCTTGGATTTCAGCAAAACTTGGGGAGTAGGATGACCTATAAGGGCTTAGTGCAGTGAAAGATTTTTTTATTTGAGCTCACTGAAAACAAAAATGTTTCATTCCAGGCAATTATATCATAGATCTACTGGAAAATCTGAGATGCTCAGTTCCTCCTTGGGAGCAGGGCACTAGGTAAGTTAATTTGTCAATTGAATACTAAACACAGGTGTAATATTTAATTTAAAAACACAACAATAGGACTTTCTGGATGGACATGCTCCCACTGATTTTTTTAAAGCAGCATGAGTGTTCTAGAGTTGTCAGTTGGAGTAGATTTGCTTTGAAAATATATAAAATAAAGTTAAATAGAAGTAAATTCTGTAGTATCATCTGGAATATATAAATAGATGGAACACTGATGGGGAAGCCAATTTTCTTGCAGGATATAATGTGATATTAACGATAAAGAATTGTTGCCTCATTAGTTGAATGGATTCTTAAATGTAGTTGTTTATTCAAACCATTTTATTAAATAATGTCTTGTGTTCTTAATACTGAAGCCCATAGGGAATGTATCATAGAAATAGCAAGTATTTATTTTGTTCAAATATTATGTAAAATTAATAAAAATTCACTGGGGAGAATTAATGAATTTATTTGTGCTGGTCCCACATTTATATCCTAATGTATCTGTGGAAGACTACCACTTCAGCGTGAATTTACATCAATGAAATCAGGATCCAATGTATGAAGACAGAAAAGCCAAAATATTTCTAAAAATAAAGAAATATGTGTCATATACATAGCTTTGCAAGATATATGCACTTACTCAGAGACATTGTGAAATTCAATTGAAAATCTCGTGTAACCTTATTTTTTCTTGCATGCAACTATTACTTATGTTTGATTAGGCAATGACTCAACAGCTAGATAAATGATTTGAAAACAGCTTTCTCTATTTGAAGTAGAAAATCTCATCTGTTTTGTTTTGTGAGTGTTTTTTGTTTTTAATTAAACTTGACACTCAGGTACTATCATTTATTCAAAAGTTAAAATCAGGTCCCAGAATGACAAACTATTTTAAGTCACAGGCATATAGTCTTACACAAATGTCCCTTCTCCATGTTTCTGTTCAAGAAATGAATCTGATTTTTACAGTCACTTGCAGTCATTTTAAGTTAAAAATCTCATTAAACAAACTGGTGTGGGGTTTGTTTGATATTTCTCTTGGGAACGTTACAAGGAAAATCTAAAACTTCTCTCACTTTTACCCTTTCATCCTGAAACTTCGTGTATTCACATGAGGGTTTCTTACCAACCACAGGGGAGAAGTGAGCTCCCAAACTTGTCTTCTGCTCTCACAGACAAAGTGATGCCTTCCCTTTATTTTTGCTGGGGCTATAGGCCCATGGTATTTCATTGCCTTGACGTAGTAGGGCCTTCAAATCCATACTGATCTAAATACATAGTGTGGTGTCAGATAAGCAATGTGCAATTTAAGAAATTGTCTTTTGGGTAATGTAAGGTTATATTCATATTTAACTTACAGCACACTTCATGTTTCTAGTATAACACCCCATATACCCTCCCTGGGTTCCCATGAGCGTTCACAGTGGTTTAACTAAAGCAGTTTGTAAACCATACCTCTTACTATTCACTGGCCAGTATTGTAGACACACCTAAACGTTCAGAATTTCCTGGCAGAACAGAAGTGTAAATGGTTGTGCACACAGAAGTGGGAATGGATCTGTTTAATATGTCAATCTATTCTCTTCTTGTGAAGCATTGACTGTAGTGAAAGTAATGATACTTGCTTGTCTGTATTCTCATGACTTTTTTTTGTTAGTTAATTTTTAATTCCTCAAATACACTTCAAATTCTTTTATTCCAGGAGACTGTCCAGATAAAAAGAGGTATTTCAGCAACATTCAGTGTTTCTGGAGCAGTCGTCAACAAGACATTAGGTTGTGGCCTACATCTCATTTCTGTTCCTAGTACCCTGGCAGAATCCTACTCAGTGACCTGCTTCTTTGACAAATACTTTAATAAGTTTTGGAAACTTTTCCCTAATAATAGAAATGCTGATAACAATGCTTGACTTCATGTGAAAGAGTAATTCCAGCAAAGCTAACAGGACTACTCAAAAGTTTAAAGTGGGGTATATCTGTTTGCAGGATCAGAGCCTGAATTTCTGCAGGATTCATGGAGGTCACTGTGGCACACAGGAGAAGATGGTGAAATAATTTTTCAGATCCCTTGTAACACACACGTGAGAAATACCGTTACCTAAAGAATATTTGCATCTCATTTTTGGTTTGGTAATCTACTTCTTTCTTGTAACCTACACTTGAAATGAGTAATTTTTTTGGTATTTTAAGGCCACTAAATCACAGGTGGAGAGAGAAGGTGGTGGCCATAAGAGAACCATTATTTCCTCTAGATACGTACATGCCATTAAGTTTCCTAGTAATTCCAGCTGTTTCTTGTGTCCCAGGGTGGAGATGTTTTGCTGTTTGATGCATGTGACTACAGTTCAGTGGTCATACTTACTCATTGTACATTTTTGCTATTTCATCTCTTGAAATTTGCTTATTTGTGAACATTTGTGCATTTCCTACAAAGAGAAAAAAAAAAATAAAAATCAAGTTTGCCACCAGACTACATGCAAAAATTTAAAAATAATTATTAATTTGGTATATATTTATAAATAAATATAACCCTTTGCCTTTACTGCAATCTTAGAGTTATGATGAACATGGCTTACTCAGAGGGGACTTTGAATTAAAATACATACAGAAATAACTGCATTAAAATACATACAGAAATACAGAAATGAGGGCTGTGACTTAAAGAGCAACATATTTTCTAGTGATTTTACACCCAAGGTGTCTGGAACCTGACATCTCTCGTATTGGCTAGGGCCAGTTGGACCACTGTTGTGATTCATCCTGGCAATTCTCAGTTGATTTTGTACATTGAATGGGGATTCCCACTGAACAAGGGTAATTCTAAAAGAGTGCTTATAAGTGAATTTCTGCATCTTAGTGTATTTCTGATCTCACTCCAGTTGTGAAGATCAGGACTTTATCATCTTAAATGTGTGTCTGCTGATGTGTTCACTCTGCTCCTCATTCATGTTGCCCCTGTCCAAATCTTGGGGAGGACTATAGTGTGCAATGAGTGGGAATGATGTCTTCATACTACTGCAGTGGGAAAGCAAAGACTGCACTACAAGCAATTTCCTCTGAATTCCCATCTCATTACAGTGACCTGTGCTGATTTCCCAGCTTCCTGTTCTCCTAACATGTTTTTTTTTGTTTGTGTCTTTTTTTTTCTTCTTCTATACTTCCTTCTTTCCCTTACTTTTCTACAATTCTCTCATATTATACTCACTGTAACTTTTAATTCTACCTCATGGGTTGGATTGTATCACTTTCAGCTCATATCCCCTTTTTGTTATCCCCATCATCACCATTCACTATCCTAGCCATTCATCCAGCTCCACAGGTTCTACATATTCCTCCAACCTTTGTAATCATTGCTTTGCCTCTGTCCATAATCCTTTTCCTTCTCTTTCTTGAATGACAATACTCATCTGTGGCATTCGTCTCCCAACTGTCACACACAAGAAAAGGAAAAAGTTTCCCCTTCATCTGTTACTTCTGCAGTTCTCTTAATATGGGCTCTTATTTCACATACCATGCCTTCTTTTTAGTTATGGGAGGAGTCCCTCTTGCTGTGCCACTGAGACACTTACTTCAAAATATATAGGTTCTATTTATTGGTGAGAAATATTTTGAAAACTTTCACCTCTTCTCCAGCTCTTACTTTTGTTCTGGATACTCCCGATGTCTGCATATCTGTCCAAATGCAAAACTGCATGTTCATTCACCCTGTAGCATACTTATTTTTCTCTCAATTTCTCCAAAATCTCCAGCAAGGGATGCGAAAGATTCTCCCATCATCTTTAGTGTCCCCATGCTAGCTCTTACATCCTTTCAGCAGAAGAAATGTTCATACCCTTTACTTTTTCCTTTTCCATTTCTCTTTTATTTCCATGCCTTCCTCTCAGTGTAAGTTACTATCCCATGAATCCTGAGCCTTGACTCAGTCCTTAGTGCCTGTTTCCTCTGTCCTTGTTATTTTGCTGCTGAGTATCTTTGAAGGAAATCCAGTACTTCCTTCAGTACATCTTGTTCCCTCCTCTATCAGCTTCTTCATCTTCCAGGAACAAGAATAATAATCCTGTACTGGATTTCATGGCCAGAGATACCACTTACATGTAATCCTTGACTTTTTACTTCAGTACTGCTTTCCTCATTGCCCCTACCCCCCTTCTTCCCCTTCTATTCCAAACCTGTCTCTCTCCATAAGAAAAAAAAAAAAATCAAATCCTTTATGATCTCACCCCTTTTGGCTTCTCGCCTTATTTATCCAAGCCACTTTTCAATCATTAGTTAGCAGCCCTGGCTAACCACAGAGGTTCCATTTAACTCGAAGTTAGAAATTGTGACAGCCATCTACAAGAAGGACTGGAAGGAGGATCCAGGGAAGTACAGGCCTGTCAGTCTGACCTTGGTGCTGGGGAAGGTTATGGAGCAGATCATCCTGAGTGCCATCACATGGTATGTACAGGACAACCAGGGGATCAGGCACAGCCAGTATGGATTTATGAAAGGCAAGTCCTGCTTGATGAACCTGATCTCCTTCTACAAGGTGGCCCACCTAGTGGATGAGGCGAAGGCTGTGGATGTTGTCTACCTGGACTTTAGTAAAGCCTTTGACACCATTTCCCACAGCAGTCTCCTGGAGAAACTGGCTGCTTATGGCTCACATGAGTGTATGGGTAAAGAAATGGCTGGACGGCCAGGCCCAAAAAGTGGTCCTGAATGCAGCTACATCCAGTTGGTGGCCAGTCACAAGTGGTGTTCTCTAGGTCTCAGTACTGGGGCCAGTTTTATTTAATATCTTTATCAATGATCTGGATGAGGGTCGAGTGCATCCTCAAGTAAGTTTGCAGATGACACCAAGTTGGGCAGGAATGTTGACCTGCTTGAGGGTTGGAAGGCTCTACAGAAGGATCTGGACAGGCTGGATCAATGGGCTGAGGCCAGTTGTATGAAGTTCAGCAAGGCTAAGTATTGGGTCCTGCACTTGGGGGGTCACAATTCACTATTTTCATTTGTTTCCATGATGAAGGAATAGGGATTATGGCTCTTAAATTTACAGATGACAGCAACTACCCTACAAGATAGCATTACAATTGAAAACACTCCCGATAAAATTGAGAAAAAATCTGGAAAAGAAGGGTGAAATAAAGACAAATACCAGGTTGTGCCTTGAAAGTCAACTTTCTGGTATATTTAGCATGTATTTAGCAACCAGACTATTTCTTTTAATCTTCATGCTTCATGAACAACACAGAACCACTGGAGAAAATGCTGAAATGAACAGTAAGTGTTGAAAGACTTGAAAGACCTGGAGTTATTAGTCAACGAAGGAAAAGATAGACGTAGCAACTGATCAGTCTTGAAAACCAGAAGCAACTAACAGAAAGAGGAAAGAAGTCTGTTCTCTGTGTTCTTGATAGACAGGACAAGAAATAATAGACTCTGCAGTCAAAAAGATTGAGGTAAACTATTAGAATTATAAAACCCACACAGAACATCAAGTCATTTCCAGCAGGGTAGGTACCTTAGGCATATGCCTTATATAAAGCCAATGATAGAGCTGCAATTCTAAAGCCTTTAAAGCAGGTGAATGGACTAGATGGTGTCTTTAAGTCCATTCCACTCCTGGTTTCCATGGTTCTGTGATTCAGTTTTTGATAGAGAGATTAGAAATTGCTGCCTACGAGAAATATTAGTCTTGAATTTAACAACTGTCTTCCGTGCTTCCTGTGAGTGCCTCTTCAGTTAGGAATGACTGTTTCTGTCTTGCTCTAGTTAGGGACAGTCATGCCAACATTTAGGTTGTGCATATGTAAAACCAAGAATCTGGTGCAGCCCTACACATTCTGACTCACCATTCTGATGGTCAGGGCCTGAGTGCACTCATAAGCCATAAACAGGCTGACCAGCCTCACCGGGGTCTTCTCACTGTGGCCTCCACCTACACCAGCGGGCCTAGGTGCTCTGTGTACGCTCAGCCCCAGGCCTTCACTGCCTGCCTGAGCCATGGCGGAGGAGCATTGATCCTCAGTGCAGCCACAGCCTTGTCTCTGCCTCTCTGCAGAGCCCTCTGGGCTGGCTGCCTGGCCCAGCTCAGACTTGTCCAGCAATCACAGACTGATCCCACCCATGACCTGTGGCTTGGCTTTCCAGCTTGATTCCAGACCTGCTTCATCATCACCACGTTACCCTACGGTCTGGCTTCTTGGTTGGACCTGGCCACCACCTCCGGCTCCATCTTGCTTGGGTGCTGCCAGGCTGGCCCTTGGCTGAACCCAGGCCTTGCCAAGGTGTGAGATCAGACCTTGCCTGTCTGGGCCCTGGGGGTGCTCATGGGCCTGGCTGTCCCTGCACAAGACCCCATCTTGGTTCCCTGGGGCTGTCAGACCCTGCCCCAGCAACGCTGCAGCAGGGCCAGTGTCCACCTTCCCCACCCTGTCCAGCCACGGGCCCCACGGAGCTGGGCCTACCCGCAGGCTCCTGTCCCATCCCTAGGGAGATGCTGGGGGCTGGGGCTGCCTGGAGCCCCTTGGGCACCCTGCTTGGGGCTGGGCTGGGGGAACAGGCCCTGTCACCCCAGCACTACCCCTGGTCCAGGCGCAGCATCCCCATGCCTGCTCCCTGACACCCATCTGGAAACCTGAGGGGTGGAAAGGAAATCCTGCAGCCCATCACATGCTGCGAAAGGTGATTTTTTTCATAGCACAAACAAGTCTTGTGGATGACTGTCAGGACAGCAGTAACTTCTGTTTAGGTACACAATACACATGTATAATTCTGATTTGCTGCTTCTAAGTATGAACTTCTTAAGTGTTATTTTTATATGCCTTGTTTTGATAATACAATTTTGATCTTTCATTTAATGAAATGAAACAGAATAACAGAATGAAAGGGGCAAAAGGGGCCAGGTAGACTAATCTGCATAAAAAAACATTAACAAGGAGGATGTATTTTAGATTATAAATTTTGCAATCATGTCAAGCATTTAAAAAAGACCTTTTTTCTACAAATGACATCAGCTTGGAAATAACCTACAACTTTTCTGGATATAAGAGATTAGCACACACTCCTGATAGTAGTATTAATCAGACTTTTCACTTCTGTTATGCATACCCTTGGTAGTACAGACAAAGTGAAACACTTTGAACTGCAAGATGAAATAACAGGTTACATATAGAAGGAAAAGACTTAAGTTATAATTTTAAATCATACGCTTTAAATTCCTGAAGGAAAACAAACAGAAAACCTGCAGACCACAAATTCAGAAATGTGGTTGTATTGTAAATTTTATTGTAGACACTTCTAAGGTCTGTCTTTAACTTGGAAATATAGGCTTGATGTTTATTACTCTTTAAAATTTGTTTGTGCTGAAAGTACAATAATGAACACTGAAATCTAGTAAACATGGATAAACTATAAACATGTTTATACAGTATATATTTTTTAAAAAAGGCTTGGAGAAAGTGAGAACAGAAATTCTAAAAAACCCTCATGTGTACACCCAAATGTTCCCTTCCCCCGTCAGTCTTGGAAAATATTACTCGAGTTGTTTTCCTCCTCATTATACATTTTTTTTTTTTTTTTTTTGCACTTTCAAACTCCTGACTGGAAAGGAAACTGAATATTCACATGAACTGAAAACAAAAATTTGGAGCTTTAATGGTTCTACTTCAAAGAATGAGGAAACAATGGAAAAGCTAGGGAAAAATTATGCCTTTAAGGGATTTCCTAACAAAGCTATCTTTAAAACTTTATCAAGAAAGAAACTGGGAATATTTGGATTTTTAGGTACATTTTAGTGCCAAACTACTTATTAGTGTTTGTGGAGCTTTTGATCATCCTGGAATAACTGATAGTGTAGAATTAAAAAGCATCTGGCACTTGCCAGAGTCCTGCCTCCAGAGAAATCTGGCATCTGTATCAAACTGTTCGTTTACAAACCATTTATAGTAATAGGTTGAGGACACTTTTTTGATTTGGCAGAAAAACCAAAATTATAGAATGTCCTATAAAAATGCAATACAGCAGTAGAAATGATGTTCAAGGAGATCACACTGATCACTGAGGAACAGCAACAGACAAATGGAAAAGTTCTGGTCAGTGAGAAAATATCAGTTTTTAACAAGTGTGGCTGCCTAACAGAGATAGCTGGTTGCTCTGAATAAGACTTATTTTACCTAATTTGTGAATGTGGAGTTTTTCTATAAATAGAGAAAGATAAGGTCCTATCAGTTGTTGATTCAACCTTGATTTCTTACCCATTTTAAGATGGAATGAATTACCCTCTGGATGTGACTGTCTCCATTGGCTGTAGAAGTCTAGATGACCGGTTTAGTTTAGGCGTATAGGCTTTCTTGGCTGTAGGCTTTCTTGATAGGGCTGATGGACAGACATGTTCTGAATTCCTTTCTGCAGGACACAAATTTAGGTTTCTGATCTGAATTGTTCTGCAACTATTGCAGATTTGCTAGCTAGAAATGCTTAGTGGGGTTTTGGACAGCTATCACTGAATGTTTATTTGTTTGCATTGCTTTCCTCCTCTTCTAAGAGAACAAAAGAGAAACTTGGTCCTACTGCTGATTTCCATTTGGCAGCTTGGATAAGGTGGCAGGCCATCCAAGGCTGAGTCTTGGAACAGTGAGCAGTGGGTATCACACAGATGATAGCCATGCTTCTTCAATGGTTTGCTGAAGGAAGCACAGTAAAGTCTCTCATATCTGCAAAATGAACTCTCAGCTCTTCCACTGGGGATTTCCAAGTCCCTTGCATCTCATATGACATGATGTGAGCAACAGCATCTGGATCTAGTTGCTACACATTCAACTAGTTGTTAGTTTTGGGGTGAAATAGCAGGATGTCACTATTGGATGCTGTGGTGATGTTGGTAAAGGAGACAGCTGAGAGTAATCTTTGTACACTTTTTGGATGTCAGAAAAGTTTGTGTTTGCCAGTGAAAGATACAAGCTTTTACCAGCCTTTCTACCAATCCTTTTTATACCTATCTCACTGAATTAAAAGCTCTCATAGCAACCTCTGCAAAGTTTATACTAAGTTATTTCCTTTTCACTCAGTGTAGTCCACCTTCAATGCCTTCCCTTGGTTTTCTACAAAGCACAGCAGCCTTTGCTGGACCCGCACCCCAGACACACAGGTTTCTAAGTTATTTCCTCCCTCTTTCCCCCTGGTATTCCATAAATTACAAGTAGCTGCTCCACTTCTTCCTAGCCATTCCCGGGTGAATCTATCTCCTGTCCAGTTAAATCTGTAATTCTATGAATTCTGTGACTTGCATCAATAATATTCAGTATTCCTATATTCTTTAAAGCACAAGGATTTGTTTTTCTCTTTGTCCTGAAACCACCAGTGCTTTTCACCTATATACATTGCTGACAATTGTGCAAGTGTTTTTTTTTGAGCATAGAAGACCCTACATGTGTGTTCACAGCTCTGCTCCATACACTACATAAAATTAATGGGGGGCGGGGAGTGGGAGGAGGCTCTGGTTAAAGTCTTTGGGAGATAAGGAAGCCCTGTACCGAAGTATCATACCACAGATTGGCAAGAGGATTGCCCACAGAACACAATTTTTCAAGAAACAGAAGCTCCTTCTTGCCTGTGAGGGATCACTTTCCAACCCTTCTTAGGATGCTTCTTTCCACATATTGTGATTTATCTTCCTCTTCCCCTTTGAGGCATCCACAGTATCTTTTTTTTTTTCTTCTTTTTTTTTCCCAAGCTTAGCCTTCCTTTTTACCATCTGGCTATTAAAATAGAATTCCCTTGCTCAGGTGATTCTATCTTGAAAGTCACTGGTATATCCTTTCCTTGGAAGTTTTAAATGGATTGAATTTGATGAGTTTTCTCACTAAGAAATCCCTCAAGTAGAAAAATACTGCTTTTTCACAATTTAAAAATGGACCTCCCTTTTAGCAAAAATACCTTTCACGTTGACAGTTTTGTTCAATATAGTAAGTCATCACTTATCAAAAAACCCTCACAATTTTAATCGTAAATCTTTGGTGTTTTTTCTTATAGTTTTTCCAGTCTATGATCAGTAGAATCAAAATTTCGCAAGTCGGTTGTTTTTCATTCCAAAGTTTTGTTTTAATTATTTTAGGTAATAAGTGGCCATGAAGATGCATCAGTCGTATTCAAGCACAAGATTTAGCAGCTTAACCTGTGACAGCTGAGTCTGAAAGTTACATTTGGATTATAGGGCTAGTTGAATTTTGGAATGAGATTAATATTTCTGGCTAGTCTTCAGCTGTTCTCTTTAATGTTCAGTTATCGGTGTAGGAAGGAGTTCCCCTATAGCAATTAGTAATTTGAAAAAAGAAAAAGGTGTCTGAACCACAGAAACAATCTTTTTAATAGAATTTCATTTTAAATGTTAAACAGTCTGTACAACAAGTGAGTAAAGGTTTAATCATAAGTAAAATATCACTGAAAGTCAGCTTGGTGAGCTGGATTGAAGCCAGTCTACCATAGACAAGCACACCACAAATAGTTCTGGTATATGAAAGACTATTTTTGAACTAGACAGTCTTTTGTCTTTTTCATAAGCGGATGGAAATTCAGTATCTAAAAAACAATATCTAATGTTATTTATGCATAGAAGTTCCCTTTACCAGAAAGTTACAGACTTTCTTGTTGCTCAGCATAGGCACAGACATGTAAATACAAATTTGTACTTTTGGTTTACCTAGTGCAATTATCTTTGTATCTCATAGTGATTATTTTTGTCTGCTTAAATACACATTAACAACAGCTAAGTCTTCTATGAAAATAAAACCATACACTTTGTTTATTGGCTGATTGATGTCTGTAGTGTAACCCAGTGATAATAGGTTTGAAAAGTAACAATCTTGTAAGACAAAAATTACTAAATCAAATGAAGTGATTTATTTGGAACTCTTCTGGTTACCACTTGTTACTGATAAGCTGCAATTGTAAGTTTGTACCATTCTAGAGCTGAAGAAAAAAAACCAGATTCAAATTTGATGGCACCATAACAGTATAAATAAGTTGATTATTGCAAAGATGTAGGAATTATTCTGTAGTTGTGATTCACATAATGACTAGATTGAATGGGATCACCTGAAATTTAAATATTAAAAAGGTAATGTCTTGTGTAAGAAGGAACATACCTGCTACAAGTTCAAGTACCTTAAGCATAAAAAATGCCAGAATTAAGGTTTTCTGTGCATGTGCAACCTTACCACTGAGCAAGACCCTTATGTATACGTTCTTTAAGGTATCCTGTTTATTTTTTATTGTTCCCAATTTATGCTTACTCAGTGAGAAACTATATAATATATTTTATCAATATCATGGTGGGATTCAGTACAATATTTACTATAATTGGCCTTCCTTGAAGAATACTGACCTCCATGATCCTGATTATTCAACAAACATAACTTTATTTACTTAATATTGCAACTCTAGAGGTGTAAGAAATATTGGCTTGTTTTTACAAAGAGGAAACCAAGGCACAGAATGACTTTTGGTGTGAAATATCTATCAGTCTTGTATGCCTACTTCAAGACCTGTGGAGCTTGATTTTTATAAGAACACTTACTATTAGCAATTTTCAGGTTGAAGGTGTAGTTTTTGCTGACTTCAGTTTCCCCTGTGAGTGATTAGCTTTGACCCCAGAGCAGAGTCTCAAGTCAAGTATTTAATGAGAAGCTCATAATTAGTAGACACCTGAGAAAATAATTTAAAAGCTTTTCTGCTTAGTTGATGAGAGTCTCTGTGACAGCAGCAGTGATAAAATGTAATTCAGGGGGACAGGTTTCACCTGTCTTACTCAGAAGACCATCTTGTTTCCTATTACAGTTTACACCTCCTAGTGTCAATGACAAATGAAACCAAGGTGTTATGGACAACTGCTTCTTTTTCTGCAAATCAGTGGCTTGTTCCCAGAGACAATTCATACTATATACGGAGAGAGAGGTAGAAATCCGTACAGCATGTAGTGATATAATTAAGACTCTTACAATGCATTCAAGCAGGGGTGCAAAATTAAGGTGACAGATACCACTTTAATCCTCACATTTCTTAATTTTAGCATGATTAATTTTACAGCTGTCACTTTAAAAATATCCAGTTATGCATAATTTTCAAGTTCTTAAAACACGAGACAAAGATCCAAGAAAAGGAAATTAGGGCCTATAGCAACGCAACTATCAGCAGGGTTGCTATTCTTAAATCAGTAACTCGTGTTTCTGGCACTTAAGCTAAAAGGAACCAATAAATTTGACAGCTCTCTGTGTGGACTGGCACTAAAGTGGTGTTAAAACTTCTATTTGGCCAGTGGGTTTCACATGTATCTCTAGTATCAGGGAAATTTGACCTTTGAAATTTGATTCTCTGATAAAGAACCTAGTCTGTTTTAATATATGTTATTAATTTTGGAATCCATTTTTCAGCTGTTTTCTTTTATCTTGCTCCTAGGTGCTCATTTGAGGAAGACATGGCCTTTGTCTCGGGTATATGGTACTTAGTGCAACGGGATTCTGCTGATGGTGCATCCTGGTGTGTGGTTGCAATTCTGGTACATGCTATTGCAATGCAGGTAAACACATATATCCACCCTTCCTTCTGAATATTAGGTCTGGTCTGCCTATCAATGAACTGTGTTGGAGCCTGAGATCTAGCACTGTGTAATGTATTATACATTCAGTTTCCAGTGATCATAGTTCATCCAATTCAAACTCATCTGCAGGATGTATTTACTCACAGTTAAAGCTTTTTTCCCTCAGCATATCTTATTCAAATAAAGGTAAAAAGTAATTATTTTCTTATAACTGAAGAAGTTAAATTTATTTTTGCCAACCTCTCTCACTTGAATTTGTTCAGGTTTTCTGCAATAATTTATGCACAGGCCAAGAGGAGATAGAGTTTTCAGTTAGAAAAAAAAATCTTCTGAAAAATAAGTGACTGGAAACATAACCCTATAGTGGGAAAATCATTATCAGTTTGTTTCTCAGATCACATGAAAACTCTCACCTTCAAGTGACCTTATTAGTACATATCAGTTATTTTAGGTGAGTTATTCTTTAGATACTTGAAGATATCTGATATTAACCATCTAAATATTTTTGAATGATGACTAACTTTAAAACCATACCCTTCTGAAAATCGTCAGTTATTTTTTCTTCAGCATGTTCAAACAATAGTTTATAGTATCAATATTGAGTTTCAAGGTATAATTCCTGTCTGAACTAATATTCCAGAGGCAGAAAGGCTGCACAAAAATTGTTTACACTCTGATTCTTCAACTTCAGAATCATTAGACAGTACAGTATCTGCTATATATCCATGGTATCCTTGTCACCCAACTGGTGAAGTATGGATTGCATAGGTAGACTACCGGGTGGATGGATCCAGAGGGGACTTTGTCAGGCTAGGGTAATGGACTGACAGGGGCCTCATGAAGTTCAACAATGCTGAATACAGAGGCCTGGGCCAGAGGTTGGGGTCTGACTGGTAAGAAAGTAGTCCAGATGAACACAATTTGAACATGAGTGAGAAAAGTGCAATTAAGAAAATGGCCAACCGTATCCCAGGCTGTATTTGCAAAAGTGTAGCAGCAGGCTGAGGGAAGTGATTACGATTATTCCCCTCTGTTCAGCATTTGTGCTGGACTAGCGTGTCCAGTTTGGGGCTTCCCCAATTCAAGACAGACATGCACATACTGGAGAAAGCTCACCAGAGGGCAATTGAAATGATGAGTAGGCTGGAGCACATGGTGTACGAGCTGAGGCTGAGATGGGTTTGTTCTGTTTTGAGATGAGAAGGATGGGGAGAGATGGGGGAATTTTCATTGCTGCCTTCAGCTGCTTAATGAGCAAGTATAAGGAGGATGGAGCCAGACTCTTCTTGCAGTTGAACAGTGAAGGGGTGAGAGATAAAAGGCACAAACAGCAATACAGGAAATTCCAATTAGATATCTGGATTTTTTTTTTCTGCAATAAGGGTACTCAAATACTGGAGCAGGTGGCTTAAAGAGGTTGTGAAATCTTCATCCTTGGAGGTGTCTCTAATTCAGCTAAGCAACTTGCTCTGAGTTGACCCTGCTTTGAGCAGTGTGTTGGACCAGATGACTTCCAGAGGTCTTTTACAAGCTATATAGACCTATAATTCTGAAAAAAAAAATCTTTTCCTGGGAAAGACAAACTTTTAAGACTCATAAATATTTTTATTTCACTTATATCCAGTGCTGACCATCTGTGGGTAGTGAGGGTTACAACATGGTGAACATGCTTGTCTATCTATGATAAAGGTTTCGGTGGTAAAAGTGATAAGCATTCACACTCTGAACACTTCCTTGTGCCAAGCAGTCTACTGATACCATGTGTCACAGTCACTTTTTTTTTTTTTTTGTTGGAATAGTACACTTTTGAGTCACAGTTGCAGTGCTTTTTAAAAAGTAAGTAAAATCTTCCAGTCCCAAGCAGCTGCTTTGTTACACTGACAGTGGAATGGGATCCTTTGATCTGTATTTTCCAAGCAGTACAGTCCCACTGATGGGACTACTTTGACTAATGGTAAAGCACTCCTGTGCAGAGTCAAGGAGTTAAATGTATTAATCCGTTTTCATATTAACCATTCATCCCAGCTATGTATGAGAAATTTCCACAATTACTAACTATTCATGCCTCTTGGCACCCAACAATTTTCAGTGAACCAGCAGCAACTTTGCCTCAGTGAACAGCTCAAATTTCTTTACCATTGGAAAAATCCTTGGATGGTACTAACAGTTATGTTCTCCTGAAGATGCCAATTCGATCTTTTCTCTCCAAATATAGTTTGCAGCGTCTAGTTTTCCTCATGCATCAGAAAAAAAGAGAGCTACAGTTGAGTGGTCTTGATAGTACTCTAAAGTTTGTCCCTCCCCATAAAAATGAAGCATATTTAATCTATTGTTATAGGATATAGCCAGGATGGAATGGTAAACTCTTTACCCCTCTGCAGGAATGGTGCGTACCTTCTTTGCAGAGTACAATTTGTTAAAATCCCCTATCACAGCCTTTTATTAAGAAGTCTCTCTCATCTCAGAGCCCCAAGAACCTGAGTACACATTACTCACGCTCTAATTTCTTTCTGTTTTGGGGAGGGGTTGTTAGCACTATGGAACTGGTGGCGGATGAACTCTAAGCCTTGATCTTATGTGGTCAGGCTTGAAGTTCTCAGGACGGAGAAACACTACCAGTGTCTTTGGTCTCTAAAGGTGAAATGAAGAAAGCCAGTAGTTTCCATTCATACTGACTGTTTGGCTAGTGGCTTTTGATTAGATCTGATTAAGGCTTTCTATGCAAACCATATTTGGCCTCAATGAGTGGAAGAAAACAGAGTCTGCAAAATTGAAATTTTCAGTGCTTAAGTTTCAGTTCTGCTGCGATGTTTTGCTTCCCAATTGGGAACACAAGCTCAATATTTCATTTCAGCCTGAATCTATCTGAACAGAAACATTATGGTTGTTGAATTGGGTTGAATGGTTTAAATTCAGGTCAGGTTGTCTGAGTTGATGTGATAGCTCCTGGAAGCTGCAGTTGTGGGGGAAGTAATCATATGTCTTGATTCCCTTTGGAAGAAATGAAATTGAAATAAGTAAGGCTGATCATGTACTTTTATCTACTGAGGTTTTAGGTCCAATTTAGAATAACAGGGATCTAAATGCATACATTTTAAATAGTGTCTGTGTTTGTGTGCATGTACATACATGTATAAATGTATACATTTTCAGGAGAAAAATACATTAAACATACTGTTTTGTATAGAAACACGTATATGTTTATTATATTTGTAATAAAATGTATTTTTCTTTCCTCTGGGAAAACATGGCTGGAGCCCAGAGGAGAATAAAAGATGTCTACAAAGCAAAAATATGTTGCTCTTTCTAGATATTTTTTGCTGATACATAGTGTTTTTATTTCAACACACGGCTATGCCTTATCTGAACAGTTCATGTGTGTATGCCTATTACTGGCAGACCTGTGCCACAGGTAGGCACTAGAAGAATTAACACTGAAACTTAGTTTTAGTATATAAATGAATGAGTGATTTGATGCAGAAGAGCCACAAGATGGCAGGAGCACCACATGCCAGTTTCTTTTTAACAGCATTTCCATTCTATTTTTCCTACTTTTTTTGTATTGCATTGCAATTTACGTAGTTTTGATGGTTTTAAAAGCCAACTCAGTTCAACAGCAAGTCACTCTAAAGGTTTGAGGTCTCTTATGTATGCCAGAATCCAGAGTAAATGCAATAGCAACATTAAAAGCTAAAGTGTTGTACTAGTGGAAGAATGAACCACTTTTAACATCCAATTCCATGATAATTTCCTTATTTAGAAAATAAATTGTATCTCCATCATATTTTCAACTGTTTAGGAAATTATTTTTTTCTATCTTGATCACGTTCACGACATTAAAAAGTACTAATGGACTGGCAAAACTCTCCCAATATATTCCTCACATTAGAATTCTGAAAAAAACTAAAAATGCAAGCAGGTCCTTAACCAAGTTAATGAGAGAGAACTATAATGTTTGTGCTACTGAAGAACGTATGCCAGGTGCAGTGCTATCAGGGTCTCACCTAAACGTAGTGCAGATACAGAATGTTGCCCGCAGCTTGACGTTTGTTGAACAATTTTGGAATGCTTCAGCAACATGAAATAAGTTTACCTCCCCTCCCTTTAAAAATATGAATCAGCTATTTATGAAGCACTTCTAACAAATCTGTGCTTTGAAGAAGGGTGGAAACTTGGGAGAGGATTTCTTGGCATCAATAATTCTTACTGCCACTAGGAAATGGGCTCAAATTTGACCATATGATTAGCCTAGAGGATCATCAATTTACAAGCACTTAGCAGAACTCTGTTAAGAGTTTGGCAATTTAATTATTTGGCAAGTCATCTTGCTTAAGCCTGTTCTAACTACTTCACAGATTTTTCCAATGTATGTGGATACATACAACATCATCCCACAGAGTAATTTGTGCACAAACCCTCCTGAGCTAGAATTTCCCTGCAGCTCCCTGTGTTTCTGCTCTGTTCATTGAGACCAAGGTCCTGTGGGAGACACAGTGCATCCAGTATGTCATCAGACACTGCACAAAAAGATTACTTAGGTGGTGCAGAGAAGAATGAAAACTGAAACGGAGGGAAACCATGCTTATGTGAAAAAGAAGGGAATATGAAAGGGTTTTTTGTGTTAGAAGTATTAGCAAGAAGATGAATTTTAGAGGGACATGCAGAAAAGAATGTATTACACTGCTTCATAAAGCAGAGGAAAAAAATACACAAGAGACATTTGCAAGGGTGAACTGACAGAGCCAAGATATGAAGTGTCGTTGTAAATAGCATCCTGAGAGTGTGCAGGGCCTCATTGCTTATACCTAACAGGCCCATCTGCCTTGGATGCTAAGGATGCCAGTCACAATTGCAGTTGTCAGGCTAGGTTTTTTTAGGAGGTTTTTATTCTCAGTGGGCAAAAGTAATTTTATATGCACAAATATGGTACCTTACTGCAGACCATTAATGTGAGAGGCATGTTGGCAGCATAATTCTGGCAGTCCCTACTGAAGCCAATGGACTGAAAGAAATATCCTGGCCCTCTCCTTCCCTCTCAGTGCTGATATAGGACCACAGAAGACATGGACTGTGGGAGCCTAGCGTATCTCCCCTGCAGTACTGTGCTGTACAGCATGTTGAAGACACTGATGTTCCTTACATAGTCCTAACTCAGTACCCTCGGGAGCAAAACCTTTGCTCAGGCGTTAAGCAGCAAGATAAAAAGCCAGGGTGATTCCTCCTCTGGCATGTCTAGGCAGGGTCTGCATCTAAAGGCCTTTCCCTTTTCATGTCAAGATCCTGTTTTCAGTTTCTTAGAACATTTCACAGCTTCAGATGTTCTTGGTGAAAATGCCCATGCTTGCTGTCAATTTTTATTTCCGTAAAAGATACAGCTACATGGTTAGCTCATTTCTCAGAATGTTAATAGGAGGAAAGTACACTTGCCCTTTAAAAAGATCTTAAAATGTTTCATTGAGAAGGACCAGCACTTCCATGCTTAAAAACCAGACTCTTGTGGGACTTGTTTTTAAATCAGGGCATTGTGTTTTGTTGGGAAAACTAAGCCTGTGATTGATTAAATTATGCATAACTGAGAAAATCTCAAAGTACACATGCTGGTCCACATACATACAGGAAGACCTGGTAAGCAAGGCTGACTACAGCTACTTCTACTGAGTGATTATATAGGCTGTTGGTTTCTGCTGCTGACTGGGAAGGAGGTAGCTCCTTTCTAGAAGTGTTCCTCAATGTAAAACATCAAAAGGTCTGTAAATTTTAAATCTAAAAGATCTTGTCCCTTGTCTTCTTCCCTGCTCCCCTCATCCATTTGTCTGCCCCTCTATTCCTGTGCTTCCTGCTTTTCTTTTGGGAGGATTAGCAAAATTCAGTTAATATATTTTTTTGAGAAGCTATGAACTAGCTCAGATTAGTCCTTCCAGATTGAAATCAGGTGATTACTTTAACGTGGAGCATCTGAGGAAGCTATATCAAGCAGGGATCTGAGAGACTTTAAAGTGCTAGGATAATTAGCATACACCTCCAGATAGCACCACTTCCCATGGCAAACACTGAAGGATGCTAATTTGGCAGAAACCCCTAACTGACATATATAAACTTTTGGGTGCCTCACACTGTAGCCTTTTTTTGAGCTTTCTTGTGCCTAGGACATATATACATGTATGCAGAATATTTATGTGTCTACTAATATATATTTATCTAGCTATCTAGTTATCTCTTGGCATGAATAAAATGTATTCTAATACAAATCCACAGCTTTGTATTTCTTTGTAAAGTGGAAAATGTAAGTGGTAATTTTACGAGCAGAGAAAATCTATTTGAAGGTTTTCTCTTGATGGCAGTTGCTTCCCGAATTTTTATCTTCTTTAATACAATGTGGGATGCTAAAGTACACACCTACCCAGTGGAATCATAATCCATTTTAGCTGTTCAAACAACATCATGCTATCAAAGGACTATGGATTTCAGAGTCTTTTCACTGTATGGTACTGGATGTTTTTTTACTGCAACAATACATTTGTTGTTTCATTCCAGTCCATTTTATACCCACTCTCTGTTATAATTACATATTATTATATACTGTGAGTATTGCATATAATTATCTACAATTTATATTGTTACATTTATTTAATACATTTTAGAGCCAATACATAGGCAACTGCAAAAGAAAAGGCAAAAATTGACCTCCTCCCTTCTGTTCCCATCTCAATCTCTGATCCTCTTCTAGTGTTTCAAAAGCAAAAACAATTTGGAAATTGAGGGATTGACCTTTTTCACCTTTACCAAATGAAGGCTCCTGTTTGTGAAACTGGTTTTGCAATTTGGCTCTTTATTGAACTCCCAGAGCTATTTATACAATATAGCACAATGTGGCTGCTGCAGGCTTCAGCAATTGTGTTTTTCTGTGTAGGTGGCCTAGAAGGAATCCAATTAGAAACAAGAGTATCTGTGAACATTTGTTATTTTACTAAGCATTTGGAGGAAGAAAGAGTATACGCTTCTACTGCCTGCAGTGTAGTCATAATCCCAAAATGCATACAAAACTATATAGCATTAACTGTAAAATGGAATTATTTCAGGATATACACGATAAAGTACCAAGCATTATTCTGTAGGTCCTCCCCTATGCAGGCTTTATCATGTCATGCTTTGATAAGACTTCAGAATTGCAATGTATCTTTTTTTGTGTGTGAAGAATTTAAAATAATTTAAGTTTTTTGAAAGATTACAATCTTTTCCTGACATTTGACAAAAAATGAAAAAGTAAATACTGAACTACAGAATAACAGTTCCTCTCAGCACATCCTTAACCCTTATCAAGACTTGTGTCTAGACTCATGGGAGTCTGTGCTAAACACAAGATTTCTTTCTATTGCCTTTGCTTATGAAACCAGATGAAAACGTTCGTGAAAATATGAAGATATCCAGCGAGATAAAATTCAGCCATTTTATGGACCTTGGACAAGGCAATGCCAGCCGTGGTACCTTACTAGCAAGAAAACGTCTAGAAAAAAGTAGACCAGCCTGTAATCTGTCACACCTAGTGAACACCTTCCACAGCACACCCTTTCTCCTGAAAATTCTGCTTTCCGTGTGAAGTCTGAAAGGACTCCACTGTGCCAGTCTAGCCTATGCACATCTTCTGGACTGAGGATCCTCAGTGTTTTACCCTAGAAAAAGAGGCTGTCAAATTCAGATTTACAACTTCTTAGCTATGAAACAGCCAAAACTCCATCATACTTAGCACTGAATAAGTACTGTTTATGTTGAAAAGACAAACTATTTCAGGTAACAATAGGCAGCAACAGTACTTAACAGCAGTAAATTTTTTAAATAATCTGTAAAATAGAATTTATTTTTTCAAAGAAAAAAGATGGTTGGCTAGTTGCACTTAGGAATTTGTGTTATAAAAAAGTACTGATGAGTAACAGAATGTGCAACTTTATTTGTGCCTATCTTAAAATAAATAAAATTATTGCATGACAAGCTATTAAGAAAATAAGGCCCTGTTAGGTAATTGAAATGAGATCTATATAAAGGATAATTGCAGTTGCAACTAAATATTAGACACTGAGTCATTTATTTTACCTTTGCTACCTAACTTGTAAATAATTTTTCATGAAACAAATGTAAATTGTTCATGAGATGAACAAGATTGCAAGAAACTCCTTTATGTTTCCATTTTGCATTAAGAAAACCTATGGCTTTTCAGTAAAAATTTCTAGGTATTCATGAAAATACCTCTTTCACTATTTGCATAATTTTCCAGTCTGTATTGTTAGCAATAAATGTCAGCGTGACTGATAAGAAACCCTTTTGCCCTTTAACTTTCATTGAAAAAAATAGGCTTCAATGATAAGTTGGATGCAATCATGATAATGATGGAAAGTAATTATCTAATAAACGTTGTTGACATAAATCATTACATGTATTGGCATACATTTTTCAGGTAGAGTATATTACTGAGGAACAAAATCTTATAATTAATATTAAACCCTTTATTTTCCTTATTAAGAAAGTATAAGATGTATGGTATAAGGTCCATGAAGCATATTTAAAAGAAAAATAAAATATTTAGTTTTGTTCACTCAGATTCAGTATGGAAATGTATGGTACTGCATAATTTATTTTTTTTTTTTCAGCAGGGAAATGGTTTAACTGCATTACTTTGGAGGACAGCTGGACCAAAATATTAATTTCTTGACCAGTGAAGATTTTTCTGTAACCTTGATCCATCCAACAAAACCCTGTGGTTCAAATTAAAATTTTCATTTCATTTCATAATCCTAAAAGCTTCCATAACCTAAATCCCCTTGGGTAGTACCGTTAATGATGTCATGATTAATTTGAAAAATAATGTTCTGATGTAAATATTTTTTATATTTTAAGTTCAGAGTAGTTATTCAAACAGCTTGTATGTGGTGTTGTGATTTAACCCCGGCCAGCAGTCAAGCATCAGGCAGCCGCTTGCTCACTCCCCTTCACCCAGAGGGATGGGGAGGAGGATCAGAAAGGAATTTAAAACTCAAGGGTTGAGATAAGAACAATTTAATAGATAAAGCAAAAGCCCCATGCACAAGCAAAGCAAAGAATTCATGCACCACTTCCCATGGGCAGGCAGGTGTTCAGCCACCCCCAGGGAAGCCGGGCTCCATCACATATAACAGTTACTCGGGAAGACAAACACCATAATGCCAAATTTTTCCCTCTTCCTTCTTCTTCCCCCAGCTTCTGTACTCAGCATGATGTCATATGGTATGGAATACCTCTTTGGCTAGCTTGGGTCACCTGTCCTGGCTGTGTCCTCTCAAAGTTTCCCATGATCCTCCAGCTCTCTGACTGGCAGGGCCCAAGAAACCAAAAAGTCCTTGGTTTAGTATAATGACCTAATAATTTGGGATGTTCTAGGGCAAGAAGTGCTTGAACAGCATAATTTTTGTTTTTCCAGTGATTACAAATTTAGAAACATAATATTACAAAACCGTAAACCTGCTGTTGGTCTGGGCTGAACATTGCTTAAATCAAACTAGTGGAATGATTTGCACTGATGTGAGGGAGAATATTCCATATTTAGGAAGGTAGCTTCATGAGTATGAGATTTCTTTTTCAAAACAACTGACCGTTTTACCTCTCCACTGAACAAACTCCACTGTTCAAGACATCTCTAACCTGGGGTTTTCTGCTACAGTCACTCTAAATCATGGAAAAAAATAATCTCATATTAAAAGTCTTGGACTCCAATAACCCAAGGCCTGAAAAGAAAGTAAATCTAGGAAAAGAACCAGCATATTTAGGCTGGAAGATGAAAAATGCTGGGGTTCCTTCAAAACATGACCTGTAGTTATAGATTGGCAGTTCCATTATTTTGCTAGTAAATAAATCCAAAACTCCTCTTCCTCTGTTTCCTGCATGAGATTGGACTGAGGGTGAAAATTGTAGAGCTCTCCATTATCCTTGTCACTCTTTCTTTACATGCTTTTCTCATTCTCTAGCCTGTTCCTCCTCATTATAGAGGTTCTTTGTTGTGCACTTCACATCCAGCTCTCTGTTTTCTGTGAGAATGCTGCTTTGCTCTAGATCCTTTCAGAGTATGCCTCCCTTTCTGCACATGGTTTTCCTGCAAAGCAGCTGGTTAATATTCATACCATTCTTCACCATCCACAAATGGTGGTTCACATACTTTGGTCAAGAAACTGCAAATCTGCCCACGCACCTGCTGATTCTTCCCCCCCTCCAGCCCCCAACTTGAAATAGCTGAATGATGACCTTTCATAACGTTGCAGGATTGAATTAATTCGCTGCTTACCTTTGTCATCAGTATTGTGGTAAGCAACTAACTTGCTGCTATATAAGGACAGTAATGTTCTTTTAAAATTTACTTCTATGCATATATTTATCTCTATCAAACTTAAATACTGTAATTAAAGCAGAGAACAGTTGTCACTTGTGTCCCTTAGAAAGTGCAAAGAGCATCCCAGAATCATATTGCTTAATGGCTGTTTCCACATATTTCTGTATTTACTATGATGTGTATTAGTCTACAGGATGCTGTGAAGCTAAAATTTGTTCTGCAGAGAATTATTCATTTACGTGTTCATGTGGTGTAAGAGAAAAACACATGTGCTTGTAGACTGACATTGCCCTTGCAAAAATATCATTTACTAGCAAGAAAATCACCTAACTATTCTAACAAGCATTGTTCAAACTGAGTTAGGCTGGTGACCAATGACAGTTCTGTGCTGTACGGCACAGTGTTTTATTACATTATGAATTCTCGATGCGGTGACATCAATATTCATCTTCTCTAGTACAATACAGAAGTCATTGCAATTATGAATAAAGCCTTCCACAAGTGACTGTTGTACTGGATTGTGTATAAAAAAATCAATATTAACAATTTAAATGAAAAATGCTAAATGAAAAGGATAGTTGCTAATGCAATATAATAAAATCTTTCAAAATGTGCCACTTTTAGTTGTTTTTTTTTTTTTTTTTAAAATATTATTTCTGCTCACAGGGGAACAAGTCAATGACATTATAAAGAAAATGTTACCTCAATAGCCTCATATGCCACTCTTATTTTAGATGCTCATTTTCAGGCTTGTGTGGATTTTGACTGAATTAGTTGCTTAGAAATATCAGTTATCTGTTTTTTGCTTGAAACTTCTGTGTTCTTCCTAAAGAACATTTATTTTTACAAGACTGCTGTATACAGCACCTTAAAAGTATCTAGTCTCCTGTAATAGGAAATAAAACCTGATGATTAGCAAAACATAACTTACTCTAAAATATAATGTTAAATGTATTCCTTATTACAATTAATTGTAGGCAGAAACTGTAAAAAATAAAGAATAAACATCATAATCTGTCTAGGTCTTCCAAGGTCACAGACAAATTCTGCCATTGTTTCTTTGCCTTAGACTGACTCTTTTGAATGAGTTTATATAGGTTGTAAAACAAGACAAAGGAAAGGAAAGTTGTGGTAAACTATATGAAACTTTACGAAGGCATAAGAGTGGCAAAGAGAACCAGTAAGTCATTGTTACTCTGTGGGCTTGAGGCAATAGGTAGGCTGATTTGTTCTCTGAAAAGTTGTAATGTCTGTTTGTGGTTGCTTTTTATGTTAGACTCTTCTAAGACCACGGGACATTATCCTGAATATCTCTTTCTCAATCTTTTCTCATCTGATGGCCTTAAGACCAGGGGATTCTGGCTAGACAGCTCTGAAAAAGTGATGGAAATTTCCAAGCTGCTTTGTTTCTGTTAATGGCAAAAGAACCTTTAGGATGGAAAGACTGCTGAAATGTTCATCTCCAAAGTAAGCAACACATCCCTTGCACATGATACGATCACTTAATCAAAGACTATAGATGGCACAGAGGAAGAAAACTAGCCATTTTCTTATGGCAATACTGAACATACAATGTAAATCTATGTTATATATATATTTCAAAGGAACAGTAAAATATTATGATTTATCATAGTTTTCTGTCCCTTAAACAAAACATTTTCTAATAATCTCTGAAGAAAATGTCTAAAAGAAGGTAATTGATGACCACACAAGACTTAAAACCAAAACAAACAATAACCCACTGTTCCATTATGTTCCTATGGAATTGAGCTCAGGAGTATCTAATACTGATTTTAGGTAAAAACTATGAAAGACATATAATAATTATCATCATATCAAGTATTTTAAAACCTATTTAAAGCACAAGATTTAAATTCTAAAGGGATTTATAAGGCATTGAGCTATATAAACAAGAAACACCAGCAGTTTCAGTACTTCCCTGTAGATTTTCCAGTCCTTGGGGAAAATTTAGCACCTTGTCTGAAAAATCACCTCTTTTGCCACTGTCTAGCTACCATTACACAGTTAGAGAAATAAGTATATCCTCTTTTTAGACATGTTTCTCTAAAGCTGCAGGTCTGGGAGCCTGATTGCTGATTGCTACAGACTGAACATTGTTTATTTTCATCTAATAAGTACTCTAAAGGTTTTGCACTCTTTTCCTTTCCCTTACTCTTGTGGAAATCTTCACTAGCTCAGCCCAGGTGCAACCGTTCACAGCAGCAGCATTAGCTAAGAAGCCATATTCTATTAAATCTGCAAGACTGGTGTAGTCCTCAAAGTGCTTCTTGACAAATGTGTGCTACTGTGCCAGTTGCTCAGAAGGTTCATGTCTTCTCACATGTGTTTCAGGATTAATTTATGAGCTTTAATAATTGTAGCTCTGGAGCTCCTGAAGATATGGGTCATTGTATAGGCTGCTTCTCTGTAAATCTGCTGATACTGTCTTTTGGAAGAAGCTCAGGGTCTCTAACATTCTGTTTAGGTGGCTGTTGGATGAGCATATCTCCAAACAGCTCTTCAGTACTGATGTCATATACCTCCTGCTCTTATCAGTTAGTCTTAGGAAAGCAGTTCATATTAGTGACTTTTTCACTGGTTTCCTGAAGTAGTACCGGAGAGAAAGAGATGGCAGGGTTATCTGCTTTTCTGTAAACGAACTGAATTCTTGTGAGATTATAGCTTCAAACTAGATATGCTCCTGAGTACATTAGGCACTCATGAGTGTGTTAGATGCTCAACACCCATCATGTGACGTGGAAGGCTCAGACACAACTTGTATGATCAATGTGATCAAGTTAGTGCCGATTTATTAACAGGCTTACAGCAAATTTATACTCTAATAAAAGATACATGCGCCATGCATGCATTGTTATTCAAAGGTGATAGGCTAAAACTACTGGTCCACACGCACTCTAATCATCTATGATTGGTCCTGGCCAATAGACACCATAGGCACCTGGCCATAGACACCAGTGGTGTCCACGTGCTGCTCTCTTGTCACGTAGACACCCTGCTTTCACATCTTAGCTCATCATTTTTCAGTCCAGCTTCCTTATCTTCTTGCCGCATACGCAGTTTCACAGTCTCCTTGTCCTTGTACATGTCCTTCACAATAACTGCAGCTTGCAGCCTGTTGCTACAATGAGGCCACTCAGCCTGGATCGTTCATAATACGTCCATTGTTTTCCATCCATTCCACAATCATGGTTAAATCTTAAAAGAGACATTTCTAGAGAATCCTTATTCTTGATCTGATCCCTGATTTTTAGAGTTCCTTGATCACAGGCTTAGTGTGATAAATAGTTATTCCTGCCATTGAGTACTTAAAGGTTGTTAGCATTACTTGATGAGGAGAGACATAAAAACCTGTACCATAGTAAATGTAAGGAAGTAAAATTCTTTCTAACCACATCTAAAGAAAGTTGAAAGCATCTTACTTAGACACTTGGCTCTGCAGAGCTAGTTGCTCAGATTGATAACAAAGGTTCTGAGTGCAAGATTCTCTTGGTTTAGTCCATGGTTTTAAAAAGATATTAAACTTTTGGGCACCTTTGAAGTATCTGATTTTTGGAGTAACCCACGATGTCCTCTGTAGTCTAGGAAAGGACTGATGGTTACATGCAGAAAGTGGTAATTCCTGTGGTTCTGATGAGTGTTTAGGTAGTCCTCATCAAGTTTGCTTAACTACATGGGAAACCAGTTTTATGTTAATCACCTGCAGGGTGAGGTCCAGCAACATTTGCTCCTTTCCCTTTCTGTGAACAGAAATCACTTTTTCTTGAAATCTATGAATAAAATTTTATCTTGATTTTTATTTGAACTGATTTACCAATTCTTCATTTAGTAAATGTTTGAAATTGTCAAACAGTTTGAATAAGATATCAAATTAAAACCATTGCTATCCTCTATTTAAAATCATTCTCCTTTTGAACCATTTAAAGTGGATTAGCAAATTAGATCAGATAATTAATGGCCTTTTGTTACAACCTAAAGTGTTACTGATCCGTGGGTATATAGAGATCATGACTGTGGATTCATAGGATTCCATAATACTCAGACACAGAGGCCTTATCCTCTAAATTTCTCTACTTTATTACAGGTTACCACAAATACAAGGATCACCACTAGCAAGTAAACTATCACAACGTTCACTGCTAGCAAGTGTACCTATGATTAATAAAGTGAATCTGTCTGTCTGTCTGTCTCTCTCTCGCTACTACAAGTTACTATCAGCTATCAATACAGTATTAATCAAAGGAATGCAACAATCAATAACAGCAGTATTTGATCATATAGCCCTAATCAATATAATAGCAACAAATAATAACAGCAAAAACCAAGTAGATATGCACTATTACAGGTTGCTACAAATGTATTGTTCATGAAAAAACTTGTCAACAATAAAACAACAGATATAATAGATTACTTATATATATGTATGTGCGTATATACACACACACACATATATAAATAAAATCAGTATCAGGTGAATGAGACAGACTTCAGAAAGGGACCCAATCTGGGGTCCACCAGGCGTGGAATGACAAACTGAACTGATCCCAATGTGGGAGAAGGGGCCAAAAGGAGATCAATAAAATAACAGCCAGTCTCCAAAGATGATCCATGTCAGAGTCTGGAGTCAGCCAAGTGTCCCTGGTGAGAGTCCAAGAGCTTGTAGAAAGTTCATGAAGGATTCAACTTGTTTAGGAAAAGTTACGTGCAGCATGGGAAGTTCTCCCATACTAACAGAGATAGAGACTCCATTTTTGGATAAAAATTAATTCATTTTTATAACATAGAGAAGTAAGAAGGTATAAGACATCCTATTTAAAGCAGCCAATGGATGATGTTGTTTTTTGTTCTTTCAGAGCAGTTTTATTTTTCCACCTGCTCTGTTCTGTTTTCCACCTTTTCAGATGCTAAGTTGCCATTACAGTCCTTTGATTTTGTGCTTATTGGTGGTGTCTCAGGATGTCTGTGGTTTCTAAGTACCCCAGCTGTACTTCAAAGAGGCCAGTTTCACTTTTCAAAGATGTTTCTGGTTCCCATGCCTAGTTCCCAGACTTACAGTTTCAGGTTGGCAGGCATTTGTCAGTGTTCTTCAGAAGACATCTTCTTCTGCTCAGTAATTTCTCCCTTCTACAGGTCACCTTTATGGTTGCTCACATCACCTTCAGGAAAGAATAGGGGCAAAATTCTTTCCTGCTGCATCTCCAATTGGTCCACTAACGTTATACAAGAGATTAGTTTTGTCCTGAGCCTTTTAGGATATAATATTAAAAATAAAAATTGTATCAAAATCTCATATTGATGAAACATTTATGAACTACAATGAAGTGTAGGGGACATGTACAATAACAGCCTTGCAGACAGGTATTTCTTAGCTGACTGTGGGATGGTTATATAATATAATATTGTTATATAGTATGATTAATAAATACACGTGTATGTTTTTGGCTTAAAAAGATTAAAAAACTTTTATGAGGACAGTAAGCATATGACTCCCTTATTATGGTCTGATCAGTCAGAAAAATGGATAATTTCTTTTCTGAACTTACCCATATCAGCTTCAAATTTAATAAATTTTAATAATAAATAAAATTTAAATTTCAGACTATGCTCTCTTCCGAAGTGTAGCTTTGCTTGCAGTTTGTCTGCAAGGCTTCTTTGACAATACAGTTTAGCCAACTGTGAAGATACATGTGTACCTTGTGTACTGACAGTTGTGGTGACTGTACTAGTAATGTTAATGATATTAATATTGGTGCATATACAATTCCAGTTTTTTTTCCACCATTTCATGGGAAAGATTGTAAAAAGTGATTATGTGTGAGCTTGAGATGTCATTCTGAAATGTGTGCGTGTTCAGCCCTGTTTTGGAGAGGTAAAAGAGCTGTAAGGAACTTTTTCAAGAGAGTACTAAACTGGATGAAGTGTTTTGATACCTCTGTGGTGCATTCGTTCAGGGCTTGAGGTTTTATTGTGCAGACTTTAAAGAACAATTTGTACAAGACTGAGCTCACTTGTAGCTCACTTAAAAGCACTGGGTTTTTTTTGCTAAATCAGGATGTGGAGATACTGACTAGAGATAGCTGGCGTGTCAATGAGTCTGGAGGAAAGGTTCAGGGATGATGAGTGGGTGTTTGTTTCCTATTCACCTACTTTTTTTAGGGATGGTTTCCTTTGGGTCTGAGCCATTAGAAAGTAATACAGGGGAGCAGCAGAAAAAGTGGGAAGCTGAGTATGGATGACATTAATTCCAGCTGGGACTTGTACAGACTAGAGGAAGATTTTAGTGGGCAACATGGGGACTGCCTGTTATTTCAAAGACCAGTAAAATGTAGTGAAGATCTGGAATAAAAAAAGAGCAAAAAGATCTTCCATAAACACAAGCCCATGTGTGGGCAAGGCATTTCATTGCTTGGTTTCTTATGAGTGCTGTTCAAGGCTAATACTGCAAAAAATGCTGGTAGCTCCAAAACTGGGAAGATGGGACCTGCCTTTGTTTGAAGGAGCTATCTCCTTCTTAATGGCAGTCTGGTGTCAAATTTAGCAGAATAGATACATTCTATTGTACCCCTGGTACCTAGCCCCTGCCATAACCAAAGACACATGGGACTTTGATATGTATAATATTTGTATTAATAACAGTATTGTTTGCCTTTTAAAAGGCCATATCTTTAATTTAACTGAGATACTCAAAATGACCTATATTATCTGCTTCCCCTGTTGTATTTGCATAGCAGACATTATAAACAATTTAATGAGAATATTACGCTAATTGAAGCTGGTACCTTGGAGTGCTGAAGCAGCAGATGTACACTTGCTAACAGTGAAAACACAAAATCTCTGGCAAACAAAATATAATCCATCATAAACAACATAAGAGCCTAAAGAAAGACAATAATTTAAATGGAATGGAATATACTTCCCTGATGTGTCACTTTCAATCACGCACTGACTCATTTAGAACATGAATTTCCCTCAGGGCTTCTGTAATTTGTAAGACTTGCTGATTATTCATGCACTGATAGTGTCCATTCTCTCTCCTTTTTACAGGGTATTTAAGTGGATAGTGTTCATTAATGTTAATGGAAAAGCTTTAGATTAATTCTTTTAAAACAGTATTCAGAAAAAGTATATTGTTGGTTTTGACACAGAGTATCTGCATATAAGCTGTCTTCTGCTAACCCAACTGAACAAGAAAGCTGTGTGTTTACAGAAACGTGCCTTTTTTCAACTGAAAAAAAAGCATCTGATCTGAGAGTAAGTCTCCAGGAGAGCAATTACAAATTCAGCATTTTTGTGCTGGGGAAATTCTGACACACTGAAAATGCTTACATTGTTTCAGGGCAGAATGATGTCTGGAATCTGCTCTGCAAGCAAAGGGTTCAAAAAAGTTTTGATTCTGAAAATCTTAATCTGCTGATTTTTTGGGGGAAAGGTAGGAAATAGGTCTGTGGCAAATTGCCTTGCTGCTACTTGTATGGGAAAGAGGTGGGAAGCTCTGAACCCCTGGCTCAGACGGGAGTTCCCAGCGCTGCTGGCATGTTGGGATTATGATGGACCAGAGCTGTAGATGCTGGAATGTCCTGGGCTGGGCTGTCTGGGACCTGGGATATTTAGCTGTTGATCTACGAAGCTTGGATTCATAAGCAATCTAGCAGGAGGGATAGCAAAGACCTGTCAAAATGTTGCTGTATTTTCCATAAATGTTTGTGGATACCAATCATTTATGAAACATCATTTCCTTAGATCAAATTTGCTGTTTTCATCAGAACCTCTCACAGCAGATCTGAGTACTAGGCTTATGAAAACATTTTGCCATCTAATCATGTGTTTCTGTGACCTGGTTTACACACAACATTACATCTATATACACACGGTACCTCCAGACAGGTGCTTCCCTGCTGTAGGCATCATTCACAGGCTAAACACAAGAGCTAGGATGAATAACGGCAGTTCTTCTGGGCTTTGTGTCATTGATACAGGGATCTATTTGCAGAGGTGAATTTGTTGTTGAATTTGGACTACTGCATTTATTTTTAACATACTTGCAGGAATGTGAGGGATATGAACCTCCTCTGTTTCCCACTGTAATATTCCATTTGGAGTTGTGCAAAATGGGCTTTAACTATTACATACATGGAAAATTCTCATTTGGATGTATTTTGGGTCTAAGCTGCACAGCAAAATAGATAATGCTGTCATACTCTTGTGATCTGAGGACTTAAATAAGGTGTCTGTACGTAGCTATTCATTAAAGCCTCTTCCCATCTTCCTCCAGCTTCATAGCCTTGTGCTTTTGCCTCCTTGGCCTGGTGGCATTGTGGAGTCAATGACACCACCCGTGCACCCAGTAACTTCATCCGTACGCATCAAATTGCAGAAAGGTGGAAAACCAAGCTACTGTGACACAATTTGTCTTTGTCTCTTTTTCCCTCACTGGTGTTTGTTCTCAAATATATAGTAAAGCCAACACAGAGTATGGAAGCAATGCATGCCTCCTAGCTTTCCTATGGCTGATTATTTTCCTTATAACACTTTCTCCCTTACGCTGATACGTTAGTCACCTTAGGTCCCTGAAAATGCCTACTTTGCCCTTTGAAAGTAGTTACAATTACATGTTGTCTAACTTAGGTATCGTCCAGCAGTTTGAGACAAATTCCCAGTGGACTAAACACGAAGATTTACTAGTGTGACATAAACCCCCCAATATCTTATAGCTGGAGATTTCCAGTAGAAAGAATGAAAACCTTTGCTCTTTGCTCTGATTCTGCATAACCTACAAAAGGCAAACCCCTGAACTTAAAGGGGGTACTATTAGGTCAACAGTGACAAACAGAGGTGGTGTTTGGAAAACACCTAGTGCTAATTAAAGCTGAAGTACAGCAATTAGTTCATTTGCTTATTTCTGGAACCTTTTGTGGTTTAGTTATTGATTTTGTACATACAGAGATGGTTTAGGCAAGGATATTGAATCAGAGGTTTTATGTTCTCTGAAGACCTTCCACTGAACCATGCAATAATATATAGCACAATTGGAGTGAGGGAACCGAAATAGCAGTAACTTAAATGGACTGTTTTTTCAGTTGTCTTGGAATTTTATAGTTTTCAAGACAGTTTTTAAGGAATGATGGTACTTCTGCTTTCTCAAAAAGAGAATAAATAGTTTAGCAAAATATTTACTGCCTGTGTAATTTCTTTTCTTCTTTTGCATAGTTTTTGACTTGTGAATAATTTTTATGCCACTACTCCTAACATTTCCACTTTATTGGTCTGTGGTGCAAGTACTAGAAAACATAAAAAAACCAGCTAGGCTGAGTTGGACAATTATATGACAATTTTATGATTCAGTCATACTGAAAAGTAATTTTTGACCTGCTCTGCTTCTCTTGTGAAACAAGCTTCCTTCTATTGTTTTTATCTTCAGGTTATGTCTTGTCTGAAATAAAAATGAGGAAAGTAATGTCTCCTTAGAAAGTAAAATGCCAAAGACATGTCTAGAATATCTATATAGAGTGTTCAGCAAGGTTTAATAAGCACTGAGGAGTCCACTTAGTCTGGAGAAACAAACATGGCACCTTTTTTTTAATGGGGTAAGGTAATTCTTCTCAAGCTCCTTGAAATATCTATTTGCATGTGACAGGGGTTTAAGAAATGCGATCACTACCATAGTCCTTCAGACACGAACATGTCACCTTCTAGAGGCACTTGTACTAAGTCCATGGTACGTCTCTTTACTCATTACCAAAAAATGACTCGGGCACCTAGGTGCTTGATTACTTAAAAGAAGCCAAAACCATTTAGTGAGATGCCTAGGCAATCTCTGCAACACATGGAAAAGAGCAAAACACTTCATAACAAAACCTACCCAGTACGCTAAGGAAAATGTCCAACAGCTCAGCTGCCCCAGACATACAGACAAATAGGACAGCTCATTAATCCCACCCAACAGGTGACTTGCTTAAATGTCAGTCCAAGATGAATCTAGTTTATCAAACTCTCTTTTGAAACCCTGGAGCCTTTTGTCTTTTTGCTGTCTCCCAAGACAACGAGCACTCTTATTCGCTTTTTGTCTTTCAAGGGTGTACCTGATGGTGCTGTTACCAACTACCCAGGCAGGATCATGGCTTGATGAATAGAGTGTAAGTGTAGAATGTGAGAAACTACATCTCAGTTCCCCTCCTTGCCTAGGAGAAATTCAAATTCAGATGCTTCCCTAGAAGTGCAGTCATAGAATAACCTTCTATCATTTTTACTGGTGTTGTGCCTCAGTACAAGAAATAAAGATTTCTTTGACCACAAGGAGAGGAGAAGAGTAAATGTAATTTTTGCAGCGGTCTTCCTTCCAGGGCAACCTTGAGTGTGGTGTTTTGGTGAGTGTGGTCTGCAGAACTTCAGATGGGATGGGTGGGATGTGTCCCTGTACAAAACAGCCTGTTGATCACTGATGAATGTGCTCTCCTGGCTGATGGGAATCTTCAAAGAGCAGTTAAACATTGTTCTCCTGATCAAGTGGTCTGACCATATAACCATTATCATTATAAAATAAATTGGTAAGTAGCAAGTGCACCTTCTACGGTAGCTGCACCTGTTGGTGTGTGTGAGGCATTTTTAGGAACCATAAGCTGTGGAGTGCCTGGCTTTTGGATCCAGTTAGGGATAAGCTTTGTGCTGAGCTTCTCAAGAGTGATACAACAGAGGTAATTCTACACATGCATGGAAACTGCACTTTCAGGTCCACGGGGGAGAATTAACGTACGCTGACTTAGACTGTGTCTGTGGAAGGCAGTAATTGAATAGTGAGGATTTTCAGGCTTGTGACTCTTACGTAGTTAAACTCTGCCAATAATTTCTCTTTCTAAGATGCATACTTTTTCTGTTCTAGCCCTTGATTTCTCTGATACAATCTGAACAATCCAATGTTACTAGAGGCAATAGTTCTTTGAATTATTATATTTGCACAAAATATATTCTTACACACTGTTGCATTTTCTGGGAAATGAGGTGCCCACTTTTATGTGATGAAGAACCTGTAATTCACTGCCCTTTGCAAGTAAATTTCTATTGTTTTGGTATTAGTTGAGCCCTGTTGTCATGTCTTTATTGCTGAATTTACTATTTCCAGTCTTATTAACCTGTTGTCACGTGAATGGTTATAAATTTGTTAACCTGGACAGTATCTTCTAGGTTTGCCTGAAAACAGAAGAAATTTAATTTACTTTTGTGTCTTTTTCTTATATTTGCCTTGATTTTGGCAACTAAGGTCTTCATAAGGAAGGATTTCTGCTCTATCTGTGGGAGGGAAGCTATGTTGAGTGGCTCTTGGTTCTGACACAGTTAGATAGGACTCTATTTTATATTAAGTTATCCCAAGTTTTACATGCTGCTAGATGTCCTGTTACTTTACACTTACTTGATCAATGCATAATGTGCTCAGGACTTAGAGGTCTCTGTAAATTTCTTGTCTTCAAAATCAGATCTGCTGTTAATAAGAATTTTTGCTATTCTAGATCATTCTGATTGTGATTTAATTATCTGATCACTTTCTGCTGATTACTTTTGCATTAAGAATTCCTTCTGTGTGCAGGATAAAAACATTTCTCAATTTTCTTAATTAAAGTATGTTACTTTATTGTTTAAGATAGATGTAAAAATTATCATTCACAATTTTTGATTTGTAATGATGAATGTAATTAATTGTGATGCTGATAATCAGAGTTTGTATTCCAGGCAGAATATTCAGTATCTCTTTATAACTTTGTTGATACTTTTATTACACATGTGGCTTCTATTTATTATGGTGACATCTTTTTTCTTTTTGGTGGGCTGTCTGTCATAAGACAATGAAGTATGTCTTTTTACAAATACAGATGTGTTTGGAAGGTAGTACTCAAGTACTTGTGCATTGTCTAGTGACTGATTCACTTATGTGGGTGTTTGTTCCTTGTGGATATTGATGAAATCTTTCAGACAGACTCCTTTGAAGATATAGGCTGTGTATAATCTGTCGATATTAACTTGGCATTAGTCCTCTTCTTTTCGGTTTGGTCAACAAGCATAGTTAATCTTTTTTTCACCATTGTACTGGGTTTACGTGGCAAGGTTTTGGTAGCAGAGGTCACAACATGACCTCCATGACAAAAGGCCAGGGGCTGCACTGTGCCAGACAAAGCCAGTTCTGCCAGCTCCAACAGACCCATCATGTGGCGTGGTTGAGCCCATTGGTGAAGCTGGTGGCACCCCTGTGGAAACACTTCAGAAAGGTCAGAAAACAACTGAAAAGGGAGAGAAGGGAACAAAAAGATTGAAAACCAGCAGAGGGTACACCAAGGTCAGAGGAGGGGGTGGACATGCTCTGTGGTGGAGCAGACACCCCTTGCCTCTGAAAGGACTGTGGTCTGTGGAGGACCCACGAGGAAGCAGGTGCTTCTCTGAAGGGACTGCACCCATGGATGAACCTGTGCTGGAGAAGATAAACCCCAGAAAGGACTGCAGCCTCTGGGGAACACACACTGAAGAAAAGAAAGAGAAGGAAGGAGCAACAGCCAGAAGCCTCTACCTCCTGACCACAATCCCCCTGTGCTGCCCTTTACCTCACTGAAGGGACTGAGTGTAACTTGCAGTAATAACAAGGGGAGCGTGGAGGTGTTTGTAGTTGAACCTGGGAAAAGGGGAGAAAAAATGTTTTTCCTAAGTGTGTAAATGTTTGTTTCTTTTTCTTTTTATTCCCTGCTACATGAAATATAAATTAAATATTTATTTTACTTGGCAATATATTCAGCTAATTTGTCCAAGTCAAGTCTGTTTTGCCTATGATGGTAATTCACAAGTGATCCCTGTGTCGTTATCTTGACCCAGCAAGTTTTCTCACTGTTCTTATTTTCTCCCAGTCCATCAGGGGAGTGGCTGGGTGGGACTATATCTGTTAACCCGGATCAAACCACCACAGTCATCCAGAAAAACCTTTGAAGTAGAACACCTAATAAAGAAGTATTTTAAATAGCATTTTTCATAAAATAAATTATTTAAACTAAAATTAATTGTTTTGAGGAACAAAAGAGTATGCAAACATTACAGAAGTATTATAGAAGTAAGTATAAACTGTATAGATATGTTGGAACCATGTTCCACCTCAGTTATGACACTTTCTCTGTCTTCCTTCCAAAATAGCAATATTTACAAATTACGTTTATAATTTTTTTTTATAAAAAAGCCAACATCCATGCTGACTCCACTATTTGAATATTGTTTACAACATTTGTAAGTTGAATAACTCCCAAGGAAATCTTTAAATTCAGAAAGCATTTCTTAGAGTTCTTTTAAGCTGTTTCCTGTGTCTGTGCATGCAGAAACCTCCTGGACACAATTTCGTTTGAATCTACAGTATCTAAAAATACTTTTAAGACTATGGTTGAACAAAAAACCAGACCACCAACAAAAAGTAAAAAACAGTATTTTATTTTTGATACATTTTTTTATTAGATGAATTAGATGAATATAGAAAAAAAATTAATTTTTTATTCTTTATGGAACATGAAAGCCTGTAAACCTTGCTTTGGCATTTTTTTGTTCATATCAGGTTTTGGTGTTTATTTGAAGAAAAGAATTTGTAAGATCGAAAGAAGAAATTAATGGATTTTTTTTTAGGCCTGGTGTAAAAGATGGTGGGCTGGGAAATTTCAGAAACAAAGATTTCTTTTTTTGAGTTTGCTAGATGCTTACAAGACTGATTTATCATTTTCTAAGTCTAAAAACTTATTCAATTATAAGTTGCTCTGGTTTTAGCATGCTGTACATTGTAATTTAATAGACCCAGTTGCTCTCTAGCCATCAACAGAGATCTCCAGGCAAAAAAAACCCCAACAACCATCCAACAAAGAACCAGCAGCCAACAAGGAAGAAAATACTTGATATTTTTAAGAGGAAAAAAGCCCCCAAACTACTTAACCTTCCTGACTGCACTCCTATCAGGATGTTATTACATAAGCTACTGAAGCAAAAGCTAATGTAAATTTTTCCCAAGTAGCTTTTTTCACACCCTTCCAATTTTTATCATCTATCATTCTTCTTAAGTAGATTGAATGTTAATGCTTCAGTCCTCCTGGATGATGTCAATCATCCTTTAAACAAAAATAATATCTTAGTTTCCTATAATGTGTTACTGTACTGTTTGTTCAGTGCTTGGATTGGCTCTAGCATGGAAGCGCTGAGACTGCCTGTTTTCACTAGGATGGTTTTATACCTGGTCGACTCTGTTGTGTTTCTCAGCCTTCCTCACATGTCTCTGCGTGACATCATCTCTGGCAGTGCAGCCATGCCTTGTTGGCAAAAAGAGACAATTTGGTAGGCTGGTGAAGATTTGGAGGAGTTACCTCCAGTTTGCTCCCTTAACGATGCTTGGCACATGACAAGCAGCATCTGTGGTTCCAGCCGTCTTTGGACATTCATATTGTATAACATTTAAAGATCACTAGAGCGTTCACTATTATGTAACCATCCATCTAAAGGCCTGTCAATATCTCACTCACAGTGACCTTGTAGACGTCCCAGTAACTCATTCAGTCACTCTGCCTTCTGTGCTCCGTGTCCCCATGTAAAGCTCTGAAATCTCAACACATTTTACTCAGTCATGCTTTAGGTTTATGTATCTCTTATCTAAAGTGTCCCAGCTGAAACAAACCTAAGGCAAGTTAAGGTGTAATGGTGCCTTTGATGCTTTTGCAAGCTTAAACCATGATTTAGGCTTAATTACAAATGAGATAGCAGAATAAAATCTTTTTTTAACAAGTTTATATGGGTAAGAGTGAATGCACAGATGCATCAAGTGAAAAAAAGACTGTCAACATTAAATGAATGTTGCTAATAAGATTTGGGACACAATATTCCTGAAGCTACAGAACTTGCCAATGCAACGAGGTGTTTAACAAGGCAGTGGTGGTAGAGATTGAAGAAAGTCATTCTTGCATCTCTTTGCCTCTTTTCCCTTCTGACAAACAAAATGGGGCTTTTTTGCTTGATAATAAGGTTTGAGTTTTGGCTAATGGCAAAGGCTTTGCATCTCCATCAAAGTCAGTCCAGCAGAATATATTTTTGCGAGAACCCGTTGTCTTTGTGCTGCCGCTCTTAGTGACTAGCAAAAGAAGTGTTATACATACAGTTTTACTAAGTTTAAGCTACAAAAATACATTGAAATTTACAACCCATTTAGGTAGTTGGAAGATAACTTCTGTCTCCTTTTTCAGATTGGAAAATGGACATGTCTTCCCCCCTCCCCGCCTTAAAAGAGCATTTAGTCTGTAGTCTCTCTAAAATTGTCAAAAGAGCTTTAGCAACGGGCTGGGGAGGCCCAAACCCACTGAAGGCAGTACATACAGCTGCACTTCCAGAGACATCCTTCAAAATGTTTTCAGTTTGTCATTTAGTCATATCAATGCAAAATGAGGGATTAGAAGACAAAGTTGAGTGAAAATAACAACAGTTCAGACAGTGTGCCATTTTTTGGTATTTGTCTCATCTCCTCCCTGTCTTCTTGCCTCTCTCTCTTTCCCCCTCTGCACCTTACTCGACCAAGAGTCCTTCAAATTGCCCCTTCTAGAGTCTGTTTCACCTCATTCTTTCTCTCTTCCTTCTTTTCTCATTCCTTCTGTCACAACAGCGTTTTAACTTTCCCCCTCCTTTTCTCTATGCATTGTCACAGCCCAGTCAATCATTCAGATTGTACCCTTTGGATTTTCCTTCAGCTTAAATCTGGTATTTTCCTTTATGGTTCCTTAGGGTCCATTTGTTTGTCTGTTTGTCTCTGTGGCATAGAACCCATTGTAGACAAGGGTACATGGCTTTCTGTCTTACTGGAAATAATAAAAGATGTGGGCTTTTGGAGAAAATCTGATCTAGCCTGCAATGAGTTAGTGTGGCTTGGCCACATGCCACAGAGAGATAATTGTCTTCTTTGTAGCACTAAATGATTGTCTGCTTGGTCTCACTGATTATCACATAGCTGGAGGAAGGCTGCTGTCAAGATAACATCTTAGTTTCTCCTTTCTTTTCCTTTTTCCCAGATCTGCAAGTATTTCATCTTCTCTGCCTTGCTAAGCTAGAGGTAATGATCAAGCCAGGACACACTCTCTCTTTTTTTCTCTATGTATTTCCACTTATTACCCCAGACATCATTCTTGGAGACTTTTTCTAGCTTCTGTCTAACATTGTTTCTTTAATAACTCTGGTTCTTTTTCCCTTTGAGCTGTTTCCCTTTCCCTTGCAGCCTCTCTTATACAGTGGAATAGGGCAAAAGGACTATTATAAAAGATCATCAAATGGTCAGTTGTGACTGCTTTTTAAGTTTTGGCTAAGGATGCCTCAGCAACCCTCAAAATAAATAGTAAGAGTAAATTATTCAGACAAAAATAAATTTACTTTGCCCATAACTGGTTTTGACATATGAAGACAAAAATCTCAGGACAACCCACATGCCATGTCTTTCTTTTGCCCATTCATAAAGTGGCAGTGTGGGTTAATTACATTTGTCTTTCTGTCTGTCGTAGTTTAATTTGATCTCTTTACTGATGCTGTTCATAGAAGCACCAGGTTTTCAGAATTTGTCTTCCCTTTTTGTTCATGTTCTAGTGTTATTATTAGTATTATTAGCAGTAGCTAGTAATACACTAGTAATATTGTGGCCCACTGCTATCAAGTATTCTTCAGAAAATGTTACATTTTTCTTTGACAAGGCTGGCTATCTGATACCAAAGATAATAAATCCATGCTTTATGAAGTAATGACTCTTTATGATGCATAAGGAAACAAGCTTACATTGAATTTATGAATTGGTTCTCCTATCCATTACGATACTTGATAGTGAATCACAATTTCCTCTACTTTCTACCCATAATATACAGCATATTCTTCTACCTCTGACTCTAATTTCTTTTAACTGTTTTAGATTATTTTTCTGGAGAAGGATAAGCCAGAAAGGCAATAAGGGACAGATAAATTCTATGTGTATAGGAGATATTCTCATTATCTTCTGAGAATACCTCAAAAGAAGAAAAAAAACCAACCTGGAAACTGTGAAATGTGACAAAGCCAGCATCTCCAGAAATGATAATTTGTCGCCACTCTTTTTCAGCTAGAAGTCAGCTGCAATATCCCTACAAATAGGTATAAACTCCTTAAATTAGCATCCCACAGTCAGATGTATACCTTATAATTCGGAGTGTAAACTTGCTTTCTCTAAAAAGGTAATATTTTTCACCTTTATGAAGAACATGTGCTATTGCCTTAGTAGATGTATTCTTTAGTTAAACAGTATGTTTCTTTTTTAAAGCAGCAATTCTGTTGTAAGCCAATAAACTTTTTCTTCTCTGTAGTAGTTTTCATGCCCTTTTCCCTCCTGCCTTTGGAACACATGGAAAATGGCTTATGCTTTGGCAAGTAACTTAGTATATAAATGTTTATTCATCTTTACTTATATAAGAAATAATCCTGCTTTTTTTTTTTTTTTTTTTAATCTTAGAATAAGCAGATTTCCTCTGTGTCTGTCTCTAGATTTCAGCTAGGCTGGCTTAATACATTGATTTATACAGTGGGATGAGCTAGGAAACATATTTTAAATCTGTAATCTTATATCATGCTGAATGTAGCAATCATGAAAAGAGCACCAAATGTGCAGTATCTATCAATTTTCCATACACATGCACTGTAAATAGTCTTACCAGGGACTCAAAAATGGTACAATGCAGATATGAGTCTTTTCACAGAATCACAGAATCACAGAATATCCCAAGTTGGAAGGGACTCATAAGGATCATTGAGTCCAACTCCCTGTTCCTCACACGACAGCCTGAAACTAACCATATGACTAAGAGCATTGTCCAGATGCTCTCTGAACTGTGACAGGGCTGGTGCCATGACCCTTTCCCTGAGGAACCTGTTTCAGTGACTGACCACCCTCTCAGTGAAGAACCTTTTCCTAATGTCCAATCTGAACTTCCCCTGGTGCAGCTTCATCCCATTTCATTGGGTCCTAACGCTGGTCACTGGAGACAATAGGCAAAAATTTCTGGAAAGTTATCTTTCAGTGTGCAGCATAGTCATTAACACGACATTCCAGTATAGTAATTATGTAGAGTGCATTATATTTCTGGCTTTTTCCACACTGATATTGTAAATGACACTCAACCGTTTTCATTATTATTATTTTGTGTTCTTTGGAAGTGTATTTATTACAATATTCAGAAGTTATTGTATGCTGCAATGTGATTCCTACAGTCTGTGAACTGTAGACATCCAGTGGTGAGCCAAATACTGTGCCAATGAGTCCCTTAGCCCTTTTAGAAATCTGCAGACCACTGCTAAATTGAAACTAATCTTAACAAACACAACATCAAAATTATTCTTTCAGCTCCAGAATGGGGATTTATATGTTTCAGATTCTATTCTATGTGATGTCTGCAACTGGAATCCTTTTAAAATGCTTTTTACATGGACAGTCCGAGTCTCATCCAGTCCTTGGGTTCTGCAGTATGTGTATTTTGAACAGCAAAGAACTGGTCTTTAAAGCAATGGGCTGAGCATACCTAGCACTTTCATGGCATTGTTAAAGAGTTTTATGTCTGCTAACATTGTGATTTAGTCTTTTACAGCTAGGTTCTGATCATTGCTAGGCTTGTCTGGATCTATAGATCAGTCTCTTTCAATGGTGTGTTTACTGACACTTTCTAAAGAAATGAATGCCGAATTGTTAAAGCACAGATAAAAAACAATCTAAATGAGAGAATGGGAAGGAAGAGTAGGGAACTATGCAGTCAGGTGTGTCAGTTATTGACTTGCAGTGACTTGCAAGTTAACTACACTGAGAAAACATCTTGATTCAGGGACTGCTGGAGGGTACAAATGAGTCTTGCTGTTTGATGTGTTTATGTGTTTCTTTTTAAAAAGAGAAACTTAAAGTTTTAAAATACCCCATAAAAAGTATTTAGCAACTGTTTTACTGGTTACTCACCTGCTGTTTTAATATATATTATAATGATGTAAACTTTTAATTTGGTGTTTTGAAACTTTCAGTTAGGAAAACCATGCCTGTTCCTTGAGATTCTGGGGAGTCGTCAAAGGGGATACTGACAGAAAAAAAGGCATAACACCATCACAAGTGTGTGATTCATTCAGGGTTGCTACTGAACTTATTATGGACTGGAGAAAACTATTCCTTAGTCAATTTAAAAATAAAATAACTGATATAAAAAGAAAACCATCAAAGGAACTTGCAACACTTGTATTAGATGCAATTGTGATAAGGCTTTCTTCCTCTAGGTCAGGTTCATTACATCAGAAATGAGCTGAAGCCCATTACCCCTCTAAAAATGACATCTAAAATCTACCTTTGAGAGTTACACTGCTTTTCTGAGTTTCTTGTGAGCTAAGACATGGACTTCAGGAATATTTTAATGATGAGTTCTACAAAAATGCTGAATGACTATAATAACATTCAAGCTACCATGGTTAAAGTTGAGTAAATATTTCTTGCTTAATCCTCATATTTTGCCTAGGGTTGTTTCTATTCATCTCTAAATCAGTCTTGCTTAAGCCTGAAAAAGCCTTAGAGGGAGATATGGTTTCTCAAAATATGCAGATCTAGGAGATGAAAAAAAAAAATCTAAGAAGTGTATTTGCACTTTATTCTAACTTAAGGGTGAGCCATAAAGCAAAACTACAACATTTTCTGTCATTTCAGTATGAATTCAGATTTCTATTCCTTTTAGGTTTACATAAAGTGCTAACATGTAAGAGAGGCATATAGGAAAAAAGATCACCAGACCTAGACTATATTAAAAAAAAAAGGGCAAAAAAAATATATCTGGAAAAGCATTTGATGAGTGAAAGCATCTAGCTCTTCACTGTGTTGCTGGTCTTTTGGGGCTCATTTCCAAATGTATTAAATTTTAGCCCATTAATTTACAAGCCCATCCTCTTTTTTTCAGTCTTTCATGACTATATTTGGCTATGCCAATGTATCTTCTTACATTTAAAATAATGTAAACTTTTTAATAACTTTTTTAAGTCTTGAAAGAAATGATGCTTTCTGACTGTTTCTAAAAGCAAAATCGAGTAGCAGTAATACTGAATCTTGGCTTCCTGGGTGTGACTGGGAGACCATGGAGGGTAAGGTCTCAACATTATGGAAAACTGACTTGACTGAGGAACAGCAGTTAAGTCAGAAAGACTTTCAGAAAGCAATTAAGGCACTTTTCATGTATCATAAAGAAAAGCACAGGGTATAAACAAAAGCATTTCATGGTACTTTGTCAATATGTGTGCCTGGAGGTAACTATTATTTTGGAAGACCATTACCCATCTGTTGGCAATTTCATAAACAAATATAAGTAATGGCAGAATAATTTGTGGGCTTGTGAATCACTGCTGGAAGTGACACAGGAGGAAGAAAATGCTGGGCTAACGGAGAGTGGGCATGACAAGATGCTGTCATCTTGGATGAAATGAGTCATGTGGGAGGCAAAAAAAAAAAAAGGTTTCAAGATGGAATAATCCTTGGAGGAGTGTACCATCTGCTGCTGAAAAGGATGCATCAGCATGTGCATGTGCATTTCTATGTGTCCATCACTATGGTGGCCCAGTCCAAAGCAAACAGAAAGTGAGAGGGGCAGCAGGGACACAGAGGACTGAAAAGTGAATGCCTTTGAGGGACAGGGACATGGGTAAGGAAGGGGTGAGATTCAACCAGCAGTAGGACTGGAAAGATGGAGGAGTTAATGGATGAAAACCACCTCTGCAATGGAGTGTGGTGGTCAGCCTCAGCAAGCAGCTCATGTCATGAACCAAGTTCTTGTTATAGCTGTTAAGGATTTTTCAGTGTTCATTATTTTCTTTAGAAAAGCCCCAACTTATGTGTCTACCTTTGGGGTCAAGTTTACGGGTTTTCACTGGTGCAATGTAAAAAAGTAACTAGAGCAGGCTGCAGACTCCCTCAGATTAGGGGATGGTTGGCGTTGGCCTTGCCCTTTGCTACCCTGGCTTCGTTCAGCCTGTGTTTCCTGACCATGTATGGCTTCTCTATGGCCCCTCAGCAGCGTGGGGTGGAAAACCTTCTTTTGAACGTTTGACTCCAAAGCAGGATGATCCCCACTGGAAAGTGCTAAGAGAATGGGAAGCACTGGTTGAAAATTGTTAAAAGGGCAAACAAGGAAAAATGCAACAATAACCTAACAGCTCTGGTATTTGCAAATTTTGTCTGTAAAGAATTTACTTCTTTTTCTAGTATTCTCTATAAGTAGGAAGCAAAAATAATAATCCTCATTGTCTGGAGAACCAAATGCATGCAGAACTTATTTTGATGCAGAAACAAAACAGTATTATGACTGGTAGATGAATAAAGCCTGTTTGTCAGCAGCTTATTGCAAGCGTAGAGGGTTGGTAGCTTGAATAAGCGTCCTTTGAAAAGCGTAACATAGCTTTCCTGAGGTATTTTTTTCAAAATAATATTAAAAACATATTTCTACACTTAGAGACACTGAGGTAAAGAGGAAAAGTAGTGGCAGAAGAAAGGCTCTGTAGTCCCATGGGCAAAGGCAAAACAGGAAACTGAATGAGTGAAACTGAAGCCAAACAAAGAGAAATCTAAAAATTAAGGAATTTAAAATCCCCAAAACAAACAAAAAAACCCCCAAACCCCAGAAGTGATTAACTTCCATAAAACCTTATGGAAACAAGTTGTGGATTCACCTTCTCTTGATGTTTTTGACAGGTTTGGATTGCACTGTGTTTGAATTGTAGTCGGTGTGAGATAAACAGAAGTAAGCAAGTTCAGCCCAGGAGAGAAGGATGGAAATGCTGATGCAAGTGCTGGATGAGAACCAGCTGAGACCACCACGCATTGCACTGCAGCATGCAGGGCACTGGCAGATGTAGCAGGGAGCAAAAGAGCTTACTCCTCTCTAACAAAGTGTGGCTGGTGAAAACCAATAACTAGTCTGGTAGAAACTCATCTTAGATAATCTAATAAATTGAAGTTCTTAATTTTTCCAGCACTTTGGGAGCAAAACTGATTTTACATAATTATCTTCTTTCCCCTTACTTTGTCCTTCCTGGGCTTTTGTTTCTCTGAAGTTTTGAGGAGCATCTTTTTGTTTTTTTCATGTGTCACTTTTAAAATTAGTCCTCTGTTTCTCCTATCCTGAGTTGACTATCTTTATAATTGAAGCTCTTGTCTTTGGGTACTACAGGCAACAAACCTACATGTATACCTACACCCCTGCTGTTTTCCAGTGCCCTGATAGGGAAAAGGTGTCTTACAGTGGACTTCTTGATAGTGTTAAACAGCAGTAGAGGCGCTTCTTTCCGGTGAGCTAATGGCTGCAGTTTCTGTTGACTTCAGTTCAGCTGAAGGTGCACAACACATTTGAAAATACCTACAATACATTTGAAAATACCTGAGAAGTCCTCTGGCCTGTGTTCCTTTATATGTGCAGTCTTTAATGGCTAAATAGTAATCCCCATTGTTTAGATGATGAAATGAAGCATGCTGTAATATCAAGCCACTGAATTTTCCTGTGGGTCTTGAAATTTCTCCATTACCTGCAGCACTGATGTGGATTTGTTTTTGACTTGTCCTTAGCATAGGAACAAACTTTAAATAAACTCAACTGAAGCATTTAAAAAGTGCAGTCATACTAACAGCTTCCATCCCTCACTAATTAATTCTGATTTTTGCTGCAATCCATCTATAACGTGCACCATCCTTGAATAAATGAACAAATGCATATGGAATGTGTCTGCTCAAAACTGATACAAGTAGAAAAAAGAAACTCTATATCCCAAGGACATTTTTTTTTTTTAAGGTGGTAACTGCTGTGCTAATAGTTTGGAAGATGGAGCTGTTCAGTTGGCTTGTTTAGTCTTATCAGGAAAGAATTGTAAGAGAGATGTGAATCATACTTTTATGAGCATATGAAAGCAGTTGTTAAATTTGTTCCAAGATTAAATCATCATGCATTAAGGATACCCTATAGCACAACAGGATCTTACTTCAGTGTTTTTATTCTTTTAAATTCCTCTCAGAATGCTTTGTTGTTTCACCACCTTGTGCGTATGCCTGCACATTTATTATATTTATTTTTTATTTGAATCAAATTATTATGAATCACCCGTTCCAAGAAGGGCTAGTAAACCTGATTTCAGTGTGTGCTGAGGGAATTTTAGGGAAAAAAATCACACTGGAGGATCTGCAGTTTCAGCAAGGAATCCAGAGATGTGAGATAGAGCTGATGAGGTACATAATTATTTTCATCTTGCTTATCAAAAGGCTTTTGCTCATGAGGCATGTAAGCCACCTAAGCATACTAATGAATGCTAGCTTTATGGGCTTGATCCATAAAATGGAGTGGACAGATGTGTGGTAATTATGAAAATTAAACAAGTATTATAAAATTGAACCATTTAAAGTTGTTTAAAATCCATGCATGGCCTTTTGTATTTTGATTATGATAAACAAATTTAAAAGAGATTGAAGACACTTATAGGCCACTACAAGTAAAATATCGTGACATGAGTGCATATTACCTTGATTACACATTTGGAAGTTACCTGATGAGAACGGTTTACACTTCCAACAATGGAAATCAAAGTACAACTAACTGATGGACTCCATTTAGAGGTATCTGGGAAATAGTCTGTCTGGGTTTCAGCTGGGATGGACTTAATTATCTTCTTAGAAGCTAGTGCAGTGCTGTGCTTAGGCTTTGATGTGAGACTTTTCAGTTCCTCAGGCCTTGTTAGCGAAAAGGCTGGAGGGGCACAAGGAACTGGGAGGGGACACAGCCAGGTCAGCTGACCCAAAATAGCCAAAGGGATATTCCATGCCATGGACAATGTGCCTGGTATATCTGCCTGGGGGGCTGGCTGGGGTGGGGATCATTGCTCGGGGACTGGCTGGGCATCAGCCAGCAGGCGGTGAGCAGTTGCACTGTGCACCATGTGTTTCTTTCTTCCTTTTCCTCTGGAATTTATTCTTTCCCTCCCCCTTTTCATTATAACTGTTATTGTCATAGTTTTTATTATTGTTCTTTAATTTTTATTCTATTTCTTTAATTTTTATTCTGTTTCTATTATTAAATTGTTCTTATCTCAACCCTCGAGTTTTCCATTCCTTTCCAACTCTCCTCCCCGTCCCTCTGGGTGAGGGGGGAGTGAGCGAGCAGCTGCTTGGTACTTAATTACCAGCCGGGGTTAAACCATGACATAGACACAGATCTGTAGTGTGCAGTAGATAATTGCTTTTCCTTGCAAGTCAGAAATGAAAATATGAAAGGAAAATCTTTAAAAAAAGCTTAGAAGTAACACAGCTGCATGTACACTTTTTCAGAATTGATTCACCTTCTTAGTAGTGTAAGAGGGCTACAGTGCTCTTGATACCTGAAGCCGCATGTTTTGAGATAGCTCGAGTATCTCCATAGGGAATTGGAATGTAAATTGAGACTGTAGGAAAAGATACCACTCCCCATAAAAATCAAGATTCAGAGACACAGTACTAAAGAGTGATCAATCTTACTAATTTTCATCATATTGATGGCTCCTCTTTTATTTGGAGTGTAAGTCTTGGAGTGTAAGTTAAGAACACGTGAAAAAGAATGGACCCTCTAGGGAAACAGTAAGAGAGTGTTTCTTTCTGAGCAGGGAATAACAGTTTACAGAGGTTTCAGAATGGGGACAGGCAGGATAAAGAGGCAATGTGTGTGGAGTTAGGAGCATGCAGCTCTGTCAGGGACTGAGGGACTGATGAGGAGGACAGAACATACGGTTAGGCATGAGAGGTGGTTGACAGGAAGAGAAACATTGTGGGAATTGACAGTTACTCTTCTAAGCTTGCTGAAAACTGCAGAGATATTGAGCCACCTGGGTGAAACTATTAGTCATGGACTGTCCCTCCAGTGACCCATAACTTTGTATCTTTACAGACAGCATTCTCAGTATTCAAAATAAATCCATATAGATTAAAAAAATATAAACAAGGAAATAAAAAAAAACCCAAACAGTAAGTTCCTGTTCCAGAGTACCATGTGTTCATTTGTGTTTATACCACCTGTACCACATTTTCTAGAGCCACTGCTGTCATTCCTGTGGGAAGTTTTTCCTTTCTTCCACCTCCTGTGCCTTTTCTCAAGGAAAATAATGTGCTAATTTCTAGTCATTATGGTTTATTATGTTTAATTTACTAAAAAAATATAAATATCAGATTACTTTAAATAATTTCCTTTTCAGTTAGGCTCAGTATTTCAGTTCTGGGACAAACCTAGAATTTTAGAAGTGAGGTGTTGCTCTGGTGTCTTGAGTCTGGACAGTCTCCCCAATATCCAGTATCAGAAGACTTTCTGTCAGGCTGTGGTCTTTGTTTTGGAATGAGCAGATCTATGGCTCTGGGGACAACAGACAGATTTTTTTTTTTTTTTTTTGAGAAATCTGAGCCTTGTGGGTAAATCAAAATGTCCATGTATTCTTTTATAATGGAAAGAGGAAGTAGAACCCTGCTTTAGCTAACCACAAAGGAGAAATAACTTGTTGCATACCAGAAACTTAATATTTCAATCTCTGTGTTTCTTTTCAGACCTCAGTGTTTTTTCTCATCATTTAAGAAACACAACAAGGTTTTGCAGTTCAGGCAACTCCCTCCCTGGCCCATTGTTATAGGTTAGCATCCAACTGGACCAAGTTACATACTCAGACACAATTCAATGTTGTTATTGCCTCCCTCTAACTGGTTGCTATCGCCAGTCATAACACCTTCATGCCCTAAGACTTGGTTCTCTTGGCTGATACTTCTGACATTTTTTTTCACACATGTTCTATCAGTCCATGTGTTTGGAAATGGAGCTCTGTGTACTGTCCCATGTGCCTTCCAGGTACTGTGCAGCATCTTGCTATTTGTGTGGAAACATTAAGAAAAGGGGTACAGCAGCTCTGGGGAACTGCTGAAATTCATACCATCACCTCAGCAAACACCATCTAGTAAATTGATAGACAGCCTAAGATGACCAGATTTGGTTAAGGAGTTGTAGAGGAGTCAGAAAACAACTTATGCATTGGAGATGATTCCTTTCTACCAAACACTTAAAAAATCATGAACAATTTCTCTTCCCCCCCCCCCCCGATAAATTAGTTAGTTATTGACTGTACTAGAGAAACACTTACAGGCTGAAATCTCGAGGTGCATATATTATAGCTGCCCTCTTTGCTGAAAGCTCAGGGCTCTCTAGAACCTGAAAGTACTACACCATGCATTTGCTAAGTTGAACTGAAGTTCAGTAGTTGTCTCCATTTACCTGAGATGGCCATATGTGCCATGAATTTACTGTTGGCTCGTATGAACTTACAACAGAGGTGCCATTCCTGGCCTGAGATGCTGAACAGTGGCTGAGTACGACTATATAGGGAAGAAAATGAAAACTAGGAGAAACTGCTGGATGGAACAGGACAAAAGAATAAGGTAATATTAGCACCCTCGACATCTTGGTAGCTTAACCCATCTCAATTGCTTTTGTACTTATTTTGGTAGGAAATTCTAGGAAACATTTGAATAAAGACAAGGTGATATGTGGAGTATTACAAGGAGCACCTCCCTCACGCCTCACCTTTTATTTTTGCAAATGTAGAAGTAATGTGTAAGTTTCGGTTGAATTTTAAATTTCCTTGGAAAGAATGAAGCGAAATATGTCTATTTTCGGTAAAAACCAAAATAAAATTATTTTGTTTCTACATTAATCCTTATTTACTTCACATGTGGTAGCCCAACATGCTGGTTGTACTTTAAGTATCATCTTCTCAAATCAGGTAAGCCACTAACCTTAACTCTGTTTCCCTTAATATAGTGCAAACTTTTGTCTCATTGAATCAAAGCAATGCATTGTGGGAATTCTTTAATCCTGATGCATAATGAGAAGTACAGTTTGGGGAAGTTTGGCCAATGGAAGTAATGAAGGACGCAAAAAACTTGAATGAGAGCTCTCTTCAAAGAAGAGAACCGCACAGGCAGTTGCTATTCAGTGTTAAATTGACTAAGAATAAACCACAGTAATATCTTCACATAGAGCTTGGAAAAATCTTTCCTCTTTCACAGATTTAGTTATTTTTAATACTCTGTCTTTTATTCAGTACTGGGATTGCTCTAAAGGGGACATGGGCTTCCTTTTTCACAGGCAAATATCTGACTAATATACCACTGGCATAACTAGCCTTATGATGGTTGCTTACAGTTCTCTAATATAAATAGTTTCTGAAAAATGAAGATGAAGAAGGCTATGCATATCTCATTGTAGTTAAGGCTATCATTCTAAACTACTGTTAGAGCAGCTCAGAACTGGAGTCAGGAAAAAGAAGGAATACAGTGAAGATCCATATTCTGCTTAGATAGCTGTATTTAAGAGAAAATAAAAACAACAACAACAACAACAATCCTATTAAATGTTTTTTAAAGAATTTTCCTCATACATTTTGTTGCTGTCTAAGTTGCTATAACTCTTTCCTTTCCTCTTCATTTTCAGTGTCTTTTTTCCAAACACTGCTGTTATAACACATTTTACCTTTACTCTTTTTTTTTTTTTTTTAATTTGCACTATCTCTTCATGTCTCTCCTATTTTCCTTTATCTTCCCCCCCCCCCCCCCCCCCCAAGTGCTTAACAGTCTGGATTGTCATCAAACTAAGTAGATTTAATTAACCCAGGTGAGGTACTGACAACCTCTAAAGGCAGATGCTGATAAAACATGGTTTAAAGCTGAACTACTTGTTAAGGTTTGCTCAAATAAAGTAATTTGAAATCTGAGTTTTTGTGCAATTAGTAGAGCAGATCGCTGGAAGAACAATATCTGTATTTTCCACAGAGAAGTCCATTTATAGGTATCCGATAATGTTAATGGCAATAGGTATGTTAGCTAGGAAGGAAGGGAAGGGAGGTGGGTGTGGGTGGGAGGGATTCGAGGTTCTCACGTATGTGAAAGTATCTTCCAGAACATTTATTATAACATAGATGTGTTTAGTCTGAAAAGCATCAAGGACGGGAATTTTCATCCTATCTAGTGAGGCTGTTCCTATGACTGCCCTTCAGCCAGTCCATGATGGTGGCTGAAAACTTTTGTGCAGCAGGCAAAAGCAGCCTCCTGAATGCTCTCTGATCAGGGAGAAGGAATCGCCCATGGCATAAATCTACATCTCCCTGACTTGTCCCTTCAGACCTGGTGCTCACTGCCCTCTTGCAACAGTACTGTACAACTCGTACTGCCCCCCAGGACTGCAGCACCAGGTGCAGTGAGAGCAGCCCTGAGGCTGCCTGCAGCTCAGGCCAGCCTGCCTGCGGGACCCAAGCCGCATGCACAGTTGCCTCACTTCACATCTTCTCTGCCTCTGCAACAGCAGGTGGATTCTTCTGATTCAACTAGCAAATAAGCAATAGCCAAATAAGTAAAATTTGTCATGTTGAACAGTTTTCCTTCTAGGTCAAATAATCTATTCTCTATAGCAATGTATGTATGTATATATATAAGTTTATATATATTTCAAATTATTTTACTACTGCACCTGCAGATTTTTTAGATGTCTGCTGGATGCATCTGCAATTTTTTGTTCACTTCAGATATACCCTCTTAAAGGAAAAGCTTTAGCGTCTTTTGTGCATTTGCTCTCACTGTCTTTTTTCTTTCCTTTGCTTTCCCCTTGTGCATAAAGAACATAATTATAAATAAACATATTCTACATTTTGTGTATGAAAATACTGTTCATAGTTTTTGTTTTATCTCATCTGTTCTGCCTACACAATAAGTCCATGTCAGCCCATGTATGGAAATCCAAATGTGATGTGATAACTCTATACTTATTTCCAAACACGATTTAATACTGAAAACACAAACCCCATAATTTTCAGGAACAGGAAACCTTCCATAAATGTTTGTCCCCTCTGAACTGGTGGATCTTAATCAGCTAATCAATCGGATCATTTTCTTTCTCATGCTGATTACACAGTGTTTTGGCTCTTGAGCTGAGATGATGACAGCCATACATTTAGATAATGCGGTAGCTTCCCAAAATACCTGATGCCTATGGAAGTTTCCTCCCCCAGCGTTATTCCTTCTGATACTCTCATACTAATTTTCAGTAGAACTGAATAGAAATGTGGCTCAGGTTCATGGTTCATGTTGTAAATGATTCTGCTTGTCAGGAAAGTGACTTAAAGAGGGAATTAGTAAGTGACAAGAGCTTGCCTTTACAATAAGCAATCTCCAGGCAATTATCACTTTATCACAATGATGAGGAAAATGTGTAGTTGGAAGAAAGGTCATTTGTTTTAATGTTATCTACCCTGATGTCACTGAGTTTTAAAGTAATTATATTCAACCTTCTATTAGAAAAGAAAAATAGCAACTATAAGTACAGGGAGTTTTTTCCAACTTGCTTGGTTTCTGTAAGCTGGGATGCCAAACCACTGATTACATCCTTGCAACAGCCCTGACAATGGAATGTATTTTTTCCCCAGTTTAATATAAGAAAACCAGCGGGAGGTCTTACTTTCAAAGGCATTTGATAAAGGAGCTCACTCATGGAGCTGAGAGGAAATCAATGGAGCTTTTTCATTTCATGGGGCTCTACGATGCTTAAGTCCCATGGTATAATTCATGGTATAATTATGTGATTTTTCTGACAGTGTTCTGTCTTCTGGTTCGCTCTGCCTTTTGTCTCATGCTCACATTTTATTTTATTTTTTTGGCAAGTTTGCTTGTAATTTTAGGCTGTGAAATCTAGGATATGGCAAAGTGCTGTGTTGGCACACTATAATGAGATTTTATTATTTTTTTTTTTGTAAGTAGAACCTGTCAGTGCCAGCTGAATAGCACTGTTCTCACTAAACAAGCTCAAGAAAGAAATCTTCTGTGGCCTTAATACATACTCTCCCATGCCTCCCTTCAAACTTGAAGATGTGTATTAAAAAGGAAATAATCCCTATTGGCCATTTGAAATTCCTGGCCTAAGACAGAAATGAGCTATCGTATTTATCTTTCTCTCCTCTCCCTGGGAGCAATGCTAATAATTTTACTTGGAAGTTGCAAAGCATAGATGAGACAGTATGAGCTTAAAGATTCCCATTTGCCTGCTGATGGATGTTGCCGTTTTTATGGGGCACGCTGTCTACTGCAGTTGGTGGCTCCACAGAGCTGGTGCCGGCTCAGGTCCAGGAGTTGCCCTGTTTGCTGATGTGGCAGTTCAGAGGCTGATTCAAGTCCTGACTGTGCTGTACAGGTGCTTAACATGCCAGTTCTCTTATGCCTTCTCAGCACATGCTTATGAAAAGAGGGCCCCAGACCACGCACCTGTGTTCCCTGCTCAGGGAACTATACCAGCTAATTGCAAAAGGGCGAGGTTGGGACTTAATGCAGGTGACACACAGCTGGGCACAGCTTTGAGTCATAAGCCACAAAATAGGAAAATCCAGTAAATGTTTGCTTCTTTAGTTATTGGAATCTTATTTTCATACCCAAAGGCTGAACAGCTTACTGTCAGAGGCTGGTCCAGCAGTCAAGATCAAGTCCTGCCTGGCTGTTCATCACATCTTCTTGGATGTCCTGCCTCCAGATAGGGAAGTTTGTACTTTTGGCCAGTCACGTAAAAGCTGCCCTCCTCACAGAGGATTTTGAGGAGAGGAGACCTCCTACTGCTTTTTGCCTGTCAGCAGTTCCTGTACTCATGCAGTAGCTTTCCTTGTGGTCTTTAATGCTCTGATACACAGCCTGCATTTAGGCAAAGCCATGTGTGTTATGTTACTTTTTTAACCCTTATGTCTGCTGCTTTCTAGCAGCTCTAGCACAGGCACCTCACATGTATTTCTGAACTTCATTTCCTAGCTGTCCATATTACGAATTGTTAGCCTTGGATGGACTAGAAAGAGAACACAGAAACCTTTTGCAGGATTCGATTCGTTTCCTTATAGACCAGAAGAAACTGAAGTGATGAAAAAAACCATGGTAAAGTAACATTTTCTTTCTTGGATATGCAGTTTAGTTTCATAGCATTGAATTAATTTTGCTTTTAAAGCTGTTGGACACAGAGGAAAGCCTCCAAGCTTGTTTGGAAGTGTCTGTGCTGACAGAAAAGGAACAGCTGAGCAGAGATAATGGTACAATCTCTAAGATGCGTACGTCCTAGGTGACTGCTAAGCTTTCATTTCTGTCAAGTTTCATTTTGATTTAAAGAAGAAAAAGAAAAGAGAAAAAAGCTGGAATGTACATACAGAGAAGGATTTACAATTAGAAGATCACCACAGCTAGAAGATCTGGGAAAACAGCTGAAAAATACCCTGCTTTTGACTTTGACTTACCACAGAAATGTTTTTGTTTGTTTCAAAGCAATGTAATAAAGTAGAAAAAGGTCAAGGAAGAGCATCTAGTGAAAGGTATTGAAAAATGTTGCTCACCATTGTTCTGTTTATACTGTGCAGATGCTTTATGTTGCTGTAATTTTTCTCCCCTTGGATGCTATCTTTTCCCTTTCCTGATAGTCTGAAGGAAAGGGAAAAAAAAAAAAAAAAAGAAATCCTGGGGTCAGCTTATTGATCTAGAGCTGCCAAGTCCTCATGATGTGTCACTCTAACCGCTAATTGAAAGGCTTCTGTCGTGTAATCAAAAATATGCTTTTGGGAGCTGAAACACCCTGCTTTGCTTCTAAACTTTTTGATCTGAAATAACTAAGTGAGCTGTTCTAGGAAGCTGACTATGGAGATGTATGTTCCTAATTTCCTCCTTTTACTGGCCCCAACTGTGCTTTGCCTTTTTAGTTCCTTATAACAAACTCATTAAAAGCAAAGTAATTGGCTTTGGATGCTTCTATTCCTCATTAGATCTTGAAACATGCTTTCTGCTCAAAATTCCACTTTCTATCTTCAGTGGAGAAAGACATTGTTATTTAACTCTTTATAGAAAAAAAAAATTTAAAGCTCTGCACACCATTCATGTTTGTGACTGTTTTCTCTAGCCTATGTGAGAAATATTGTGGTTGACGGGCTACATTAAGTAAAAAAGAAACTTTTTTTCCAAACCAGGCTATCTCTTTCTTCTGCCTGCAAGTACCTTAGCACTGTCATAACTTCATTCAAGTGAATTAATCCAATACTTTTCTCACAGAAATTAGGTGTTTAATGCTCTTAAAATAATTTCTGATAGTTAAATTATTATAATTATTATAATTTTGACTCATTTACATGGTAAAAAGCATGATATTGTTTTATTTTTTTAACAAAACGATGGTCCAGCTTTAGCAGCGGAGCAGCTGCTCCATTAGTCTGCTATTTCTGGAAGTCTGAAGTCAGGCAAAACAAGAATCTGATACTGGGACATTTTAATTTTTGTCAGTGTTGAGCCTTATCACAGATACTGCTCATTCTTTCCCATGACAGACTATTAGTTTTATATCAGTGCACTCTTGTTATCATTAAACTGCTATTATTTATATTATTGCAGTGTTTAGCCATGATAGTCTGAGAGTCAATCTACTGAGTGGGGTAATATGCAAGTGCATAATAAGGAGATTCGGGTCTTTGTAACATAATTTGATTTCTAGATGTAACCTTTCCCTGTAGAATCTGGTGGGATTAGCAATTTCATAATGGAAAACCTGAGTTTAATATTTTAAAACTCCTTTAGATCCTGATCCTGTGTCCACCCCTTTCCAGATGTCTCTGCTGTGGCTGCAGGACATGGGAGCCTTGACTTGAAGGTGTCCAGTGCAAGACTGCAATGCTTGCCTTACTCTGAGAAGGGCTGAGGTGGGTGGAAAAAAGTGACTAGAGTCTTTCATAACATAAAAATTCCTACTTGCACTCACTGCGAGAAGTCCTTCAGGACATTTGCAAGGTCAACACTGAAAATATTCTCTTGTAAATCCTGAAAATCCCATATAATAGAATCAGATGAATGCATAAGGGTTTCATCTGGCCAGCCCCATGCCACCACTTCTCTGCTCTGTCATGAAATTGGTTTAAAGATGAGATTCAAAAAATGTCATTCTTTTTCTTACGTTCCTTCTTGTTTAAGTGCTTTGGATTCCTATTTCAAACTGTCTTGAACACTAGTAGCAGGTGAAAATGATGCTTTTCAAAAGAAAAATAAGATTCCCAAACACTCATGTGGTTTCAGATGCCAAGACTTAAGAAATGAGAGAAGAAATATCCTAAAATGCGTAATAAACTGGCAGAAGTTGGAAATACTGAAACCAGAAAGTTTAACTGTGACTATTCAGTCTCAGCAAAAGATAAAGGGAGTTTTTCTCTCCAGAGAATGCAACTTTCAAATGAAACTGGAAGAACTATATTTAAATTTAATGCTGAGATTCCTGTTTAGAATGAATTGTGGTCTCTTTATAAAGATATTCTGCAAAAACCAGCAAACTGTTTTAGTATTAGTCCTCCAAATCACTGGAGTTGTCAAGACATTCTACAAAAATGTAAAAGATTATAAAAGATACTTCAGTAAAGACTATAAAATACAAGAAATAGAAAAAAGGTATTTCTTAGTAGTGTCAAATAGATTATTGCAGTTTTAGGCACAGGCTTAGAAACAAACAAAAAAGTCCATGAATGATTCAGCCATAAAATTTGTTAATGTGTCATCCAAAATTCCCCCCCCTATACTCTTGTTTTGAAAGGTCAAGTTTTGCTAAAATCAAGAGTGTTCTGGTTAAGATGGTCCCAGGAGCTCTAACCTATAATTAACAACTGAGCTGCATGACAGAAGATAGATATTAGGCAGAAAAAACAGTTTTCCCTCACCTGTGGAGAAGCAACAAGACCTACTGGAGTGAGCACAGGGGCAAACACTGTCTCTTTTTTCAGTCATTCTCACCTCTCTTAGAGAATATTCTGGATTTGCCCATGAGTCAGTGGATGACGTCAGATGTGACACATAAAACATCTGCCCCTGACTGAATGTCAATACGTCTTGACCTCAGGGACGTGATTTGAAGATATGTTTGTTTTCCAGTAATTTGACTGACTGAAATAATTTGACTGTATAGATGCTAATGATGCTGATCTGGAGCAGTGTTTCCACCCTTTCATGTAATTTCTGATGTGTAAAATAGACTGCTGCCTTCAGCTGGAAATTCCTGTGGGGAATTTACTGAGAGGCAAAGAACTCATTCTCTGCAAGTGGGATCCCACTGTGAATCCTGGTGTGTTCAATTAGGGTTTTCTGAACTGTATGTTCTTGTGTATGTGTGTATGTTCTGCTAGACAAAGCAAGGTAAGGACAGAACGCCGATGTACAAGTGAAAGAGAGTCTCCACTGCCTTATTTCCTGGCATTTTAAAATAAAAATAGTGATCATCTGCTTAAGTGGAAAGGCATAAATGGGCTTAATTTGTGAAGCTGACAGATGAAGAGAACACAAAGACTCTCTTGTTCAATCTCTTTTCATAGCGGTATGATCAAGAGACTAGGGCAGATAGCAATTTTGCCATGTCAACCATTCTTTTCCAGAAAAAAAAGTGGCGCAATTATCTAACCACTATTTTAGAAATGCACATTTTCCACACCCCTCCTGCCTCCCCCCCTTTACTTAAAAAAAGAACATGGACAAACTGAATTGAATACTGAAAAGCTAATGAATCTGTGTTTCTGGAATCTGTTTTTTTTTCAAGAAGTCGTGCTCCCATCTTAACTGCATCTCTAAAGGAGGGCTAAGGCCAGGAGCTCCTGTGACATAACTGCCTTCATGTTTTGTGACGGGAGATCGGCAACCAGCCGTGGAAACATTCTGACTAAGGCATACCATTTCTGCAGAGGAATAGGCGTCTGAGGAAGGCACCATGTCAATGTTTCATCCAGAAAACTTTTTTCTTTCTATTTCCTCTGTAAGAATGAGACTTTATTTACCTGTTGTAGTGTGTATATATATATATATATATATATATATATATATATAAAAAAATCTGGGTGGCCCAGAAGCTCTATGTTTACACCATAATTAAGTGATTTTTGAATACTCTGAAAATAAATCAAGGAATGCAAATCTGTGATAGAAGATTTTCTACCAAAAATAAAACTGAATAAATTCTTATTCTGTTTAATTCTTAGGCTTCTTGTCCTCCCACTGTTCGTTAGGCTATTAAAACTAGTCCATGCAATGTTACCCACAGACTTTTTCAGTGCCGGAATTGTAAGAGAATTCTAATAATACGTGTCTTACAGAAACATAGACACGTTTGTGCACAATGTAGTACTGATCCTTACTTATTCTCCAAGGTTATGAACTTTATAGCATAGCACAAGTTACCTTGCACAGAGCCAGGATTTCATTCTTGAATGTGGGGAATAGTGCTTGCCTTCAGAAATTTTGTGCAAGTATGTCAGTCTGCGCATTGATGCATGATTGGCTCTGTCCCAAAGATTTGAGCCTCAGCAGCACCTCCTTGTGTTGAGAGCATACCTCGTTAAAAGTTCATGATGGTTTCACAGAAGCAGAGAATGGTTTCGGTTGGAAGGGACCTTAAAGATCATATAGTTCCAATCCCCCTGCCATGGGCAAGGACACGGTTTTTTCTTGAGGTACTTTTTAAACACAGTACTTTCTGTGTAATAAAGAATGAAAAAAAAAAATGTTCTCTGCTTCAGAAGAATCAATTTCTGTGTATTATTAGTAAAAATATGACAGCATTATTAATGAAAGTGTTAAAGTAGACAACGAATGGTATTTATGTCAAGAAATACTGCCATATACTTTCCAAGCAATGTATTCAGACATCAGCTTTCCCTGCTTTTTGACACCCAACCGGCTTTGCTTACAACTGGTTTAAATGCTAGCATACATACATATACCACTCTGCTAAGCACCAGTTCTTGCATTTAAGAGTTAGAAATGTTTCAAATTGTCTTGTAAGAAGAGAAAAAACCAAAGCATTTGGCTTACTTCATATATGAAAGTATGTGCCTTAAATGACAATACTACAAATTAATCCTGTCAACAGCAAAGACCCACTGGAATGTGTCAACAATTTTCTTGTGCCGTGTAATTCTGTCAGAATTTCTTGTTCACTAAAAGCAGTCCATTTCATGTTGTAATTTAAAAGCTGTTCTTTTTCAACCTTTTCTGGATAGAAAGTATTTAGAACTAATTTTAATTTTGTTTATTACTGTTGTGTGATTTTAGGGAAATAAAATACCATAATCGATCTAAAGTAATTGTCCCTATTGTTTTTTCTCCACTCACCAATGCTGTTAGACAAAATTCTTCAAGGCAACTACGTATGGATTACGATTTACCAAGGTCAAGTTATGCTCAACCGAACAATGATGAGATCTGTGGATGACAGTTAAATAGTAGATGTTGTCTGTCTTGATATTCTGTCTTCCATGGCATCTTTTAGCCAGGCTGGCATGATACAGGCTAGATGAGTAGACTGCTGGAGGGGTGAGAAACTAACTGGATTAAACACAGTACTTAAGGGGTCACACTCTACCTTGAAACCGGTTATGAGTGGAGATGCTAAGAGATCTGTCCTGGGATCTGTCATGTTTAATAGCTTTACCAATGACCTGGAGGAAGAGGCAGAACATGCCCTTATCAAGTTTGTGGATCACCTTCTAGGGTGCTATCAAACTGCTCAGGGGCACAGGAACCATTTAAAGAGAGCTACTCATACTACAGGAATGAGCCACTAGGAACTTCAAGAGCGAATACGAAGTCCTGTACCAGAGATGGGATAATCCTCTGCAGTGCTACTGACTGGAGGCTGGCTGGCTGAGTGGCAGTTGACAATTGACAGTCATTAGACTAGTTCCTCCCTGTCCATCTTCCCCCCCCCCCCCAATAGAAGAAAAACATTTTTAAACTGATGTGAGGTCAGGGGAAGGCCAACAAGGTAATCAAGGACTAGAACATGTGCACTGTGAGAAGATGCTGAGGGACCAGGTCTTGTTCAGCCTGGAGAAGACACAGCTGGTGACTCATCAGGTAAGTCATCAGGAGGACAAAGCCAGTTTTTTTTGCAGCTGTATGTAGAAGGACAAGAAGAAAACAATGGGAATAAACTTAAATAGCTGTGGTTTATAACAGCTATAAGGAAAAATACCTCTCCATGAGGACAGTCAAGCAATGGAGTGGTTACCCAGTGAGGTATTGCAGGCTCCATCCTGGAATTTTTCAATATCCCATTGGAGAAAGTACTGGGCAACCTGGTCTGATCCCAGAGCTGACCTGCTTTGTCCAGGAGGTTGGACTGATGACCTGCTGAGTGCATCTGTAATTCTCCTTGCTTGTCTGAGTCTCTTAGTATTCTCTGATGTTTTGTCAAGGCAGCCAGAAATGCAACTTCAGTTGTCAAAGTATAGAGTAAGAATTTGCAGAGAAAATGCAAAAGGAGGTGGTTTTAACCTGGTATTTAGAAAGAGAGTTCACAGCTTCTCCTCACCTTTCCCTCCTTTGCCCTTGAATAGCAGAGATAGCAGGAATCTTGAATTAATTTTCATCCCAGTTCTGCCATCCTGTCTAAAATTCTTTCATCCATCAGTGCTGTGGGCTAAGCAGGGAAAATAGGGTGACATGGCAGAAAGGCCAGATCTGGTACTCTTATGAAGACAAGAGAGTCAAGATAATCCTTGACATTTTGGTCTTTCAGATTAAACAATGGTATGTTACATCCAGATTACCTTCTAGACTTTAACTCCGATTCTCTCCACAGAAAATTGACAGAATTCAACAGTGCTGACAGAAGAAGAAACTAACATATCCAAAATTAGAACAATCCCTGCCAGGGTATATTTTTCTGCAACCAACAGCAACTGGCAAGGAGTAGGAAGAAAAGGAAGAAATGATGAAATAAAAGATAGAGGCAGAGAGAAGGTAGATCACAAAAATTATTTATAGTTCTGCAGTAGAGTAGCATCAGTGGGGGTGAACTGTATGACAGATGAGAGAGAAGAAAGCCTATCTGAGAAGCAAAATAGAAGTGTCAAAAATACCTAACTACCCTGTATTTAAAAAGTACTAGGCATGTTTATAGAGGCTAGAATCTGATTAATGTCATTGAAACTCAGATATCTAAGCATATAAAAGCAGATGTGTTGAAATCAGTGGGAATTAAGCAACTACCCTTCTTACCCAGCACAAAATTCCTATAGAGCATTCATCTGTAACATTGATCACTCAAATAACTTTTAAAAAGTTGACTTTAAGCCACTTTTGGAAATGAATCTCTGACTTAAAATTGGGTTATAGTTTTTGAAAGGGTTATCTACAGGGTTTATTTACCAACTTATACATAACCACCTTATTTGGCTTTGACTGCTGCAAGTGTCCAGTTATGTTAATATTAGTGGTAGTTCTGTTGTGGGAAACTTCATCTTGACAACATGTTGTTCTGAAAGCCTAGCTTTTATAAATAAATAAAATAAAAAAATATCCCTTTGTGTTCGATGCTTATCACACCAAAATAGGCGTATGCTAGTTTTAAAATACTTCTTTTCCATGTAGCTGTGTAATGTCTCTCCACAAATGTGACACATCTGTCTTTTGTCTGAAAACAGACTCAGATTTCTTATTTCTCATTTAGGTGACTTTAATCATAGCATTGTGTTTTCCTCTCCTCTTTTAGGACATTTGTATTACCTAACTGTGCAGTTAGATTGCAAATCTTCATCTGTAAAATGTTTCCTTTCCTCCCCTGGAGTTTGGCTTGGATTCCAGTTCTAAATATAAATGGAACTCCATTTTCCTTGTCTAATAACCACTGAGTAAATAGGCTTTTACATAGAAAAAGAATTATCTAAAGAAATGTGTTCCTGTAAAGGGCATTGTGAGCACTGTAGGTATATGCTTCCTCTGTCAGGTTACCTGCAGTTTGCAGAAAGAAATCTTCTTAAAGAGACAGATGTATTCATACATATCCAGCTCCTGTAATTTGTAAGACACTCTTCCATTATTTGTGTATCTTATCTCTTCCATATGACAGTAAAATGTTCTTACTTCCTAAGAGAGACATTTGTTTCTAATGGAGTGGCACATTTAAAGATTCATATAATAATATCTTTACAAGAAAATGCAACTGTGTAGCTCTCTGTGTCTTTGTCTGTTTTTTCACAGTATTCCACTGCAAATGGTACCTGTGTGGAGGCGGGTGGATTCGATTGTTAGTAATTATTTCCATTGTCTTATGCAGCACAGTTCCTGGCTTTTTTCTGTTCTTGGTCAGGTTTGTGGGCTGACATTTGGAATAGAGTTACGGTAAAGTTCTAATATGTTTTTATATAGTGTTGTGTATTTTAACGTGGTTTGCAGACTATGGGCCTCATCATTTGTATTACTGCCAGTGACGATTCCACCATTGGATATATCTGTGCTCTGCAGTGGAGTATGGAAATTCCCCATTAGGTCAGTCACTGGGGACATGCAATTGTGCGTATGGTTCAAGAAGGTGTATGAGCACTTAATGGTGTTTGGGTATCCCTAGCCTGCATTGCATAGAATCAGAATCCCGTAGTGAAACATTTTAGTGCCTGATCTCTTCTCTAATTGCTCTCCTCAGCTGAAATTGCATGGACCTGCAGTGCCTCATTACCCATATCACTGTCAGCAGTTAGCAAGCTTCTGGCATGTTTGGCCTCCTTTAGCGTTGCCCTCAGATTGGGTCAAGCTCACATCCTGCTCCCACGGTACCTCAGGCAGACATGACTGACTCTGGTGATTCAGAACGTGTTCAGCAGGAACATGTGGCTTTTATTCATGATGGACTGCATTTAATCCAAACAAACCAAGCAAAATCAGCAGAGACCTACTATTGTAAAATGTTTGAACTAGCTTTGTCCATGTCACACAAGAAAGTTTAGGAAGCACTTACATGGGCAGGCCAGCTGCCAGAGCAGAGAGCATGGCTCTTCCTGGAAGACAAGAAGCGATGACCATGTGAAGAGGAGACAGTTTCATCCATAAGCAGAACTCGACAAGGAAGATTGTATCTAGATGGTCACATGGTAGGTTTTACTAGGCAATTGGCAGTAACACCAAAGCATGTTGCCTTATGAGACATGGAACTAGAGAATCATGGCTTCTTACTTTTCTGTGATTTGTGTCCTGATTCACTCCCCTGTCCATAGTATTGCCAGCTTCCCTCTGACTGGGCAAAGTGGCTGTCTCAGTGGCACTGGGGTGCTGCAGGGCTTACAGCTGCTGATTTACCATCTGATTCCTATGTCTCTGAGTGTATGAAGAGGTGGGACATAGCTTGCTTTCTTTGGGAGCTCACTATCTGCTACCCAGTTATGATCTTTGGAGAAACTTGAGATCCTTGAGCTTTCTGGCCCTGTGTCAACTTGCAAATTGATCAGCAGCTTCAAAGGCCTCTGGGAGAAAAAGGTCTGAGGACTATGTGATGGTGTGTACTTCATTTCCTTGGGAAGCCAGGATAGCAAGTCTTTTTAAAATCTATTTTTCATTAAATTCTCTCTCAAGCAAAAGATTAGATGCAGCAGCAAGAGAATTGTATGATATACAGTGTAAATGTTCAGAATATGCAGACAAATCAAGGCAAATGTCTCACAAACTGATAGTGGTGTCCTCTTGGGCTAAGGCAGTTCAAGACCAGATGTCATAAAAATCTTCAGAAGACCATTCATTATAAACAACTCTCTATTGGTAACTATCCTGCTGCTTGTTTCCATGTAATTTTTCATGAAAATCTGAATGCTTTCCCTTTCAAATATTGACAAGGGTTTAAAAAAAGGTTATCAGTGCATGAGTTCTTTGTAGTCAGTAATTCCCCTGGCAGCTGTGAATTTGGAAAAGCAAACAGCACTTGCAGAATGTGTCTTGGCGATAAAAACCCAGACAAAAGCTCTTTTTCTGCAGATACGTGTTTGATGGGTGTGAACCATAGAGAAACTCAGTAGTGGCTAAATAATTTTCCTTTCTTTGGAATGGAACAGATTAGGAGTACTGAGCATCTTTTGTCAACACAAAAATTCAGAAAATGCTTGTGAAGGGCCAGTAGGGGGCATTAGCATTCCATACAGAAAGGGGTATTGCAGTAGTCATAAATTTTATACATTTACTTTAGTATTAAAGTTGAAAAAGCTGTAAACGGTATGCTTTTTCATCCTCTGCACATCAGAGTATTTGTCTATTTTAACCCTGAATGTATAGGTTCATTTAGCTATTTTCATTTAACTGGTAATAAGTAAAGCCTTTGAAAATTTTCATATTTGTCATCTGGAGACTAGTTTGCAGTCCATTCAGTATTCAAATGTAATACCTTTTCCTCTTTCTGACAAACATGGAGTAATCAGGCTTTTCCATAGACATGTGAGTACCTAATAAATGACCTTCTGCAAAAGGCTGTACTAACGTGAAGCAAAAGGTGTATCTAGCGCAAATGACGGCCGAGCAATAAGATGCATGAACAAAAGAGAGGCTTTGCATAGCCAGTCTGCTTCAGCAGCTTTAGAAATAAGGAAAATACTTATTTTTGGTCTACACCAAATGTAAGTATAAGTCTGACACTATGGGTAAATCCTTAAACACAAAATGTGATGGATTTGTGATGTGATCATATTGGCCATCGATTCCCCTGAAATCAGATGTACAACCACAAGAAAGCACAATCACATTTCATAAGACAAGTATCATCTGTGTTTGTTTTAGATATAAACAGCAAGGAGATGAGAGAAGATAATGGCTGAGTTGCAAGTAGCTTCCCGTGTCATTTTCCCAATATATCTGCAGGGTTATCAAACAAAAGAATTGCAAAGCGAATGTCTTTGAAGTGTACTTTTAACGGAATGTCCAATCTCACTCTACTCAGATTAAGTAAATTTGAAAGTGTATCATGTGCAATCAAAGCTGCATGTGTGTATTCTGACATCCTTCCACCACCTATCTCTTCCCTGACTGTAACTAGAACTTTTGCTAGCTGCATCTGGAAGCAAAATACAACAAAACAATCCACTTGCTGCTCCTTCACAATCAATCTTGGTGTTTAAAGTATGAAAACATTTCTTTTTATCTGGCAATGAAGTTAAACCTTAAAAAAGCTAAAGCTTCTTTTTTCTCAGTACTGAAAAAAATCCAGTTGTGAGAAAATGTTTCAGTCATAGAGTCTTGCAAATACTTGAAAAGTTAATTTAGAACTTTTCAAGCTGTGGTAAGGAGAAAAGGGATTGCGAGAACATTCTGGGCCATGGGCATTTCCTGGGGCGAGTAAATGGTTGTGGGTTAATAATCCGCAGACTAGCCTTGAACCTGACTACTTTTCTCAGCATGTCAGCAGTCCCTAGAAAATGCCTTAGGCTCATCTACCACTGCTTGATCAGATGTGTCACAAACTGGGATAGTTCAAGTGCTGGATTTTTACCCACCCTACAGCTCTGTTGATTTACTGTTTCTGGCTTTCTCCAGAGTCCCTGATCACCATCCATTTAGAAGTGAAACGAGAACCCAGCTTTCACTCAAAATATCAGGGCCATTCCGACATGCATCTGTGCTTGTATGTAAAAGAGAAAGAAATCAGAGGCTGGCAGTCTCGTTGGTTAACTATCAGCTCCTACCTTTGCTAAATTAGGAGACAGTTTTCATTAAACTCTTGGAGAGAGAAGGCTCCTCCTGAGGGTAATTCAAAACAAAGGGCTATGTTAGGCCCTCTGACAGTGTAGTTCTACTTCTCCCATTATATTTCTCCAATAGCAACTGTGCATATTTAAAAATTAAAATAGTATGTGAAAAAACCCTCACCTCTTTTTTTGCAGGATTGCTGAGGTCAGCTGCTAAATGAGTGCTTGAAATGTTTCTCTCTGTCTCTCCCCTATAATATATACTAATATGAAGCACAGATTCAGGTCATTGCAAAAGATAAAGAACACTGTAAACTGAAATTTTAGGTATAGTTTGTTTTCTTAAAGCATAAATAGAAGACAGCTGTTGGGATCTCTGGTCTGTAGTCTCCAAGACCTCATCTTTTACCCTTTGGTATTGTAGGGCCTGTAATGCATCAGAGTAGCAAACAATTTTTGATACACTTTTTGATTCAAGAGTGTCATAGATACTGATAAAAGAACTTCCAATAGACTTTTATTCAGAGTGCTGATAAACTTTTTTTAGATGCCTTCTGTTGACAATACAGAGAACTATATCATGCAATGCAAATGCAACACACGGAATATTTCAGTTTTGTAGGGCTTTTTAATGAGATATTGGTATTTATTAAGATAAGAGGACAGAATCTTCCTCTGTCAAAAAGCCTTGCTCCCTCGTGGTGTTGACACAACCAAGTCATTTAAGCCCAGGTGCTGATTTACTGGGGGAGAGGGAAGGAAGAGGATCATGCCATATAACAATAATGGTGGCCAACTGGCACCAGTGTAATTCCTTTATTTCTGCTAACCTTGTTTGGTCTGTTTTTATTTAACAAGTTTTGTAAGAACTTATATTTTTCCCAGACATGGTTATACCGTGATATGCATGGTTAGCTCTTGGATGGCTATAAATGGCCTCTTTTGTGTTCTTCACTCTCAGTAACAGAAAAAAAAAGGACTTCTACCTTGCTACAGATGCACTAATTTAGAAATAAAAGGCTGAGTTTTCCTTGCCATCATCACAACACTGAGAGTCCATATCACTATGTACTACTGCTGAAGCCTTACTGCAGCTATATTTTTACTATTATCATAACACTATTTGCATTTCAGCTGGCCTTTCTTAATTGGTAAAATAAACCATCTCAAGTTATCTTGTGGCCATTAGTATATTTTTGGAGTAAAATGATAATTAATTGTGATTTTGAACTTGCATTCTCTAAATGAAGCCAAGACATGTAGCAGAAGCCAGAAAACAAACTTTTAAGAATTCATGCAGGTATGAATGTTTGTTGAATCTCCCAGCAGCCTTTATTGCTGTGTCCTTAGAAGATCCACTCCCTTAATCGCGGCTCAAACATTATCCATGGCACTGTGTAAACAAACAATAATGATGGGTAATTTCCTGCGCAGGTGATTTTTTTCTGTTTGCTTATCTACATAGCTAGGATTTTGTCCTCAGACTGTAATAGGACTTGAGAGTATTTGGTACTGCATCGAACGGACTCTACTGCCTTGGTTTCTTGACTGTGTCCCAGCACATAAAAAACGATTTCACTTAAACCACAAGGAACAGAAATAACTCACTTTTCTCTTTCTGTGCCCCCAGCTCCAAACATTAGGATAGGTAAAAAGATGTTTGTATTTAATAGTATACACTGTTGTTATAGTAACTGAGGTAGGGAAATACATTTTTTAGCTTTGTGTTGACAGTGCTCCTTTGAACAAGAAGGGCAAAAATAGAAAATAGCATTTCATAAATAGTTAAAATATAGCTCAACAAATCCCATCTTTCTTTTTAGAAGCTGTGTTGTTTCTATATGTATAATCTGTACATCTATCACTTTTTCTTTTCACTCTGAAGTCACTGTTTTGTGGGCACAAGATATAGTGGCAGATGGTATTTACTGTCTTAGTGTAATTTTATTACAGGTATTCAATGCCAATAATTATTACAATATAGTTAGCAATATAAAATATTATCCAAATACAAAATTTTAATGAAGTTTAGCAAAAAATTGTATTATTCATCAAATTGTTTCCCAACTTTTGTTGGATTTCTCATTTTTGTTGTATTAAGAGCAACTGTATTAATGTCACTTCAATCACTGAGTTATGAAATGATAAAGCTATGAAAAACCTGTGACAGTTAAAAAGTATGTCTTCAGTTTTGAAATTCCAGTTACCACTTCTCTTCTGAACCCAACTTCAAACACAACTTTGTGTTTTTAGGGATCTGCATTTGGCTTCCTGTGACTTCCAGTAAGATGCAAATATCATGTGTAACATTACCCTATAGGACACTAACTAAAAAATAAATAATATAAACAAACATTATTACGTCCAGGCATTAACTGTTTTTGGAAAATGAAATTCATTTTATTGTTCTTATTTGACTACTCTCACATTACCTCATCTCTTCTCCAACTTCCTTTACAATTGATATTTTTGGTTCAGCTGTACAAGACAATTGTATGCTTCCATTTTAGTGTCATTAATGGCATGAGACCATTATCTTCAATTTTCGTCAGGTTATTTTACTTGAGATATGAGTCATTCCTGAGAGCTTTTGGAATACTAAAGATTTAATTTAAATAAGGCTGATGAATATTTCAAATGGAAGTTCTGTCTATGCTTCAGGTGAAGACTGTGCAATAGACCTTAGCACCTAATTCACCAAAACAATTAAAATTACATTTAGCTTTAAGCTCATGACTAGCTGCCTTTGTTTTGTTGTTCCATTTAATGGCTCTTCCCGCTGTTATGTAATTCATTCAAGATTCAGTTTGGAATCTGTATCCTTTGTGGATGGCTCTTGTATGGTATGGCACTAATACAGTCTTCCTTGAATTATCACAATAATATATATTTTTAAGAACAGCTGTACTCCTGCTTGATCTTTAATGAATTTTATGCTGTATGGAAGTGATATTAGAATCCATCCATTAATCCATAGATAGTAACAGAAAGATCTTCATTAAATACATAGTAGATAGTTTTGGAGAAAAAATAGATATTATGAAATCAAATACATTGCATCTTCTATAGCACATTTATATTGTGCAGTAGGTTATGAACGAAGCCTTTGGAGATTTAGCTGCCTTCCAAATAGATGTTTCTAACGCTTTCTTTTCAAAGTAAAAAGTGTGGCACCTGCATAGCAAAATAAGACTGCACTGAAAACTTGTTTTTTTGCCAATTTTAATTCTAGTTTTTGTATTACTGGGAGACTTTCACAGAGCATGTTTTTCCAATGTTTACTTTTAGAACTGACTTTTGGTCCAACCAACCATTTTTAAATGAAACCCGGGACTGCAGGCTGTAATACAAGTGCTTGAACCCTACGTGCTGGGGGAACAGGAGGATGGGCGTCGGAACATTTGAAGAATTTGACAGATAATGCTGCAGTGGATGTTTCTTTTTTGGTATTTGCATTTCTTCTGTTGTTATCTGACTGTTGACCATAGCAGCCAAAATGTGTTAGTTATTTGACAGAGGTCAGCTGATCCAAAAGAGGTCAAAACAGCCTAATGCCTGACTCTGTTTTTAAACAGAAAGGATGTGGGGATTCTGTGCTTCTTTGCAAGATGTTTTTGTTGCTATAATACTTTAAAGATTAGTAAAAGTCATTCAAGTGTAAAAGCACTTGGAAGAGGTGGCCTTACACATGTAGCAGACTGATTTTTAAAAAGCTTTGTTGCAGAGTTTTTTGCTGCCAGCAGCTGGGAAGTGACAACTAAGGAGTAACATTTCAGAAAGATGGACAGACTTGTATGCAGTCAAGGAAATGTATGGCCAGTTTGCTTCTCCTGCAATCGTTCTTGCTGTTTCCACTTTACAGTTAGCTAAGTTTTTGTCAACTAGCAACCCACATCCCCTTCGCAAAGTATAAAAGTTTGGGAAAAAATTACTTATTTTGCAGGCCTTGAAAACGATATGCTAGAGGAGATGCTGTTGTGAAACTCCTGTTACTCTGCATGAGTCACACCTCCTCTATGCAGAGGGAGAGACTAGAGATGCCTGTGCAGAAATGGAACAAAATGGAAGATTGTACCATCAGTGCACAGCTGTTTCCTTTACTGGGATCCTTCCATGCTCACTTTTTCTGCTCTGGGAGAACAGAGCAAAATGCAAATTCACCCTTTGCAGACACTGAAGCATATTCCCCCACAAAATAGCAACTCATTAAAAGGGAGAATTAGAGTTGAGACTATTCTTTAAAATGTCAGACTATTGCCAAACAACATTTTCTCTTCATAAATTAGATCTGCAACAGTTCTCACTGCAGTCCTGTGGCACCATCCTGCTGCATCAAATATTCCATTATCTCAGTATTAGGAACAGCCAGAGTTATAGATTGAGTAAACCTTGCAAAGATCACTTCTCAAAATTTATCGATGGTAACTGGTAGGCCAGATCTGAGCAAGTCTAATTATTTTTGTTGACTATTAATTAGCAGTATTTTCATGTTGTGAATTTTTTTTTTTTTTCTTGTATCCTTGAACTGTGCTAACTGAAGTTCAGGAAGGTGAGACACTTATTCAATTCTCCAAGTGGTTTTGGTACAAATGAAATCAAACAGATGCTTTTAAATTGTGTTCCTTACAGCCTAATGCCAGATTTTCAGCTGAATTGAATAGTTATGCGATACATCTGAAGTATGAAACAATGGAGGGGTGATAACATTACAATAAACAAGATGTTGATATTTTTAGATATACATTCAAATGTTTGCAGGTTAGGAGAGATCCCAGTGACCATAGTTTTCCAAAGGCTTGCTCTTAGAGGGGCTTAGACAGTATCAAAGACTTAGCTCAGGCACTGCTGGAAGTTAGGGCAGGCAACTGAGGGACTCAGACAGCAGCCAGTAGGGCAGACCAGAAGGAAGGGACCTGTAGAGTTAAACTATGTATCAGGCCAGTCCCCTCTCACAAAAAGCAGTGTTGCACACTTTAAAGGATGAAATACCTTGACTGGATTGCCTTTATTCCAAATTGCAACTACATGAAAAGAGGCAACTGACCATTTCGCAGACCACCTAGACAGATACCTTCAGTCTACAGCTGAAAATAACAAATTAACTGTACTTATCACACTTCTGAGTGACTACCCATTCCCAAACAGCCACAAGAATGTACCTTTCAAAAAATTACAGCTAACTTACAGCATTTTTTTCATAAATGCAAGTACTTGGTATAAAGCTGTATTTATAAAAACATATCCATGGTAAAAGATGACCAGCATGGTATTAAAAGTAATTTTACTGCTTTACATATATCACAACTGGTGTAATGCAGACCTGTCTCTGATTGCCCACTGAGTGCAACATGACGCTTAGAAGCAAAATGCTGCGGAAGCAACTGTGAGCCCATTGAAAGTACACCAGTTTATTTTAAGAACAAACAAAAATTCCATTCTGTATCAAAACAAAACAGTTACAGATGAGCAAGGCTGTCCAGGGAAGTAAATTATGTGGAAGTAAAGAATAAATGTATTATAGAGTATGCTGGCTGTGGACCAAGAACTACATTTCATTATAATTGGTCTGTTGAAAGAATCGATCTGTGAGTACAATCTCTCTACGTCAAACCAAAGTAAATGTTATAAATCAGTGAAGCTGTATCATTTGAATATCTGTAAGAAGAATGAAGCCACTCAAAATTAATACTGTTTATGCAGGATTTTTTGTTTGGTTTGGTTTGGTTTTAAAACTGCATTGTCTGCCTTGGGGAAAAAAAAAGGGGGATTGGTGAGTCTATTCACTGAAGCGAGTCTAAGCATGTCTTGCCAGTTAAGGAGAGGGGCATCTCACCAGGGCAGGTAGTAATGTCTACATAAGTCAAATGGAGTTCCAGCAAGCTGGGCTTTGTTCCTTGTCTGTATGGTGTATTCCATGTGGGGGCTCTTACTTGTGATCAAAAATCCTATCACTAAATATTTAAATATCAATTGTTTGAGAATTGCTTAATCACAAGACAATTTAGGATGTTTCCATGTTTGTAGCTGCCTGATGACTCAAAGCTGTAACTTTCAACTGGGAAACACAATGGCCAGTCTTTTTGTCGAGACCAACAGGAAGGGAAAACAGCCACATGTTTTACACTTAAAATGGCACTTAGTCATGAAATCAGAAGTTTAGGAATCGGGACTACCCACTAGATATACATACCTATATAGCACAACTGCTTTTGCAAACGATTGGCTTTCTCACATTAGAGGAAATGAAACTGGCCTCTTGTACCCAGCCTATGTTTAAGCTATCTGGCAAGTGTAACATGGGGACCTTCCCTCTCCATTGCTGTTTATGTCATTTGGAAAGGTAATGCTCCTGGGTCTGATACTTTGGGATGCAGGAGGATAAGAAAGATATGGCAAGGAAATCCAAATCCGGCCCATGTATTACCCCAACTTGCAGATCGTTGCAATAAGCCCTTCCCCTGAAGACCAGAAACATCAGAGCTCAAGTGACATCTAAAGCACCTCTTTCAAGGAAGAGCTTTTATATCACCCTAAAGGCAATATAGCAGCAAATAATGCAAATTCAGAGTCCTGTTGTTAGTTATCTATTGGCATGAATTCTAGTAGTAGCAAAATAGAACATGTAAGTGGTCTCACACTTTTAACTTTAAAAATTATCCTTAAAAAAAGAAAGCCTTGGTAACTTTTATTACCTGTGCATGGAAAAGCTGCAGCACAGGTGATAGTATCGCCTATGGAGTACCGTTGTTGGCATTCATCTCTAACATACACTATTAACTGCCCTCCAGTCCTTCCTGCTAGTCCTGGTAAACTGGCTCCTCCCAGGAACTGGTGACCCTACATGGTGCCTTTTCTTTTCCTAGCTGAGGAGGAAATTGCTGTCCAGCACACATCGTCAGCTCTTTGTTCGCTCTTCAGAAGGGCAGTTTGCCTCCTTGTAGTTCATTCAAGATCACTTTAAAGCCAATTATCTTTGCCTTGCATGATGATACCTGATAATTAATGGGAATGAGTAGATATGGTTAAGAGCTCTTTATAGCTACTGTACTTGGAATATATTGTATAATAAAGCAGTGTTATAAAACGACAGCAGATATGAGGCTTTTATCCAATGTTCCTGAGTTTTGTGTTATACCATTACGTTTTAAGCTCATTGCACTTAATGCAAGTGATATATCCTATTTTATTAATCAAAAGGCAGAAAAGATGGCCAAAAAGCTCAGTCATGTGATGAACTAAAGGGCACTGGTGTACCTATTTCACTTGAGATGATAAAATCTTGAAATGGGATCTAAAGTATGGATTTTTCTTGTTCCCATCCTTAATAATTTGTCTTAAACTTTTTAGTTTTAAACTTTTTGCTTGTCTTCTGTGTCTTATTTCCATATAAGAATACATTTTGAAACTAGATCAGTTGCTGTTTCAAATATGGTTAAACCAATAAAGTTATGTTTATACATATAAACAAGAAAACACAGAATAATTAGGGCTCAAATTTACTACAACAGACTTTACAGTTTCAAATATAATTAATAGAATACCTTGTAGACAGCCATAATTTTTATTTTATATATATATATATATATATATATAAATTTTATTGCAGGATCTCTGATGCTATTTTCGCTGTGAGATGCTGAAGTGGAGGAATATGTCAACCCTCATAACTCACCTAATATTCCTAACAGATGTGCCTCCGAATACCTGGGTTCTGGCATTGTTGTTGAGCCCTATTTGCTGTCAGTTAAAATGCAGGGTTAAGAAGTTAATAACTGTTTTCTTAGAGTGATAGAATGAATTTAAATTTCTTTATTGACTTTATACTTTAAATATCTCTAATTACAATAGTAACCACAGCCTAGTCAAACATGAGGGACTGTTAAACACTCTGTGTAACTCTCAGAATGACCTACGCCAAAGCAGACTTCTGTTTAGCAGTGCCTATTAATAATCTTGTGCTTTAAAACAAAGCAAACTAGTAAAACATTTAAAGAATGTTATATCTATCCTGAGGCTAAATTTTAAAAATTCAGACAGTTCAGATACACTTAAAAGATACCATACATGTTAAAGTTCATAAATCAAACAGCTAAAGTAATTTTCCTTCCATCCTGATATGGATTGACAAGAACCTGTATTTGAAGGTATTTGTGTGTACTGCCTTAGGGGATGTAAAACTGTTTTATTAAACATATACTACATTTTCCCTTGTTATCCTTCTCATGCCATATTTTATCTCTGAGTGCAATTTTTTTGTGAACTTGTAGGAAAAGACAGAAAAATAGTAAAATTATAGCGCAGCAAATTCTTCCATTTTTTAGCTGTGGAATGCTTCTAAGTTCCTAGGGCTCATAATCTCTCACAAAAGATTAATTTTACCAGTTTCTGATTTTCTTTTATTTTCTTTTTCTTTCTTTTTTTTTTTTTTTTCAGCCTCTGTGAGTAGAACTGTTTCCTTGTTATTGTCTTTGTATGCATTGGGAGTTGTGTAAGGCAGTTTTTGGAGGAGTTATGGAAACATAAAACAGCATGATCTTGTGTTGCCCATGGCAGCTAGGCAACTGAGGGGCTAATTAGGTGCCCGTTACAGTAGGGATGTAAACTGAAGCAGTGGAAGTCTCAGCAAAGGAAGCTGAGAGGAACTGTCTCTCTCACAGCATATGTTACTGAGTACATAAATTTTTTTATATATGTATCTGTAGGTAAAGCTGTGACAAGCCTAGCAGAAGTATATATTACCCTAATTGGCCTTGATTCTGTTCTCATGGAAGTAATTGGCAAAGGTCTTATGGACTCCAGTGTATTGGGACTACAATTATTGGCAGCATAAGGAAAGACTCATGGATCTGTCATAGGCGAAAAATTAGCGTGTTAGGTTTGTCTCTTTCTTTATCTTATGTTCAGAAGTGAGTTAATCTCATCTACACTCTGAAAGGGTGGCTATATTTGGTTTCTTTGTGCTCTACATTTTACTGTTGGATAAAATAACTGTTCTCACGTTTGAAATATATTTACTCTCTCCCTTACACTTCTATGAGCGGCCTCTTGTGCACGCCCAGTGCTGGCAGCTATCTGCTGTTTCAATGTAATATGTTTGGATTCCTGTAGCTTTAAAGATTTTTTGATCTAATAAAATAATAACCAATCAATTTTTCTAATGTAAAGATTTAAAAATGCCAACTGTTTGCTAAGAAATATTTTCAAGCTAAGATGCCTGCTGGACTGTGTAATAGACTCTACGTGATTGGCCTAATTCTGCACTCTTAACGATTTTGTGTCTTTATTGATGTTTTGTGCAGTGCTCAGACTATGAGAAATTATGCATCCTTCTCTCCACTTTAGAGAAAAATAAGTCATGTCTGCTAATGATTTCACCCTATCTATTTATTAGAAATAAATGAGCATGGATAGTTGGTGATATTTCATTTTGTACCAGCCTGGTAATATTTGTAAATAGGATAATAAGTTTTCTCATATTTCCCCTCTCCCTCACTTGAGACTTGTTGCTGTCAAATCCAGGAAAGGCAAGTCAGGCTGATGAGCTAGAAAGTGCCATGAAAGGTACTGAAGCAACACAAGAGCCTGTCAAATCAAGTGGCTCCTCCTTTCAATCACATGAGGTTCCAGACCTGAAAAATAAGAGCACTGCGATTTCTGAGAGTTAATTGGAAACCTCCTTTTTGCTGCTGACTGTTAGCCTCAAGGACCTGCCAGGCTGGAAGGGAAGATGTCTAGTCCATCTTCCTGCTGAGTCCAGTATCAACTATAATTGTGTTATCCCTGGCAGGTATTTATCTAACCTTTTATTAAAATCTTCCAGTGATGGTAAGTCTGCAGTCTTCCAGGCTGTTTATTTCAGTGTACCACTGATGGTATTGCTAAGAAGTTTGTTGTATAGGCCAAATCTTCTTTCATTAGTTTATCTGTTTGCCGTAGACATGACACCATATTCTTCTTTGTCTTTGGCAGCAGCTTTTTATGCCTGCCATTGCCATGTCTCCTAAATCTTCTCATGTTTAAACCAACCATTTTGAGTCATTCTCAAAATGCAATTCATGCCTTTTAGGTATCTGGCTCCATTAGCTGTTCTTATTCAGGTTTACCCCATTTGGCCTATGGTGCTCTTCGAAGTGTACTGCCCCAGACTGGTCATTGGGTTCTCATTGCACTCCTAAGCAGGACGTAATTCATCTGTTTACTGACTATATTAATCTTTCTATTCATCTGAGAGTGGCAGGCCATGTTGCTGTTCATAATCCCAGGGTGATATTTAGCTTTGGTGTACCAACCAGCATAAGAATAGATTCTGAAAAGAAGATCTCAACAGTACCTGGTAGCACCTACCTTAAGACAATCTTTAGCTTGTTTACAAAAGGGTAATAAGAGACTGAACCTCATTGAGTTATCTGACACATTTTAGAATGGGTATAAGGATCTGCAGTATCAAAAATATTCTACTTTTAATGAGAGAAATTTTTGTTTCCTGATAGCAAAATGTGTCAAGTAATAGTAATGGTTTATTAGCATAAAAATCTCAATTCTTGGTGGGAAACTTGGTAGAAACAAAATGGTACCTGGGTATGTGCCTGCCTCCTTAACTTTGTTTTGCTTTCGTTGAAACAGATATGAACCTTTAAAGAGGGTAGCCAACAAATCAGACAGGGATTTTCCGAAGAAACCCATTCATGTTTATGCCTTTTGTCCTCCTGATTTAAATTATTATTTTTATTGCTATTTTCCAAAATAAACCCATGCATTTTTAATAGAAACTGTTTCAATTTTCCAATTAGTAAATAATTTCTGGAATTAAAGTTTGCATATTAATGCAAATACTGGGATGCAAACTTTGAAATCTCTGTGGCTCCATATAAATAAATTAAAAAGAATCAAAGTTGTGATTAGGTAAAAGAGTACTAAAATAGATTAAGGACCTAAATTACTACAATTATTTTGTAGCACATTGCGGTCTTGGTCATGGATCCAAATCCTGTTCAGCAGTGACATAGTCTATAAAGATAGTACTTGCTTAAAACCAGCAGTATTTACTTTGAAGAAAGACATTTTAAAAGTTATTTAGATCATAGCTGGATCCTTGCTAATAGAGAATAACAGACAGATTTTATATAGATGAGAAAACAAAAGGAAACAATAATTTGCTAGAAGTAAGTTGCAATCAGTAAAACTATTCCAGTCTGGGGTGGGAAGGATAATGAAAAAGTAATATTGGTTTTAAAAAGATCCTGTGTGAATCTGTCTTTTTAGATAAGGGAGAAGGAATAAGAATACTTCCAAAATTATAATCTCAAGTGAAAAGTGAGGTGAAGGACTAATTATTAGAAATAGTTTCATGGTTCTAGATGAAATAGTTTACTGTACACTCAATTCATAGCAGATTGTATCTAAATGCAATCATTTTAATGATAAAATATACACTTTTAAACCTCACTAAGCTTTGACTTTGCTCCTCACAAGCAATACATATTGTAGGAAAGTCATTTAGAATCTACAGTACTCCTTTGAGCATGACACCTTTGTGCTTCGATCAAAGTGAGGAATACGTGTGAGGTTAGGGGTGAATTCTAATCAAAGGCTCATGGTGAGGAAGAAAATGAATGTTATCCAACATAGACAAAGCAATTCTTTCTAAAAAGGTTTCTGCTATTGTTAGTAGGAATGGTAATGTTTTATAAAGGCTGATGCATTGTCAAACTCTGTTTATATATTACTTTGAAGCTAAGCTTTCAGAATATTCTAGCTGAAACTGGGTAGAACTTCTATAGTCCAGCAGAAAGCCCAAGTAATCTTATTTGGACACAATATTTTCTGAACTTCAGCTTCAATTAACTGTCTGAATCTCCTGCAGTTTCAGGTGATCTATTCTATTTGAAATTAGGCAAGCGCCGTACATGGTGGAGTGGCATTTCAGCCTGTAGTGGAACTTTTTCCTCGCAGTGTGCCTCAGACCATTTTGTTTGATGCAATTTATTTTTTTCCCTTCATTTTTAATAATACCAACACTTGTTTCCTCCACCCCCTTGGAATTTCACATCTTGTATTTTGTGGGGTAAAGGAGACAGCATTTCCTTCTTCCACTTCAGCACGCAGATTAAGTGAACTGAGAATGGGAAGCAATTGCCTTTTCCCTTGATTCAGCAGAATCAGGAACAAGAAATATTCTTCTGATGTGGCTGCTATCACTTACCAGTGGCCTATAACTCAGCCTGGAGTTACAATCTGCAAATCTGCAATCTGCGCTGAAAGTAGCCTTGTTGTTGTGTGGGTTGACTGAGGTAATACAGTATAACATAGGAGAAAAAGAATAGATGATCCTAAAAATGAAGAGCACATAGAAAAGAAAGGGCAAGTATTTTCACGCATATTGTTCAGTTGCTTTTGAATGCTTGATTGTTAGCAGAAGCCAGAGAGCTTCCCTGTTTTGCTCTTTCAGGTTTTATATAGCTTGCTGTAAAGATTCAAACTTGATTATATTGACCATGTATGTATGAAAAATCATGATCTGAGACCTTGTAGGGCTGTAACCATGAGTATGACCCTACAGAGGAGCTGTAATTAGGACTGTGCATAGCCTGCCAGGCAGCTGTCAGTCAGCTGTTTTGCTTTTCACTTCAGCTGTCAGTGGGTTGAAAGGAAATAGAAGACAGAACTTTTAGTATAGGAAAAATCAAGCCTGTCTCTCACTTGCTAGCCTCCACAGGGAGAGAAAAGATTTTTTTTTTCATTAAATGGACAACTGCATACCCGAGAAATCATACCAACTTTAATGAAAAGTTAAGCCACTGAAATTATAGGATTAATTTTATTACATTAGCAGACATAAATGAAGGTCTAACAGTTGGAAATGAAATGCTGCTAACAACATGATAATAAACTATTTTTGTCTTCATTCTGCCTAGAAGTCCCATGCAATTAGTGTCCAATAAGCTCTTATTTAATAAGACATGATGAACGCTTTAAAAACGAAAGCTATTGCTTTGAGAACAAGACAGACATTGTGTAGAGAACTATATTAAAACATAGAGATTACAGTGAAAATCAACAAGTGAGGGAAAAAGTTCACAAGACTAAAATACAACTTCATACTTGTTTTTTCTCTTTGATGACTTTTTAAAAAAACTTTTAAACGTGCCAGAATGGAAGCATTTCTGGCAAGATATTTAAATTGGACAAGAATGATTAGAAAGTTGTCTTGGTTGAGGATCTGAAATGAGTGTGTGTGTGTGTAGGGACGGACATGGGGGTCTGGGTGTGAGTGTGTGCGTGTAGGAGAGAGACAAGAAGAAACTTTCCATGTCAAAGTAGCCCCCTGGCTGGTGGGGAATCGGGGTGCAGCAGCATCAGTGGGGTGCTCCCCAAAGCCAAAGGGTGTGGAAAGCTGTTACTGTCCTGCTCTCCCTAACTTGGATTTTAGCCAGTGGGTTTCCTGATGAACCATGATGCAATCCAGTAAGAGTTTTATGGAACATTTCTTTATCAGTTATATTTATTACTCTTTTCTGCATAGGTCTATGATTTATGAAAGATTTCCTTATCAGTATGGAAAGTATGCATTTATTTAAAAGCTTTGTTTTGTAAGTGGAATGTATGGCCACAAAGAATAACCTTTTGTGGTATTTTTTCCTCTTTATTTAAAATCAGGAAAATATTTAACAGGCAAAAGTAGCTTCATAAATGGTTTTGCTCTCTTTTGTCTTGAAAATTACTCAGCAGAACAACTGCATTTTTTAAGACTCCCAGGCACAATATACAAGCACTGTCTCCCAGCAGACACCAGGCCCTGAAAAGCTGTAGGTGTGCGGGTGCGGAGGGTTTGTCAAGAGCCAGGGGCGGCCTCTGTGGGGAGCCGCTGGGGCTGCCCCGTGCCGGGCACAGGCGGTTCCAGCCGGTTCCAGCCGGCTCCAACAGCCCCAGCGCAGGGCACGGCCGGGCCCCGCAGCCGCCATGGCCGCCATGGCCGTGGGGAAACCTGCGCGAGGGAGGGCAGCGCTGCCGGCGCTGAGGGGGAACGGGTCAGGAACAGCCCGGCCTGCAGCCCCTGTGGGGAGCACGCTGGGGCAGCTGTTGCCCTGCAGCTCATGGAGTAGCCCACACTGGAGCGGGTTTATGCTGAAGCAGTGCAGCCCATGAAGAGCCGACGCTGGAGCTAGGGAGAAGCGTGAGGAGGAAGGAGCCACAGAGAGGAGTGCTATGGACTGGCAGCACCCCTGTTCCCATCAGCCGGTGCCTCTCGGCGTGGGGAGGCAGAGGAGCTGGGGGTGAAGGAGTGAAGCTGAGCCTGGGAAGGAGGTGAGGAACTGTTTTGGATTTTGTTTCATCCAACTCATATTTCTAATGGACAATACATTACTTTTCCCCAGCATGAGCCTGTTTTGCCCGTGATGGTAATTGATAATTGATCTCTGTGTCTTACATTCACCCACAAGCTTTATAATCTGATTTTCTCCCCCTATCCTGTCTAGGAGGGGGAGTGAGAAAACAGGTGGCTGGGCATCTGGCAGCCCACCAAAGCCAAACCACTATGAATGGCGTTTTGGAAACTTCCTGTGATAAACCATCACTTGCACCCTAGGTTACTCAGGTACACCATAGTCACCTGCATCCACAGAGCTGGATAGGTTTTAAGGCTACTATACAGAAATATCTGGAGCTCAGTCAATTTTAAGGATGCACATAAAACCAGGTATGGCAGAAGACAATCAGGTTCTTCCCACTGACTTTATGAAATAGATTTCCATTTTGCTTAATTACCAAGCTAAGTATTTTGAAAGTAATCAAAATGACTTGTTTAATTTTTTTTTTTTTCAGTCTATTTTCAATTAGGGGCATTCTTTTTCCTGTGTGAGTCTGCCTGCAACCTTTGCATTTTCTGTTTTGTTAAACACACCAGTGAAATCTAAACCTCTTCATACACTTATTTTAGTAGCAGTAGTACTAGAACAGAGAGAAGCTTTTTATTCAGTGCTTCCAAACAGCTACCTCTGGAAACTTCTGTAAACTTTTTTTCTCATGGGGAGGTTGAGGAATTACATAAACTAAGAAGAGTCAGTGCCATTTCTTTTGTGAGGAACTTCGGTCAGAAGCTGTTTTAAAGAATGTCTTTGAACATGGGCAGGGAAGCCTGTACATATGATATTTGTCAAATAACAGCTTATAGGAATTGTAGATTTGGAAGAAAAAAATGTATGTACAAGCTGAACCTTTGGTCATAGTAAATCATAAACAGGTTTGGCATTTGATTACCATGTTGCTATCCTATTGATTAGGCTTGTAAAGACAATTGTATTACTGAGGCTGTTGACATTTTCTGCACAAGAAAGAGGAAGACATTGATGGTGGTGTCATTTTTCATTTCTGTATACTCTCTCATTACTCTGGCAATAGCCACCATTTGCCATGTAGAATAATCCCAGTTTCTAGTAGTACTATGCTAAAGTTTAATTGACTCCAAGCCTTATAATTATATTAAGAGAAGTTATATTGTGTTTGATTGGAACACATGAAATTCTTCACTCCAGGGAACAGCATTCTGCGTATGACATATGGTAGTAACTAGAGTGCTGCTGGTGTAAAGATTCAGAGATCTCTCAGTCCTGGTTCACATGTTTTATGTTAGTCATATTCCCTTATGTCAGTTGATGTTGTCCACATGGCTACAAATTCGTAAAGCAGGAGTCCAACCATTCAGGGATTCTGTTTGTATTTTGCATTCCATAAACTTCTCATGCGTGTTTTGTTCTTGAACTGAGGAAAATAAATTAAGACTTTATGAGGTGCCTATTTTACCCCCCTATATAGTAGCTTAGCACTTATATACCTTTTAGTTGTGGATATCTTATCAGTTATATACCTTTTAGTTGTGGATATCTTACAAGAACAGTGAAAGTTTAATAATGTAAGTGTGTGATCCAAGCATTATTTCACAGGAGAAGAATAAAAATATTTTTTTAAAAACCTCATTGCAAACCAACTCTTTCACAGCCTATATATCCCAGTTGAAGATGTTGAAAATACTACTGTAAAATTAACTCCTTTATTTGAGAGACACAGCAACATAGCTGAAACTTTAAAGTCACAAGAGGAATCAAATACATTACCTTAAAACTTCTCTACTTTCTTAAAATACTCTGGTAGTGAATGTGAGCTGTAGGAGGAGCAGAATATTATGTAACAAGGTACAGAATGAATCTGCTCGTGTGAGCAAGAAATTATACTCTGGAGAAGTGGAGGTATTTGGCAGCATCTGCCTATTTTATTTCTGCAGAACTGGAGAAGGCAGGAACAAAGTGAAGATCTTGATTGAAAAGCATAGCCACATCTACTTCAAAAACAGAGAAATTCCAATGCTGAAAAAAATCACTCATAGATTCACTGTGTTATCTGTTCCAGTGTGCTTATGAACCTACTCCCTGAGTGACTGAAGTCTTAACAAAAAGCAGGGGTGGAGGCAATTATTTGAAATCTAACATTGCTATACTATTTCAAGAGATGTCACTGGTTTGAAGATACATCTTGAACCCCAAACAGACCTATTGAAACCTGAGTGACATAATGTCTCAGTAGCAGTTAATGAGTTTACTTCCAAAGTGCAAATTTGAAGAAAATCTCTGTCCTTGGTCAGTTGTGGAACATGCTAATTGAGTCCTTGTAGTGACTGTAACGCTTGGTGAGTGGGTTGCTTTAGTTAAGCCTCCTTTCCCCATAGTAGCACTGAGGAATGAAGCATGAGTTGTAGAAATTATTATGGAAGATTTGAACTACTGACAGATGCCTCTAACTCTATTATCCTTATCTTGGGTTGTTAGGGCTTCCTTAACTAATGCCTTACTGCTAATTGGGACTGAATCTTTTCAAATATATTCCACAAATTCTTGCTGTAGTGTATGTGATCAGAAGAGTGTTTTACTGTATAAATCATAATGGAGAGAAAAGATATTTTTTTTTAAAAAAATGCTTAGGTTTCTGGGGGAAGAGAAACAAAAAGAAATTACATGAAGTGGTGGTTTTCAGAACCAGTAGAGAATTGACAACACTAGTCAGTATTTCTATTAAAGATATGAGTGTCAGGGGTGTGCACTTGAGTGGGACTGCCTGCAAATACAATAGGATTGGTTGCAAGTACTGTAAAATGAGATTTCAGAATGATCGCGACAACTTGGGGAAATAGTCTGAGATAAATGTTACTTGACGTTGGTCAATATGCACATTTTGCAGAATCAAAATGGGGAACAGCTGAGAACAGTTCTGTGGAGGAAGATCTTGAGATTACAATTAATGGCTCAATATCAAACTTGTGAAAAAAAGCTATGTCAAACTAAGTTCATAAATACATGAAAGTCATGAGAAACAGTTCTCTGCCTTCCCAGGCATAGGGGAGTCTCTGCTGGACACTGTGAAAGTCGTAGGCAAATATGCTAAAGGGTGAAATGCACTAGCTGGACAGGGTCCTGAGAAGTGCAACAAATAACTGGGGATATAATAAACCTCATATCCTGGTTTCAGCTGGGATAGAGTTAATTTTCTTCTTAGTAGTTAGTACTATGTTGTGTTTTGACTATGATGTGAGAACAAAGTTGATAGGACACTGATGTTTTTATTTGTTGCTGGGTGATGTTTATACTAAATCAAGGACTTTTCAGTTTCTTTGGCCCTGCCAACCAGAGGGCTGGAGGGGCATGGGAAACTGTGAGGGGACACAGCCAGGACAGGTGACCCAAGCTAGCCAAAGAGGTATTCCATACCATATGACATCATGCTGAGTATATATACTGGGGGAAGAAGAAGGAAGGGGGGTGGAATCTGGCATTATGGTGTTTGTCTTCCTGAGTAACTGTTATATGTGATGGAGTCCGGCTTCCCTGGGGGTGGCTGAACACCTGCCTGCCCATGGGAAGTGGTGAATGAATTCTTTGCTTTGCTTGCGCACGGGGCTTTTGCTTTATCTATTAAATTGTTCTTATCTCAACCCTTGAGTTTTAAATTCCTTTCTGATCCTCCTTCCCATCCCTCTGGGTAGGGGGGAGTGAGCGAGCGGCTGTTGGTGCTTGGTTGCCGGCCGGGGTTAAACCACACCTCAGTAAACCTCAAACCTCTGATAAGCCTCACATTTTCTGAACTGATGATGGGAAAACTGAAAGTAGAGGATAATTTATCATAAAGGAGGAAGGCACCAATACTGCAGCCAGGCAGGTGAGCATGAAGAACTGTTGTTCAGTAGTGTTCAAGAACAGGTGCAACCACAAGGGAAGAAGGCACGTGAGGAGATATGTGAAGAGACATGTTCAGAGAAATGTGGGGATAAAGCAGAGGAGAAGAAATGGAGGAGACACTTGGAATAGGACACTATTGGGAATAAGACAGTAGATGCACTCTTGGAAGTAGATGCTTAGTGCCAGAGGAGGTACCTCTGATGGGCTGCAGCCCCTGCCTAAGATAATAATAATTAATAATAAGATATTATGGCCCATGGGCAACCCCCACCAGAATAGGAATATATCTGAGGGAGTGTGGTCCTTAGAGGACCTACACCAGAGCATGGATACTCATCAGAAAACTGTAGCCCACGGGCAACGCACGCTGGGGCAGGGACATCTCCAAGGAGCTGCAACCCCTGGAGAACCCTGCTGGAGCACAGGAGCAGTAAGAAACATGGAACAGTGTCAGAAGACTGGTAAGAAGCAAGGGGCAGCAGGAAGAAACCATTACGCAGACACGCCATCAAAGGGGCTGGGAATGTAATGGAGTGTAGTGTGTGGTGGCAATGGGTGAAGTTGAGCCTAGGAAGAGGGAAGGAGAAGAGCTGGACCAAAGAGGATTCCGGGGAAGGGAGCAGGTATTTCCTTAAAAGAAGGTTTTAGTTGTTTGTCTTTATTTTTCCTCAATACCTAAACTAGTAATTAAGTGTGTATTAATTGGCAATAAAATAATTGAATAAAATTGCCTGAGTTGAAACTGTTTTGCCAGTGACAATGCGACAAATACTGAGCTTGACTTAGACGTTGTGACAAACTTTCTAATGGCAAGGGTCTTTAAGTAATGTAATATTTGTCCTAGATTCTACCATGGCAGGATTGGATGTTTTCTTAATAGAAAAGTTAAGTAGGGATCACTCAATTCAAGGGATTGATTTTTTGATCTCATTAGCCATGCTTAGGGATCAATGCCTCCCTCCATTTCCCTGCTATGCCTCGCAACTCTCATTCCCTTAATTTATAATTCTTAGAAGCCTCTAGCTTTCAGTTTCCTACCCCCATTTACATTTCCTTAAAAGTTTTGCTTCTAGAATAATTTTAGTCCCTGGTTTTGATTATACACAGACACATTTTATTGACCATCAGCAGACCTGTGGTAGTACCATTCTCCTTTCTCCTCTGCCCTTCTGGTTTGTTTTCCCTCATCTTAGCTGCAAGCATGGAGTTCAGTATTTGCTCACCTTTATTGACAATTATGTAGGTAACTCCAAAGTGAGCCTTAACTAATGAAATACGGGGTGACTTAGTAATATCAATGATTTGATTGCTAGCCTGAGAACTAGGTTTGGGAGTACACTAAATGATTGGGTAAACCCTTTAGAATATTATGTATTCCTAGCAGAGGGTAATTAATGCCATCCAATTAGAATTCAGAATTCTGCAAACTTGGGACCTAATGGAGCAAATAATTATGCTTGAGGTCTGTACAAATTCATCTGCATTTACAAATGCTAAACTCACATTAAAGACTATGGCTTTTCAAAGATCACATAAATACTGTCTTTTGGGATAGCAAGCTGAATATTTTAAAGATTTCCTGTGGGCATATTTCACACTAAACTTTTATTTTTAGGAAGGATTGCATGGCTGTAGTTCTTTATGTATCAGATTTCCCAGTGGTAACACACAAAATATTTTATATTCAGTTTCTTTCTTGCAGTTTTGAACTTTTCAATCCAAATAACAAAATACTATTTTTTAAAATGCAAATATGATGATTCTGTCAGATACTGCAGCAACCAAAATCCATACTGAAAATACGCAGAACTATAGTTCAAGCTTTCTATGCAGTACTCAAGTTTTATAAGCAGTTTTGCAAGAAAGGAGAAAATAACATTGGGTCCTCTTTGTACTTGGCTCTTACCTATTTGAGATTGTTCACAGTTTTTGGGAACTGATCACTTTTTGTTTGAGAAGAGCAGGGTGGGAGTAATCCTTTATAAATTTTGAGCCCTAGAATATGTTTAGTGCTGCAATTTCAGGTAAGAACTGTCTGGATTCTGCAGTCAAAAAGCCATTCTCTGCTGCATGAAGCCTTCACCAGCAACTAGATTTAGCCTGCGGGTGGCAGGGCGTGGACACACGATTCTGACCAGGGATGCTTGTGCTACCACATCCAGTTCTGAAATGCAGCCACCCAATCCATTCTGTGGCATTTAACTCTTCCACCTGTACTTTTGGCTGTTGATTGTTGTTGATTTCCGTCGCTTTCCACACAGCATCACTCTACAACAAAGTCAGAGCATCAAGGCAGAGAACTGAGAGCAAAGCAGAGTTGCAGGGCAGATCCCAGCCTCTGGAGGCCAGTGCTCTGGATCACAAAAACACACAAAGCCCAGACCAAAGAAACTTAGCTACATGTCTGTCAAGGTCACGGATAAATTTTTACATTATTTTTACGCCATTTCCACAAGTTTTGGCAATAATTTGCTACAGGAAGTGTTTGCAATCAGAACAAAAAGCAGCTATATATCTTCTCCACTCTGATGTAGCCCATCTTCACACTATGTGTGTCTGCCTAAAAGCGCTCTAAAATTTTTACTTTACCTATGGGTAGATGAATAGACTGCGGGTTTCAGTCTCAACAGTAACTGGCTCTGGTGCAGAATATAAAACACTGAGATGGAAAGCAGTATTTTTTAATGCATTATAAATATCTCATACTTTATATAACACTTATAATTGGAAATATTCCATTTAAATTGTGTAATTCAAATTGCATTTGTGTGAGATTGCTTGAAGTTTCATAGCCTCATAACTAGGGTTTTATCTCATATTAATGATAATTTATTCTCTCAGTATGAAGACAAACAGATAAAAATAAAAGAATGAATTTTAAAATATAAGTTTTTATAATGCTGTCTGCCTTTTCCGTTGTGAGTTACATGCCATTAACACTGGAGAAGCAACCACACCTCAGCCAAAAATAAACCCAACTTTAATTCCATTTGCTCATACTGGTGTTGTTTATTTTGCCTGCACATTTTGAGGTTTGTCAGTCAGGGATGGTACATCTTAACTGAAAGAAGACCTCTGGACACAGTAACTGCAAACTTTCATTACATTTTTGAGAAGGCAAAAGCATCTGTGGCAGTTGTATATATGCAAGAAAATCAATCAGGATGGAAATCTCCACACCTCTAGAGTTCTGTTTTTTCTATTGCTGGAACATACCTAATAAGTCTAAGAATAACTCAGAAGAGAAGGTTTACATAGCAAGTCATAAGAAAACCCCAAACAGCTACAACTTCTGTTTGCACCATTTGCTTTCTATGCTTGTATTACAACAGAGTTTCTTTAGTTTCATTTTAGGTAGGTTTACCCACTATGTTTTCATAAATATGTGTGATAGAGAAATCAGGAAATCTTTACTGTTTGACAGTAACAAAAATGGAATGCTTTAATTCTTTTAATAGTGTATATTTCCATTAAGTGAAAAAATGTATAGAATTTGGGGCATGTTACAATAGAGGTCAAATAATCTAGAATTATTACTGAATATTATACAATTATATAATAAAAATCTTACCCACCTAAAGTGCATATATGTAAAAAGTCAGAAGTAGGACATTTCTGTGCAAATTTTATCCTTTCAGTTTTCCTAGTTCTGTGCCTTTGAATCTCCAGCTCAGCTTAACTTTACTGACCATTGAATATCCATTCCTTTGCACCATTACAGGTTATTTTTATCATATTAAGTATTTAAATAATTTTAGATTTTGTTGGAGGTGAAGGCTGTACTCGTAGAGATTTCAGAATGAGAGAAATTTTACATAAAATATTTGATTGCCTTTATTCCAATTCACTGTATCTTAAATACTCCCCCATGTAGCAAAGGTACTTAAACATGTGCTTTATATAATAGACACTTGTTCTGTTGACAGAGATTGGATCAACTCCAGTGCTTAAAGGTGGTCTGTACATGAAGTTTACCTATAGCCATCAGAGTTATTTATAACCTGTAGCTGTATGATGGCTTGATCAGAATCATGATTTACTCCTTGTAATATTTGGCAGCTCGTGGGAAATACTTGACTTGTGTGTTGCATGGACGGTGTAGAAGTAAGCTTACTTTGTAAGCTACTTTTGAGCTAAAACTGGGAAGACGGGGTGAACGTCTCTCTCTTATGAGATACAATGTAACTCAATCTTTAAAGACCCTGACAATTAATCATCTATTGAGGAGTGAGACATGCAAACTGTGTGCTTCACCATTTGATCACTTCCCTTACTCCCACTTTATAGTGGTAATTTGCCAAAACATTTCCAGTATGTGAAACTAAACCAAACACTTTTAAGAAAGAAGGTCAGATTTTTAGCTGATGTAAATCAAAAGAGCTCCATTATATCAATGCAAAAGTAATATCTTTTAATGCTGAAAAGTCAAGTTCTTGAAGTTGCTAGGAGTCCATTTGATACATCTGCACTATATACTGTCTGTGTTACTCAGCCTGTTTCTCTGTGCTAGCTGTTTTCTTTACTTTTACATTCTTGATATCTGGAAGACAAGGGTTGAACTGTGTAATCCTGGATCAAGAAAAATCCTCTGTGATTTTAATGGGTTATTTTATTTATACTTTTACTGCTCTGACTCCATCATTAATATGAAAGCACACTTAGAAATATTGCTATGCTTCTGTAGAACACTTGCTGATCTTCTGATCTTTCTGGTCTTTCCCCTGCTTGAATTAAGGTGCTACAGCTCCTTCTCATGTTATTTTTTGGTACTCAGATTTCATTTGTGAACTCCTTAAAAATACTGATTCATGTACCCTTTGGTAGAAATAGGCTATTACTATGGCAACAGAGTAGTATGTTAGCCATATTTTTCCATCTTTCCACACTTCGTACTCTTATCAGCTTTTCTGTATCACATTTTTGGGTTTTTTTTTGGTGTTGAGCTCTGTGGTGTTTTTTTTTGTTTGTTTGTTTTGTTGTTGTTGTTGTGTTTTTTTTTTACTACCCATTTCTCTAGAGAGAGGAGCTTAGCAATAGTTGATTCACCCCATGTCTTCATGGAATATCTAACATCATCAAGTGCTGCTATTTTTCCCAATGAATTACCCTAGAGTAGTATAAATTCCAAATACTTATTTGGTGATGCTGAAACTAGTGATTCAGAATCTGTGAATTCGATGACAGCTTAGATTTACAGAGAGGTCTGAAAATTCTGCATTGTAGGCACAGGCATTTAGGCAATGTCACTGATGCTAAAAGAACTTCTTGGCTAAATGTTGGTAGTAAAGCAAACCTGGTCTGTGCTTTTATTAGTTGACATCTCAACATTAATGGAATTATGCTGGTTTTTTGTGTCCTTTCCTATGTACTAAATGTTTTTGAAGCATTTTAAAACACTTGGAAAATGTGTGACCTTTAAAGGAGAAATGACAGTTTATCTACATATATAGTTGGAACACAGTGAAGTTTTGAAGAATTTCATTAATGTTAATCCAAACCCTTAAAAGGGGAGAAAAAAGGAAAAAAAACACCCACAAAACAAAACTAGGTCACACACTTATATATATACATATAGAAAGAGTATATATGAAAAAAATATACAAATAATCTGCCTTTTTAAAAAGAATTTCAGATGCAATTACTCCCATACTTTCTCTCCTACGGCTGGAAATAATCATTAAAATCCAACGAAACAGTAGTTCCCTTTTACATATTCCTCCTTACAGCACAAGGAACTTTAAGAAATATTCATCTGAAGAAAAACTCAGTAAAATTGTCAGAAATTACAACATGGACTCCCATATTCAATTCCTTTAAAAGGTGTAAAAAGAGCATTTGACTGTGGGGGATGGATGGTGCAGGGAGGGGAAAAGTATTGCAATATATGCTGCACCAGCTTTCCTGGTGGGTGGCTGATGCCAGCAGAAAGGGCCGGTGGCTTTGCCTTTAGTCAGGCTCACCCAGCTGATAAGAACAGACCTTGTGGCTCCTGTGCTGCAGTTGCATGACAGCAGATCAGCAACACAAGGCCATTCATAACCAAAGACCAAGATTAAGACTGGGAAACAATAATTAAAAAAATACAGTCAAGGTCCATTCTCAAAACCTATTTTTATCATCATGTTTTTGATGATTAGTTCATAACATTTATTAAAAAAAAATTAATTAATTTACAATACCCTGTTTTCCAAACATAGCTTTGTCTGAAACATGAAGGTCTTGTATTCAGATTCTTGGTGTGAAAAAGGGTATAAGTAGTCCTAATATGTCTGAAAATACATTTTTTGTACAATTAATGTTAAAGCATCTCAAATATTTTTTAAGATTAAATTTATAATTTGCATTTAGTTGTTCTTTTAAAAAATTAACATTGATGAGAACTCCACAGAGAATCTGCAGTCTGTACCTCTCTCTCTTCCACCTTTCTAAATCAGTAACAAATCCATGAAGAGTAAAGTATATAGTAGTTATAGGCAACTTGTCTCTGGCATACAATGCTGAACAGATTTCAACTGCAGATCTTAACTCTGTTCAGTGCTCTGGACTGCAGAAGAAAATAGTTTTTTTTAAAAAAAATGAAACACATCTCAAATGTATCCTAATTTAAAGATTACAGCGAAAATAAATTGTGATGTGCTATCTAGCTATTAAAACTTGCTAGCAGAAGTGTAGAAAAAAATAACATCTGGAACCCAAGCTATTAAGGAATTTCAGAGAGTTTAATCAGCTTTTCTTTTAACTGAGAGTTTAATAAACACAGTTGCTTTTGCTGAAAGATTTTTGAATTTCAGTACTCATTTGTTTTAGACAGTATAATGAAGAGGAGTATCTCACATTTACAGTCAGAGTTGCAAGGTTTTTAGTCAAAAGGACCAGTTTAGCAATAAACAATGTCTGTCTCCTCATTTTTCATGGTCACATGATATATCAAAGCTTTTTAGTGTCTTCTGTTTGATATGTTACATAGGAGTCTGACTGAGGTTAAGAAACACTGATGATACAGTTCAGTGGGGTTACTTAGAATATTTCTGTGAGAAATATGAAAAAGGTAATGGTAGTCAAGTAATAAATCTAGTATACTCCATGACTGATCTAGTCAAGAAAGTAAATAGTCATTTTCTTATGAGACAGAAAAGAAAAATACTTCCCCCCCCACCTCCCCCAGGCCTCATTTTTGGTATGTTTTTGAGAATCCCACTTGCATTAACAAACATGTTCCATAGCCCTCTTTCAGTAATAGGAAATTTAATATAAAGAGAAACAGAGTGAGAAGAAAACACTGCTTGGTTTTTGCAACAACGAATGTCTCAGTACTGAAATTTTGTATACATGAATCACCAAGAGGAATCTGAAAACCTTTGTTAGATATGTGGGGGTTTTGGGGGAATATTTGTTTGTCTAAGCTTTCGATTGCTTCCATCTCTGCCTGAAATTGGGGAGTAAGTGCTTGAGGGAGTCATGGATGTGGAGAAACGAGTGGGTTATTTTGAATAATAAGTTAGTGAACAGATTAACTGAGAAACAGTGTGTGAATATGCTTAGTTTCTTTCACCGAGTGCAAAGCTAACTAGGAAAATCCTGTAGTGCTCTGGATTTACAGGGTACTACTAGGCAGTGCCCTAAAACTGCAATGCACTTAGTAGCTCATAGAAGAAACATTTATGAATCTGAACGCTTATTTTCAAACTGTGTATGAATGTTCTTAGATGACTTTGAACTTTTCAAGCTGCAATTTCTCTATATTTTGCACTGTTGGTCTGATAGGCTAACAAAAAGCCCTGTACTGATCTGACTTTTCCTTACAAATTTGTTGACTCATAAGAAGAGAAAGGCTCCAATTCATAAATACATGCAGTAGGAAACGTGCTAGAATGTAAGGCATTCTTTTTGGCTGCAAATCCACTCTGGTCATAAGGTCAAATATACTCCATTCAATAACCAGGCTGTCTGGGAAATGAAATCCCCCTGCTCTTTCCCTGCTCCTGAGAGGGCTGCAGTGGCCTTACTATGGATTTGAATAGTAGCTCTACTGCTCTTCAGTTGTTTTGTGTGGGCAGCCGGGGACAGAGCTGAAGAAAAATAACCAGATTTGTCCTTTAGCCACCTCTGCCTGTTCCAACCACCTGTCTTTGCTGATCTAGGAGGGATAATGTGGAGGCCGACCAGTGCAGGACTCGGCTGGACTGACACAGTCACAGTATAAAGCAGACAGATAGGTAGTTCTGTGCTGCTCCTTGCCATTGGTGAGCTTTATTTTCTAATTGATGAGAATCAGTTGTTGGCTGCTTGGATGTCAGTTCATGACATTCTAGCTATTTTTCTACTCCTGTTTGGGTAGCTTGAATGAGAATAGCAGGAGAAAAATAGCATTTCTCACTTAAGGAACTGAAAGCTGTTCAAAGATGGAATGATCTTATCCATCATAGAATCATAGAATGGTTTGGGTTCAAAGGGACCTTTAAAGGTCATCTAGTCCAACACCCCATGAAGAACTCAAACACAAGAGGAAGGCACTTAAGTGCTTGAATTTGCATAGGTTTTAAGTGCAGTGTTTCCTTTGGAGTGCTTTTTTACTGTCACTGGATGCCCTGGAAATAGGCTGGCTCCATCATCTTAATACCTTGATGAGATCTGCCCTGAGCCTTCTTTTTTCCAGGATAAACAGGAGTCTGAGCTCGCCCAGCCTTTCCTCCTACAACAGATGCTCCAGTCCTTTCATCATTGTAGTTCAGCTCTTGGCTGGACTCTCCCAGCATGTCCATGTCTCTTGTACTGGGGAGCCCAGAACTGGACACAGTAGTCCAGGTGTGGTGTCAGCAGTGCCGAGGAGAAGGGAGGGATTACCTCCCTCCACCTGCTGTCAACACTGCACAATGCAGCAGAGTGTACCACTGTCTACCTTTGCCAAAAGGGCACACTGCAGGCTCCTGTTCAACTCAGCTGTCCACCAGGCCTCTTGGTGGGGGTGGTTCTTACAGAACCTGTAGAGGTTCTTTTTCTGGCAGCTGGACTATGGGCAGGTCTTCAGGACACACAGCCTGGCTGCTGGTGAAAAAACTTGGACACTGCTGCCCTGGTGCTTGGAAGGGGGAGGATAGGAGAGCAGGAGAGCATGCGAGAAACATCCTCTGTTGCAGAATTACATTAAGTGAAATCATTGTGCACTCCAAGAAATTCTCCATGTTGAATTTCTCTTGCTGTTGAGACAGTGTTGGAAAGCATTCACTGCAGTGGGTTTTTTCGGTTTTGAAATACAGCTCCACTGTAGAGCATGTGGATGTCTACAGGATGCAATGGAGGCTGGTACACGGGGGCCACAGCATCACTGTGCTGGCTGAGCACGTAGGGTGCAGCAGCAGGGCTGGCAGGTTGCTCCCCAGTCCTCAGTGGGGTTCACTCCCAAGAAATGCTGAGTGTGGGGTCCTGGTGGGAGTGGCATTTAAGGACCCCAGAGCTGCAACATGCCTCATTGCTTGGTCGGTCTCCAAGGCCCCCTTATCCCAGCTGAGGTGTTGTAGTTGGTGGGATGCCTGCGGAGGTTGTAGTGCATCTCTGGCAGAACAACCTGCTCTGGACTCTGTCCTTGTTCCTTTGGCAGCGGGTGAGTGAGCTGACACCATACTCTGAGTTGTCATTGCTCTCAACATGTGCAGCACCTGCTCCAAAGGCTGCCTGAAGAGCGGACAGTCACTTCTTCCTCTGGCCCACTGGCCCACTGCTGAAAGCAGGTAAAGCAGAAGCGGTGAAGGCAGAAGACCACATAACCTACTCCTTCAGTGTCACCCAGGCAGATGGAGCGCTGGCAGACTGCTGCTGCCTCTGCCGGCTCAGCCTGAGGCAGCTAGCTTGTGCCAGCCCTCGAAGCACAGCCAGTCTCCTCCAGGGCTTCCTCAGCAGCCCATGCAGTGTCCTGCCAAGAGGTGTGCAAAGTGCCTGACCTTTCCTGGTGCTAGGAGAGGAAAAGCAAAGAAAGCCCAAGAAAACTGTGGGAAAGGGGAGGTAAAGGACTCTTGAAGTGTCTCCTTGCGGTCTGGAAAGCAGCAACAGCAGCTCTGTGGGCCAGCCAGCCCTAAGGGCTACCCGGCACCCCTGCCTTTGCCCTTCGGCTCCCCCGGTCAGGCAGTCCCAGCTGGATGGAAAGGTGCTGGGGAAACCTCCTGCCCAGATGCCAGGGGAATGCAGGCTTAGGGAAAGGGCCCTGGCAGTGGGGGCACATGTGGCTCTGGGTGGGAAAAGCTCCAGCAGGTGGTGAGAAAAGCTGGTGGTGGAAAAGCAGCTGGTGGGAAAAGCTCCTCAGTAGGAGCTGGCACAGGGCAGAGAGATATGGGGTTGAGCTGGGATGCACATGTACCTGCACCCCTTTGGAGGTTGGCTCCATATGCAAGGGGAAGGGGGGAGAGCAGGAGGGGAAGTTTCAATCTCGTCTGCATTTCTCCAGTGATCAAGTCGGGTCAGGTGCGACACCATGGGCAGTCTGTGATGACCTGTTGGGAGGCACTGGGGGAAGAGCTGGTGTGCCCAAGTCCCCTGATCCCTCATGCTCTCCCCCAGACACAACCTGGATTAGCACAGGGTACCTGAAAGAGAAGACAGGGAAAGTGAAGGAACTAGCTAGGAGTCTTCAGCACTGCCAACACACCCAGCACGCTCCTTGTCCCATGGCCCAGGGATAGCAGCTGCAGCCAAGCACAGAAGGTCTGCCTTTGCTCACTGCCTGGAGCTGCTGCTCTCCACCGCCAGCTTGAAGCTTGAAGACCTTTTCCTCGTGATTATTTCCTTCAGCAATCTGCACCGGCTGACTGTGAACCTATGTACATGCTCTCCCAAACTGTTGCAACAGTGGCTTGAGGCAAATGGCAATGAATGTTTCAGGAGAGGGTTTCACAGGTCTCTTAGAGAAGCTTGGGATGTGGTCAGCATGGGCCTTTGTGAGGCTTCAATCCTTTGACAATGTCTTGATTTCACTTCATAAAATAATTTAATTCAGACATCTCTGATGAAGATCACATTACAACCTGTTCAACAAGAATATCTGAAGCTTTTATCTGTGGTTTGTTTTGCTTGTTGTTTGTTCCTTTGTTTTAATTGTGTGGGGTTCCATCGACATCTTGAACAATTTCATATACATGGCTCCAAATGCTTTATTTTAAGAGTTTAAGAGCATTATTTGTTTTCAATGGAACCCATTAAAGCCTTGATGAAACCTTTCTACAGTTTACAATAGAGGTACTTTCATTACAGTGCAGTTACAGCAGAATTGCTCTGCAAGTTTCCTTTCAACACCTAACTAGAACTAATTAACATTACTGGGTAATTCACTAAATAACTGTATTATTCATTGTCTTTTCTTATTGTAGTACTCCTACTGAGTGCGTTAGTGTTACAAATTAACTCTGTTGTAATTACACCATAATTAGGCACACAGTAATACAACCAGGGAATTAGTGGTAACTGGTAGTAACAAAAACAGTTACTACTCTACAATTGCACTTGTAATTACCTAATAACTGTGCTGTAGCAATGTAATTTGAAGGGATGCCAAAAAAAAAGAATCCTTCCACCTCTATCTAAAAGAGATTTTGTACATGCACACATATCTAATAAATATAAAATTATTAATTTGCAGATTTTTAATGCAACAGAAATAAGGCTCAGTGTTTTCCTCACTGTAAATATATCTGCAATATATCCCTGTTCAATCAAGGACAACCACCTTATATATCTGCTATTTCCATGCAAGAAAAAAGTTCTATTTTAATTGGAAATGTTGGAATACTATAACATGTATTCTCTAATACTGTAACAGTTGTTGTGCTTCTTTGTAGAACACCACTATTTTCAAATAGTCGATCTGTTTAAGCTTTGGCCTGAGTATTTTTAGGGGCATTTCCAACCCAGATCAGTTTTTTCCTTCTGTCATATCATATAAGTGTTGGTGCTGTGCATGAATAGATGTGCCAAAACTAGCATCAGTCAAAACTAGCTTCAGAACTGCAAGCCATTTATGTGATTCTGTGTGATGCCACATCCTAGCTAATTAGGCTTGCTAACAGCTAGCGTTCAGTATCCCCTTGGTATGGCTATACTATTTTTGAGACATTTGTTAATATATTATCTGTATGACAGTCACACTGGACTCTGGAAATGTGCTGCTTTGCCTGAAACTGATCTGATGAATCCAGGTATCTATGTAGATTAGCCCAAAACTCCTGCCACAAGCTGACTGGATTCATAGTGGAAGGAACAATGGGATTAAATATGACTCCATGAGGCCCCGTTACTAGATGTAAACTCAAGGATGTTAGCCCTGTTCCTCACTTTGCTGATGATGCTGAGCAGATTCTTGATTTACTACCTTTTGTAAAGCATTTGAAACTCATTAGTGGATGGTGCTCATCAATACTTGGATATTATTATATATTATTCTATGGATATGTTATACTTGGATATAATTTCAGAAATCCTGGGAGTTATATGTGAAAGAGAACACAGCTCAGAGCTCTCCATACCACTTTCTGACTTTTTCTCAGATGTGTTCCCAGCATCACAATAACATGGAAGAACAGAAAACAGGTTTGGTCTCTAGAGCACAAGAAACTACACAGAGACCAAGGAAGAGTCAGGCAAAGCTCCCTTACAGATTAAGTCCCATGACTTGCATGTATCAGGACTGGTCGCAAGAGCAGTGTCTTGTTCTGCTTCCTCTGGTGTCTGAGATACTCTGATAATCTAAGTGGGACTAAAGAGAGCGCTGTCCTAGAAATCAATGTATGGGAAACTAAACTCCATGAGCTTTTTTACTAGCAGTGAGGTAGAGTTTGTGGGTTATAGGTTAATTTGGTACAGAAAGGAATATTTCTTTTACTGATTGGAAGGTACTTTTCAGTCTTCACACATCTGCCTATTGAGCGTTATCAGTATGCATTTTGAAAAATACAATGAAAAGTACAGAATGTTAATGCTATATCCTGATTTCTTGGATTTTGCAACAGCAGTGGCATTCGTGGAAGAGGGAAACAGTATTGGTTATATGCATCTTGTCAGAAATTAAAAAATACTTGTTGGTTTAACATAAGATATAGCTAAGGCAATCTGAATCACTAATTAAATATTTGGCAAATATAGTGTAAGCACAAACGACTTTGCTGTAGAAGACTGCCACAGACTATTTTAATAAATTTTTTTGCAAATTTAGACATTGCCTCTAGTCAGCTGGGGAACTTGCTTAACTTTTAAATATAGTAACTATTCCTTCTAGTAGCTGATATTTCTGTTTTTACTAATATATGTGGGGTTTTTTAACCAACACTGAATGTTTGAACAAAGGCAGGTTTTACAGAGAGAAATTATTTTTGCATTCTGGTAAGATGACACAAAGACACACAGAATGCTTCACTGATTGACTTATATTTACCTATTTTCAGTTGTACTTTAGTATCTTGGTGAATACTTATTTTTCATTTCTGCAGATTCAAATTTGCATCTTCCATATATTAACATCTTTTTAATTACATTTCTGCTGTGAAGTATGTGAAAACATCTCTATTCTTCTATTAAAAATATAATAATTGGATATGAAATTGTTTTCTAGAATAGGAGTTTAAAGGCTTCTTTTTTTATTTTTTTTTTCAAATCAAACAATAAGGATCTCAGGCAAAATTTCCCCTGTAGCAGAGAAATGAGGTAAGGTCTTCTGACTTTATTCAGATTTCAGTACATCTTTGGACAGAATGTAGTCAACAACCCTCCACTGCTAGCATGGAAACTATCCAAAGATATTCCCACACAGTTCCTACTCATAATGCTTGCTAGTTGCAAGGGCATCCTAGCACTTCATAGGGGTGAGTTAGATGTACTCAGAATAAAGTGCTAGATAAAATATGAAAAATGATCATCCTCTAAAGTTCTCTGAAAATACTGTCAGCTAGTTAAATATAATTCTTAAAAAAGTATTTCGTTTCTGAGCATTATTTGCCCAGAATATTGCATGGTGTACATAATTTTTTTCTTTATTTTTCTGCCAAGCTCCAACCGACACTATACCTTAGCATTTTAGTAAGCCAACATAATTTCTGTGGCCACAGCTGTCATATAAAGTAAATTAAGTGAGGAAACTCAACTCATGTAGGCTACATACTACATAGCATTTAGTAGTTTAGTAAAAAGTTGGCTTTTTTTTTTCCCCCTGAAACAGTTAATTCTGAACCCTGCTACGCAAACACGATGAAAAGTTTGTTTATTTTATGATACAGCTCAGAACATAGCAAGTAATTCTTCTATTGCCATAGGATGGATACTGAAATGGGAATGTGCTGATCACACATGATTGGAAGACATTGAATGATATGAATAGAAACAGATGATTTTGATGACATGGCTATGGTTTTATAAGGAATAATAGCAAGAATTTCTGTACAACTGCTTATTGAAGAAATGTTAGAAAGATTACAGCTTATTTAATGTCACAGGGGTAAGTCTAGGTCGCCAGAGGCGTGACATGGAGGAGAAGACAAATTCAAAAGAGGCAAGTGCAGAAAAGAAGGACAAATGCAAAATCTTTATGGCTGAAATCAGGAGAATAGTAACTCTTTTGTAAAAGTTGCTGCTAGATTCATCTAGAACTCTGTGGAAAATTCTGTTCATACATGTTCAATACAAACACAAACAATGGGTGTGAGGATTTGGGAAACAGAGACCCTGTTCAACATGAACATGCTATGTGAGTTTGACAAAATGAAAGCTGAAGGGAGATGTTTATCTTGTAAAGGTACATGGAGGCAGGTAAAGATTACTGAAGTAGAAGAACTGTTTGAACTAAAGGTCAATGTTTGTGCAAGAAGTGGGTGAAAACAGGCCACAATTCAAACCCACGTTTGGAATTTGATGAAAGTTAATAACTCAGAGGAATTCTGTTTTGTAATAGCCTTTTTGTATTGGGAGAAGTCGACTGAATTAGACTTTGTACATTTGTACCTGGTGCATTTATGGATGGAAGTGCATGGGAAAGGTGACCTCTGTCATGTCAGACAATGAGATTGGTTGGCTTGGGAAATCGTTCCAGTTCTAAGTCCTGCCTGCAGAAGCGGTGTCAGTTAACTCTTAGTGTAGAATCTCCTGTTTGTCCTGACATACTTATTAGACACCAAAAAACTGTTTATTTCCTTGATTTAGTACTTTTAAAATTGTGCTGTCTAGTAGCTTAGCATCTCATAGAAATTTCTGGTGGGTATTTGATTGTCAGAGCAACTGTTGCAAAATTTGCAATACAGCGATTGCCAAATGGATATTAATATAATTTTGATAGATTTCCCATGGTTAACCAGAAATGGCTTTGAGCTTTGGGACTGGTGATGCTGTGACTCACATTAATGACAAATGGCAGTAATACAGTTCTTGGAAGCAATTTTCAGGCCAGGCATAGTGCATGAAAGCCTAGTAGAAGATTTGATGGCCGATGATGAGTTTACATTCAGGTTAAACTTAATGGTTCAGAGATAGGTTGGGGAATAATAATGAAAGACAAGTGCAGCCTTGCATTATGGGGAGCAACGGCCTTTTGGAGAACCTTAAGGTAGGTGGAGACATGAATAAGCAGGAAAATCCTGACAGAGATCAAATTTAAAAAAAAAAAAAAAAAGTACACAGAAAGTAGAAGCAGGGTTGGGCTTCCCAGGAGGAATATAAAGGCATTACTCCAGTATATTGGAATGTAGACAAGACAGTCAGAGCTTGGCTGATGTTGAATTCAGTGGCTGATGTGAAAGGCAACAAGATGGGCTACTGTAAGAACTGAGGGCACGGAGAAGACTGACAGCCAGTGCTTTGATTCCTGGTAAGGCAGAACCTGTGGGGATGCAGCATTGCACCTTGTGAAGGAAGAAAGACTTAGGGGATACATAAGCCAGCGTGCTGGGTGTAGCTGGCCAGGTTTTGGTGGCTGGGGACGGCCTCGGTGGGGAGCGACCAGGGCTGCCCCGTGCCTGGCACAGCCAGTTTCAGCCGGTTCCAGCCGGCTCCAACGGTCCCAGCACAGGGCACGGCCGGGCCCCGCAGCTGCCATGGCCGCCATGGCCGTGGGGAAACCTGCACGAGGGAGGGCAGAAAAGGCCAGATGGAGGGAAGAGGGAACAAAAAGAGTGAGAAGCAGCACAGGGAACACCAAGGTGAGAGAAAGAAGAGGGGTGATGCTCCCCGGTGATGGAGCAGAGATTCACCATTCTCTGGAAAACCCATGCTAGAACAGATGGATATTCCTGAAGGAACTGCAGCTCCCAGGGAGACCCTGTTGTCTAAACACCCAAATTACCACACTCTGATTTAGTGTTTAGCTGTATGTTAAACACATCTGTGCACAAAGTTCAGGCCAAGCTGACACTCTAAAGTTGTTAAAAGTTTAGATCAAAGGACTTCTGATCAAGGGAGTCAGCCTTTGGAAGGACGGGAAACAAAGAATGGATGATGAAAAGAACACCATTACCTTAAGTTATGTGGAAAGAAGCCTCCTAAAGAGAAAGTTCTGGCTGCAAGAGCAAGCAAGTAGATAAAGGGTTAAAATTCACAGAAAGTTGGTAATTGTGGCAGTGGGAAATTGTGACCTCCAACTCAAATAGGTACACCCCCCCCCCCTCCCCCCCCCCCCCCCCCCCCCCCCCCCCCCCCCCGGCTAAGAGAGGGCAAACCCCAGCCTGGGGACCAGGGGCAGCTGGTAAAAAACTTCAGCAGTGCTGCCTGAGGGTGTGTATGAGTTTGCGTTAGGAGCGAAAAACCAATGAATGAAAATGAGCATGTAATACACCATGGATGTGCAAGTGCTCTACTGTACAGAGTGAGTACCCTCAAGGAACTTGGTGTGCACGTTGGTTGGAGCGATCTCCTGTGCACCCTGTAAATAGGTGCTGTAAACAGAGTGCCGCCTTCTTAATGCTACATTGGCGTTAAGAGGTTTACTCCTGATTTTGGTGACAACCCCACACTGGAGCAGGGGGAACAGTGTGAGAAGAAAGGAGCAGCAGAGATGGTAATGGTACTGATGGTAACCAGTGGCCCACAGTCCCCACCCAGCTTCTTGCCCAGCTGAAGGGACTGAGTGTAACCTGTGGTGATAACAAGGGGGGAGGACAGGACTCTGGAGTGTAGGAATAGAGTAAAGCCTGGGAAAAGGCAGAGAAAAGGTGTTTTCCTTAAGGGTGTAACTGTTTTCCCCAAGTGTGTGTAAAAGCCAGGTTTCCTTTACAAGGTTGCAGAACAGGCCCCAGCATGCTGCAATGAAGAAAAGTTCAGGATGGTGGTGGTGGGGGACATGAGCATAAGAGTAGGACCCATCCTCTCCTCAGCAAGGGGTCTGGGGCAGGGACCGTGAAGGTGCTGTCCACAGCTGCCTGGGAGAAAAGGGGTCCAAGGCGAAGGTATCAAGTGGGGCAGGAAAGGAGAGGGGAGGAGTGGGAGCCACTGAGACTGGGGAAGGAGCCTGTCTTTGGCTGTCTTGGGCAGTGGGGCACAAGTCAGCATGCATAGGGGATTTCAGTAGAAGCAGGATGTGCTGTGGGGCAGGTGGGGACTGGCTGTGAAGGCAGTGCCCCAAGCCATGGGGGGAGGCTAGAGACCTCTCTCTAAATGTAAATCTGCACAACAGAAGGCTGCAGAGACAGTACAGCCTTCCCCAGGTATTTTGTGCTTTCCATCTTGCATGCTTTGCTGTCAGCGTGAAATGTGTTGTACGATGATGTGATGGCAATGTTTCTGGAGTAGAGCATGATCAGCACCAGCTGCGAAGTGTCTCTATGCTCTGCTGAACAGTGTGGCTCTCCCTAGGCTCAGAGCTGCTCAGCATTGACTTTGTTCCAGAAAAAAACGCACTTGTCCTGAAACATAGGAGTAGTCTTTCTGAATCCAGGGAGGCTCAACCTGCTCCAGCAAACCATGTGATCATACACATAAAGCTGAAGCATGCTGCATCCTACACGTGCTGTTTTCAAGATGTTCGGTAATCAAAAATAGAGCTATTTTAAAAATTGTCAAACTTATGAACAATGGAGGTAGAACAGGATGAGACATATAAGAAAGGTGTTCATTTCTAATATGTTTTGACTTCTTTACCCACTCTACAAGGTCATTTCTTAATCTTAGTTGGTCCTAATTCACAGCTTTGCTGATGCCATGGTTTCACCCAGTTTGTTCTGAGTAGAAGTTGAGTAAAAAGCTTAGTGAAAAACTTACTGCTTTTGAACTAGGTTGAATAAGAAAATATTTTTTTAAAACAGCAACTAAGCTTTCTGCATAATATCTAGTTTTTGCCTTCCTGGGAAAATTATATATTCACGTTGATTAGTTGCACTTTTTGTCACCTTGAGTAGTGTCAAATGTTCTTACTGGAAAAAAACTTATTGCAGTATTGAAAATTTTAATAGATGTGTTAATGGAGAAAATGTTTTTTGGTTGGGTTTTTTTTTTATTTTAAAAGTTGTATTTTATATCAGTGGGCAAAAGGAAACTGCTATTCTTTCTAGCCCTTTTTAGTCCCCTACCATTGATTATTGTGCATATTGTTGTGGGTTTTTTGCCTCTGTTGGAGGGAGGAGGATTTAGAAAAAGAAAAGCAGGCTTCGTCCAAACAATGACAATTGTTTTCTGGGGAAAAAAAATGTTATGCGAAAGATTTAGAAAAGCTTCTTAAAAGTTTAAGTGAAATGATTTTGGAAAAAGGCCTTTGGAAACCATGTATCTTTTACTATCTTTTTCTTATAATAACTGGCATACTTCCGACAGCGCTGACCTGCCTACCTCCTACTGAACTTCAGTGTGAGGGGAATTCAGTGTTCTGTGTAAAATTGCACAGAAGCAAACTGCACTACTTTTCCCTTCTTAACCATTTTTAGAGGCAGATAAACAAAACTATTTTTTAGTATTAAATACACAAACATAAAGGCTATGGCCATTCTGGTCTGGCTGTTGGACAAGTGGGTTGTTCTAGCCCTCTGGAGCACAAAATGATATACAAAAATCTTTTGTTTTGACACAACAGCTAAGGTAGTGGCTTACTTTGCTCTGAAGATTTTTATTATTTCCATTGCAACATTTTCCTAAAGATTAGGTCCTATTTGTGTTTTGTATACATATATAAAATATATAACATGTATTATATATAATATCTATATTACAACATGACATTTGGAGCTATAACTGCAGCATAACCTTTCTGAGTTTTATCATCTTAGAAATACTTGGGAAGTCAGATCTACTATTTTCTGATTTCTTTGTTAGTTTTCTGAATTATCCAGTGTCTATATGAAAGCTATAATTAAGTGGTAATTATTAAGCTTTTTTTTATATACAAGGCTAGTTACTGGTAGAAGTGGGTGCTGGTTAAAAAAAAGAGTAAACAACCCTCCTAAATCCTCTTTCTCACCTTAATAAAATTCTTGTGTCTTCACAAATGCTCAGCTTGCATTCTCCTAGTCAGTTTTGATTGGAGTTATCTTGTATGTTTATCCATTTTAACCCTTAGATTATCTACTTTGACCTTTTCTCTAATACATGCTTATATGTTCTTAAATTTATAGGATTTCTTTCTGGATTTGATAATGTCCTCACAGCTACCTTAGTATCCACCTAAGTGGAAATCTCACTTGCACTTTGGAGTCTGGGAAAGGCCTACTAGCTCAAACTGCAATTGCAACTAATATATGGTTGGAAGTTTTTTGAACATAATAGTAGAAACCCCAATAAATACTTTGTGAAAGCATGCATATGCTTATTAGTTCCTTTGATGTCATTGCTACAATTCTCAAGTCTTCATAGAATTCTTATGTTTAGCCAGGTCCTAATTTCCAAAGCAAACCATCAGGCGAGCAAAAGATTAAAAAAGAAAAAGGGAAAGAAGACTTCATCAGAAGTGAAATTCCTCCTCCCCCTTCCCAAAGACTGAGTGTCTTTTTCCTTTAAAGGTCACATTTGAATTAGCTCACTGGGATATTATTAAAAAATGCAGCAACGGAATCAGGTTTTATTTCAAATATAGTTTTTGAGTCTGTTTACATTGCATTTGTTTTCCCTTTCTTTGTTACCTAGCTCTTTTTCCTTTTAATGAAAAGAAAAACTAAAATTAGGAAATAGCTGATGAAGGAATTAGACAAGCAGTGTTTTATAGAGACTGCACAGGGCTGTAGTGTAAATGAAAGCAGCACGTGCTGATTTTTCTGCAGTTAAACATTTAAGTAATTTCTTTTCCAGTTCATTATCTGACGTTTCAAAGTTAATCAGTCTTAAAAACTAGCACAAGTTGCTGGTCTGTAGGCAAGTTCTTTTAGTCAAACCAATCAGTATACTATATTTTTCATTTTATTACCTTTATTATAGAATGGCAAAAAAATCAGAACTCAGACATGAATATGGATTTCTTCTGCATTTTGGGAGCTTTTTAATTCTAATTTTCCCCTCTGATTTTATCTCTTTCTCCCTATGCCTTCTACCCTTGGTATTCTAGGTTTTAATCAAATCCTTAATGTTACTTTAATGCAATTTGTATTTAATAGATTTAGGCTTCAGTTAAATACCTCTCAGTTATCTGAACTCAATGATTTGGAGAAGGGCTGTAGTAGAGCTTTTGATACTGAAGGCTTAGAGAAAGCTCCAGGGCTCAACAGCTCTGAAATGGTGTTGCTCAGTGTGGAAAATAGTAGCTTGCTTTGCATTAGCAGAAAAATACCTCCCCAGTTTGAATAATTATATGTGTTTTGTCTAAAAGCAGTTGTGTTTCATGTAAGATAATACTTGGAAAAGGTCAGACCATTACTCTTACTCAATTGCTCATTTGAACTAGATACTTCCAAAAGTCATTAGGAAGAAAGTTGTGACCAGGGAGCGAAAGTAGAGGTTGAGAAATAATTTGTTCCTTTCCCAGATCTGCTTTGCATCCTCCTCATCATATTAATAGCACTTGGTTTCATCTATGGCCAGCTACTTCATTTTTTCATAGACAAGTGGACTGATCCAAAGTTTGTGAAACAAAATGATGGATCACTTGCTTAGAAAGCTTGCAGTCTAGTTTATGGTAAGAGTTTGTGCTATCTCTTTGGATAAAAATATTTTTGTCAGAAATGCATTCTCAACGCTTTCTGAGGGTGTCATATACTCTGCATTGGTGACAACGTACCTTGCAGTAACGGTGAAGAAGCAATGGTCAGTTATTCTACATTTACCACCAATAGCAAACACCTGGGCATGAAAGTTCACCCTGCCTGAATTTGCAATACTTTTAAACTATGCTCCTGCCCCAGAGTGCCAATCAGATTTGGTGGTGTGGGCGTCTGGGTCAGCAAGAAATGTGCCCAAAGGTTACAAAGAGTTTGTTAGCAAAAACCCTGGAAGCCAAAAGAAGTGAGAGGGAGTGTAAGAGCTAAATTGAGTGTAAAATAGGGGATGCAGTGAAGAAAGACTCTACCTCATAATTATCACATGTTCAGTTCTTGGTTGGTAGTGCTGCTGAAACAGTAAGGTTGCCAGAGCATTTTCGTTACGACTCCTTATTTTCTGCCACCTAACTTTGCCAGACAATGTGGATATTTTTCCACATTGGGTATACACTTGGGCTGAGTATTTTCAGACAATTTCAGCAAAAATGGTCCAACCATTTCAGAGGAATGAAATAAGGGGAAAAACACATTGCTTGCCAGGATTTTTACAGCCCTTTAATTGCACAGTTCTAGCAGACCTATGGACTAAAGCAGAGATGCAGCGTTTGGGATGTAGGTTGATTTTATGACAAATATGTGCCTTTTTCTACTTCTAAAAAAAAAAAAAAGCTATCCCAGTTTGGAGAAATTACACGGCTTTGAAAACATATTTAGTTGTCCATGTTCCATAGAAACCAGTGTACACATGGCAGCTAAATGCATAAAAATGCATAACCAGAGACCTTTCTCTATACCAGGCATGATGGGTCTGAATACTTCCTCGAGATTTACTTTTCCTTATTTCCAAAGCTGCGGTGTGACTAAACACAGAAATACAAATTAGAAAGTTTTTTTTTTCTTTTGGTTTTCTTTCTTTTTTCTTTTTCCTTTCATAGGAATGCAGAAGATGTAGCCCTGGTATAGATGCAGGGACAATTATTGTTTTAGGTTAGAACAAGAGCCTGTAATATATAGGGGGGAAGAGCAGGAGCAAGTTTGTATAGGCTTCATTAGGAAAAATGTGGGAATTGGGTAAAGAAACTGAGGGTGAGATAAGTTTGCTGTAATGTAAGAGGGGAAGGCTGGAATGCTCTGTGATGGTACGGAGAAGCGGAGTTTGAAAATTGGAGGGGAGCAGAAGCATGTGTGTGGAGTTTAAAGCCTTTGGGGAGAAGCAGATTGCTGGCATCATTTTTAAAGGAAGACTAGTATTCAGATCCCAAAATAGACTGGGAAAGAGTGATGAGGTTGAGGACAATACAAGGGACTGGATGAGTAGGGAGAGGAAACAAATGAATGCAAGTACAGACACCTTTGGAATGGGGAAGCAAGTGCAATAGGTGCTGTGTGCATGGCAATATGGCTAATACACAGATTGGGAAGATGAGAAGAGAAAAAAGAAGTTAGGGAGGACAACAAAGTGTGTGTGTGCTTCAGCCCTACAGACAGCTTTGCTGATCTTGTAGATGGGACTGCAAAGAGAGGTACTGTTATTTGTTGACTGTGGGAGAGATTTTTCCTCTCTGCTGTCAAGTAATATCTCCTCACCCTTGCAGAAGCTAGGCTGGAATTTTGAAGCACTCATGTGGGCAAAATCCTTAAGAGTGATGTCACTGTTGTGTCATGGTGGATAATGTCTTAGGCCAGCTTAATGAGTATGATAAATGTTGTTTCCTAGTTCTGTGCACTAACAAGATCTTCTGTTGGTATTTCCCCAATGTGGAAATAGAGGAAACATAGCCACCGATTAGAGTGAGGCATTATTAAATTTAGAAACATATTATCCATGGAGCTGGTTTACACAAATCTGTGAAAAATACGGTGACATTCCTTTCTTCACTGGAGTTGGATTTACATTGTTATTACATATGTTCATGAGACTTAACAAATAAGAGCAAATCTAGGAAGTCAGCTATACCTGCTTGTGCTTCTTAGACTTTGATGAAATAGATGTAATGACCACTTAAATGTAGGTAACTTTAACTGTGGTTAAAACTGAAAATGTGCTCAGAGCATTTTGATTTTTTGTTTTAAATGGGCCATCCTGTTTTCTGGAGAAGTAAGAAAACCTGTTGAAGGTACGGATTTAAAAGGGTCAGTCAAACTCATCACTCTTTATGTAAGCAGTGCTGCTTTTGAAGAAGTGTGCTTAAGTTATTCTCAATAGCAAAGACATATAACTACTCTGCTGACTTGCTATTATCTCCAGTTTTGAAAGAAGCAGCTTGATTTCCTGCAATTGTAATCTAAAACCAGGTGAGAAATTCTTCCCATTGGTCTTCCTGTTTGAAACTTAATCCCAAATTGCAACATTTTTACATCATTAAGAAAAATCTACTTGTGAAGAGTTTTCTTTTACACTTTATGTGCCCTTTAAGAATATTTATGGGGCTATTCCCTTTTAGGTGTGCATGTGACTCCCATTAACTTTAATGGGGTTTTAGGTGCATGCATGAAGGAATGAATATAGAGTTACTGTGTTTGGAGGAAAGAGGACTAGTCACTTGTTCAGCTGAGATTTCATTAGAATTTCAGATGCCAGTTTTTAAGAGGAGGGTGGTGCTCAGGGGGCCTACATTTCATAAAGTGCCTAGGGCAAAATAAGTACTTAATCTGGCCTGTCCTATTTCTTATTGTTGATGGTGATGTTCAAAATTGAAGTTGTGTTCTCACTACTGGTGCATTGAATATATCTCTTTTACTTTCTGGTAACTGGGGAAAAAACCTATTTCATTCTTGGCTTTTTTGTCTGCTAAAGTCATTATAAAATGTAAATGAATACATTGTAAGCCAAATCTGAATTACAAATACTCTGTCTGGAGTTTTGTGCGAATACTATGCAAATTTTGTTCATCTTTAACAGCTATGGGCATGGATAGGATTTTGTAATAAGGCATCTGCTAGTCTCCTGGTTTTTTTAAGCTGAAAAGCTTTCACAGTTCAAATTTGGAAAATTTGTATATATACACATATACATGTGTATATATATGGAGGTACATGTGTATACATATGTGCTGGTTTTGGCTGGGATAGAGTTAATATTCTTTAGTAGCTCGTATGGGGCTATGCTTTTGATTTGTGCTGAAAACAGTGTTCATAATTCAGGAATGCTTTTGTTATTGCTGAGCAGTGCTTACACAGAGTCAAGGCTTTTCCTGCTTCTCACCCCACCCCACCAGTGAGCAGGCTGGGGGTGCCCAAGAAGCTGGGAGAGGACACAGCCAGGACATTTGACCCTGAATGACTAAGGGGGTGTCGCATGCCATATGGTATCATGCTCAGCATATAAACCTGGGGGAAGAAGAAGGAAGCAGGGACATTTGGAGTGATGTTATTTGACGTCCTAGGTAACTGTGATGCGTGATGGAGCCCCGCTTTCCTGGAGATGGCTGAACACCTGCCTGCCCATGGGAAGTGGTGAATGAATTCCTTGTTTTGTTTTGCTTGTGTGCACGGCCTTTTTTTTTTTACCTATTACACTGTCTTTACCTCAATCCATGAGTTTTCTCACTTTTGCTCTTCTGATTCTTCCTCCCATCCTGCTGGGGGGGAGTGACTATGTGGGGCTTAGTTGTCAGCTGGGGTTAAACCATTAAAGTGTGTTACATATATGTACATGTGCATGGCAATACTTTAGGATAGCTCTTCTTTTATTCCAAAATCATTCAAATTTGAGTACTAAGCTTATATTTCTTTGAGTAAAGTTTTTTTCAACATATTGCATTATCAGAGAATTGTAGAGCACCCAAGTGTATGTTTGTCAAGAATCTAGCTAAACCCCTATTGTGAGGTTTCCCTAGTAGTTCCTAATTTAGTATATAGTAGCTCATTAGTTTTGTATGTGTATACATAGACCCTCCTTTTGGGAAGGACACTTAAAAACTATAGTTGACAAATTCTCTGATTACTAAATTGTGACTATAACAACTATGAAAAGCCCAGGAGTGAGTCTGTCCTGCTTTCCAACAGAGTGCAGGGAGGGTAGCAGAAATGTAGCTCTTCCCACAGTAGCATGGACTTCAGCTGTGTCAGCCAGTATGACACTAGTTTACTACCTAACAGCTAATCACATTCTGCGCCAAGGGTTTAAAGCCAAGTGGTGAATGTGTTTTGTTAATCGCCTTCTTTCACTTGTTTACTGTTCAGCTTGGTCCTGAGCAAAAAAAAAAAGAATCAAAGCTTGTAGCTCTCAATACTGAAGGGTGATTTAGTTTCAGCAACATAGTATCTTGGAAAGGGCATCAGGAAAAAGATCTGTCAGTCATCATCTTGTACTCAGTGAAGCCTGGTGATTCCCAGTCTTAAGATGGTCACATGACAAGTACACTTTGCAACTGTGCAATTACAAACAGAGTTATCTGGTTGCCACAGCAGCTAGAATAGCTACCTTGGCAATTTAGCCCACCAAGGCTGTGGTAGTGGGAGGTGTTTGTTTGTTTCTTTCTTTGTTTTATAAAATCTACTTTGTATCTTGAGTATATTCATTTATGTTTATGTGGTTTCCTAATTACAGAGTCTAATCCCGTAGAATTGCTTACAGCAACATAGCTGTCGTTATACCCATTGCAGTCCTGCCTAAGCTGGTTGAGCATCATCAGACAGTTCACAGGTACCTATATAGAATCCTGCCTCAGGTACCTTTTTGTACTTGAATCTGTGCTAATCTAGCCATTTTGTATTACAGAAGAATTTCCAATGTAGACCCTATGTGGAAGAATTCTTCCTAGATCCCTCACCAATGAAGTTATGGTTTAATTTCAAGTTTACAGTCAAATTAACTTTCACTGTATGTAGGATTTCTACATTTTTTTTTTTTACGACAGCTGAATTTTTCAGATGTTGCAAAATGTAAGAGTTATTTTTCATCGTAACACAAGGCAAAACATAAACATCTAAATAGCAACAATTTCAAGACTATGTAGATCATATTATGTATGTATTTCAGTTCCACACACCCCCACCTCCCCCCCCACCCCCCCTGGATTTCACATGATTACAGAAGTGACAGAAAAAAACCAGATTTAGTATACCTGCCATTCTGCCTTCTGGCAGGATCATGTTTATATTTTTACGGAGGGTAATTTTAATGGGAAATCTGAAAAACAGAAAAGAACCAACCCTTAAAACCTTTACTTTGAGAAGTTATACAGCCTTTCAGAGACTTCTGAAAAGAAGTAAAATCTGGCACTTTTATGATGCAGAGGTGCAGATAAATCACCAAAACAGGTATTGTTCAACCCCAGGTGGTTAAATACGTAGAATTTTTTGTTTCAAAATTAAACAATAATGCCATAAATCCTTACAGTCTTTGAGTTACAGTTCTTACTTTTTGCTTAGAAAAAATTATAACAGATTACTTTGGCATTTGATTGAAGTACTCTATTGTTCAGCTTCAACACATTCTGACATCTTTTGCAGATCAATTAAAGTGCACCAGCGTGGAAGAAATGAAAATGAAGATGTCATTTTATCCTTAGTTTAGAATAAAAAGAAATGCATTTGAGGAAAAAGATGAAAGAGAAATGAGCTATGTTTGAACATAGTGAGCTTGACTTTTACGTATACACGAAGTTGTCTGACACTACTCCATGAAGTAAATATAAATGAATAAGTAAGTAGAAATAATTTACAAAATAAAGGAGGAGGAGCAGAATAATAAGATGTGCAGAATCTAAGCCATCAGCCAGAAGGGGCCATGAATTTAGTTTAGAAATAAGAAACTGAAAAATACAGTCTTAAAAATAAAATGTGAAGTAAATGGACAAGTTATTGACATTTCTGAAAGAAATGGCTGTCTCTGAAGATAAAGCTCTGATCCTGCATATGCACTTAATTATATAATCAACCAGGAGCTTGTCAGTGGCTTTCATGAGGTTATGGATCCAGTGACTGTAAGCATTCACTGTTAAAAATAGATATAAAAATTTGAAGGATTAGTGACTATTGTATCAGCAATTGATGATGAAATATGAAGGATTTTTACTAAGTTCCTTCTGTCATTTTTTTAAAGTACATAACTGATGGAAATATTTATGTACCATTTTATTTACCTCAAAAACCAAAGACCTTTAGAAATAGTAGATGAATGTGAAGGTTTTTGATATTTCAGTGGAAGAGACTGATGTGCTGAATTTTCAGAGGTTCCTCCAGAATGCTAAGTACTTAAGAGAATTAATTTAGAAAAAACAAATATAAAATTACCTTTTCTGATAAAAGCTGTAGGTTCCGCTGTAGATATCAAGAAACAAACATAATTTTTTCTCTTCAAGTGTATGTGCTTTGAAACACTATGGATAATCCTATTGCACCCAGTTACACTATTACATGTCACAAATTTAAGTTGATCATTGAGGAGGTATATTTTTGTATTATCAGGTTCCAGGAGATAGGATTTAGCTGGGAGCATAGGAAAAACTTCATGTTGAGTTATATATTTTGTTGTACATATTTCTCTAAAAGAAAATGCAGGTCTTTATAAAGGTTTCCAATATGGATGGGGAGTGACTTGGAGGAGGAACCTGAAATAACATTATATATGCAGGTGGAAAAAAACCAAGGAGATGAAATGGTAAAGTTGAGGCATAGTGTAATGGACAACTTTAAATCACAGTGAAGACCACTGGACATCAACACAAATGAGCTTTGTTCAGTGCTAGTGTAGGCTTTGAGAAGGTTGATATTAAATTGATGATTTGTCCTCATGTTCTACTTGACATGGATTGTTTCATTTCCCCCTTCATCAAATTATGATAGCACAAACAAATTGCAAGCATAGCCTTGTGAGCGCATGTGTTTCTTCCTGGTTTTGCTTTTTATCACAAACTGCTGCTTTTCCTGTTTCCTGGAAGTACTCCCAAACTCACAGCTTCCAGGCAACTGTGGGCTCCCCGGTTTCCATTTTAGGTCTGAGAGATTACAGTTCTATGTCTTCTATAGAGGCTTTACAGATTTTGATTTTATGTGGGTTTGCAAGCTTTGAAATACAAAAAGTCTCAAAAAAAATTCAATTTTTTGTTGACCAGTTCCTTCAACCTATCTAAGCCCCTCCGAATGATTGTCCTCCCTATAATGTATGAACCCCTCTGGTTTGGGTCATCTGTACACTTGCTGTAAGTGCATTCTACTGTCTCATCCAGGCCACTTGATAAAGATTTAAAACAGGACAGGTCCCAGGATGGACACCTGCATTACTCCACTGTGGTTATGTGCTAGAAGAAGAATTGGTGGCTGAATGAACTGTGACAGATGAGTGAGAGGTTAAGAGTATGGTTTTCATTAGCAGCCATTGTTAAGAATTTCTTCTTGTTGGCTATTAATTCCTTTTTTTATTATTATTTTATTTTAATATGTTCACTGTTTCCTAAATCCTACTCTGTGAACTCTGTACCTCAGTTTATTAGGTAAGACTTGCTGCTGTTGCATCTGCAGTCATACAGATTTTAGTTTATCAGCTGGCACTCATGCAGAATATTGAGCTGTCAACGTATTACCTGTTTCTGACTGATCTCATCCCTCTGCAGCCAAAAAAGACAGGATAAATATCTGTGAACTTGTAAACAAATAAAGGACAAAGTTGTCCAAGTTAATGCTACACTTCCTATCTGGATCACTTTTACTGTGTTTAGAGACTCTCCTAGTAGATTATACAAATCTTAAAAGTGTAACACAACTTCCTGATGTAGACATAGTAAATAGTAATAACCAAAGAGCAACTATGCTAAATATTAGTATGCTTACCACTCCTGATTAGGCAGCTGAAACATCCCTGCTGACAAGGCAGCTGGGCAGCTTTTAGTCAGGTGGGGAGGAATAGTCTTCTACTGCTCTCTGGAATGAGTTCATCCTCAAGGTTACTGAGTTGCTGTCAGTTCCCCGTTTTTCCCTTTAGGGTCATATACCTCTCATGTTGGTGTCTTTCTCCTTGAATCTTTGAGCTACTACTTATCTTCATCTCAGCAGTCATACCTCTGCAAATTTATATTTCTTATCTTGGATGGCTTTGCTATACAGATTTTCTCATGTCTTGGGCAATTTCATCAGAAGCTTGGGCTGAGGTCTCACAGCTGGGCTGTATCAGAGCTGGACCCAGGATCATAGGCAGCTGGCCCTCTGAGCAGGTGCAATGCAGTGAACCTGCCCTCCTGCCCTTCCCTCCTCCCTCCCTCACGTTTTTTTTACCCATTAACTCTAAAATCAGCAAGAAAAGGTCAGTCTCAGTGCTGATTCAGAGAGCAGAAAAACTTCTTTTCTTTCACTCTTAATGAGGAACAAACAGGCTGAGACATGCAGAAACAGCTTTTAATAGTGCATGTCTGTTGTAACTCACCTTGTCTTTCATTCTAGTGTGGGAGTAGAAGATATAAAAGATTTAGTGCTGGGCTATGACAAGCAGAGGAAATGACAATGCTTTAAGCCAGTTTGGATTCAGGTTTCTGTGTAAACTCAGCATGAATGAGCCAGTTCTTTACTGGTAACAACAGCACTTGGCTCAAAACAAACTGGATTACATTGGTCATGTTGAACCTGAGCTGAATGCCACATTTTAGGTGCTTGTTTCCACAGGTAGGTACAAAACCTTTGACTGTAGGAAGACAGATTTCAGGATTGCATGTACCAGTAATGAGAAAGCTCTAGAAGAGACAAGTGGTTGTTGATATTAAGAAGGAAAACTAGATTATTCCAGAAGAGAAGATGAAAAACTTGAAAGAGATCATAATTTTATTTCATAAAATAAACTATGGTGAGAAAGAGAAGAGCAATTGAATGTAGGGTTACAAACTCAGTGGTAAAGGGCTATTTTACCATCACATGGCACCCAGATTTTTAATATGAAGGTGTAGGGTTGACAGATAAGAGAAGACATAACTCTTGCTAGCATATCAACTCCCCTAGCCACCCAATACAATTGACTACTTGTAGAAATAAGTGTAAACTACCAATCCAGAACAAAGCTCTGTTTGCAGTAGTTACCTGTTTTTAAGTTACGTGTTTTTGAGTATGACATTGCTGAGTGGCCCTTTTCACTATGTTAATAGATGGTCTGACATGAAACTAATGCAGGGAGAGCAAGCTGTAAAAATTCTTTTGTTCTGTGTAAATGATTTGTACTAAAATCTCATTTTCTTCTAGTGAGTGTCTCTAGCTACCATTATGTTTCTCTTGTACTTTTTTCTCGTATAAAGATATGGCATGTTCCTCTGGAAACTGACAGATGATGACAGCTGTTAATTAAAAGATGAAGCATATTGTGAATTGGCCTGTGCATGGAATGTAGTGTGCATACTGTGACAAAAATAGTGCATACTTATTATGTCTTTGGCTGTATGATCATGCATGGAAATTCCTGAGTTAAGCTCTTAAGTGCAATAATGCAGAACATTTAAAAACACTTTAATTTTTAATTTTTATATTTTACTCCTAAAATATAGGTTACTGACTCTAAATAAGGGGTAAAATCAGGTTGCAACACTGCAATTGTGTTGTCCTGAGACCTCTTTTCCCCATTGGCAGGGGTCTATGGTTCTTTGGAAGAAATGACGTTTATTCTGACTTAGTGGGGGAATGTAGCTTGTTGTCTCCAGTAAGGGATAAAGGAGGTTGCATTGGCAAGGGAATGGTACCTTCTCTGTATTTTAAATTACAGGGGAAATCGGCTGTTGTCAGAATAAATCCTCATTTTCTTTGTACTTTCCTGAATGTTCTCAGGGATCCAAATTAAGAAGGTGCCATGTTAAAATGCTCACTTTGCTTTTGTCCAAACTACTTAAGGTAATCATTGACTAAAAGTCTTTTAGCAGGATAGGCACATTTTTCACAATGATTTTCCATTTTCCTTTCTGTTATTCTGGCAAATATTTGGAGCAGTATATCTGTTAAATGGAGAGTCTATTGTTCAAAGAGCTGCTCTATGCAGTTTTGCCATTTTATTACCTCAACAGCACAATCCCACCTGGTCAGAGGGTTACGGAGAGAAGCTGTTGTGAAGGGGCTTACAGTCTAGCAGGTCTGTAAAAGCGTATGTGCTTAAGGAACAAAACCTTTTCCAGCCATTTCTGACTAGCTTTTCTCTCCATTGTTGTAAACCAAATTTTCTCCAAATGAAATACTGGAGACTTCCCCTTGAACATTCTGTGTTTATCTGACTGAGAGAAACTAAACAGCTACTCCAAAACTTGAGAAAAGTCAGGTCTATATAGATCTTTTTCATCTTACTGTAAATGAATAGGAACTGCCTTCCCCTTTGCCTTCCCCTTTCCTTCCTCAAGAAAGACCTTGATACCTTAATTTGCTTTTTAACTTTAAAAGTAATAATAATATGAACTTCAGAATGGTTATATTTCCTGGAGGATTCTGTGGCGAGCCTGATGAGTTTTCTTTGGAGCAGAGCTGAGGTGTTGAACTTTTTCAGAGATCAATCCTCTCACTTTTTGTCATGCTTTTCTGAACTAAATACTGTTGGTAAAATCATAGTTTTGCACAAAGGTTACATTATTTCTCTCTTTTCACAGATAACAGTGTAATTTCACTGTCTGTGTATCTATCCTATAGGAATGTGCCTATCCAAGCCCTGGAGGCTGATTCCCTGAGGATATACATATCTGCTGAATTGATCTGGGTCCAGGATACTCCAAGGAAGATTGCACAAGTTACTGCATACCAAAGCCACCAACCCATATTGTATCCTCCAGCACATGCTCTGCCTGACAACATGCATTTTCCAAGGACGTGCAGCTACTCTCACAACATTTCCTAGAGGCTGCACACACAGCACAACTCCTAAAAGGACTTCTTGGGAGAGCTTACTCCTTTAGTGTAACCACACTAGAAATAGGTACCTGCTAGAGGGGATGGCCCTTGTGCCTTGCAGAGATTCCTCTGTGTCAAACTCTCCCTGAAGGAAGATGAGAACTGAAATAAGAAACGGCTTCACTGCCACAGTGAAAAGGAGAAATCTGCTACAGCATCTGCAAGCCTCTGGCTTAATACCTTTCACAGAAAAGTCTGGTTGCCCACCTAGGATTCCTGCTCTGATGTTCCTGGCTGTGTTCCAAGACCAGGGTTGATAGATGTCCAGAATCTGCATAGCAACCATCTGTTTAGAGCCTGGGAGGCCATCACCAAGCACAGAGGTAGTGTGGTGCAGGCCTAATATGCGCAGCAGATGCCATTTTGTCCTTCAGCATCTGGTGTATACACCAGACGTGCTTTCTGTCAGCTTTGCCACCCTCTTGCCAACACAAATCATACCTTTCCAAGATATGTCTGATGCTGACCACAGCCAAGCTATGTGAACATGCAGAGAAAAAGGAACTGTGTTTACTTAGTGACAAAATGATGTTTAATGAAGACCAGGCTGAACAAGGCTGCCCTTCTTACTTCCTCCCTGGCAGCCTTGCCTTTGTGTAGCAATGCATAAATAAAATTATTTTCAGCTAACATAATTCACAAAAGCTGTTTCACTCTTCCAAAAGAATGACCCCAAGGGATGGGTTGTAATATAGTCAGGAGAGAATTATTACTTTTGGTCCACTGAAGCTGTTCCTGACAAATATTCTTCCTATGTGGAATTGCTGGAACTCAGACAGTGTGAACATTTCTGAACAAATGAAACATTTTTTTTTTTTTTTTATTGCATTCAGCATGGATTTACATGAGAGGTGGACTTTTTAGAAAAAGACCATGCACAGCAGAGGACGGGCCTGGAAGGCCTTGGAGTTCAGGTTCTGGACACCTGCTGCAACAGCCGTGAGTGTGCTAGAGGAGACTAGGCATAGGTATTTTGTAAAGTCCTCTCTCCTCAGCAGTGCTGGTGGCATCTAGATAGCTGTGCTGAGGGCAAAGGAGAGCTGTTCGGGAAGGGCTGAATCATGCTGTGTGAGTGAAGAAAAGAATATATTTTTCTGGACAAGAAAGATATTTTTCATGTCTTGCCAGAAATAAGGTATATTGTTCTTGAAAATTGTATCTCTGACTGTCTGGGGCAGAGGAGCCTTAGCTCCCAGTCATCTCCACATGCCCACACGCCAAGAAGAGTTCTGCCTTCTTCCTTTCTGTTTGTGACCTTGAACTTGTTCCTAGAACCAGGGATGGTAATACACCTTGGCCTCCATTGCCTTCTTACTAAATCAGGCAGGTTACATTCTCCTTTGTAGTTCAGACCAGCCTTGGGAAAGCTCTGGGAAAAACTGTAAAAGCTGTGAGGCAGCAGTGGGCAATAGCATAAATAGGGCAGAGCAAATCATGTAGCACCACATAGTAGTTTTATAGGATATGGATGGTATGGATGAACAAGAAGCTAGACTAGAGAGGCATCACACATCAAAGTTACAGTCTTAAGCTGGCTGTGTGTGCTCCAAGAGTTCACATTCTGAATGCCAACAGAATATTCTAGCCTGCATACTTTTATTCAGGTAGCTTTGGGAGAAATCCAGAAAAGCAAAGAGGCATATCTTATTTTTCTGGTCATCTATGAAACAAAGAATAAAAAAAAACCTTGAAACAAATTTAGGACTTGATTCACGTTAATAGATAACACTATGCAAAGCTCCCACAGCCTTTAAAGTCAGCTTGTTTGTAACATATTGCACGAGAAGAATCTGACAAGATTCAGTGGAGGAAAACATGTGCTTCATTTTACCCTTTGGAAATACCAGTTTTCAGCTGCCTTTTTACATTATAAGAGTAAAAAAAAGAGACATGGGCATTTATTTTCCACTACAATTTATTTGATAGGAAATTCTCTCCTGTTTGGTGGGAGATGTGAAAATGTGAATAAAATAGCTGAGTGGATAGTAAAAATAAAACTATATAAATACCTACATACATACAGTTTTTCCATCACAAAGCCTTTAGAAAGGCTGCTTAAATAGGGAATATGCAAATAAGAAATTACTTTCAGAAGAAGATAGGTGTGTATTTGTGGATTTATTTCTTTGTCATTTTGCAGTGAAGGAAGCTGGGAGGAAGATTAAAGGGGAATGTTGGACTATGACCAGAGAAATGATGGTGTTTTGAATTTGTGCATTTTTTTCTCCCTGTAACAGAAGAAGAATGTTTTAAAAATTGATACAAATTATTATTGTTTTTCTCCCAAAGGCTCCCATCCCAGATAGGTCTTTTGCTTGTAATGTAGGTTTTGAGAAATCACCCACATGGTAGAGCTGAACTCTACTGCATACTATTCGGATGTTAAAGAAATTAGGGTTTCTATGCAGGCAGGGAAAGTTCTTTTAGCCTCCACAGAATTTGGAACTCATGTGTTATCATGCTCTATATTTACATCTTGACAATGACATAAATCAATGACAAATAAAATATCCCATCCTTTTGGGTATGTTCAGCAGAAGGCAATCTTCACTGCTTTTTGAAAGCCTGGGAGTTGTATCACATGCAACTTATGCACTTCCAGATTCTTAAAAGGATAAGAGTCTATCTATCTGTGATAGATATCACAGATGTCTAGTATCTTCATCAATAGTGTATGTTACACATGTGTTATTCAGAGTTATCTAACTCATTTCTTCAAGGACATCTTCAGATGATAAAAACATAGACAGAGTTTATTCTGTTTCCTTGGTTACACGTAGTATGAAAAGCTTCCAACTAAAATAAGATAGATTTCTGGCCCACAAAATGTTTCTATATCATACATTCATTTCATTGTTATCAGCAGTCAGTCATTTTGTATAAAAATAAAGTATATATATAACAACCATTTGAGAATGGAAACTTACAGGGGAATGGTCACTGTTTCTATGGTCACGTTTTCACTGGGATACAAAAATGTTGGATTAACAGTAGTTTATAACAACATTATGTTTGGAATTCCAGGAACAAAAATTCTGGGAATTCACATCCTTTCTGAATGTTAATATTTCTGCCACTCATGTGATACAGTTTATGTGATATAAGGTTGAAGAGTTTGAGCCAATCCCATTTTTCTAATGGTACTGTATTCTAAAATGCTGGATAATGAACCTCTGGTTCTTCCAATGGTAATTTAGGAATGTCACTTTTTTTCATGTAAGTAATTACAATTAAGTGAAAAGATGCCAATTGTATGCTTGCAAGATCAGGCTCTGGTATCTTAATACACATTCCATTATCTTATTTATAGTTTGTTTTTCTTGGCAGTGAAGGAAATGAGACACACTAAATTACTATCTTCATGTCTGCTTTCTCTTTCCCTCAATAACTTCTTAATCTATTGGTCAGTTTTAAAGTGGGTGGGGGAAGGTACTAGAGGTAATTACTTTTCTCCCTGCTTTATCAGCAGCTGAATGATAGCTGAGAGATCTAAATTAACATCCTTGCTGAGGGAAAGGCAGGGGAAGAGCTTAGCTGAGGTGTATTTTTTGGCTGTAGCAGTCTGGCCAGTTCAGTCATGCCCATAGTTACATGCAATTGCAACATCTCTTTTCTTTTCCTAGATTTCACAGAGCAAATGACCATATGCTGATCTCATAAACAGGGAGATGGGAAGCTTAGTGGACAAAGACCATAAAGGTAGGGAAATGCAAAGGACATAAAGCTAGCAATTAACGGAACCACTTGCTTCATTCTTGTATGGGGCTATTTCATTGCTATTGTGTGGACAACTGTAACTTATTATATTAAAAACATTGAAGTAATAAGGCTTGAAAGTCAATAGTATCTGGGCATCAAAGACTTGCAAGTAAATCACATTTTTAATCACACTTCTGAAATTATTTGTAATTTTAGCAATCTGCATTGTTTGGATGCTTATCTTTGAGAGTGTCTAGCTTTCAGAGGACAAGATTGTGCATGTTGCTGTGACCTAACCATATCTGAGTTACACTAGGCAGTTACAAAGATTTAAAGTTTAGTGTTAGAGTATTACTTGCACATACAGAATTGTTATTGTGAAAATTTATTATTGGGTTTAATCTGACTGATCTTCTGTAGTATTTCCCACTGATACAAACTGCTGTATTCACAGCCTTTTCTACAGCGTCAGGTGTCACACAAAATGCAAATGATGCACGTTTGAGATGGTTGGCTTGCATCAAAATCAATAAAGTTGCCAACACTTGAACAAATGAAGTAGGTACAAGTATTTCTTGAGGAATTTAGTATCTGGATTTTGCTGTGTTCCAGGAAAATGCTTTGTAGACACTTACCTATGTAGGGTTCTGTTGAGACTGGGTAGCTCCTTGAAGGTTAATTGGCAGATATTTTTACCAGATATGGCTTCCCATTCAAGCTCCAGAGTTCATCTCTTCTCTGACCCAGAGAGGTGTAATTAGTGTCTTTACAGGGGAAGTGAAAGAAACTAGACAGTTCAGCAGTCCATGGGTACCAGTTTTCTGTTTTATTTTGTGGGTTTTATGTTTTCTGGGCAAGAGTGGCTGCTTCTAAAGATAACATACACAGAATCAAAGAATGGTCAGGGTTGGAAGTGACCTCTGGAGAACATCCAGGCCAATCCCTTCTAAAGGAGGTTCTTCTGGAGCAGGCTACATAGAGTCACGTCCAGGTGGGTTTTGAATGTCTCCAGAGAAGGAAACTCCACAACCTCTATGGGTAGCCTGTTTCACTGCTCTGTCACCCTCAGAGTTTTTCTTCATATTCAGGTGGAACTTCTTGTGTTGCCGTTTGTGCCCATTGCCCTTTGTCCTGTCACTGGACACTACTGAAAAGAGCCTGGCCCCAGCCTCTTGACACTCGCTCTTAAGATACTTGTACACATTGATAAGATCCCCTCTGTCTTCTCTTCTGCAGGCTAAAGGCCCCACAGTTATCAGCCTTTCCTCATAAAGGAGATGCTCCAGTCCCTCAGACATCTTTGTATTCCTGCACTGGACTCCCTCCAGTAGTTCCCTGTCTCTCTTGAACTGGGGAGCCCAGCACTGGACACAGCACTCCAGATGCAGCCTAACCAGGGCAGAATAGAGGGGGAGGATCACCTCCCTTGACCTGCTGGCCATGCTTTTCCTAATGCACCCCAGGATCCCATTGACCTTCTTGGTCCCAGGGGCACCCTGCTGGCTCATGGGCAACCTGCTGTCCACCAGAACTCCCAGGTCCTTCTCCTTCCATGCTGTGCAACATTATGGTGGTAGAAGTAAACATCTTTTCAACTTTGCTTGTCTCAGATCTAGAATATATATGTAATAATCATAATATATATGACATATATATGGTTGTCTATAATTAATAGGGTAGCATGAGATTGAAAATATGCAAACAAGTTTTAATATAAGAAAAGAACAGAGAATTATAGAAATTGTATTACATACACTTATGGTAAAATATATGTGTACGTTATCTAATGCACCTTTTGTTAATATTATTTTGATTATGTTTCTGGTAGAAATGTTCAAATAAACACCAGAAATCTGAAAATTTAACTTCGGAAAATCAGCAAAACTGTGTGTTCAGGAAAGAAGAAATGAAATTAGTCTTCAGATATAAGAAAAGATTGTACCTGTGTATTTCACAAATGACAAGTAATTTCTAAAGAACTGTGATTTTTCTCTTGGAAATGAGGTAATATGGATTTATGTATGATGTGTAGCCTTCTGGTTCAGCATATCTCCAAAAGATTTACTGAACTTCCTGTTGCAGTTGTGGAGAGGCTCTTTCAGCCAAGCACTCTGATTGGAAGTAGAAAAAAACCTATGTATTTTTGATTCTCATGACTAAAACTATTGATTAATAGCATCATGTGTTCTTAGCTGCATTACATCCATCACTAGGGGAAGTAGTAGAATGGCAGTTATCCTTGATTAAATCTGAACTTCAAAGATGTGATGCTCTGAGATTTTTTAGATGATAATCTCTACACCCACAAGCATGGCAGGCAAACACTTTTAAACACCTAACAATACTGTAAAATATGCCATCACAGCAGAACATTGGTGCTTCAGGAAATTCCTCTGTGAGGAAAGGAAGCTGAAGAAAATAACTTGTTTGACTGGAGATTCAAATGTTAAAAACTTCTAGTTAAGTATTTGAAGCTGGAAATGAACTTCCATCAATTGCATTAAAAGAACCACATAGGCAATGACATTAAAAGAAAATATGCTATATTTCAAGCACTGTATGCTTCAGAATAGCATTATGACTTCCATAATGCTGTATTTTAATAGAAATGCCCCCACTCTGTCAGCCAGATTGCAGTATTTCAATATTCCACAGATATAGTCCTCCTGTCGAATTTGTATTATGTTGAAGCAAATGCCTATTTTATTGCTGTTGTGTTGACCGGAGCAACATCAGTGTGTGTTGACTTTTACCTGTGTACTTTTATTATTGAGCAATACATTTCTCTGAAAACACCACACCCACCCTACTATTCATCTTCATCTTCATTGAAGATTTTCTCCATGGTTATTGGTATATGGTCAGCTTAGCTCATACGTTTTCCAAAACATTTTCAAACCTTTTTAGCACCAGGTGGATGAAAACTGTAGAAAAGATTTCATTAGTTACTGCCAGTAACTGTTTTATTCTAATACTATTACTTTTTTCTTGGTACTATATGAACACTATGACTTCAGATTTCTATAGTGATTTCCACATTCCTTTGAGGGGAGTGTGTTTTGCATGGACATTACTTAGTAACCTTTCAAATTTTGTAGAGCACCAGCTTGTGTTTAAAAAGGAGACAGGGAAAGAAAAGGAAGAGAGCAATATCCCGTCTGTAGACAAAAGCTTGCTTCAAAATATGAGCTGGGGTCAGCACATCTGCAGACAGGCTGAAACCATAGCTCCAAGAAGTATTAAATGTTACCTTTAATTCAGAGGATATTAATTCTGAGATGTAATTTCTGACAATTTAGGTGTTAAACATATTTTTCTTTATTATGTGATATTTTATTAGGAAAAATGAGCATATCGGAGATTAAACAGGGAAAAGATGAGGAATCTACCATCTGTATTTCTTTCTCATGTTAACCCGAGAGAGAATTTAATTCACTATTATGACAGAAAGTCTCTCTGATAATACTGCATTTTTATGCAGAAGGGGTAGTAAAATGTACTATTTTAAAGTATCCACAAATATTCAATCAGTCAAGTGCTGAATTGTGTTCAGTGATATTCACCTTTATTTTATATTCACTTCCACAAATGAACATAAATTCATTCAGGTGAATTCAGTCCCTCAGTTAACAGTGGAGTGCAAAAATCTCCCAAGCCTTCCTGCAGTTTCATGTGGTGCTTATGCAGAAACCATTTGCATGGATATTTTGGTCACTCTTGGTAGTCTTTTAGGAAGCAGAAACAATTGGCCCATGAGTTAAAATGTTCAAACACAGTGAAATGCAGAAATTGAGTCAGGCTGATACCTGTGATCCATAGCTTGCATCCACCAGACCATCTCCTACAATAAGGGTGCTTGCATGGGATAATGAAACCACAGTCTTACTGACTTTGATGGGGTATGTTGGCTTATGACACTGTAACTAATATTGAATTGTAGGATCAAGGTCTATGGGATGAAATAGTAATTCTATAAAACTTATTTCAGAAAAAAATGGAAAGGTTTATGACAGTTCAGATAAGCTAGGCTTTGTTTCATAGACAATGTATGAACAGAAAAAGGTGACAGAAATCTGCATTATACATTTTTCATTAGCAGCTACAAGTTAAAGATATGGGATGGTGCTAATGCATTTAGAATAAAGAGGTGATTAAATGAAAACAGTCTATAATGGTGAAAACTAATACGTGGTATTAGATCGCAGTATATCTGTAATGGAAAATGCAGATTGAACTGTGGTGGAACAACATTAATTTTTCCAAGTTTGTAATTTCTGTGGCATGTGGAAAACCATAAATGAACCTAAAACCATTTTGGTAGTATGCTGTTTCAGGATTGTCTGCTTTAACAAAAAGGCCAGTTGTTCAGACTGGTATGCTGAAAGCCCCAATTATGCAGTGGATGAAATGACCTCCTGAGCTTGTCAACTTCCACTTCTGCATTTAAAGAGAGTGTGTTTGAAGGAAAAGAAGAAGGGGAACTGTAGGCTGTTTCTGCAATAAATATTGAAAGGTTTTACAGCTTAAACTAATAATATGTAAGAGAAACACCTCTGGCTTAAGTTTTCTCATGAATATTTCAAACCTATCCGTCACTGGTAGTAGTAGTTTCTTGAGGCACAGAGCTCATTCTCTGCATGTTAAGCTTAGTTAGTAGTAAGCCTTTCCTTCAGAAAATACCCCCTCCAGAAAGTGTGCAGAATTAAATTATCATCATTGCTGCAGAGCTTAGAAAAAAAGTAATTGTATAATGAGATAAAGGTAGACCTCAAAATGAATTTCTGTGATGTTTTGCAAGACAGAACTTTTCGTTTTTGGATGAGTATTAAAAGGATATGTGGAGTCTTACTTCTGTTTGTTTATACTTTTACATGGGAACTACCGGATCTAATTCTCTTATATGTTCCACTGTTTTTACATCTGTATTGTGGTATTAAATTCAATAGTGTTTCTTCAACTTAAGACAGGAGTAAGAACATAGCATGTCATCTGTCTTTGGCTCACTTTTCTGTCTTGCTGTCAGACTTGATGAGCATCTTTTGGTGAATATGTAATCAAAACACTAACAAGTTCTTGACAAAATAGATTTTGTGTTTAGCACTGGATATTTGTAATACTAATAAGAAAATAACATGTAAGAGTAAAAACATATGGAATGTGAGTGGATGTGTGAAAGTGAGGCAGACAAGTTTAATCTATTTGCATGAAGCTTTGCTCTAGTTTCTTTTGCATTTACAGTAAGAAAGTGTCTTTAATTATGTTAGCCAAAATGAGTATTCAAGGCATTTCTGCTGAAGATAGAGCACTATTGAGTGTTGTTGATCAGCGAGGTCTGGCACACAGCCTAGCTTCTCTTTGCAGTAAAGAAGGGCTACAGAGTCCAGCAGCAGAAAATGGAAGCTTTAAAGGATCTTGTTGAAAAGTATCTTAGAATACTGTGTTCTTCTCTAGTGAGAATATGATGGTGAAACCAAAGGTGATACTGCTGCTTGTTCTTAGAATCCGGATACATATCTGGTTGTCTGTTTTTTTATGAACAGGTATTTGGGTATTAAATTGAGATGAGCTAGCAATTTTACCAACAAAGCCTATGCATTATTTAAATGAAGACTGCCACTCTATCACTAGTTTCTTCATTGCTTCACTTGAATGGCAAATGTATTTATCTTTTACGGTCACTAAAATCCCTTACAACACAAAGCTGCAAACACCACAAGGGAAATATCTCTTTTCTGGTAACAATGCTTTTATTACTTTTACTTGAAATATCATGGTATATAGGAAGGAGGCTTTATGACAAAGGGCCTTATGTCTAGAAAAATTATGTTATCTTGTATTATATACATTATGAGAATTATAACATTCGTTTATTGTTGCTAGTAAAAGCAAATGATCTGTTCAACTACATTTAATCAACTCAAATGGGTTCATTTTCCCATGCTGAGATCCTGCTTTCAACAGATTACAGAAGGTTTTATGCAGGATTTTATTCTGTTTCAAAAAGAACAGAGACTGCCACTGTTAGAATAAGTTCTGAGGAAGGCCTTATATCTACCTTGCAGCCTCTTAAATATGATTGTATTTATGGCCGTGGCTCTCCCCAGAACACAGGGCTAAATGCAGTCCATCCCATATGAATATATTTATGAAGCTTCATATGATGACTGTAGGAGCGATTTAGAATATATAAAGGGTTTTTTTGGGGGTGGGGTTAAATTTATATTAGAAAAGTTGCTTAGCAAGTGGCTTTTTCATCCGAAATAGCAGAACTAAAAATGACTGCTGTAAGATTTGTCTGAATTTTTTTTAAATGAATCTGAACATGATGCACTATAAACTTGATTAATGGTATATTTCAAATAGGGTGTAAGAAAAGAATATTACAGCAATACAAAGAAAAAAAAAAAAAAAGAAAAAAGGAGCAGCAGAGGTTCTATTAGTTTATTAGTTCAGCACCCTCCCAGCCAAACCTTAGGCTAAGTTTTGTTGCAATGTTGAAAGGAAATGCAGCCATTTAAATTTATTAACTGAGAGGTTTAATGGGGACTGGCTGGCAGCAGTCCGAGAGGATGGATTGGCCTTAGCCCTGTGGGCTGGGGAGAGCCATGGCCATAAGAGCAGCAGGCTCAGCGGGAACTGGCAGCCCTGTGTCACCTGCTGTGGAGGCTGCAGACATCATTTGCAGGCCCACATGATCACCATCCATTGCCAGGCCCTGAGGGGATTTGAACAGACCCAACAGTATGGGGTATCCTCTACTGGTCCTGTAACTGACCCCTGTGTGGGGGTGGCGGGGGGAGAGGCCCCAGGGAGTTGTGAGGGATGGCCCAAGGGACCAGAGGAGGGGGATGAGCCATGGGGTGAGACCCCAGTGCCCTTACCCACTCTGTGCCCTCTCTCCCTCTACAGGGCAGTGAGATGTCATCACAATTTAAAAAACCAGCATGTACCTGTGATTAAAGTGTTTTGGTATCTCTGCACTGTCAGCTTGGTCTTAAACTGCAACACCTGTTTGTCCAGCTTTCCTCACCCTAATGAATGGTTTAAGGTGTCCATTACACCTCTGAAGTCCTTCTATCATCTTCTCAGAGTGTCACATCTGAATTTCAAGAATAGTGTAAAGAGTAAATTCAAGCTTTGTCTGTTTTCATCATCGGCTGGAAAGTTTTATTTTCAGTAATGGAAATGGAGATGGTGGCTGGGGTATCAGAGTGCTGACTTTCTTAGAGTATAAATTAAAAATGATCATAAATTCATCACATTGGTAGTTTTTATTCTGTTTCTTTTCAGAAAGCTGATTAAAACCTGTAACATTCCTGCGCTATTTTTATCTAGGTTTCCTAAGGAATTAGATGTGTATGATGACACTGTCTTTTTCTTTTGCCACAAATAGCTTTTGAACCATTTTCTTAATTGCAAAGAAATTTGACAGACAGTTGGAAGTTTAAATTTGATCAGGTTATTATGACAATAATGTACTGAGTAAAAGAGAGAGAACTAAACTGATGCCCTACAAAGTAAATGAGACAAATGCAATATTAAGTACCAGAACATGACAGCAAGCATCCCTCAATCACAAGAAAAGCTCCAGTGAGGAGACCTGCATGTTTTGCATGGAAAGACCCAAATGTGAAAGACACGAGCTGAGGCTTTGTTAGCTTTGCTGTCATAGATCCGCGTATTCTGCTGATAGAGTTCACTACATTTCTTGTTCCTGTTTTGTAAAATCTAGGCCACTTGTACATATTTTTTTATGAAATAGCTCCTTATGATTAACTGTAAAACTTTATAATGAAGGCAGTAATTTTTCTACCAATTTGATTCTTGATGTGTTTGACCTAGTGATTAATAAATAAATGAACTTTCACTGTGATAATGAATTTGCTCAGAACTCCTAAGCATTTGAGGTTTCCCTTTCAGCAAGAGGAGTTCATAATTCACAATAATTTAAGGTATCTGTTTTGTCAGTTATTTACATTTCTGGCTTGAATTAGCTCTGTCTTTGCCAGTGCTTTGCCTTATCCAGAGCAGCATTTGCCAGCTTAGTGTTGGCGGTCTCATATGTACAAGTCCAGTGTTCCGAGCATTACAGACTCATTTTTCAGTCAAAACGTGGAAAACTCATAAAAAAATAATTTTTGTGAACACTTCCAGTGCAGCTCTTTTCACCATAATGTAGGATGAACATGAATGTCAAAACCTTGAATGCTTCCTCAATATTGAATTCTCCTCCACACTACAACATTGAAGTAAGATCTTAGTTCAGCACAGAACAATATTTTCAGGAGAAAGAGCAAGCATAATGAATGCGGACCTCTATTCCAATTGCATTTCCTGTGAAGACTGACTCTAACATTTTACTATCCTGTAAAATGTTAACTTTTAAGAGATTAAAACATCTGCCCCCAACAATTTCAATACTGCTGTAAAAAAAAGAATGAAATTATGAACTAAGCCTTATGCCTGTTTTGTCTTTGACACTAACTCTATGTTACAGAGAATTGTGACATAGTTGTGTATTATCTCAAGAGAAATCCTTCAGGGGAGGAAGAAAAATGGACATTCACTCCTGTAATGTGTATGCCTACAAGATGATTGTGTTTTAAATTAATTTTTTTAGATTCTGGTCCTAAATAAGCAGAGGTCATGGATATATTGCCACTACTATAAAGGTTTTCTTGCTGACACTTTTTCTCAGTCCATGTTGACCTTGGTATTTCAGGCATGACCAAGCTGAAAAATAAAGTGGCAAGCTGATAAGCATTAACTGTAATGCATGAGTGTTCAAATCAGGAAATAAAAGTGCATTCAGTATTGTGGGAGTTGGTGGTTTCCAAATACCATGTGCTTCCATGTTAAAAAATGTGTGCCAAATTATGCCAGCTGGGAGGACATGTGTTGTCACACACCAAATGTAAATTCAGGCTGTAAATTAATTAAGCTTCTTATTTTAGTCTAACAGAACAAAAAGAAGCCAGCTCTGTTGCCAAGACTCTAACAGACTGTTCTTAACATATTGTCCATTGACAATTTGAGTATTACAAATTGTTGTGCAACCAACATCACAGACCTTCAACAGAACCTTTCTTTGTCTCCTTTTTCTGAAAAGCTAGTATTGCAGTACTAAAGTAGTGGTCACCTTCACTTCCCTCCCTAAAACTGCAATTAGACTTAGACTGGAAGCAGGGGAGGTAGGGGTGAAAGATTCTTTTTAGTCTACCATCATCATCCTCTCACTTTCTCACAAAACTAACTTGCACAAACTTTCTCCACCCATTTTGAGATCCTTTATAATCTTCCTATGCAAATGAGTTTATTAAAAGAAACAGTGTAGAGAGTATAGGGAGAGCAGATAGAAACTGAGTAGAACTGAGTATAGAGAAGAAAAATGGACCCATTAAAAATCTAAAGACATCTTGTGGATGAAAAGGTAGAAAGAAAATGGAGCATGATGATACTATGCAATTAAATGATCACAGACAGACCACTCTGATTTCCAATAAATTTACTGATGCTGATCGTAAATTACTATTAGAAAGTAATCATAAATAAGCCTGTTACTTTCATCTGAATGCCTGAAAAAGCATGCATAATGAAGTGTTAAGTCAACACTATTAAAACCAGCTATCTATCTTGAAAGTAGAATTTCAAATGTTTTTAGGTATTTTGAGGATATGGGCTTTATAGAAGGAAGGTGCTCAGCACTTTCTCGACATTATGTCCTTTTTTGAGGAGTCACAAGCCAAGGGGTCAAGCAATAACATTTTCAGAAGCACAGGTTTTGAGTAACACTAGTTACACTGAAGCAGATGTGAAATGTTGGCATGTTCTTTAGCAGAATGCGGTTCTAGATCATCAGTAAGTACTAACTGGAAAATGCTTTCATAGATGCATTTTGAGTTTTGTTCTTCTTTGTTTTACTTTGCATTCACCAAAGGATCAGGGCTGTACTGTATGTGTGTACCACAGTGAAAATAATAACTTATTTTTATTTTCCTGTTCTGGTGGATGAATCAAAAAGAAATGACTAGTTTGTAGAGTCAGATAAGATAGTTCATCCTCAGTCTGGCATACATTCAGTGCTTCATTATGGATCTTCACTTATTCCTAGAACAGTGAAAAATTATTTTTCTAACAGCTTTGGGAAATAATGATTTGCTAAAATTATTAAGACTTCAGCAATTCACCAGTGTTTTCATACATTTACATGAATTCAAATGAGAACGAGTCTCTGAAGTCATAATAAAGTCTCTTATGGCTTCTGTTAAGAAATGTACTTCTATTGCATTTTCTGCTTTTTTATAATTTCCAAGTATTGGTCTGACTTTTTCAGGCTCATTGTCCAGATATTCCAGCCAGCCTAACTATTGTTTAGACTACTGGATCACAAGCAGAACCTGGATCTCTATGGCTAGGCCAAAATTTTCTGTTGCTTGGAACCAGTTTTTCTAATCAGTCAGGAGCCTCATTGCTTTGAAAGACTAAATAGAATCTCAGTTTTATGGTTGTTTCCACATACACTGACTTTAAATTGGCATTACAGCAATTCTAATAATGATTGGATAATTTCAGAATGGTGTTACTGGGAATGTCTTTCACAGGTAATATTCTCAAAACCCATAGGTAGCCTAAAATGACAAACATTTCCTAAGACAGTATTTGGAGAAAATGCAGTACATGTATCAGTGGAGGATTCAGCTAAGAATTTCTCTTGGTTTGTTTCCAGGCATCATAATGTCTTTTTCCTGCCCCCAAGGTGAAAAATTTTAGGCTGCCAAAGGAAGCAGAAATCCTTCATGCAGTAAAGTCTTATTTTCTGAAGCTCAGTCCCATTTATTTCGTGGTATGTTTATTCACAACTCAATTTTTATTAATTTTTGTATATAATCTCTGAAACAAGAGATACCTAGTAGAGGACTCAGCCATAAATTTATACAAAACCATGGTGTCATACAGCTTTCCTGCTTGTGTCTCTATTTATGGTGCGTTAAAGCTGAGCCACAAGAAAATCATGGGTTTATGAAGCTTCTTTCATAAACCGGAAAATGTAAAGTTTTATTGCTCTTTAGGCACAGATTATTAATGCTGTAATGACATTAAAAAGTATTAAATGCAAATTTGCTAAGCTCCAAAGGGCTTTATTAGGATAAGCAACATTTTTATTGAGTCACTCTTTTAATGAAAATCTGGCAAAGTAAATCTAAGTGAAGGCCACCACAGATGTTCTGCTATGCTTCATCAAGGAGTAAGCTGCTGAGTGCTTAGGGGTAGAGAAGAAAGCTTGGATGCACCCAGTCTTTATGTACATTTGCTCTTGTTGATTTATAGTATGTGCTGCATATAAAACACAGGGGAGCATTCAGTAATGAAATAGAAAGGATCAGTATCTGTATAATACTATAATGAACATGCCAGATAAAGCAAATGAAAGAGATTCTAGTCTGCCAGGTGCTTTAACTGAGTATGGAGGTTTTCTAGGATGTGGGGAGAAATGGTGCTTTTGATTTTGTAGATGACACTCAATCACTGTGAATTTTAAAAAGAAATAAATCTAATTGTAAATTAGTTCTGTTCATGGTGATAGAATTATGAGATAGCAATATGATTATATTGTTCACTAAAAATTACAGGCTTATACAAGCAGACATGTATCATGTATCATATTTATATAATTTTTGCTTAGACAGGAATCTAGAGCTATCTCACAGATGACACACTGCCTTTGAAATATAATGTGCTATTTTGGAGGTGTGACAGAAGCTATTTAATATGACTTCAGAAGGCTAGATATAATGTGGAATCATGTTTTCTGTGTAGTTATTTAATATGTAGAAAATATTGAATTAATTTATAAGCATGGAGGCTGTGTATTTCTGACTATTATTGCCTGACTGTGTCATACATTGTAAATACATGAGACTTTCAAAGGGGCCAGATTTTCATATAAAATTTCTGTAATTACTCAATCCTGTGTTTTAAGAAAGGGAAAGGAGTAAGGCAGAGGATCATAAGGTGCATTTCTGATCCTGTTGGGAACATCTCTGCTACTATTGCCCCCACTCTGGCAGTTTTCATATTGTAAACCCTTTGTCTCAAGTTTTCATAACTTGCCTAGGAAATATGCTTCTCTTCAAACCCTGGGAGCTGAGTTATAGTGCATAGTCCATCACCTTTTTGTATATAAGTGAAGAGTGCTTATTCACCTTCATGCTGTTGGAAAACCGATGTGAAGCTGTCTGGGACTAAATCCTGCTACACAGACCAGAATCTTAAGGTCCAATTATGAGTTCAGTACACATTAGCGTAAAAAGGGTCTGCTTGAGGCTGTCCACATGTAGAAAACAATCTTCAGACCACTTCTGCAGTGCAACAAGCTATATGAGAAAGTGATTTCCCCCTCTGTTGTATAGTATCCCCAGATCTCTCACATCTTTTTACAGGTGGTGAATAGGGTTCCTGAGATGGTGTTTTTAATTTGGCTGTTGATAGAAGAACCTGGTTTATGTTCTGCTTTTTTTGAGAACGAAATTAGCTCTTGAATTCCAGTGAAAATGGGAGTGTTTCTGTGTTTTGGTGGTGTTGTTTTTTAATTTTTCACAAGAAGAAAATTTTAAGTGGGGGCCAATGGGGTGTATGTGTGGTACCTTTGAAAGGATTTATGAGATTTAGTGCCAGCTTTATTAATTTTCAGTCCAACTCATTCTCCATTTATTTCACCAGACATTTTTTGTAAGTTTCCATACAGACTAATACATGTTACAGACTAATACGTAGAAGAAAGACTGATGAAATGGCCTGGGACTATTACCTTGCTCTCATCAAAATGATTCTGAATGAGTGTTAATTAGATTAAAAGCCACTTAGAATTGTGCTTCTAAGTAACCAAAGGTGCTTTTAAAAGCTGAACAGTATTTTTAGAACAGAGTAAACCATCTAACCAATCAAATAAAGATCCAAAAGTAACAGTCAGATGTAATTTGACTGATGATAGCATAATGGGTCCATATAATTTGCTAATAGATTCTATCGTTTTGAAATGTAACAGATAATGAATACCTCATTATTAAAAAAAAAGAAACAAAACCAAAACAAACCCAAAGCAACTCAGCCATTCCTTTTAGTTTCAGCTATGGAAGAATCATGGTGTTCCCATTATATATATGTATACTGTATTGTATCAGGTATTACTTCTTTTCTTTAGGCTAAAATTATGCCATTGACCTTTATAAGGATCTCTGTTTCCCTCAAGTCCAGGGAAACATGATTGGTCTTGTACTGTTCTCTCAGACTCAGGATGATAAGCTCTTGCTTTGCAAAACAGTTTTCCCATGCAAATTTTTAATATGATACTTAAATTTATGTCCTCCTATTGTGACTTAGAAAATAGAAATGGTGTTGCTCTATTTCAAGTCTCTAAAAGTTTGAACTTCAATTCAGTAATCACTTTGAGTTAGAAAATGTCTGCACCAGATGCAGCTGGTCTTGAATTCACCTCATGCATATTCCCACATGAACAGCCCCTGAGTAACTCACTTTTGACTGCAAATTCCTTACTGAAATTTGGGCTCTTTTGACTTTAAGACTATACCATGAAAAACAACATTCATGGCACTAAGAATCACCTGGGTTTTGGAAAAGCATTGCCACTTCTTTATGATATGATCAATACATTTTCATAACTGTATCTTGATGTTTTATGTAAGTCAAAAGTGTGTTTGGGAACCAGGTACATATCAAAGTCGTTATGAGAAGCTGAGATCCAAATGTCTATGAAATGATCAGAATCTCAAAAAGAACCATGACAAGTCAGACTGAAACCATTTATTGTTACCAGATGAGTTATGGTGGAGAAAATTGTAAACAGTGCTGGCGATGAAAATTAGGTGTTAGCTCAAAAGGTAACTGTAAACCTCAATTGTTTCAGGGTCCATCACAACATTCTGTGATACACCCTTGCTTTACTTAGAAAAGTGGCAAACATAAATCTGGTTGCCATGGAGAGTACTCACAATGATTAAATTCAGGTATCTAATTAAGAAGTTTGCATTAAGAAACCAGACTTTCCATATGGAGAATACATAAAATGGGAAATCCAGAGCATGGTTAGAATGCCTAAACTGTGTGCTTGAGTACTTTAACTCTGCCCTTGCTGTGTAGGCAGCATTGGCTTCTAACTCCTAAATTAGATTCCCAGGTATAAGTGTGAGAATGTTCTCTGGTTGATATTCTAAACTATATGCAATTACCAGAAAAAAATTAACCCTCTAGAATTACAAGTGGTTTTTTTTTTGTTTGTTTTTGTGTTTTTTTTTCTTCTTTATTCCTTTCAGACTATGTGGCCTTAAAGAATGAACTGCTCTCCATTCTTTTTTGCTTTCCTTCAGCAACTCTCAAATGCAAGAGCAATATTATACTCCTATTTAAATTACAATTGGTAATTTGACAAAGAATTCCTGCTGGATGGACTAGGTGCTGCTAGAGAAGTAGGAGGGTATTATTAAGACCCTAGATGTATTAGTATGCATCACACTCGTATAATGCACAATGGTACCTGTGAAAGAATAAGCAAAGGATAAATTTAATGGATCTGCATAGTTGAATGTCTGTCTGCAATTCTTCAGTGCTTATTTGCACTTCATATAGGAAATGGTAACTTGCCGTCTATTGCACAGTAATAATGGCTTGTTCTTAGAGGGCACCATAGTCAGAAAGATAGCAGCTGTGAGGAAAATATGCTGAAAAACATGGCTTTATTTTAAAAAGCAACATTTCTATTTTAGCATGTTGTTATTTATGCATGTTAACTAAATGTTTATAATGATAGTGAAGACAAATTGATACTAAATTTACCTAATCAGGATGGTTTCGATTTTTCATTCCTTGCCTGAACAGCATAATGTAGTCTGAAATTATCATTAATTTACTGGCTCTTAACATTTGTGAAGAGGTATGTATATATTTATAACTTCAAAAATATTGTTTAAAGAAAATTAAAAACAATTGAGAAAGCACCAACTGCTTGCATTGCTAGTCCGTTGCATAATTACATCTTGTAAATGAACTGAAATTGTTCAGTTCATTGCTCTGTGATGGTTATAGCTGCAAGAGTAACATATATGTACTTTTAAGAAATAAACCAGAAGAAACAGATCACTACAGAGTACAAAAGTTATTTCTGAACTATAGTCTAAAGAGACCTAACCAGCTACATAGGCAAAGAGTACAGTCTAGAAAATTGGCAAAGAAAATTGATCTGGCTTGACCAAAAGTGAATTGTAACAAAGTAGGTTGAAACAGTCTGAAGACGTCTTATTTTCCAGGTAGTCTTTTCTAAGGTCAAGATAGAAAATCAGGGCAAATACTGAATTTTCATTCTTCACAGTTGATTAAATAGCTTATTTAAACCTTAGGAGTCTATGTTGATCTTTATGCATTTTGATGGAAAGGTGGGGGTTGGAACTGGGACCTCCATTTTGGTATTACTTTACTGTATTTCCTACAATCTCTGAATATGCATGAACTGTCACATTGGATGAATCTGGATGTAGTTGAGAGTTTTCAGGACTGGGGCTTGTTTATGCTTATAAAATATCAAAATATTTTCCCCCTCCGTGTCTCCTGTCTGATGCTGTCAGCCCCACCTTATTTTTACTGCTGATATATATTTTCTTTTTTATCAGTCAATGTAAAAATACAAACAGAATGTTGTATTGTAAAAATAAACACAGAATGTTGTACTGTTTGTTTACTTGCTTAGCCTCATTGGTGAAGCAGCACAGCAAGTAAGGTAATGGAGCACGTTCTGAGAAGTCCTGCTGGTATCAGAAATACTTGCCACTGCACCACAGAGAGAAACGCTTTAGAAAGGGTCACCATTAACATATGAGAGCTTGCATTTACTGCTGGATCAAGCACGTATAGAAATATGCATAAATGACTACAGCTGTCCTGTTTTAGTCTGGTCTTTTGTTTTATGGCTAACAGAGATATGGCAATAAGGACCAAGCAGCCAAATATTTTACACTGTTTAGTAAATGAAAATCCATGATAACAAGAAAGCATAAAGTAATTATAATTTGAATTCCTGGGGATCAGGCATTGTCCTTACTATTTTACTACACATCATCCCTCTACCTGGGGCATGTTTCCAAAATAATTTCCTGCAATACCAGCTCCCAGCCCTGAGGATCACTGGCTACTCACACTCTAAATGTCCTCACATCTCTCATTGTGTAGCTAAGCACCCTCAAGACTGACACTTTCTTGAGAATGGAGTTCTTGTGATTTTGGCAGCTTTCCTTGAAATAATTTGTAATGACAGTCAAACCGCTGAATAAAGTCAACATGAATTTATTATACTACAATGCAAGATTTAAGAAAATTACTATATTCAGAAAGATGTATATGATCATAAATGAAGTCCATGCATAATAACTAATTTTAGTTTCATTTAGCACCAGATGACTTTTTCTGGTTCACTCAATTAAAAAGCTGATAGTATGCTTACATAACTGTGTCAGCCAAAATGTAGTTCTTTCACAAACGTTACCCTCAGACTTCCCTTCTCTGAAATAGATACTGATCAAGGGCAAATTTGTTGTTAGGTTCTCAGTTTCCCCCTATTCAGACAAGGATTTCCTTTGAAGGTTTATAAGTTTTAAGCTTGGTAATTAATCAACAGGGCGTTTAAAAAACTTCTTCCAGAGAACAGAAAATTTGCTGATGACTCTTGGGATATCCTGTGTCTCTTGGAGTTGTCACTTGGCCCGGTAACATAAAAACTCCAACCCACTCACCAAAGACAAATGCAACAGAAAAGTAATGGCTTTGATACTTGACAAGACTGTAAACAAATTTTTTACCTCCTTGAATGAACTTCTACTTTTCCCTGTGGTCTGGTAGAATAAAGTTTAAGCTCAATTTGTGACCTTTTGCAGCCCACATATTGAGAACTTATATTTTATTATGAGATTAAGAAATTGAGTTAATCTTAATTTCTGATGGATGTGATAGAAAACAAATCCCTAAACTTGCAGTGGTAGTGTCATAGGATTGCTGGGTTTGGAGTAGGTTGTCACCTATCCCTGGTTTCCTTGGGCTTAGAACAATACTACAAAGCTTTTTGCTGTTTACCTGCATGAAATCCAGGCAGCTACCTATATAGACTTCAGTAAAATGTTATTGTTGGACTATTTTAATTCAATGAGGATTTTAAAATACTAGAGCTGTAGTTCTTTATTTTTAGCTGAGGCTGGGAATGTTAAGTGGGAAGGAAATATGAAGATAAGTTGTTTTGGTGGAGATACTTGAATGGGCTGATAGGGTCATTTTTTAATAGGATTCTGCATGACATTAGTATCAGCTGCCTTGAGCAAATTTAAAAATCACTGCAGATGGCTTCCAACAGACACGTGCTGTGTGATGTTGCAACAGGGAGCATTTAGTTTGTGGTAGCCGATGGAGTAATAAGGTTTTTAAAATAACTAGAGTGTGCATAATTACTACTATATAGGTATGTAGTAATTTTCAAAAAGCTTTTGTATACTGAATAGGAGGTAAAATGCACTAAATTAAATTTCTGACCCTTCAAATTTCTAGGGTAGCCAATATAAAGGATTATCACAGTAGTTCTGAGGATATAAAATATTTATTCTTTGTTTTTTAATATTCTTTTTCTGCCTTGTGGACACTGGCTAAAATGAATAATTGGTGGAAATGATATGAAAATTTGTAACAAAAAACCCAAAACCAAATTATGATGAACTTGTAATGGAAACTAAAATTTATTCTGCAGCTACAAAGATATATAATATAAACACACAGATTCTGTTCCTACTTCTATTAGTGGACATTCACTGTGAAATAGATAAAGTCATTATAAATTCATGTTGGTGGAAACTGGACAAGAATCCAACCTAAAAACCCATGTAAAACAATAGTATTACCTAATTATCCTTCCAACCTCTTGAAATTAAATTTTATTATTTAGATTGTGACTGCCCCTAAACACTATCTTTTTGTCCTGTAATTGTAGAGTATCTGGATGAAAAGGTGAGGATTCATAAATAAGGCTTAGGATAACTAAAAGTTACTCTGTCAATCTCTGTGAGTAATAGCACAAAAACGTATGATGATGTTCTGTGAACATGAAATATCCCTTTTGCTGAAGCATACATACAAAAGTACAATAATATTTTTTTAATAGGAATTAATTTTTCTTAATCTGATTTTTATGCATAGTTCCTTACATATATATTCTATTATCTAAGTGTTCTGTCTTATGTTCTTGTACATGTTAATTTATAATGACTGATCTTATCTGATATTGAAGCAGATTAAAATGTTACTCCTATTATTGGAACAGTAACAAATACTGAGTACTAAGACACAGGTGAAAATAATTTTTCTGGTGTTCAAAAAATAAGCACATGAAAAACTTAATTATCTGATTATGAGAAATCTGAAATTCACAGTTCATTAATGGGTTTAATTATGCCATTATTTTTAAGCATGCTGAGTACTTACCTGTTTAAAGATTAGTTCCGAAGTACTTTGGTGACTATGAACTGTACATCTCTGCAAAATGACATCTACTGACTATTCTCAGGTTATTCTTCATTCTTGATTTGCTCCCTGCTTTCGGCTGATATTGTTAACAATAATGATCATTAATGCTCCTTGTAATGGCAATCAGTGAAACTCTGAGAGGCCGTAACTCTACACCATTCAGTGTGGATCAAATATACAAGGAAGAGGTGAATATAGTTGCAGCGCTGATTGTAAATGTGTACCTGCTCTGCTAAATACCAAAAGGCAATTTCTTAACAAAGGTTACTAAGAGTTTTCCATTTTTACTATACTGTCCTGCATAATTTTTCTCATGAAATGATTTTACATTTATCCTAGGAGGGTATGACAATACTACAATACAATCATACTGTAGTTCTATAATATGCTATACTGTGAGTAGTATATATTGAAAAGATTTAGTTAATTTTTTCGTAGATACAAGATCTACATGAGACCACCTTTGTGATCTTACTGAAATCATTTCTGTGATCTAATTGAAATTGCATTTTTAGCAGAAGTATTATTTAATATTTTTTCAGCAGTATAGAAAATATATTTTATATAGGTTGTGTATGTTCCTATAAATAAAATTACATGTTGTATAGCAAAAGTGCTGAAATTATTAGATGGCGCTAATCTCTTGCATAATTGAAAGCATGCACTGCACGATGACCTTTTCTGTTTTTCTATGTACTTATAAAATGCATGAGATCAGGAAGAGACAGAAAGTTTTCCCTCATGAGACACAACATATATGGTAGAGAGCAGTTCTGAAGATGCAGAATTGTTAAAGAGCTGAATGCAAAAGAAACCCATAGACTTATAGGACAACAAATTCACTGGTTCTTTCTTCCACAATAAAAACAACTGGTGGTATTGTAAATTTGGATTTTTGAACCAGTGAGTTAAGTCTTGTGCTATGAGAGGCAACCACATAATGATTCATTACTGTATCAAGTGTAAGATGAAACTCTATTATTAGATTTTCTTTCCCTGATACACTATAACTTACCAGAAAGAAAATTTTTGTTCCAGAGACTTATGCTAATAGTAGCTAGAAGGCTTAGTCTAGTTTTCATCCTGGATTTAACATGAAGAGTTTGCGTATTTGCTTTTGTGTTCTAATGTTTGCTGTATTTGTACATACAAGCTTTAGTCCCTCTCAAACTAGGGCCAAATCAAATTAAAGTCAGTGCTAGAATTTAGATGAGACTAGAGATGGGACAGTCAGCCAAATAAAGACTTCTTAAAATAAAATTTTGGCTTTTCAGTATGTATTTGACTGCCTGGAAAACTGCCTGGCCTGATCAACTCGTTGGTATTAGAATTAGCTGTAGAATATAAAGCTGCCATGAATAGCCAGAAAAATGTATCACCTTGAGGATAAGTGTAATGTGTGCTAGGAGAACAAGGAAAACTTAGAATGAAGAGTCTTAGAGTGAAGAGACAGTTACTTTACACAGACATCCAGATATCTCAGACAGATAAAAGTAAAATATTTCTGTTAGTACTGTTTTTTCTCTAAAAGACTGTAAAGCTAGTAAATACAGAGGCTTGCATGGAAAGATCGTGCTGGCAGAATGCAGTGAGTAAGCATTAATTATTTAATCTTTTCTTCCCTGATCTCAGTATTAGTTCCTGTAGGCCCAAAGCCACCAAGAATCTATTTCAGCAATGCCTCTCAGTTATACTCTCTGTCACTCTATCCTCAAAATGTAGTATTTTAAGCTATGTTATGTTCAGCCAAAGGCTAGACTGAAGAAAAGTTGAAGGAGAACTTTTTGTTTTTAAGTGTATGGGGAGCAAGATTAAGTTTTTGCAAGTTTAGAGGGATATATAAATCCAGCTTGGGTATTTGAAGGATGTTGAATGCCTGGGACAGGTATAAAATCGCTATAGACCGTATACCAAAGAGGAAGAATTATACTAAGGGCATAAATACCTATCTTGGAAAACTACATCTGGAAATGTAGCCAGTATCTTTTATCTGTCACAGTAAAGCAAGAAACTTATGTTCTTTCTTTAAAAATGTATTGAAAGAGCTGTACTTAAACTACCCATAGAGATCTGTCAAATCCAACAATAAAGAAACTTAATAAAAATCCTGAAAAAAAGGGAAGGAAAAAGCTGAAATATGTCACTTTCTCTGTTAAACAGAAAATACTACCCATATCAAGTAGTTAGATTTCCATAAGAATTAGGAAGGTGAATACTTTCGAAGATCTAGACCAGGAGTTTTAACACACATACGAAGATGTGAAACAGTCAATTAGATCTATAAAACTTTGCAGATAAACACTAGTTTCTAGGGAAATGTGGTAATATTTTTAAATTTATAATGTGTTGCTTTTTAAGGATAGATGACTGCTTAGGTAGCTTAATGCTTTGATGCCAAGATAACGAGAGGGGTGAATGAAAATTTAGTTATTGCAGTTCTTTAGAGAAAGGTACAGATGACCTCTTTTTGCTCTTCAGAAACAGTAGTTCTACAAACAATTTAAACCTCAGATAGGCAAGTAAAGAGAGATCTAATCTATAGCTGCCTGTAAAAGACCTGCTTGAGGATTTGAATTACAATACTAATTCATTTCTCTGCTTGTTCAGGCTGGGGTTTTTAAATGGTTTAAGGGAAACAGGTATTATCTCCCACTGAAAGGTCAACCCGCTTTGAAAAAGCTGATATATATTTGTCTACATGGTGTTACAGGTACTTATTCCTATGTTTAATTCCAGTTTTCCATCTTTTAAAGCTATCAAATTTACTATTTTAGATTAATCCTTGGATCATAACTATTACAAACTTCAGAAAATAGAGATGAAATTAGTAAAGATTGCAACCTGATTTTTTTAAGATCTTGGAGTGAAATCCTGCTTCTACAGAAAACAGGAAGAATTTACCACTGACTTCATTGGGATCCACAGCTGTTACCCATGCAATAGTTATTGACAGAATTCACCAACCTGTTTCTTGGTAGTGATTTAATTCATGGTAACAGTGCTTACAAGATCGATACTTATGGCAATTATAATTGTTAAGCAATTGCCCATATTAATAATGTCTGCTGAAGGCACGACAAGAATTTGATGATGTTTGTCAATTGCCTGAAGACAGTAGACAGAATCTACTAAGTGCTTCACTGTATTTATAATTACCATCAAGTACCTCAAAGCATTTTAATGCTCCTGGAAATCCACATAAAACTTCAACACTGTGGAATTTTAAATATGTTCAGTATTTTTACTTCAAATATAATAAATAGTACTGTTCTAAGAATTTGTTGAAATATGGCTTACTAATACATGATGAAGTTTGTAGACCATACCACTTTTGAATTGTGGATAAACTGAAAATTATTAAACTCAAAACCAAAAGCTTTTTTAATCGTTTTTTTTGTTGTGGTTTTTTTTTGGTTTTGTTTTTTTTTTTTTTTTTTTTTTTTTTTTTTTTTTTTGTGATAGTATAACTTCATGAGGGAGTGCTTTGTACTTTCTCAGTCTGTTCCTCTTTCATTCCTATCCTTCCTCAAGGAAAAGAATCCCATGAGGAATCAAGAAAAAAATTTAAAAAATCCTACTCTGATTTGAGATGTTCTGCTAGAAACTGTGTGACAACTTTGGAGATACTATATTTGTGTTTTGAAAACTGCTTGTTTAAAAAAGAGAGATTAAAATTATTAATCAATGAAAATGCTAAGCATAGGATTGAGACAAGGGAGTATATCTGTGGCTGGTATCACTGGTGTATCCTAACTGCAATGTATAGGCTGTGGCACTCAGGATAAAACTCTACGGAAGTGTGCTTGGTTAGAAAATGTTTTTTTTTTCCTACATTAACATGAGCAGAATTTTTCATGGAGCTACTTGCCCTCATGAAGCACCTCCTTTGGGGATATTAAATAGTTATTACATTCTTTATAAAAACGAAATCTGGTTTGCAGGGGCTCAAAAAGGAGAATAATATGAGCTGTGCAACATTTTGCGTGATAGTAAAACAGTCTTTAAATACTTAAATTTGCACAAAGCCCTAATCAGGCAGGGGGGAAAAACACTTGAATTATTTAAGCTAATTTATCTAACAGAAAAAAAATAACTCCACTGCAGGACTTCCATCTGTCTGCAATGGTAAACAGCTACCACCTGCTTCCTGTAAATGGCGGTATGAGATTATTACTCAGTAAATGTCACAATTTCCATTTCAAAACCCCTTTTCAGCTGTCTGTTTCTGCAGCAACAAAATAATAAATCACCTGCTACCATGGTCAGATTAAATCCCCTATCTCTGTAATAATGACTGAGGCAAAGAGAGCCAAAAAAATGTTCTTTTTTGCTTTTTGCTGTCAGTTATATAGAATTGTACCTAGATGATGATGTGAGAGAGATATTCCACTACATTAGCAAATGGGATATTTTTTAGCCTTAATGATCTATTAACATAAAAGGGCAAATGTTACTGGTTTGTATATGCAATGGCATCCATCAGTGACCTCTGAATCCATGAAAATATGTTGTAAAATATTGGTGTTAGTACAAGGAAGAAAAATATGCTTTAGGAAGAAACATTTCTTTTTAGAATTGCCTTTCCTTTGTTAAATAGTTCTTGAGGTCAAGATACTGTTTCAGCTTTGCAGTAATTGCAAGGTTCCATATTGACCATGATATATTTTGAGAGTCTGTAAGTTAACAGTCGAGCTGAAGTGGATGTGGGCAGAAGAATATTTTAGTGCCTGGATAGCCAGGGCCTGCAATTTCAAGTCAATGATCTGGCAATGATCAGCAATCAAAAGCCTGTATCATATTACATGCTCTACTGACATTTTGGTTTCTGACCAAAAGGCAGTGAGCTTTCAGTATCATAAAAGAATCATTCAGTGGACTGTGGTCATACTGTCACTTGTTCAGCTACCGTCACAGGTTAACACTTTGTAATATGTCTTAATACAACACATGAATTTCTGTATTTTTTGCATTGTTATTAAAATACTCAATACAGTTCAACCTCATTTATAGGGAGCCCTTGATACGTGTGGCTTCCCCTTTGTATCTCCTTTCTTTTTAAATTCATCATGGTTACTTTATGACTCAGTCATGAATAAGTTGCAAATTGTAAGGGAACATGCCTGAATAAAGTATCTTTTATGTGACAGTGGTTTCCTTCTCTCAGGTTCCAGACTTAGATGTACCCCTTTGTGTCTTTTCCCGCATCCCTCCCCTCCAATTCTGAGTCTGTCTGGTGAGTTTTCTGGCCCATTTCTGTGCACCTGATCTCTGCATCTCAAGAGGCCATTTTGTTGCATTTTGCCTGATTAGAGAAACTTTTATTTCCATACATATCCATGTATGTGTCATGTTCTAATGATGAAGAATACAGACAACAGTTTTTTTTGTCTTCTGGGTAGGAGCCTGTGCTGTTTGTTTTATATAGGTATAAAGATGTATTTACTAAGTAAAGGAAGATGAACAAGCAAAACCAGTTATTTTACTATAAAATATAAGATTTTCTATGTGTGCTTCTCAGAAATCCCTGGTCTTTTGAAAAGGTGTCTAACTTCGGACACGCTCACTGTATTTTCCTTCTGTGACAAAGACAGGAATTTCCAGAGTGTGAGCCAGATGTTGGTGGGTGCACCCCTTTTAGAGGTGGCTGTTCTTTTCTAGTAATTGTAGTCACAGCTGAGAACAGCTCTGCTTTTAGCTTGGATACTTCTGTTTGATCCCTAAATTGAGAAAGGATGAACCAGGGCTCTCCCCTCTTAGTTCTGTGCTGCTTTGCTCCTAGGAAAAGTTATATTTATTTTATAGGACCAAAGTGAAAATTTTATGCATAACACAAAAAATCACTACAGAGTATGATTACAGAAACACATCAGAGTATGAAAGCATGGTTTAGGTTTGTGTATCTATCCATGGATCATTCTGAGTTCAGAACGTAACGATGGGAAATGATGATAAATTAAACAATTCCTTTTAAATATCTGCCAATCTGCTGTTAGCAAGCAGTTAAAATCCTCTAGCTTTTGTGTTCCCCCAATACAAGGGAGATATTGATGAATGGGTTAGAGTATGGGGGAGGGCCACTATGGCAGTTAGATGCCTGAGGCATACGTCATAGAAGAAAATGCTGAGGAGAAGAGGATGCTACAAGGGCATCTAATAGCAATCTTCAACCACCTAGTGGAGTACACAGAGCCTGGCTCTTCGCAGAGGTGCACATTGAAAGGATGAGAGGCAGCAGTCATAGGCTGCAACAAGGAAAATTTGGTTCAGACCTAAAGAATAATATATTCACAATGTGGATCCAGAACTGGGAAAAGTTTCTGCCCTAGTAGGCTCCTAGGAATAGCGTCTTAGGACAAAGCTCTTGGCAACATGATCTGACAGAAGTTAGCTCCATTTTGACCATGCCATTGTGTTAGACGACAACTATAGGTCCCTTCCAACCTAACTTTTTCTATGATTCTATCTGCTTCCCTCCCCCCACATTTACATATCTTTCTAGTTTGCAGTGAAGAAGGGACTCATGGTAAGTGTGCCCCTGCTCTGCAGAATCCAGTGTCCTCCTGGTAGCAATCACATAGTCTGTGCTGGCTTGTCCCATTAGAACCTTTGCTAGTAGCTCATGTGGCTTATAGCACAAGTTTCTTTTGCTTTTGTAGAGATACTGGATAACACTAAGCTGTGAGCAGCTGGAGCTGCTTGATAAGATTGGCTTTGGTCAAATAAAAGGTTTTTGTTCTCTCTCTTTTCCTGTCAAGTGCTACTGGTACAACTAGCAATGCGAGGGAAAGGATCAGGCCTTGTAGTCTGACGAATCTGGAACACCAGGGAACAGGGAACGTTGTAGCTCTGGCTACATTGAAGTAGATATAACTATATGCCTCTAACGTCAAAAATGTTCCTGTGAAAACAGATGACATGTTTATTTAAAGAACAAATGTGAAGTGAATCTAACGTATACAGGAAGGTAGTCTCTAGGTTACTTATATTTTTGGTTCTTTATTTATAAATAAGCAATTATTGTGGTTGGTTTTGTACTGTAGAATTCTACTTGTATTTGGTACAAATGGTTCTAACTTTTCTGTAGTGCTCTGTCATAATCAAAATGAGCCCTAGAGGTAACATAATTACATGACGGTAGAAAATAACTGAATCTAGTTCTAAAATTGTCTTTATCAAGTATGTTTGATCATTTTAATTTCATAAGGATAAATCATGAATGTTAATAATTGAAGTACAAACCAAATTAACTAAATGATACAATGTAATTAGGGATGCAATACATGGGGTTATATTACAATCTGATTAAATATGTCTCAGAAGACTCTTTTCTAAAAACTAATTTATTAAAGATTTGTAATATGATCATCCACAAATTAACTACTTCTTCCATAGTTTCATTCTGAAGTCATTTGAATTAGTTTCTTTAAAATAAATATGCAAGAAGTAAGTTTGTGTTGCAAAACCTTCATAAATTTTTGAGAGAGATGAAAGGTGCAACATGAAAGTGAAAACTGGTGTTATTAGGATAAAATTCAACAATGTAATTTTACAGTGCAAAATCTGTATTTTTTGGGGAAAATGTTAGAAAAAAAAAGAGCAGAACTATCCTACATGAACCACCACAAACTGTAGGTTATTGGTGATCCTAGCTTTCTTGAGAAGCATTCTTGCAGCTAAAGTTTTAAATAACAAAATCTTAGGGTTCAAATTAATATTTTTATTTTTGCCTTTATTTTCAAAATATTTCATAACCATTCTCCTTCTGTTTTATTGCCAAACTCCTTAATTATTTTTTTTGTAAAAAGCTATAGGGTCTCTTCTCTCACAATCCCTTCTCCCCACAACATACTGGGTGGAAAATATTTCTCAGTAAAAGATTTACCAAGGAAGAAGAATCCCCTGCTGCCAGTCTGTTATCATTGTTCACATTTCAGAGTATAGGATCTTGAAGCAAGATAAGACATCTTAGCCAAGCACAAGGGCTTAGTTAGGGAGCTCTGTAGTGGCTCTTTGAACTGTTTTATGGAATGCATCCAGATTTGCGATTGCATAAATGATCACAGTGGTGCTGAAATTAATGGTTCTTCATAGTGTTACATCAGTTGATATTCAGCATTTGGATTTATATTGCCTACTTCATTCATCAGGATCTGTCCTGATCATGATAGTGCTTCTTTGTGAGGTGTGTGACTTAGAGACTTTTGCTGCTGTGATAATGTAGGGACTAGACTCTGCTCTGTGAAGGTAATTTAACTGACAGGTTAGGAAAGCATCCTTTGTTTTTTCTCAGTCTTTCTCTCAGAATATATAACATGCAAAATAATCAATGAGAGATTTTGGAATTATATCATAATGTCTGAAAGTCTGGAAAAGGCACTCTTTGACATGGTAGAAGATGTTGATACTGACTTTTTCAGGCAGAGGAAAGAAGTGAAAATGAAGCCACATGAATTAGCGAATGATTTGCTAGTGGTCCACTTCCTACCGAAAAAAAAAAAAATATAAAATTGAAGGTTATACAATAAAAGATTCTACAGTAGAAATTAAGAAAACTAACTGGAACTAATACATGACTTGTGATGTAAATTCCTATTAGTTTCTAAAAACGCTAATGACAACTGGTGCTAGATACTGATACTTACAGATACATTACAGGTAAGCTATGTGCTGCTGGTCAGAACACTTCTATAGGAGAGTTAACCAGCTGTTAAAGGTAACACTTAAAAAACCCCAAATATGTTAGTCACACATACAACTGACTCCTCTATTGAGAATAAGGATGAGGGAACAGGGTGAAAATAACTCTCCGAGATGTTTAGATGCGTAGTAATATTTCAGTTTATTTTCTTTCACGTTATATATTGTACCAGACATAATTACACAAAAAATGACATGCCCACTGTTCACAGCAGCTGCAATACATTAGCCTAATGGATTGGAATTACAGGTTGCCTTATGAATTGCCTATTTTGTGCCAAATCCAAATGTAAATCCTACTGTGAAAAATCCTGATACTGTTAAATGTGATAAAAGATGATGTCTTTGGAAAGAAAAAATCCCCAAACCTAGAGGAATGATAGGGAAGAATAATAGAGATATGGCTAAAAGTGCAAAAACCAGTAGTTGGTCAAATGGAGAAATATGACCAAATAAAAATTGTATGTAATTCTTTATTAAGCATATGGCATTTCTTCAAAGACTTTGGACCTTTGGCCTTAATACTCATAATATAGGAATGCAAAAAGTCAATGCTAACTAGATACTGGGAAAATATTTCCATATGTTGAAATGGTACTACTTAACACCAGTTCAGAGCCCCCAAATTACCTTTGTAAAAACTTGAACGTTAACAAAGCATACTGCAGTGCTCTAGAGAGATACTGAAAGAAATGTTAGAAACTTAATGGTTATTGATGAAGCATGTTTTTTGCTCTGAAACTTTTTTGGTACCTGTTTAAAGAATTATTTACACTACATAGTATGGGTACGATGAAAAGATGATGCAAAGCAGGAGACAAAGAAGGTGCTAAAGTACTTACAACTAGGTGTGCTGTAATTTTGGGGATAAACTATGACCTCAATGAATTTGCATATGCACGCTGAGCAAATGACTGGCTTTGAAGTGTGGATGAAGGAGTGTCATGGCTCTACATATAGAGAAGAGAAATAATTTCTACCAGTTGTGTGGAGCAATATATCATAATTTGGAAAAGTTAAAAGGGTAACTCAAAGTTTCCTGCTTTCCAATAAAAAGAATAATTAAAACATTTAGAATTTCACATATGGTCTTGTTTTCATAGATTGTTGGGCTGCAAGGAAAGAAAAGAACACTAAAATTGCTCAGTTCAATCTTAACCTATACTTCTCAGTGATTCTTATATATACTCTATTAAAATATCCTATCTTGCTTGAAAGACAAGAAATATTTCAAGTGAAAGATAATTCACTATGTTCCTGTGTAGGTAGCAGCTTTAGTAAAAAAAAAATAAATTAAAAATGCAATCTTCTTACAATGAATTTTACTAGCTTCAGTTTTCAGATTCTGGAATGCATTACAATTCCCCTAGTGTATGCTATTGTTCAGTATTAATGTATACAATGAAAACTTGTCTCTATTGCTGCTGGTAGGAATTTTACCTTTTACTTCAGAAGGACAAGATAGACTGAAATGTACTGACTAGGACTGCACTGATTTGAAAGTGTGTTGTCAGTACCATGGCTTGGTCTCATTTAAGTTATGTCCTTATGGCTACTTCATAGGCAGTCATAAGGATTCACTTACGCGTATTTGCCTGGAAGGAAGAGCACTGCATGTGTGCAAGTGGTGCTTGATGTGTGTGGGATACAGGCAGCTCTGGAGCTTCTTTTAATGAGGCAGAATGACTTCCTTAGTATCCCATTGTAAAGTGTATTTTGCACTTGTGTTTTGTGGCTTTGCTTCTGAGCCTGGTCTTGTAGTCTCTCTTTCAGTCTTTCTGAGTCTTTCAGTCTCCTGACTGCAGAACTTCATTCTTAATCGTTGTGCCAAATAATATTGTTTGTCTTGTAGACGTCGTGGAGGTCTGTGTGGACACTGTGGAGGAAACACAATGAACCTCTAAGTATTTATTCTTAAAATATTCTACTTAGAACTTACATGTTTTGAAATACCTCTGGATTTGTATGTATTACTCATATCTTTCCAGTTCATATGCCTATATGTTAAGGAAGAAATACTTCTGAGATGAAGTTCATAATTAGGAAATTAAGTTTTAGACTTACAATAACCAATGTTGGGTTTTTTTTAAATGATGGGAAATGCAGCTATATATTTACAAAGTTGTAAAGTAAATTCTATCTAGATTTCTGTGTTGAATTACAAGTTAATGTCAAACTTGTTATTTCATAGAATAGTTTGGGTTGGAAGGGACCTTAAAGATCATATAGTTTCAACCCCCATGCTGTGGGCAGCAACACCTGCCACTAGACCAGGTTGCTCAAAGCCCCATCCAGCCTGGCCTTGGACACTTACAAGGATGGGGCATCCACAGCTTCTCTGGGAAACCTGCACCAGTGTCTCACCACCCTCACAGCAAAGAATTTCTTCCTAATATCTAATCTAAATCACCCCTTTTCTTTTAGTTTAAAGCCATTCCCCCTTGTCCTGTCATTACATGCCCTTGCAAAAAAGCCCCTCTCCAGCTTTCTTGTAAGCCCCCTTTAGGTACTGGAAGGCCACTATAAGGTCTCCCTAGAGCCTTTTCCTCTCCAGGCTGAGCAACCCCAACTCTCTCAGCTGGTCTTTATCGAAGAGGTGCTCCAGAGCTCTGATCATCTTTGTGGCCCTCCTCTGGACTTGCTCCAATTGGTCCTTGTCCTTTTTTATACTGGGGGCCCCAGAACTGAACACAGTACTGCAAGTGGGGTCTCCTGAGAGCAAAGTAGAGGGGGAGAATCACCTCCCTCGACCTGCTGGCCACACTTGTCTTGATGCAGCCCAGGATATGGTTGGCTTTCTGTGTGGCAAGCAAACATCCTTGAGCCATGTTAGGCTTTTTGTCCACCAGCATCCCCAAGTCCTTCTCCTCAGGGCTGATCTCAATCCATTCTCTGCCCAGCCTGGATTGATACTGCGGGTTGCACCAATCCATGTGCAGGACCTTGCGCTTGGCCTTATTCAACTTCATGAGGTTCACATGGGCCCACCTCTCAAGCCTGTCAGGGTCCCTCTGAGTGGCATCCCTTTCCCTCCAGCGTGTTGACCGCCCCACACACCTTGGTGTCATTGGCAAACTTGCTGAGGGTGCAGTCAATCCCACTGTCCATGTTGCCAACAAAGATGTTAAAAAGCACCAGTTCCAATACCGACCGCACGGCAGTGCCGCTCATCACTGGTCTCCACTTGGACACTGAGCTACTGACCACAAATCTTTGAGTGTGACCATCCAACCAATTCCTTATCCACCAAAAGGTCCATCCGCCAAATCCATGTCCCTCCAGTTTAGAGACAAGGATACCATGCAGGACAGTGTCAAATGCTTTGCACAAGTCCAGATGGATGACGGCAGTTGCTCTTCCCCTATCCACCAATGCTGTAACCCTGTCACAGAAGGCCACCAAATTTACCAGGCATGATTTGCCCTTGGTGAAGCCATGTTGACTGTCACTATCACCTCCTAATTTACTGTGTGCCTTAGCATAGTTCCCAGGAGAATCTGCTCCATGATCTCGCCAGGCACAGACGTGAGACTGACTGGCCTGTAGTTCCCTGTGTCTTCCTTATTTCCCTTTTTACAAATGGGGGTTATGTTTCCCCTTTTCCAGTCTGTGGGAACCTCACTGGGCTGGCAGGACTTCTCAGATATGACGGACAGCAGCTTAGCCACTTCATTTGTCAGTTCCCTCAGGAGCCACAGATGCATCTCATCTGGTCCCATGGACTTGTGCACCTTCAGTTTCCTTAGATGGTCTTGAACCTGACCGCCTCCTACAGTGGGTGATTCTTCTTTCTCCCAGTCCCTGCTTTTTCCTTTCTTTGACTTGCATGGAGTGGCTGGAGCACTTGCTGGTGAAGACTGAGGTGAAAAAGTCATTGAGTACCTCAGCCTTCTCCATACCCTGGGTAACCAGGTCTCCCGTTTCCTTCCAGAGAGGGCTCTTATTTTCCCTAGTCTTCCTTTTATCACTGACGTAGCTATAGAAGCTTTTCTTGCTCCCCTTAACATCACTGGCTGGCTTTAATTCTATCAGGGCTTTAACTTTCCTAACCTGATCCTTAGCTTGTCAGACAATTTGTCTGTATTCCTCCCAGACTACCTGTTATTGCTTCCACTCTCTGTAGGCTTCCTTTTTGTGTTTGAGATTGTCATTTTTCATCTATGCAGGCCTGCTGGCTTTTTTGCCTGATTTTGTCTTTGTTGGGATGCATCACTCTCGGTTGGCTCCTCACCCATCCCCAGACAGAGCTCCACGCACTCCAGTTGGTCATTCATATGGTGGATGACACCCTCTCCTTGTCTCCTCTGCCTGTCCTTCCTAAAGACCCTGTATCCTTCCATTCCAGCACTCCTGTCATAAAAGCCATCCCACCACATCTCTGTGATGCCAATAAGATCATAACCCTGTAAGTGTGCATGTCTCTAACTCCTCTTGTTTATTCCCCTTTGCACAGAGGCATTTAAATTGGGCCCCTGATGAAGCTGACTTACTGGCTGGAGTGACTGGAATTCCTTTTGCTGCTCTTAAGGTGTTCTCCTGTTGACCTGTGATCCCTCTCCAGGCTCTTGACATCTATTGATGGGTATCAAAGTGGTAGGAGTGGGATGGATTGAGGTTCCCTTCCCCTGGCAACTTTAGTTAAAGTTTTCTTCACTAGCTTGGGAAGCCTATGACCAAAGATGCTCTTCCCCTTCTATGGGTAATAGAGCCCCCAGCAGACCAGGTTTCTCAAAGTGAGTTCCATGATCTAAGTAGCTGAACCCCTGGCTGTGGCACCAGTCCTGTAACCATTTGTTGATTCACTACATTCTACTGTCCCTTTCCAACCCCATCCCTTTGACCAGGAATTTGGTCCCTTCTTGTTTCTCCTTACAGCAATGAAATTGAAGAAGTTTTTATTAGGTGTTTTTTGGTTTAGTAATGTTATTGATGAGCTCCTTATCACAAGCTTTTGACATTTCTACGTGGATTTAATTGTCATTTGCAGTTTTCAAGTGTTGTAATCTTACTTCTCTCACCTTTTTTTTATTTGTGATAGAAAAAATTATGATGTCTGCCTCTTTATATTACTGTTGATGGGGAAGATAAGCTGTAATTGATTGACCTTCACAAGTAACATCAATGAAAAAACAGCAAGAACTCAGCCTTCAAATAAAGCAGAACAGGTTACTGGATATTTAAATCTATTGATGTTTTTAAATCCCCAGGATTAAATGAATGGCATGCTATGAAATGGAAAGATCTGTTTGACTGAACTGCAGAGCCATTATGTGTTGCCTTTCAAAACTTGTGTAGATCTGGTGAAGCAGAAAAAAACACAGAAGGATAAATATATGGTTTACCATTGAAAAAGGAGAAAAAAAAAGGTACTAGGGACTTTCAGACTTAACTAAGCTACAGGAAAATTCCTCGTTTCTGTATGAAAGTAACTAAGAAAATGATTGAGACAAATAAGTTTTAACACAGTCTTTTAGGAGCAAATCCCATAAAACAAGAAATCTTCTGTATGACAATATGGGAGTGGAGGAAAAGTTGTAGAGGTGATACATCCTGAGCTTTGACATGCATAAAAACAACTTAGGAAGGCAGAATATTTTTGAAAACACTGCATCAAAACTAGTAGGAAAATCATACACAGAAGGCAAGAAACAATGACTCACCATGAAATAAATGACACACCATGTGTGTCCTGGGTCTGGTGTTATTCACTGTTTTCATGAATGAGAGGGGTGACTTTTATTACATATGCTGATGACAGGAGAGAATGTAAATGCATTGTACAACAGGATTTGAATTCAGTATAATTTTACCTGAAGAAGCAGTTTGAAAAAATAAGATGTTTTTCAAAGGACCAAATGCACAGTATTCCTAGTTAGAAAATACTGAGCTCACAGGATGGAGGAGTTACCGCATAGAACAGTCCAAAAAACCAAAGAGGGATGGATTACAGAGAAGTGTAATTGGGGTATCAGTCATTAGTTCTATAAACTGATTTAAGAAGGGCAGGCATCCGAAAAATAGCTAACAAGAGTATAAATAGCAAGATGGAAGTAATCCTTCTGCTCTACTGGAATTCATATGGCATACTTGGCCCAGATTCAGCTGCTATGTGAGCCTGTTAGAGTATACGTATGAGTAGGAATAGAGGTCTACTGAGCATAACCTATGAAGGACTGTGAACAAAGACTGTTTTTCTTCAGAAAAGGCAAGTGAGGGCTATCTTTTTTTACAGTATTTTACAACAGACTTACAATATATAAACTCACTGCAAACAAAGAGAATATTATCTTTATGTCAGTAATAGATTTAAACTGCAGTCAAGATGACTGAAAATAGTTATTTCCTTTGTAATCCTAAAGTTAGACAAGGATAGTTAGTCTATGGAGATAGTAGAGTGCTAAGAATTGGTAGTGATTAACAGCTGGTTAGAAAAATATCTACAATGAGATGAATTTGATCATGTGCCTTGGGTCCATGGACTAGATAAGACCTGTGGTTTATTGCTTGATTTCTAATTCTGGTTATTTAATTAAATTTATTTGTCAAAGTCAAGAGTTTCTTCTGCACATGCTCCACTTTACTATCTTGAATAGCATAAAGAATAAAAAAATGTTAAGTAGTGATTTTCTCTTATTTTAAAAAATCACTAAGATAGCTTTATTGCATACTATTTCAAACTGGAGAGTAAAAAGTGCGAAACCAAAGTTATATGAACAATCTGTAGCAATTCTGATATCTGATTATTTTTCTTTTAATGGGAAAGATTATACATTTTCATTTAATGCTAAAATATATTTACAGGGTAACTTAATATTGAAGGGCTTTTTTTAAAGCCAGCTTTTTTTAATCTGGAAAAGAAGTATATTAATACCTACTAAAAAGTTATCTGTATAGAAGAGAAATGTTTAACTTTTACATAACATCGACTTTGGAAAACAGTACAGAAAAAAAGAAACAGAACATAGTTTTAGAAGCCCTTTCCTTGATATGCATTTCTTGTTCATTATTTCAGATACAAAAGTACTGTGATTGTTATCTGTTTAATTTAGAAAAAATGAACTTTATGTTCCATTGTTTATTCCGCTTTTGATATCATTAAGGAAACTTTTTAACTGCTGGTGAATCATATATAACTAATTGATTAAATGCACTTTGAATTTATGAATCTGATTAGGCAACATATGTTTTGCATACAAATCACTCTGCACTGCTTGCATTCATTTAGGGAATCTCAATGTGGTTCATAAATGAACATTGACATTTCAGTACTGCAGCACTTTGCTAGAACATTATCTGGTTAATAGCATAAATAAACAAATGGTCTTAAAAAAGCTGCAGTTTAATGTTGAAAATGTAAGCATCACTGTGCAGTTTGAAGTGGTTTGCTCTTTACAATAGTGGTTTGCAATGGCATGAAGAAAGGTGCTTTTCTAGCAGTACAGCAGTATAGTGATGGCCAGGGCAGTCGATTACAGACAGAAACAAAAAACTGGTTACCATCATCCAGAATGAATGATAGGAATGCATGCCCCTTGAAAGCAGTTATAAAAACAGGAGGCAAAAACATCTGAAGAATAAGAATTAGGCTGTTGGAAGGAAAGGCGGAGTACAACCACTGAACTTCACAACTATTGCAGTTAAATTTATTTCAGTTCTAACTGCCTCCTTCTTCAAGTCATTCTCCTTTGCCAGCTCCTTTGCAGGTCTTCCATTAACTGTATTACTGCTGGCCCTGAATACCAGTGCCTGTGCTTTGCAGACAGGAGCAAGTACATATTTCATGTCTTTAAAGCTAGCCTAAATTACAATGGCTTCTTCTGATGCAGTGATCCTTGTAAGCCCCAATGGAGATGCATTTTGCCAGTTTTACATAGGGAATGAGGCAGCAGCAGGAATGCTAAATGCTTTTGTTAACCATACATACCCTCTCACTACCATCTTCAGGTTGTTTTGTACAATTTTATCATTTGTTATCATATCTAGCACTTCACAGAGTGAAGAAAATTTCTTCCTTTTATATTATTCAGCCTATGCATCTGCATTGTAGAACCTAACCCAAAGAAAGTCTGAGACACCAAGTATTACCTGTAAATTCTGAGGGATGCCAGGTAACAACAAAAGAGATAGAGCTGGGGGCTCGTATTTAGGCCTAGAAAACTTGAAAAAATCCGGTTGTTCCAAGTAGAAACTGCATTTGACAATTATCAACAGGTAGAAAGTTCAAAACATCAAATGACAGGAAAAAGGAGTGTAAGATGGGAAAGGATGGAAAAAAAGAAAAAGCGAAAAGGGAGCCAAAGGAGATTTAAGATGTGAATTTTTGTACAGCAGAAAGAAATGAGAACTGAAGTGTTGAAAGATGTCAGATCCCAGTTTGTAACATCTGAAGGAAGTGATGAACTGACTACAGTATTCAGAGGACTAGACAGAATAGCTATATATGTAAAGGCCACCACAGCAAAATAACTGCATCTAAGGTCAAGATTACAAAAAGGTAGAGGTACAGAGAGAAATTAGTGGCATTTCAGAGCTATGCTCTCCTATCTGCCATCCATGGCAAGAGGGCCATGCTCAGTAGACCTCATGTTAGTCAAAAGAAGTAGACTTCAGCTGAAGGATTAATGAAGAGGATATTTGACAAGTTCATGAAATTTTCATTTGAGAGTGGACTGTTTGTGTGTCTTTGGAATATGTATTCCTAAACTACTCAGGTCAGATTTTAGAAGACCCATGAATAAATAATCAAACTTCTTATTCACACTTGTGTAAATAGAGAAAAAGTTATATTGGGAGAAGACTATAAAAAAATTGCTTTGTCCTTAAATTCCTAATTAGAATTTAAATAACTGTCAGTCCTGAAAACAGTAACTCTGCAATTTTTTTTCCCAAGAATGGGGAAGAGGATGATCTCCGTCTTGACAGGCTGACTTCCAATCAGCCAGGTTTACCTTCCCTCTGCTCTTAACCCTACCTCTTTTAAAGCAAAAACAAAGATAGCAAGTTGAAATATAATAGATAAGAAATAACAGTAGGAAATAAGTAAAACAAAATTTTTGAATAATGGAATCTAAAAACCATGGGAACATCAAATGTGCTCTTTAGGGCATGAATTTGAATTGCTCATTGTCTCATTGTCTCCCATTCAAAAAATTGTTAATTTTGCATTAAAGTCTATCAAGGTTTATAGAAATTGTGCTCCTATCTCCAGGATATATGTAATATATATTAAAAGTGCATTTTCTAGTAGGTAATGAAGCCTGACTTGCAGGAACATTTTCATGGCCTATTCTAGGGCTTATTTTATAGCCCCGTAAACTGTTTGCCAAGGCAATATAAACTCTATGTAATACAATCAATAAAACTAACAAGCATTTACATGGTAGGACAAATTGGAAGATGGTTAATTTTAATCTGGTTTACAGTTATGGTTGAGAAGTTATAAAAGACTGGAGAAATAAGCAATACATAAATACCTTCAACACAGGATTCAACAAAATGAATGGAAAGTGAGTGCATCATATTTGGGTTCAACAGAAAGTAAAAGTCTGGTCTGCAAGATTATAAATGACCGCTTTCTCTCCTGCTGCCTCTCAACCTCTCATCCTATCTATATAACCTTCCCCTTCAACTTAAAGTGAAGATTCAGATTTCTGAATACCACTCAATGACGTGGTTTAAAATTCAAGCATGTTTTCCAAATATAATAGCAGCATGTAACTGCCAGCTCCTCTTCACATTTTTGTGGAAAAAATCAAGTTAGAAAGGTTAAGTGCCTTCTAGACCAAGGAAAAGCTTTCATAAAGAAGTTAGAAGGGTTTGTTTTATGAAGTAAGAAGTATTCAAAATATTTGTTAGGAGGATTGAAGTGGGACATTAGAAATTAAAGGTAAAATCCTCTAGTGTTAAGGGTCTCAAAGCTTCATAGATGATCTGGGCTTTAAAATATCAGATTACTTCCCATTAAGTAGGCTAGTTTTCTCAACACCGTCCTCACAATGGCCAATAACTAGCTTTTCCTGATCTTTGTGAATAACACTACAAATGAAAATCCTAAAAATTAAGGAGGCACCAGCAAATACGCTCACTTCTTTTGCTTGCTTTCTGAAAGAAAAAGAAGTCAGGCTACTCACTAATAGCCTAATTTTACTTATTTTATTTAAAGAATTTATGAAAAGGAAAGTATAAAGTGTGCTACAATTAAAATTGATATTAAATGAATCAGAAAAAAACGTGTTGGCGTTTTATAGATTGGTACAATCTTTGATAGAATATCATTCTTGTTGCCTAGCAGAAGTGGTGGATGTTAAAGCATTTGCAACCTTCATTGTATAAGTGAAGTGTGTCCTCACCAAAACATACTGCTATGGGGGAAGCAAGGAAAGGTGGAAGCTGACTTAAGCTCAAAAGTTTGGATGTAGATAGAGAGAAGTTTGCAAATAAAGTGGTGCTTGTGTAAATGTGTACATAGATAGGCATGATTGACAAGTTTCTCCCCTCCCTATGAATTAAAAGCTGTTTGAACTAGCTTTTAGATTGTAGGAATTCGTTAGTACCTGAAAAAATTTTTTATGCCTGTTGCTCAATGAACAAAATTGTGATTCTGATACCAAAAGACTACAGCAAGTGTTCTCTTGAGAAATGTGTATTCAGTCTATTCTGCATGCAGGCATTTGGGCAGGTGAAGAAATTTTAAAATCCTAAGTATACAGCCTTTTTAATGGATAACGGCTAATGATTTTCACCAGTGGTAAAAATTAGATAGATTGAGGCCTACTCGCTTTAGAGCTCTGCGTCCAGCTGAAATGGACAGGGAACGTAAGCTAACAAATGGGCAGATTTTTGCTGCTTTAACCCTAGTCTCTGTATCTTTTGATACTTCTAATGATGATACACTATACCTGCCTTGAAAAAACCCTCTCCAGATCTCTTCCTTTCCTGCATCTCAGATGCTGCTGATTAGTAGATCCTAATCAGTTGGCACTACCAAATGTCAGGGCCCTGAGTGGGCTAATAAGCCTTAATGGCCCTGACCAGTCTCACCTACGGTCAGGGAGCCTATTTAAACTGTAGCCCTGAGGCTCTTAGCTTTTGTCTGGCCTCTGTGGGAGGGTTGTTGGTTTTCTTCTCCACTACAGCTGTACCCACATGCTTGTGTGGTCATGGGCCCTGCTGAGTTGGACTTCAGGGTGTGGACAGACTTACTGGCCTCAGTACTACTGCTTCAAGTAAGGGATACTGTTTTATAATCTGGACTCTTGGTTAGACCCGTCTACTCTTGCTCACCTTGCTTGGGTAGAATGAGATATGCCCTGCTAGCCCTAGGATCCCCCTTGACTTCTACCTCACCTTCCCCAGGGGAGCAGCTGGGCTGTGCAGCACCCTGACACCAAGCACCTGCTGCTGTCTCAAGACCGTCAGCAGTGCTGAAATGCAGCCTGCGGTCAGATGCTTGCTGTGCACAGCAGCTGTACAGAAACTGTGTGAGCAGCTGTTGGGAGCTGCTGTCTCTGCTACTGGCCTCACAGGGTGGTGGCCACTCTGGTGTCTTACCTATGGGATGGGAGCAGTTTCTTGCTCCTTGTTTTCTACAGACTCTGGACTTTTCCCTCATGTTTCTTTATGTGCCTGCTTTGTGCTTGTTTGCAATTGTTGGTGAGTTACAAGGTGTGGAAGACTGACTCTGTTCCCAATACTGGACAAATTATTCCTACCATCCCTGCAGAAACTCAGCAGGAGCTGCCACCTCATTCAGCTGTAAGATGCTGCTAATCAGCTCACTAAACAATTCAGCAGTGTTGGAAAATATTCTAGTGGTGCAGAGGAAGCACTGTGATTTTGAGGTCCTCTTTAAGACTGGTGTGACCTGTTACTCTTAAAGAAAAGACAAGTGTCTTAGGAAAGATACCTACAAGAGGACTATGGTACGTGCTAGGATCTTAATAATGCTTATCTTCACTTTCCCTTCACAGCTGTATACAAGTCCCACTGTTCTCACCATCTTTGCAGATTCTTAGCTACTGGCTAAGATGAGTTTGCCAGACGCAAAACATTTATGGCTGTTTTTCCAGCTATTTTTTTCACCTTTCTGGGATGCTGCTTGGTAAAACATACCTGCTGTAGAACAGCGTGTGGATTCAGTGGTGCCTGTTAGAAATTGCACAGTACCTGGCAGGAAGATAACTTCCAATCCTCCTTTTTCCACTCTTCTTTTTTTTTATGTTATCTGAAGCACTAATAACTAAAGACAAACATTGCATGTATGTCACCAGAGATAAAGATCAACTTGTGTTTTAAATCATTCAAGTCCAGTTTAAACAGTTTCCAAATTATACTGAGTGATCTGGTAGAATGTCCCGGCTCACAAATCACAAATGCTGATGTGACATGTAAATTTCTACTGTAATATGGATGTCTAACCTGTGAAGTTAGGTTATTTCTTTTAAGACAGTGAGGATGGTTTTCCTGTTTACTGGATTCTTTCATACAATACTAATACTTAGCAGTGATATAATGCTTACTGTCCATATTTATCAAAGATAATTATTAAGTGTTAAGCAGTTTCCCCAGGGTGGCTGGGAGCTGGGATGTGAAACAGAAAAAAAATCTTGTCCAATTTAATGTAGTAGATTGAGAGAACAAGTTGGAGTAAAACAGATGTGGAAAGAGGCAGCATTTCAATGTAAGCAGAACTAACTGGGTGGTCTTTGAAAAGTCTTCCAAATATTGTCCCCAAATCCCCAAAATTTATCTTTGGATGTTTGACCAATTCCAAAAGGAATTGCACGTAAGTGAAGTTGTTAATCATTGGGTATTTGTGGCATCTGTCCATAACCTTTTGTAGTTAATCTATTAATCAGACACTACTGAAGTGGTTTCATATGAGACATGGACATATCTGTAAATAACAAAACAAAATATATTATTTCTCATGAAACTATTATCTGATGTATCAGCCTGCGCATGTCATAAGGAATTGATTCTGTGTGGCCCACTAGGGCTTTAGAAATCTTAAACTCTTAAAATAGTGCTATTGTGACAACCTAACAGGAAAAAAAACCCAAGTAATGCTAGTGTGTGGCTCAGAGATTGGAGAAGGTTTTTGTAAGTACACTTTTTCTGCTCCCACTGTTTTGCTTCAGTCTTACATGTCTTTTCTTAGTAAAACAGAATAGCTCTTTCAGGGTAGCACTTCTCATCAAATGCCATGACAACTCCACATAGAATAGTTTTATTGATAGGGAAAAAAATGCTGCATACTAAAAATGTAAGCTTTAATTATTTTGTCAGTTTATACCACCCTTTATTTTTGAAAAATGAAGCTCTTATGTTCCTCAGTGCTCACTTAGATGCTAAATAGCTCAAGTATCCTGACTACTGTGATGGCAAAACAGAAACTGCATCTATTTCATATTATAATTGCAGTCTCTGGTAAAGTGATGTGGCTTAGTAAATTATTTCACAGAACCAAATGCATTTGTATTTCTGAATATGAATCTACAAAACTATGTAATCCTCAGTATAGGGTAAACAATAATAATAAAAAACCCACCCACAGTCTTTTCATGGAACCTCATTATTCTTATATATAAATGGAAATTTAATTTGTCTTATATTGCTTAGTGCAGTCAACTGTTTTGTTATTAATTATAGAACTGTTATTAATGCCCAGGAATGATATTTTAATAAGGTTTAATCTTCTTTTTCCATATTCTAGTGTATGTTATAATTAAGTTTTGGTCTCTGACTCTGCCTTTGTAGCCTTTATTTACAAACTAAAGTGAGCCTTATTTCCAGTAAGTTAGGCATTTATGATGGGTCTGGACGAAGAAGTTATTCTGTAGATTGGTACTGCATGGAAGGTAAGCTAGTTTATGCAAGAACAACAAAAAAGAACTAAAACAAAAAACAAAAAAACCCCACCTCTGATCTAAAACCTTCCTGAAATACTTTGCTTCTTCATGAGGCTCCAGTTTTACCTGAATTCATCCTTGTAGCTTTGGAAATATTCATTTGGGCTCCTAATGCCCCTTGTCTTATAAGAAAAGCAGTTTTAAAGCTGGGAGGAAGCACTACTCATGATTCAGTTGCTCTTGCTCAGGGCTAATGCTTTTTACATAACCACTGAAGAAAACTGGGATAGGACAAATAGTTTGCGGCTTTATCTGAGCTTCTGTTATTGTCTTTGTAAGTTGCTATGCTGCAGTGCCTGTGTTTACTGGACCTAAATGTTTTAAAAGAAGTTACAGACAAAGCCACAGTCCAAAGACTTAGTTCAATATAAACAGAAACTGGCAAAATAACAATTAAAAAAAATATAACTGTTCAAACACTGTGGTCTACTTGCTGCTGCATGTTGGGGCAGTACACTGCTCTTGGGTCAGTACAACCAAGGAGAGAGATCTTGAGTCAGAGATGACAAGCAAGTTCCCAAGATTTCTGTGTACTTACAGGAATCTGTATCTGCTTTGTTCAGAGTAACCTATGACCAAAGCTTGCACAGATTTGCAGGCTGGTGCATTGAGATAGCAGATGTAATTCCATGGCAAAGCTAGTGACGTCTTTCCAGAAGCTATTTACTGTATTAAGGATATGGGCAGTAAGGGGATACATTATGCTTTCTTAGGTCCATGTTAAGACAAACATCAAAATGGCCTTTGCATGGATTATGCCTAGATTTATGGATTTTCTGCTATGAATATTTAATGCTTTTATTTTAAGCACTGTCATTTATTGATGTCTTTCCCTTTAAATATCCAGTCAAAGGGAAGATCTAGTCACAGAAATGTGTTGCTGCTATCTGCTAATCCCCCACCAGAAAGGGGAGGAAAAGGAAGTGTCTGCTTTTGTCTCAGATCCTTTGTGTAGTCATTAGGTAGCAAAAGAATCCCGGGAGAAGGTAACTGGGGTAGGGTTTAACCCACTTCAGTTTTTGTCTGTCAATGGTTTTTATAAAGACATCTAAGATTTGAGATTCTGTGAACCAGCCTCTTCAAGTTTTCTTTCAAAGGTTGTGTTTTATCTTGCTTTTTTAGAAGCTGCCACAGGAACTGTGCTGAAAACCACCAGTTATTCTAACTGCTGCAAAAGGGAAGAACAAGGGCGCTCTTGTACTGCCAGAGAAATGTTGTAAGGAACTGAACCTGATTTCTTCCTGTTCACTGCCAGTATGTTATGGCTGCCTGGGGAATGGGAGGGACTGTAAGGAAGCCACTGACCCCACTCTCATGTTGCCCCTGGGCCACTGCTGAGCAGGCGACAGTCCCTTACCTGTGCAGGTGCTCCTGGTGGCTGCTGCTGCAAGGGCACAGGTGGTGGGAACTGACTGGGCTGCCATTTGCCATACACTAACAACCTCGTATCCACATTCAGACAGCGGATATTGATAATTTTAATTTTGGCACTACTTTATGCTATTTACAGATATCTGAAAATCTTAGTCGTAATCACCACTTCAGCTGCAATATAGAAGGATTTTGTCATATCTTCACTCATGTTGAATTAGTAGGAAAAAAGATGAATTAAGGCAAAAGGTCTGAGGGATTTGGAATTTCCCATTCAAGGGACAGGAACTTGGAGCTGCAGACACAGGGAGGGTAACATTTGGTGAACAGGAAGGACTAGCAGCTGGTGGCTGCTCGGTGACCAACCCACAGCCTCAGGGTTCTTCTGAATGGACAGATGTGTTTGTAAAAAGAGTATGGCTGCAATTAGCAGGTGTGGTGGTAGTCCAGTGGAATAGTCACGGAGTACTTATGTATGTAGGTGATCAGTTCACATCATTAATGGTTTTATTCATTAATAATGTAGAATTTGCTGAGCTGAACCTAGAAGAAGCACACTGACAAAAAAGCACACAGACTTGATACTGCCACTGATGTTGCAGGGCTTGCTTTGTGTAGAGAGTAAGGACTTAATTCATCATTACTGCTAAATCAGTGTAATGCAAAGAAGGGGAAAATGTGAAGTAAAACACAGATAGCAGCTAAAACTAGCAAAAATCAGACTTCAGAAACCGTATTTGAAAATATTAAGGAATTATCAATATGTCCTCTGCAGGATATAACTAATAGTTCTTAAATAAGAGTAATAACAAGTATTTAATATCTTGTAACTCTCAGGATAGTAAGTTTTAGTAAAAATCTCTAGCTTTATTTATTGGTCTCAGGCTTTCCTTCTCTATACCTCTGGTACAGGTTTATTCTCCATAACAAGAAAATACTGTAAATAAAGTCATAGGACAATAAATAGAAAGAAATTTGAATTTCAAGAATACACTGAAAATTAGGTTCTTTATTTTAGGAATAGTTGCAGGTGTATATTTGCTCTATAAGGACTTTTGTTCTAAGAGAGGCAATTCTCCTAGATTTTCCACGTGTATATTTTGTATATTAGTTTGTGAGTTGTCTTTATTTTGGGTGGCATTTTACTTTTGTTTCTCAAATCCACTTTAGTGACATGGCTAATGTACCTGGGATACTGAAAAAGATGTGTTATTAAAAGGGGAGATAGTTCCTTTGTTTTCTGTTAAGGCTTTGATGTTTTAGGCTTTTGCTACAACTTGTCATCTCACTGCCACAGTGGAGACAGCAGAGATGATTGCTATCATCATGGCAGCTGGTTTTGATCCCACTCAGCATGAGATGAGTCTTTCTTGTCCTGCTTTAGCTATAACTCCAATTATCTGGATCATTTTGCTGCTTACACACACATGCATAGTGGGCTTTCTATCCCTAAGGACACTAGCTGAAGGTGTTGCAAGGGAATTATATGCTCCAGTGCATGAGGGAGAGCCAGCGTCTCACTGAATGCATCTCCAACTCTCCAGAAAATCATGAATGTACGTTGAGAGGGAACAGTGCATTGTCATGCCTCACCTGCTTCTTGCTTGATATGAAGTCCTAAATCTGGTCACAAGGAAAAGTTGCCCTTACCAGCCTTTATAAGATCACCAGTTTGTGAATGCTGGTGCTTACTATCATGAAAGTGTGTGCATTCTTATCTTTAACTGATTAAGCCCTTAAAGTATACCCTAAGTATGGGTGGTAACTATGTTGTTGGTCAGCAGTGGACTCGTAAAAGAACTTCCCAGATTGTCTGCATCTGCTATTAATCAAGTCCAGAGACAGTTTATAAGTTTTCTTGATCAAAAGAGAAGATTAATCTTAGGCAGAAAAACTTAATGTGCATTTTATGTTCCTGTAGCAGCTCTCATGACACTGTCATCTCTTGTAAGCCACACTAAAAATGTCAAATATAATTCCGCTGTCAATAAGCAAGTTCCAGCTGCTTGGTCACAAGTTATATTTTCCTTTGAAATACTTTCTCTGAAACACAAATCTGTTTTCATTATCTAAATACACTTGGGTGTTAGTAAGGGGGTGGTGGGGTGGGGATAATGTAATACCAGCAAAGTTGACTTGACAAAGTAGTAGCTCTTTTAATTCCATAGATATTTTAAAATTAAACATGTTAATCCTGCTTGTAAAAACTTTAATTATGTTAGATATTTTCATTTTTTATACATAGAATCTTACAAAAATGACTAAGCTTACTAGCTATGAAACTAAATATTTATTTTGGAGAAGGATTGTAATTTCATTCAGTTATAAAGGGGGAAGCAAAAAAACCCCTTGACCAAAACTTGGCAGTTGAAACCATGTAACTTTGAATTAGAATATGGGTGGGACATTGTTTTATTTAGCTTTTGTCTGTTGCAAGTGTGAGCACTGGAGAACATACCAAAAGGAATGCCTCAAATCTTGATATCTCCAGTAAAGATTGGGTGCCTTTCAGACTAGCAATGTTGTGGGTATTTTTTGGCAGGCACAGGATGTTTGTTTCAGTTCACAGACAAATTGTAAATAAAACAATGAACCGTCATTTGCAGGTAACCATGATTTAACTGTCTGTTTCAACTTTAAAATTCTGTCATTATATGTAAAAAAAGAGTTGCTCTTTATCTGAAATTGTCTATAAAAGGAATGAGCTTTTACATTAACAATTTGTGGCAGTTAGGTGTATACCTAAATATCTGTTTCTTCCTCCTTGAAGGAGAAATTAATTTTTTCCTGTATAATAAAAAAAACGATCACCTTTAACTATGAAGTTTAATAAAAACTGTACAAATAATGTTCATTATATAGATGTGACATTCAAAATGTTCATTGGATTTTTCATTAAGCAATCAAAACTAATGAAATTAAATTATGCATTATATGTATACATGGTGATGATTGAATCACTGAAAGCATGATTCTAAATGAGTCTGACAAATTGTGCATTAAATACACAGTTTAAGCTCTTTCATGAAAATTTGCTCTTAATGAAAGTATTTTTATGATTATAACAGTGTGGCAATGAAAGTCAGATACAGTAATGAAATGGCAATACCGGGCAGTCTTGAAGGGACTGAACTGCTGGAATATTTATGTGACTAGGGTGTGTAACTGTTTAATGCTGGGTATTAACTTTTAATATGGACATCCTTGATTTTTGAGAGTAGCACTATCTCTTATTTGTGCATTTCTTTTGAGACAAGATCTGCAATAAGTTCTGAATGTGTTATAGAGTTTGTCAGAAGCTGATGCAGCCCATGGAGACAAAAATAGGATCTGTATCCTTGAAGGAGGTGAAAAATTCAAACTAAAAGTAATAGGTTGAGCTGGTTAGATGTCTTACCAAGATCCTAGAATAGGAAGCTATGCTCTTGACTCCTTACAATAATCCTGCTTAAAAGAAGAATGAGCAATGACTCAGCCTATTGACCAGTCTGAAAGTCTTGCCTTAATGCGAAGATGTGGTTTTCCAGGGTTTATGGTAGAGAGATCTTACAAAAAAAAATGTTCATTGACAAATTGACTTTATTGTAACTGTATTAACTTTATTTTGGGTGTCTTGTGTGATCCGTTTTAAGAGGAGAATTAGTAAAATTAAATAAAAACTCCATTTTGTGTTCTCACTGGCTGAAAAATTTAGACTATGGTACTTATATTATCACTAATCTTGCCATGACTTATGTAAATCTATGCAACTTAAGTAAATCCGTGCAAGGAACATATCTTATAGCATTTAAAAAATGTCAATGCACTTTGTTTCTCTTAGCAAGTTTAACATAAGAACTGATAAAAACAATACGGTTTCCATATTTTTGGAAATGACAAACATACTGTGTGTCTTGCTTCTGCTCTGCTTCACTTGGCTATGTTACAGGTTGAAAACTTTTGGGGTCTGCAATGTTATTGCAGCTGGTAAACTATTACCTTCCTTGTTTTGCATAATGAGAAGTGGAGGAACAAATTTTGATGCAGGTGTCAGCCATTAGGATTGATAAAGATCTATGTCTCTTGGTAGTATCTGCACAGACAGCATACAGATTGTTGCTGCTTCATTGTCTGATTATCTAGAAAGTTACTGGATAAAATATTTGGATTGTGGAAGTATTATCTGATGATTTTTAAACAAATACTTATTGTAATTGAATTCTGAAGCAGGATTTCTCCTTTCATGATTCATGTAATGGAAACTTGAGGAGTTCATAGCAAACATTCAAGTTTAGAAGGAAGAATTTTACTGAAACTAGATTTCAGATTTAAGCAGGGAGTTTTACTCCTAGGTCAATGACACAATATTGCCAAAATTAGTCATCAAGGCATTGCTAAATACTAGGTCTGTTAATTAACTTATTGGTCACATATATAAATAAGATCTCTGGTTAAAATGAACTGATTTCCCTTTAGTCACTGCATATTTTGGTATTTGCTAGAAAGTAAGAATTTAACATTAGATTTTAGTTTTATGAGACTATATTCACTTGAAGAAAGATATTTCAGTAACAAAATGAAGGCTGCAAACCCTTTGCACAGGTCACTAGTTAGGATATATTTGACAGTAACTTTTGAAAATATTTATTTTAGAAAGAAAATATATAAATGCCATAGCGTCAACAAGACAGTGGTCACTGAAATAGGATATGGGACTTTGAAGCCCATCTTAAAGTTTAAGGGAAACGGAAATGCTTTATGTATTTAAAGTACATTACATGCACTCACTACAGTGTGTGAGTCCAATCAAAGAATGCAAAACCGTATAACTCTCACTCCTGCCTAATTCCTGTTACAAATATTTTTAAATTATCACATGCAACCTGCATTTGTAAAGTTTTCATTTGTGTACAAATCTCTTAGGAAATATTGTAATAAATATGAGAAATTTATATGTACCAAAAGTTTTTACTAACATTTCACAAAAATTACACTGCTTCGTTAATGGTCAGTCAACAGATTTAGTCCTCTTGGAGTATCGGAATTAGAGAATTTAAACTGATTCAGCCTCTAGAGTGTATTACTACTTAATATGTCATGACTTTGCTCAGAGCTGGGGAAGTAAGGAGAGAGCATGTTTGGACACATGAACCATCAATGGGATGCATATGGGGGAAAAAACAAAAATGAATGTAACAATTATAAGTGTGGAACATCTAAAAAAGTAAGAATAAAATGGGTATTTTGTCAGAGTAAAAAAAAATAGTTAATGAGTTAGTTATTTAAGTAGTACAACATGGAACAACCAAGTTGCTATGCAGTTCCAGAAGAGTTGAAGAGCATAAAACAAAACAGAAATTCAAACTTGCAGTTTAAGTAACTATTCACAAGCATATCCCAACAGTAATCCAAAGGTTTTGTACTGTGTTTTCTTGCCCTTTTCTGTTGTTGCATGATATTGCAATCCTGCATTAGCACAGAAATTGCAGCAACCCTGGAGATTTTTCCTCTTAAAGTTAAAAAAAAAATTGTTTACTTACACATAACTATGCATAAACTTGCTTATTATAGGGGTTTTAAAAAAAAAGAGACAAGGTAGCATATGTAGACCATGTATGTTGAACGTCTGTTCTTACCTTTGAAGCCATGCTCTTTTCCCTTCATTGTGGGTGGTACAAGCAGTCTCCATAGTGCTTGGTAATCTTGGCTGTCATTCTGTTGCCCTTTTTAAAATGCTGGCTGTCTGCAGAAATGATGCTTTTCTCTAAGCCTTGGTTGTCTCATTTGTTAGCTAATCTAAATCCCAACCTGTTGGTCTTTATGTCTGCAAACACAGACTCTCCAGTTTATTCAAAATGCTGCCTTTATTAGACATGATCTTGGTTCATCCTGACAATGTTAAATTACACCCAGCACTCTTACTGCCTTTGGAGGCAATACAGTAACAGAGGAGGAGACACAATGGTGTACATACATACAGTAGTGTATTTCATACACACTGCATGTTTCATATTTACTTATCTGTGAATACCCAGATCGATGGATTTATAAGATTGCCCCAGGTTTTCTTTGCAGGACAGGCATAACCCATCTTAACAATGATCAAAATATCTTTGAGAGGTCCCTCATTTGGCAGATTTTTTTTTTCCAAGACAGAAGATACTCAGAACCTGTATATTGAATATTTCTACGTGTGAAGCTTATCTGAGGATAGAATGTCTCTGTGTTTTTTCATATTATACTTAGTTTTTCTAAATAAAAACTATTTGCCTGAGGTTCATTAAAATCTTTTGAGAAAAAGGTAGGTGAACTGCAATGTAAATCCCCATTTAAACAACTACAACTAAGCTAGTCATATGTTTGTTGAGAAGAAATATCGTTACACTGTTGTGCAGCATTAGTTGCTGATGTGAGAGCAAAACAAGTATTTTTATAACAAACAAGAATGTTTATTTCACCTATATTCTACCCAATTGAAAGACCGGTGGTTGTGTGTTTTCAAATCTGTAGTGATTTAAAACCTTTTGCAGACTTCATTGCAGTATGCCACTCTGTAGAACAGAGAAGTTCAGTGTAGGGATTGACAACAGATTTCATCGTCCAAGTTCTCTACAGATCTCTGGTTGCTTCTAGCAAAAGACTTGAAGAATACACAATTAGGAAACTTTTTTAAACTTGGAAGTACTTCAATTTTTTTCGTAAAAGGGCATAAACCAATATACAGTGGTTTCTACACTCATGCAGTACTGTCTATCCAGAATAATCATGAATTGGACTATTTATTCTGTCATGCAATTGCATAACAATGATTTAACTCTGCATCTAAATACATATCATGCAATGGCTGAACTCTCATTAATTGAAGGTTTAACTGCATTATCCATCAAATTTTTGCAGAAGCTCTTATTCTGACGTAGTGGCTTCTCTGCTAATGCTTGTTATGGTTTCATCTTCCTGGGACACTGACAGGAGGAGATTAAAAAAGGGCTTTTCTAAAGGTTAGTTAATTACAGATAATAAATTCTGGTTTGCAGATGTAGATTCCCAGATGATTTAATTTTCCAACAAAGCGTATTGAGCCAGTAAATTAAGGCTTACCTTTTATTTGCAGTGTTAAATTTCCAATCAAATTAAAGGTGACAGAATAAGAAGGAGGCCCTTTGCATTTCTCAGTGTGCTTTGTCTTATGTGACAACTTACCACAGATCAGCAGCACGTTTACCATTTAACTTATACTATGCAGTCATTTGAATAGCATTAAACAGTATTGGGAAGTAAACATATCTCAATTAGACAAGGTACTAAAATTAAGAGAATCTAACATCTGTTTTCATTTTGGCTGCAGTCTGCTTTCAGGCCTCCAGCCTGTCACTTTGCCATTCTAGATATCAGTTTCCTCAATAGGTGAAGTTGGGATAATGAACATCTTGGGAAGGGCTATAAGATCCAAGGATGAACACAGGCACAGTAGAAGTGAAGAATTTTGGTTAAAAAGTCTCCTTTTGATTCTGCTTGACTAACAGACTGTTTTAGCACTGCTGGGGTGGGATACAGAAGAATTAGTCCTGCTGAAGCATTGCAGCAGAGATTTTGTGTTTGGGTGATTTCCTTAAAATCAAGCAAATATTCTGAACTATTCGAATATGGGAAAAGTTTGTACATATTTGTAAAGATTTCTGCAAGCAATTTTGGGGAATTTAAAATAATAGATCTCAGAGTTTTTCGTCTAACTCTGAGAGGCAAGCATTATTTTCTCCCGATTCTTTGGGTACATGTCTTTTCCTAGACTCAATGGTCTGCTCAATCCATGACAAAGCATAATTTACTCCACGTAACCTCTGACACTTACTCACCTTCCACTGCCCATGGAAAAGTCCAAGGGCAACTAGGTTTCTAGCTTATAAGAAAAGCTGGGACTAGGTCTCACTCCTGAGCCCCCAGCTTGATTGCTTGTTTTTTTAACTAACTGCAGTATTTAAAAATTTTACATAGTGAGACTTGCTGACCAAGTGAATCTGAGACTGTAGCACTCAAACTCATGAGCTATACATCTGTGGTGCCTGTCAGCTGTGCGAACAAGGGCATGAACACCCTGGCAGAGTCTCCAGGGTTGGGGCTGAGAGCTGTTTTCTCTGGACTTACATATGATTATGTAAGTTAAAGGCTTACACACAATTTTGAGTGTCTTAATCATAGCTGTGTCAATCCAGGCTTTACTAACAAGTTTCAGTTCCTGGTAACTGTACAATAATTTGTGATAAAATTAATCATATTAAGTACTAAAGAAAAGTAATCGTAAATTGCAAATGATTTGTGGCTACATTTGGTCATGCAGATAAAGCAATGCTTTTCTACTTCCTACTATCCTCTTCAAATGGGACAAAATTGAGTTGTCTATAGATGCTAAGCTATCTGTACAAATAGCAAAAATAGCACTTGGAAACACTTTTTACACACACTTTTCATTAGGTTCAATGAAAAAAGCATTCTAGGCAATCCACTGTCTTTATAGCATTTCCTCTTGCATCTGACATACCTAATTTATATGGTGTCATGGCCTCAATTTTCTGTCTCAACATTTTTCTTTATTGGGGATAGGCAATAAATTTAGACTATAAAGGGAATGCATCATGGTTAAGGATGAAAAATTTGAATTATTAAAAGCTTAATTAGATTTAAATGACACAATCTTTTCCCTGTATTTCTTGTCTCTTTTTAACAGTGTCTGCCAAGTAAGTATGACAGATTCCTGTAATGTCAGGAAAGAAAGTATCATTCAGTATTTTGTTACAACACTTGGTGCTGTTTTCACATCCCTGAATAGCTTTGTAAGAATTGAGGTGCTACCTTTATTAACACTTACAATTTTCTTAGCAAAAGGGTGAGAACGACTCAAGCTGATTCTGGGTGACTGTGTGTACTTGTTCTGTGGTGCTTTGTGCTCTGTTTTCTTTCAGTTCTTTCAAAAGGATAAAAGCACAAGGAATCTGGTAGGGAATCCTGTTAGTGCTTGTGCTGCCTGTCCATTTGTAAACAAACAGCTCATGCTTCACAGCTGAGTAAAGCTAGTACGAGGTTAATGAAACCTAACCAAACTGTGTCATTATTCTGAGAGTTCAGACAAGGGAAGCCTAACTAAGCGGAGGTAATACGTGTGGATGCAGGCAGTAGCTGCTGTATGGCCAGTGCAGGGTTGTAGTTCACTTCTGTTGAGGGCTGGCTCTGAGAAGGGCATGACAGCAAAAAGGCATCTGGGAAAGGGTGGGGACAGACTGCGGGAGTTATGTACTAAAGGCGGTTCTAGAAGTAGCTTTTTGGTGTTTTGTCTGTTAACGTCTTTGCATGTGAGAGTATTGGCTTGCTTTGAAGGAGGTGGGTAGATATTTCAGTGCTTCAATTGCAGTCTGGGGTGCCAGTAAGAAGCAAAACCTGCAAGTCAAGCTGAATTGTGTAGTGCCTTTTGTGGTGTGAACAAGTGAGTGTTGGAATGGAATTATAAAACAGCCCTTGCGTTTCAGCCCAAAATAAGATTTCACTTTGTATTTCCAGAGCTGGAAATAGTATTCCCACTGCAACAGCGGAGGAAAACAAACAAAAGAGAGCACTCATATGTGTTAATAAAACTGTCAAATATAAAAAAAAAGTAAAAGCATTCTGAAAAGTACAATAGGTTTGCATGCTTTATTAAAAGATAAGAACTTCCTTGCTGAAAAAATAACTTTTAAAAAATAACTTTATTTCAAACGGGGATCTTGTAGTTCTTTAGGGTAAAGGGCTGTTGTTTGATATCCAGTGACCAGATCTACCACAGGAGACTGAGTAGAAGGAGGGTAAATGCTAAAATTAAGTAGCTCATACAGAATTTTTTGGGAATTACTTTTCCAGCAGTATCTGTAGTGCACTTAATTGTTTTGATGAAACATCACATTAAAAAAGAAATGCATGTTGATATAAAAAAGGTGGTGACAATTTTAAAACTTTGAAGAAATAAATTTTAAATTACCAAATAATAAATGACTCCTATTTTCATGTGGAGTATTGACTTTAAGCTGGGTTTGGTTCTGGGACTGTGAAGGCTTATCAGTACATAGTTTACAGAGTTTGTCTCTGCTTTAAAACCTGTAACCTAGCAAATCTGCTGGCAATTTTACTATGGAATTCACATTATCCTCATCCCCTCCCCTCTTCTTATTATATATGTTACCCTTAAAGTTACAATACTTATATGCATATTTATATTCTCCATTAATATTTTATTAAACTCATTCATTCACTTGTTTTTTTCTGCTTTTCTTAGATACTTTGAATCATGTAGGAATACAATAGAAAGGGCCTTGCCTTTCTGAGGAATTACTTATTTTTTCTAGCTATGTCATAGGATAGCTGTATGATAAAACAAAATACTACTTCTCCCTATAAACTCTGTCAGTTTTCAATCTCCCATGGCTATCCCTTATTGCCATGAATGTATTAACAGTTAAATCATCTGCATGGCCTATGAACATCTCACAGTTTTGTCATTACCTTAAATTCATAAGGGGTTGGCATATGTGTCTATTATTTCCCATCAGACAGATTGCGATCTTTCCTGTGTAACTGCTATTTGGAATGATATAATGTATAGTTTAAACACTTATGTACTTAAGAGAGATCAAATGCTGGCAAAGGCAGCTTATTGTAATGCCTGAATAGATGAACAGGTAAGTAGTGATTGCGTTTTTTAACTGAAGTTTCTGCTTTCAAAACAGTGGTTTTGCTATAATAGTGGTGATAGAAGAAACTTCAGTTTCCAGTTCAGGCTTAAGGGAGATGGGAGAATCTCCTCAGTAGGAAGGTTTAGTCACTGGACACAAGTACAAATTCTCATTTAGATGCACAAAACTGAAATTGCAGAATGGACCTATCTGGTCCTAGGGATGTGCAAAAGAGTAAGTACATAAATCTTTGGATGTTTGTCTGCTATGGGGATGATAAACCTGGGTTTCAGAAACCAATGTTGTTTGATATTTGACTTGAAATTGTAATGGATAAATAGCGTTTAAGTACATATAGCTCACATGGTTGCAAAGACAATGAAAGGATATATCAGAGAGGTTCAGTTCTGCAGGATCTCCTATATTAAGCTGCAACATATCTGAAGGCAAATTTTAAGTCCTCATCAGACACTGTATGGCTGTAAGAGAAGGGTGTGATTATTGCTGATACCAGCCCTGCACTTCCATTGATGCAGCTTGCAGAACACTGCAATCATTTTGACTCTGGCCTCTTGCTCTCCCCAAGGCATTGCCTTAAGGTAAACCTAAGGTATAAGCTATGTCAGACTTGCCATAAGGGTAGATACCATTAATACCTAGACTTCTGCAGTTCCTGAAAGAGGATATGTGAGTTGCTAATGCATTTCCTTCTCTGAACCTTGTGAAATACTAGGTTGCTGAGGTGTTGCTTTCCTTGCTGTATGTAATCCTATGCTGACCCCAAATACTACCTTAAAGATAGGTAGGCACTGGAATCTGGACACCAGGTGAAAATGTAACCTTTCTGGTGTTCGCCAAATACAGTAGGTGTTAGAGCTTTCCAGTTCATCTTTTTCCTCATGCTAGCTTGAAACCTTCCCTGGAGAATGAATAAGATTATAATCTTGCTGTGCGAAAGGACAGCTGGCCAAGGCCGGGTCAAAATGTCTCCTGGGGAACTTGCAAGTTCCTGCCATGATCTTAAAGGTCTTTTCCAACCTAAGCTATTCTGTGACTTGATAATTCTACATGTCAGGCTGAGTAGGCTGGTCTAAGCCTGTAAACTTGACTCTTGTCTCAGCAGTAGGTTTCAAAGAAACTGTTCCTGCAGAGCACAGAGGCTTTTTGCTCCTCTATTCACACCTATGCTCTCTGCCAGTGGTCAAGCACAGCATGGGATTTGGATGGCTTGCCTCGCCAGCCAAAGATTATTTCCCTGTGCAGATGAAACAGTGACAACTGGGAAGATGCCGCAGGGAGCAAGCTGCTGCCAAGACAGCTCTGTGCAGTGGGGGGGCTGAGCAAGCTGTCAGGTTGGCAAGCACTGCCTGTGCAGGCTGCAGCAGGGGTTGCTACTTGCACGTCTGGAGGGAGGGAGTCTAGCTTAGAAGGGACTGCCATGCTGAACAGGGCTGTGGGGTGGGAGGCAGTGAGAGGGCTTTTAGGTGTTACGGTTGGACTTCCCCCTCCCCAGCCAGGCATGGCACTGTGATTGGAGGGGCTTCCTTTGCAGGCCAAAGCTTTCTACTTTAAGACCCATTCTTTGAAAACACTCAACTTTTTGGTGTAGATGCCATGGTGGGCTCTTTTCGTGGAGAATAAACTGCTGAAACACTGGGGACAGCTGAGCAAGCTGCAGGGTGGGCACATGCTGTTTCATGGGCTGCTGTATTCAAGGCCCATATCTGGAGTATTTAAAAATTCTGCAAACCCCAACAGTCTCTACCAAACACAAATATTTTGAGCATAGAAACATAGAATAGTTTGGGTTGGAAGGGACCTTAAAGATCACCCAGTTCCAACTCCCCTGCCATGGGGTTGCTCAAAGCCCCATCCAGCCTGGCCTTGGACACTTCCAGGGATGGGGCATCCACAACTTCTCTGGGAAACCTGTGCCAGTGTCTCACCACCCTCACAGTAAAGAATTTCTTCCTAATATCTAATCTAAATCACCCCTTTTCTTTTAGTTTAAAGCCATTCCCCCTTGTCCTGTCACTACATGCCCTTGCAAAAAAGCCCCTCTCCAGCTTTCCTGCAGGCCCCCTTTAGGTACTGGAAGGCCACTATAAGGTCTCTCTAGAGCCTTTTCCTCTCCAGGCTGAACAACCCCAACTCTCTCAGCCTGTCTTCTTTAGAGAGGTGCTGCAGCCCTCTAATCTTTGTGGCCCTTTTCTGGACTTGTTCCAACATTTTAGTGTATGTTGGGTGCTCCAAAGCTGGACGCAGTGCTCTTGGGTGGGGTCTCCTGAGAGCAGAGTAGAGAGGGAGAATTGCTTCCCTTGACTTGCTGGCCATGCTGCTTTTGCAGCCAGGGAATTGGGCAGCAAGCGCATATTACCAGTTCATGTTGAGCTTTTCACCCAGCAGCACCCCCAAGTCCTTCTTCTCATGGAGATGAACTGATGAAATAGCAGGATTGGAAAAAACATTTGATTTCTCCTTTTTTTTTATTTGATACTGATGTTTAATTTGTGAGATTTATAGGCATTTGAATATGTAATCATCTTATGACTATTTTGACACTTACATACAGCAATTAGTTATGGTCATGTTTATTTACTAGCAGTTAACATTCTTCCTGAGTCTAACCTTTTAATAATGTCACTTCTCAAGAGCATAACTATTTGCTAATTGGATGCTGCAAATTATTTCAAGCAATTTTCTAATGGGAGGTTGAGAGTGATATCTGATCAATAAAATAGAAGCACAGACAATTTGGTTTATCATTGAAAAGCTGACTTTCCAAGAGACAAGAACTATGATTTTCTTGTAGGCAGGAAGAAATCTGTTATAAAAAGTTGAAAAGCAATGATTATTGGACAGTAGAATTTAATGAAGTTGGAAATCAATGTAGTCATATGGCACAGCAAAGAATACTTTTAAAAATGCATTGTTATTCCAGTATGCCACACTTCAAATGTTTGCTCTTGTTCAATGTAAGAACTGGAATAAGCATTTTTTTTTTATTACCAGCAGTCAGGATTCAGGAGAATATTTTTCTCTGTATTTAGTGTTTCAGAATGAGAGTTCTTGCTAAATTATCTAATGATGTTTGTCCCTTGAGGCCAAATTAAATCCATGACCAGAAAGTAGAATACAGATTTGGGGTTCTGCAAGGAAAATTGCTTTAGAGCATCAGAAGGGAGGAATAATTTATTTGCTTTGAAAGACAAAGCAAAACAACAGCAAAACAAAAAGCGCTGCACATTTAGTGGGATTGTTTACTTGCATATAATTTGTCATTATATTTTTCATTAACACTAATAGCAAAGGCACATAATTTTGTCTTTTAAACTTCTTTGAATCAGAACAGTTCTTGTCAGAATGACACTGTTACACAGTAAATGGACAAATGCGACTGAAATGGTAGACTTACTGCATGTAAAACTTATGTAAGTTAATCTGTAACGAAATGATAGATACAAGGATTTACTTTGTTTTCTAGACCTGTTTGGTGTGAAGAATTCTCTTTTTTTGAAATAATGTGCAAGATGTTTTTTGAAAGATGTGTTTTAAGGCAGTGTTTGTGTCAAATTAACTGGTATTACTGGACTTCCATATTAATTCCTGTGATATAAGAATCACAGCAGATGAGGTGTTTCAGTGGAATTCTTGATTTCTGTAACTGTAATGCATATGATTTGGATATCAAGTCTTATGCATATGTGCTTATTTCTACATAAATCAATACAACCGGTCATAGCTATTGTATGCAGTGCTTTTGATCTGTTTATTTTAGAGGATTTTATAAAAGTAGTATCGTGAACCATGTCATACAGATAAGGAGTCAGTGCTGTAGACTGCTTGATAGGATTAATGAGCCTGTGCAGCTCTGCAGTGACACAGATACGCAGTCCAGTGTCTGGCCTGGCTTTCTTTCAGTTGCCTGGCAGCACAGAGTTCTTAGAATCACAATGTCTAAAGAAGGGGATATTTCATACAGAGGAAGACCTGTTAAAAGGTTGTACACTGAAGATGGCATTGTGTTATATCCTGTCCTATATGCTATATGAAACTGAAAGTTCAGTTATGCCATTTTTGACTGAATGATGATGGGCCCTTTTACTCTCCAGGCCTGTAGGAATATCTCAGTTGAAGTTGTACTTTATCTAATTTAGAGTGAAGTCTTAGGCAAGTTTTGTCTAAATTGTGAACAAAATGGATAGAAACTGACTTTTTTCCTTATAGTAAATCTTTACCATAGACCCTGATTTTTATGGGGAATAGTAAACTTCCTGATTAGAAGGGCAACACAGTAGGAATAAGCAGTGAAGAATGTTTCTGGGGAGTGTCAGGCGTACTTGATACAGGTACTGCATAGGCTAAGCAGGTGATGCACAGCTGGATCTCATAATCACTAACAAGGTAGAACTGTCTGAGGTTGTGGTAATCAATGGCAGCCTGTTGGTGACCATAAAATGGTAGAGCTGAAGATGCAGAGGGGGTAATTAAGGAGCTGAGGAGAGCAGCACTGACCTTGAGCTTCAGGAGAGCCAGCTGTGGGTTATTCAGGGAATTGGTGGAAGTGATCTTCTGTGAGGCAGCTTGAAAGGGCAAAAGAGCTCAAGAAAATGGGGAGGTCTTAAAGTGCAACTTCCTCCAACTGCATGAACAGTCCATCTTGATACTTAGAAATTGGGCAGATGTTACAGAAGATCAGCTTGGCTAAACAGGGAACTTTTGACTGAACTCCAGTATAAAAGTGATATACAGGAGGTGAAAGCAGGAACAAAGCTCAAAGTATTAATTCAAGAATGCAACTTGTATATGCAGTGATGGTGGTAAGAAAGCCAAAGCTTACTTGGAGTTGACACTTGCAAGGAACTTGAATGGCAACAAGAACTTCTACTGCTGTGTTATTAGTAAGACACTGAACAAGAAAAATGTAGGCCTAGATTAACATAGCTCGGGATACTGTTGGCTATCTGCTGTCCAAGCACACCGTAGGTTTGTGTTCTGGTTGCTGTTTGCCCAGACCCCCAAGTCCTTTTCAGCAGATCTGCTTCCCAGCTAGACGTTTCCAGCCTGTATTATTCCAACATAGCCTGTCCATTCAAGGTACAGGACTTTGCATGTGACATGGCAGGACTTCAGCAAGTTCCTGTCAGTCTGTTTCTCCAGCCTGTCTAGGTTTCTCTTGTTGGCAGCTCTTCTCTCAGGTGGTCCTCCCAGTTTGAGGTAATCTGTTAACCTGATGAACTGGATTTCTGTCCAGGTCATTGGTAAAGATGCTGAACAGGATGAGTTTCAGGATAGGCCCTTGCAGTATTCTTTCTTGCTGGTCTCTAGGTGGAGTATGATCTAGTGATGATTACTCTTGAGTCCAAGTATCCAGCCTTTTTTTTTTTACTGTTTGTGTGTTCCTATCCAGAATGTAACATCTAAGCTTGGCTATGGATGACTGTGGGAGACTGTTCAAAGTCTTGCTAGAATCCAGCTAAATGACACCCACTGCTCTTTTCCAGAAATCCATCTATTTCATCCTAGAAGGCAATTAGGCTGGTCAGGTATGATTTGTAATGCTGAATGTTAGTTAGCTGTAATCATCTTTCTTTACCCAGAAATGGGCTCCAAGAGGTACTCGCTCCTTAATTGCATCTTAACCAGTACTTTGGCCTTAGCTGATTTTATCCATACCTAGTGTTGCTGTTCTTTTGATCCAGCCTTAGGAATCTGACCTATTGCCTGTCTGTAATTGAGGTCAATGGGGTATGTGCTTTTATCTGTGCTAATCCCCCACTGCACTCACTCCCCTTCTGAGTTGGGGGAGTTTTGATTGTTACCGGTGTCAGTTCTTAAATGCATTGCCAGGTTACTGCAATTCCTCCTCCGTTTCCTTGATTAGCAGGAGGTCTTATTTATCTGCCTCTGAGCATGTAGAAGGCTTTTTCCTTAAATTAATTTTTCTCATGCCACTTGCTCTTCACTAGGATTATGAAAGCTTCATAATCACTCTTACCAAAGTTATCTTTCACATACTAAACCTGTTTTTTTCCTCAATGTGATGTGATACAGCTAAAGGGATAAATTGTAGGAAACGGGTCCAGTGAAGCCTGTTTGGACTTTCTGAAAGCATTTTTATTCTTCAAAACAAATTTGCTTCAATAGTAAAATGTAAATCAAGCCACTTTCTATAAAAATCACACAACTTCATGTTTTTGCCCTTATTTCTATTTCTGTGCTTGAGTATTAAGAATTATCCCTAATACAGTCTATGGATATGATCTCCTTTCTGCCTTTCATGTTGAACTACCTTTCTTGCAGCAAGCAAAGTATGACCAAATATTAGATTCTTCTCTTTTCAAATAACCTCTTTGAAAAAGTATTTAGGGAAAAATGTAATAATTGATGTCTGCCAGTCCCACCTAATTCTGCACAGTTGAAGAAACCACTCTGAGTACAGTAGAAATGAAAAATGAAATTCTGAGAAACATTATTTCAGTATATTATTGGCAAAAAGTTTTGGTTGTGAAGTTGGAATGATTTGATGTTGCTTAAACTATACATAGGATTTTTTTCCCCATGTCCTTTTAGCTAAAGCAATGCTTCCTCCAGAGTTAAGCTCAAGTTCAGTCTGTTGTTAATCAGGCAGCTTCTGAATGTCACGATTTTTAAAAATCTGACATAGTGATTTTAGCTGTTTAATGTGTTTGTGTAATGTTCATGTTACAGTTATCTGATGACATTTTCTGGGGACCCAATTTGGTGTCAGGGCAGCATATTTTTTAGCCAGTAGTCTGCTATAGGTGAGATTAATCAAGGGAATACACTTTGATTCTAACTGGACTGTAGTCCATGTCTGATAATGCTTTGAAAACAGCTGTCTGGAATCTCTATCCCCTGATTAACGTGGCTCAAACCACCTTAAAAGTGATTTTAAAATATGGGTCTTCTCAGTCTATATTTGTCAGTTAATGACCAAGTCTTTGTTATCTTAATTTCACAGAAGCACAGTCTTTGTTATTGCCTAATTTTTATTGAACTCGGAGTAACTTCTGCAAGGTTAGCACTAAAAGTTAACATGCAGTATGCATAATATTTGTGAAAACTGCTATATGTAACCCTTGATTTGCCACAATGTAAACATCTATATAAAAAAGACAGGAAACAAAAGGAAACAAATATAAGGAAAACAATTTAAGAAAAAAAAAGCTGCTTCAAAAATCAGTGTTGTGCATCATTTTACAGCATAACAAATCAGAACAGTTTTTACAAAACCTCCTGGATTAAAACTCCTTAATTGAAATTTCAATTAAAGGAATAAGACATTGTAACAGTCAACTTGAAAGATTCCTTTTGCACTTTGCTGCATGCTGTAATGTATTTGTTAAGATGTGTTATTTGGCTTTCTAAATGTTAATGATTTTCATGATTGTCAGATATTTGTGAAAGTACAGAATTTCAGAAGTATTGCTTTATGAAGCTGCCTTTTACTTTGAGGGAAACTGAAATATTTTTTTACCCATCAACATTTTCTTCAAAGAACAAAGAACTTCAAAACAATGATTGTAATTTGATTGTTACATCTGGGCCATTACACATTTTACAAATTGAGTTGGGCATAATTTCACATAACTGTTTGCTTCCTTATATAAAAAGGATTCTTCTCTCTTCTGAGAAATGCCTTCCAAATATTCATATTACTGTCTTTCAGTGTTTCTTTGATTTATTTTTTTTACCTTTTGAAGGTCTGATCCATAACTACTAAGTGACTAAGAATTATCTCTGTCATACTTGTTAGGTAGCCTAGAAAATGAGAATCTGTCATAGAAACTTCTCTGCTAAAATGCCTTTTTTCAGATTTCAAGCCACACAAAACCAAATTATTTATTTTCATATTGGAGATTCAAAGTTGTTCTCTTTTGCCTTGCTAACTGGAAAGTGTACAAAGTGAGTGTAGCATAGCCATTGTTATTTGACTAGACTTGTAATATTTTTTCCATTTTAACAGCCCCAACTTCCTTGCAATTTTCTTTCCTTTTAATTTCCTTGAGTTTACTCTTTTATTTCTTTAGATTTGCACATGCATAGAAAGAGAATAAACATACATGCTTGCAAACATCTTCCTCCTGCTTCTCTTGTCTTTCAATATTGGTCAGCTCTGTTCTTCATATTTATATTAACTTAATCTTTCATATTTTGTTGTTTAAATGATATTGTAAATGCCTACTAGTGAGATCTCATTTTCAGAGTACAGACCTCTGTACATCTGCACAAATTTTTCACATTGCATCCAATACAAATATTTTGATTAATGGAAACTGAATAAGCACTGAAGATTTTGACCAGTGCTGTTCTATAACAGTAACCAGATCTATACTGATCACAGATTTTTGTTGTAGCTACTTTGTTTTGGATAGTAAACTAAAAAAAAATCATTTTCACGGACTTAAAATTATCTACATTTAAGGAAATTTAATAATTATCAAAATAGTTCTTGGAGAAAACTCCCACTAAATCAAATTTATATTTTAGTGTCCTTGACAAACTTTGTCAAGTACTTTGAACAATTGTCTCTGGTTACCCATGGATTTGGAACTCCACATACGTGGTTTGGTGATCAAATAGTCAAAATATTGCCCTGTTATTTAAGTAAAATCATAGAATAATGGTAGTGGTTTGTATGCAAGATTTTGGTAGCAGGGGGCTATAGGGCTGAATTATGTAAGAAGATGCCAGAAGCTTCCCCTGTGTCCAATGGAGCCAATGCCAGTTGGCTCCAGGGTGGACACACCTCTGTGATAGCATGTTGAAAGAGGGAAAAAATAAATTAATCTGCACAACACAACTGCAGTGGGAGAAAGGAGCGAGACCATGCGAAAGAAATAACTCTGCAGACACCAAAGCTGGTGAAGGAGGGGAGGAGGTGCTGGACAGATGCTGTAGTAGTTTCCCCTGCAGCCTGTGGTGAAGCCCACGGTGAGTCAGGCTGTGCCCCTGCAGCCCGTGGAGGTGAACAGTGGAGCAGATATCCACCTGCAGCCTGTGGAGGACTCCACACCAAAGCAGGTGAATGTCTGAAGGAGGCTGTGACCCATGGGAAGCCTGCACAGAAGCAGGTTTGCTGGCAGGACTTGTGGACCTGTGGAGAGAAGAGCCCGTGCTGAAAGTTTTGCTGGCAGGACTTGTGACACTGGGTGACCCATGCTGGAGAAGTCTGTTCCTGAAGGACTGCATCCTGTGGAAAAGACCCACACTGGAGCAGTTCGTGAAGAACTGCAGCCTGTGGGAAGGATGCATGTTGAAGAAGTTCATGGATTACTGTCTCCTGTGGGAGGGGCTCAGGTTGGATCAGGGAAGGAGTGTGAGGAAGGAGTGGCAGAAACAATGTATGATGACCTGCCTGTAACTCCCATTCCCCACCTGCCTCTACTGCTTGGGGGAGTGGGGGTGGTGTGGGTGGGGAGCGCAGGAGGTAGAGAAATCAGGAGTGAAGCTGAACCTGGGAAGAAGGGAGGGGTGGGAGTGAAGGTGTTTTTAAGATTTTTTTTTTTATTATTATTTTCTTAGTACCCTACACTGATTTGATTGGTAATAAATTAATTCCCCTAAGTCGAGTCCATTTTGCTGTGATGGTAGTTGGTGTCCTTATCTCAACCCATGAGCCTTTAATTATATTTTGCCTCCCCTGTCTGATTGAGAAGGTGAGTGATATAACAGTTTTGGTGGGCACTTAGCATTCAACCAAGGTCAAACCACTGCAATAACCCAGGTTGCAAGGGACCTCAAATGAACATATTATCGAACCTTTTGCGGTAAAAAGGGAACCTGGATGAGGTTATCTAGCACCTTGTTACCTAGCATCTTGAAAATCTCCCATGATGGGGCTCTAGCATGTCCCTGGGGAGGTTGTTTCAGTGAATGATTGTCCTTACTGTGTAAAAAACAAACAAACAAACAAAAACAACCAAAAAAACCCCACAACAACAACAAAAAAAACCAAACAAAAAACCCACCAAAAAAAACCCAAACAAAAAAAAACCCCCAAAACTTCTCATGATGCAACTTGTACCCATTCCCATTGCCCCTTGTTTGCATCTGAGTCCTTGTAAAGAGATCCTCATGGAGAGATGGTGCACACTGTTCCAGTGGGTCAACTAAAGAAAATGAGGATAAATATGTAAAATCTATCACCTTTCAAAAAGTGTTTTCTATTTGTACCATTGAAAAATATATAATTGTGTGGCAGATGTAAATGTTGCCAATTCTCGGCTTTAATGCATTTCTCAATGCTTCTAGAGGACTGTGTGAATATTAAACTTGTAGTTCTTCCAACTGAAAATCTGAAAGATAGCTCACAAATACAGATAGGATATAAAATGATCCTTAAATTTACCATTTCAAAATGTCCTGAGTTCAAAAAAGCCATGTGACTCTGTCTTCTGAATGGTTAAGCCTGCAGGCAGTTTTTCGGTTGTGATCACTTGTACTGTATAAGTACTTCTTTTTATCTAATGGACTGTGACAGGAACAATTTGACCTATTTTACCATGGGAAACCATAACAGGTTTATTTCAGATTTATTTCAAAGTACCAAAGTCAAAGAAAAAGTACACATCTTATGTATTTCTGTTCCTAAGGGTGGATCCTTTGAAACAAAAAAAAAGCAGATCATTTGAATGAGTCTCAGCTAGTGTCAAATTTTGGTAATTAGCAGCATAGAGTAAGACAGTTTAAAAAAATTGGAGATGTGGTTCTCTCTGATTCTGTTGACACTGCTGGGCAACAGTTCAAAAAGACAGTTTTGGAGAGATGAGGGAATTGTCACCCAGCAATAATATTTTCATAGTGAACCTCTTTAAAATTGTACATGCAGACAAAGTCATACAATATTGAAAAAGTCTGAGTTTCAAAATGTTTTGTGTTCAAATGAAATTACTTAGGCTATTTTGCCCTAAATTAGTTCTACGTAATCATGTGCTAAACTTCAGTGACAAATAGAATGATCTATACTGATGATCTGCTTATATACAAAGAACTCATTATCTTAATTCAATAATCCTTGTGAAGTAAATAATAGCTAGATTTTCAATTAATCTAATTTCAATTAATGCTGGCATTAATGTAGTTGTAAATTTCCAAATTAAATTCATGCCCAAGCATGGAGATTGCACACTAAGCATGCAGTTTGAGAGCTAAACAGTTCCACTAAAAATGATGGAAGTATGGTTGAAGCCTAAAATCCCTGGAATTCATGTATATTTAAAAGATGGTGGCTGAAATGCTCCATCTAGCAAAATCTTATTCTTGGAAGCTGCCTTCATGCATAAAATGTAATTCTTTGGTTTTTTTGGGGGTGGCGTGGGGGACAAGCAATAAGAAGTGACTCTGCTCTCAACTGATAGTTGTGATGCTATATCCGTTTTTGGATACTCTTTCCTAGTAAAAGAAAAAATGTTTCTTAATTTTAAAAAAGAATTTTTTCATACTCAATTGACATGTGATTCAGTTTCTGGAAATTGTTTCCTGTGCTATAATTACCTGTGAATAAACATTTTTATTTTTCCATTTTTCTCATTACTGTTAGTAATAAAGCCTCAAATTCTTCATTTATCTTAAACTGAATAATAATGTAGAACAACTTAATCTTTAAACTTTGATCAGGATGGCCAGCAACTTTGAAAGATGTCTGATTTTTAAAGTGTTATTAAAGTGACATGTGGAAAACTCGCATTACTGTTTGTGAAGAAGGCTTTTGAGCTTACCTCTCTTATCTTCAAACAGCTTTAAAGGTCCTTATTCAGTTTTTCGATAGCAATTTTGCTTGTGAAATTCAAATTCACATACATTTTTGTCAAACTGAAGTCCCTGGTATAGTCAGAGGATTATATTTGTGTGGTTTAAAGCGCAAATGGCTAGCTGAATATATAGAGAGACATTGTTTAAATCAAAGCTTTATGAAGCGAAACATATATTTTCAATAGAACTTTGAATATTTAGGTCTTTTCATTCTAAAGCAGATAAGTAGCTTTCCACTTTCTAGTGAGTGCTTAAATGGAACACTAAAAGTCAGTGAAAATTTTCTGAGTTTACTCCTTGTGCTCAAAACTTAAGTGTTATTCTTACTACTGGTAGGAAGAAAAGCAAGTGCTTTTCCAGGTTGATATATCATGGAGATGTAATCATGATACCTCTATCTCCCCTTGCCATGCTGGGGGTAGGGAAGGAGAGGTTAGTAATATTCAATGGACACAGGCAATTCATTATCCCCATTTCATAGAGGAAAATAAAGCACAAAGAAAGGAGTAACATGCTTAGTCAGGTGGCTAATGCTGGAGGTGGGAATAAAGACTGAGTTGCCTCACTCCTAGTCTCACAATGTAACCACTGTCTGCTGCTCTTTCTGTGGTGGCTAGGTTGTATTCTTTTTGACAGAAGTTATTTCACTTGATACCAGGAAGTAATTTCCAAGTTTAAGGGCATTTACCTGATTTAATTTTGGGAGGTATTGCAATGGGAAATGCCTTCCTAGTATTAAAAAAATATTAAAATGATACATTTTTTGAAAGCAATGAAAATGACTTCCTAGTTTTGATTCCAAGTAATGTCATTTTTTTAGAAATGTTCTTAGAACCTGCAAATAGCCCATTTTTTTTTCCTTTAAAAGGTACTATATTTTCAAGCATTTTCTGTTGAAACTATTAATCTCTTGCAAAAGTTTGCACATATTATGAGAATATTGGTGTGTCTGTGAGGGCATGTTGTCAAATGGTAATGAATGTTCAGTAACTCCATCTGAAATACAGGACAGACACTTTTTTTGAAATCTGTCAACTCCATTTATACATTTATACTTATCTCTTTTGCAAATACATAGAAAAACACTTCAGGGCCTGAAGAAACAGGGTGATTTCATCAGGGGATTTTGTCTAGGGGAAAAAAATACTAAAAAAATACCTAGACCTGCCCTTTGGAAGGGGTACCTCAAAGCTGCTGAGGGCTCTCAGGAGAAGCCATAGCACAGGAACAAATGTGGTAGAAGATGTCATGAGAAGTGCAATGATATTCTCAAGTGTGTACTACCTCTGTGCTAGGAAAACCAAAATGAACTAGCCAACACAGCCCTCACTTGAAGACTAGTGTAACTGGAGAGGTCTGGCCGATTGACAGTGCTCTACCAGCCTAGGCCAAGTGCAAGCCAAAGCAGATTCTGGAAATTAAGGAAAACAAACATATTGATAAAAGCAAAGACTAGGAAAGAATAATACAGAAATAGAGCCTCCTTCTTCCATTTAAATATTGTCATAGAGAAAGCATATTGTGTGGTAAACTGTGGGGAAGATGTCTTGTTAGCGTAATTCATTCTTGACATTAACCTTGATCTAATTTTTTTTCAAGGTTGTTAATCTAACAGACCTATTAAAAGAAACACATGATTCATACTACAGGAAGAATATTCTAATTTTTCGGGAGTTCAAGTAGGTTTTGTGATGTGGTAAGGCATGCCAAGTTGCAGGAGGACTCTGCCAATATGGCTTTGTAAATGGTTTCTGTAAGTGAAAACAGCATTGACATAAACATAACTTTTCGGTGCAACTTGATGAATACACAAAATATAAGAACACTGCAAGCTGAAAGTCTGGGTACTTGATGAATTTTTGTTATCTTACATGATACAGAGTGAGTATTGAGCGGGATGTACATTCTATAACGTGGCAGGAAAAACTCTAATTTGAAATACTCCTGACTCAACTTACCATGAACAGTAGTAGCCTACTTCTTTTCAGTGTACTTACCAAGGGGGACTATGTGATTTGAAAGTGTTAGAAGAGTCATGACTTACTCATCTGGGTGATGCTTAAGGCACTTTTGTTGTCAAATTTTGTTTGGTATATGGCTGATAAAAAAAGTTTAATAGATCCACTGTTTTTTCCTGATTGTTGTAGTCTATAGTGTATATTTAAATGTCAAAGACCTTGTTAGCTGAGATGTATCTGAAGCACAGAATGATCCAATGCTCAAAATCTTTAATTAAGTAAAACATAGTAGGTGTGCTGTAGGCATTGATAGCATAGGAATTTTTTGAGTGATAGTAGGCTGTTGAAATAGGAAGTACGAACTATGTGACTCTTTCATTTTTTTTATTAGATTTAAAGCTGACACAGATGAATTATAAAGCTGCAATTCACATACATGTAAGGTATATTAAAAATAGATGGTAGAAGAAGTAGGAAAATATGTTAATTCAGCCTGACAAAGAAAAGCAAATTTTGTTCCTCAGTTTGATTTAATGGTGGATCATTCCTCAACTTTAGTATTTCTTTCAACTTCTACAAGCCTGCCATATTCAAACAGCCTAGGACAAAACTAATCTTTGGATTATTTTTGGCTTGCTGTTTCCCTTTGAGGTCATGGATGGATAAATTATAGTCATAATATCTTATCAACTGAGGTATTGCTCTCACAAAAATTTCCATTGGGATAATTTACTGATGAGTCTTATACAATATTTTGTTGCAAGAAACAGTTAGTTCAAAATATTTTAAAGCATTATTACATAATATTAATTTTGTTTAATGAAGAGGTTACAAAATGTCGAATGTCATTTAGTATATTGCTTTGATACATAAACATATTTGCATTTAAAAATTCCATCTGAAATAAATTACCTACTTTGTCTTAAACATGAAGTAAGAAATGGGTATAATTCACATTCAACGTTATAGGTCAACATCAATTGGTAAAAGCAGAAGCTCTGCCTATTAGAGACTTTCTTTTCTTGTGCTAACAGGACAGCTATTCTGCCTGACATATTGATACAGAAAAGGTACAAATATAAGCCAATCACTTCTAAAAGCTAGAGATAATAATAAGCAGAAAAGGCTGGAGTTGCGTGACACCTTTCCAGCTCAGTCAATTGCAACTTCCATGTATTTGTAAGAAAATGCCAAGTTTCCTAGTTCTGCGATTTATTCTAATATCAATTAGTTTTGCAAAACAAATTTCTATTTTTCCCCTCATGTTTTCATTTGTTAGTATATCTTACCAAATATCTATGTGTAAAATGAATCATGTTAAACAGCTTGCTTAGTGCTTTTGCGTCGTTTCCTTGTAATATTTGTTCTGTTCTCTGTGTTTGATCTTAAAAGAACAAAGCAACACCCCTAAATTTTTCTGGTAAGAACTTCTTGATCTGCTGTTCTTTAGTGTTGGGGGTTTAACAGTCCAGATGGCCTACAATTACAGAGGCTCGAGAATCTGCCTTAGGATGTAGGTTATATGCTCCTGCAACAGCAGAATTCCTGCATGCAGGGGCAGAGGTTTTGTTCTCATGCTCTCTCTTGGCCATAAAGCTGCTCTCATGCCTTCAAGTTTGAGAGCAATTTTATGGTCAAGTTGTTCAGGCTAGTAGAGATCAGAGACACAGAACTGATATGGTGCTTTATCTACAGAATAAACCAAGTTAAAGTTTAGCTCTAGGCAAGTTAAATTGCTTTAGGACAGTATTTTTTCTATGAAAGGGTGATCTCAAACACTTTGCAATTTCCAAGTCATCAGGTGGTTTTATCTAGAAAATATTTAAGAGCTGTAATTATGAACAAGTAACCAGATATGATGATCATCCATCTTTGTAAATGGGTAGGATGAGAGAGACATTTGCATGCCTCCTTTTCTGTTTGAGACGTGAGCCACTGCTGCTCTAGGGCAAATAATCTGTCCTGCTTCTCAGGAGAATATCCTAATCATTGGGATATGCATATGGGGTACACTGCCATGCTGGCTGTGCCATTCCCTGAGTGACACAGCTGTCAAATTTTATGCAGCTAAATGACTTTAAAGCTATTTCCTCCACCTTCCAAGTGATTTCCCTCCTCAGTGGTAGGTCAGCGTGTAAAACAGGTCACTGATTTCTATTTCTCTTTTTTCTCGTTAAAATTCTAGGAAACAAAATGTTCTTTCCTTCAATTGTAAAAAAAGAAACAGGAGTCCAGATTGTGGTGTGAAAGTAGACTTACAGATACCTTTTAGTAAGAAAAAATGACAGAGATTGTTTGCATTTGAATTTTTTTTGGAAGGAAAGATTTTGCTGTTTGAATCACTGAGTTATCCATACAAGCCACGTTACTGTTACACAGGTGGGTCTTATTCCAGGTATTTACTTACCTTGATGGTAGGTGGCTGGTTTCAGTGACAGGCACTAACAAGGGACCTCTGTGCATGCAGTCGTTTCCACCATGCTCCACACACCTGTAAATGACTCCAGCCTTCTGCACAGCTCTGTAACATCCCTCCTCTCCTGCCTACAATAACCTCCCTCTGTCTGCTTTGGAAAGATCTGGTTAAAAGAAGTGGTTTTCTGCATCTGGGTATTCTAGTTTCAGATTTTCAGAAGCAGTTACAAATCTTTGTTGGACCAATGTGACCATCACAGAGAATAATTAGAACATCTTTCATCATATTCAGAGATGGATTTACATGAAAGCATTAAAAATGATAGTGAAAAGATTATTCAGGAATAAATATTATTTTCTTTGACTCTTTTTACTATCTTTTTGCTACATTTAATTAGCTTTTAAATTTGGCAGACTTGCACGATACAGTTTGTAAAATAAGAGAGCTTGTAGATTTGTAGGAACTTCATAATGTTTACTCACAGTTCAACCTCTGATAATGCCTTCCAGGAGCTGAATAGGCCTCATTCTTTTAATCTGCTGAATTCCAATACAAAAGTAGTCTGGGAACACATACAACATCAAGTCCAAATAGAAGAAGAATCTAATAAAAAGACTCATAGTCTTAATATGTGAAAACAGATTTGCTTGTATTGGCTAAAACACAAGAAAAACAAAATTTTAACTTTGTCTAGGCCTTTAGTAATCATGTCTGTTGTCTTCCCTCATTCCTCTCAGTGGACTAAGAGAAGTGGGACTTGAATAAGCTTCTCATATCTTCTGTGCTCAGAGTTTCATTACACTGGAGTCTTCCTTACAATTAAGTGGCATCCTTTAAAGTTAATCTTTACAATAATGTTATGGATTGTCTACATCAATCCATCTATTTTCTTTTATTTGTTACTTCCCCCCCCCCCCCCCCCCCCCCCCCCCCCCCCCCCCAGTTCTTCTTTCTGCTGCTAGTCAAAGCAAATGCAAGTAAGAGATATCCCTTCCACGTGCAGCACTTCATTCTCTCCAGAAGGGCCTCTCTACATTGTTGCATGTAAACTGAGAGGTTTCAGTCACATTTCAGGATATGGGAGTGCATCTGCCCTTGAGTGAAAATGCAGATCTGCAGAAGTGTGCTGTAAGAAACTGAAAAGTCATTAATTGTAAGTGGAATAAAGATCTTGTTTAAATTAATAAATCCCCACTGGTGGATTCACTGACATAGTTGAAGTAGTGCATGTCTAAATGTTTGTGCGTAAATTGCTATTTATGAAAGTGAAATGAGAACATTGTGTGCATGAAAAGCATCCAGTAACACTAGGAAATCATAGGATTTGTGGATATGGAAAAAGTAAAGAATGAGAAAAAAGTTTCAGATTTCAGATGAAAAATCACAAAAATATAGATTTTAAATGCCTTTGCAATACTTCTAGGAAATTCCTTGTCCCTATTATCCCTCTGGGCTAGATTCATCATCACGTCTAGTGATGCATATGGCCAGAAACTTCAGCTTGGCAAGAGAAAAGATATACACTGCAGGTGGTACTAGCAAAATGAGAATCCTGACCTTAGGAAGAAGATGGAATTATGCAGCACCAGCAGGCTATTTCTGCATTACAAAATGAAATGGTAGATACTTACATATTTTAGAATTTTACCCTCATTCCTCAAAAATCCAGTACTTTCCATGCAAGATATTTTCAAAAGTAGTATTTTTTTAAGATGGAAAGCAACTTTTAACTGGAAAATTGAAAGTGCTCATATCCCTGTAAGTCTTTCTGAGTTCATTACAAACTATTTGTTCTGTAATAATATTCAGGCAATAGAAATTCAGAGGATTTGAGATGGATTTTCATACTAATTCTAGGTAATCGTAGGTTTACTCATTCCATTGATAGTTAAGTAAAGGTCTTAGAAGTTAAGAAGTTGTTAATTGAATAGCTTAGACTTTTAACCGTGATAGCTTTGTATATAAACCTTGCACTGGTAGTCTTTTAATTACTTTGATATAAAACCATGAGAATTCAAAAAGATAAAGATCATAGGTAGCAATTGAAAGTTTCAACATTTGGAAGAAATACAGTTAAATGGTTATGCAAATATTTGCATGTATGACTGAAAGATGTGGTTGAAAAAAATGAAGAAGGTTATATGGTTAAATTATTTTGTGTTTATAATGAACATTCCCTATCTTGTCTTCGTAAATCTTATTTCCATACCTAGAGTCTTCAGTCTTTCTAAATTTTAATTAAGTGTAGATGAAAAAGCTGTAAATCTGAAAGTTGAAAATTATTAAAATCTATTTTCCAGGGTGCATAGTTTTGCTTAGCATAAAACCAAAGATGTGTATTTTTCTATGAAGTTGGAACAATCGGCTTTCTTGACATTTTGTGTCAGTCAGTAATGATGTGCATTTAATTTTGTTAATTGCCATAACCTTTTCAAAAAAAACCAAAGTTAGATATGTCTCTGGCAGACTGTTCTTTAGATTTCACACATGAGGTTAAGATCGTGTCTGAAGTCATGTTTTCCTCATGGTAGGTAAGTATTCATTAGGAAAAAGAGAAAATTTACAACTGCTACATATATTGTCCAGGCTATTGCCTCTAACTCACTAACAGTACTGATGTGCTCTGACAGTAATGTTACTTCACACAGCATTGCCACTGACTCAGCAGGTTAACTTTGATAACGAAATCTAGTAAAGTGTTAACAAAAGCCAAAGGGGGAAAAAAATCTTGTATATGCCTAAACAAGACCCCATGACGTTTAAAATTGCACATTCAACTTTACATACCTCATATAATGACTGTATGTAATGCAATACTAAAGTGAAGTTTGCCTTTTTTTTAGTTTTGCCTTTTTTTTCTAAATCATTGGCTCTTATTGGTGGGATTCAGTTTTTAAATATCCAATTTTGAAAATTCATTTTGTGAGATCTTAAAACCCCCAAACCCCCAACACTATCCACCTCTACCCCAAACCAACCAATTAACCAAAATGAAATAACCCCGCATGATATATCTGGGGAAAAGAAATACAAAGTTTTAAAAAAGATTTCATTAATTTTCTTTTTCCTATGAAATGAAACAGTATGCTTCCATACTCTCTGGTAAATAACCTTTTTTCCTCTTCCTGATCTTTACTTCTGAAGATTTTGTTGTTGATAAAGGGCCACAAATTTAAAACTACTTCAAAGTAACCAACAACGTGGCAGTTCATCTGGAAAAGGGGAAAGTGTGGTTTTGGGATACCTTCAGTTAGGTCATCATATTCAGGGTGGCAGTTAGATGGAGTTAACTGCTCCTATTTTGGTTTTAAAAAGCCTGTTTTATATGCTGTAACCCCTATATTGGCCATCTATGACCAATACTATATTGACCATCATTTCTCATTATCGTCTTTATGATTGAGCTCATAAGGCACTATGATGACTATTTCATCACAGTATTTTTAATTAAAAGAGAGGCTGGTTTTAATGCAACAATTGTGTTGAGTCTTGAATTGTTTTCAGTAATACTGAAATTTCCTTTTGGGAAAGATGCTGGCTATTTAGTCATAGACTCTGGCATATATGGGCATGTTTCTAAATCCTGTGTGCTTTAAAACCCATCAGAGAAATTTGGGAACAAGGTCATACTGTTCCCCCTGCCCCAGTTCGGCCCTTGCAGGCCCTGACAGCATGTGTGGGCTGTCTCCTGCCCCCACAAGTCAGCCACAGGCAAATCTGCTACAAAATATTTTTCTGAGATTAAATTTGTTGTTAACTCAATATTTATGTCACTTTATCATATCCTGCATTGCATGACTACAATTGAGTGATTTTTCTACACTGAAATCTTCCAAGGCATAAAAATGCTGCTGGAATTTGCTGCCTCACCTCAATCATGGGATGAAGCTTTAGTCATCCTACCTATCTTGAGTATCTCTTGCAGTTGAACATAACCTTTGATCTTCTAACAGGACTGGTTATGACTCTAGCAGCTCATAAATTTGATTTGGAAAATGTGTACTAACTTATAAGAATGTTTAGGACTGTGGACGACCTGCAAACTCTATCCCTAGCTTGCTATTTACATCTTTTTTGGGCACAGCACAGTTAGGTAACCCAGTATGCCTCCATCCAAGAATCATATTCTTAAAATTCTGAAAACTAGCAAGTTATTTATCAGGGATGTTTGTTCCAGTTTTGTCACTGTTCTATCACCTTACAAATCAAGTTGCAGGAAAAGCAAATATTTTGAAATGTAATTAATAACATTTTAAAGCTAATATATTCAAAGATTAGCTATTGCAGCGTTGGTGGCATTAAGACATCTACGTTTTGTAAAGCTGCCCTGATTATTTTTCCATTACTATGCCTCCATAATGTACAAGTCAATTTATCTTTCAAATGTTCCTTTGTATGCTCAGAGCTTTCCCTCCTTCTTCAGACACAGTGTAAGCAGCCTGTACTTTGAAATAAAAGGGCTGTGGTCGCATGTGCTACACGACATGCCTACTGACAGTTCCTGCTGCAAAGCTTCAAGGACCACCACTCGGTGAGAATGTGAGTCTTTTCCTATTGATATTCTGGAATGATAAAGAAGTAATTGCTATTCCTGCTTCTTCCTTTTACTCGATATTTCCATACGCATTAAAACAATAATCATAAGGTATGTAGGTGACTTACAGCAGAGGCCCACAGACTGCTGCAATAGGGATCATTGTGGCGCAGATGCAGGAATGCTGAGCCAACCTGCTGTGAAGCTCCAGCATAAGTGTAAATTTGAAGCAAGGATGTAAAGATTGTCCCCAGTACCTTATGGGATTAGGTCTGAGCTGTAGTGTTATAGATGCCCTCTTTTACTTCTCTCAGTTATGTGGATTAAGGTGAGATTAATCATAGCCTTTTGTGGGAATTTTATCATGACACCATTTTCCATAGACTTCTTGGGCTCCTCAGTCATATTGGTGAAAGATAAATGAGACTGGTGAATAAAGTCACAGTTATGGAGTGGCCTTGCATTTTTTCTTCTTGCTGCCTCGCAGGCCTGGCTTCCTATTCCTGATCATTTGTGGGAATGGGAACAACAAGTTCAATCAGTCTTGCATTATGGCTATGGGTTTCTGCTTCTCCCATACTAACTCTGTTAATGTAACACATCCAACAGTTGGTTGGTTGTTTTCCCCTGAAGACCTGCTAAACAGGTGAAAGTCACTTAAAATATTTTCTTCAAGGCAAAATAGCATTTGATTACTAAAACACTAGCTAGTAAAATGGGTTAACATTAAAAAAAAAACCCACAACCCAACAACACAACCCCCAAACTCTTTCTTTACCTACAATAGTTTTTCTGCCTATGCCTTCATTATGCTCCCATCTGTAGTGGAAGAACTGGCATTTTAGTTCTGGTCCCTTGCTCTCCATGACTATACCATACAGTATGTTAAAACTGGAGCCAGCAAGCATTCCCTGGCACTAAATGGTGCTCAGACCTTGACACTTGCAATATTGAGCAATTCTTGGCATGATTTTAGCCCAAGAGTACTGAGGATTCCACTCTGATTTTAGGAACTAGGAAAATGCAACAATATGGATGTGGTCCTTTCTGTGCCAGACAGCCTTAGAGCCAGCGAATGGTCTCAGGCACTTTTAATTTTATAGTATAGCGACAGCTTTCAGGTCACAAAGTGTGTTTGCATCTCTGCCAGCTTTCTGACAAGCACCAGTTACCACTCCTCTTTCAAAGGTGGTTATTTTAGACTATTAGAATTAAAGTTGTGCAGACATTTGGCTTTTAAAAGTTACGATCGGTACAAAACATTAATTCTTTTACTTACTCTTAAAAGAAAAAAAGTAATTCAAGTGCGGCGTTAAAATGGGGTCACAAAATGAAGGAACATGCTGAAGTAAGCCATAAACATCTCAATCTTTTTCTCAAAAATAATTGTAATTTTTTTCTGCCAAAACTGTTGATTAGGCTTGACCAAAATGACTTTTTTTTTTCCCTTTGGTCATTTACTTTGAACTATTTTGCATATTTGCTGAAATACTACTATTTGTCTTACTTACCTTAGTAACCTCTCCTCCCTCTTCACTATAACCCCAACCAAAAAAATTCCGAGTTGTCCAGCTCTATTTAGGACTTTCTGTAATCCAGCATTCTGGTGCCAGAAGTATAAACCATTCTAGTATGGATTTGGACAGGCAGCTAGCTATTTGTGAATTGATAGCTGTTGTTAGCTTAAGTCTTCCGAATATTTTACACAATAGGCTCTATCTTTGTTGCTGTTTCATTTTCTGTTTTTCTGTTTCCCTCCACAAAACAGCTTGGTTTAACTCATAGAAGTCTGGCAGGTTAATACCACACAGATAACCTGATGGTAATGTGACAATTGTTAAAAATGGTCCCTCATTTTCAACAGAAGACATTAGAGATGACATGATTAGATTACTTGCTTTTTATTGCCAGCATCACTTTCTAAAGCCTGTCTATTGCTGACTTTTTTTATATGCAAGCATTTTGTAGGTATGAATTCCAGCTATTCAACAGCTGCAAAATGAAATGAAAAAGGCCCAAAGCCAGGTTGCAAGTTTTCATATTGACAATGACAGAGAAACTAAGTAACTTGCACAAAGTCAGTGAGCCTAATTTTCTTTTTTTCTTGCAAGTGTGTAAATCAATGAAGTCCTAATAGTGTAAAACCTCCATCAATGAATACAAAATCAAGTCCAACCAGGCTCAAACAAATCACAACAAAGAAGAAATATGCACTAAATGTAATGTGTAGCTGTTAGACCTACTGAGCTCTGCTGAGAGGTCTCTTTTCATACTTCTTATTTTTGTTAAGGCATGAGATCAGTGCAACACTTGGAAAAACAGATTTTAGACAGGAAAGCAGACATTCCTCCAGGAATGAATGTTTTCTAAAAGCAAAGGTAACTGCAAGGAATAACTAGCAACACAAATTTCATTTGCGCTGACCATCGTAATGACGTTTTCCGTTTAAAAATATTCTTCAGGCCCAGTGACAAATGGGCTGAAACACTTATATAAATGAAACATATGCTTACATACTTTGCTCCATTGGAGCATATGATATCAAAATAACTAGAGCTATGGAGCTATTTTGAGTGTCATGTTATTTTGTTAATAATTAACATCTTGATAAGGTACACCTGCTATTATTGAGCAGGAACCATCCTTTTGTTCTAACTCAGATTTTTTTCCTCAGGCATTGCCATCACAGAAGTGATCAATAGTAATTTGAGTCAAATGTGCAGGACTTACTGAGTTGCACCAAGAGAAAAAAATGTAAGCAATCCTATACAAAGGAGTATGAACACCTGAGAAATGTGGGGGTCAAGTGGCTGCAATGGAAACTGGTATTAAGATTCTTTTTCTTCTTTAGGTACATATTTAGCGATGGAAACTAATGCTTTCACCTCAGTACTGTCACACTGTTTTTCTACCAGCATGCCCCCATAATGTAGTATCATACCGATAACACTCAGTGGGAGAGTTTTTACCTGCTGTGTGGAAAGCTCAGGTTCTGCTCCTGGTTCATGCATCTCTTTGGAGAAAGATCTTATCCTTGTCAGACCCTCCATGGCTTTTCTCTGTGCGTGATTAATTGCTAACACCAGTTTTGGCATCAGGAGATGTTTTCCTAAATATGTAAGGCATAAAGAACTTAATGGAATTCTATTATTTCCTGGAGCTGAAGCTATCAGCAGTTTGGCTAAAGACAAGCTACTTTTGCCATCTACAAATGCCTCAGCTATGGGGTGTTGCAAGCTAGTACAGTACACAGGAGGAAGGACAATTCATTCTGTACATGCCCTGTTCCTTATGTGCTTTCCCTAAGCATCTGGTATCAGTCCCTTTGGGGACAGCACACTGGAACTGTTGTCTGACCCAATACAGCTTGTTTTTATGTAACTGGCTTTGTGCTGACTGTCTCCTGTGGCTCCTTTCAAGACTCTGGAGCATTTCTAGCTTTATGTCTTCAAGTTGGCTGCAGCTTTCTTCTGTTCTTTTAAACTGCATCTCCCATTATGCCACTACATTTCTGAGAAACAAATTAATCTGTTATTGCTGCTTGACTTGAAATTTGTACTCTGATTTTATACTGGTAGAGCTGTTACAACAATGGTGACCATTTTGAAACTGTTACTTACAAAAAGGAATTTCCAAGAGTGTATCATTCCATGGCACAAATCCACAAAAAATTAACTTCAGTTCTCACTGTATCATAATTCCTGTCAATACCTAAGATATATATTTTATAGCGTCTTTTCCAAACAAGAAATAAAATCACTATTTAAAGTGTCTGCATGCAGTATGCTTGGCATTATTCCCACTGTTTAATTATGTCAATAGTATTAAGCAGGATTTAAAGATTAAATCAAGAGTAAATTTTCCTCCTGAGTAGTTTGACAATAAACTGCATGCATTTTCTGTTGTGTCTAGTTTTTACATGCTGAATAATAATAATTAAATGATAATATTAATACTCTGAATTTTATATATAAATTTGATATTCAATGAAAACAAAATGTTTCAACCTTTGTTATACTTTAAATTCTCCACAGATGAGGGAGAAGACAAACTCTAAAAGCCTGTATACTTTAGAACAAGAAGTACAAACATGACTGATAAATCACGTACTACAGCTGAAGCATTTAACGCAATCACCCTAGTTCTTAGGTCCAAATTGGAACACCAGCTCAAGTATCCTGGTTCTTTTCAGTTTCTGGGTACCCACAGATCCAAAGGAAATCAAGAATCAGTTATATGATATAACAAACTTTGAAAACTAGATTACCAAGTACAGAGATGAATATCCACTGTTATCTTTGGCTTTGGTTAAATAATTTACTTTTTTTTTTTCCTGAACAATTGAAATCAAGTGGTTGGAGCACACTTATTTACTTGTTTATTGGCTCAATTCTTAAACTAGTAGAGCTTCCTCTTCAGCTTTAAATCATTAATGAGGCTGCTATTTTTAAACTAAAACATAAATACCCTTTTACTCATGTAGCATATAAATGGTTAATTATGAACAATTATTTATAAAATAAAGACTGGTGAAACAGTTTCAGTCTAACAGCTTTTCACTGGAAAATTCAGTTTTCTTAAAATTACATTTCTCAGAACATACTGACTTTAATGTTACTCTCATGAATAGTACTTAGTGAACAGTTCTGATGTCTTTAATAGTTTCAGCTTTCTTCTTTTTGCTATAGCAAAACGTTACCCTGACTGATTTATTTTTAATTTGGAATTTTAAATCTTAATGTAATTTTATAGTTATGAATAGTGTATTTTTATGGTACAAATTGAATTTTTTATTTTCAGAAGAAAATGATTAAGCTTTAGGATGCTTAAAAAATGTCAGGGAATGCTGACCTTTGATCTAATTGCTTCTGATCTACAAGGAAAGCAAAACATCAAAATCCCAAAATTTCTCATGGAGTAAGAAATTTCCCTGAGCCTAAGGGGGAAAAGAACATATCATGAATATTGAAAGACAAGAAAGGCTGGGAGGTGTCTGTATGTTGAAGCACTCTATCTCCACCTGTGCAAACATTAGTATTAGGATCCCTCTACTACTTCCTTGGCTTTTCCTGGGCTGAAGATGACAATAAAGGCTTCTTATAGGAGGTCATAACTTTGTAGTGAAGTATGAAACCAGTGGATGCTAAAATACTAGAAAATTGTGGTAAGTTCCCTTTCATCTGACTGAAGCATAAAGTCAGAAAAAACCACTGCTGTTCAGATTTAAAGAAATCTGGTACTTTAAAGGTACTTTGATGAAATAACAAATACAGTAACTACAAAGAAACTTGAATGGTAATAAAAAAATATTCAGTAGCATGATTGTGTAAAGTAAGAATGAAACCCCCTTTTCCCATTGTGTAGGTTTCTGGAGTGCAACAATAAGAGTTCTCTTTCTTCTGCTGTGTTATTAATCAGAAAATCCTTTGTCAAAGGCAGGCATTGGAATATTTGCAATTTTGAACTTTCATTTAGATCTGAGCTTTCTGGTAAAAATCAACCAAATAGTATCAGTTCCAGTGAAGTCTAATAAGTTATTTCTGCTGAGCTGTACTGTTATGTAGTTTTACCACAGCAGCTATTAATTGCCCTAAAATAGCAACCTATCTCTAGTGCCAATGCTTTACTGGTTTCATCCCGTTTTAAACATAATTGTAATGATTACACTTAATTCCTGAGTGTGTGCCTTTAGGTTACACATTGTTCCAAAAAAGCACCTGTTAAGAACTTGACTTCAATTGCTTAAGACTATTTTTAAAGCATTGGTCTTGTTCTCTTGAGGTCAGGCTTCTTTGTCCAGAGTGACAGGCATCAAGAAAACCTATATATTTCTTTATCTTGTATCAGACCATTATGGCATCTAGTTACATTTTAAATTGTTGTTTAACACACAATTTACCCACTGAGCAAATAAAACCCTTGTCTGATATAGGGTCCTTAGGCAGGGATTACTTTCATTTCACTGAAAGCTAATTCTTCTGTTTTCTAAAATTTGCTTTCCTTCCCCTATAGCTTTTAAATTAGTTATACTCAATGAGAAGACACTAAGTAAATTTTGTTTAGTAAATAAAGCAAATGTCCAAACATTTATTTCAATTATTTTAAAATCCTGTGTTATATCTTTTTGCACCCTTTGCCACTTTGTACTGAACATGAAATTTCCTCACAGTCATCACTGGTGCAGTCACGTGCAGAATGGACATTTTAGGGGGAATATCTTCAGTATTCTTCACTTTTTTTAGCTATAAAAGCTATAAACCATAGTGACAAACCATAAATGCTTTTTTTTTCTGTTGGGAATTTATTAGCACTGTGGAAGAATCTGGCAGTCATGTTAAGAACTACACATACCTGTAATGAAAAAACCCAACTTCTCAAAAGTGCAAAGTTTTGGTTGTTTCCTTGAAGGCAGCTTGAAATTTGTAAGGTTTCTACATAACATTTTTAATAGGAAAGAAGAGCTGTTATTTGTCCAGAATTTCAAGATCTCTGTGTGCAAATTTACACATGCAAAGTGGAATGGTATCCTTTGTTAAGCACTGTGTGTGTATTTAACATTAAATATTGGAATAAATACGGAAATACAGCTAGTATTTTTTCTGTGGAAAAGGCAAATCATGCTAGAAAGCATTCTGGGCTTACTGAAGCTCAAGGCAATGAAATAATCTATATTAACACTGGTCTGAGACAAGAATGAATCAGATTGTATTAAGAACTGAATCATTAAAACATAACTTATGTTAATCCTCTTCCTTTTTTTTGCAACATACTGGTAACTCAGGTTCTGTCACGCATTGTACTTCAGTTTTGCATTTTACTGTTTTTCTTCTAGCATTTAAGTTCTTGATGCACAGTTTGTTTCAGTTATACGTACCCTTTGACCATAATGTGTCTCTGGTTCTCTCCTCTTTGCAGCCACAGAGTGCTTTCTCAGGCTTATTGTAACATCTCACCCAGCAGATATCTTCTTTGTGGATATATCTTCTATGTTTATTGACAAGGCCTGATTAGTCATTGTAAATCTATCCTGCTCACTGCTACATTTGTGGCTTTCTCCTTGGTAGTGTTTTTATCTGTTCATTTTGCTTCTCGCACGTTCCTGTCAACTGACTGAAAGTATACAGGCATAAAATATTACGTCATCGGTCTTCATATGGCAGCACTGGAAGGTCAGAACTCCATGACTGAGGAAACATCCACCACCTGTTTCTTTGCAGTTTTTTTATTAATTGTATCCAACAGATCAGATTGTTGATCTTTACTTACTTACTCTTACATATACTTACATACTTATACTTAGTTCTGTCCATTGTCTATCAAGGTAGAGCAGAAAAATGCTTGGAGATTGCTTCATTCTGTCTGACACCAGTGATGTCAAGGGCAGCAAGAAAAGCTTCTATAGCTACGTCAGTGATAAAAGGAAGACTGGGGAAAATAAGAGCCCTCTCTGGAAGGAAACGGGAGACCTGGTTACCCAGGATATGGAGAAAGCTGAGGTACTCAATGACTTTTTCACCTCAGTCTTCACCAGCAAGTGCTCCAGCCACTCCATGCAAGTCAAAGAAAGGAAAAAGCAGGGAGTGGGAGAAAGAAGAATCACCCACTGTAGGAGGCGGTCAGGTTCAAGACCATCTAAGGAAACTGAAGGCGCACAAGTCCATGGGACCAGATGAGATGCATCTGTGGCTCCTGAGGGAACTGACAAATGAAGTGGCTAAGCTGCTGTCCGTCATATCTGAGAAGTCCTGCCAGTCCAGTGAGGTTCCCACAGACTGGAAAAGGGGAAACATAACCCCCATTTGTAAAAAGGGAAATAAGGAAGACCCAGGGAACTACAGACCAGTCAGTCTCACGTCTGTGCCTGGCGAGATCATGGAGCAGATTCTCCTGGGAACTATGCTAAGGCACACAGTAAATTAGGAGGTGATAGTGACAGTCAACACGGCTTCACCAAGGGCAAATCATGCCTGTTAAATTTGGTGGCCTTCTGTGACAGGGTTACAGCATTGGTGGATAGGGGAAGAGCAACTGCCGTCATCCATCTGGACTTGTGCAAAGCATTTGACACTGTCCTGCATGGTATCCTTGTCTCTAAACTGGAGGGACATGGATTTGGCGGATGGACCTTTTGGTGGATAAGGAATTGGTTGGATGGTCACACTCAAAGATTTGTGGTCAGTAGCTCAGTGTCCAAGTGGAGACCAGTGATGAGCGGCGCTGCCGTGCGGTCGGTATTGGAACTGGTGCTTTTTAACATCTTTGTTGGCAACATGGACAGTGGGATTGACTGCACCCTCAGCAAGTTTGCCAATGACACCAAGGTGTGTGGGGCGGTCAACACGCTGGAGGGAAAGGGATGCCACTCAGAGGGACCCTGACAGGCTTGAGAGGTGGGCCCATGTGAACCTCATGAAGTTGAATAAGGTCAAGCGCAAGGTCCTGCACATGGATTGGTGCAACCCGCAGTATCAATCCAGGCTGGGCAGAGAATGGATTGAGATCAGCCCTGAGGAGAAGGACTTGGGGATGCTGGTGGACAAAAAGCCTAACATGGCTCAAGGATGTTTGCTTGCCACCCAGAAAGCCAACCATGTCCTGGGCTGCATCAAGAGAAGTGTGGCCAGCAGGTCGAGGGAGGTGATTCTCCCCCTCTACTTTGCTCTCAGGAGACCCCACTTGCAGTACTGTGTTCAGTTCTGGGGCCCCCAGTATAAAAAAGGACAAGGACCAATTGGAGCAAGTCCAGAGGAGGGCCACAAAGATGATCAGAGGTCTGGAGCACCTCTTCTATAAAGACCGGCTGAGAGAGCTGGGGTTGCTCAGCCTGGAGAGGAAAAGGCTCTAGGGAGACCTTATAGTGGCCTTCCAGTACCTAAAGGGGGCTTACAAGAAAGCTGGAGAGGGGCTTTATATCAATGCCTGTAGTACAGAATGGCTTTAAACTGAAAGAGTGTAGATTTAGTTTAGATACGTAGATAGATTAGATATTAGGAAGAAATTCTTTAGTGTGAGGGTGGTGAGATACTGTAACACATTGCCTAGAGAAGCTGTGGATGCCTCCTTTCTGGAAGTGTCCAAGACCAGGCTGGATGGGGCTTTGAGCAACCAGGTATAGTAGCAGGTGTTGCTGCCCATGACAGGGGGTTTGAACTATATGATCTTTAAGGTCCCTTCTGACCCAAACCATTCTTTGTTTCTATAATTTTGAGGTTATATATGTACTCATTAATTAATAACAAGCTGTGTAACAAAATCTCAGTACTGCATTTTACAGCATATACAGATTGCTATACCCGCATGAAATTCACAGAGCCAAAGAAACTAGAAGTGCTACCCTGTCACAACATGATGCTTCAGTTTTCGTAACTTTAAGAGAAGCTGACTTCGCTGGTGATCACTAAAGCTTTCATGCCATTCTTCATATGTTTTATTTCTTAGTAGAAAGTAACACAATGAATCAGTTGAAATGATCATACAACTTCTCCCTTTGGAAGGCTCTCAAAAAATACAGGTTATCTTTTATCTTGTGTCAGCAAATAAGAGATTCTGTTAAGTTTTAGGTTATCTGTGAAATGGTTGGTGCAATTGGAATGAGCCTACTAGTCAGAAGTTTTACAGTGAGACTGCCAGACATTGTCTTCATCTAACCTAGTGTCTTTCTGATCTCTGTCCCTGACATGCACTTGAATGGGTTTTGTCAGTTGTGTGGCAAAAAATAAAATTATTAGGAGCTTCTAAGAGCAAGATATCGACTTTTTGCTTTTCCTAAAGAAAAATCGACATTTTCTCTATACAACATGATTTTTTTCTCATGGAAATTAACTCTAACTAGAAAGACCAATCACCTATATATACATATTTTCTGAAAGAAGCATCTCTTCCTAAACAAACAACAGTAAGAACATTTGCTTTTGTAAAGAAGTATTAGAGTACAAAGTATATGTCCCTTAGTACATACAGTGGTGCACATTTGGTAACCTTGAAAAGTGAATGTATTCTGCTTGAGCTACTGCTAATGTGTTAAAATGCTTGCAGCAATCAGAAACACAGACGTGCTTGTTGTACAAATGACAAGGGCTTGTGTAAGTTCATTTTGCAATGTTTTGCTATCTTTCATTAATATGAATGTAATAAAATAGAATTCTAGGTAGGGATTCTATCTGTGCAGAGATGGCACAGCTTCATTTTATTTGTATCTTATTATGTTATTCCCTTTTGAAAAATATTCTTTGAATAAAAAAGGAGATTTGCTTAGCTGCCAGATTTCTTCTTCAGATGCTTCAAGAAGAGAAAGAGTTGTCCTTGAATTGTACAATTTCTTCGAAAAGAGATCAAAGTATAAATTAAAAATACTATATGTAGTAATTCAAGCCTTCAAAATAATAATAAAAAAGTATATGTCTTCTTGTACTTGCAAAAGATAGCCATCATTTTGGAATTCCGCATATCATGTCATCGTTTCCTATAATATCCTATAATGACCAGCTGGCACATTGAAATAATGAAATGTTGACTCTGCTGAATATTTAAAGAGAGTTATTCTTATTATGGTTTATGAAAGCTATTATTAGTTCATATAGAAGCTCTTCCCACTGAAATGAAGATGCAAATCATTGTTATTTTTTTGCATCCTTGTTTAGGATGAAGAAATTAAAAGGAATATAGTGCAGCATTGTTGTTAGACCTGGAAGCTTCTGAGGCAGTCTAAGATCAAAAAAACCTTAGTTGAATCTGATCTTGAATTTATCATAACAAGACATCTGTGATTGGTCCACTCTATGATTTAAAATATAAATCTTGTCTACACAAAACACAGGATTTTTTTCTAACAAGAAACCAAATACAGCAGAAGATTGAGTACTGATACTTTATTCCCCCCAAAAAACTGTGTTTTGATTTTTTATATAGCTACTATCAAGTGGTAATAAAAACTTCTAGGAATAAACACTGTAAAGTGATGTTTAGAATAAAATAGCACTATTTAGTTCTTAAAATGCATTGTATGATAACTTATCATATTAAGAATAGGAGTGACCCAAAGCATAGTTTGTTTTGCTTTTAAAGTCAAAGGGTATATCCTTCTCTTGCTTATCTTTCCACACTGGGGATCAAAGAAAGTAATACAGGTATCTCAGATCTCTTAATTTTTAAATCCTGGTTCGTGCGAGTAGCTATTCATGTGAAGCTATGGATTTATCCATATTCACAACATTAAAAAACTACTTTAGGCTTTTTTTTTTTACATGGAATGCATAAATTAATATTTACTATCAAAAGTAAACTGTTCGAGGTTACTAGAGAAAAAGTTGGGTTTTTTGAAGTGAACTGTCTGCTGGTCCTATGAATGTGGCCTTACTACTGATTCTGCATGTCACATCTACAACGATACTACAGATTTTCAGAACATAAACCAAAACGCAAATAAACCTACAAATCATGTCACAATCAAAGAAGAATTAAGTATGCTTCAATCATTCATTCATACTTTCGTACTTTCTAAATGTCTTGGGGCTACTGATACGTAAATTCCTTAGATTATTATTTTTGGTAACGTTAGATAATGAAGTTGAGTTTCTGCAGTAACTATTGCTTTCACCTGTTTGGGGTTAAAATAGAACTGGTGTCAGCACAGTAACTTTTTTCTGTGCTCTGGACCATCTGCTTTCTGAGAAGTAATTGTTTTGCTCCTGTGCAGAAAGAATAGCAACTAAGAGCGAAAAGAGGGAGTACAAGGTGGGAGCAGAGGGATGTGGGTATAGAACTAGCAGTGAAACTAGGATGAAGAGACAGAGAGCAGGGAAGAATTTATGGGAGGAGATGGTGGGAAACTAAGCCAGTTGAAGGTTTTGGGGATTGAAACAGCTGTGCAGGGCCAAGAATGCATCCTGGATAGGTCTGTTGGACTGGATGGGCAAGAACATGATTGAAATTAGGAAAAGGGGGTTGGAAAGAAGAAAACTGACACTGGCTGAGTGAATGGGACCAGGTCTGACAGAGCAGAGAGCGGGGCAGAGAGTTTGTGCCTGGACACTGTGCACTGACAGAGCTAATTTGGAAGCTCAGGTCCATAAATCTCAACGAACAGCCTTATGCTGCGCAATCTTATGCTGTGCAGGTTTCCATCAACAGCAGAGCTAAGGCAGACCAATTTTTTACAGACTTACAGCCTCTTCCTGCTATGCCCCTTCTCCACCATCCCTCTTTTTGACTGGCACAGTCCCTAAGCTCCAGCACAATACTGCCTGCTTCCTTCCAAGTTTTATTCCTGTTTGGCTGGAAAATAGCAATTGTATTATGAGTGATTTAGAACTGCATATGTGTAAATGGGTCAGTTGGCTAATGCCTCTTGAAAAGGCTAATTTAAGTTGTGGGTTTTTTTTAAAAAATAACTGTACTGCTACCTTGTCATGTTATGCATATGGGCCTGACACATGGCTAAAGGGAAACAAAAGCCCTCTTGTTGAGTCACAAGCTTCAGAAAGAACCCTCTTGCTTTCTAAACCCCTTCTCGGAGAGGAATCTCTATTTCGTGAGATAAGCATGTCACTCAAGTCAAACCCTCTTCTCCCTGCCAACTCATGGTAACTTCGGTAATTGGCAGCAACAGCTCTGGTGTCCCACACTCCTGTGTTCAGGAGAACTGTGGATACTAAAAATCACAAAGATTTTCACCTCTTTTAAATTGGGTTGAAGTTGGTCAACACCTTCATAAAGGCCTGGAAGGGAGACTAGACAGTTTCCTATAGTCATTAAAAAAGCTTTATTTCTAGAAGGAAGTATACTATGAAGCAGGAAATTGTATATCATCCATTGCAGTAACAGCCTTAATTTTGTCATTTCATAACCTCTGCATACTTATTTCTTACCCTCTACAATATTCTTTTAACATATGTTTTGGGTGTAATTTCTTTTAAATCTTTGCATTTGAAATTATTGAATGTAGTCATGCCCAGTCTTCTATCCTAGCTTTCCCCATACCCTTCTCAAGATAAAACCCAACAAACTCTGGGATTGCACCATGCTAAAAGCCAAATGAACATTTAACAACTATATCTTGTTCCAGACATCTAATGGACTTTGTAAATGAAATTTTGCTCAGGATCACCTAGGACATCTGTAGCAGAATTGAGAGGGAATCATTTTAATGTGACTGCTTCACTATTTTAATTGATTTGTTGATTCATCTCTTTCATTAATGTGAGAAATAGGTCCCTGCTTCCATGGCTTTTTATTTCTTCAGCAGCTCTTGTCCTCAATGATTATAGCTTTTGAGACAGTGGACTGTGAGCCCTAGTACATGGTGAACTCATGAAGTTTAGAGCTGTTTAATTTCTTCACTTCAGTTCACAACCACTCCAGGGAATTCCATAGAATAACCGGTTCCTGCTTAAGCAGACTAAAACTCAGAAACTACAGCAAATTGCCACTGCTAAAATGGCTGGTGGCCATAAGAATTAAAGTATGGTCTACTGAGAGCAGCAGGCACCACTTCCATTAGCCTATTAGAAAAGTATTTCATAAATATATAGTGCTCTACAACTGATGGAATCTTCACAAAACTACTGGTGGTTTTAATGCAGATCGCTCTAAGATTTCATTAGCTCAGTGGTGGCGATCTGATTTTTTTTCCATTGTAAATGTGTTTTTCTTCTATTTTCAGCTTGATATGAAAACAAATGAATGTGTTCACTCATTAATGCCTGAAATTAGCAGAACACCATGCTTTTTCTCTTGCTGTTACCATATTCAGTTTTGTAACTTTATAGTTCCAAGAACACATATGATGCAATTTATAAAAGCAAGGACTCAGACTCTGAAATATTTTGGATGCTTGAGCCTCTGTGGCCTTGGCACATAAGTTAAGATTATAGATGATGTTAGGAAGGATAAATGGTGACTAAAATGCCAAGTGTTTCTACAAAGCAAAATATGAAAGTGAATTTCAGAGCATTAAAAATATGTAAGTCTTAGAAGGACATTGATAAATAATTAATGCAATCTTCAGTAGTTGGCAATGATCCTATACTTACCCTTCTGAAGGAAGAGATGATACATCTTTCAGGCAATTAATTCCAAGGCAGTGCCTTAAATATAAGATTGCCTGAAAAAGATTTCAGTACCGCTAAGCACTCAAAAAATATATCGTGTATTATATTGTGTGTGCAAAAACTCACAGAGATTTCACATATAATTTTGCAACCTGAAACTTATATCTTCATCTGATAATTTCAGTATATCCTGACCTGTTTTCCTGCTGTGATGTTGACAGAAGATGGCACTGTTTATTCATTGTTCTAGAAATGAAAAGCTGTTTTCCTTCTCTTTCAAGGAAAAATAAATGTTAGTATACAGGAAAAACAGGAAAGAAAATGGAGGTGATAATGTTTTTGGAGAAATAGATACTTCTGCTGAGTCAGGACATATACCTGTAAAACCTGCAGTGTTGACAAGGCTCAGACAGGAGCTACCTTTTGTCATGTCAACTGTACAGTGTCCAAAGCCTCAGTGAAGCGGGGGCCTGAAATACAAGGTGTTGAGATCAAGTATCAGAGAAGGAGGAGAGGGCTAGTACTGAATTTGTTTACAGATGGAAAAAACACTATAAGAACATGATTGTACAAAAGATGCAGTTGTAATTGGGTCATTAATACAGAGTATCATCTAAACCAGAGATTTTTTGGGGAAAAGAGTGACGGAGGAAGCCTTGGAACTCACAAAGAGCCTCCTGATGTTGCAAGCATCCACATACTTGTGTCTTTTAAATCCTGTTTGTAATGGAGCTTAATATGCCCAGTAAGTTGCTTTTGCAAAATCACTATCTGCAAAACATCTGATGCTTGGAAAGGAATGAAAATAATTAATTTAAACAGGAATTATAGTAATATTACACCACAAAGGGATAGTCATTAATATATTACTACATTCTTTCAGTTAATGAAAATTACTTGTAATCTAGTCTGAAAGTTTACTTTGAGTAAACAGTAGACTCTTTATAGACAAGCCTACACTGTTAATTTTAAATTATCAGCTGTAATTACAGATAAACTAAGTCAGAGCTACCCTCCAAGACTAGTGTGGTATGCTATGTTAGCTTAAAATTAGCTCCAACACTTCCTTCACAGGTGGTTGGTGGCAAAGGAAAGACGACTGTCCTTGGGAAAGAGGGAGATTTAGCTCCCATTTGCAAAGTTTTATTGTTAATTTTGCTTCTGCTTATTTATTTGCTTTCTTGATATAAATTCTAAGCCTTGAGGACTGGCCCTTTTCAATATTACTATGATTTTCTACTCAGTTGTTTCATTTATCAAATAGCTTCTCTTGTGTGGCTAGAGCTGTTGATCCAAACAAGGCAAAGCAGGATTTGGCCTAGCATGAAAATAAGGTTCAGAATGTGAATAATATCAGTAAGCTGGATTTTTCTTCTGGGAAGGCTATAAATTATTTTTTTTCAAGCAAACACAGCAAGAACAGTTCTACAAAAGCAATGCTACAAAATGTTTGCCAAACTAAATGGGGTTCTATGCCATTTTGGCTAATGCTTATGGTATTAAGTAAGACACCCTGTTTCGCTTTGGAGGGTTTTCAGTTGTTCATGGGAAGAGCAGCATGGTTTGTGACAGACTTTGAAAATGCTTGTAATTCACTCCTTTTTCAGTCTGTGGTAAATGTGAAATACTGTGAAGTAGTGAAAAGGTAATTGAAGCTGAGCAATATTTTTTTTCAGGTTTTTGGGTGCCACTGAAAAAATTAGTTCACTTTTTTTAGACCATATACGATTTCAGAATTTGAAGTAGGGGTTTTGATGCACTGTGTCTCAACAATCCCCAAATAACTTTCTAAACTATGTTGACTTGCCTTTTTACAGTTCTGCTTAATTTCTTCTCTTAGAAATTTTCTTAGCCATGAGTGGTGTTATTTAAAAAAGGTGTAATGCAAAGAAAATAATTTATGTGAAACCAAGCAAGCCAAAACTTGCTTTGTAAATGTAAGCTGAGAAAGATGTTCATGTATTCAATTCAAGAGTATTACCCATAAATCTGTATGGCAGAGGAGAGCTTTAACCTTGTAACAAATTGCTGTTTATACTCGAAACTGTTTCTGCTTTGTGTTTAATTATAAACTTTGATCTGTATTTTGGGTTTCTAAACTTTGGAAGAAATTGTGTATCAAGCAGGTCAGCTTTGCTTTTGTTGGTAATTTTTCAAAAATATAGATGGTTGAATTTGAGGTAAGAAGACTGCAGTATACATTATTATATTACATAGACATTATATTTTATAATTTGGAATCAATCTTGCAAGAGCAGGGTTTTGAAGGAACGGTTGACATACAGGTGTCGGTTTCTTCTGAAATTATAGGGTCCAGCTACCATCTCAAAATGATAATATGCTACCCAGCCTAATTTATGCCATATTCTGCTGGAAAAAATGAAGCATCTTCCATTTTCTTCTCTCCTTTAATCATTAGAAAATTGGACTTTGAATGTCATGACCTATTTTAATGGAGCTGATTGCTTGGCACAGAACTGGAGTAAACTGTATTGTGTACTTGTGATATATGCTACTTGGGAAAGGAATAAATATGTGAATCAATGTACTTTATGGATTGCCTGTCTAATTTTAGAATATATTATAATATTCTCCCTGTAGCAAAAGGGGATTAGTCTAAATGAAATTGCTTAAGTCAGTCCAGCGTGCTGGGCAGCAACACCTTTGCTCTATGAAAAATACTAGAGAAGTTCCTCCATTTGTCTGCATTTCACTGTTACCACATTATGGCTAATACCTAGAGTTTTGATATAGAAACCTCTAGAAGTAAATGAACTGCTTCTTCTTGAGCACAAGGCCTTTTTAGCCTAACAGGCTCATATAAAGTTTGGATTCTTACCACTTTCACTTCTGCAGGGCATGCTTGCCAGTGGGTTACATTTACATTTGCATGCATTGGCTAAGACCTAGGGCTAGCCCAAAGGCCTTACCTGGTTCAAAACTCTTGAGTTACAAGATACGGCAGTGTGAAGGTCGTAATGAGCATACTTCCCAAAGAGATATATTCTTCTTCTCCCTTCTTTGCCTAGAGGACAACTGGATTAATCCAGACTCTTACAGTATCTTTACTATGGGTGAAGTTGGCTTTCCATTGCTCCCCATAAGTTTTGAAGGTCCTGGTCCTTTCAGAGTAGGAGGTTCCATTCTGAAACACGGCAAAACCAATGACAAATTTGCCAGCACCTCCTGTAGGGATCTGAACATCTCTCAGCACCAGCTTTTAGCACCTGTCACCTCTTAGTTCATCTGGGGCTTAGAACATTGCATCTAGGATTGTTATTGTTAGAGCTGTGTGAAAATCCAGCATTGTGTATCCAGGACACTTGGAATTATTTGCTCATATTTTTAAAAAGGATAAAACCCTGCCCAAATGAGATCTAAAGATGCTTATTTATTTAAAAAGGCTAACTAAAAACATAGCAATGATCTTGATGAATGCAATGTAAACTTTAAAGCCCTCCTATATTATCATTTACCCTATGCAACTACGATGTTTGTTTTTACTGCACCTTTACACTCTGATGCACAACAAAATTAATTTCCTTGTGAAAAAGGAAATCTTGGCCCTCAGCTTGCTTAGAGCCATCATGCCGCTGAATTCTGCAGGGGTTTCTTCCAGAGGGGCCGAGAGCTGCATTGAATGGGCTACTTAACCTGAGAACTCACACAAAATAATGTTGACCTCCAGCTGCCCAAGCCATATATTTACCAAATAAATATATTGGAAGGAATGTACTTTTATTCCAGGGTAAGGTCAGTGTGCAATTCCAGGTGAAAAATGATACTCTTTAGGCTTTTTCCCTACAGAAATAAATCCAAAGTCATGATGTAGGTACATGGGGTTCTCAGACATAGTGTTCATTCAGTAATTGCATCAGACATAGTGTCTAATGACCATTTCTTTGATTTCTTTCTGTTGTGTAATGCTTTTTTGTTAAAAAAAATAGCAAATAAAACCCAGCTGGTTTGTTAACAAAAACATACTAGGCCTGTATAGTACAATGCACAATGAAAGCATAATCAGTAATCCCAATTCTAGAAAGAATGAAATGGGGATGGAGGGGGGTGGTTTCAAACTTCACCTTGTTGTTAAAGTGACTCAAATTGCTCTAGCTTGCAATGGCTATTTTATATATATATTCAGAATTACAAGCACAGCTGTACAACCCTTTCTTTCACCTCAGGCAAGCCTGGTAAGGTCAGTGAGTTAAGGGGCTTGAATATGGAGCTGAGTTTGCACCTGACTGACTAACTTGATTCATTCTTTAGTGACCCTAATAACTACTACAAACTTATCTGAACTTCATTTCTAAACAAGTTATTAGCCAGACATACCAGATTTGAATTAACACACCACCACCTTCCCTCGCATTGTTGCCTGTTCCTTGATATGTGCAGTGTCCCAGCATAATACTTTAAAGGAAAAAAAAAAAAATCCCTGCCAACTCTGACATTACATTAAAAGAAGAATAAAGGATTAGAGTACTAAAAAATCTTACAAGCTGAACAAACCCTTATAGTCTGTAGGTTTAAAAAGAAATCTATCTTTTTCTTGTTTACTTGCTTCAAAGATGAAAGCCTCTGTGTTAGGATTAAGACAGCCTGATATTAAAAAAAAAAAAAAAAAAAAAAAAAAAAAAAAAAAGAAAAGCTGGAGCTCACTCTTTTGTATTGAAAAGTAAAACAGGCAGCCAAACAATTCAGGTAAAATGAGTAAGATGCATGATTCTGAATTCTGCATGTGATAGACAATAGGCTTGTACACCTTGCATAGAATTCAGTAAATCAGAAGTTAGAAATGATAAAGGGGAGGGGTTATACAGCACCATTACAAAGACTAGGCTTCTAATGTTAAAGGTTTTGTAAGAAAGAGTGCCATCCTTTTACAGAGCTTATCAATAACAAAAGAACATATTCTACATTTTCCTGTAAAAAAGCAAATTAGCGCACTGTCTTGTGGCCTCCCTGGTGAAAATGTCAGAAACTACACAAGGTCCATTATTTGGACTATCCACTGGGAAACTGGTAGCAAAGCTGAATTAAAAATGAATAATGTCATAATGTCTAAAAACAGGAAGCAGAAATTATGTCATGTGGTCAAGAGACTACCCGCCTCCTATGAATACACAGTGTGGGTATGTTTTGTGTAGCTGTGTGAATCAAAATTTAAGGGAAAGGAATTTTTCCTGGCTCCCTCTATTCCAAGGCAGAACCAAGACTACTTGTGGCCTTTCTGTCTGCCCGTGTCAGCCGAGTAGGGTCTTCTCAAGATTCTGGGTTTTCTTTTTTCCTCATGTACTTGTATCAAGGAGCTAGAATATCTTCATGCCATGTAGTGAAATACAAAGCCCTCTAAAATTTGCTTTTTGAGAATTCAGCTACAGTTAAGGCTTACTGTACTCTCCAGCCAAAGGCTCAGGGCCTCTTTGTGTATTCTGTGCAAAATAATTAATATTGCAGTGTGAAGGAGCCAAGGATGAGACTAAGTGATGAACAGCAGCAAAGTCCATGACCAGGGCTCTCTGAAAAGAGGCAGGGCTTTTATCTATATGTTATACTAACCTGTGACAAAGGTTAATCAAAGTGCCAGCAAAAGCAAAACTTTTCAGAGCAAAAAGAGAATACTACTAATTTCAGTACAACCTCTTTCTATTCTGCATACAGCCATGTCATAAATCATAATTAGTATAATGCAAATTTTTCCTTCACAGTAGTTAATGGACTAAATATCAGAAGTTCATTACTTTATCAGAAAACTATTATGACTGTTGAACATACAATAGACTATATGAAGCAAAAGTGATGATGAATATTCACTAAGAACCTGATTTTTTTTTCTTCTCTTTAGATACAAAAAAATGTAACAGTAAATCAGTAGCTACTTATTTGTCTGAAGGTGATGAAAGAATGAAACAGGTCAGTAGACGTAATGTAGGATGTGACTGAATGAATAGGGAACTTGATTTGCAGTGTGGTCCTGAGTTGGTATTTTCATTGTTCTTATACTGGTATCACTACTGATTTCAAGTTGTTTTGCATTAATATTGCTCAGGTAGGCAATAGCTCCACAGAAAAAAGCCCCTGAGGTCCTGGTGGATGGTAAATTGCAGAAAGCCCTTGAGATGATGAAGGCCAGCAATATACTGACTTGCATTAGCAGGACCATAGGCAGCAGATCAAGGCAGGTGAATGTTCCCATCATTCAACAACCGTGAGGCTTCATCTGAAGCAGTATGTTCCACCTTGGGCTCCATGGCATAACATTCTAGGGGAGGATTGCTAGATTAGCAGGGGGATTGGATGCTGAGGGAACTGGACTGACTTAACCTTCAAAGAAGGCAAAAAGGTTGTTATTATTGTCAACTCTTTAATGGGGGCTACAGGGGAGGTGTCACCAGACTTCTTAGAAGTGAAGAGTAAAAAGACAAAAGGCAGCGGTCATATATTGCAACAGAGGAAATGCTGCTGGAAAACAAGGAAAAAAAGTCTTCACAACAAAAGCATCTAAGCATTGCCACTGGTTGTGCAGGGGAGAGGTACAGTCTCTGTCCTTGGCAATACTCAGAACTTGTCTGGACCAGGATCTGAGACTCTTGCTTAAACTCAGAAGCTTGCTCTGCTTTCAGCAGGAAGTTAAACTGGCTGACCTGCGAAGTGTGCCTCCCAACTCAAGTTTTCTAGGATTCTTTGATCCTGCACACACTAGTTTCTGACTGTAAAAATGGTACTGTCTGGCATACACACAGCAAAGCTAGCTGTGGTGTGGCTTTTCATTTGGTATTCATGGCAACGATGGGTGTTGTTTGAAAAACTTACTGTTAGATAGTGTTTCTGGACAATATCAGGTGCTGGGCAGAGGGCATATTTTAGATATATAGGACAATCAGGTAGCAGAGGTGTTTGCTGAATCTCTAGGATCTATTGTCCCCCATGTATTAAAGGGGTCACCAGTTTGTGAGAAGTCCTCTGAACAGGACTTGAACAGCCTGTAGTTCCCTCACCATGTGTTTGATGTGATGACAGCTCTAGAATTTGGCCTTGATGCTGTGGTATGAACAGCCTTGTATCTCAGCTCCGTTAATATGTACATATGTTTGGCACTGCTGATGTTTAATGGCGATTCCTTCCTGCTGATGAGTAAATATCAGTTGTCCAAATGAGTGTTGTTGGAGGAATAATCCATTTCAGAATAGACTAAGCAATTTTGAGATGTTGAATTATCTCTAGACTCCATTAAGAGTAGGTACAACAGACCTTTCACTCAGAGAGGTACTAGAAGGTGAATCAGTCTGCTAGGCTCTCTTTCCTCTCTCTCTAACAGTGCTTTTATGTGATGGTAGGTAGAAGAATGAGGTCATACAAGTCAAGAAAATAAACATTTTTGAAAGAGTTTGTGTGATTTTTTTTTAAAAATAATGTGAATTAAGAGAACAGGTTTGTATTCTCAGCATCTTATCCTGAGCAAGTAGTTTTCTTTCTCTACCTCTCTGAACAGAGAAGATGTCACCGCCATTTCAACCAGGTCTCTGAGGGATGCTCCAGAGCAAAGGATCTGGCTGAGGGACCATAGGGAGCTTTCTGAGAACCAGCAAATCTGAGAAGTGTTGTCAGAGAGGTGGTGCCCCCACCCCCCTGCAGCAGGAGGCATTGAGGTGGCCGAACCTCCACACGTGAAAATGCAGCCCCTGAGGGACACGGTGTGTTGCAGCAGCCAGGTGGGGTGCAGGGCAGGTGCCAACCCCCTGACGGCTCCAAGAAGCCAGCTCCAATAGTGCTCATCACCCCCCAAGAGGAAACCTAGCCATGGTTTACACTCGGCCAAAAGGCAGCGCCAGAAGGCACGTGGTGACCCTGGCAGAGCGCCCTGGTGAACATGCAGCTGCCCAGGTCACAGCCGCAGGGAGTGCCGGAGCCTGTCACTGCTAGCGGAGGGCAGCAGAGATAACACCTGTGTAAGGCGTGACCAGGTGGGCCACCTGCTCAGCCTGGTGGCAGAGCTGGAAGGGGAAGCAGAGAGTTAAGGAGTGTCAGGGAGTGTGAGAGGGAGATAGGCTGGTGTTGGAGCCGCTCTACTGTCTCTGAGGCAAATGCACTAGATGGGACACATCACAAGAAGTGGAGGCTCCCCTACCCTCTCACCACCAGGCAGGAGGAGGGGTCCTAAGTGCCAGGGAGGAATGGAAATGGGTCCCTGATTGGGGCAGCAGGTGACTCACCCCCTGACCTACTTCACCTTCCCAGGTACCCCTGTACAATAGGTATGTGGCTCTGGAACATGACAGCCAGGAAAATGATGTGGATGAAGGCTCATCCAGGTTGGAGGAGTTGCCTGGGGAGAGTCAGTCAACCCCACACATCAGGACTAGCTCTGCCAGGAAGAAAAGAAAGGTGGTTGTCATTGGCAACTTTACTCTGACAGGAATGGAAGGCCTGGTTTGCCAACCAGACCAGTGCATAGGCAAGCGTGCTGCCGCCCTGGGGTGCAGGTAAGGGATGTCACTAGTAAACTCCCTTGTCTGGTATGGCCCTCTGATCACTACCTATTACTGGTCTTCCAAGTGGGCAGTTATGAGGCCCAAATGACAAGAATTCTGAGAGCAGTCAAGGTGGTCTTGGGGCAACTGGTTAAGGAGTCAGGAGCACAAGTAGTGTTTTCTTCTATCTTGACAGTTGCAGGGAACCATGGGGTGTGTAACCGGAAGATACACAGATCAATAGCTGGCTCCAGGCCTGGTGTTAATGGCTAAATTTCAGTTTTTGTAGTCATGGGTCAGTTTACATGGCACCAGGCCTGCTGGCAACAGATGAGGTTCACCTGTCACAAAGAGGGAAAAGGATCCTAGGTCAGGTGTTAGTAGGGCTCATTGAGAGAGATTTGAACTAGATTCAAAGGGGGAAGGGAATAAAACCGAGCTCGTTAGAGATGAGCTTGGGGGTGGTATGCCATGGTTGGAGGTGAGGTTGGTAGTGCAGCTGAAGTACATCTAGGCTGATGCCTGAAGCACGGGCAACAAACAGGAGGAGCTGGAAGCCATTATGCAGCGGGAAGACTATGACATATTTGTCATCACTGAAACATGTTGGGATAACTCATGACTGGAGTGCTGCAATGGGTGGCTACAAGCTCCTCAGAAGGGACAAGCAAGGAAGGAGAGCTAGTGGGGTAGCTCTTATGTCAGGTAGTGTTTCAACTGCCTAGAGTTGAATGATGGTGACACTGGGGTTGAGTGTTTATGGGTTAGTATCAGTGGGAGGGCCAGCAAGGCAGATATCCTGGTGGGAGTCTGCTATAGACCAACCAAGCAGGATGAAGAGACAGATGAAACATTCTACAAGCAGTTGAGAGAAGTCTCAAGATGCTAGTCCTTGTTCTCCTGGGGGAATTCAACCTAATGGCTGTCTGCTGGAAATACAACACAGCAGAGAGGAAACTTTTTAGGAAGTTCCTGGAGTGTGTTGAGTATAACTTCCTGGCACAGCCAGTCCGTGAGCCAACAAGGGGAGATGCCCCGCTGGACCTGCTGTTTACAGATGGGGAGGGACTGGTGGGGTTAAAAAGAGTTCTGTGTATGAGAATTAAACCTTACAAAAATGACAGTAAACAGGACATTGAGAATACATTCTTTTATGCATTCAGTAGAGTAATTAGTCAATACTGCATCTGGAATTTAACAGCAACTATATCCAGACAGATGTGGTTTCCTGTCATTTTTGTATTGCAGGGGAGGGGGAAATGTATGCAAACAAAATCAAGCCCTGTAAACAGCAACAGCATCAATACAGAATAAACTGTGGAGAGATAATTGAACAGTTCCAAGCACTTTAGGATGTGAGAATCTTAAAAGCTGGAAAACAGACATTCCTATCAGATGGTATCTCTCCTGCTGGTATTAAATACCTTGGTGTGGAGCTGTGGGGTTTTAGGTGCACCACAGGGAATGTCTGTTACTTCATACATGCTGTTGTAAGAATGTGTTAGTATTTAAATAATAGCACAAAATATCTTCATGTTTTCTTCTCAAACAAGATCAGTTTCAATAAAAAGAAGTTTTAGTCATTCTTTTCCAGAAATGTGATCTGTGGTGTTTTTGTGAGCTCCAGGACCCTAAGTCACTCCCATGCTGCTGATTCCAGTAGCAACCTCAGTAAGCAATCTTGATAGCATTTGGGAATTAAAATACACTCACCTGAAAGGAATGTTAAGCACATACTTAACTTTTTGATTCTAAGACAATTTTAAAAATCTTTTAAAAAAAAAAAAAATAGCCTGAGTAATGCTAGCCAGCATCCTGCCAGATGATTCCTCAGACCTGTAAGTTGATAGAAACTAGTTATTCCTCAAAGAGAAATAGTGAAGTTAATTAGGGCCTGGTATCATAAGCCTCCTTAATGACATTCAGAATATCAATGAAGCAAATGATTTTGATTGTCAGAGAGTAATTTTGAAAGCTGGGCCCTTGGAGATATCATAGCCAAGTCTTCTTTAAAGATAACTAAGGGATCAATCATTTAAAAGAAATCACATTTCATTTTAATGGACAAATTCAATATTGGAGTTGAGACGTAGATTAAAGTCCAAGTTGAAAGTGAAATCTGGCTCAAAAAGCACTTTAAAAACCAACACTTAATTGCAAATTTGGAGAAGGAACTCGAAGACAAACCCAGCAATCAACTTAGTTGTTTCTTTTAGCTGAACAAAAAGCCAGTGACTTCTAAATAAGAAACAGGTAAAATGAATAATTGGGTCATATCCAAACCTCAGTTCTGGCAGCTTAATTTGAGTAAAAGCTTTATGTGAGCTGTTTTATCTAATAGAAAAAGTGATGTATTTTAATACTTGTACTGTTGCTCCATACAGACCTAAACCTCTAGGGTAAATAAGAAAGTTGTAAAGGAAAAAAATAATTTATCTAACCATGTTTAAAAACCACCTTTCACTGTGCTATATTTTTCTGATGATAGCTTGAATTTGTCTTTGTTTCTGTCTGTAGCTGAGGATATGTTCTAAAAATCTTTGCCAATGCTTAGTTTCTGCTTCCAGGATGACTGTATCAGAAAATATTGCAAAGGCCAGAGCAGTTCAGAAGAAACACAGCTTTTTTTTCTGCCACACAAACCCATAACAGCTTTTACCAATCCACCTGTGGTGTTCTGCTCATGCTGTTTGTTAATGTCTACCCTTCCAAACTCAAAAGCAATGAATTTAAAACTTTTTAAAGTTGTACTTTCTTGACAGTTTTACCAAAACCCTATGATTCATGGTGTAGTTGATTCAAGCTACTGAGAAAATGTTGGCTTTTCTAAGTGCTCTCTGGGCATCATCTTGACATGGCCCATTTGCAGATCACAGATTACAAGTCACCATTCTCAAATAAAGGTGTTTATTGAAAAAAAATTTTGGGAAGACTCTTGAAATGTTAATGAGCCATAAGGAGTAATCAATAACATTTTTATGTGGTCTTAGGGTAGGCATTTTGTTATCTATTAGTAAATAGCAGGCACCATACTGTTTTGTTTCTCTGAAAGAACTAAGTGCTGCAAATGTATAAAGAGTGTTATGGAAAATAGGGAAGCAGCATCACAAGAACTGCTAACACCTGCTGCATATGATGAAAATATGAAGTCAAAACAAAGACTGACTTCTTGGAATGAAATATTTATGCATAAGTGTTGATTTTTAAAAATTCCTCTTCACATATAATGGCAGAGAAGAGATATCCTAGGGACTTGGAGGTTCTGAGATGTTCATGATCAGTCACTGGAAGTCTGTTCGCAAGATGATTTTCAGTAGTAGAAAATTTATTATTTTTGAGATTGTTTCAGGCAGTTTGTAAGCCAAACAGGATGCATGAATTGTCAAAAATGATTTTTAATGAATTTGTAGTAAGTATTATGTTCAATTTATTGTTGAAGATTTCACATAATGTAAGCTTTTTACAAGAATTCTTAAAATGCAGTTGTATATTTACAGTGACGTAACTTCATTGCTGTTAGTGAATTCGTGTTCCATCAGGAGGGAGGGTAGCTGGGTCTTCTGGTGTAAACAAAAGTATTAGACCTTATAAACCAAATGTAAACAGATGTTTACAGCCTTGTTTGAGCTTACATAGGTTGTCTCCTCTGATCCAACTATTATATTCACTTACAGATTTAGGAACTCAGCAGTTTAAAACAGTTGAGGAGACTGTTTTATATGGTGACTGTGAGCACCAAAGTTGGGCTAGTGTAGGTTGTATGGAGAATTATAGGATTACTAATGACCTGTGTAAACTTTATCTGTATACTGTGTATTATTCTGGTTAGTCAAAGTTAAAAATAATAGTGATGGTAATAATAAGAATATTTGCACAGAAGCACTTACAAGGAAAATGGAGCGCTTATGTTGTTAGAGGTTGTCTTGTAGTGTAATTTAAAACATAAAATGGAATAATGTCTCTTTTCTGTGCATATATCACCAGGCAAATAGCTAGAAGGCAATTTTTTTTGTAAGCTGAACAGCAGCACTGGGAAGAAAACAAGGACTTAAACAGTAGTTTGTTTACTTTCCAGTTGAGGTTTATGTTTGTTAGATATACAAAATGTGAAAGATCTTTTCAGTTAAAGTAAGGGAGGCAAAAGCCTCTATTTCTAAGACACATTTCTTTTTAAAGAAATCTGTAAGATATTTGCAAGAAAAAAACCTCCAGTAGAAGGTACCTTCTAGTCCATTACCTTCCTAACAGAGAGCTTTCTCATAAATGGCATCTTCAGCCTATCTATGTTTTCTAAATTATGAGGATGCCTCAGGAAAGAGTCCTGTGTACATGTTCTTGCTGTAAGAACCTGCAACTATTGAGCAGATTACTTTGTATTTTTATAGTCCTTATAATTACCAGCTGTTAACCACTAATTATAACTTGACTGATTTGGAGACACAGGTGAAAAAACTGAAGGTTAGAAGTTTCATGACACTTTAAGAACTCAAAATATCATGAAGCATAATTAGCTCTAAGAAATGGTAGAGATTATCAATTTGAAGCATCTAAGGAAAAGTTGACTGATAGCTTCTTTTTGAAGATGTAACTTCTGTATTTTCTGTGCATAAATAGAATCTACATTGTGCAATACTTCGATTATATACAGCAGCAGAAATGTGTAAATTCAGAAAACTTACCTGTTTGTTGATATATTAAATCAGCGTGACTCCTTTGGTGTTAGAGGAGGTAATTCTAGGGATGGAAAATAAAATCAGAGTTTGCTTTATATTTGGGATTAAATACAGCATATACCCCCCCAGGAAGAGAATAATAACAACTGCAAAGAATGTAATCATCACCTTGTTGAAGTGAACAAGGATTGGCATGCAGAGGTCTGTCTTCAACTGTTGCCTAGGCAATGGGTAGTGCCACTATTTCCTACTGCTGAGCTGAAACATAGCTTTACTGTGGTTTTGGACCAATTACTAGCTGGTTGAGCTTGTCTGTGTAGCAAATAACAGTAGCAATTAAGTGAGATTACATAGGTTTCTCGTTAGGTTGCACAAGCTTTTTCCCCAGAACCTGGATTACTAACTTGAGGCATAGCTTCTTTACTACCACCATTAATTTTGCAGGTTGCTTACAGAAAGAGAGAATAATTGCTTGTACTGTCACTTGGATGTAGTAAAATAACTGACATGGGAGATAAGTAAAATTTCTTCAACACTAAAAGTGACTCTTCTGTTTGAGAGTGTTAGAGAAGAATTTTAGTGGTCTCTTGGATCCATGATTTTCAAAGCCACATATAAAGAACCAAAGCCCATGTATTCAAATTTTAATTCAATCATGCATCACAGAGATCACACAAATTGAATATGAAAAGCATTAGAGCAATTACAAAGATCTGTACTAACTTTCTTTGAGATTGCAACATATTAAATATATTTAATATTCATGAAAGAACTAAGTGCCTATTCAAAAGCTAGACTGCTTTTATATAATGACTGTTTGATAGAAGCCTTTAATAGTTTTAGGACTAAAGCCCATTTTTTCCTTAATAGGAATGATTTACCAATGAACATGAAAAATCATGGACTTTCTGGTCATGTGGTTGGAAGGGTTTTTTCCTTCTTCATTGTACATCTCTAACTAGTTGAGTAAAGGGGTGTCCAGTACCCTTATTGCTGATTACCCTGACAGCGGAGACATTCGCCTGTGTAATGAGAGTTTGAACATCACAACCATTGATTCTGATTCTTCCTATTCCTAGGCATCTACTCAGATCAGTAGGTTATTTATGACATTTACTCTGAAGCTAACACTCCTCTTTTCCTCATCCTTCAGGGATTTGAAATCCAAGGGTCACCATAGATTCCTCTGTTATTAAAAATACATTTTGCTGTGGGGCAGCAAAGTACATTCTCTTTAAAAAGTAAGCTGTTCAAATGATTTCCCATTACACAGCACAAAAGCTGCCACATTGCTAGTTATCAATATAACTTCTATTACTCCGAATGCTTTATAAAATTTCTAGGTGGCTCAACTTGAGTTTTACTCAGCTATTATTTTATAGGACTAAACCTATTGAATTATTATACATATGAGTTCTTTTGTCTGTGTAGAACTAAGTGATGAAAAATTAGTGTCTGCTGTTTAGAGGGTTTTTTTTCTCCACCCATTCTGAAAGGCACCTACCTTCTTACTCATCTTATGCCTTTATCAGTCAACGGAATGGTTATGACTGTGAGATCATGAAGGATCACCACTGGTAGTCTTTTACTATTTAAATTAAGTAAAATTTTCTGGAATTCATGCATTTGAAAGTAACCCACGTTGATTAATTTAGTAGAGAGTCTGGAAACAAGAAAGTAAGGGAGTGGGTGGAAATAATTGCAGTGATCTGGCTGCTAGCTCACTGGGAAGCTTCTCCCTCACTAAGAGGGCTCCCTCTGAAAATGGTGCAGCATTTATAGAGAATGCGTCCTCAGAACAGTTTATACAGAGTTATGCAAACGAGTTCAATTATTGCTAATGAAAGCTGTACTTCCACAGAGTGACCCGAAAGATTACCTATTGTATATAGAGTCTGTCTGAAAAGACACTTTGAGAGAGATGAAGTAGAAGTCAAACAGTGAAGTAAACTTAATTAGGGTACAATAAAGTCTACTATTTACTTTCTCTGATTGAGAGAGATGAAATTATCTAGTCACTTAATTAGTTGTGAAAGGCCAAGGTCCTTACAGGATAATTTGAGATTTAACCACTTCTTTTTAGTCTGGGAACTTGGCCATACTGCTCAACATGGCCTATATATTTACATAGGTGAGTTAGCTGTGGAACCTAGCTATAACATAATGGTTATAATTGGCAGTATATTTAAAAGGAGAAGGTGTTTCATTTACCATCTTGCAAGAACTTTTAATTGGATATTTGTTTGTGTTTTATCTTTTCGTATGTGAACAAAGTACAGTACCTCCTTCCTAACTGTTCTGGTTTGGTTTAAAATATTTAGTAAATGTGAAATTTAAAGAGCCATTGCTTCATCTAGTGGACTTGGTGTAGCTGTACTGTTTGAAAGATGTCTTTGGGGGGAAGGTTTTGGGGGGCAGTTGTTTGGTGGGTTGCTTTTTTTCCTTTTAGTTTATATCAACTAAAAATCTGTTTCTTAATTCAAACCTTCTACCAACAAATATAACTGGTAGAAATTTGTTTCAGGTCATACCTGTCTGTACCTTAGAAGATTATGTCTTCCTGATGATCAAACTACTTTTGAAGGATTCTTGAAAGATCTGTAATGGATACTTTTTGTAACTTTCGTTTACTTAATTGAAAATAGAACTTTAATGTACGGAGGATGGGTGAAAGTTCAGTCTCAACGATCTTTGAATTATTTTTTTTCCACATATCTGTAATAATCCCTTGTAGAATTAACAAAATAAGAATATAAATATATGAGAGATGTATGTACATGTAGATATGTAGGTAGATTAATATGTTTATTTACAAAATAGGAAAGGGAAAGACCTTGCAAAACCAGTTAAGGTTTTCTTTTGCTCTCTTCCTCCAGAAAAACCTTCCACTTTCCTTGATTCCTGATAAAATGACTAGAGCAATACTCTTTTGAAGATATAGGTATGCAAAAGTGGTGTTGGCGAGCTCTACTTACCTTGGAGGATTTCAGGACAGCTTGATATTTACCCATTGACTGTTAATCTGTTAGTAGTGCAGGAGTATTATGATGGTCCTTGGGAAAAGAGCTGTAGAGGACACAGAAACAGGAATTTATTGCAAACTTCCTGTTTTCAGTACACTTTTGATATGGTCAGTCACTGCTGAACATGCAATTAAACACTGCTAGAGATTTTGTCAGCTGACAGTTCCTGTATCAGGAATATTTACTTTCCAGATCTATGGCATAATGGAGAGTTCTAATAGTCAGGGGATCCTATGTTATTGCTACATGCACCTAAGAGGAGTTGACAGTTATTTTCTGGGTAAAATAAGTAAAAAAAAGAGTAAACTAAGAGCTAAAAGTTACTGCAAGTAATTAATACAGTATCCTCGATACTGAATCAATTCAAAACCAAATGCTTGAAATTGTGCTTTCTTAATCTTTTGTCACTCTTTACAAACAAAACACTTTCACTTTGAAATTGTTCATACAAATGAAATCTGCATTTAATGGATGCAAAGGAGTAAACCAAATGATATATAGAAGACTTGTACTTTATGGCTGTTATGTCCTTCATTTGGTGGAGGATGAGTGACTGAGAATTTATGCAGTTCTGTGTACTGTACTTGAAAAACTTTTTTTTTCCGTGAGAACCTTTATTCTGAATGTCTTGTGTAATGTCTTGAAGCTTGCTGGCTCAGCAGCCACATATGGTATAAACCATAACTTTGTCTGGGCAGAATTACTATTTCAAATAGTTCTGGTTTTCTTTTTTTAAAAAAAACCTCTATGGAAAAGAAGTTGATAAAACTGTCCTTCTGCAGATGGATGTAAGAATTGCTCAAGATCTCACCTTCAGCTTTTGCCTCTCATCCAAGATGACACATCTGCCTCTGCCTTTTCTTTGCTTCATTTTCCATTCCCTCATATTCCTTCACCACAGCATTCAGACATGGCTATCTTTTGAGCAACAAGCTACCCTTGAATTATGATTATTTTTTTGTCTTATTGAAACTTGTATATGTGGAAATCTCAAAGTACTGTACAGAACCTAGTTATACAACACCATGCCTCATAGTGGCTTTTACATGATAAAATACAAATGTCTGTCATGTCATTTACTGAAGAAGTATGGACACAGTGGCATGGATCTTAACAGTAGCTCAGCTGCAGGCAGCGGCACTTGGCTATTTAAGAGGGCAGAATGAAATTACTGTGCTTGAAATTTGACCTGGACACTGAGTTAACTCTGAATCTTTCATAAGAAGTGTCAGAAAATCACAAATGAGTATAAACAGCCATTACTTCTGATTCTGACAGTTCTTCATTCCTGCCAGATAACTTTATTTAAAAAGAAAGTTTTCAGAAATGAATTTTGTTCACATTATTATAAGTAAATTGTATTTCTGTTGCTTTAGCAGGTAAGGAAATGACATCTTTTCTTCCTTCTCTGAGTTTTCTGAGTTTGTATGACTTGAATTCTTAAGTTTGGAAAGAAACTGTATTTTTTTTCCCCCTGACAGAGCTGATCTTTTCTGGCTTTGAAGTGATATGTATAAGTGGTTGTACTCTAATTATACTGTGGTTGTTTTTTGTTGTTTTAGGGTTTTTTTTTTATAGTAGGCATTTTTTTAAATGGATTTTTTTCATCTCTCTGTATTTTTATGCGTTCTTTCATCTCTATGTATTTTTCTCTATATCCATTTTAATATACACAGCTTTATCTGATTACCTGAAGATGCACACATGGACTGATTTTCAGGTTCATCAGTTATCATTTGTATCAATATTTTAACACTCAAAATCAGGTGTTTCCTTAGCTATTTCTCTGTGCACCTCTTTTAAAAAATTAGGAACATAAACTTAGGTTAGTATTCAAACCTGTGCAGACCAATTATGTCAGAGATGTACAGTGAATGAAGAGTTTCAGATAGAGACACAATATTTGCAACCTTTGATAGCCAAGGTGTGTGAAACACTGAACTGAGGTTAGGGAGTAGAGTAGACTGACCCCATTTATATTAACTCTCTATTTTTGGAGAATTCTGTTATGGTTAATTGGATTTCACATTCACATGACATCATGGAACTAGTGTTTTTGAAAGGGACTATGTTAAAGAATGCATTTGTAAATAGATGCTCTCTAATTCTAAGAACTCTTTCCAGAATCCTACTGTGATGCATTAAGCAGAGTTTACAGCACTAATAATTCTCTCCCCTTCTAAGTAATGGAAAAAAACACTCACGTTTTAATTTTATTTTTTTAGTTTGGTATAGTTTATGTGTGTGTCTTAATTTCCCTGGATGCTTAAATATATACCCTTTCATCTATAGGAGATAAAAAATATACGTTCTTTTTTAGGATGTTTGATTAGGCTATGAAACTTTAGGGCAAGGTTCTATCTTAAATATTTTAGACTAACTGGAAGATTTCTAGGACTGTCAGATGGACCACATTGGCAGAATTTTCTTGCAGCAGGTAAGACCTTAACTTTTGCAATCAAAGCAGCATGAAGCTTAGCTTCTGGTTCCATGATATGGAGGCTATTGTAGTGATACCAGTTACAGAGCTCTTTATGCCACCTTCTCTTTCCAATATCACAGTGTGTGGCCTGCTTAGCTACTGTACAGGATCTGTTTGTAAAGCAATCATTTGGTATGAGTAAGAGAATTGACCTGGGTTCAAAAGCTTCTGCCAAAAAATTGAGATTATTTTCTTCTACACTCAGTTCAAGGTTTGTCTTTACAAGCACTTGTCAGAACAACTCATTGGCTGGCAATGAGTGGCTCTGGTATTGTCAGCCCAAAAGCATATTGTCATTAAGTTATGGACTCATTCTCTCCAAGGACAGCAGAAGCACATGCAAACAGCAGTTCCTATAAAACCTACCTGCCTATTTCTTTTCTTAGAGTTGTGATATGGGTTCTACAAAGAAGCTGGGGTTTGGTGACTAGAGTGGAAAAAAAACTCTTCAGTGAGAGGGCGAAAAACAGTTCTATGAAGGGTAGAAAGAGTCGGGGCAGGGATGTCAGATGAGGCAAATCATGACTTCTCATTCATGAAATGATGAGCTGTCAGTATGGGGGGTATGAAAAGTTGCTTGGTAACAGCTGCTACAGCTTCTTTTCCATCTCTGTCTCTTACCTCCACTGGTACTCCTGACTGGTCATCTATGCCCAATGAGGTGTTTTTCTGGGAAGTTAGACTCAATTTGGCCTGTGCACTATTGTCAGGCCATACTTCTTCAACAACCCTTGTGTAAATTAACTCTGTATTAACCCAGCGACCTGTTGTGACTACTTTCTCTGAGAGTGCATTAAAAATTTGTGAACGTCAGCTTCACACGTGAAAAATGGTCTGTGGTCTCTGCAATGATCCCTCTTTAGCTAGTACAGATGCTGTCCATCACTGATGCTAGCATTCTGTGTGTGAAAACTGAGATTGAAAGGAGGCTTTTTTCCTATGGCATACAAAATTAGATGCCAGTAGTGTCCAGTCTGCAGAGTGCAAGCTGCACTCCTTTGATTTCTGGGGGTCACTAATATCCTGGGAGGGTAAAGCAGCAGGGAAATCATAAACTCAAGTCCCCTGGTATTATGCTGCTTCCCTTTTGAAGGAAAAATGTCTTTTCCCTTTAGGATGTATTATGCAGGGCCTCTAGGAAAAAGTACTAGTAAAAATCCCTTCAGTCTACTGGAAATATATCCTTTGTTCTTTGTATCATTATGAGGAAGTCAAAGATACAATTTAGATTATGAAATTTATACATTTAATTTAACTCCATGTTATGGCACTTTTAATTTTTAGTGAAGTACAGGTTGCATTGTTTTCTCTTTTGTGTCTCTTCAGAATAATTTGTAAAGCCTTCAAACTAAAACTCATGCAGCAGAGGCTTTCAGAGAACTATGATAAAATAGCATAAACCTTTTTTGTCCAATCCATGTGTATTTTTAAAATCTAATTGCATTACTATTAAAATATTCAGAATACTTGGTTACTTTCATGTACTTTGATAAAATTACTCTAAAAAATAAAAAGGTCCTTGTAATCTAACAAACTCTAAGAAAGAGACAATTCTAATAGTCTAAGAGCTTGTTAGCAAAAATAATTCGTATTTTACTTTGAGACTTCTTTTAGAAAGGATACTAGTATAAACTATATGTTAATAAATTAAAAAAATGCGTTCAGAGATCATTGCCAATGAAGTTAAGGCAGAATGAAGAGTAGAAGCATGCCTGAATTATTCAGTTTCAAGACTGACAGTAAGTTGCATATGACAGAACTTGTTAAGCATGTACTTCTGCTTTTGAACAGAAAGGTAATTGCCTCTTTAATTTTACGTGAATTGTTCTTGAAAACTAATGGTGACAAAAAAGGCTCTTTCTGTGTCAGTTTGGTGCTATGGGCTGAATGTATGCCCAAAATTAAACAAGGCAGCAGAGTGCATTGAAGGTACCAAGAAAAAGAAATGTGCCCACCTTATGATGTGGAAATTATTAGGCACCCATCAAGAGGGAATCTAGGCCCTTTAATCTGCATCTCAGCTGTATTTCTGCTGCATGGAAACTTTTGCCAGGTGTCTACAATAGCAGGAGAGGATATACTGAAGTGAAAGGGTGAAGTACTTGTGGTACAAGTGAGATGGTCAGAAGCAACTCTATTTTAGGTAGGGTTATACTTAGGGAAGGAGATAATCATTGTTACAAAGAAGGAATGACTGAAGCAGCATGAAGTAGGGGAGAAATGCTTGCTTTTATTCTTGAAATGATAATAACATGCCAGATGAATTTCCCACTGTTTTAACTAGGGAAATATGCATCTCACTTCACTGTAATATTAAAAATCCTGCCCTTTATTTTTACTCCTTTTCCGAAGTGTCCTTGGAGAGCTAACCTAGAGTCTCAAGGTATTCTAACCACTGAAAACACCCTGACGGGAACCTTGACAGTTGCTGGGCAATGACTTTCATGCCAAAGGTACCTAGTCAGTGAGACCACTGATTTTTTGTAAGGAAGACTGTAAGACAAGGTTGAAACAGGAGCCTGTTCTAAGGCCACACAGTAACAATTCTCTATCCCTCCCATATTTAAGACATACCAGATTAAAAACTGGCTCTAACTGCAATATATTTATCAATGACTGCACAAAACATCCTGGGCTAGGTAGTTTGAAATAATTTTCTGGTTACATTTGTGGGTTTTTTGTTTTTTTTTTTTTTTAAATATAGTATAAATGGATTAGATTCTCTCATAGGAATGTCTTCCTCAATAAATAATGTACAGCCAGTATGATTATACTGAGTTAGTGAGTTCTTTCTCTTTTTCCCCTCTTCCTTTCCTCTTTGAACTGAACTTCTGAACTCATTTGCTATTTTCAACTGAAATGACAGTAGCAGAAATTTCGAGAAATTTTTACAATGTCATGGAATCAAGGCATCAAGGTGCAAGGTATGAGCCATTATTAGCTACTGAACAAATCACTGCACTATAAACATAGTGTTTGAGACAGGAAAGTTTATAAAGGCATGTGAAATATTTTCTGAAGCTTTTATGGCACTCAAAACATCTCTTGTATGACTTCTTTGATGTCTTTTAGTGTGTAAGTTCTCACTAAGGTCTTGCTATGATTCTTTTAAATTTGAACAGAAATCTGGTGGAAAACTAGTCTTTGTCCATGCCACTTATTGAAGTACTTGTTTTATAGTATACTTTCCCGCACATTTAGTTAGCTGAATACTTGTAAAACTTTTGTACTGTGTGTCTATTTGGGAAGCTTAAGCAATCAGACCTCCTCTCCCAGTCTGGAGGGTGCAGTCAGGTACAGATTTGCAAAGGGCTGAGCTGGGACAGACCCCTTATACGTGCTTCTGTTTCTGCAGTGCAGTTGCAGTTGTGCAGATGTGGAGCATTGCCTTTCTGCTTATTTCTGACTTGCTCTGAAAATACTTATCCTAATTACATTTACAATTCTTGTACCATTACTGCACTGATGCCATTGGGAATTCTGTGAATAGCATGGGTGCAAAAGAAAATACTGTCTATGAGCAGGACAACTGTAACTGAAGTAATGAAAACTCTTGCAATAAGTAGTAAGTAAAAATAAGTACAGAAAAGTAGACTGTTTATGTCAAGCTTATTAATACAAAATCTCATTTTTTCTCAGACTATGAACAGGGTTTTGGATATTCTTTCTGCCATATTTTCATTGCAGACTTTCAAAGAAAGGAAAAAATGCTAGTAGTTCTTTTGATCAGTATATAGTGAAAGATGTAGGAAAAGACTGCAGGAGATCTTCCAAGTTGGACAATAGTAATTTGTTGCCTAATAGCCATTATGTCCTTTAACCTTTTCATAAGTATATCTTCCAAAAAGTATTTTGTTGTCTTGCTACCATTAATCTATTGGTGCTTAAAAATAATCTACCAAGGTGTAGAAAACTTCAAAACAAGCCTAAAATATTTCCTTATCAATAAACTCATTTCTTCAAGTTCTAAAGTTTGTTCATATAAGCCTACATGTTTATAGGAGACAAACCTGTCTAATGCATACTTAATACATACTCTCATTCCTCTGATTATCCTCCTAGCTTATTCTTCCTTATTATATAATTTGCGTAGATTAAATAATTTTACTAAACTATTTTAAATGTTCACAAGAAAAAGTGCTATTTGGTAGCTAAGAATAAGCAGACCTATTTTCCAAATACCTCAACTGCCAATATGGAAGAACAACAGGTTTTATTTCTGCCAAGGTGCCATTATCTTGCATCTTTTTGCAGCTGAAAAACCCTCTATTTTCTGTTTCTGGGGCTAGTATGTATGCAGGTGTGTGTTCTTGACAATTATATAAACTCTCCATCTTATTAGTATAGTGTAAGTGCTTTACACATTTTCTATAATGCCTTATCAGAATAAATACTAAACCCCACTTAAAAATACTAACAATGGATAGCATAAAGGCATATTTGATGTATGGAGGAATGCAAAACTTTAAATAAGGAAAGTCAGAAAGTTCTTGCATTGTTAGAATCTACTACTTTAATAAAAGTCAAATGAGTTAAACTTTGTCAGCTACAACTTTTTATTTTACAGCTTGATAACCAGTGCTTTTTTCCTTCTTCACTTTGTACCTTTCTTTCAACTTCTTTCATCCACTCAGGAGCAAGATGGCTGTAGGTTTCCTGCTACAAATAGGAACAGAAATACTGAAGGAGACTTTTTGATGAACATCTCCCAAAGATCCTATTCTATACGGATGAAAGCTGAGTGAAAAAATAGGAAGTGAAAGATCACAGAGAAATTCTTAGAGAACAGCTGCAAAGTCCTGAATTAGGATAGAGCTGAAACACACTTAAAATCCAGAATAGCCTATAGCTTTGTCATTAGGGTCTTTAACATCCAGACACCCTCTGTGACTTTCTCTGTAACCACAGAGAATGCTCTATAATCAGTATAATTTTATAGGGAGTTTTCCAGGCAAGCCTAGACAGTAGATAGGATGACCTTGTTGAATCACCTGAGTGCAATTCTATCAGAGGTTACCACTCTTGTGATAGAAGTAGTAAACTGGAACGTGTGCTGGTACCTCCACTGGCGTAAAAACCTATCAGCTGAAAGTGTATGTCTGGCTGTAGACTTTGGACTTCTGCCTTCACCCAGAGAGGAGATCCTGAACATAAAATCACTACACTGATTAATACTGCATTATAGCTTCTGGACATATGTAGAGACACCCCTATTTTTAACCAGGGCTGGAAAGCCTGTCCTTGGCAGTCTACCTTGCAAGGTCATGAAGCTATGCAAATTTCAATGGATCAGTGCATTTCTAACATAAACATTTTTTCTTAAATAAATAAAATTAGAGTTGTCCATTTTATTTATTTATTTACTTATTTATTTATTTATTTATTATCTGGGATTTTCCTACTGTGATTCACTTTTTTGTTACTGCCTAAAGACTTCTTTAGACCAAAGCCTTTTTTCCCTTGTTGTTCACTTGGAAACTTTTATATTTTCCACATAGTTTTAAGCATTTAAAAACTCCAGACAGAAGAATATGAAGCTAAAGTAGTACAGAGTCTCTGAGTATGTCATGAATAACTTCCTGATAGAAATTCCCTAATGTGTGAGGGTAAAGGGTACATGAAATTTAACTGAGGGAAGCCTTCGTTGCTCAGGGAGCTATGAAATCTTATTTGCTACTGTTGTGTTGTAGTGAGGATGCTTCTATACCCTGTGGTTTTCCAGTTTGCTTGGGTAAGCGCTAAAGCATGAAATCTATTAAAATATTAAAAATTATGAATTATGAATTGAAGCTCATTACAATAAGATAAAAGAACTCTGCTCTTTTTCTACATTAAGATGCAATCAAAGCTTAAAAGTTTTCAATGTCTCAGTGTCATTTACAACTTAAGTAAGTCCCATTTGTCAAAGAAGTCACAATGTCCATGACTTTTGGGAAATGTAATATTTTGCCATGATTGCTAATCTTTGTTTGGCAGCTTATAACTGTCTCTGACAAAAGTAATCCAGTAGCCTTTCTGCATAACAAGCAGCATGAAACCTTCTCACTGAAGTGCCAATCAGCTCATTGCTCTTGGGCCTGCATAAGTTTGAATGGAATGTAGATGAATTGCTTTATTTTATGCATTTGTAATTTTAATCTGAACTGAAATAATGAACAATACCTGGCCTGTTTAGTGTGACGAACCAAACTTTAAATTAATTTCTAAACTTACCAAATACTGGAAAGGTGTGGGGTTTTTTTCCCCTTCTATCCAGGGAAATAAAACATCTTGTTATATTTTGAGGTATGTACCATAGTAGTTTCTTTTTAATGGAAATTTTGTACCATATTTTTAATTGCCTTGAATATTTTTGGAGTTGAAGAAGGTAGAGTGCTATTTCTTGCCACTTCACATAAACTTTACAAGCATATAGTAATGTTATTGGATTTTTCAAAAAACACTAGTTTTTCTTCTCAGTTCATATACATTACTTCAGTAGCATATTTAATCTATATTCTTCTGTCAAATATATCACTTTCAAGTTATCTTCAATTTAGCAATGAGATATGAATAATGTGGAGAGTTTGTTTCCATCCTTTTCTACTTTTAAAAATGCTTTAAAACTTTTAATGGCCCTTGCTGGCCCTTTCATACGTAAATTGAAGAACTGTCAAAAAGAAAATAAAAATTAGTGTCTGGGTGAAATGCCATGTGATATCATTAAATTTAGGAAGTAAAAATACAAGCACTTTTATTTGCTTCATCAAAGTGTCCTTTGACTCTATATCCAATTTAACTCAAGTGTGGTTTATGGTTTGCCCTGTGAAGACCACTGCTACTTGTAGAAAAAGACAGGGGCTTGCATTGTAATATGAAGTTCATTAGAAGTGTGACTGTCTTGAAAATAGTTTTCTGATGGAAATATATGCTTTTGATTATGGTAACTAAAAGAGTCAAAGAAAGGTATTTTATCACTTTCTGCATTTTCAACTATTTAAGTACAAAATAATGATAATTAAACAGTAGCAAAGAAGAGAAATAAAATATATCTGAAACAAAAATTAAGTTCTACAGAAGTGATTCGTGTTCATTGCTGACTTTCTTCAAATATTTGCTGCTACACTTTATGTAATAAATTTCCAATAGCTGTGGGTGCTTAACAGATGAAGTAACATTACAGCAAGTGTACCAAAGCTCATTGCGGGCTGCATAACAAGGGAAGTTTTCTATTTGTTTATTCCAAACAGGACTGGGTTTAATCACTCATACCTATTCTTGTATAGGATTCCTGCCAGTTTTCTCATACTTTCATACTCATTCCTTCATGCTTATAAGTAACACTTACTTGTCTAAGTAGTCTAGGCAGGATTACCTATAACAGTACAGAGGACAAGGGTCAGCAACTATTCCTTCATCACTTCTTATCGACTGTTTTGATTTAGCAACCATGTGCATGCTTTTTGGATGTGTCTTTTGTGCTTTCAAGTACCTGGCAGTGATTGTGATCTTTTTACCTTTTCATCCTGTCCTTCCTCCATGGTCGACATTAAGGAATTCTGCTGATCTACTCAGAGGCATCATTTCCTCCTCTGGGTGTAGTCTGCCTTTTGTTTTCCTGCTCTGAGCATTTTGAAGTTGTGTGTAGATATCTGCCATTATGTTTGATGACCTGATGATTTCAGTGCCATCAAAACCTGATGTTTCTTTATTCTTTACTCATGTCATTTCTTCTAGTGCTGTCATTCACAAGTTCCTAGTTATACATAATTCATATAATTCTTAACGCTTTTTCTCACAAGTGTCTGACAAAAAATGCAGTTTGCTGCTTAGAAACTCTAGATGTGAAAAATACTGACTTCATTGATTCCAGTATAGTTGTTCTTATACTAACTAAACTGGACTTTGTAATCACATGGAATGATTTGGTATGCAGCTTATTTACATGTTTTGAAACAGGTACACCATTGGAGGTATATGAGAGCAAAGATCAGTGAATTTCAATCGTTTGTGTTTGCTGGCGACAAAAAAAAGAATGGCTGTCAAAGCCTTTCTTGTTTGCTTTATTTCATGCAGCAGTTTCAAATATGAGTATCCATGGGGTAAATGCTGTTGCTGATATTAACTTAATTCTTTCTAGATTACAGGGTCTATCAAAGATTACTGTACAAGAATTCAAAGACTAACTAGACACTAACAGTTCATTTTGCACAAAATATTTAGTGATAAATAAATCACTTTATTGCTGTGGATAGTAACCCACAAAATTATATTTTGTCAGTCAACTACACATAAGATCACTTATCTTTACACAAACAGAATAAAAATTGTCATTATGTTTATTGGCAGGATTAAAAAATGTTTCAGTGCTGACAAAGGAAGAATTTGGCAGAGAGGTAGAACTGAATACCCATTAGTGGCCACAGCCTATTGGAGATGCTGTTTGTATGTCATGGGTAGAAGAGGCTAAGGAATACAAGTCTATTGTCATGCTAATGTGTGGATAACCTTCCTCAGCTGTGGAAGTTCATCTAGTAGCATTTAACATCTACTCTACATAAAGCAGTATGATTACTGCACAATCTTAGCAGCTGCATGGCTGTCTGTCTGCTAAGGAATTAAGACCAAAGGTTAAGTTTCAGTGGGCCAGAGGAGTTGGGGTTTGCTAGGACCTTTTCATGCTTCCTGAAGTGATGGGTTACATAAGAAAACATGCTAGAACGATCTTCAAAGATGCTCAATGACTGAGAATATAAGTTAGTCACCATCTCTTACGACTTTCAAATGTAAATCATCAACAACAGAATGGTAAGTTGCAAAAAAGCAGAAGCTACTCAAAGAGAAACATTGTCCAAGATTAAGTGACCTACAACGTTAACAGCAATTTAACTCACACTCCGTAATCATAGAATGGTTTGGATTGGAAGGAACCTTAAAGATCATCTAGTTCAACTCCCTGCAATGGGCTGGGACGTCTTCAACTAGCCCGTAATGCTTTACATTTTTCATCAAGAGCAGTTTATCATGTTTCTGCCCGTTTAAGTGTCATTGCAGCTACCAAATCTGGCTTATCCATCTTTGCTATGGCATTATCATTTGTGTAAATGGGGAATCAAAACAAATTGGGTTGTTCTGGAAGCGTACAAAAATCACACAAATAATAAGGCTGTGTGGCTGAGTTTCAAGGTCTGTGGAAATGCTTATTTATGTAAATGCATTTGAGGGTCTGAGATGGTTAAACACAAAAGCCACTTTTATTTCTTTTTTAATATCCTGCCAAGCTGGGATAATAATTCTTTTTAGAGGAGTGAGAGTTTCATACCAGGGGTTTGTGTCCTGATCTTTAAGTTCTGGGCAAGGCCAGTTGCTACCAGTAGTTCCCCAAAGATAAAGAGGATGATTTTTAACCTACAAAGGCACTGACAAAAGCGATGACTGCTTTAGAACCCATCCCTGCTCTCATTAGTATGTGCAGAAGAATGGATTCCACTGCTTGCAATGTTCAATGTGAATATTAAATTCAACAGAGACAAGTGCAGAGTCCTGCCCCTGGACAGGAAGAACCCCTGGCAGCACTACAGGCTGGGGACCAACAGGCTGGAGAACAGCTCTGTGGAAGACCCTGGGGCTCTGGAATGACAGCAAGCTGAGCAGAAGCCTGCAGCCTGCCTTGGCAGCAATAAAGGCCGAGAGCATCCTGGGCCCTAGAACCAGCAGTACAGCCCGTAGGCTGAGGGGAGTAATTATCCCCATTTACTCCGCACTCATTGAACTGCATCGAGAACACACTGCCCTGTTTTGAGTCATCCAATACAGGAAATACATAGCCAAACCAGAGCCAATTTTGCTGCATGCTGGAGTCTTTGCCCTGTGACAATAGGCTGATGGAACTGAGCTTGCTCAGCCTGGAGAAAGACCCAATAACCTCCTTCATGTACCTACAATAAGGTTATCAAGAAGGCAGAGCTGGCTTTTCACAACAGTGCATGGTGGGAAAATGAAAGGCAACAGGCTTAAACTGAAACAAAAGTTTGAGACTGGTTACAAGAAAAACTTCTTATACATGAAGACAGACAAGGAGTGGAGTAGGGTATCCAGAGAGGTTCTGCAGCTTCTGTCCTTGGAGGATTTCAGGACTAGACTAAATAAAGCCCTCAGAAACCTGGTTTGAGCTCAGAGATGACCCTGCTTTGATCCAGAGCTTGAACTGTGGACCTCCTAGAGTCCTTTACAATCTGAATTATCCTAGAATCCTTCCAAAACATCCAGTGAATAAATCCCCTTGCTTATCCAGTTCTAGCAAGTTGTGTGCAGTTCCACTGGGGAATTATTTCCATTTCTGTCATTTTAACTTGCATGTAAAGCTGATGGAATATTCCAATATGGATAGATTTTTATTACTATGCCAACTCTTACATTACTACTGTGGAATAGGGAAATTAGACCACTTACACCACTGCCTCAGCACATATTGCCATGGTGAAATAGGACTGGATCTGTAGAGGAAACAGGTGGTATTGATGATCTGACATCATTCTGTACTAATTTCAGGAGGTTTAATTTGCACCAGCTTTAGCATGACCTCATGGACTGAATGTCCTTCAGTGGTTTTGGCATGTTAGATGAGGTTCTGGTACAGTTCTATCTGAAAGGATTAAAGTTTCTTTGCTCAGAGACTATACTGCAATGTGAACAGAAATCTTGGAAGTGGGAATAATCAGGTGGTTCCTTTCAACAGTACCTTCATGACCTGAACTAAAATACTAATATGTATATACTCATAGTCACTCATGTTTTGAACATTTGCTTCAGTAGATAATAAAATAGATTGATGACAATACTTCATAAATACCTTGTCAGAAAGCAGCATTTCAAATACAAACCAATCGAGTAATGCTATATGGTACTGGGAATGTTAATATGCAAGTGCTTAGATGTCCGAGTGAATTACATTAGTGCTGTAATTTTAAGTACAGCAATAACTTCTTAAAGGAACACAATCCAATAGTTACTACAAAACACAGGCATATTTCTTGCATCCTTGTTCTGAATTCCCAGCATAACTCACAAAATCAGAACTCTTAGGATGTACACTGGTTTCTGCCAGCATAAGCATTGGTGTAAACTATATGTTACAGCAAGGCTGCTCTGAAGATAAAAACTAGGATGGATGACACTCCTTTGCTGTAGGTAAAGATGGCCTCAATGGATTACCTTTACTCCTCGAAGTTAAATTCCTTTGGACCGTAAAGCATTGCATTGGTAACTAGCACTTCTCTGAGCCATTATAGTGAATATCCATCATTCCTACTGGTGAGTTACCCTTTTAACCTAGTATATATAGCTGAGAAGGTCAAATGCTATTGCAGCTTCTATACCCAGCTGTATTAATAGAAATCCCTCCTACATATATCAAAGGACATGAGATCCAAACTTTCTTCCGGGACCCGATGAGGAATAACAAATACTTTGGTACAAAGAAGAGGTAATATATTCAATGTAGTGAATGCCACACAATACCATGCCAGGTTTGTAAATCCTTATCAGATTAAAATATTTAGAAAGGGATTCCCTTTCCAGAACAGAGCCTCCTTTTATTCAGTAAATGTAACAGTTGTCAAAGAAACCCAAATGAAAAGTCAATCCTAATCACTGTAGAGCAATTACACCTTAGTTTTGAGTGATCACTGCAAATTTCTCTGTTGCCATTTAGTTTTAATCAGAGCACAGTCATATAAAAAATGTTAATTAGAATGCAGATTTCTACTCAACCTTGCTTAGAAGGAGAAACGCACCAATAAAAATAGTGGCATGGATAAATGAACAGGTTGATGGAAAAAACCATTATCATTTATTTGAATGATCAGTATTCCTGTTCTGAAAGCATCTTTGCTGAAGGCAAAGCTTTTAATATATTAAAATTTACCTTCCAAGCACAGAAGAAAACTGTTCTCTGGAGAAAATGAGGCTGTCTGACATATATTTAGGTATGATGAAATAAACATAATGGACCTATTGCAGCATATTAGAGTTTCTGATGGTGTGCATCTATTCTGGGATACTTCAGGGCAGTGAAAGTATTGATGACATGATGTGAAGCAACACAGGCTTCTGGTTTCAGTAGATTTATGTTAGCTAAAGATCAGGCTCATATGGTAGCACACCAAATATCTTTTTACAAACATGGTACTGGAAGTGGATAAGAGGTCAACAGTCCAGGAAGCTGCATTTGATTTATACGATCATCACACTTCCTACACTGTGAGCCTGTGGCTTTAACTTACACCTGGCTGCAATACCAGCTCAAGGTGGGACTTCCTTCATTTCTTGCTTGTGTACCCCCGTGGCACCTGTGTTGTGCTGACACAGCTGCCTGTGGTATGAATCAAGTCTGGAGACAGATTCCTTTGAAAATAAAGAAGGAAATAGTGGGGGTTTTTTGATAGCTTTTTTTTCCTTTAGTTGGATTGGTTCTTGATCTGACATTTGCAAGAGAGCTGCACGGTGACTCAAATGCACTCCAGTGGGACAGCATGCTGTGACACAGAAGTGGTGGGCAGAAGGGGTGGGTGCTGGGGCATGCCAGTGCCTCAAACAGGTAACTCCACTGAACCTCACCTTGAGACAGGTTTGTGATTTCTTCCTCCCCTCACCGACATTTTTACAAATAATTGGTTCTGTTAGTGGCATATACTTGTGAGCACATGTAAAACAGTTTGGTGTTTTACCAAGGCTATTTAGGTGGTACCAGATCCTGAGGCACTTACCCAGGGAAATTGACCTTTGAGGAAATTCTGCTTGAATCAGTATGATTCTGCCATGTCTGATGTATTCCACTGACATTTATTAACCATAAATTAATTGTTCAGGAAGTTGATAGCACTGTGGGCTGTGTGTTTTTATTTTTAGCTAATTAACATCTTTCTTAAGTCATGTGACTACTTATTTCCATTCAGTTCTTCAGAATATTTTTGTTTCTGTTATCTAACACTATTTATTCAAGATGTGCTGGAAGTACAGGTGTGTGTCTGAGAGAAGGAACGTGAGTTTGTACTGTTAGATAGCTTTATCATGACTTCTATCACAAGGATGCCTCTCTTGTGTTTTCCCTCTCTTTTGTGGCTCATTGTCTCAGAGCTTCTAAATAATTCAAAGTTATGTGCTGAAACTGCCTTTCCATTACAGCACTGGGTCAAACAACGTAATTGATTTTAAGCTTGATACATTTCTGAGCAGAGCTACATGACCTGGTTGCCTGTCAGTGCATGAGATTGGGTCTGATTACTGGAGAAATATTTTCCTGTTCTGTGAACTCAAAAGGGAAGCTTGTGAAGCTTTCATGTACCTGATAGCAGGGAAACAGTGCTATTGGGTCTGCAGGCAAGAGTCAGCTCTTCCTATGCACAGAGCAATGGGAGATAGAGGCATTAATATTATTAATATAATTGTTAATATAATTTCTGTCCCTGGAATTCCCAGCTTCTGGCAGCAGAGAACTAAATATATCTTTCCTTAACTGTGGGTTATATACATAAATCCATATAACATATAGTGTGCTGGATAAATCCCAGTGTATGAAATCTCTGTTGTGTAAATCCTTTAGTCTATTTGAGTTTAATTGTGTTCCCAGACTGACATGTTAAAGATTAATGATACTTTTAATTACAAAGTATTTAAAATGTAGATGATTTAGGAGTGAAGACTTTTCTGTCTTATGTCTGAGTAAACTGTGACCTTAAGTGTTCATAAAAATAGGTGAGCTGTATTCTCATAGTCTGTTCACTCTCTGCTCTGTGATGTGTGGTACTTGTCCATGTAACTGTGAGGGCTCTGGTCTGTGCATCTGTCATCCGTGGTGCTTTTGGAAACATCAGATCTAAGAGGTATTTGGGAGCAGGAGGTGCCAGTGATGATGTGGCCATGTGAACTGCTGCACAAACAGCCAGGTCATTCAGATTAGAATTTCACAGGTATTTAATGAGTAAAGAACAGTTATCAAATTATATATACCGAAATACTTTGTTTCAAATTAGAGAAACTTTTGGAAATTATTTTTCTTAAATAACTACATCAATTAGATTGTAGACGCTCTTTCTTCAATGACTTCAGATTGTGTTGAAGGCTGGGTGTATATTAGGAGGTATTTCCTTAGGCATAACTAACAACAGTGTCAGTGACAAATTCTGTCTGCATACAGATGATATGACGGTTTTGCTGGCTTATTAAGAATAATAGTTTCAAATGTTCAGAGGGCAATGATACAGATTGACTCCCTGTTTTGCTTTTGTACTTGAGTTTCTTATATCAGTAGAAGGTCAAGACATTCATTTGTGATGCATGCAGATAATTTGATACTATTTGGTCAAATATTGGCAGGATACACATGGGTTTTCACAGGGGTCATGTTCTTTGCTTTGAATTATTATTTTTTTTTTTTTTGGTCCTCATTTAATAATACACCATTAAATGGAAAGGACTATGTCTGTGCAGTATGAGGAAGGGGGTAGAATTGACTTTTCATTATCTGGAGAATGTATAGAACTTAGTCTAACATGGTAATTGCATACCCAAACTACTCCAGCTAAAATAAATAACTCACTAAATGTGTGCCATCACTATAATTGCTATTTTATCTTTTTGACATGTCTTGTTCTTCTCTAGCATATGTGCTTGGGAAAAAAAAATAGCTTTTGAATGTTAATATTTTCTTTTGCTCTTTCTTCCACAGAAGAGGCAATTGGTAAAATTTTGGCACCACTGTTCTTGTTCCTGTGAAAAGTTGTATTTTAAATGCATGATTGGTTTCTTTCTTTCTTCTTTGCCTTACCTCTTGTCAAACTGGTAGAATAATTTTGAGTCTCAAGTTGAAACACATTCTGAGTCTAATTCTTTGCATTCAAATGTCTGAAAGTCATGTCTTTTTTGAACAATTTGTTCAGATGTGCCTTAATATTGAGGCACCTCAAATCAATTCTAACTCTTCAAAATCTACTTATCATGATTTGAGAATGTGTGATCCACTTGTTGTTACATCATATAAGTGAACATGCTCACTGAAATCTGCAGCACAACTTGTGTGAAGAAGATAACACACACAGTACCAGAGCCTGTTTTGCAGTCCTTTGCATTTCTCTGATGTCTTACACAGTTTTGCCAGAATAATGGCTCATCTCAGTGTACAATATGATTTAGAAACAGCATGTATTGTAAAAAATACAGTTGGTCTTTATAAAACTGTAAGGCTAAGGACTTCTTAGTGAGGGAGGACAGTGATACTCCAAACTTCATATACTAGAGAAGCAGATAATGTGTGCAACATTTCACAATAAAATATGCTTAAGTAATTAAATTTTACTGTAAGTCCTTTTACTCATTTTCATACTTTGTAAGGTGGGTTGTTGAGTCATTTAATATATCAAATATATAATGAGTCATTTACACTGCTTTGATAAGAAAGAGGATGCAAGCCTTTGATGTGATTATGAAGTGTGGTTACATCAAAATTATTGGTATTTCATGAATTAGTCTAGAAAGATAGAAGTGATGGAGAGTTTATACATTAAAGCGGTTTAATGCAGCAGTTTTGAATGTAGCCTGATGTATATGGTGGTTCTGTTGGCTGATGGGTCTTTCCTTAGCATTAGTATTTTTGATGAAAATTTTCATGAGATCATATTGTACTTTTAAGGTAAATAATCAGCTGATTACTTGATCCAGTTACTGGAGAGCTAACTGAGTGTTTAAAAAAAAGAATAACCATTTTTACTACTGCCCATGGGAAGTGGTCTTCCTTCTTCTTCCCCCAGTTTATATACTCAGCATGACATCATATGGTATGGAATATCCCTTTGGCTAGCTTGGGTCACCTGTCCTGGCTGTGTCCCCTCCCAATTTCCCATGCCCCTCCAGCCCTTTTGATGGCTTTTTTTTTCTTTTGCAAGAAACCAAAAAGTCTTTGATTTAGTATAAACATCACCCGGCAACAACTGAAAACGACAGTGGACCTATCAACATTGTTCTCACATCATAGCCAAAACACAGCCCTGCACCAGCTACTTAAAAAGAAAATTAATGCTATCCCAGCTGAAACCAGGACAAGCTTACATCACTGAATTCTGAAAACTTGTTAATTATGTTGAAAACACAAAGGTTCTGTTTTCACACTAACCACCTAGCCTTGTGGTGATCTTGAGCTGGAGGTGGAGGATATGGCAGCATGCTGCTAAGAATTCCTCAAGTGGACTGAGTTGAAACTGTTGCATCCTCTTCTTAGCAGGGAGAGAGGGGGATGCAGGGTGAAGGGGAGAGGTGGCCTGAAAGGCTTTGCAGTGCAGAAAATGAAAATTTCAACAACACGGGTGGATTTAGGAGGTGCTCGACTAAAGTCTTACAAGTTACCTGATAATTTTAGGCCTGTAGCATTATTAGAAATTCATGATTTCCCTCATTTAAATCAGTATGATTATAAAACAGGGACCTCAAATGTATACCGTATTGTCAAGTAAGTCAATAGCTTTCTGAGGAGGAAATAATTGCTGAAGTCTGACTCATGGCCCCCTTCCTCTGACTGTTACTCATTGGGGAAGAATGGATTAGTAAGGTCAAGGTAGTTATGTGGTAGGACAATATGATACGAGGCTTTCTCAACCATATTAACCTATAATGACATTTTTGCTGGCTCAGCTGGTCTACCTTTATTTCTTCACACCTTTATCTGGTTTTATAGGCTGTAACCCCCTACTGCTAATTCTGTCACATCTCTCCCATGGAAGAAGACGTCTCATAGAAGGCAATAAAAATGGAATAAGTTGCATTCTACAGCTCTAACTTTTTTCACATTCTGTTGGATTTTTGCCACTGTGAAACTGTGTGTATCAGAGTATCATGTGAGCAGGTATCTAGACAGGATTGCACAGCTAATAGTTTTGGAAATCCAGTTAGCATGACTTCCAGACTCTGCCTCTGTCTTTTCAAGCTTAAATTCATATTATGACTCAGTCAATGAACTGCCCATTTTTAAAGCTTCTTAAAGAAGTCTAAATCAGAGTATAGCAGTAACAGCTATAACAGTGGTCATATTATGTTAACAGTTGCACAGAAGGCAGAACAGCCTGCTCTGTTAAGCCCTGAAGTGCATCCAGAATGTTGCTAAAATTACACAATAGATATTTATGCAAATATTGAAGCAGTTAAGGAGCAAAAAACTTGTAGTATTAACTTGCTTTGGAAGAATATATAATGATTTCTGTACAATGGAAATTTATCATGTTTAATGTTCTTAATTTGTATTTCTACTAATATCATGGGATATATAAAGACAGGTGTCATTTATGATTTCTTTTGTGAGAGCTAATAATTTGGTTGGGCTTGTTGCATGTTGCTTACTTACTGTGAAACAGAAATGGTCTGTATTATGTACTAAAGGAACAACAAAACAAAATCATGGAAGAATAGTTGAATTGAGATATGACACGCCTTGTGAAATAAAAGTGGTTTATGCTGACTGTAACTTCTACTTTGCCAAGCACAGATACAGAATTCAGGTACTTAAAAAGAGTTATGCTTCTTTTTTAGAGTTCTTCACTGTGAATATGTATGTACATAGAGCAAATATGCACAACATACATGATTTTTTATCTTTATAAGAAAACTGTAAATCAAGTCAAGTTTAGAGCAAAGTCATGGCTACTGTCTTAGTCTACTGAATACAAAGAAATTTTTTTTAGATGCACAAATAAAAAATAAAGGCAATTTTTTCTGAACATGGAAGAAAGAAGAGGAAGAAAAATGCGATATCCACAGTTACAGCTTTCCCCTGTGAGTTTCTTATTTCTGGATTAAGACCATGAATAATATCAGACTGAAAGGCAACTGTCTGGTAACATTACCAGCAATGGGGAAAGTGAGTTACAATTGAGGAAGTGTTGTCTTATTGCAGTAATAAGAGTTTTAACAATATGCATGTTGATATACAGGGTTTATATTACTGCTGTCTTCTCTATGAAGAGTTGAGTGACCCGTCATCAAAGAAAAAGTCAGTGAGCAGAAAGGCTTTTTCCCTTTTTAAGGGAGTTGCTTTTTTTCAGCAACTTGAAGATTTTTTTAATAGTTGAGTAGGAAAAGGCTTTAAGAGTGAACACACAAAAATTAAGTTAAACAAGAAATAATAAGGGGAGACACTACTGCAAATTTAGCATGTAAATTTGTACTTCTGCATGTTGGAAGGCTCATGTTACAACTCATTCATCCACTGAAACAGAATCAAAATACTCTTGTCTATTGCTGTTTTACGGCTGGAAGTTCCTCACTAGCCTTTTTACAATAATGCTGTGACAATACTACCTTCCATTTTTTGTTTTAGATTGCTGCTTCTCCCTGTTTTCAGGCCACACTCTGGGAATATGATGTAGAAGAGCCAAAATGTTTCTTTTGCATTTTGGACAAATAAGACTGGGATCTTCTGTATTAGTTCCTGTATTTAGTCCTAAAACTGCACACCCTTAGGGTGCCCTCAGGATGCATTCTGGTGATGTGGTGAAGATTCAGCTGCTACTTTCTTTGGGTTTAGTAATAGCTGCTTCAGGCAAATCTGGGTTCTTTTCTTCAACCAAATGCAATATTCTCAAAAGCTATTTGTACATGATCAGTACCCATTTAAATGGCTGTGACCTAGACACCTGTCCTGATAATGGACTAGGAACTGAAGGTAACCCTAAAATGACATTAATTCTTCCAAGTCCCTTTACCTTTGAAAAAATATCTATTAAGTGCTCAACAGGAATCTGATCAGTTAGCAGAGAGGCACCAGGTGACGTTTAGGCTGCTTGATTATTACCTCAAAACATTTATTCAATGAGTAAATGGGCTGTTTCTTCCTTCACAGGGTGTGCTTGTTCTCTTGGCCTGCATGAAATGTTACTGTGAAACCCATGCTGTCAGCAAACCCCAGTTTCTAGCCTGTAGTGTAAGCCTGAATGAAGAAAGCCCCACTAACTCCTGACCAGGCACGTCCTGAGCGCGGGTTGCCTTAAGCTGCCAGTTGCCCAAATGATAACATTTGATGCTCTCAATATTTGACATAATTCATAGGAATAAGAGCACAAAAGTAAGGAGTAAGGACTGTCTTTCTTAGGCCTTCACAATCTGGTGACTTGGAGCTCAGAGGCAGAACTTTGTCTCCCATTTGGTCTCTCTGATGAATATGGTGTATCTTTTAGCAGCCTAGGAAGCTGCTCACCCTTTCTGCCCTGTAGTTTTCAGTGATGTATCTTTCAAACTTGATCCTGTCTATTCACAGTTTGCATCAAATGGTTAAACTTTTCCCCAAGACTTAAGTTCATAATTACCTTTTCTTTTGTCTTTGGTTTTTTCCTTCCTTAATTTCTGTACATGCAGTAGATTAGGGAAAGTCAGTTAAATTTTTGTGGTCCTCATGATGGCAAGTAATGTCTTTTACTTCATCAGAAAGACAAAAAGAAAAAGTTGTTTCCACTTTCCATAAAATACTTAAGAAAATAATGTGACTATTACTCCATAAACTGAAGGAAAATCGTCTTCAATTTTTTTCACTTGACATAATTTTCATCTTAAAATTCTCCAGAGTGGTTTGCACTTTCCAAATTTTCCACCAGGCAATGTCTAAGTCTACATCATGCAGCTCGATATTTACTAAAAATGCCCAAACATTTTCTCAAGTAACATAACCACGAAGAGGAGACCTCATTTGTTTGGATGCCCATTAGGGTACTGCATCTCTGTTTGCTTCTGCAAAAACAAAAATGTCGGCCTAGATATATGCAAAGCTCATCATGCTTGCTCATGCACCCCTTCCAGTGCAGTGTAAGATGTGAACGTGCCAATAACCCCACTACATATATATATATGTATGTGTGTGTGTGCATGTATATTTGCAGATGATAAGCATAGTCTACAAGATATTTTTCAAAGTTTTTTTGAGTGTTTGGCATGCACACCGAATTTCATCTTGTGGAGAGAATTAACCTCCTGCAGAGCCAACTATTTGGATTTTCTTTTTCTTTCTCATACTACTAAAATTATCACAACTTTGGTAGTGACACTCCTGGTTTTACATTTGTTGCAGTTTAGATGAAAACTGAAGTGAGTTGAACAGATGTGACAGTCATTTCTTTACTCTTAGCACCTGGGGCTACTGGTGAGACGCCAGAAGTGACCAATTTGTCCAGTCAGCTAATGATTTAGCATACTATCCTCTTTTTATAAAATATAAGACATTCAAATGCACAAAACAGTAGACTTTGGGCAGCTACCTCCATCTTTTTTAAAGAGGTATGATTGTCTTAATGGATAACCTAAAATAATATGGGAAAATCTCTATCAGCATTAGTCTCTGCAGCTTTTTAACAGTGGTATAAAAAAAATCAAAATACTTTTGTTACTAATGATATTGAAAAGAAAGACAGAAGCTCAAGTTAAACAAATATGTTTAGAGAACACTGGAAACCTCATCTATAGCTTGCCCAGGGTTGTATGAACAGAAATTTATATTTATGCTTATAATAGATCCCATGATAACAGGTCTATTGGCCAAAAAATTTAATTCTGTAGTGCAACATGCACAAGCATAGCTTATATATTTTCTGTCTGTAATTGAAACTGGTGACAAAGACTTTTTTTGTAGTGTCAAAAGTGTGTGTGTGCAAATAACAGTAATTTTTTATCACCAAGATATGTAAGTAGAAGGAATTAATTTTGTTTTGTTTTGTTATTTTCCTTTGATTTTTTAAAGAAAAAATAATGGGGACTTAAAGAAGTATTCAGAACTCCTTCAGTAAATAATTGGGAAATCTGTCTTGCTCCTCATCCTGGATAATAAGTTTTATTACTGGGAGTTGAAGGATTCTTGAGTTCTCTGTGCACCTCTTCCCTCTATACTTCCACCCCAAGCTGTCTCAATACTGTATCTTTTTAAGGAGAATTTGCACAAATCAGGAGAAAGACCTATTCTCTGTAGGCACAGATAGGTAACACTTTTTTTTGAGAGCAGAATTTTGTGGTCAAAATAAATAAGATTACACTCTCAAGAGGAAACTTCTTAGAACAGCAAATTTAGGTACTTCAAAACAGGTTTTAAGGGTTATCTTGGCTTATACTACTGTCTTTCCTTTTCACAAGCATCAGTGTCATTAAATCCACTCTATATATTGTAAGTTTCACTGAAGAGGAAGTAAGTAATTTGCCTATTGGAAGGTTCTCCACAGTTTGAGTGCAATAATAACATAACATTAAGGTGAATGCTTTCCTCCTGATCTTCTGCTTAAGTTTAAACCACTTGCTTCTAGTGCCTGTACAAGCTCTTTTGTCATTTTTTTTCCTCCTCTGTACATTTATGGAAAATTGTGCTATATCTTATCAGACTACATGTTATTGCATAAAATAAGACAAGTTATTTTGGTCTCCTCTTGGAGCAAACCACTGTGGCACTTCATTATTTGTAAGGGTGTTTTTTTTTTCCTACTTAAAATACTCACAGAATATAGTTTCAAAAATCTTATTCAACAAATAATACATAATTAAAAACCCCATACTTTATGCTTTCCATGACCTAACTATTTATTTCTTCTAAATTTCCAGAAAAAGATGTGTTTCAGAGGGGAAAGACACTGTTTTACATCAAGCAAAATTAACAGTGGTACGATGCATTCTTGCTAATATACTATTTCTAAATGACTGTGGTTTTCTAAGCTTTTTGGAATGGTTGAAACTTGGCAGAAGAGAATCAAGGCTGAAATGAGGGAATATGTCATTCTGTGTCCCAAAGCACTAGGTTTGATTTTTCTGCTCTCTTCACAATACATGTCAATAGTGATAAATTATCAGCTGTATTTAGCTGAACTGCATGATGAAGTTATTTCCTCTGGGAAGGATTGCTTTGGTACACATTTGCTATATGATGGGGTTTCTTTCTGTGTATGTTTCCCCTTGGCTGGTCTCATTGTCCCTTTTTTCATAATAAGAAGATATTGAAGTTTTGGGAGAAAGTAATAAACAGTTTCTAAAACCAAATATTTTTTTCCTCCCTTTTTTGATGGTTGGACTTTCTACTTTGTAATACTGCTATTGTGCATAGTTTGTCTCCGTGCTGAAAACTAAGGTTTTCTTGATGGCTTGGAGGATCTTTAAACCTGTCAATTTTAAATGTATTGCCATCTATTTCAGCTCTGCATCTGGCAGAATGTCAGAACAGACGGGGTCACATTTTGAAGTGAAAAGTCCAAAAGGTTCAGCATTCTAAATCAAACCTTCATTTTGAAAGCTGAGTGAAAGCTACAGCATCCCCTTTTCCTCAGTCTGTTACTCCCAGTAGTCAGCCTTGTTTCTAGGGCAGATTCATCCTTCTGAAATACACTGTGAGGGGGAACCTAGGCTGGGTACAATTAAGTCCCAATAACACATTTGGAAGCAAGTAGCTTGCTCAGAAGTGCAGTGGCACTCTGGAAAGAACTCTGACATTGCTAGAAACATAAAATTGTGCTTGTATGCAAGACAGGTGGAAATATGTATTTCCCTTGCTAGATTTCTCTTCCTGACTCCCAAGTCAAACATTAGATGAGTGAAAAAAAATGCTTGATTGACTGGCAGTTCTGCTTATGTATTTATTTTATCTTGGTTTTCCACTGTAAGTAGTGTGAAGTGTAGTAAAGTCTTTTATTCTGGTTGTAAAAGCAGAGCAATCTTAAAGTTGCAGAGCAATCTTAAAGTTGCAGAGCATTGTTAAGTATTGGATCACAATGTCCTTGACCTCATGTCACAATATTACTCAAACCTGCATGTAGTGATAAAATAAAAAACCCACAAAAACCAAACAGAAAAGAATCCCAAACCAAAACACACATTCTGCTTTTCTTTCCTTAAAGCCTAAATTTTTGATGAATGTAATTTTAATCTCTTCTCCCATGTCTGACTGCAGAAAAGGAGGAAAATAAGATAATACTTTATCTCTTCCTCCATCTTTTCTTGGTTTCTTTTTAGGTACACTGGTTCCAAAATAATTTTAGGAAAAAATGTAGAAATTGATCCCCACAGCTCCTGTAATACTGTTTAGCTTTCTCTTCACACCTGTTTCCTCTGGCTGGTGGTTTTTTTTCTCCTGGAGAGAATGAGCAGAATGTCAACAAGCTGTCTGAAAACCACATTTAGAGAGCTGATCTATGAGGAAAGAACTGTGAGTACTCAGTGTTGATAATCTCAAAATCTGAAACTCAAAATGCATAACAACGACTAAAAATGTATGGGACTGAAGTATAAGAAAAAATAATTTGGCTCTGTCTCTGCTTGAAGGTGCGTTACCTCCTGAAGCCTACTGTCACAGGACTGCAATGTTGCCAATACACTCTTTTTTGATAATGTACATATTTTTTTTTCTCTTTATCACTTGCAGAACAGTATTTTTGGTTGTCTGAAGCTGCAGCTTCAGATTCTTCTGATCCTTGAAAAATGAATGAATTGATTGTCCTCATTCATTGCAACATTTGTTTGCCTTTGACTCCAACAACTGATGCTTTGCGTGTTTCTTATACCAGTTTTGGCAGTCCAGCTTACCGTGGGCCCCTTAATTAACTTTTTCTGTTCTCCAGTTCCCTCGTTGACATGAAGTCTCTGAGGTGCATATACACTTCTTGTATCACTGCTTCTGGCATACAAGGAAAGGAGCAAAAAGAAGACACTCCATTTTTCCCAACCAGGAAAGAAAAGCAGAACTCAAAAGCCACTTCTGTGTGGAATATCTTATGAAAGAGATATAGGCTAAAGTAGCAGCATTTTCTGTAAACAACATGGCAATTATTTCCTGAATAACCACTCTGCCGACTCAGCTATTTCCATCAGTATCCAGAGACTCCAGAACATGTGATCCTGAAACCATTCCCCACCTCCTTTACTCTCTGTGTGATCTTGCTTGATCTCAAGCTCAAAATGAGACCACAACATTGCGATATGAATGAATAAAGATCATATCTTTCCTGCAAACAAAGATGAGAAAAATGTGAGGGAAAACCAGAACACTCTGTGGAATATCTCAGGGTATTGTTATGAACAAAGATAACAGTTTTCCAAGATTTTTTTTTTCTGTAGAAGAGGGATACTTTTATATAGACAAATTTTACTTGTTTGGTTTTTGTGTAGATATGATTTCCCAGGTGCCAGTCAGCATTGTCTTTTTTCTATATGGACAGAAGAGTTCAGCCTTCTCTGAATGGAAAAGAATCATTGATAAAGTTAACAACACTTGTTTTTCAAGCCTAAAAATTACTTCTAAAACAACATTTATGTTTTTCATTGAAAAATGTAGTTTCTGGAAAGGCTAATGAGACTTAACACTTCTCTCAGCACATTAATAGGCATTTTTAAACAAGCTAACACAGTTTACTTCAAAAACCGTGAGAAATAGTTAACATGAAAAAGTCAAATTTTGATTTTCAGTCTATGTGTAATGTTTGGGAATAGCTCAATATACTTCATCCCATGAATTTCTGAATAGCTCAGAGTCCAATTATCAATCTTAACTAAGCAGAACAACTGCTTTAGTGACTTTCCACATGGCATTTTATGTTAATTTATAGATACACATGCTGGAAGACTAAACCCTTACATGGGAGGTATTGTAACTCATAATGATGCATGCAATACAGGGGTGTATGCATTTCTGTCCCAAGAAAAAAAGTAACAGATTGATATTTTAGTACTGGAGGATAAATAAGCTTATTTTTATAAACAAATTAACTATGCCTTCATACCATTAAAGTTCCCCATTATTTAAAATTATAGGTTTTGTTTCCATCTCACTCACTTAGAAAAGGGAAATACTATGCCTGGCATGAATGGCAGCCTTTTCTGTTTGGCTGACTACCATGAGTGAATAGATACAGAGGATGCATGGTGGCAGGAGTTTGAGGGCCCCTTTCCCCCCTTAATTTCCTTTTGGTGAATTATATCAGCTTTTTAGGTGTTCATTTCTTATACCTGCGGCATAAGGGATAATATCAGCAAAGAAGCTGCCTTCTTGAGTCAAGGGGGAAGATAGGAAGGATGGATTGCTGGTTATTTAGGATTCTACCTGTCCATACTAACTAGTTCTCCTTAGAAGCAAGCATGCTGAAGGAAATTCAATTGCCATTATTTTACAAGCATACGACCTCAGGAAAGCAAAATGCCTTTTTCTGTTTAGGAGGACAGTAAATCAATCATCTTTAGTTTTACCTGTCAGTGCTAAAATGGTCTTTCAGCACTGCCAAACTGAAATCTAAAAGCACTATAAAAATATCATTTCAGAATCAGAGATCTAGAGAAAAGAGATTTGCGAAGGAGATCTTTTTAGTATCAGGGAGGTCACTGTTTCTGTGTATCACTTTATTATTGAGTAACAAAAAAATGTAAATGAATGTTTTATTTTAAGTCCAGAGGTAGTGCTGGATAGATGTATTTTCTTGGCTATTTAGTATTTCTTTTACCCAAGGTTACAAGATCTCTCCTTTTCTCATGTCCTCTTTCCCTGCCAGAAGCACTGCATCTTGTGGACTGTTGGGGTGAGGTGAGGACCTCTTTTTACTGTGGGGAAAAGAGAGAACAAGAAGATGGGATGGGATGAGAGAGAGATGTTTGGTTTTGGAAGAAACTGTGCCCATGGTATTGGCTGCTGTTCTGGGGTGGCCAGTCTGCCTCCTCTGGTACAGCCAAATCTGGCAGTCTGTTGTCCTTGATGTCTGCCTCTGTCCCCTGCTGTCACTGTCTTGCTCTCTGCCAACTGGCGTCATAGCAGATTTGATCTCTGCTTTCAGAGTGACAGAGAAGTAGATTTTCATAAGATTTATTTCTTCGGAAAAGTCCTGACAAACAATAGTTGCTAATATGCTTTATTTAAATGAGCAGACTCTCAATGATGGCAATGGAGGCCAACTTCAACTAAATCAAAAAATCTGGCTTTGATCAAAGGTTCTTTGTAACAAAGCTGAAGCTGAGGGAGCTATTTGGATCCTGTTCCATGCATTTTCTTGTTATCTTACCTGAAGCAAATTGAATACACTTTACTGCACAGATGTATGAGACCATTTGTGTTCAAAATAAATAAACAGCTTACTCTCTTACCAACAACATGAGTAGCATGATGTTTCCTTAAATTAAGTACACACAATGTGCAGCACTTTTAATGCTGTAGAATGAAGTTATTATGCTCTAAATAGTGCCTTTGCTTTCAGTGACACCACTGCAAAACAAGTAAATTTATTCAGCATGAGCAGAATCTGTATTAGCAGAATATGTTGGTAAGATGAAAAGAAAGGACTGAATATGATACAGGTTTATGTTAAACCATACTACACCAGAAGAGAAGGCTAAGGGGAGACATTATTGGTATTGACAGCTATCTAACAGGAGGGTGTACAGAAGACGGGGCCGGCTTTTCTCAGAAGTCACAGCAGAGGGCAAACACCAATGGTCACAAGGTGGATGTATTTGTTCTGGCTGGGATACCGTTAACTTTCCCTGCTGCAGCCCTCATAGTGCTGTCTTTGGATTTCTGGCTAGAACAATGTTGATAACACACTAATGTTTTGGCTGCCACTAAGCAGCACTTGCACAGTATCAAGGCTGTCTCTCCAACACCTCTTCCCCCCCCCCCCCCCCCCCCCCCCCCCCCCTTCCAAAAGACTGGTAGGCTGGGAGTAAGGAGAGACTGGGAGGGGACATAGCCAGGAGAGCTGACCTAAACTTACCAAAAGAGTATTTCAGACCATATAACATCATGCTCAGCCATAAAAGCCAAGAGAAAGGAGGAGGGGACCATTCATTATTAAGATGTGTGTCTTCTGAAGCAACCACTTCGCATACTGAGGCCCTGCTTTCCAGGCAGTGGCTGGACATTGCCTGCAGCTGGGAAGAAGAGAATAAATCCTTTTGCATTCCTTTGTTTCCTCATGTGGCCCTTCTTTTCTTTATTAAATTGTCTTTATCTCATCCTATAAGTTTTTAATCTTATTTCTCCCCCTGTCCCACTGAAGAGGGGGTTTTAAAGAGCAGCTTGGTGTGCACCTGGCAGCTAGCCAAGCTTGACCCATCATAGTCCTTTGTGATGCCCAACATGGGGCATGAGGAGTTCAAGATAAGGACAGTAGTTGGGAGAGGTAATGGGAAAAACGTGGACTGAACATTGCTAAAGAACAGGCTATTTGTGGGGAATTCTTTGTTGTAATTGTGGTGAAGGAATGAGGGGTGGAGTGTGTTTAAATTGTCCACCTTTGTCAGTGTTGCGATGATGTTATTTTGATTTGTGTGTGCGGAATATTTTTGTTGAATTAAGTGAAGTTTGTGAAGACTGTAGATTGTGTGATGAAGTGATGAATATATTTTAATAATGTTTTAAATACATGATGCAGAGAGGTGAGACGTAGAATGCATTAGGTTTATGTGGCATAGGTTTAGTAGTCGGGGGGGTTACAGGGGTGGCTTATGTGAGGAAACACCAGGATCTCCCCCTAAGTTGGACACAGCCTGTTTCAGTTGGCTCCAAGTTGGACCCACCACTGGCCAAAGCTGAGCTAACCAGTGATGCTAGTGATGCTTCTCTGATAACATAGTTAAGAAATAGGAAAAATGTTGTGCAAGAGCAGCTGGGAGAAAGAGTTGAGAATATGTGAGAGAAACAACTCTGCAGGCACCAAGGTCAGTGAAGAAGGAGTGGGAGGAGGTACTTCAGGCACCAGAACAGATTCTGCTGCCATGTATGGCGAAGACCATGGTGAGTGAGGCAGGCTGTCCCCCTGCAGCCCGTGGAGGAGCACAGTGGAACAGTCATTTACCTTGCAGCCCATGCATGACCCTATGCTAGATCAGGTTTTTTTGGCAGTACTTGTGACCTTGTGGGGCATCTACACTGGATCAATCTGGTCTTGAAAAACTACAGCCTGTGGGAAGAACCCACACTGAAGACGTTTGTGAAAGACTGTATGCCATGGGAGGGACCTTGGGTTGGAGCAGGGGAAGAGTGTGAGGAGGGAAGAGTGGCAGAGATGAAGTGTTATGAATGGACCACTAACCTCATTTCCCATCCTTGTGCACCACTCGGCGAAGGGGGAGAAGTTAGAAGTGTTGGGAGAGAAGCTGAACCCAGGAAGGAAGGGCTGGGGTGAAGGTGTTTCTAGATTTGTTCTTATTTCTCACTATCTTACTCTGTTTAATTGGTAATAAATTAAATTAATTTCTCCAAGTTGAGTCTGTCTTGCTTGTGATGGTAATTGATAAGTGATCTGCCTATGCTTATCTTGACCCATGAGTTTTTTGTTGCCTTTTTTCCCCGTGTCCTGTTGAGTACGGGGAGTAAGAGAGCGGTTTGGTGGGCACCTGGCAAGCAAACAAGGTCTACCCTCCACAATGGAACATCAGATGTTCCAATTCACTACAAGAAAGACAACTCACTGTGAATTTGGTCAAACATCAGCACAGGTTACCCTGAATTTTTAAGGAATCTCTATCTGTAGAGACAGTCAAAGCTCAGCCAGACTGTCAATGAGAGGGAAGCTGAACTAGGTGATCTCTGGAGATCCCTTCCAGCCTACATGATTCTTTGATAGATTGCCATTATGTGCCAAATGGTCCAGATAACACAACATGTAGCGACACATTTCCTTCAGTTTCTGTGGATTATGTTAAAAATCAGACATTTAATACATGACCAAAGTGAAAGTCCTTTGTCTAGTAGGCTTTTTCAGTTAAAACTGTGAAAAATATCTTAAGAAATAGTCAAGGGAACGTTGAAAGCGTGCTGAGAGGTGGAACAATAGTTCATCTATCCATCAGCCATAGGACAACACCTTGCAGAGATACAATTTTGTTTAAGGAAAATGCAATTTAAAATGATCTAACCTTTCAGGAAGGAAAAAAAAATATATATTAAATGCGTGTTTACCTTCCTTGCAAGTGATATTTTAGCTAACATGCTAACATTTTAGCAGGTTTTTTTGTTTTTGAGGTTTTGGGGTTCTTTTAGGGCATATCAAATCTGAACCTGAGAGATTGCATGTCACAGCACTGTTGCCTAAAATGAGGCATACAAGATCTCATTGTGGAGTTCAACAATAACAAATAAGAGTTATATTTACTTAATACAATTAAAGCTTCCTCATTGAGTGATCTTAAAAGCAAAATTCAATTAGATAGGTACTTCCAACTTCAGAAGAAATCTAGCACAGAATTCAGGAAAAAATAAGATTAGTAAGTATAAAATTGTATACTAACTTGTGATTTGTAATGCTTGCTTAAGGTTTTAGGGTTTAGTAGTTTCTACTTAACATTAAATATTCACGAAGGTAATAGCAGAGCATTACAGAAGAATGTATCTTTCCTATACTGTAATTATTATTGCTTTTTGGAGTATTCTAATAAAAAATATATTGTTAGTTGATAACATGGAGTTTTCACAGTTACTGAGAGCACTGGGATTAGGACTGTAGTAGAGCTTGGCAGCATAAAGAAAATGTCTTGCCACTTGGTAGGTTATGGGATAGTCTTTATGAATAAGTAAATTTTGTCAATTTTTTCCTCATGTTGAGTTGCCCATTTCCTTAATGACCTCATCAGGTGAGCAGACAGGCAACCTCCGTACAGTTTATATAAAAAACCCAAACCACAGTTTATATAAAAATAATTACTTCTTGGCTGACACCAGTCTAATATCCACTGAAGTCAATAAAACCAAAATGTGCTGGACAAAGATAATGTTGGTAAAAGAAGGATAAGGATATACTTGAAGGAAAATGGTAGTAACTTAATCAATCCTCATACCTTAGAAGATATACATGTTGGCATGTTTTTCTTTTGTTTTATGTCAATACCTTTTTCTTTAAATTTTTTTGGATTAGTTGTTGGTTTCATTTTTGGTATACATAGAATTACAAACACTGGGAAGACATGGCTTTAGTTGAGAATACTACATACGGGTAGAATACAAATATTTAAATAGCAATAGACTTCATCTCCATGTTTGACAAACCGGCAGCTTTGACAGCTTAAAAATAATAACTCTGAATATCTGTATTATTCATTCAAATGCGTAAATCAAATAATGTTATTTTGGTGTATTGTCATAACATCTCTCAGGCAGCTGTTTTAGCAAAGGTGCATTGTTTTCTTAGCTTACATAGGTAAAAGCAAAAAAAAGTATGAACTTGTTCTCATTCTGCTACATTTATTGAAGGAAATAATTATGATTAGATAAGGCCTTAAATGTAAACAACTTTCTTTGGCTTTTCTTGTCTGACTTGTCAAGTTTAGTTATATTTTAAATTTGTCTTATGTCTTGTTGCATTGGAATAAGGTGATATAACATGATTGATTTAAAGCGAAATGACATGTCATAAAGTGAAAGTTTTCATCTGAAAACTGTATCTTTAAAAAATCATGCTTTCCTAAGGCAGTCATGTGGAGAACTCATTTTCCCATAGCATATATTTACAAAAAGTCAGTCTTACAGTAGGTATCCTCTTGAGGTTTTCTTATCATCCTAAGAGATAACAGTTCGTCTGAGGCCAAGGGAACCAGATTTGATGAACTTGGATAGAGTGGAAAGTTCAGAAGTGATGCCTTCAGGGGCAGCACCTTGCTCTTCTGAGGGGAAAAGCTCACTGTTATTAATGACGATGAGGAAAATTAGTGATCACATTAACGAGTAAAGATCGATTTGGTAAATAGAAAATACAGACAAGGGATTATTTCTTTCCTAATGGAATAGCATATTAATAGCTGAGTTTGCAGTTACAGATTGGGCATGCACAGAGATTTCCACAGAGCAACAGGCCAGATATCTTGTCATCTCCGTAGCAGTCTCTGGAGCACTGCCCACTCCAAACTCATGTTTAAGAGACAGCCAAGTGAAGCCTGAATGTTCGGAGGAGAAAACTGCATAAAGAAGAGAGAGAAGTGTGTGTTGACTTGTTGGGAATGGGGACAACCTATGGAAAAATGGGGACCTGCCCCAAAGAATGGGTTTCTTCCTACTAGCATTAAAATATCCCTTACAGACATTTGCATTTCACAGCAACAGTGAAGGATAGCTGGTGGAAGAGCATATTCTTCTTCACATTGATGGACACTTTAGTACAGAAACAAAAATGATTTTTCATCCTCAAGGTATGCTGGGTGTTATGTTTTTTTGTTTTGTTTTGTTTTCAGTTAAAACCAATGTGAACTGCTTGTTTTTTCTTGCAACCCATTTCAGTTCTGAATCAAAATTTTAAAAAATTAACAATTAGTACCCCTAAATTAAAAAAAAAAATGCTTCTCAAAGTTTTCTTTTTTCTTGTTTAATGCAGAGTCTTTGTTTGCTAAGAAATTCTCTTTAACACTTTAAAAATCCCCAATATCAATATTTCTGAATGTTTCCAGGTATATCATGAGAGAATATTCTAAAATCTAAGGGATTTCAATACATGTTCTTTTTCAAATGATTTCCTGAGCAGACCTGTCAGTTACAGTGTTCTCCAGGCAGATTAAATTATAGATTTCTTGAAATGCCTAACTGCTGTGTAGCGATTACCATAGATATTATTGACAATACAGACCATCGTCTTCCACAGTTATTAATTTCACAATCAGCTAAATAATTTTTAATCTAGATTGTGTGTGTATGGTGTGTTTTTTTAAAGCATTACTCAAGGCTGTGGAAAATATATCCATTTCAGTTTTAAGGTTCTAAGTTTTTAGTTTCTTAGTCTTGAAAATACCTTGTTTTCATGGAGTTTGAAAAAACATGATCAGATTTAACACACTGTAGATCATCAGTAGATTCTAACAAGATAAGCAATGAATTGTACTAGTGGTCTTCCTAAGCACCTCTAGGTAAAACCTGATTTTAGTTTTCACGTCTTGAAAAACATGATCATGAATAGCAAATCTTGATGCATGAAGCCATAAGATTAAGAAAAATGCATTTAAAAGCAGTTGGCAATTCCCTCCCAAAACACATTTTTATTATTTGTGGTGGACACCTCTGGCAAAGGATATTTCAAAAGCTTGTTTAAATTTATCTGAGCTTAAAGATTAGATATCTTTATATCTAATTTACATATTCCTTCCTGAAAATGTTTTACAGGGAATAATTAATCATGGTTCTTAAAAAAAAAATAAAGACTACAAGGTTGTTCCTTCTTATCTATGTTTTTTTAGTTTCCTTTTTTCTTAATGGAAAAACCACAGTCCTTCAGTGTTTACTTACAAGCTGAGCATCTCTTTCTTTTGGCATTTAAACCATCATGCTGAACAGCATCTGAGGCTTCATTAGATCTAAATTAAGAGGAATAGTTTTCTTGTACCTCTTACACATGCTGTCCTTGCTAATATATAAAATAATTACTTTGGTATTTTTATAGAATTTAGTTGCGATCCACAATCCTCCCAGATCCTTTTCTGACAAGTTTTATATTTCTACATAGCCAATTATTTCCTATCTGTATACTTTATTTTCACTTCTGAAATACAGTCTTATGGTCTCGGATTTTTTTACTGCTTCTGCTTAATGTTTTTCCCTGTTTGTCATGATCATCCTGAATCTGCATCCCCTCTAAAATATTCACAGTCTTGTCTAGACTGTTATTTTGTGAATGCATTTTCCATTTTCTCACAAAATTGTTTTATTATTTGAGGGCAGCTGAGTAGAATAGACTCCAGAGTAGATCTCTGTCAAAAACCAACGGCAGTACTCTGACAGTGTAACAATGCATAAGCTTATCTGCATTGCTTTGAGATTACTTCATTTGTTTCTTTTTGTTTGTTTGTTAATTTAGACAGAGTTTCTTTAATTTATGGGGTGTTTGTGTATAGAAGGCATAAAAATATTTGTAAATATGTATCCTGTTAACTTGGCTGTATGTTTAGATAAAGAATAAAACAACTGGTTTGGCATTTTTGTCCTTGATGGATCTATGCCATCATCTTATTTTCTAGGTACTAATAAAATGTTTAATAATTTCAGTCATCATCTTTTCATTCACTGAAGATAGACTGATTAGTGGTTCTTTACTCATCTCTGTCTTTTCTGTTCTAATAAAAGATAAGGTAAAATACTAGATGTTCTGTAATCTCCCACATCCTTTGATGTGTGTTTCAAGATAGCTATTGTCTAGAGAGAAAAAAGGAATAGAACACACAGTATTTGGGTACTTTAAAATATTCCCAAAGATCCACTGGCTTTCTCATGAGAATCCTTAAAAAAACCAGCCAAAATAATTTTTGAACAATGTTCCAAATACCAGTTAATATAGCTTCTCTCTGAAAGGTGGTAAGAATAACAAAAAAGAAAATGTCAGGTTTTAGTGTATCTATTGCTTGTTATTTTTGGTTGATATATAAACAGCAGATCTTAATTTTCTTCTAGCTTAGTCTTAACATATTTTCTTGTTGCTTTATAACCCTTGACAGTTATAACTGGCTTTGTGTTTGCCTTGCTGATTTTATTCAGTGTTTGTGCCATCTCTTTAAACTCATGCTTAATCATATATTTATTTCTGATTTTCCTGTTTATGATCTTTTAGATTATGTAACACCTTTGTTGCAATTCTACTGTTCTCTTACTCTTTCTTATTTTCCCTGCATGTTGGAACAGCTTTTCAGTTAGTTCCGTTTTCCAGTAACCACCAATTCCTCTGTGTTTTTTCTCTCTTAGGTTTTCTGCTCAAGGAACTATAACTTGCACTTACCTTAATATATTGAGATTTGGTATTTTTTGAAGTCCATTATTCTAAAGTCATGCATAAGCTGTGGAATAGTCCTGTGCTTAGGAATATATTTATTCTGAGATTGTGGTATTACTATTATGACTTTTTCACAGTCTAGCAATTGTTTAAAATACCTTTTTCTTTCTTCTGAGAAGAGCATATTACAGCAAAGAAATATTAGAATTTGAGTCTGAAAATTGAAGGCATTCCTGCAAAAAATGAGATGTCATAAAATAACATATTGTGGGCCTAATCATTATTTTCTTTCCTCCTATGAATATTTCAATGAAATAATAAATGCTGAGAAAGTCAGGAAAATGTTCATCGTACACCCTTTATCACTACAGAAAAATGTACTTACAGAAATATATTACTTTTATTTAAACTTTCTGTCAACCCCTAGGCACAGGGTAGCTACTTTGAAGTTTTATCAAAAGTACATTTCAAACAGTATTTGCAAGTATGCATTATAAAATGACTGACCAAAGAAAGGAATTATGGCTTTGGTTTACACTAGCTCCTACTGGGAGGCAGGAAGCTGTTGGCAGCGCTCAAAAGAAATATTCCGGTTGTGCAAGGTGAAGAGCATCCCTTGGCAAGTGAATCATCTTTGTCATTGAAGACAAAATGTCTAATAATTGTCTTCAGCTGAAAGTGAAGTTAATGCCTTATAGCATTATAGAACAATACAAAATCCACAGTAAATAGTTCAGATTGAAATGGCACTATTTCAATAAGTTCTAAAACCAGACTTTTTTTTGTTCTTAGTGTCAAATCAAAACTTGAGTTTCCTGATTAGCTCTGGTCATGCAAAGGATATAGCTGATAATTAAGGATCTAAAGTAGCACTATTTAGCATCCTTTCCACTACTCCATATCACAGAGTTCTTTAAACATTGTACAAGCCAATACTAACTGTAAATGTAGTTTACATTTGGCATCAAAGGTTTTCTTTTCAACTCATTACCAAAAGAAATTTAAAGATATATTTAAAACTACTACCCAACTTTTTATTCACTTTTAGCTAAACTGAAACTTGTTCACAAGAACACCTTTGAAGATAGGATTCAAACTTCTCCAAATTCCTTCAGAACTGGATATTTTTGTGGAAAGACAGTACTCAGTATATTCATAAATGTAACAAATTTAAGAGGAGATATAATCCTAGTGCTTCAGGTTTAGTCTGATATTTAAATACAGCAAGATAAATGAGAAGATGCTGTATTTTTTCATAAATAGAAGTTCTTGCACATTTTTCTATAATGTAAATTGTTAAAGAGGGCATACTATTACAAATAGACTATAGATGTGAGAGCAGTCTGTTCTTGATTCAAAAAGATTTGGAAACTGAGTTTTTAAGGTATGTAATTTACCTAAAACAATCTTTAACGCATTTGAGATCCATACAAATCTGTGGTGTAAGTGTACTGAACACAACAGGAGTTTTGCCATTTTTTAAAATTAGGCCAAATGACAAGCACTGTTTCCTATTAGAAAATAAAACTTGTAGTAGTCTTAGGTCCCATTATTGTAAGCATTTTTTTATTAAACTGCTTCTTAGCATTTGCTGTGCTTTTTGATCAATACATAAGCATTGAATATACACATTGCAGTGAGACAATACAGCAAATCTGATGATCCTGTGGATGAGACAGGTGAACGATCACTTTTGAGACGAGAAGATTCACTGTCATAGAACATGTGTGAAATATAATCTTAAGAAAATTTCAGTTTTGTTTATAGAATACATTTTCTTTTTAAAGTACATTTAATGTATTTTCATGGAAACTGCTGTCCAGCAGAAATGAGAAAAGAGAGTTCTGAACTGTAGTTATAATCTCAGTATAAAACATAATACAAGCATCTTTTCTCTGCTAGATAATTGAATGTTATCACACTCTCTAAAAATGCCTCTGAATAGTCACCATTTTCTTAGTAGTATGGAGACAACTTTACCTAAATAATTTTTAAAAATTGCTAAATTCATTGAGGTTCCTACAGAGATTTGGCCACTTTTCTCTTTTCAAATAATGTATTCTTTTCTATACTTCAAATTTAAAAATCACTGGGTTTTTTTTGTTTTGTTTTGGGCTTTTTTTTTTTTTTTTTTTTTTTTTTTTAACGGGAGTGTCTTTACTTACCATTATAGCATTCACTGAGCAATCTGCATGTACTGCTTTGGACTGCTATTTTTTCCTCTAATATTCTTACCTTAAAAAGTATTTTTAGAATAAGTTTTTAATTTCTATATGGATCTATAGTGTTTGGACATGAAGTTCTGATTTACCTTACAGAAGGGCTGTCCAGTACTGTCCTTAGGAATGCAGTTACCAGAAAGTGTTGAAAAAATCTTTTTATTGTCACTAGTATGAATTGTAAGGAAAATAAATCAGTTTTCCAGCAACTTTTGAGTTCCTACAAACACGGCACTTTTTTGAAGATGTTCCCAGAAAGGATATATAGATTTTTCCATGCATTTAAGCAAGACAATCCCCTGTGCTCTCTATGCCTTACCCTGTAATTCTATTTTTTAGATAAAAACATGGCCTCTCGTGTCAAATTTTGTTCCTTTTTTGTTCTTCTTCAATATCTTCTTTAAAATGTCATTCTTGCAAATACATAATGCTATTTCATGTTTATATTTATAATGGCAGGCTCCTTTAAAAAAAGAATACCTATGAGATTTTTCACACTAAAGCAACTAATTTTAAAAGTCGATTTTCCTCTGCGGATTTTTTAAACACTGCTGATCAATGTCAACCTTAATAGAAGTTGTAATAGGAAGAAAATAGAAGAAAAAAGTAATTACTAACACGTCTGTTCCATTTTTCATGGAAAAACTGAGCCAAATGACAAATATTACAAATAACTGATCGATTTTTACAATCATTCTTTGTATTATTGCTGGTTTTTGAAACATTAATTATTTAGAAGGCAACCTCAAGCAGGCAACCTCAAGCAATGGAATGTGTTGAGTGGAGTTCTTGCTGGTACAATGATATTCATTAGCTGGCTTTAAAAAAATCTGTTGTTTATGGTTTTTTGAGTAATGAAGGACAAATTTGTTTCATGTTGATGCTTCTGCCCATAAGTCATCAAAAGTACCAATGAATTCAGGGATTGGGGGTGAGGCTTCACTTTGCTGAAGTCAATGACAAACATCAAATTCCTTTAATGGGATCTATTACAGTCTGAACCTCTGCAGCTTTATTAATACAGTAAGTCTGTTATTATTCAACAAAGTTAAGCATCAATGATAAAATCAGGTTTTATTTTTTATTTATTTGCTTTGATATGTGGCTAAATTCTATATACTTGCGTTCCTGTAGACAATTCATCACAGCTCTCCAAAGACAAAAATGCCATTTCTAACCTTAAAAATCTGTATTAATTATGTATATTAGGTTTGCATGAAAAAGCTTTGCTAGTGGGGGGGCTACAGGGCTGGCTTCTGTAAGAAGCTGTTAGAAGCTTCCCCCAAGTCCAATGGCTCCAAGATGGACCTGCTGCTGGCCCATGCTGAGCCAGTCAGTGATGGTGGTGGCACATATTTAAGAGGGGGGTAAAAACTGTGCAACAACAATTGTAGCTGGAAAGAGGAGTGAGAATAAGTGAGAAACAACTCTGCAGACACCAAGGAGGTGGGGAGGAGGTGCTCCAGACACCGGAGCAGAGATTGCCTCTGCAGTCCATGGAGGTTAATGGTGGAGCAGATATTCACCTGTGGTCCATGGAGGATCCCAGGCTGGAGCAGATGGATGCCCAAAGGAGGCCGTGACCCCATGGGAAGCCCACACTGGAGCAGGCACCTGGTAGGAGCTGTGAACCTGTGGAGAGAGGAGCCCAGGTTGGAGCAGGTTTGCTGGCAGGGCTTGTGACCCCATGGGGGACCCACACTGGGGCAGTCTGTTCCTGAAGGACTGCGCACCATGGAAGGGACCCAGGCTGGAGCAGTTCGTGAAGAACTGCAGCCTGTGGGAAGGACTCACGTTAAGGAAGTTCATGCAGGACTGTCTCCCATGGAACAGACCAGCCCCACACTGGCACAGGAGGAGTGTGAGGAGCCCTCTCCTTTAGGAGGAAGGAGCAGCAGAGACAACACGTGATGAACTCACTGCAATCCTCATTCCCCATCCCCCTGTGCTGCTCAGGGGCAGGAGTCAGAGAACTCAGGAGTAAAGTTAAGCCCAGGAAGAAGGGAGGTGTAAGAGAAAGGTGTTTTAAAGGTTTGGTTTTATTTCTCATTACCTTACTCTGATTTGATGAGTAATAAAGTCAATATTGCCCCCCTGCCCCGACTGTGATGGTAATTGGTGAGTAATCTCTCTCTGTCCTTAACTCAACCCATGAGCTTTTTGTTGTATTTTCTCTCCCCTGTCCAGCTAAGGAGGGGAGTGAAAGAGTGGCTTTGGTGGGCACCTGGCATCCAGCCAAGGTCAACCCACCGCATTATGTTGTAGGAGCAGGCTCCACATAATATTAATATGAAAGTGAATCTTTGAGTCTTGCAGTTCTGAGTTAAATCATTTTTGGCTATGACACCACATTTTCCTTTATCAGTATTTGACAACCCCTGAAGGAGTTCAGTCGATGTAAGACTGAAGGTTAACAGCAAGTATAGTCAGTGTAGCTGGAAAAAAATAGACCTACTGTGGTTACATACAGTAATTACATACTCCATTTGATTTCTAGAGTATTACTCTTGAAACTTGGAACATAGTTTAGTATTAGTACTTGTACTTATTGCATATTTTTATTCACTAAGTAAGAATGTTTAATAAGTGCCATATGTATTCTTGAAAAAAATTGTAAGGTACTTTTATTTGAAAGAATACTGGATTACCAGATCTAGAAACTTTTTTTTTTTTTTTGAAGGTAAAGAGCACCTTATTGTTTGGAGTGAGACTAAAGCTGAGATTAGCAAAATACAGAATTTCTGTCTCATGGAAAATTCTGTTATTTTTTCATACTGATTCAGGATGAAAATATCTATTTTTTCATATAATTACAGTTACACTTTTTGTGTTGTAGAAATGAGTTAAAACAGCCAGCTGATCTCCAGCTTTCATTTATCATTATTAATATGTAGTTGTGCCTGCTACTCTTACATGATTCTGTAGGCCAAGTAAGCCAGATAACATCAGCAAAGATGGCTAGGGCCCACAGTCTACCGTGTTGTTTGCAGAGGAGTTTGCTGTTGGAGATTAAGGAATAATTTTAAAATTCTAAAAATTGAATAGACTACTCTGCAAAGACCAGATCCTTAGTACATCAAACTTCGTGTAATCAAAACTGGATTCTTTTGATTTGGGTCCTCAGATAAGGAAGAGGAGAAAGGATTCAGGCAAGAATTGGATTATAAACAGCATCATAAAAGCAGCCTACCTTTTGCAGATCTGGTACTATTTTGTAATCACCATGACATGGGACCATTTTAAAGAAGGCTCAAGTATGGTTATGTTTAGAGGGTGTGTCTTCCATGCAGGTAGTTCTGAAAGGTAAAGATAAAGAACAAAGAAACCCAAACCAATGAAAACCTCACCCTTTCTTGAATGACTTTTCTGGTAATAATTGACAAGAGGAATTAAAAGTGGTGGAATAACTTCTGTGCTTACAGCTGGACTGTAGCAGGGAGGAAGCGTGTGCTCTGCAGGTCCCAGCTTCTTCTCTTTCTTGCCTCTTGGAAGAACAATATTGGTATCCTTGGGGTAGAAATACTGTATGTCATTGCCTGTTGCCCTGCATGTTAAGACAGCAAATGAAATAGAAGTTGTATCTGTCAGTGTTAAAGTTATTTGATTGCCATGCCTGTTGCTTGTTTCTCAAGGTTGGGATGCTTTCTTTTTGAGCCAGTCATTAATTTGTTTAGTTGCAAGCCTATGACTGTCTAGTGAAGAAGAATCTTATTGTATGGGGACAAAAATGAGCAAAGATGGTCAGATGCTTAGATCTTGCCTGTGAACTTTCATTACGATAAAGCAAGCAGCTCATTCAGTCTGTTAGATGTTGTGGTTTTTTCCCCCTGGTGTGCACTCATATGCACACCAGGTTAGAGGTTAATTGTAATAATGCACCGAAGTTATGAATGTCTTCAAGGTGAAATCTTCACTGCCTCAAATAAGAGAGAGTGTTTTTTTATTATTATGATTACTTCATTTTTTCCCCCTCCTGTGTCTTGTTCCATCTCAGCCTTTTTAATGTCAAGGAAATTTTCTTACTTTGTGCCTATCTGCTTTCTTGTCAACATTATTCTTTTCCTTCCTCTCTCCCTGATTTTGATGTCATTGTTAGCCCTCCTTCTACCACTGATCCAAAGCTCACAGAGGTCACTAGTATTAGATCTCTATATATAGAAGTTTGTTCTGTGGAAGCTTTGAGGTTTTCAAAATGCTTTTCCTTTCTATCCAGTTACAGTGAAGAAAAAAAGAAATGAGAAGGTGAAGAACAATGTTCATCACCTTTCCCCACTCCCAGAATATCCAGTAGCTTTTTTATCAGGGCACTTGCTGCTGACATCAGGGACCCATGTTCCAGCTATAAATTTGTAGGCTGCTTCAAATTCTACCTAATCCATGACAGGGAGTTTGAACTATTGTGCCTCCTCGGGTTCGACATTTACAGTCTAAATAAATAGCCATTCTGGAATGAATGTCTCTTTGCCTTTTACTGGATCTGTTCTGTTTTTTAAAAGGTAATCATTCACTGAATGAAAGAAGACAAAAAAATATGTAGGTCAAAATTTTGATTTGGACATTTAAATTATATTTAAGTTCTTATTCTCAATATATGAATATCTTTTTAGTAGGGGAAAATCTCAGGATGTGTCTCACACATATTTGGGTATGAATTTATCGATACCCTGAAGAGGACATCACCAGCAGCCGTGTGTTCTAAGCTTCTCCACCACATGACACAAATATAAGTTTGCCTGTCTTCTCCCTTTGCCCATTTGAACCAGGACTTGTGTACACCCCAACATCAGACTTTAAAAACAATTTATCCTTTTGAAATTAGGTCATGCCTTCATTAGAAATATTTCTATGTGAATAAATTAATATTTTCTAACAAAAGACTTAATGAGAACAGTTCAGTTGTAATTTGTATCACATGGGGAACTTTACTTCAATGTGCTTCTAATAACATTTTATAAATCTATGAGAAAGCATATATCAGCATGCCAGGCTTCTGAACTGGGTAAACTTCTAAGAACATCTTTTGCAATGCTTGGGCTTGCTATACATGGTCTTTACTATTGAGTAGGATAACCCAGGAACACATCAGGCAAAGGTCTTTTTCAGCCAGATTGAGCCACTGTGAGAAACTTATTGCACTAGCCATATTAATAGAGCGTAGAAGTTCACACAACAATACTTCCAAGAAGCCCAATCTCATATAGTTTTCATACCCACATTCCTCTGGTGACTGTTAAGGCACAAATCCTTCTCCCCAGAGCCTCCCAAACCCTCATGAGAGAAGTATTGCTTTGCCGGTTTTATTCTATGAAAGTATCAGTATGTATCAGTTGTATCAAAGTATGGTATTCATTAAAGGCCTGCATCATCCTCAACAAATTCTCTGCTAATTTGGAAAGCTCTTATATCAGATGGCAAATTAATGTTAAAATCTCTTTATGTTTGAGATCATATTCCTGCTAACTTTTGAGTAAATAAACTTTCTTTGTCTAGTTTTTTTTTAGTTACCTGGAGTTCATAGGATACCTAATCAATTATGGGCTGAAACAGAACCAATTTTCTCAGAACTCTAAATTATTCATTTGCTCTTCCGCACATCATTGCTGGAGTACATGAAATCTGAGAAAACTCAGCTGGAAGGTTTTGAACCACACACAGGTCAACTGTTGCAAAGTTAAACAATTTCAATCTTGAATAGGAATCAGCAATGGCAGTAATGCTGCCAGACTAGAGAACGAAGTCTTGCAGTGAAGTCTCTGCTGTAATCCAGTGTAAGTTCCTCTTAATTTGGTGGGTTAATGTATTTTCTAATCCGTGAAATCCTTTTTTCAGGTTGCTACCTCTCTGTTCTTCAGAAAGGGATCAAAAGCATACAGATATTTAGCTCTAAAATGTATGTTATAAAAACCCAAAGTATTTTTTAAATGTCTCTAGTTGTGTCTCTTGTTACATTAATTGAAAAGGAGATACTAAATCTGAAGTACTTACTAAGACAAGTCCAGTATAATATACTGCCCTCTTACGATGCTAACCTGGATAACTATACCTATGCATTTGTAGCAGAAGATGGCAGTCTTTATTCAGTGTAGAATGTCTAGACTAAATATTTTGATTTCAAAGGAGCAGCAAACACTCTCATCTATTAAGGAAGTCTACATACAAATAGTAATATAGTAAATCTTTTGTAAGCCTGTAATTTCTGCATTAACAGCTATGTAATAAAGCAGAAACCATGTTTTGCATTATTAAAGCATCAAGCAAATCAGATTATGCAGCACTGATGCTTCAATGAGCATCATTAAGTTAAACTGTCTTGTGTTTTGTACAATGTTTATATTTTTTTGTTAACAGAGGGATGTTTAGAGGGTAGAAAGTTTACACTCCAGTAGAAATGAATAACTGATTTTCCTCCCAGTTCAGAGATACTGAAAACTCCTGATGGTGTGATATTTTTTGTATTTGTAAAGTTTGGTGATCAAAAAATCAAATTAGGAGATCCCTTAAATGATAGATAAATGAGCTAGAACAGCTCCAGGTGTTTATTCTCCATACTTCAGATACATCTACAAGTGACAGACCTAACTCATTCTTAAAAGCTGGATCAACAACTTGAAGGATTATTCCCTGGATTTTTTTCCACCCTTACTTTTCTTGAAGATAATGATAGGCACTCATCAAACACAAATTCTTCTCCGTATACTTTCATTCTGTCTTATACATTTTTTTTCAAAAAAGTAGTAATCATAATTCTTATTCAAGTGTTTTTCTGTCACTTACCTAGACACTGCATTCCTGATAATTGGAACAGGAATTTTTCACTGGACAAGATCTTTTGCCTTCTAAAATGGGCACTACAGTTCTCTGATTCATTGCCAATAGTTCTGTACCATGTTGATTAAGAGCTTCCTGTATTTGCTTCCTTTGCCATGAACACAGACTATGGTATATTAGAGCTAGAATGGATAGATACGTGATTTACAACTTGCTGTATCTTGCTCTTCCATGAAAAGGTCATAAATTGTTATGCAATTTTTTCAAGTGTTAAAGTCACTAAGACTCACTGAAGTCACTGAAGTTTTAAAAGTTTGGTCAGTTCCTGAGTACCCACTGAGGTATTTGTCATTGAGGCATCATCCCTCAGTCTTCTGTGGTTCTTTTTTTGGTGAAAATTTAATCACAGCTCTGTTATCATATCTTTGTCTTTTGTTGTTTGTTTGGATCTTTAAAATTTTTTAAATAATTTTTTTTACCTAGAGGAGAAGGTATAATAAGATAACCCTCCAGGAAGTATTGCATTTATTTTCCTTAATCAGAACTGTCAGTCTCCGCTAAACCTATGGTAGATTCTCCATATGGAACAGAGGTTCACTGTTGAGAGGAACCAACTGGTTTTATTGAGGCAAAAAGAGATTTGTCACTTCTGGAGGTCACAGATGTGATAGAGATGCCACCCAGTGTGCTACAACAAAACTGGATGGAAAACTATTTTACATCTCACATAAGAATTTTACTTTCACATATCTCCCAAGTCTCCTCAGGTAAAAGTCAAACACTTCCATGCAGAGTTGGAGTGAGAGAGGCTGGCATTTCCAAATAACTAACATTGAATTAAATTTACTCATCTGAGAATGGCACAGTTCAAAATTTTTCTTTGCTCAAGTCATTGTCTAGACTTGCTACTAAATTCTCAAGGAGAATTACATTTTTGTTTAATCAAACTTTTATTCAAAACCCTCAAATTTTCTAGTAATTGTCATATGTAAAGACTGATCCTGCAAGGTTTTGTGCAAATTTAATCACTGAAAAAAAGTCTTTTTGTTGTTTTTGAACAACATGCTAACAGAAAGGAGTCATGTTGTAGCATGCTAAATATGTATATATTAATTCTTCCAAGCCTTAAGACAAATCAGATTACAATAGTCACTGCTTCCAGCAGTTCTGTAAAATAGGTAGTTATATTATCCAAGTTTCCTTTTCTTGCTTATAATATCTTTCTTCTTCTTCCTTACTTATTTTTCGTTTCTTCTCTTTGCAATCATTCTGCCTGAAAATCTTTTGTGATACTTACTTTTATTCATTTCTTGTTGAAAGAATGAACGTATGCTGATAGATGTCTAAAACTTTTCAAAATTCAGTCTTTTAGATGTTACTAAGGCCTGAGGTAGGTAGAAGTTTATGGTGCTATAATGACATATTGATAGAATTCAAAATATCCTGGGGATTGAGCCTTTCCTCTTTGACAGATTATAAGCAGTGTGGTTTGATGTTTTTTAGAGAGGAACTACAGTTTTTAATAGAACTCAGTCTTGTTAGTTGGTGGGGTTTTTGTTTTTTTTTTGTTTTTTTTTTTTTTTCCTGTTAGTCTGTTTTCCTTTTTATCAAAAAAATTCCTTTTATTCTATTAGGAAAGGAGAGAACAAGGTCTCAGCAACACAGGGGACTTGGGGAAAGCTCTTACTCTGTGCGTACAATGGGCGTTTCCTCACCAACTTTATCCATTTTCCTTCTTTCCTTTTTTTGTTAAATAGTGTTTCTTAAAAGAGGACAGTAGGATTAAAAATACTTTAGAGTGTGAAGACAATCCTGCATTCTTTATGAGGAATACATTTTGGTGCATTGTCTAGTCTAGTTTGCTGTTTTGTTTGGGTTTTTTTTCTAGTTTACAGTGTAACTTCTTCCAGTGTGAGGTGTGAGTTTTCTCCCTTCTGAACTTGTGGAGAGGAGCTCTGGTTGAAGCTGGATTGGGTGACATCGTTGCACTCAGCTCAACGGATAACAGTTTTAAAATTTCCATCGATCAGTGATCATTATATGGGATACAGGAAATGAAAGGTCAGCTCAAATCTGGTGCAGAGAACTACTCTGAAAGTTAATGAAAACAATTTTTATCAAGTTGCACTGTGGAATTGGACTCTCATCTTGCGTTTTAGAAAAGACCCAGGCTGGGTTAAGTTTCCAGCTTCCCAGATGAGGTGCCATCACTTCTGGGCTGTACTCTTACAGCCACCGGCTGAAGGGTTTGGAAGCCTTGCTGCTTCCTAGCTCCTGTATGAGACTTCAGGACACAGACTCTTGTAGTTACTTTGGCAAGCAGGACTACTGAGACTTTGGGAAGGTCAAAATCCCAGAAAGTTAGAAATGTATTGAAAATATCATTTCCCCACCCACTAAAACTGTTTAATTTCATTCTGAGTCTTGCATTTTGGTCTCGTGTCGTTTACTATGACTTTGCACTGCAGATGCCTTTACTCTAAAGGACCCGTGGAACTGAAAGAGCCAAGCTGACCCGAGCAAAGATAGGATGACCCTGAAAGTAAAATAGCTGCATTTCCTTTGTGCTAGGCTAAACAGCCCTCTGCTGTCTAGGCTTAACCAGCGAAGCAGCACTAGTTTGGCAATCTCTGTGCTTCAGTATGTACTATAAACACATAATTTCAAAACTAATTGGCTCTACTGTGAGAAAGCTATACAGGTAGAGTGTGTTCAGTCAAGCAAGAGATACGCTTGACTGGTCATTCATGAATGCTGTAATTTTATTTTGAGGGACATGTCATTTTCTCTGGGATATCAGATGAAATACATTTGCCAAGTTCATAATCAGTGTTATGATGGACACAGTAGTAACAACTCAGAAGCTGAACAGTAAACTAGTGTTTGACAACCCTGTTTGAGCTGAGCAGAAATCACAGTCAAGGTCATTTAGATGTCTAAATTCCCTGCATGCAGGTACAATTAGCAGTTTTCATCATCAGTTCAGCAGTTCCCAACCTCTTACGTTCTGCTGTCCTCCCTGACAAATACAGCAACTGCATGACATACTGGAAATCCTCCAACAGCATAAATACAGACAACATAGTGATGCTATTGTAGCTGTGTTACTAGTGTATGATGAAACAATAAACGAAATATATAATCTTCCACTTGTCGTGGCTCATCATATCACCCTTTTACCGATGGGTAGTTTTTATTCTTGACATAAGGCATTGCAAGATCAGATCATCTGCTACTTCAAATCAGAATATGTTAGCAGCATCCTTAGGCTTTCCCCTATTTATGCTATAGCTGCAGTAGTAACTATCATATATTTCCTGTTGTCTAATACAGGGGCATGCTATCTCTTCAATTTTACAGTTCTTAATACTCCAGTAAATCATGGTTTGGATTCTGGAAACTAAGAAGATTTAGTCAAACTTATTTTATGTTATGAAAGTGGATCTTACTTTCCCTAACTAAATTTGCTTAGCTCCTATATTTGTAATTTTTAGGTACATGTGAAGTTTGGATGGCCACAATATCAGAGAAAAAAAGTAGTGGTAAAGACTTTTATTTCTCTAGTAAACATGTAATTATTAACTCTGCTGATACTGGTTCCATGGCAGCAGGAAATAAATAACACTACTTTACTTATATTACTGGTCCACCAGCTGTATCTGAGGGTTAAAGTATACCACTGCGCCATCGGCTCAGAACACAGCACATATTATTTCTCATTGCTGAATTTGACTGTGTAAGCATTGTTCTGTTTTTCAGCTGTCCCACATGACATCTCAGTTACTTACCTTTGTTTTCAAGACACAATTTATTCACTTTCTTTTTTGGCCTCTGAATGGACTTATCTATGACTCTACTATCCCTTAATTTTCAGACAAACATTTACATATTGTCCTCCTGCTTGTCCCTATTGTTTGAAAAGAGCTTTCCAAAACTGTGTATGAAACCGCAACTGTAGTTGCCTTTGAGGTTAGCCTTTAAGTTTTCTATTTCGGTGATTCATTGCACACAAATCCTTTCTAACTGCTTGACCAATACTGTATTGCTGTTCACTTTTATTGCTTTCTGTCTTCTTTCTTTATCAGTCTGTCTCTTATCTTAGATTAAAAACACTTTGGAAAAACAGACTTCCTTTTTATCCTCTTTTTGTATAGTCTCTGAACAGATTTTCTCCTGGAAAAAGTTCTTATGAATTATGGTATTATTCCCTTCCTCATTATTGTATATTGTTTGCACTTTAAAGTGGTTAGTGAGGTTGCTTCAACACTTTCAGAAAAAATGGTGGAAGAGAATGTTCACTTCACAAATAAATTTTCTTACAAATGTACACAGGTGCCAATATGGAATGGAAACCAGGGTTCTGATTGGTTGGAATATTAGAGATTTGGAAAATTGTATTTACTTCTGGTACTTTAGCAGGTTATCAGTATATTGCAAAAACAAAGTCTCTGTAATTTTTTTTTAGTAACAATGAAATGTCTGTATGATATCAACATTATAATTTAGTTAAATAAGAAATAGATAAGAAAAAACACTAGAAGACAAAATTAAAATTACATCAGAAAAAATAGTTTTAAATACTTTCAATTGTTTCTGTTGCAAAGTTCATTCATATCCATTCAGTCCTAAGAAATTACAGATTTTGATGAAAACGGATTTTCTGTGAGATCTGTATTTTTTAATAAATCTGCAAACTAAGCAGCATTTGTTGTGTCACAATTAATTAATGGAAATGAATGACAACATATCTGATCTATCCTATACTTTTTATATTCATTGTGGCAAAATTTTTATTACATTCCTTTGAAACACCAGGATTGTTTTTCTACCTTGAATTGTTGAACATCGGTGATATTTAAGCATTCTTGGCATTTCTGAAGCTCCCCTTAATGACTATTGCCAAAAAAGCTTTTCAATACACATTAAAAGAATATCAGGGGAACTATCAAAATACAATAAAACCTACTTCAAGCCTACCCAAAATGTTTTGTATATTTGTAGCTTTAGATGTTTACATTATCCAGGGGGGTACAGCAATTCTTGTTCAATTTAACATTGTGCTTCCTCCTAATATCACTGTACAAAACCTGACATTTTTTTCTTAATTTTTATTCTTTTCATTTTGTTACTAACACAAATTTTTAAGATACCAGTAGCTACACATTTGAGTACAGACTGAAAAGTTGCGGACAGATACTATTTTACAGACTTCAGAGCTTTCCTAAGTAGGTGCCTGATTAAATTGATGGATGCCATCAGATTGATTTATTGCCTTGTCCAAATTTCTGTTGATGGGCATTGAAGTTGCAAGAAAATCCTTGGCACTATGTGTTCTTTTACAAGCTATATATCTTTATGGAACAACTATGCTCCACTTCATGACAACTGACGTTTAAGAGTCCATCCCTTATTTACATCTGAAACTTTGGCATAGGTTTCTGTACGGATAGACAATTTTGTCAGAAATTGATGAAAAGCTTTAATTCTAAGCTTTAGAGAAATCATACATGGATAGAACTTTTTTTTGTGACAGGAAAAACATTCTTAAAGACATCTTGACATAAAATAAGGTTTTTATTTTCTACAGTTTGAGGTGTGGGGCACAGCCATAATTCCATCTAACATTGACCAACCACTTTTTGCAGGAGCAGTTAGAAGTCCTGTCTTCAGCAACAGAAATCCCCAGGACAGGCAACATGCCAGATGATAATATTCAGCCCCGGTGTTATAGGTGCTGGGAGGAGTGTGATCAGCATCTGTTGCCATGGTGTAGTAAAAATGTATTAAATGACAAGAAATTTTTCAACTGTCCTCAAAGCATGGAAGTCTCATTTAACTTTTGGGTAGTTTCTTTGACTGTGTTGTATTCCTCAAAGTTAGTAACATAGGTGAAGTCATTCTCCACCACAGAAAAGCTGTGTGTGAAGAAAACAGAAAAAAGAGTGAGGAACATTCTCTGACTGAAAACACCAGGAATGGTTTTATTATTTCAATAAAGGATTAAATTTAAAGAATGAACATCTACTTCAAGAAGAGGCCTTTTATGGCATTAAGCTGTGCCCTGAAAACTTCCTTACATAGCAAAGCTGTGAATTAATTGCTGATGTTACACTTGTGCTGTTGGGCTGCTGAAACACATTTGGTGTTATAGATAAACCACTCACACTGCAAAATTCTGTGTGTGGTGGAAGGAATTAAGAGTCCCTTAGGTACTTATTTACTTCTGATGGAAGGTGGTGAAGGGCCAAGTGAGCTATTACACCCATTATTTCTTTTTTAGTGTGTCATTCAGGCCTTGTAATTTTGAAAGCTCTGTTACAGAGAAATGTTTCTTTTTGAACAAAACACCTTGACCATATCGTCATTGGTCCTATGGATAGTGTACAAAACTTAAGACATCTGACTGTGCTGGTTTACAAATTAGGAAAGAAAGATATGAGCTGCATTTGAACTGTTTTACAGTTTGTTACCTCTTACTGTCTGTGATGGATTTTTAAATCTCTCATGAAAAGTTAAAGTTAGTAATCAGCAGTTGTTTTCTAATCTACTTTACTGCTTAGTTTCTAATGTTGATTCATGGACAATCTGAACTGCCTATTCAAAATACATCCCTCAATACAAGTAACATAGTTTAATTTCTTCTTGTGTTGACACAAAAAACCTCTGACCCCTTAATGTGACCATTTCAGAACATTTATGTGTCAGCATAACAGAAAAACCAATAATTATGTTGGTTTCATGGAGATTTTGATAGAAAGTAAAGGGACCTTGAGATGGGTAAATTAGTTGGCGCTTAGCCTACTCTTAATTGAATAATTTTGGTAGCTATAAAAGAAAAGCTGATACTGGTTTCTCTAGTGAAGCTAGTAGTGATTCTACTTGATAATAAAATATCCCTAGTGCTAAATCAATAAATTAGGCAACTGTGAATCAGACAACTACCTGTGCTTGTTTACAAGTATATCTGCAAAATTTCTTTTATGGGTAGATGTCTATTTGAGCAATTCTATAAGAACTGTACTTTATGACAGCTGCTTATTTTCAGCAGCATTCACTTTGTGGCAGATATGTATTTCCAAAGGAATGGTTCCTGACCTCAGAGTCAACAGTCTAAGGGCAGAAAGAAAACATGAGTTTTTTGTATAGGTCAGCAGGATTGATAAGCAGCATGGCAAAAGTCCGTGTTCAAGAGGGACTTAAATGGGGATGTGTAGAGCCTTGTATTTGAACTTACTCAGAATGACATTAAGGTTAGCAAGTTATAAACTGAATCAGGCATGTGTGGGAATATCATAAGAGTGAAGGGGGAAGAGCAAAGAAAAATAATGCTAGAGTTGAGCTTTAATAAAGATTTAAATACCAGTGGTGGTGAAAGAGGTGTGTTCAGTGTGATCATGGAAGGGACCTCACAGGAAGAATTTGGAAAAAGAAGCAGTGTCATTGGCAGCAAAGGCAAAGACATCCATCAGTTGCATCACAGAAAAGTGATATATGTGACAGCATTAAGTGTGCATGTTATTCCGTGGTAAGTCTCAGGAGAAATGGCAGCATTGAAAATGAGGATATTGTGGGGGATAAACACGAAGGCAAGATCTGTTTGTGGAGATGGGCATAAAAGGGTTATTTCTTTGAAATAGAGCAACACTGTATTTTGGTTGAGAACTGCGCAGATGGAGAACTTAGCAAGCAGGGGCTAGTAATACAGCTTGTACTGTGTGTGTTCCCCAAACTTATTCTTGGCAATAGCCAAAAGATCTCCATAGATTGAAACATATTTGCAGAGAGAGCTTGTAGAACCATTTGAAGTGAACAAACACATTTCTAAATAGCAATGTCCATTTTTGCATATACTTAATCATGGTGTTGAGAGGGAAAAATGAGCTGGTAACATATCCCTGAAGATCCAATTTACAGAATAATTTTGGCCTTTACATAACATTTGAGTATTGTTATTCAGTGGCTGTGTCAGGACAGTCAACATTACATTTTGATCCATTCAGTTGCCACCTCAGTCAGCACCCTGTTGTTGCCCATACTTTACTTTGTTGCTGAACGGTTCTGCAGGCTTTTTCCATTGCTGGGTTGAAAATGACAGGGTCTTTCTCACTCAGCAAAGGTGACTTAAATGTTTCAAATCTCAGCCTACATCAATATGCAGATTTATGAGATTTGTGTGCTTTCTATAAGCGGAAAAGAGAGTCCATGATACATACAGACATTTCATTAACTTAGAGGAGACCAAAAAGGCAGACAAAGTTAGGTGACATCATTTTCACATATGCTTAATTTTAACTCTTTGCAGCGAAAGACATGAGGTGATAAAGCAGAAGATAGAGATCCTGATACTGTGTCTGCTCTTATTAAGGGGGTCTCACATGTTCAACACCAATGAAAACCTTCTGTTATATCCAATACAGTCCTAGTAACATTAAAGTTCATGTGAGCCTTTTGGTAGCAGTGAACGTAGTCTTTCATAACCAGATATTCTCCAGAAGGGTGTGAGTTAGCAAATGGAATATGGTTAACAGTGCATGACACTCAGCTATCACTAGCTTCTCTGAAAAAATAGTAAAACATCTCAAACAATCTTTCTCCTTTCAATGCATGTAATTTCCACAGAACCTATTTGTAACAGTAGATCTAAAATGTAATGTGAAGAAGAAATAATGAGGGAATATAGTTATTGTAATGGAAATATAGCTACAGTAAATATATTTTGGAAATTTTCTTGTGATTTTTTTTCTACTTTTTTATTCCTGACTTCAACTTGTGAACTCTCTCTGGATGGACTAATAACAAAACCCACATATTAAATTGCACCGTGTTTACCCCTATATTCCAAGAATTTGGGGTTTAGTTTCCATCACTCATACCTCGGTTTTGAAGATCTTCTTGATCATTTCTACAGGATTGTATTTTTCAGGTAATATAAAGCCAAATTCTAACCTTATGCCCACCTTTCAGAGGGATGCCTGAAAAACAATGAAAATTAATCATTAGAGCCATGGTAATCAAGAGTAGAATTTGATTCAGAAAGAATAAATTGTCTGTCAGAGGCTCAGTCATACCGAGCAGATAAAAACAATTTCAAAATCTAAGTCATATATTGGCAACCTAAAGAATATTTTGGATTGCTGTCCTCAGTATTAGTCAATGTATGTAACTATGAATGTTATACTCTTAACAGTTATCCCCACATGTAAGTTTGGACTAAATCAAAACATATCCCTGAGGAAGGATACAACGTGTAGTTCTCCAGGGTTGAGAATATCCTTGATTTATTTATCTTAAAACCTGAATGGTTGCATTCTTAGACAGTAATGAGAAGTGAAGGTCTAGTCATTTGGGACAGGTGCCATTTCTTTGTTTTATAGCACACTGCCATCGATCCGGGCCTGAAGCAGCTAGATATTGTCAGAGCACAAAAATAATGAAACAATATTTATTTACCACTCAATTTACTGGCTCATGCTTAGATATGTTAGATTAAATCACAACACAAATTGAAGCATCTGTCTCTATTAAACATTAAAAACATATTATAAATAAGGCCACAAAATATTTCACAGATTTTTTTTAAGAATTCATGGTTTGCTGACAGGTATGTCTTTTAAATTGTGTGGTATCATCTATAGCCCTTTCTTCTTATGCCCTAAATCGATTTTTAATTGGTGAATCTGCAGCTACAACTGGTTGGATGAAAGTGGATCATCTGGATTATCAAACAGATGTTTCTGTTTTGGGGCATTGAGTTCTTTAAAGATATATGAAAACACTTTCCATCTAAAGTTAATAATGAGAACAGGTTTATATAGTTAAAACTAATTAACTATGGATTATCACCCACTATTGCAATCAAAGATATTTTATTATAGTGGCTTGACTTGTTGTGTTAATTGCTTAAAAACAATAAGTGTTTTTGTATTGTAACTGTTTTCTTGACCATTAAGCTTTATATTGCTGTTCTCAAAAAATTAACTTCTAAAAAAAGAAAATCATGTGTCAAATTACTCAGTGTATCATAAGAGAATCATTATCCTCGCTCATTGTTTTATCACTTGTCTAAATCTACATGCACAAATACACTTCCTTTAGAATTTGTTATGGCATGTTAGGAAATCGACTAAAAATTAAACCTGGATTCCCATTCAGCTTTTAAAATCCCAATTCAACACATCATTTAATCACATACTTAAACACATTCCTCTTTAGGAAAGCTGAATCACTAAAGCACATGCTTAAATTCACTTTTGGAAATGAATGGACAGCTGGAACAGACCCTAAGGGTTTAAGCCAAACCAAGCTGAAGTCAATGGAACAAATGCCATTGATTTCACTTGGCTTTGTGTTAGGTCCCAAATCCATCTGAATCCTTTGGTTAAATGAGCCCTGTTTCTGATGACAGGCAGTTTCTTGGAATCACAAAGTTTGTGGGAATTGAGTGCATTTAACTTGTCAAAAGAATCTGGCTGGAATAGTACATTGTAATATAATTTCTACCAGGAGTTGTAGGATGGTTTTTTGTTAGACAGATTCTGTGGTTTACATATTGATCCATAATCCCCAGACCTAGGTTATAGCTGCGGTTATACAGTTAAGGTGGCTAAACCTGATGTGTACAGGTTTACATGTGCAGTATGTTTGAAAAAAAGTTTTATTTTGGAAAATGAACAAACGCATTGTGAAAATATTTTTGTAGGATTTCTTTGTCTGACTAAACCTCACACTGGGCAAAATTGTAGAAGTGAAATTTCTAGGTAGTTAATTACCAGATAGAAATCATAGCCCATTAATGCTGCCCCAGAACTGAAAAAGCTTTGAGGCAGGAAGAGCACTAAACCAGAGGTGTCATATGTGTCTCTTCCTGCCCTTACACTTCTGTAGATATCAGTGGTGTTTCCTGAAATAGATCTGGTGATTGAAACAGAACATGAGGCTGGACGGACCTTTGGTGGTCTGTACGATAGATGTTCCTATGTTCCTAAGTCACACCAAAATTAATATACTTGCTGCTTTTTCTGTAAAATAATTACCATGTTTTTAAATACGAGGATATAACAGCACTGTTCTCAATAATTAAATTAAAAGCTGCCGGCAGACTTTATAATATTTTCCTTTGAGACAAGTTAAGACTCAGATAAAAAAATAAACTCTTTGATAATTTAATGAAGAGTAGATGGGTTTCAACAAAGCTGGATTTAAAACTGAGCAGCAATAACTGATGTTTTGTACTAAATTGAACTTCTCTTTTACAGTACAATAGGTCAAGATAAGCAATGCCAAGGAACATCTTGATCCTTTACCTCCAGTGGTAATAGCTGACACCAAAACAGGTTATTTTGCAAGCCTTTCTATTTCATTTTTATTGTTCTTATAATGGAATCTGAGTTGGAAAGATTTGATTTCCCCAATTTAATGCTTTCTTTAACATTGCTGCAGGTAGTATGGCTTATAGGAAAGGCTGTGAAAGCCGACATGAAAATGGTTTCCCAGTAGAATTGTGCCTTTCCCTGAAATCTAAACACTGATGACGTGCTGATTCTGACAGAATTTTAGCAGTGAAAATTCAGAGCACTTAGGTCTACACTGGTGCTGTTAATTTCAACTTTATTGATTTGTTCTTGAATGAAGACAGTATTTCATGTCTCTTTTGAGATTATAAAACATGAAATATTTCAGTAATTTTTTCTTTTTTTATTACTAAATGGTCTTACTCATTTCTGTTCAAAAGTTCTGAACTTTTCCTCAGCTTGCTGTCATACCAAAATTCAGAATGTCGGAAGGAATGTTATTTTATGATCTGTCTTAATGGACTTTTTTTCTCAATGGATTGCTTATGAAACAATCCATTATGCAAAAAAACTACAATTTTGTGCAGTCTTATTGTAGTTAGCAGTACTGTGAGACATGTTGTCCTCTCAGTAGGGTTATACCATTAACAATGTAAGTTCCTTTGACTGACATATGTCCATGCATTAAGATCAGAAAGGAAGAACCTCTTCCTCTAGTAGTTGCTTAACAAGCCAAATAATTAATCCAGGAATTCTTGCTTTAATGTGAATGTTTTAGATAGGGAAGTCTAAAGACTTCTGTCAAAAATACTTCAAAACAGTTAAAATGAGCTGCTAATATCAGTTGAAAATTACACTGTGCATCTTTATATACCTCTTTTCTTTAAAATTTAGTAGAAGTGGGTTATGATGTGCTTTCTGTGAATACATGGAGTTCAATTAACTTGTTCCATAAGGGCGTGCTCTGAAAACATAATTACAACTGAATAAACTATTGGTATTAGATCACTTTGGTTTAAATGTATGAAACAAGCCTTTGACTTCCATCCAGTCATTTCTGTGTCAAGCCCAATAGTCTGTGTTTGATTAATTATCTTTTAGTTTGGTGGGAAAACTTGTAGAAATCAAGATTACTTTACTTTCCAGATTGTTTGTCCTTACACATCCACCTTTTGCAAATAGCAATGTCTGCTTTGGAGGGTTCAATCATTCTAGCTTAAAATATCTTTAGATCTTTTTTATGAATAATTTTCTTTTTATTTGAAAAAAAGCCCGTGGAAAGGAACCAAATACATGTTATACTTTGTATTTCTCTAATTACTATGTGTGATAAAACTCCACTTTAAAGTACAGAAACCTAACAGATCTTTTTGAAAAATCACTAGAGACATAGGAAGACAAAATCTGGAGTAAATAAGACAAGACAGTGAAATTTTGATTTACTTAACAACCTCCACCCCCCCATCCCCCCCACCCCCTCAAGCTTCCTCTGTTCTTTACAACTTATCTGTTGACTAGTGAACTCATCTATGGTGTTTATCTTAGCTATGAACATGGTAGCTATTAAAAAAGCTTCTGTTTGAATCTGAAAGGTATTTACAGACCATGCTCTCCAAGATGTAGATTTATTTTACTTACCTTTAGCCATTCAAATTTTAATACTTGCTACTTGTCCAGGCTGTCTCTCAATAGTTACCGGAGGGATACAGGAAATTCCAGAAAGTGGGTTTTTAAGATACTATCTGAACTCATGAGGATTGCAAAAAGCAATCGTTTCAGCTGTTCATACCATATCACTTATGTGCATGGAGTCATACATGTAAATAATTCAGTATATCAACAGATCTGTAGTTTACTGTCAGAAATGAGCATTTCCAATTTGCTTTAATCTTGTTACGGTGGGTAGCAATTACAGAGAAGCTAAAATGGCTGTGACTTCAGTTGGAGCACTGCAAGTCCGTAAGCTAACATTTGGATTATAAAAGCATGCATCCATTTAGGAGAATTTTATTACCTTTCATTCAAGAAGAAATTACCTTTATAAGCACAATTGTTCTCTGTAACTCTGGATTCAGCCTTTGGCCTTGACAAAAATGATTGTGAGGAATGTTTATTAACCGTTACAGTATTGCTTTTCTAACATGGAAAGAAGAAAAATGGTGTCTTAAATATTTTCTTTCTGTAATTTGCTGACACATATATGCCTAGAACTTCAGTGAGTTTTTCAAAGTTTTATAAATGGCTCTGGATGAAAAAAAATAGACTGTTTCTACCTCATCTTATTTACATAATGCCTATAAAATAGCAATTTTCAGTGCAGAAGAAAACAAAACAGAAGTGTTTCAAAATCTAATTTACATAATACATGCAGATGTAGTAGTTCTGCACAGTTAGACAGGTTCAGCAAAGTGCTTCCTTTGGAGTATCAACATCTGAAGTCGACAATCCCCAACACTTAAAAAGAAAGCTTGTGGATTTGTAATATTCATTATCACTATTTAGATTTTTCTTTTCTGCAAATGTTCATTGTTAGGTTAGACAATACTTTTTCTTAGGGTGTTTATCAAAGATGAATGACGTCTTAAACAAAACCAGACCAATGAAGTATGAGATAATTATTTTCCAAGTTTAACTGAAATAATAAAAAAAGAATTCTCTTTCATTATATTACATTGTAAACCACTATTGCCATGAGTTTATAATAGAGCTGGACCTAAACGGAATGTTCCTTCCCTTCCACCTCCTTGTTAGACTCTCATCCAATGGGTAAGAAAGCCTGAACATGAATTAGCAGTCTGGTTTGACAGCTGCACAAGAAGCTGATAGGCATCTCTTTAAGAGATGGGCTTTCACATCTTTGAAGAAAAAAAGAGAGAATTATCCACTGTGGGAAACTTTACTGCCTAATTGCTTTCATATTGCTGTCTGTCCCATGCATCATAAATATATTAATAAGTATGGGAAAAAGTTTCAGCTTTTTCTATCTGTAAAGAAAAAGAAGAAATCTTTCCTACTTTTATTTTTTTAATTTAAAATTCAGAAGAAACAAAGTAGGACTATAAATAGTCATCTGCTTTCCAGGACACATGCTTTCCAGCATATGGGTCATTCTATAAGACAGTGCCATAATGTGATGAGCACCTACACCCATGTGAATGCATAGGTGCCGCTGTGTATGATTTTGCTCCTCTGGCTATAAAATGTCTGTCTTTCATTTCTATTTTATGAAGTTACACATGAGGAAGCAAATAATTAGTCAGTTCAGAAATTTACTTACTTTATGTGAAAACTTCGCAATGAGATTTATATATTTTTTTTAATTTTATGACCATTACTTGAATATGCAGTTGAAGTAAAATATTTTTCACAGAAAAATTTGGAAATATTCATTTTGATGCTTTGAAAAAATAAATAATCAGTATTCCCAAAACTCCCTACATTTTATCCATGTGGAAAAAAAATTTTCTGATAGAAAAGTGGAAAAAAATACTAGCAGTTTTTTACCCTTGTTCCCTTCTGTGCCTCACACCTTGTTTAACAATCACATCAGGCAAATCACATGGCACAATCCCAGTTTAGTGCTGGAGAAAGCTGCTACTGTGGATTTAACTATCAGACTAACCATTTGTGGCTGTATTATCTAAGTGGAATTTCTGGGTGTCATGATGACTTCATAATCTTAGAATAAACACCAGAAATGAAGAGTACATGAAACTACCTATTTTATGACCACCCCTTTAGGAATGTTAGCATAGTAGAGAATGAGAATGCAGTTTTTGTGAAGTATGGATACTCTGTATATAGGCCATATATATGAACATAAAGGTAGTCTGGCTATATTGGTTGCAGGCATGTGCTTCTCCTCCTTTATGTAGTCAGGAAGAAAGATTCTCTTTGATGATCTGATTTTAATCCGGTTTACAAGGCAGTTACCATTAAATATGCAACTTGATTTTCACATCCTAGGGAGATTTTATGTACTCTGGCAAATTCCCAAAGGATATAGTCTCCTCAGATGCTGCTAAGCCTAATATCTAGTTTGTATGTTACCTGCATGACTGGTGGTTTAATTTAAAGCTTCTTGCAACAAATCTATGGTAAAAATGGTTTTTGTCCTAACAAGATCATGCTGGAACTGGAATATCTTTGTTACAACTAGCTGATCATCCTGCTTATGATAATCTTTTTTGCTGATCCATCAACTTTTTATGGGGTTTTGCATGGAGATTTAGGGAAAGGTGATACCAGTCCCTCTTCAGGCTACTTCAGTATCTGTTTCCCTGCCATACCAAAAATTCCATTTAAAGGTACTTCTGTAGGTCCATCACTTCTCACAAATCACTGCCTTTCCTATGGGGCCTTAAGAAAGGAATGGGAAATGGGTTTTGGAATATGAATATCTTGGCCATATGTTGATTAGTAATTTTTTCTTCCATAGTTCTTTGGTTTCTGCAGCCTTCAGCCATTTAAACAACAGCTGTAGACCAGTGAAGATCTAACGTCGGAACTAAAATGTCAGTTTGAGCTTGCAGACATTTGCTAAGAACAAAATCAAAATTCAAATGTATAAGAAAGCTGATTCAGGCTGCTGAATCTAAATGGCTGTCTTTGAAAATAGTATTGCTATGGGAAAATGACCATGTCTTATTTTTAAGAATTTGTACGGTGTCAGCAGACAGAGTAGCAGGACGTCTTGCATTAATAAGATGATAATTTAGGTGCTTCTCAGTTGTCCAGTGTTTGTCTGTCTTATTTTCTACCTGAAAAGTTGTGAGTTTCAGTACCACCCCATTCTCTTTATTAGGAAGACAACATGTTTTGTAGCCTATATGGTCAAAGCATCAGGGACCTATGACACTGGTGGCAGATATATAACTATATTGTTATTCAGTGACTGCTGCACCAAAGAAATTCATGATAACTTGATTATGCTGAGAGGGCGTCTCTTTTGAATATATGATTAAACAAAAAAAACAAACAAAAAAAAAAAAACAAAAAAAACAAAAAAAAAACCCAAAAAAAAAAAACAAAACAAAAAAAAAAAAAAAAAAAAGCATTATTATTGATCCTGGAAAATATTTTTGCTCCTGTACTAGTGTTTGAATCAGCAGTGTCCTCCTACTTCACAGCTTCTAATAGAAACAAACACTATGATTTAAAACCTGTGTATTATGTAACCAATCACATATTTTTGCCTTGAGGCATTTCTTTGAGAAAAAAAGTTTAATTTAATAAGCTGCTTGCAGTACTGCCAGACCTTTGATTCATTAATCAAGCAAGAGGGACATTGCATGGTTAGAATAATACCATTCTAAAATTGCAGTCTCAGAATTGTAGATATGTAATTTGCTGAGAGGTACTAGACATGCAATATCATCATTGCATGTCTTTCAGAGTCCCTATTTATTATCTTAGTGTGTCAGCACTAATTTAGAAAGATCTCAAGTATGTATTTGTTTATATACCTTCATGTTTCAAGAATTCCATGAGGAAAGGAAAATGTACACATCTGTCTCGTTATTATAAATCATGTTAAATTTTCATAAATATATGATGTTCAATTAAATACAGGCAGAATCTATGCAAAAGCTGACAACATAGAATTTCTTGAAAATTTGTGTATTTCCTAATAATTGCTTAACACTGTGTAAAAAGTAGCTCTTTTTACAGAGAATGTACCTGAGTTCAGAACTGATGAATTAAAACCAATGCACCAGAAATATCATTTCTTAATTCAAAATTCCAAAAGGTTTTAAACTTAAATCATGGGTAACAAAACCCCACATATTTTTATGGTCTTCTTCATCAGCAATCCAGGTCTTGACATTTTTTCATTTTTATTTGATATTTTTTAAGCAATGAAGTCTTAGGTTTAAATAAACCACTGCATACACTGGCCAAAGATGGGTTATTAACAATTAAAATAAGTTTTATTAATGGTACACCACCATCCCAACTTTCATTTTTCATCCTACAGAGTATCAGATGAAATGAAACCTTGGATTTTGGAGTATTTTATCTGCTAGAGTATTTTTCTTCATCAGGTAAGTTAACAAAAGACAGAATGATAACTTTTGAATTCGACATCTGATTTTGAAATTTCTGTTGCATATAGATAAGCAGTCTTTAGAAATTCTCTTAAATAAGTTAATTGGTAGTTTCATAAATAAGATATCTAGAAAATAGACCAAGACTTATTCCCACAGTTCTGTCTTCAGTGATGATTCACCCTCAGTACAGGATGATAATTACATTTGATAAGAAATTTTGTGGGAGGGAGGTGGCTGAGTTGGTTAGATGAGGTTTTTTTCTGTTAGAAGAATAATTCAGTATAGAGACAAATAAGCAAAATTTGCAAGGGTTGGAGACTTTTATAGTAGATTTAATATAAGTAGACTACAATGAAAAACTGCATGAACTGTACTCCGGTAACTTCATAAAAATATATGAAAGATAAATTTTATTCTAGAAAAAAGGATGAATTGGTAAAGACTGAATAGGGAAAGGTGCCTAGGATTTTATTTTACATGTTACTATTGATCTGAGAATTTCTAACTTGAGTACATAATGCCAGTCTCCTTAACAAAAATGACTTGTTTGGCGAGCTTGTCGGCACATGCGTGCATGTTACATGCTTTACCAGGTGGTGAAATTTTTCTGAATCAATGCCATTTACAATACTACTTGCTTACTAGAGTAATGTGAACAATATGGTGCTCAACTTAGATTAAAAGGTAAGGAAAGTATTACTGCATGTGTTGTGTTATTGAGCAAATATAACAAAACAAAGCAGAGGGAAAGAATTTACCATTGAGTAACTTTTCCTTCCACATGATTCCTTCTGCTCCATTCTTGAAAATGGAAGACATATTTTCATTGAAGTTGATGCTGCTCAGAAAGTGTGTTATTTCGGGAAAGATCTTAAAAGTAGAAAATCACATTGAATAAGATCCAAATGAAATACCAGACCTTTTTTGCTAAGTGACTTGTTTTTAAAAGCTGTTTCATGTTGCGATACAAAATCTAAAAGAAAAAAAAAAAAAACAAAAACAAAACAAAACCAATCCAAAACACCAAGAATGAGTTTTTTTTAATGCAAATCTTTCCTTTTTTTTTTAAAAAAATTAGTTTTACCTGATTTTGTTGTTGTTTTTGTTGAATTGGAAGGGAGGGATGTATGTGGTTTCTACATTTTAAGCGTCAATCAAGTCAGTGTATCAATTATAACAGAAACCTTTTTCTCATCTTTATGAGACAGTTTTATTTGAGATGCTGAATGCTATTTACTGCCATTTGAGAAGAATTAAGTTATCATGCTTCAGCAGAAATTCTGTTGTGCCAAATGTCACAAGGTTACCTGCTAGCTGTTGTTTCCTTATCTAAGAGTCAATCTTCTCTTCATGAGTAAGTCTCTTATGGTTTTGTTTTTGAGTAAGCTAAGCTTTGTTGCAAAGGAAGATTTAGCAAACTATGGAGGCTGTTAGAGATTTCGTTCTTTACTTTGGTTTCTAAGAAGAGACCATTTGTGCTACAGATTTTCTTTTTTTTTTTTTTTTTTTTTTTTTCCAATGGGCATCTGTCAGACTATTATTTCTGGAAGCAGGGATTACCCCAAGCTATTTTTTCAGATGTATAGAGACAAATAACAAAAATTAACTATAGTCTGCTTCTGTGTTTCAGATACAGAGGCTTGTATTGGGGTTCAGATTACCAGGCTACAAATTTCCATCAGTGCTATTTTCAGAAAAAGACAGTATCAATAGCAAAAAATACATGTAGAATTATTTTATTAAACCTTTATTTAATCATTGAGTCAGTCATCTGATAAGATGATGGTATCTGTGGGTTTGCAATCAAATTGGATCAGATATGTATTCTGGCATGCTGCGTAGCCATATGCAAAATGGCAATACCAAAGCTAGAATAGGAGTAAAAAGTGAATTTTAAGGAAGTTGTGGCTGCATAAGGAATGATGGCCAACACTCAGTGGAGATAGTTCTGCTGCCCCTGTGGGGCTTCACTCATATGGCCAATATTGGAGGAAGGAAGGGTGTTTTGTTCTATTTTTAATATATTGTGGACCACATAACAGAAAACTCCAAATATGTTCTGACTTCAGAGGACCTCTGCATGTGCCTAAACTTGGGCATGGGCTAAGTATCCAGGGTGATACTGAAATCCACACTAAGCAGGACAGGGGAGCACTGAAGAGGCAGGGGTGATATAAAGAAGACCTTGAAGAAGGAAGAAAAGTATATGGGGTATCAGCCAGGTTACTTTATGCAAGGAGAAAGATGCTGATTGTCTTCCACATGTCTTGGCCTGTATATTGTGTATTTCTTCTTTCTATGAAGGGTAGCACAGAGAGAAAGTAGAGAAACTGTTGAAAACATTTTTTATTAGTTTTTTTTGTTTTCTTTTTTTTTTTTTTTTCGCACAATGAATCAGCGCAAACAGAGTATTGTTTTTGAAGCTCTTTTTATGTGGTTACTTTAAAATGTTTTAATGGATTGACAGGGGAAAGATCAATTTGCAATACTGAAGCTTCCAGGATATGTGTTCCTGTGTTTGCATAAGGCTTGTGTTTTCATTGCTGCTCTTAGCAGTAGAAAACTGATGCACAATAAAAATATTTTGTCACAGATCTCCATCTTACACTGAGATTTTTTTCTGCTTCATTAATTTTACACCTGTCAAAAGCTTTAAATTAATTCAACAACAACAAAAAAATACTATCGTCTGCTGTATCAAAAATGTTGTCTTTATGAGGCAGGAACAAAACACAGCCTTAATTTGACTCTTCCTCAGCTGTGCTCTGTTTCTTCTTTACTCTGTATTCTATGTGTTGAGATAGAAAGCGAATGTATAACTTAATTGATAGTAAATGCCATTTTACAGACATTTTCCTATATCGCTATATTTTCGCATTTTGTGCATCTCTTTCTGTATTATGTAAAATTTTCTGTATTATGTAAAATTTCCTGTATTATGTAAATTTTCTATATTATGTAAAATACAGGGATTTTATAAATATGGTTTTATAAACAGAAGTTTCATTGAATTTGAAAGAAAACATTTAAAAAGTTAGATTTTCTTTAAGATTTTTGAATACTTACGAAGATGAACAAAATGTAATAAGGTAAAAGGGATTCAGGGGGTGTTTTGTTTATTTTTTTGTTTTACTTTTTAGTTTTGTTTATTTTTTTGTTTTACACTAAAAGTAGCATATCTAAAATTCCAAGTTAATGTTTTATTTCTTGTGCAAGTAAATAAATTTGTACATGCCTATCCATATTTACAAATTTTTTTTTGTTGGAATTGTTCCAATATGTTGGTAATGCTTTGTAGGTCCTACAGCATTTTAGATCATCTGAAAATTTTATAAGTCTGGGCAATTGATACATTCTTAGTGTAAGAAATTGTCATCTAGTAACAAGGCCTTGCTGCAGAAATCAATAAATATGTACTGAAAGGCTTTTCCTGTGAAAAGTTTGTGCTGAGCTTATGCCATAGATTAAACTTTCTTGATCCCCTGTTCAATTTAAACTTCTTTTCTTAGGCAAATGCAGTGGGATACCTATCCTGTGAGTCCCACTCTGAGGTAGTTTTGTTAAAAGCATGGCGCTTTTGATGAAATGGCTAAAGCAGAGAACATGATGGAGATTAAGCATTTGTAAGCTGTCACATGCATGAGGTTACAGAGAACTACATTTGTTGTGTGGTTTACATAAAGCATAATTCATATTTGAAGAATTTCTGGTTGCTTCCTATTTCTATTGACAAGCCTTTTTTTAGGTTTCTGAGTTACAATGCATGAAAAAAATGTCCCTTTTGCTGCAAAATGCATAAAAGACTTGACCATTGTAGGGTATACCTTCAGGCATGGTCACATTTGGCAGGGCTGGCCTGCAAAAGTCCTTGGTGGAGACACCCCAGGACTCCTGCTCTCAGATGAAGAAGAAGGTGCCAGTCTCTGTTGAGGAGGCTGAGTAGGCAGCACTGGGCCAGGATAAATCCCCACTGCTCAGCAGAGTTCTGTTGTGTAGGACAAGTCACCCTTCCAGCAAAAAAGCTGCTGTCACAGAACAGACTCTAAGAAGACAAATGGCAAGTGGCTCATCTCTATAGAAAAATAGTTGGGGGATTCTTAAAATGAAAAAAACCTGCAAAAATCTCCCAAAGTGGCAAGAAAGCGCCTGCCCAAATCTCATGGGGTAGTCAGAAAATGCTTTTCTTTAGGGACTGTATGGTACATGTAGCAGGGGACCTAAGAGATATGTCTTATATTCCCTGTAATATTTTCCATGTTTTCTTCCAATGTTCACTGAGCAGAGGACATTTAAAAAGGGCTATTTCATTATTTCAGTTTGTCTTTGAAATGCATTTTGTTGTGTTAAAGGATATATAGACTGGCATGTGGATGTGGTTTGTTAATTGAAGAAAAAATCTTGATGGGTCTTTGAAAATTATATGCATATGTAAGTGAAGCAACTGTAACTTCTGTCTACGTAAATAGGCCATGCAGTTGATATGATAGGGTCCACAAAAGCTATCTCTGTTAGCTCTTTCTTGTGTGTGTAGGCTCAAAATTTGAAAAATATTTAATTCAGCAATTCTTCTTAATAGTGTTGGGTACACCGTGGCAGTTCTGTATTACAAGGATTTTCTTTGCCTTTTAAAGCCTTCTTACATATGGCTTCTATAAATGGAAATAGACTAAAGAAATGAATTATCCCATAAAATTAATTCAGTGACATTTTTCTATGAGCTTGGCAGAATATACAAGGCTGCAAAGGGCCTGGGTCTCTGATAGGTTTTTAAAAATTAAAAAAAAAAATGTAATATGATCTTGTTTCTCATTTCTCTATGTAATAGTGAAAGAAACAGAAAGGTTCTAGCTCTTGAAATGGCCGGAATGATATTAGCATCTTAGCTGAATGGCAAATTCACAATTGGAAATACTTGGTTTATGAAAGTGCTTTATGAGTTGGTTTTCACTGAACAGTTTTTTTCCAAACTAAATAGGAATTTGTTCTTGAATAGTTTTAGACCTCATGTAAAAAATATATATATATGCTCATCGTATGCATAGCCTTTTAATTATCTTTAGAAGAGCTTATTCTAAGGGACAATTGCACAACATAAATATTGTTATGTTGTTTGACATTTTCTCACAAGAGTAATTTTAGTCTGAAGCTACTGTCTATAAGTTATACCTGTGTGAGCAAATCACAGTGTCATTAAGAATGTTCTGCTGGCCATATCTTGTCACTGAACCAGTACAGAAGCCAGTATTTATAGGTCAGTGGGAAGAACAGACCTACTTTTTACTGACCTTCAAGCAACATATTTCATCTAAAGCCAAAATAGAGTGAAAACCTAAGAGCTGACAAAAACATGCGCCATTGTTTGTCTGTAGAGAATTTATGTTTAATTTTTAAGACTGAACATGTTTGTTTGGGCTTTTAAAATTATGTATGTAAAGTTTTAAAAATGTTTAAGGCACTTATCATAAAATAGTAAGACTCTGTGGAAACAATTATTCCTATTTTCCTGAAGAACATTTGCTTGCTTTGTTTTCCGAACTTTTGCCATCTGTAGCAGTGATTCTGCACATTATTGCTTCCATTACCATTTGGAAGCATGAGTAAATATCACTTTCCACTTCTAGATCAAGGACAAGTTATGCCCTTAAGATCGAACATGTGTTCTTGTTCATGCTTTGCAATTTGTCACTTATACACCTGATTATCCCACTGCTGGAAAGAAGGGTTGAGTTATTGTCACCGTCCATATTATATTTAAGAATTAGACTTGCACAGCTTCATTTCTTTTTTAATGATATTTTATGTTGCAGTCATGTACAAATAAATCATGAATTATCTTTTCCTAGCATAAGGTCACTGCAACTGATTTTTATCTTGTTTTTTAAAACATTAAACTGCAGTAGTCTTCATCTTTTTCTACAGATTCTTTTCTGATTTCTTGACACAGCATAGCAAAATATCTGTTGTTTAATGCCTTGAAGAGAAGTGCTGGTTTGTTGAAATAAATTTTTTACAAACCAAGGACTTTTCCTGCTTGGGAAATACTCTGACCCAAAGCTTATGAAAATGTCATAAGTTTCAAGTCTGTACACTAAGTCACCCTATAGGATCCCTGATTTCACTGAGACTGATGTTATGGGTATGTTTAATTACCTATTCAGTCACCCTTCCCATGATCCAGGCTATTTGTCAATACATCTCTTCTGCTCCTTGCTAGATTCAGCTGGTCAGGGTGAGCAGCGGAGTGAGAGAAAGTCATGGTGTGAGAGTCTACAGGTCTTCAGCCAGCAGATTTTCCACAGATGCCTCTGCTTGAAAGATCCAAACAAGCCCCCTCCCACAAAGTGAGCTGGCGCATCCCCTCCATGTCTCCTCATCTGGAAAATCTGCACTATGTGGATGGTGCTGGAGACTTGGAAGGTTGAAGTTTAAGGGCTGAGTTTTTCTTGCTCGTACGATTGGCTTTTCATTTTCTAAGTATAATAGACACAGCTGCACAGCATACTCAGGGCTATGTGATATATATAGGATATGGGTTTTTTTGGCCAGTGTTGTTTGCTCTGTTCTTGGTGAAATGTTGTTTTTTTTTATTATTTCTTTTTAATATGATTGCTTTGTGTTAGGTATCTCAAAGCAAAAGCAGAAAGCGTGACCTTGATGATGCCTTTTTAAAAATGCAGAGCTTTTTCATCACGTGCTGATAGTTTGCCATTCAGTTCAAGAACAAAAAAATCCCAGTACTGTCAACTACTCAAGCAATGTAAAGGAGGAGAGGTGCTTGAAACAACAAACCAGAGATGCTCAGCAGAAATAAGTGACCTAACACTGCTACTAAAATTGCCAGTGTGCTGCTTTCAAGTGCTAGCTGGCTTCATGCACCATTAAACAAGAGCTTCTTTAACTTTTGTAAAAAGACGCTTTCCCTTCTACATTGTAGATATTTTAATTAAATTCCACTTTTACATTTAATTATACTTATTGTGACATAATGTTCTATTTCATTCATATTCTGACATATTCTTGCACATTTCTTCCCTTAAAGCATTCTTTCTTGCATGCCTTACAAAGCCTGTATCACTTGGAATTCTATATAAACATCTGTACCCAGATGAGGTAAATGATAAGTCCTTGAAAAAAATAAATGTATCCCCCTTTTTTTCTGGTTCTAGATACAATATCAACCCTGCGATAGTATCTTCCATGGAAACATCCCTAAGAATATTAAAGCTGGCCCATTTAGTAGTTATTGCTTTCAGCAAGTATTCTTTTTGATGGAGATTTGTATTACCTTTTGGGTAGTCATAAAATACATTATTTTGTAGTAGCTAATTAAGATTTTCCTTCACAAAATGTATTCCTTGAGAGTGGGGAGGTAATATTAGCATACCAAAGGAATATTAGGAAACAATGAATATGCAAATTTAATTTCTTTTCATATTGCAAACACCTGACCTGAGGTCAGATAATACTCTGATAAATTCTATAATAGTAAACCCCCTGCATTTCCTTACACAAGGTACACAAAAGCACAGTTTTTTAGTGCTTGATTGTACATAGCAATTGGCATGATGTGAAGCCATATTCTACTTATTCCTCTTGCAACTTGATATTTCTAAGTACTTGACAGTGACAATATGAGAAGTTATTCCCATCCCCAACCTTCATTTCCATTTATCCACTATTATTTTGTTGGGTTTTTTTTCCTACTTAAGACCATCTGAACCACCTCTGTATCTGAGGTTCTTCCTTTTCTATTTGGAGCACTCAACTCTGAATGACTGTTGTTGCTTCCCTCTGTTGTAGAATAATGGTGTAAGGATAAACTGCACTGAAGGATCTCATTGTCTACAACATTTGAAAGGTCTCCTAAAAGTCCATTAAGGGTTGCCAGCACCTTTTTCTTAGGACTTGGACACAGTTCCTGCATCCTTTAATTACTTGTTAACATAGGGCACTTACAAAGGGTCAAATTATTTCCATATAAATTAAAGCAGTAAGAATTTTGTCTGATGAGAGAAGTAATTGCAAAGCAACTGCATAAATTCAAGGGAAATAAGGGCTGGAAGTGTGAAATCTGTAGCTTTGGGCTAGCAGACATCTTTTGCATTGTAAGAAATTATTGATTTCTTTCAGCCATCAGTGGAAGCACAGCAGCAGACAACGGTTTTGATTCACTTGTGATCTGCAGCACTGATATTTGTTAAACCAAGGTTCTGTCAGGTTTGTAGAATATTACTGAGTTCTGTGCTTCAAAAATACTGAGTGTGAAGATTAGAGGTAATGCCTGTTTGCATAACCACATTTGTGACAGGAAGGGAATCAAACCCTAGGTTCTGTTGCAGAACAGGAATAACAGAATTTTCATGAAACTGTCTTGAAGCAATAGAGAAGCTTCTCTGAAGTGCATTTTTGTTAGCCAGTGATAAAGTAAAATGTTAATTAACAAAATGTTAATTTGTTGTCGTGATTTTCTTGGTTAGAAACACCTTCACTAGGGGTGCTTTAGTACACATTAATTTACTGCATTATTTTATAAAAAGCAGAAACACAAAAGAATAGAAATTGCAAGTAATAGATTTATAAGTAAAGAGTTGATGACTGTTTATCTCACAGTTACTGCAGAACATCTGTTGAGTTAATTTGGCATAGCACTAGGCTGGTACAGTCTAAAGAAGCTAATTATCACCAGTTGGGACTCTGAGAAAACGATCCCCTTGCCTCATTCTGGATAAAGTTTTATATGATAACCATGGTCCAATCTGGATAGAGACCTTCCCCCCACCACACCCCATAGTTCACGATAATTTGCAAAGTTTGGGAATTGTTAATATCTTTGAATGTTTTTGTTTGAAATAATCCACTAAAAATATTTCAGCATTAGCTTTAGGAGATTTGTTTTATGTGTCATTCTTAAAAATGATGAAGCATAGATCTGGTCTGTAGTTGTAATTATAATAAATATTCTGTGTGTTGTTGATGATACCACTTATGAGTAGTTTTGGTTGTGAAAAACTAGCACATAGATTGCACTTCTTTGACATTGGTTTGCTTTACACAAAAATTGAAGTTGCACCCTTTTTATGCCTTTATGTGAAGGAGGAAATCTACATCACTATTTGGACCAATGTTTTTTAGTCCCTAAAACAGTTACATCATGAATCCATTGAAAAGAAAGAGGACACTCCCCACTGGCTTTTCAGAGTCCTGTCAGAAACAAAATCACACACACACACAAGTTGGTTTAATTGCAACATATTGCTGCTTCTAGGTCAGAGAAAAAATTATGAAGAAAAAGACTGAGTCATGACAGTATGAGTTCATGTCAGCATACTATGCTTTTGGGAAGCAGATTTGAATCACTTCATGTTCAGATCCAAGAGAAAATAATCAGTCTGGATTTTAAGTGGAGTACCTCCTTGTACCTCTATTGTATCCAGTTAAATAACATTAATTAACTGTATATACAGTTGTTGTTCATTTACATTTGGTAAATCTCAAGGAAGCTATAGATGAGTTGTACTATGCAAATCTTTGCTTGTAAGATGAGCAAGTTTTGCTGCTGTGGGAAAATGCAGAGGAAGTTCCCATAGCAGATACCTATTGTATTTCTCTTCATCTCTCTGGATTACCTTTCATTCAGGATAAATTATGTGCGGTGGAATATGTAGACCTCAAAGAATGAAAGCCTGACTCCCACTTGAGGTTTTTGAAAAGGTTGTCCAAGACTGTAGGGAGAATTAAGGGAAATGAAGTTTAAGAATATTGTGTCATGCCTGCACCTTTCAATTTACCCAAGATAGGAAATCTGGTCATAGAGTGAAACATACTTTCAAGGGGAAAAAGTAAAGTTAAAAGACTCAATATGCTTTTGAAGACCTTAAAGGTTTGTCTAAGTTATTCTGTAAATTTAAAGAACACCCAGGAGATAAACAAGACTTCATTCTTTTTAATAATTGCACTAATCATTGTGCAATTGGCATTGGGAATTGATCTCTACTTACGGAAGCAGAATGGCCCAGTACCTAATTGGATACAGCTGTGCATAGTTTGGGCTTATTTTTAGAATCCAAGAGAATAATGAGACATTTCAGATACTGTGGAATCCTTAGCAGGATTACATGAACTCCCTAAATCCATCTCGAAAATTGTGAATTACATGGTACATTGAATTGCAAATTATCTCTATAACTCATTCCTCATGTAACTTCACTGGTGTCAGTAAAATTGCAGTGCTCACAAAAGATAGCATGCTTTAGCCCTGTTATAATAATACTTTCAAAACATGACTTTTTGTATTTTCTTAACGATTCTTAGGCAAGTTACTGACCTCTAACATCAGGTAGTGTGATGGTTGACCTTGAAGCTTTGTTGAGGCGTGGGACTGAAAAGCAAGATATATCTTTACATTATCACTATTTCCTTTTTTCTCTGTAGGCTTACCCTTTACACAAATACTTGCTTTATCCTGCGTCTTTCTATAGGAGTCCTCAGGACTGCACCATCACTCTGATCCTCCTTTCTTTAGTCTCCTTTATGATTTGGTCTCTTTTACACACTCTCTATTATTTAGTAAAATCATCTCTCACTACTGTCAGCATTTTGCTCTTTATTTATCTCCAGAACAGTGCAAATCAGCTAAAGTGAGGTCAAAAATGTAGTTTGGTTTGGTTTGTTGGGTTTTTGAGCTGTCAAAAATGAGAAGATGCAATATGCAGAGAGGCAGCACTGACATCTCCCCACAGATAAGGTGATGAGCTATTTACAGCACTGTGATTGGTCTGTCAATATTTCAATAAAATCTTTCCTATAAAAGTTGTTGACTGATGATACAAACTGTCACTGTGCTTGTCTTTAAACTGCAGAATCAGCTGAGAGTGTTATATTAGAGCTGTGTGAAACCGTTTTAAAGCACAAATATATAATAACAATTGGTAATTCAGGACTGTTGTGGTTTAACCCCAGCTGGTGACTAAGCCCCACACAGCTGCTTGCTCACTGCCCCCTGGTGCGATGTGGGGGAGAACTGGAAGGGTAAAAGTGAGAAAACTCGTGAGTTGAGATAAAGACCGTTTAATAGATAAAGCAAAAGCCGTACACACAAGCAAAACAAAACAAGGAATTCATTCACCACTTCCCCTGGTGTTCAGCCATCTCCAGGAAAGCTGGGCTCTGTCACGTGTGATGGTTACTTGGGAGGACTTGTGATAATGGCGAACATCCCCCCATTCCTTGTTCTTACCCCAGGTTCATATGTGGAGCATAACATCGTATGGTATGGAATATCCCTTGGGTCGGTTGGGGTCACTTGTCCTGGTTGTGCCCCCTCCCAACTTCTCGGGCACCTCCAGCCTACTCACTGGTGGGTGGTGTAAGAAACAGAAAAGGCCGTGATGCTCTGTAAGTGCTGCACAACAATAACAAAACCATCTCTGTGTTATCAACATTGTTTCCAGCAATAATCCAAATCATAGCCCATACAAGCTACTATGAAGAAAATGAAATCTATCTCAGCCAAACCAGCGCAAGGACCATAATTAAAAAAGTGTGTTGAGGTGATTCATGAGACAGCTGCAACTGAGGCATCAGTAGAAAACACTCCTATGTCTGGTTAGCAGTCTGAGTTGTAAGAACTGCCTCCTTGGTAACCAAATGACAGGAAACTGTGTTTCATTTGATAACATGGTATGTGTGTGATGGACAAACAGAAACAGACAGATAATGGGAAAAAGTAACAGAAAAATCATTCATCATGTCCGAATTTTATGGACCAGCACAACCTGAGGCAGCATCCTGGCTGTGTTAGTGCCTGGGTATCTCTTATCTCGGCCTTGAAGGGTTGGGCTAGGCTCTTCTGCAGGCTCCTGAGAAAACAGGCTGTCTTACAGTTCACATGGGCCTCTTAGAGTGTTGGCTGAATGTCTTAAATCAAAACAACAAAATGGTTTCTGCTTTTGTTTTGCAAAAAGAATCATGTAAAGGGGACTTCTGTTTTTCTTGTCAAGTAGGCAAAATGACATTCACAGGGTGTTTGGTCCAGTAGGGAGATTTGTTGTCGGGCTGCAGTGCTTGTCTTAGTGTTTGGGTAAGGAGATTGATCAAAACAAAACAAACTGATCTCAAATTCTCCAGAGGTGATGCCTGCAGTACAAGACTCAAAGGTAGGCTGCTAGATGGCATGAAGGTTCAGAGAATTGGTGTAACTCCTTACTGAGCAACTATTTGTGTTTTAGTATGCAATGTGCCTTTGAAGACCTGTCAACCCACAGGTAAAGGGAGCACTAGGAAATACATTCATGTTAAGATTTTATTGAAGTGGCCACTCTCTAAAATGCAATCTGCAAATAGCCAAAAGTCTGTTTCCACTGCCCTGTGAGTATAAACAGTAGCTGATCTCTGTGATGACATTTACCTATGCTGGAGAGGAACAGAGAAATAACTCTTGTGTCAACAATACTCATGAGTTATTCTACCTTTCCTCAGGAGTGAAGATAAATGTCATCATAGAGATCAGCAGCCACATAATGTTCAAAGACTAGCAAATGGGTTGCATGTGGGTAGATGTTATTTATTTTCTTGAGTTATTGATGACCTTTAAGCAGGGACGGTAATATTGTGGGAAACATTTTCTTCACCAGAGGTTCTATTTACTTGATATGTTTTGTAGCCTTCAGACTTTCTGCCAATTACTATTTTATTACTTTCCTAATGGATAATTTTCTCAGTAAGCCTAAAAAGAAATCATCAAATATTCATAGAAAATGTAACTGAATTATGTCAAGATTTTTAGCATTCAGTGTGATTTCAGTTCAGGTAATTAATTCCATTTAAGAAAAGGCATTTAAGCACATGCATGCTGAAATCCATTGTACATGACTGAAGTGCTTTTTTTCATTCTGGACTTATAGTAGGAACAAAGAAATAAAAGAAATTGTTTAAAAGCAGAGAAAATTTAGTGCATTTAGAGGTAGTATTCTAAGTTTGCAGCAACAGTAAATTCCCTTTTGTTCTTGTTGACCATAATACTTGAATATCAAAATTAAGCTGCAAACAATGTTCTTTCCTCTGTACTGTTTATGTAAATAAAAAATTGTGAAGTTTTAATTTCCTTGCCATTATGTTTTAATGGTAGCAAAACTTAATTAATTTATCTCCATTAAATTTTCATAAAATGCATTTAAGGGAAGTACACCACATTTTAAATTCAAGTCGCAAAAATTTAAATTTGTGTGTGAATAGAAATTGGTTTAGCTGTCAGTGACACCTGACTAATGGGGTTCCCTTCAAATCAATTGAAGTTTATTTAGCTTAAAATGACATCAGTTGCAGGGTGTTTTTTTTCCTAGTTAGGCATAAAGAAAGAAAGTGGATCTGAATGGGGAGTGTTTTCCCTTAAGTCACAAAAATTACTGGTACTAAAGGAACGAAGCTTTCCAGAAGAAAGAATATCTATCAAATGTTGAAGAACTCTAAAGTGAATCTAAGAAAATCCATTCTATGTTGTGAAGGGAAGGAAATAGGAACTATGCTTCACAAAACCGCATCTACCCTCCCACAAAATATTGCAGAATTTAAAGAGTGCATTGCATTATTGTGAAAGGCACTGTAAAAATGGAAAACGGGCTTATTTTTGAAATACGGGAGATCCTGATTCTGTGAATTGAATCTGAGTTCATGATCAAACAAGTTTTTCTGGTGTGGTAGGAATATAGATTTTGTTCTCTGCTTAGTTTATAACTGTGAAAAGGATATATCATCCTAGTAAACTCAAAGAAGGAATGAAAAAAGTTTTGTCTAAGGAGAAGAATAATTATATTGATTTGAGAGTTCCTCAGAGAAATGATAGTGAGAACATCACAAATTATTTTAATGCAGAGTAAGGGGAGAATGTGCATTAAGAAATCAATTTAAGGGAACCAAGAACTCTGTATCAAGTTCATATATAAGAAAATAATGCCAGTAAACAGAAATCAGGTCAGGTTACAAAGGATTAATATAAAGAAGTAGAGAAAAAAAAAAAAAAAAAGTGGAAACAAAATACAGAAGCTCAAACTGAGATGCAACTAATAAAAGATATCAAGCACGTCAAGAAATATTTATGTTAGTACTAAGATGAGAACCAAGGATTTGGTTTGCTGCTGAGCAATAAGAGAAGGCTGATGCTGACAACTCTGAAATGTCTAACACCTTTTGTATCAATCCCTGTAAAAAAAGCTCTATGCATTTTTGCAGTAATGGGTCATGTTCACCCTGAAACAGGAGAAGATCAGGGGGGAAGTTAAAGGAAATTATATGTTTCAGGTTTGCTTGGTCTAGAAAACTTCATCCTAAAGTACTTAAAGTACTGATTGAAGCAATCAGGGGCACTGATTGACACTGGACAAATAAGGGAGAACAGAAAAATGGAAAAGGGAGAATGTAATGTGTATCTTTAAAAAGGGGGTGGGCAATGTGGAGGAAATTAGACATCTCAGCTTGACTTTCAATTATTGGGAAAAAATTGTCCTTCTATTCCCCACTCAAAATTCTTGGAACTGAATAACTGTAGGCATTTGAAAGGTGATAAGGACATTTTTAACTAACATATAGAAGGCTCTAGATAAATCCAGTTTTCCTTTATGACAGGAATAAGGACCAGTCTACTTAGGAGAAAAACAGCAGCTGTCATGTATCTTTGCACTAGTAAGGATTTTTTAATCATTATGATTTCTTTACTGTTTGAAATTCCTTCATAACTGAGGAATGGAAATAGGTGAAACTATCATGGCAAAACTACTAAAAATTTCTTACTTTAGAAAGCAGTTATCAATGTCTCATTCTAGAAGAAAGTATTAACTAGAGTTTCAGTTATCAATGTCTCATTCTAGAAGAAAGTATTAACTAGAGTTTATCAGAGTTCCATCCTGGGCCTGATTCTGCTCAGTATTTTCAGTAGCCACTTAGATGATGGAATATGTTTATTAAGTCTGTAAAATGACTCAAAGTCAGGAGGAATTGCAAATATGTTGAAGGACATAGAATTAGAAATAACGATGACAAGTTATGGAAATTACAGGGAAAACCCCAATTAAAGTCAAATGCAATATGATAGGCGATCATAAACTGAATTTGAGTTAACTGTTTGATGATGTTCAAAAGAGGCTCATCTTCTGGGATGTATGAAAGGGGGTGTAGTCTGTCTACATACAAAACAATCCTTCCATTTGAAGGCCCAGAACACTGTTCGGCTTTGAGCTTATCAGTTCAAGAAATATGTATGGACCAACTGAAGAACATCCAGAGAATAAAAGCAAGAATGATTGAAGTTACAGAAAATATGGCCAATGAAGGCAGAGAAGTTTCAAAGAAAAAGGAGAGGGCTGTTCTGTCACATCCATCTTCAGATACCTGAAAAGATTGCTGTAAAAGCAAGAGTTTATTTTTATGCTAGTGGAGGGTAAGAAGTAGTGATTTTGAACAGCAAGAAAGATTTAGAGAGGACTTGAAAACCTTTTGAATGATAATTAAATACTTGAACAGAAAGAATCAACCTCACTCTCAGACTTTAAAAACATGTCAGATAAACATTTCAGGAATAACAAAATATAGTTGTGACCTCTCTGCAACACAGGGATTGGTAAGATGACACTTATGGGTCCATTACAACTTTATTTTTTAAAATTCCATAGCTTGAAATGAGGGTGGGAGAACATAAGCAGCCTCTGTCAAGCACATTTAGTAAAGAAAAGAGGAGCCAATAAACACTTCTCAGCTATCATTCCATTTGTGGTTATATCCCAGTGGTAGAAAGTCACGAATCAGATACTGTTTCATGGTTGAATTTTTGTGGAATTGCAAGATCAGATGAAGATTAATAAAAATGTTATTTTGTAGGCTGCTATTTACTGCTGTTATTTCCATTGCAACATATATGTATACTATAAAAATCATTATCACCTAGTTAATTGTTTCAAAATGTGATAAACATAGAGGATATATACTCATCCGAAGCATCAGTGGTGAAACTGGGGTGCCTGATCTTTCAGCCAAAATGTAGATGATTAATTGTCATCTCACAAAACACAATTGAGTTCTGCTCTTCATTTGTCTTTTCTGACCTCTGCCTGTACTGAAATAATGAAGAACAATTTTATGTTTAGAAAGCCTTGTTAAACCTTGTTAAACTTGTGCACCTGATAGGTATGACCAACACTGGGTCTGCATCAGCATTATTTCTCTGATTTATTAGGAGTACCAATTTACAGCAGCAAGTGGTATAAAAATCAAGACTTATGGTGCTTAATATAGTTGATCTTTGGCACAGGCAAACGAACACTTTTCTGAGCCATTAACTACTGTGAGACAAGATATACATTATAGTAAATCAAAGAGTGATTAAGTATATTTGTTTACCATTCGAAAGTTGGCAAATAGTTTTAATGATGTTTTCAGCTGAAAGTTTAGCAATATTGTCATGTTCCCTTACATTGGGGCTTGACTTCGTACATTTGCACTTCTAGTGTTAAGCATGGAACAGCATTAAGGCCCTGAAAATTTTCCTCTCTAATGTTCAGTAAGCTTTATCTGTGTGTAAATCCTGTATTTAATCCATATGTAAACCATATGCAAATATATCATTATCATGACAGTCATATGGAAAATTTCAAAAGGATTTCTAGGATTAAAGTTCAGAATAGTGAAAGAGGATTAAGCACATTTGATTGTTAATTGTACATCCTTAAATAACTCTATAATCTCCTTATTTATAATATATTTTAGATATAGAAAATAAATGAAGATATATTTTCCTTTGAAATTGATATATTACTTTGAAAGCAGTATAGCATTATTTTTCATGACACTGTTTACAATCTGGGAAACACAGTGATAAGCCAATGAGCATTTTAAAATGAAAAGTCAATAAAAAATGAAACTTGGAAGCAAAACAAACTTTTGAAAATTGTATCCAACCATGAAAATCAAAGGAGGTGATGTGAATAAGGTGACAGATATGAAAGTATGTATCCTTACTTCTTTACATTAAAAAAATACCGGTGAATACTTGGTCACAGGAAAGCTAGAAAGAAGTCTATTGAGTATTATCTTTCAGGGCCAGGGAAACTTTACAGTAATAATTTTATGACAAAAGGACTGACCTATGGTTCACCATCTGCTCATGTCCTTCATCTGTCAGCAGTTTTCTTCTTAATGGCTATCAATGTACTGATAATATTAACTATGATCAACGGTCTGTTGGGTACAACTAAATGTGTTGAGTAGGAATAACATCCAACCTAGCCTTTTCCTGCATAGAGGTAGGTATTTAACAGTAACTAACTAATCAGTGCAGTAGCTGATTGGCATGTTTCTAACCACACCTGATTTACTAATTTTTGGTTTATGTAATACCATAGAGTGACCACTGAGCAACTTCAAAAAAAGTAAGATCCAAAAGTTAGCTACAGTTCTTGGAAATCTTCCATATTTCAGAAAGCAGAAGGCTAGACATATGTTAAAAAAAGACATAAAAACCAGTCTTGTATTCCTGAAAGCACATCTGTCCCTTAATTGATTTGGAACAGAATAGGTGGAATTTAATAGCTTTAGTGAAATAAAGTACAGGAGTTTCTCCAAAGGCTTTTGAACTTCAGCTGAAGGAATTTCTATGAACACCAATTGACTGCGCAGAAGACGAAGCTACTGCTAACAACAAATAATCATGACATGATTCTCTGATATTATATTGCTTCCATTGCCATGCTGTACCAAGGACCGCATCTGGTGATGAGATTCTCATGCATCTGTTTGATGCAGACAGCACTGTGCAATGCTAGGGCTGATGCACCTAACAGTTATGCCAAGGAAGGACAGAAAGAAGTCTACACTTTTTAAAAATTAATGTGCAAAAGAATGAGCAGTGAGCTGTGTGTGTTTTATGCCTGTTTGGGAATGCCTAGAGACTTACCTATAGAAAATTTTTAGAGGCAAGGAACAAGAATATTTTTAACATTTGGTCAAATACCCTTTTCATCCTTGAAATGATACTTCATATTAGATCTCAACATGTCTCTTGTTATATCCTTATGAAAGAACCATGGAGATAACACATTATAAAACTTTCTTTTTTTCTGCATTTTGCTTTCTTGATAACTCAACAGTTTTCCAGCTGAACAAGAAGGGAAATAAATTGTTACCTACTGTATATTCATGAGTTAATCACAACAACAGCCACACATTCTGGTATACCACATCATGAGGGATATTACACGTCTTACAAACTTACTGCCTATTACATTAATACACTGTACTGCTTTCAGTACTGTAAGTGCTGTTGGGTCTAACACTTACCTGTGTTCTGTTTAATTTGTTTTCTCAAGAGGCCCTAATTTCTGTTTTTAACATATTCTATTTACAGACACTGCTACCTATATATTTGTATCCTAAATATCACTATTTATATCTTTGCACACTGTATTTTCATGGCAGTTTTTAAGTACATGTGATTGCATCAACATGATGCCCCTTTCTTCTGTTTAAGGTTCATAACATATTCCAGAAATCCCATTAATTGCGTCATGTGTTACCCAGATAGCTGTGGTGTGACTGTATTGATGAAGTAATTCTAGAGTTAACAATTTGAAAAAAAAATGAAGGCAGCACAAATAATCATACCTTTATAAACCATTTTTTTTAAATTATTTGAAGACTTTTCTTCCATGATCCAATGTTTTAGTGTTAATCACAGACTTAAATAAAATCTAACATGTGCTTGTTGGATCAGAACAACTATTACTGCCTGGTTTAGGAAATACTTGTTTCTACATGCTTACAGCTGTGGCATGCTACTGAAACTGTTCCCTTGCCTGCTGAAACATCTCTCTGTGGATATAATTTTCATTTTGTTGTAGGTATGATAGCTATACAGAAATAGTTGTCCCATCATATAAACACATTCTTGAGACTTGTAGAATATGCTTTGGGTTGTGATGGATACAACACACTTCATAGCAAGAGAAAAGCTAGAAGCCAAGATGAACACATATTTGCTTTTAGAAAACCCAGCTATTTGCCCAGTAGAGGAGTCCTCCTATGTCTCATAGGGTATGCAGGCTTAAGCGCTTTTTCTAACCTGTGAAATACAGACTCAAACACAGCTCTTTATCTTTTACTCATCTGTTTTGTGGTTATTCTTAGGAATTCTTCTTTTCTTGTTAGTCCAAAAAAAGGCATCAAAGACCAGATAAAGCCTCTGCTCTCTTTGAAGTCAGCATATGCCTGAGAGGAATTTTTGATTCTGATAAGTTGACATTAAGTAATGAAAAGGCTGAGGTAAAATCATTGTTAAGCAGCCTATGCTTACTGCTTCAGCAAAAGTTCTGTCATTTGCTGCTACTTGTAAATAATTTTTTTTTCATATGCTGAAGGGAACTATATCTACTCCAGGCATACCATGAACCATATAGAGCATTTCAAATATCATGGAAGGAATCTTAATGAGTCAGGAACTTTTTGATTGAAAAAGACACCAGAAAGTAGGAAAGTAATTCAGGATATTTTTTTTTGTTTATGAAGGTTTTCTTCAATCCATACTTTCAAGAAAATGTGCTTGAAATTATAGCATATATTTTAAAGGGTATTTCAAACAAAAACTGCAGAAGGTTGAAAACATGTTGGGTAAAACTACATAAGACAAACACATAGTGTACAACCGGTACTTATAGGAGTACAGCTGTGAAGAGAGCAGTCCTTCAAGAAAGACAGGCTAAACTGATTCTGAAAACAGTCTCTGAGATGTAATGGAACAGTCTTCACTCATGTGTTCCTCATTTGCTCCTTAAGAATGTCGATTTCTTCTGCTGCAAGTGCGAAAACAAAGGGCGGGTTTATCATTTGCCTGACAATAAAATCTTCCTGGTCTCTGATCTAAATCACTGTGTTCCTGAGTGAGTATCTACTGTACTGCTGGCCTCAGCATTGCTTTCTTGGGTAATTCCACAGCTTGTTGAACTATTTCTACAATGTCTTAGGAGGGGAGAGGGAAGAAGGGCCTTCTAAACTGATATTGAAAGGTAAAGACAGATACCTGGGGAGATTGATGGAAAATACATGACTGAAACATTTTGAAAAGCTGCTTGTGTCATGTTTAGAACTGTAAGTGACCAATGTAAAGCTGTAGGGGTAATATTAAGCAACATGCAGGAACTTTTAATATGAACTACTTCTTGAGTCTTCGTAGAAGTTTTAATATCTGATCAATTGCTACTTGATTGGCTTTTTATGCCATAAATTGCTTTGTATTTCTTTTTTTCCTTGCTGCAGGAATACATTGTAAATTACAGGCAATTACATACCTGATAAAAGAATGCTATATTGAAGCATATTAGTTGGAAGCCTTAAATTATATGAACATGGACAGAATGAACTGCAGGTTTTGTATTTGTCTCATATACATGTTAAGTACACCCAACCCCCATCCCCACCAAAACTAACACCCAACAGTCCTTCACAAATTGTAAACATAGCTATTTAATTTCTTGAAACACTAACTTCTTGTATGATAATGTGTAAAAGAAAGAAATGAATGTTAACAAGATGACTGTGAGGAGCAAGGCATCAGCAGAATAACAAAGAAGAAATTTTGGAATATAAATAAGATCAAGAACGTGCCTGTTTAGCTTGTTTCAGTGAATTATGAATCTTTTATTTTAGCATGAATTAATAGTATCTCAAAAAAAAGCAAATGGAAATGACTAACACTGCAAAGGAATTAAAAGTAAAAAAAGACGGAAAATCATATAAAGTGTAAATGAAATAATTTAGTATAATGTAACATTATAAAGTTACAGAAGGAATTTGCTATATGACACCCCCTGCCATAGTTTGCATAACTGTTGCATCTCAAACACTGAAATTTTACATTTAAATAATTACAATGCAAAGAAAAAAATTAGTGTGAGAGAGTACTTCAGTGCTTTTGGAAATGTGCTGATGTTGTTTGCAACCAGTTGAATGTACAATGAATGCACATGTGATATAATCTTACATTTCTAGACTCTGACACAAATGCTGTTTTAAAACAATAGCTTAGATTTTATACTAATCTTTCTATGGAACTGGAGGCATAAAGTATACACTACATGCAGCTTTTTTCAATTCTTAAAATAATTGAAGACATTTGTTTGCAAAGCGTTAAGTTTTTCTGAGAGTTAATGTACTTCAGTCAGGAACATTCAAGGTTTTGTAATTTCCAGGTAGGAAAAGAGGAAAACAAAGCTGTTCAAATATTTTTTGATACAATGTTTGGTGTTTTTTGGGGGGGTTCTTTTCTTTTGTTTTCTTTTGTTGTTTTTTGTTGTTGTTGTTGGGTGTTTTTTATTATTATTAATTTATTTATTTCATTTAAAAATGCAAGCAAGTGCTTTGCACAGAAGTTATTGTTTAAACTGTTAGGGATCTACCAGGAAAGCTTAAAAACTCTCCCTCTTTCCCACCAGTTTTTTGTTTGCCTATCACAAGTCAAACTTTGGGTACTATTATACTTCAAAACTTCAGGTAGGTGGCCTTTGACAAGCTTCGTTATATGAAATGTCCCAGGATTTGTTATCCAAGAACTGATTCCATTTGAGTTCTATGGACAACATAATATTTTTAAACAAAACTATTTAATGTATGTTGCCATTCTTTGTTATGGAAAACCTAATGTCTTATGTCTCTTAAATTAATAAATGAGACATTTTCACTAGTCTTTTTTGGCCAGTGGTTTGACTGTTATCAAATATAAGTTTCTTGTTACTTCACAGTGAGATTGGTACCAAAAAAGGCCTTTTTTTTCCTTAGGACTACAGAGAAAGGCAAAAGTTTTTAATGCCAAGCTTATATGTCATTAGGTCCACATGCATGTTTTTCTGCTTTCGTAACTGTTTTCTTTGAAACATGATCAAGGAATTTCAAGCAGTCTGTGAAAATGACAACTTTCCCCTCAAACAGCTATGTGGTCCTTCTAAATTCTTTAAAACAGGGGAAAAAAAGGCATTATCAGGAATTATTTGCACAGTCTAGTTTGATTCCATAGCATTTCACAGAATCAAAAAATGGTTGTGGTTAGGGGGGACTTCTGGAGGTCCTCTGGTCTAACCACCCTCCTTAAGCAGGGAGGGCCACCTAGTGTCTAGAGTTGTCCCAGACATCTTTTGAATATCACCAAGGATGGCGACTCTATAACCTCCTTGGGCAACCTGTGTCAGTGCTCAGAAGCTCTCACAGTAACAAAAAATAAAAATAAAGTTTCCTTACACTCATATGAGGCCTCCTGTGTTGTAGTTTGTCCCACTGTGTCTTGTCCTGTCACCAGGCAGTATTGATAAGAGTCTGGCTCAGTCTTTTTTACCCCCTCCTTACAGATATCTATATCTATTGATGAGTTCCCCCACAAAGACTTCTCCAGGCTGGGCAGTCCCAGCTAGCTCAGCCTTTCCTCACAGGAGAGATGTTCCAGTCCCTCAGTCATCTTTGTGGCTCTTTGTTGTACTCTATCCGGTATGTCCACATCTCTTTTGCACTGGGGAGCCCAGAACTGGAAACAATATGTTCTGTTAATGCAGACTTTCTGCTAACATAGAAAGTACTTAATGTTTCTTTACGAAGTGTTGTTTTTAAATTGGATTTCAGACAAGGATAAAACAAAACAATCTAAGGTGATAAAATGTGCCCTTAATATTTTCTTTCACAAGACAGCTTGGCTGCTTGTCATTGAAATCTGCTTTATGTTCACAATCAGTTTACCCTTTCTTAACATGTTGTCATACATCCACACTGGAATAACTTCCCAGTGCCTCTAGACTGAGTTCCTCAAACTAAATTAGCTTTAGCTAAGCTTTGTGCTAACCTGCCTACAAGGAAAAGTGCAGTTTTAAGTAAAACACATTTCGTATTAATATTTGGAAAAGCCTTGTCAAGTAGGACCCTTTTCTGTTGCCTGTAAAACATTTACTGCCAAAATATTCCCAAATGAGTGGTTCAGCTGTAGCAATAGTGTAAATGCAGTGGAGGGGTGCACACTCTGAAAATACATATAGCAGGTATTGTTACAGAGCCTAAAAATGAATGACATTATTTGTTCTTTCATTTCCCTCTCCCCCTCAGCTGTACGTAATGTGAAACTTTAGACAACATACTTGTCAAAGGTCTACATACTGTAAATGTAAAGAAGTATGCTCACTGAACACTGAGTGCCATGACTCGGTTTAGGAGAGTTAGGGCTCTCACAGCATGTAAATGTGTTAAAACTATGAAACTGAGTTTCTGATTTTTATAAGTTCTCCTATGTAAATGTAATTATGGAAGATCCTAACGTTCATCATCTGGAAAAATCTTCCAGAAACATTCACCCATTGACCAGAAATATTCATCACTCATGTCAGACCATGAACAGTTTCAGCAGCGTTGGCACACTACTGAGAATAGGCAGAGTGCTGGTACTAAAGCTGTAGATTTGATAACCTCTGCAGATTTCTGTATCTGCATGGAAAATTTTAAATATGTGGGAAAGGTTCATTTAGAACATTTTGACTTGCAACAGCATTAAAGAACCTCAAAAGAAATAAAGGTCTTATTCTGCTCAGGCAGACTTTAAAAGAGTCCTGAGTAAATCAAGTCAGTGCGTAACTGTTATAAACATAGATGGAAGATGAGATGTATTACATGCATTATCACTCAATGTTTTTAAAGAATTTCTATAGATGTGAAAAGAGCATCTCTGTGTGTGAACCTTGGTGAGGAACTTTCAGCTATTTCTAACATATTTTCCTTTTTTCTTTTTTCCCTCTCCTTTTTTTACCCAGTTTTGTTCTTAGGTTTGCGAGGGAAGAAGGATATCCTCCAACTTTATGAATGTTGTCCTGCTCACTAATTTCCACAAGCTCGTTCCTTAGTCAATGGAGAGGAGAAGAGAGTAACTCTTGCTAGAAAGCTTTATGTCTGAAATGTCTCTCAGTTCTTTGTTCTAGAGTGTGTAAGGAAAAAAAAAATAAAAAGAAATGGCAAAGATTTCATTGTACTTGAACAACACAGCGTCAAGATTCATCACACTTCAAAACTCGCAATCTGCTTCCTTTGTAGTTAACATAGAGTTATCACTGCATTCAACAGGAGCAGATTTTCTGTCCTTCCTGCTTCAGTGGTGTATCCCCCCTCCATCCAAGAAAATCAGGCAATTTTACTATCCATGCAATTAAGAACAGATCTTCTGAAAAATTGGAAGGTCTGGCTGTTTAAGATGAAATAAAATGCCACTGAGATTCAGAAATATTCTATTTTTTGACTTTAGAGTGCCAAGTCAAAATATCAGGTCCAAAAATCAGTAAGTTTTTCTGCCTTCACAGTCCAGATGAAGCTTCTGGAATTTTTTTTCTTTGATCCAGACACTGGTTATTCATGGGAAAGCTGTGTTTAGGTGAGCTAATGGATTAAAGCCATGCACTGCAGGTAGCTTTTACAAGGGTAACTTTTTATTTGTTTTGTCTTTGTTTTGTTGCCAGAAGGAAACACAACTTTGGGGTCTGGACATATAAAAAATATTTGTTTGCTTTATGCCATAAAAGCTTGAAAGATACCTAGCCTTGATTTTAAAAATAAAACAAACCCCTACGTTTTTATCTTATATTTGTGTTATTTGTACACAACATTAATAACATAAAGTAATGAGCAGAGCACGTTGCTTTGGATGTCTGTATTCATGGACAGCATGGTGTATTATTTGCACTAGACTGCATAGTTTGTTGTTATTTTTCAGAATATTTTAGTTCACTTAGCGTGATCCAGATTGTTGTCCTGAATTTCAATTACAGATTTGTTTGTGTTGAAAAAGTAGATAGCAGATGACACAGCAAACCATTACAAATTTCAGAGTGAATGAAATGAAGCATCAAAAGTAACCTATTAACATCAACACATGAAAATGAATAGTTTTAAAATATTTTTATATTACATTATTTTTCATTTCTGACCAATTACAGACTTGGTAAATCTTTTAGCAGTTTTAAAACCTTTGTGTGTCTGTGTGTGTAAGTTACCTGTGCAAGGGAAAATTCAGTCTGTTGACAAGGTTTTTATTTGCTTGGTTTTTGCATTAGTAAACATGTAATATGCATAAAGGTATTCTTATACATGTGAAGTGTTCGATTTTGAGTGATATGATAGGAAGAAAGGCAATGAAAGACACTAAGGTGAGCTAGTTGTGAATGTGCTTCAATGTTTATTGAACTTCTCAATAAAAAATATTTCTGTGTTGCAAGTAAGTCTACATGAAAAAAAGAGAATTAGTTGCGCTTACAAATGACATCTAAACAGATAAGCATGTTGAAACTGTTGCCAGGTTGGATTAGATTTTGATGTGAAAACCAAGACACGTTTTCTTCATGATGTAATTCAGTTTGACAATTGTAGAGTACAATTACATTATAAAACACAAATTTGAGATTTGTTTTTCATTTGAACTTTCTAAAATACAAATAAATATTTTCAAATTACTTTCATAAATTGCATAGCTATGAAAACTGGTTTCTGCATTCTTAAATAAGCTAGAGAGAGGAGTCATTATTCAGAGCATCAATTCAGGTAAAACTCATGGCAGATTTAGAGATATTTTGTAATGCTTATCTGAAACTGTCTATCCATTTTTGGTTGACAAATTTAGCTAGTAATCTTCCCTTACTAAAGTATCTATTTTATTTCTTGTACTACTTCTATAAATCAGGTTGAAAATCCTACAAAAAGTATTTTTTTATTAGTAGTATTTAATAGCAAATTGATGATTTTTTCCAAGGACAAAATGAACCCTTTAAATGAACAATTTGCTTAAATCTCCAGTAGTTTGAGGTTTTCCCCCCCCTAGTATAATGTCAATGTGTTTCATTATTTCTTTGCTCTTTGAGTTCCTAAATGTGTCTTGCCCCACTACCTCCCTTCCCAGTTCTGCCTTTCTTTGATAATCTGTGCTCGGGTGGAATTCCAGAGACCAATGTGACCTCACCACAGAACATGCTTGTGGATTTAATTTGGGTTTAAATCACTGGAAATGACCATGACATGGCCAAATGTCATCCACGTTTGCTTGTCTTATAAACTCATTCAATTTGGCTTTAATTCTTTTCCTGTTAGGAAAAAGTACAGTCAGAAGAGAAGAGGAAAAATGATCACATATTTTGTCTTGTACTCTAGAATAGTATAGTCTACTATCAGAAAGAATTTATTATTTATATCTGTCTACCAAGTTATAAAAGGACATACAGGGCTGTGGAATTAAAAGAGAGAGGGAGAAAATGTTCTTTCTTTTTCTTTTTTCTTTTTTTTTTTTTTTTTGTTTTTTAGAAATAAGGCTATATGAACTTTTATTTCAGGGGGCTGTAAGGGAATATGTTTAACTCTGCCACAAGAACAAAAATGTTACTATATTTCAGGAAATCTTTCTACTTACTGACATGAAGGTTATGCCGCCCAAATGTGGGAACAGATTTTTTACTTCACCTGATATCTGCTGGGTGCAGCAGAGCAGGGCCGTGGAGGAGGCAGTCACAGCTCACAGATTACAGGGCCAGTGTTACGGTGACCTTGGGGCTTGGCAGAGTTTAAAGCAGCATATGAAGTATATGAGCTAGAGCCATCTCCTAGAAAATGAATGGCAATACTTTGCCAATATACTTAGTTGCCCCCAGCACAGGCCCCTGTCACAGTGCCTGGAGAATGCTCAGACTTTACCAGCTGGCTCTTGTGCCTGGTTTTACCAGGTGGTAAGCCCTTGGGCCACGAGGAGTCACCATATGGAAAGAGGGAGCAGACTTCTAGCTATGTGCTGTCAGAGCAACGCGAGGTCTCTGACTTCCAGGAGACCTCAGACACGCTGACGCCAATTCACGGCATGCAGCAATGAGCTGCGTGGGAGGGGGAATTATTATCACTAACAGACTTTTAATTTTACAGAAAGGGAGAGGAAGCTGGTTGGAGTAGAAATAGGCGTGGGTCAACAGCAAAAATTACCAGCAATATACTTTGTTCAATTTTATATTTCCTGTCATTCCCTCTAATTTTTTTTCCCAGTGCTTTCTCTGCAGATTTTCCATCCCATTGGATTGTGATATAGTTATATATGTGTTTCTGATTGTACATTATATCACACTGACAGTTCATAAAGTGCAAAATACCAGTGAGGCATTTTGGTAGGACGTTTTAGCTTTGTTCTGACTTTGAGTGGAATGAAATATGTTCTGTTAAAAAGGGAATTTATGGAGGTAATCACCTGGAGTGATCTCTTACAACAGAACTCTTAATTTCACACCTTGTTCATATACGAAAGAAGCCTTTACTAAAGGCATGCATTTGACAACGAACTGGAACCTTTTCTGCCAAGGCACCTCAACTGTCGCTGTGTACAAATGTGTAGGGTGCAGAATCAGACTATAAAAACAAAACCTTGTCAGTTTGGCTCGCAGATGTCACTGATTGGACTCTGACATGGAACAAGTTCAATGACTATACATCTATCTTTTTCACAATTACGTTTCCAACTTGTAAATTACTCTGTGTTTGTATTCCTGTAGGGTAAATCTCCTGGTGTGTGCATTTTACATTGATTTAGTTTCCCTTTTTGTTCTTGCGCATATTTATATGAAGAACAGGCTCGATCTGTGTATGTATGTATGTCAAAGGAGAGTAAAAAGAAACATACTTTGTTTTCATACTTACGTGCAGGGCGCAGGTGTGGAGGGTCTGTCAGGGGCTGGTGGCAGCCTCTGTGGGGAGCAGCCGGGGCTGCCCCGTGCCGGGCACAGCCGGTTTCAGCCGGTTCCAGCTGGCTCCAACGGCCCCAGCGCAGGCACGGCCGGGCCCCGCAGCCGCCATGGCAGCTGCGCGAGGGAGGGCAGCGTTCTGGGTGGAGGGAGGAACAACACAGGGAGCACGAAGGTCAGGGGAGGAAGAGGAGGTGCCCCATTTTACTCTTTATATAGCTATGTATGCATATGCATAAATAAACACACAGTTTTTCTATTTTTTAGTTTTCTGGAATATTTTCTCCAAAGGTGAGTATGATCATGTTCTCAGTGAAAATGGTCATTTCTGACTACAGATTGTGTTGTCCTGATGAAAAGACAGGATTCATGCGACTTGAACATGAGAAATTTTCTGTAAGGAGTTATTACCTGGAAAGGTGTATAGTTATATGGGTGTTTTTTTTTCCTTCAGCTTGTGCCTTCCACTGAGCGCTTCAAAACATCTTTGCCTTTGAACACCTAAGCAGTCCGACTGACTGTGATGGGTTTTGAATCAGACACTAAAGCATGCCATAACCTGGACTACGTTGTTAGCATTACCATATTTCAACTAAAATTGCTTTCATCAAGCAGACAAGTATTTTTATCCATATCTTTAAACATTCTTATGCCAGTTCACCTATTTACAGACAGAGCCCTAATTATGTCATCTGTGGATCCTAATATTTAGTGTCATGCAAACAGAATGTCTGTGCGTATGAAACTGGTAACAGGACCTATAGTATGATTTGTAATACTAAATATTAACAAGTTACATATAAGTACTCTTTGATAATACTATTTTCTCCCTAACCACGTTTGTTTTCTATATATTTTTTGATACATCTTCTTGTAAAAGACATCTTTGTATGAGAACTTGCGTGTATGCTAAATTAAAGGGAAGTTTTAGTGTGTTTCTTCAAAGTCTGATTATAATTGGCATTACAAAAATGTAACATCATTGAAGTTTTTAGCAAGAAAAGAATATTTTCTCAAAGGTTCTTCTCTGTTTATATGACAGTCTTGTCCTGGTTTCAGCTCGGTTCGAGTCAATTATCTTCTTTAGTAGCTGGTGCAGTGCTGTGCTTTGGATTTGGTATGAGAATAATGTTGACAGCACCCTGACGGTTTTAGTTGCTGCTGGGTAACGTTTATACTAAATCAAGGAGTTTTCAGTTTGTCGGGCCATGCTAGCAAGAAGGCTGGAGGGGCACAAGGGACTGGGAGGGGACACAGCCAGGTCAGCTGACCCAAAATAGCCAAAGGGATATTCCATGCCATGGACGATGTGCCTGGTATATCTGCCTGGGGGGCTGGCTGGGGTGGGGATCATTGCTCGGGGACTGGCTGGGCATCGGCCAGAGGCGGTGAGCAGTTGCACTGTGCACCATGTGTTTCTTTCTTCCTTTCCCTCTTGATTTTATTCTTTCCCCCCACCCTTTTCATTATAACTGTTATCGTCATCATCATTATTATTATTGTTCTTCCATTTTTATTCTTATTAATTGTTCTTATCTCAACCCTTGAGTTTTACATTCCTTTCCAGTTCTTCTCCCCATCGCTCTGGGTGAGGGGGGAGTGAGCAAGCAGCTGCTTGGTACTTAATTACCAGCCGGGGTTAAACCATGACAGGTCCATACAAAAATAATAGTTTTAATTACCTTGTACACATCTTGTGTGCTTTTAGAAGTTTTGGTTTATCAGGTTAAATGTACCCAGGCAAACACATAGATATACTTCCCCTCTCCACCCCGCGACAGTCATATCATGGACTGTAGTACAATATATTCTCCCAACTACGGTGGTATAGATACATTAAGTACTTGGTTCCACTTGTACATTACAATACCACCATCAACCTTTCGTGTAGCTTGTAAGTACCACATAAAATGAGTAAGGAAGCTAGAAAATATTAGGTATGTAACATAGTAACTGTTAACGTGTTTGAAAATTGGACAAATGTGATACTGCTTTACAATTTATACAATAGACATTGATTTGGAAGGAGATTTTCTTACATATGCTGTAGTGTATATTAATTATTTATCATGCAATGATAAAATGAAAAGGACTCCGAAATTTAATCGGTTTAAGGCAGGGAAACTGACTTGTTCTTTAAAATTAGTTCTGGTTGCCATGGCAGGAATTTACTTCTAGTTGTTCCTTGGGAAAAGAATTGAATGAATTTAAATTATAAGTGGTCTTAATTTATAAAGTATATAGGTCCTATCCACAGGAATAATTTCAGTTATCTTTTGGGAGTTAAATCTGGCTTGAAATGGTTGGGTTAATATTTATGCCAAGATAGGTAGCATGGGTACAGGAAAGAGGTATCATGATTTTATGACAAGGTCAGGTTTGTAGACAATTCTAATCCCAACTGGAAATATGCAGGCATTTCTCTGTGTTTCCTCACAAAATATGTGAATAGTTGTATTTCATTAAAAAGATTTGGCAATGGGTATGTTTCATAGAAGACATTCAATTGGTAATTCATAGAACCCTAAACAATAGGCTCAAATCCTGGTGATAAAAAAAGTGGCTGACAGGTTTGCCAGTGAAACTGTAATTTGAGACCAGAGTGGTCCAGAATCATAGCTTTTCATAGGCTACATGTAAGTGTTTGAGAAGAATTGTGGAGTTACACATTTAAAATTAATTAAGTTTTGTCAGTATTTAGACTAAAATACCTATGCAATCCTTTAAGATGACAACGTAACCTTTAAATTTAATTATTAACGTTTAAAAATCTTATTTAAGACACCTCACACCTAAAAAAAGAAATAATGTATAATTCACTAGAGTCACTGAAAGATGAAAAAGTTTTCTTTTGTTGAGCAAATTTTTTTTGTTTACTTTTTAAAGGGAATCATTCTGATCTTAGCTATACAAAAAGCCAACTCAGCTACTGAATTGTATGTATCATCATCTCAGGCCAATCCCGTCCAACCTGGATTAGCATAATGGTGGTAGATTCAAATTCTTTTTTTTTCCCTCCTTTCTTTGTTAGATGTGTCAAATGATGTTTGTGAGGGACTTCCATGAAGGTTGGCTGGGTCTAGTTTCACAAAGGAAGTGTGAGCTAGCCACATAGACCAGCAACACTTTGTGACATTTGGAGATGCTGCACCAGGTGAGCCTGTTCCAGCTGGTCGTTGACTCATAGAGACCACATAATTGCTTTTTGTTACGATACTGCCTTTGCTGTAGCACTCAATGTCTTAATAGACCAGGAGGGCTACCCACTCATCCCTGACAGAGCTCCTTCAATGGCAGTCTGCAAGCTCGATAGCACTCAGGCAGTGCAAGGTGAAGCTCTTCCTGGCCCTGGGAGATCTCCAGTTTTGGAATGATGAGGCAGCTATCCTTTTCCTTTCTGCATAGAAGGCAAAATAATTCACTGTTTCAAATGACTGTATAAAAAAGTTTTATTTCCAGACTTTGGACCACTGCCTTAAACACTATCAATAGCAACACATTTTGGCTGTATTGTATTTGGGGTTAGCTTTGCCTCTTGTAGGATGAAAAAAAAAAAAAAAAAAGAAAATAAGTCTTCACCTTTGCACTGTCTTCTAATGTGATCTATGTAATTCTTTTGTGCTTTGTATTGCAAATTCATTGAGACAGGAATGACATCCCAGTGCTAGCTCTTTAGAAAGTGTATATTCATTATTCAACAAAATATAAACAACAGTTGTGGTGGGTTAACTTTGGCTTTCAGAAGCCCACTAAGCTGCTCTCTCAAGTCTCCCTCCTCAGCAGGACAGAGGGAGAAAAACCAACAAAAAGCTCGTGGGTCAAGGCAAGTACAGAGACATCACTTGCCAATAACTGTTGTGGGCAAAACAGACTCAGCTTGGGGAAATTAGTTTAATTTATTATCAAGAACATAGTAGGATAGTGAGAAATAAAAACAAAACTAAAGCCACCTTTCCCCTACCCCTCCCTTCTTCTCAGGCTCACCTTCACTCAACTCTTCTACTTCCTTACAGCTTCTGCCTGGAGTGGTGCAGGGGGGTGAGGAATGGAGGTTGCAGTCAGTTCATAACGCTTCATCTCTGCTACTCTTTCCTCCTCACATTCCTCCCCCTGCTCCAGTGTGGGGTTGCTCCCATGGGATACAGTCCTTTATAAATTTCTCCATCATGTGTCTTTCCCTCACTCTGTAGTTCTTCACAAACTACTTCAGCATGGGTCCTTTCCAGGGGGTGCTGTCCTTCAGGAACAGACTGTTCCAATGTTTGTCCCCCAGGGGGTCACAAGTCCTGCCAGCAGACTTCCTCCTGCATGGGCTTCTCTCCATAGGGCCACAGGTCCTGCCAGAAGCCTGCTCCAGTGCAGGCGCTCCACAGGGTCACAGTGTCCTTCGGACATCCATCTGCTCCGGTGTGGGGTCCTGCATGGGCTATAGGTGGATATCTGCTCCACCATAGGGGAGCAACCGGTGTTACCATGGGCTTCACCCTGGGCTGCAGCAGAATCTCTGCTCTGGTGCCTGGAGCACCTCCTCACCCTCCTTCACTGGCCTTAGTGTCTGATGGTTGTTTCTCTCATGTATTCTCAGTCCTCTCTCCCAGATGCTGTTGCACAGTGCTTTCTACCCTTTCTTAAATACGTTATCACAGAGGCATTGCCACTGTCACTGACTGGAACCAGCTTTGCCCAACATAGAGGCAGTTCCTGGTGTCTTTTCAGAGAAGGCACTCCCACAGCCCTCCTCCCTGTACCAAAACCTTACCACATAAACCCAACGCAATACCTGTGTTGGCAGGTAGGTAGAGATACCTGCACTAGCCCCAGAAGGTCACAGATGTTTGCCATACAGCCAACTGACTTGTCCTGGGATCATGCTGTCAAGGCAGAGATTGTGCTGTGAATAGATTCTATTCTCAGATTTCTGGTTGAACTGGCAGGGAAGAAATGATTGTAAATAAGTGCTGCATTTTGATGGAACACCCATTAACCTCATCCAAACTTTTGTTGTCTGGTTGGAGTTTAAGGAATAACGCTGACAATACAGAAATACAAAAAAACCAAAATCAGATGAAAACAAGAAATAGGTTTTTTATGCCCATTACAAAAAAATAATTATTTCTCAAAAGAACGTACTAGTATGTTTTCCACAGCTCAGTGGAAACCTGATAATCAAACAGCCAATATATTTTGGAAAATATATTTGTTTTACAAATGATAAATGCTAAGTGACAGCAAATTGATCTAAACTTCCCTGCCAAAACTCTACAAAGCCAAATGCTGAAAAACATTTGAAAATAATTATTAAAAAATACTTGTCCTGTACAAATGTAATTAGAAAGCTTTAAGCCAAAAGGGCATTTCTAAAATACCAGGAAAACAGGCTTCCTAGAATATTAAAGCTGATGCCATCTTAGCAAAGTTAACAAACATCTACCAGTGACACAATTTCCTTACATTTATAAATCATTATATTACTTCTAAATGATTTCATTAGGTAAGTGGAGAGTTTAAATGAGAGAACAGTCTTAAGAAGGCAGGATTACCATTATTTCTTTCAAAATGTAAAATAGCAGCTAAACCCCTAAGATGAGAATTTGAACAGTCATATCTCCCACATGTAATTATAGCATATATCTGTTTATAGGAACTACTAAGTCAGTTGTTCTATGGGAGATGTCTTTCCCATAAAAGAAGAAAGAGTATCAAATGCTTAATGGGTTTTTATATCAGTTGCTTCATTTTTGAAAAAGCAGAAAGCAGTCTTTCCCCTTTTCCATACTTCACTCCTTCTTTGTTATGTTAGGCATACGTGTGTGCACATGTCTATTTTTTTCTTGCTGATGCTTATGTCCATTTTTTTTTGTCTACGTTAAGCACAGGCAGCTCCCTTTCTTCACAGAAATGTCAGAAATGTCACTACTGCATTCAATTTAGTGCCAGTGCGTCAGCTTCTGTAACTGCAGTCCTTCGATCTTCACACAGGAGTAAGCCCTACTAGCAGTAGTACAAGATGACAGTTGCAATCCTTCCCCTTCTACATTAGTAACATTATTATTATCATTTTTTAGTAAAAAATATTAATGCATGTGGGTTTATTGGCATTTTATTATACTGCATAGACTCCTAAATGTGGTAGAAAAGCAACATTTCCTGCTTCAGGAACTGAAGGATAAAAACCATACTATTTCCATGAAAACAATACAGTGCAAGAATGAAAGTCATGGGGGGAAAAAAAAAAGAAAAAAAAAAGCAGGGAAAAGCCTGGATATTGAAGGTTGATACTTTAAAAAAAAAAAAAAAAAAGCAATAATAAAGCTTCTCCAGAAGATTGCATTAAATGGACAAGACACAAGACAGGTGAACATTCATCTTCTGAAACACTCTCTTTTTACTGTTGTTGAGGAATTAAATATGGGTTCCTCAAAAGTCTGTTCTTCTTAGAAGTGACACTATTGGTTAGAATGTTTCTCACACCTTTCAGAAGGACAGTATGTTGTGTTCTTTCCTGGCTGTAGTGTATCAGGTGAGATGTAGATTCGAGGAAGGCTCCAGAACAGAGAAGGAAATGGGGACTAGAAATAATGGAAAATTAACACATTAATTTGTGAATACTTTAAATTGTGATTTTTTTTTCATTTGAGAGTGTTGAGCAAATAATATTTTTCCTATAAAATCTAGTTTAAGAAAAAATATATTTAGAATAAAATTACTTTTAACTTGATTACATAAAATACTTCCTATGATTATTACAGATGGGACTTCTGTCCCAGCTTTCTCAGCAGGGTTCTCCTTTGGATGAAGTAATGCTGCTGCACCCTTAATTAATTAGAAATCCAAACATACATCATACAGATCACAGAGTTATCAGTCACTTCTTTGGAGGCCACTTTATTTCTCTGTTTACTTAGGACTTTATTCCTCTCCTCAGTGGACAGTGGGTTCCCTTCCTGTAGTAGTCTGCAACAGACTGATATCTGGTATACCTTGTTTTGCTCTTTTGTGAAGAACACTGTGAGTGAGTGCTGGGGAAACTTCTTAGCTAAGTGTACGTTTCTGCTCTTTGCAACACATTATGCTGTACTTTGCCATTATTTCCTTGTGTCTTGATTTTTCTCTGAAATGTCTATATGTGTAAAAGCAAAGGAAACAATGTGATATGAATTCTTTTAGAACTTTGTTAGTTTGTGCAAGATTTAAGAAAATAGATTTCCTTTCCAAAGGAAAAATATATTTTGCCTGCCCAGCTCTATCTCCAGTAAACCTTTTTACAATTAATATAATTTTTAGGAAGAGATGAAGAACCTGTTGCCTCTAGTTTGTATTGGATTTATACCTTCACTGCATAAAGATTATGACTATATGATTTCTTTTCCATGCCACTGCAGGCTATTAATATGCACCCTACTGTCATTTAAAAATCTTATTAGCTGTCAAAACCAAAAAGATTCCTCGGTCATGATCTAGGGAATTCAGTACAAAACCACATATGCACAGAGTAAAAACAAAAAACAAAGCCCCATTTAAACCTTCAGAATAAGGTAATCCCTAAATGCTACATATGTGGCGATCCAGTCCTCTCTGGAGGCATGCAATTCATTCCATGTGAAACTTAAAATAAAATTAAGATATATAAAACTCTCTAAAAGCATGAATCCTCTTAAAGACCTGTAGATCATCACCTTCATAGGTAACCATCATTATAATTTCTCCTTTGGATCAGACTGAAAACATATAGTCTATGGGGCAGGGTATACTGCAATTCAGTTCTTTAATGTTCATGTGATACCATTAATGATTCGTATGACATGTTCCACCTGATCAAAATCAATTAGTGTCATTATTCATTGGTAGAAAAGTTAATACTAATATGAGTATGAATGTAATAACAGAAGTCTCCACATCATACCTGTGTCCATGTATGAAGACTGGGAGTTAAAAAGGTGATAGAAAATAAGTTTATTTACAGTATTTTGGAAAATTCAGCTAAAAAATCCAGTCACAAGAACACAAGAGACTGGAATTTTATCAGTTAAGTTCCTCAAGGATTAAGTATATCAAGCTTTTTGAGTTGTAAACAACTAACTGTCCATCTGAACTGCTTAGCAAACTAATGATCCATTTCAAGTAATTTTGCCTGAATGCAGCCCATGGAAATAAAGATTTTTCTGGATATATTTCTTTAAATATGAAAATGTATCATATATTTTTTTTATAATTTCTATAAATATGAAACTCACTATAAAAATAAAAATGTGTTATTTCCTTTCTATTTTTTCTCTATACTCTACAAAGCAAAACTGTCGCTAGTCTCTTTGAAGGTGTCTTCAATGCAAGTTGACCCATACTAGCATTTCTGGTTTACAGTACAAGACAAATTACCAAGAACAGTTTGAAAAAGCCAGGTAGACTGTGATTTGGAGAAACAAAGCTTAGCAGATTATTATTCACATAGGTTTGTTAAAAACTAAAATAGAGACAATGCAAGTTTTAATACTAGATGCTGATCAGCATGCATTAAACTTCTCCACCATTCACAGTAATGATTATAGTGGTGTAGTAATATGGTTGTTGAGGGGACAGCTCAAAACCAGGTTGATGATAATGCAGTGATCCTAAACACTTCATATCGGGCTTGAAATGAGTCATAGAAATCACCAAAAAAACCCAAAGAGAATTCTAGAATATGTTTTTCACTTTTACATTATTTGGGAGCCTATATCCTTTCAATTTTCACTCATGATATAGGAACTGGCAGTGTAAAGCATTCCAGGCACCACTGAAAAACTTACAGAAGAACAAATGTCTATATCAGTGATATGAGTTTAGAAACTGTACTAACTTATTTGAGTAACATATTGACATACACTCTTAGTGGAGATACTCATTTGAAAGAATGTAACACAAAAGCTTTCTTTTTGAAGTTGGAATCCAATAAGTAACAGTTTAAGAATAAAAGTAATTTAAGAAATTATTTAGTCTTTCAATATAATATTATTTTACATATTTTTTTCTATTACATCTTTTTAATAGCTCTTGATGTTCTGCTTTGTTAAAAGGCAATACTTTTTTAGTTACTTTTTCCAATTAAAAATAACTATCATCCTCTAAATAAAATAATGACTGGTTAAATAATTTAAATCAGCATAATAATGTTTCTTTACTAAGAATACCCAAAATTCTCATATAATTTGTTTGGAACAGAACAAAACTAGGTCAGGGTTTGGTTATTACCTTCTGATGAGTGCACAGAAATGCTGAGGAACAGAAATTAGGTTTTAATGGAAAAGAGAGAATTCCAGTGGAAGATTTCAGACTTTACATATTTGGATTATACTATAACGACAAATCTTCTTTTATCTAAAAAAAATAAATATGCAGAACATTCAGAAAAAATTAAATCTGTATTTTGCAAAAATAATTGATGTTAGAAGTTGTCAAGGTGGCTGACCCCCTCTATGCCTGGCCTTGCTTAGCAACATCCCTTAGCAACGACAGACTTTTAGCACATATTGTCAGATAGAAGAGAAGCACAGAGAACAAAATGCTAATAATTTTTGCATCAAATGGGAGGTGTATGAACCTTCAAGTCTGTTTTGGTTTTTTTGTATTTGGGTGTCCTGGTTTCAGCTGGGATAGTTTTCTCTTAATAGCTGGTGCAGGGCTGTGCTTTGGATTTGGTGTGAGGACAATGTTGATAACCGCACTGACGTTTTTGGTTGTTGCTGGGTGATGTTTATACTAAGTCAAGGAGTTTTCGGTTTCTCAGGCCCTGCCAGTGAGAGGGCTGGAGGGGGGAGGGAAATGGGCAGGGGACACAGCCAGGGCAGCTGACCTGAAATAGCCAAAGGGTTATTCCATATCATATGACATCATACTGAGTACATATAAGCTGGGGAAAGAAGGGGGAAAGGAATGTTCACCATTGTGGCGTTTGCGTTCCGGAGTAACCGTTACATGTGGTGAAGCCCTGCTGTCCTGGGGATGGATGAACACCTGCCTGCCCATGGGAAGTGGTGAATGAGTTCCTTGATTTGCTTTGCTTGTGTGTGCGCAGCTTTTGCTTTACCTATTAAACTGCCTTTATGTCAATCCACAAGTTTTCTCACTGGAGAAATCACCAGATATTCTCATCAGAGAATATAAAAAGTGCAGCTAGCCCTGTCATTTTGAAATGAAAGCATTTTCTAGATATAAAGGAGATATACATTTATACCTAGATATAAAGGAGATATGGCTGGGCACTGTACTTCCCCCTGTATAGTCTATAGACAGATTTCTTCTGTCCCACATTTAGCTTTTCTGAAGTGATGCCAAAACAGCACAGAGTAACTGCTCAGAGACCAATTTTGTCTTTAAACAGCAGAGGTATTTATTTCATGCAACGTTCAGGAGCCTGCTGACTCCCACCGGACAAACTAGCTCCCAAGTTTTCAGTGAAAAGTTAGGTATTTTATACAGTTTTCCTGAGAGGTTACACAACATCTTTACATACATACTCATTTGATTTTGACACCTAATCATTCTGTTCAGAATAGGTGGGATCTAGGTGGAGTAGACCCTTCAGTTTTCTTTGTTAAACTATTTCCTGACTTGATGGTCTCCTTATCTCCTTCAGGTGCCCACCTTACCTTTTCTAGTTATTCAGAGTACATTCCTTTCTCAACACAAACAGAGCATCACCCAGAGCATTGTACCAAACTCATCCCAACTAATCTTTTTATTTTAAGACCTTGTTCTGTTAAGAAGAGTACTGACACTCCTCCTTGACAGTCTTTTCTGCCTTGGCAAAGTGGAATCTACCTGCCACCCTGTAGGTCAGATCCCTGTTTTCTTTGTTTCTGTCATAAAATACAGTTTTAGAAATTCAGTGTCATTAACTCTCTGCTACAGATCAGCAAAAATAGTTTATTTTTTCTTTGATTTGAAGAAAATACTCTACTTTCTTTGAAAATACATAACTTTGAAGATTAATTCTTATGCTTAATCCTGAGGCCTTTTTTCTGGTATAGTAATTAAAGAAAATGCACACACAAATCACACTAATATAATCTACTCTGTATTTCAATAATCCAAATATATCTTCATTAATTTTTGGAGCAATTGTAGGAACTGAATGGTGTAATGTGCTTCTCTAGTATATACAAAAAAATTATATATTCTTTTCCATAACCATTGTATTGTGAAGAACACTATTTATGTTATATCTGTATTCAAAAGTGATGAGTACATTTGTATATAGATACAACATACTAAATGTTTTGTTGTACGGCAAGCAAGAGAAAAAGAACTATTAGTGCATCATGGTTCTAATATTCAACAACTTTACAAGTAATAAGCAGCAGTATCAGCTGGAGAACCCACACCGTTGCACAACCACAAGTTTCTATGTCACATCTGGTTTATGCAGCTTTATTGCTCTCCAGCATGTGAAACACAGGAACAATTGACTTTCCCTGGGCCTGACTGGATTTGCCTTGGCAGACCTTCAGCATTCAGGATTCAAACGCTGCTCTTAAGTAAAATGAGACCTTTGTGCTTTAAGAATCAAGGACTAATTGTCAGCTCATTAACTTACACATGCAAATTAGACTGTCCAGTCTCATTTTGTGGACAGTATGGCTTTCTACTACTAGTCAGAGATGTTTGATAGCTGTAGCAAATGACTGCACAGACCTTGTAGAATAAAACTCCAAAACCATCATTCAGTTCTCCAGCTGGAACAAGATAGAGGTTAAAAAAGAGAGAGAGAAAATAAACTTTTAACTATATCCCTGTCTGAATGTTTTCATACTTACCAAGAACTTTGGCAAATTGGACATCCCCATGAGAAACCTTCCCCCTGCTCTCCTTCCTATGTTGTCACTGTCCTTGGTGATGTTGCACAAATCCTCTTTCTATCCAGGCTTTTGGCCCTGTGAACCGCTATGAGATTCCCCAAGTTCCAGTATTAATACTGATCCTTCTTCATTTTCTTAGAAGAAATGTGACTCTTGAAACATTGGAGAAGAGATTGGTGAGAAATGGAAAAGCAAATAATTGTTATTAGAAATCCATGCACATTGTGGTGTGTGGCCTGTGATCTTAAGGTCTTGCAAAAAATTTATAATCTTACAGTTAAGGAGCATATGCCATATTGTATGCACAAGTAGCAGAATAGAGTTGGAAATAGAACCTGAAGTGTAAGCATTTAATGTTATAATTTGACATTGATGAGATAATTTTTAAAATTACATTATTCATGTGTTAATGTACTATTCATCTTTTTCTTTTATGCTCATAAAAAAAGATTCATTCAAAAAGAAGAAAAATTGTGGATACTAGCTTGTATGGGCTGATATCCTGGGAGGAAGGTATCTACACTGTATATTTTACACATCTGTATCAGATACTCAAAATTACCTTCTTTTTTTACCCTCTGATTTCTCTCCTTATTGGTGATAGAGGCAAGTTGCATTTCTAATTTCTTTTTCTTTATATAATAAATTCAGAACATAAAGAAGCCCAGGGTGGACAACAATAAAGCTCATGAGGGCATTGCTTTTGATATATATATTTAAATGCAAACCAGAATTAGTTCCCAGATACAGAGGCAAATAGGGTATTATTTGATATTTCTATGAGGTTTAGATACTTCGTTTACTGTACTGGAGTGACAGATACTACCTTTATGAGCTGCCATCCGTGGGATCAGTGGAGATTGTTATAGTGACTTTAATATTTTAAAATACCTCATTCCCCCCCCCCCCCCCTCCAAAAAAAAAAAAAAAGTAAAGTTTTTTTTCTTTTTTTAATATAAAGAGATCGTTCATTCTACATGGAGTGAATAACCTTCTAAGGCAGGAAGCCATCTCAAAGTTAACACTTGTAACTCAGCTGTTGTCACTTTATAATTAACAGCTTGCTAGTTAATTAGCAGGTTTCAATGTGTTTTATTAGTGAATTACTGATGAATGAACATACGAATGGTTTTTATCGTTTTGTTAATAACACACACTTAGTGCGTTGTTAACTTTAGTCTCTAGAGTATTGATACTGGTATTCTGTTCTTAGCCATTCCAGCCCACAACGACTGCAATTGTATTGCACAAGATCTCAGCTGGTAGAGGCTCTGAGCATGGAGATCTGTGCTCGGAAGCAGCAAAGCGTATGTGTGTGAGGAAGTGAAGGGCCAGGCGTGCTGTTGCCAGAAGGTCTGCCTTGGAAGAACCAGCAAGCACGGTGAAGGGTTGCACTTATTTAACTTCCTTTCATGTAACATGTACCACAAAATAGCTGGAATAGAGAGAGATGCTTAGATATCCTTGAAACATGGAAACTTTAAAAGACTGACCAATTCTAGTTGTGGGAACAGGGTGAAGGCAGGCCGTCTGCTTCCTTGTCTAATGACAATTGAGTTACCATTTACAGTGTCTCAAACTCCAGCACATAACAAAACCACCACTGCTTAGCTGCAAAATGTTGGTCAGCCTGTGAGAACTGAACCTGCCTGATGAAGCTTCCTCTAGGAAATTCCAGTAAGAAATGAGTATTTCACCTCTTGAATGAATTTCATCTTTTTCCAGTAGGAAATTAGTATTTCATATACCTGCTGAGAATTAGAGATTCATGTATGTCTTTTGAACGTGCACAGGGTGCTTTGAAAAAGCTTAAAATAGACCACAGGCATGACTGATAGGAAATTTGGCTTAGTAACAAAATCCTAGGTAAAATCAACTTTCCTTCCCAACTAAGACACAAAGAAGCAGTATGAGCTTATTTTTAGATCAGTATATTCAAAGATAACATGACTGGTTACAGCGTTGATCTTTCACAGTAAGGCAAAAGTATGTCCTCATCAGGGATCTTTAGCAACTCTCAGGTCAATGAAATGCTTACATACTTTTTGATCCTATTAACTCCAAGGATGAAGACTTGCCAGCTTCGATGTTGTTCAGGAAAGCATTTAAACACATTGAACTTTAAGCACCTTAGTTTTCTCCATGCCTTAAATGGATTTCAGCTATCTTGAAACAGGCACAGATTTCCTCACAGCACTTTATTAAGTTTGATTTTAGAGTTAGTACAGCTTCCTCCCAAAACCAAAATTTAGGATTCGCCTATGAGGTTATAGTGAGTCTGTGCTGATGTTAAGTACAAAGTTTTTTTGCTGTTAAGCTTATGCTATATTAATTTTTTTTTGAAAGTTGATAAAATTGCTGAGCTTCTAATAGAAATATTTTTCAAAAGCTTCCTTGAAGGCTAGTTGAGTCAGAAATATTAAAGCAGTACACTTTAAAATCAACTAAAGTTACACAAAGAGCCATATATTAATTTTGCTAAGCAGCTTTCCTAAACATATTTTATACTAGTAATCTCTAATTTAGATGGGAGCTCTTGAGTACTCCACAGACTATTCTAGACCAAGTAGACCAAGAATCTAAGGTGTATTAATTTTTTTTCTATACAGTAAAATAACTCAAACTTTGATAGACCAGTTATATCCTCAATACTTAAGAACATCCAACACATGCTCTATTTCTGCATGGTGCAACCAAAGGAAACATTTTTTTTTTGCTTTCTGAATCTCTGGAGATAGTGTTTATGTTCAGTGTGACACTGATGAAAATCCAGTGCAAAGGCAGGTGTCCTGGCCCACAAAGCTTCTGAGGATTAATTTCTGCCAGGCAGCTGTCTTCATGTGCTGCCTGTCCATGGCCTCCACACTGAGACTCAAATGCTTAATCTTAAATTGGGAAGAGATATACATGTTTTCTTGGATTTGCCTGCCTTGCCAAAAACTTGGCTAGAATAGAACATTTAAAATAAGTTGGTTTCTGATTTGCATCTTGAATATCATAGTTCTTTCCTTAAAGCAACTAGAAATACCTCTTTCTGAGGACATTTTTTTAGTACCTGCACCTACACGGGTTGAAAGTTGGGTCTTTCTGTGTCATCTGTACTTTTATTTAACACTGAGTTTAATTTAAATAAATCATTTGGTATTTTCTTTTCTCAGACTACACATTTGCCTCCCACTTAATAAACAGTTGCCTTGCTTGTCTTCCATAAACTCATTGATCTTACCCAGCATCTGTTATAGGAGGGAGGCCATTATCATGTCACACTACGCCACCCCACTGGAGTAATTTCTTTGCAAGAGCAAATAAGCATTTAACCACTTGTGCAGAAGGACATTTTCGTGATATGTATGTATTATCTCTGAAAACTATGCCTGAGCCACCACAACCGACATACACCACTTTAGCTCTTGCTGAACTTGAATAGCAGCTGGAAAAGTGAGTGGCTACTTCTGTACTTCATTCTTCAGCTTCACCATCCCTGCAGCAAAATGAGTTTCTGGAACATTCCATAGTTGTCAAAACATGTGCAAAGTACTGGAACAGTAGTAAATATAAATTAACTATCTAGATAAATATAGCCTTTACTGCAGAATGATGAAAAGGTATAGACAGTAGGAGGCAGGACTAGTGAAATAACTGTTTCTGTCATATCCCTTCAGCTCCAAGAATATCGCTAAAAGGTACAATTGTTCTTGTCAATCACATCTGTGTCTCAATTTGACTAAAACCCTTCCACCTACATTAGAAATCCATTAGCCATGCTTCTTTTATGACAGGTTTGTTACTCAAGGAGGGGGGTGGTTTCCCTGTTGTTATCAAATCATGCTTTAGACTCCATTTCTGAGTCTGTTTTACACGGCAGACTGAGACCTCTGAGCTACCTGTGTGCAATGACTTAAGGCAACTTAAACAGGACCAAACAAAATAGTTGTCACTGTAAGAAACGGTCCAGCAATTCGTGTCAGTGGTTCAGCAATAGGTGTCAATAGGGTGTTTAAAAGGTTAACATTGGGACCTGGATCTAGGGGACAGGAGAACAAAGGAGTTTCAAAATGACTGTTAACTATTGCACATGATGTTACGCAAGTCTCTGACATCCAGCCAAGAGATTACTAAATAAGGAAGAAAAGGAAACTGAAGGACTGGAGGACAAAGCCTGGGAGGAAGACTGTGAGCCTTCAGCCCAAACTGTTACAAATTTGTTACTAGTTAGAATCAGCAACTGTATTTGATTATATTGAAACACATTTGATCTTATAGAGTTATTAATAGGAATATAGAATTATAAGAAATATTTTAGTGGAGTTTGTGTTTGCACAACAACCGACAGCTACTATGAAAACCTCTGTACAGCCCTGTACCAAGGTTGAAAGAACAGGTCAGAATCACCTAGATTAGAACTTAGATAACAGACTAAAGATTCAAGATGATTGGATACAGTTTTTATGTGTAGACTAAGAGAATGCATTGAGACGTCAAAATGTAGAATTAATGGGAACTGGGGAGAGTCGACTGGAACAACCCATAGATACCTGCCAAGAAACAGTTACTTTAAGTAAAAGGTAGTTCCGGCAGGGGGAGATCGTGACCACCGACTCACATACCACCTACCCAAATAGTACCCCAGACCCATTTCTAGATCTTTCTAAACTTTACTGCGCAGAATCGGATATGGGAGGAGAGTATGTTAATGATCTTTGGGAAATATTATGTTTATGCATGAATACTTAATGAATATGTATGAATAATTTCTATATATGGTATATGATTTTGAAGTTTGGTGTGCGTTGATCATGAGAGGACTCGCTCATGCACCTGGCCGTTAATAAAGAAGTGTCTGCTTATCTGCATCACATTGGTGTCGATAAATTCTTCATTCCGAGATTTTGGTAACAAAACCACCCCCAGAGAGACCACTGAGAACTGACAGCATGCGCCAGTGGAAGGGGTCGAATTCCGGAAACTAATTGTAATAACCCTGCCTTTCTTAGAAGCAGTGATGAATATGTATTAGCTTAGGAACATAAAAAACCTGCCCCAATGTAACATGTGCACATGTTAGAGTAGCCCGGATTCTCCACGCACCCAGCACTGTTTACTTGCCTTTTATTAAATCGTGTAAAACTAAAAATGGACTCGGAATTTATAACAGTTACTATGAATAGTTTATGGCATTTCTTCCATTTGCTTCAGCAGACCTCTGTGAGGTCTGAATGCTGATGGTAGGACAAATTTTTGGTTATGAGAGCATCATGAAGATCTGTAATTGCAGGCAACAAAAAGAAATCAACTCAGGCCCTGGCAGATGAGTGTAAATGATGAAGTTACTGAAAAGCATTTCTGTTCCTGGGTACAGGATGAGAAAGTGTTTCAAACTAATATTTGACAATGGGAGTCTGTACTGGCTGGTAATTGTGGGCATCTAATCTTAGGGAATTTTAAAATTAATAGGTTTTCAGAGAGGATATTTCAACTTTGAAAATTGAGGTTTCATGAGGATTTCAAGCCTAATACAATAGGCTACCTCGGAAGGAAGATTGCCTAGTTTTTTTTAAAAAAAATCTAATAAAAGTGATTGGAAAAGTAATTTTTTTAATTACTTTGAAATATGACCACAAATAAAAAAAGGTCCTTAAACACTTTCAAAAATATAACCTTTGTATATTTTACAAGAAAAATCCAAAACATGGAATTAAGAAAATGTTTGAAAGACTAGCAAACTATATCCTTTTAGAGGGAAAATCAGTTTTTTGCCTCAGTAAATTTTTCCCTTTTTTTTGTATGCATACATGGTGGTGATCCAACTAAAAAAGTTATTAGAAGAGATTTTGCGTAAATGATGAGATACTTTTGATAGATTTTAAGTAATATTTAAGAAAGAAAAATTTACATTTCCAAATATGTGTAGACCCGTAAAAGAGTTTAGGTGTGATGACAACAAACTCAAAATAAAGTAGTATGTATTTTCTATAATGGATAGAAAACTCGTATCAATATGCTTATGAAAAATAAGTATTATTGAGCCATTTCTAGAAAACTGATGTTTCTTGTGCAGAGGTAAGTCTCAGGTTAATAAATGATTTCCCATAATAATTCCAGAGCTATACTGACAATGCTAAAGTTCTGTCAATGACATCTTTGATCCATCTAGATCTCAATGTCTAGTGCCAAGGCTACACAGCTGACACCCAGGCTGGTTCAGTGAAAAGGCTTGTATCAGCTCAGACCCAGCACTGTGAAACCATAGCTGGAGTGCCCTACTGCTCATGGTCTTTGGCTGACCTGGCTGCTCAGTGTGCTCTTTGGTATATGGATTTACCAGATTGGCCAAGCTGACTCAGTAATTTCTGTAATGCACTTTTATCTTCCTTTAGGGATGTGTCCCCATGTGTTTGCTTGACATTTGTTAGCTAATGCTTGACAATGAACCTACAAACCTTCCCCTCAAAGATACTGGTCACTGGTCATAAACCACAACAGTAATTTGGTTACTTGGGGAAGTGGAACAAGGGAAAGAGAACAATCAATTCACAAAACATAAAACATTAACAAATCAAAAATTATTTGCAATGATGGCTTGGATTTGAAAAATAATTCCAAATTTAAAAAAGTGATCACCAGGGAGAACTTAAAAAAGTTGCATTTGCCATATAAAATGATTTCTGGATAGTGGTTTCTGGAAAGTCAGAATTCTCAAAGTGACATGGTTGGAAATTAACCCATACTTTATATAAGCTGGTTGATAGTGTTTTGGGTTTTTTCCTAAAGAAAAGGATTAGGTAATAAAAAATGAATTAAATTATTTGGTACATAAAAAAAAAGGTTTCATTTGTACTGAAATGAAATGTAGCATTACAAATTCACCTGCAACAAAAATTTTATTTTTTATGATTGCCACAGTATCTCCAAAAATTCTTTTAAGCTAACATTTTTGTTTTCTTTATTTCATACCTGTCACTGTGCTTCCTGCAGGCCACAGAAAGGTAGAGAAAATACTTTAAATTTGAAAAAACATTTTAAACTAAGCTTACCAATGTCATCCAAAAGTGTTGTCAAAGATGCTGAAAAAAACCCCAAGATTTTATTTTTTTTTCCTGAACACCAGTAGTTCAATGGCAATGAAGAAGCTTTGGGAAGAGCAGATTATTTTCCATAGAAAAGGAACTTTCAGCTTATTGTTCAGTTAGTAAATTTTATAGCTAGATGTTGACTGGGAGGGAATCAGTGAAGTGTACCAGCAGCTTTCTTTCAATACAGCTGAGGTATTACCCAATAAGATAATATGAGGAACAAGTAATTTTACAGGGTCATGCCCTTCTTATTGCACTATCTACAGGTATGGATTAATACAAAGTGGAATGCCAGATATTTAGAATTGTAAAATGATCTTCCTCCTTTACCTTTTGTATCGTACCTGTCACCTGTGCACATTTCTTCTCTTAGACACTGGAAGCTTTTTGTCTATTTTTTTAAACGTATGCTTTTCAAGGTCTGCTATAGTCCTTTTTTCTGTACTTCTCTTTCTTGTTCCTTAGGGCATTGCAAATACTTTTAAAAATCTTTCTCCCACATCAGTACTATAAAGGAGTTAGGTGCTTGGGAGGAGCTCTTTGCAAGAGCTATTCTGAACCTAGGTCAGTTTTGAAATCTGCTTCTGAAATGCTTTGTGTGTGTAAGTGTTTTGAGAGGAAAGGGATGAAAGTTGCTGCTTAATGGCTTGGCATACAAGTTCACGCTCAGCTGTCTAAGCTTTTTCCTTTTCCTGGCTGACACAGACACTATTCCACACTTTCATTGTCAGGTTGTTTTATTTACTTGTCCAAAACAAAAAGCATTTCAAATCAATAACCAGGATCTATACTTTCTTTCTGAATGTGTCCTTTTATTTTAGTGTCTTTGTTAGCTCCCATGACTGGAAAAATATACTGCTTAACTCAAACTCTTAAGCCTGTACTTTTGCCTGGCTGTAATACCTTTCATCTTCTGTTACTGCACTGGGTTTTGACCGTGAGGATTTTGCTGTGCTGATTTCACTGCAGTTACCCCTGATTTGCATATGCGAAAAGTGAGTTCATTTCTTGAAGCTGCTAAAAAGCAAATCCAGTTTCAACCTCAAACCAATTAGTTTATCAATAAGATAGTTTTAAGCACGTGAGAGATATTGATAAACCAGATTGTATTCTCTTGTGCAGAATTTGGCTTTGTTTTTTTTGTGAGCTCATTAAAGAGATTTTTAGTGTTTAATGGAAAAACCTACTTTTGCTTTGTTTATTCAAAAGAAAAATCTGTTTCATAAAGACAAACCAAACTGACTTACTAAATCCTCACAGAACTGCTATTCATTTCCTGCTATTTCACTTCTTATTGACAAATGTAATCGTATTTTGAAGGTAGCAGTGTGAGTATTTTTTTTTCATTTTCCTCTGGAAAAATGGTCATGATCATGTTTAAACAGGAATTTCCTAGGAAAAACACACCTATCCCCAGCATAGACTTACCATGGGAATTATTTAAATCATCTTTCAAACATTAACCAAGTTCCATCCCCACCTAAACCTTATAATTTCAGGTGCTTTAAAAACATAATTAAAGCTATCGGACAATATCAGAATTCTTTTAAGTGCTTGTATCTTTTTTTCAATACAGATGCTTTCAGCATCTTACAGCCCAGTCCAAGAAATCTGGTTTATATGATTATTGCATGTGTGCATCCAACCTTTAGTGTGTAAGGTATACCTATTTTGTGTCTTTTAAAATCTCTCAGTACAGAATCTTCTGCTCAGGTAATGCAGAAAATACTTAAAACGTGTCACTTCAATTTTATGCTAAGTATGATTTTTATAATTATTTATTATAATTTTTAAAAAATCAAATCTTATGCATTCTTCTTCTGAAGGTAATGGAAACATAATAGAATTTTCAACAAGTTGATTCTGCTTCCTACAAACTTCACTTTGTAATAAAGTTAAAGCTGAAATATCAGAGCCCTTGGCTAAGTACTTTTACCCCTCTGGCACAGCAAAAGCAACTTTTTAATTATTTCCATTTCAGTGACTCCTTGGGACTTGCTCTTTATTTTGAATTTTTCTGCATACATGGTAAAGAAACAATCTCTATTCTAAGTATTTCTGTGTAAGTCACTGAAGATACACAACGTGAGTTACATTAAGAAAGAATGATGGACAATGCTTTTGCTAGCAATGGAAATGTTTTTTTATTTAATGAAATACGTGCATTAGCATTTGCATGGTAAAAGTTGCATGTTCACCTAAGTAATTAGCATGAACTCACTGAAATCTTATTTCATTTTTTTGCATAGGGATAAATATTATTTTGCCCTTTTTTATGAAAGGTTTTATTTTTCTATTGACAGTATGCATGTATCTTACCACTTTTAAAAAATAGATTTCTTCCTGAGCAGTTGAACATGCATTGGCATGACCATTGTTAGATGTTCCCTACCCTGATTGCTTGAAGAACTCTTGAGTCCTGTTCTTGAGGTTGTTAATGTAGATATACGCATATGTGTGTGTGTGTAGGGGAAGTGGGGTGGAGGTGGGGGGTGGGGGGTGGGGGGTGTGAAGCTGAAAGAAAAAGAAAAGATCCCATAAACCAAAAATTTCTCTATACTTACAAGATGTGGGATTTGTTGCCATTTATTTATCAGAAGTACCAGAGAGGGAGAATAAACCATCCATCAATCCTTTGTGTGAAAAAGATTATTTTGTTGTCTTCTTCTTGCAATACCGAACATAAGTGCTTATAATGAAAATAATGGCAAAATTAATCTTTTTCAGGAGCTCTGGAAATTCCAGACTTCAGACCTCTCAGTACTCACATGGCTTGGCTTATTTCACTTGACATTCTGAGAGTTTAAAACTCAAAATGAAACTGAAGCTTCTCTCAGCTATGCAAAATGAGCATAAAAATTAAGCCTTCTGAGATATGATGGCTTCACACTGGTCTAATTGGAAGTTCCACCTATCACTAAAACTAAGTTTATACCACTATAAATATTCAGCTTTCTTCATATATGTGAAAAAAAGCTTTGTGCATTAAAGGTCATTCAATGAAGATTTCTTTTCTCTGTTCAGAAGGTACTTAGAACTGTGTGGTTTCATAAATTATTTAGAACTTTATGAGCTTATTATCAAAAGCTGTAGTAATGACAGAAAAGTGAACAAACACCTCGATTTTTATATTTTACTTCGTTGCAGAACATTAGGAAAGTAATGGTTTTTACAATAATCTGTAAATGGAAATTACTGTTTTAAGGAACATTTGTATTCTTCCTCCCTAATATTTTAAAGCTTTCCATGTTTCTCTACTGCATATTTCAGAGAACTCCATGTTTATGAGAGGATCAAGAGTTGCTCATTAGCTATATGATTTACAAGAGTTTTCAGTATTTCAGCTGGGCAGATTTATATATAAGCATTTTGCATGAGTAAAAAACTGAAAAGGTGCTTGCAAAAATGGGATTCATAATGGCATATATAAAGCAAAAGCAATATATGTCAAAGTGAAAGAACAAACAATATATGTTTTCTGATGCTTAAAGATCAATTACCATTTTTATTCATAATGGATTGAAATTAATGAGCTGCTTGCAAAGTGAGATAAGATATGATTGTTTAAAAATGGCACACCTGGAATAACGGATATTAGTAAGAAGTAATGGTTAGGTTAATGATGAGATGCTCCAGAGCATCCACTTTTATTATCTAATCACTACCATTGATCCACATTAGTACAAGGATATGAACTCTCTATTTCAACAAAGTAGATCAAAACCTTAGATATTTTTTCTTTCTATAATTGCTCAAACTTGTCTGATCTTTTTTGCCCAGTCATAACAGAATAAGTGAAATGTTAATTCCTTCTCCCTTCTCTTGCTTATCAGAGTTTTCCTTGATTGTCCTTACATTGTCAACCATTTCCTAAAACCTAACCTAATAGCTTGTTTATTAATCATCTTACAGAAAGAACTGAAAAAGACCAGGTTTCTTGAGTCATCTGCCTGTATTGACGCAGATCCTCACAATTTTGTAAAAATCTTGTGCTGTGAGATATTTTTTTGTGTTATTTTGCACAATATGTTGAAACTTATTAAATAAAATAAAAAATATCAAGAAAATACGTCATCAGAGCTGATCTGTGGTTAATATTTAACCAAATGAAGAATGAGTCAGTGGTGTCAGAACATCAAGAAGCTAGTCATAAAGGCTGGCCAATCATTAATTCATCAGTTCCTCATAAACACAACGAAACTGCACAGTGCCTAAAGAGGCTTCTAAAATGCCGTCTGTCTATTTGATTATAAATTTTAGCTCAATAATGTTCCTAAAGTTAATTAATTAAATAGCTTGGGGCCTGTTACATATTTTAACAATGAAGTTTAATTATTCTCTGATGTATGAACCTCAACCCTGAGGCCAATTTTAAAACTTTCTTTCAACATGTCTATTCTTGTGTGATGGTTAAAGACCTCTCTCCTTCATTCCTCCCCTAGAATTAATAAAATGCTTGTTTTAGTGTGCAGTCTTAACAGGTAGATTTTAGTGACCCCTGTTTACCAAAAAAGTACAAACAACTAGTTTATGTCCCATGTCAGGATTTTTCAACATGGAACACAACTTACGAAGCTTTTTTTAAGCAACAATTTTCTGGAAGAAAAGTTGCTGTTGTTTAATGACAGTATGGTTTCCTTCTGGAGATTCTTGCACACACTTATATCAGTGCTTCCTAGAATCCAGGAATGTAAAAAAGCTGCAGCACCCATCAAGGCAGCAAAATGTGAACATTCTTTAAGAACAAGGTAAGTGAAATTCTGAAGGCCATGAGAGAAGGGATGGAAGCACAAATCCTGTAACTAGGTTCTTGCAACCTGCTGACGGAAATTGCAGGCATAGACGTCTGTGAGAGGTCAACAGCAGCTGTATGGGTAAGTTCAAATAAAGAAACTACTGGGAGTTCTGATAGTTTGGAACTGGGAATAGAAAAAGGGTCAAGTAAATGCAAAAAATAATATTAGGTTGAATACTTTTCTGCTTGTGAGTTAGCTGATTTTCTATCTTGAAAAAAGTTTGAAAAATATTGACAGAGCAAAGTATTCTGTCAGCCAGGACAGGCTTGAAGGGTCTGAGCATTTGTGTATGCAGCCTTGCCTACTCTTTAAAGCTGTGATTATGGCCAGTCCCTGTAGAAGTTCTGTGTACTTTCAACATAGTTACTAGTTCAGTGGGACTTATACAACATTCAAATGGTTTTTAAGAAAAATGGTGATCCCCTTCTTTATTGTTCAGTACAAATGATCCCTTAAAATCTAGTGTAGGATATTATTGTAATGATACACCTGTGCATTTAGATGTGTGGTTTCTGCCTACTACAAAACGTACCTCAATAACAGTACTTTATTATTATGGTATTTATGGTACTTGTTTTGACTTCTGAAAAGCTTTTGGGAAAAAAAATACTACTAAAAGCAACAGCACAGTGTGGTCAAATAACAAAATAATCTACTAGTAATATAAAAATCCAACAGACTATCAGTGAAGCAATAATTCCATCAGAAAACAAATTATTGTACTTTGCTTGAGAGGAAGCCGAATGTATTTTGCATATATATAAAGCAGTAAAAGTTTTGGGTAGGGACCTTTTTTTTTTTTTTTTTTTTTGTCTTCTTTAAATCATAGGATAGAATCTTATAAGTGAATGGATGCATGATTAAATTCATGCAATTGAGGAGACTGGTCCTTGCATTAGAATGGAGCAATCTTAGAATTTTCTTTGCATGTGAAATGACAGATATCATACTGAAGAACTCCGTCCACATTTAGCATGGATTCAGAGGTGACATACCACTTGCAATGATTAAATCCGATACACATTCTTTTACAAATGTATATGCTTTTCACAAGGCAAAAAGATTTGCAAATAATGAATATCTAGTCTTTTATTATTACTGCATCACCAGTCCCATCTTGCTGATGATTTCCTATTGAGAGCGTGCCTGCTAGCATCACTGTCCTGAGTTTCTGCCCTTAGTGCTGCTTTTTCACATTATAGCAGTTTTTGGTAGCATAGTGCATTTCGATATGTACGTTTGGCTTGTGAAGTGTACAATTGGATGATACATTTGTTAAGTATACTCTATCACTGTGAGACATTTAACAGAAAAAGAAATATCTGTATTATCCTGTGCAAAGGAAAAATATGTTTCCACTCACTGTAAAAATCCACTTTTAATCTATTCTCATTTTATTATTATTTATGGCTCTGTATGCTTTCTCTACTGATGCAGAAAACCCCACAGATATGTGCTTGCCTTTTTTTTGTATAAAGTCTGCAGGGCCAGTTACATCCTTAAAGTTAAAGTTTGTTTCTACTTATGGATAGAAAGCATTTGTGTGGGTTCACTTAATGCACCACTCATCTTTGAAGGCTCCAGTGAAGTAAATGCCATTATTACTCTAACTTATACAGTGACATTTCCCAGAGTAGCAGCTATTAAGAACTGAATTTACTTGACAGCAGACTGATTGCCCCCCAAACTAAAATCTTGGTGCTGCACAGTATTCAATATATAAGCTTCAATGAAACTATTGACATAATTAAAACAGAGGGTAGTGCCCTGCTGGATAGGGGACTGGACTAACAAGTCTATGCTAGTGTTTACTCTTGACAGCTAACAAACAGAAGTGTAGGTCTTCAAGCGTCTGCCAAGGATATTGACCCAGATGGCTGGACATTTGACTTTGGCTTAATTATCTTCTTGTTACAATTTAACAAAGAAGAAAACATATTTGTGAGCATGTAATATATGAGGTTTTCAAGAAAAGGTATTCTTGTCCTGTCCTTCTATGTCTTCCAGCCAACAATACATACAAAAGGTTACTTTCTACTTAATTGCATGCAAATGGCATTCTAATAATGCAAAACTATGTGTCAGTGAAGGCTAGGTACAAGCCGTTCCCAGAGCCACGTGAAAAACAGCATGAAATGGATAATGTGTCACTCTGGAGAAATTATATAACTTTATAAAAAATAATTTTATTTGAATACTACTTAAGACTTTTTTTTTATTTCTTTTTTTTTTTTTTTTAAATCTATTGTCTGATCAAATGTTAACAGTTAGTTTTATGGCTACTGTTTCTCTTTTCACTGCACTTTTAAGAGCTGCAATTTTTTAAATTGGATTTCCTGTTACTGTAACAGACAAACAGAAAATCTGTAGATATTTCTCTATTCTGTACTGATGGAATACCAATCTCTAGAGGGAGATTTCTACAAAAAAATATATATATAGTGGAGATTTTAATAAATGTAGCATTTTCACCTTTCATAGGATTTCATTTCTCTCTCCCATAAAAAAGCAGATATAAATGATTTTTTTTTTGAGGTTTTTGCTATGAGAAAAAATATTAGGCTAAATTTTGTCCTCATCAGAGATGATTCAGATCATGCTTAGCTATGCCAAAGATGTAAGCAGGCCTAGTAATGATGTAACAGCTGTAGGTGTTTTCAGTAATTAAACAACTACCAACGATTACAACGACACCAACTCTTTGCACCTACAGCTATCAGTTCTGATGTTCTTCCTGGTCCTTTTGTCTTCTGTGAATTGAAGTGGCACAGACTGCACTAAATTTTCCTCAGTAAAAGGGAAAACATTGATATTTTGAAGCTTAAACCAGCCATTGAGTGAACGTAATGCATCCTTGACAGCCAAAGAAAGGCTGTGCTATAATGAATGGATAACAATCAGAGTCTGAATGATTATTTGATGTTATATTTCCTTATTGCTATGTTTATAGGGGAGATCTAGTACATAAAAAATGTAAATTTGACAGATGCCAAGCCTCTTACTGACACTAGCACACTCGGTGCTTTGTAATGGTCAGGATGCACACAATCCAAACTGCGGGGTTTTGGAGATTAACTCACAGCATGCTGCATGATTTCTGGAACACAAGTATATCATGACTTGAACCCTGCTTACAAATTCTCAGCATTATTATAAGGCTTCTGCAATGTCCTGTCAGTGGCTGGTATATGAGGTTTTTAACATGTTTCCTCTATGCAAGGAAGTGTCTAAGTCTTCACTGGTCAGTTTTTTTGGGGAAAGGAGTCAGTGATACTGAATCCTCACATACTCTTACTGAATGCTAGTCCTGGAACAAAAACAATGACCAAGACCTTACAAAGTAATGGTAAGGTTATTCCAGTCACCTGTCCCTCAGGGGCAAACCTGCCTCTGCTGACCAAAATGAAGTGAAAACTCCCCTACTTGCTGTCTTGTCTATTCAGAACAATAGAGTGGAGCCAAAAATCAGTCTCCATTGAGTATTCACATCCTCAGGTTGTGTCTATGATCTTATGCTATAGGAAATATGGCAGAGTCTGGGTAATGAGGTGATCCAGTGACTATCAGGCCAAATGCTATTATAACATTTCTGAGAGAGGAGCTGTTGCATCATCATCACTTCTTTCACTATGATTCTTTCAGATGTTTGGTGGATAGCTGCTTAGAAAACAGGATCAGGTGGGTGCTGAGAATTGGATTTAGAAGGAAGTGAAGATGTTCAATGGCTTCCAAGTCAGACCATTAAAAATTAATGTGCACACTGGCAATGGTCAACATCAAGAGTTTACATGAGATTGTCACATCACGGTGTCTGAGATCCTGCAGTTAAATCCTCCATGTAAGACTATATGTATGTAACATAAGATCACAGGGACCTCACAAGCAGTTTTAGTTTGTGGAGGCAGTTTAAAACTGGAAAATTTGCTACTGAACCTGCTATTCAGTGTGCACTCCAATGGAAAATGGAGGTGGTTTACCTTATTCTGCCAGTCTAAGAAGTCTGGCAATTCAGGAGGGAATTTAAGACCTCTTCAAACCTCCCTGTCTTGTGGCAAGACCACCTGTCATAAGAACAGGATGGTTCAAGAGGTATAGTAACACTTAGCTGCCTGTCAGCTGCCACATGATAGCAACAAACTGCAATTATGTTTTTAGTAACTAGTATGTAAGACAGATGGATATCAGTGACAATCTGAAATCTTTATACCTCCTTCAATACATTAGGGAGAACCATAGAATATTTATGTGTTAACATTTTGGAACATGTCACAGAAGGAATTGATTTATCATGCACCTGTGAACACCAGACGACAGGATTCAGTTTCTTCAGAAATGAGACATTCCAGGAACCTGAGAAGCTTTGCACTGTGAGGCTCACACATAGTATGTGGCTTTGTATGACAGACAGGAAATAGTTTTTATTGAACACCTTAAGTTAGCTGTTTGTTTATGCATGTATCTATCAATGTATTTGATGAATATGCAGTATTAGAAACTAGAAATAAACTTCATGAAAGAATCTAAATAGCAAGAGAACAAAATACATTAAAATATGAAGATTAAACAAGCTACTGAATTATTTACTTCTACATGTGTTCTTTCTCTAGTTATCTTCCTTCAAAAAATTGTGATCTGTAGTGTCTCATCTTTAGAGATTGGTATTTTTATGAAGCATTATTGAACAGTTTTGTAAACAGCATAAATAAATTATGCAGTAGTGGAGGCACAATATAGACTGACATCTCAGTATTCCTCAAACCACTTTCCAGCTATCACCAGACAATGAAAACTATGTTTCTGAGATGGAACGTTCATTGCAGTGACAAACAACAGATGTAGTGCCATTTCAGTGCATTGAAACTTTAGCAGTTTGATAGTATAGAAGATGAACGCATGAACTGTTGAGGTTGGGAAACAAAGAACACTAAATATAAGCATTCATTGGAATCCAGTCAACAATGTTCTATTTTAAAACTTCAAATGTTGCAACTTTTAATTATATCAACTACTTCAATCAAGTACATCATTGCACAATGTGTCCTTATATGTTCTACTTCTATATTTTTACAAAACAGAATGAGCCTGCATTGCAATATATGGCCTTCTGTAATATATTCAATAATGGCCTCCAGCGTATGTTGTGTTATAGAGGCAAGTATCAAATATTCAAAAGAGATTTTTTTTTTAAAATACTTTTTAGCTAGATAACTAACTACCTAAACTTGAGGAGATTGAAGTCTTCAAAATTTTCACTAGATAAGTAATATAATTTTTAACAAATTTATTCAGTAACTCTGATCAAATGTTCTAATCAACTGAAAAAGCATCAATAGTCTTGTTCTTGTTTTGTCTAAGTAGTTATTTTCTACCCTGAAATTATCATCTGGAGGAAACTGCTATTCACCTCAATGTTGTCCTGTTGTCACCTTCTCTCATACTATCTGATCGCTTTCTTATCACTATTTTCATATAATGAAGACTGGATCTCAGGTGCTACGGAGGCATCTGAAGATGTGTGTCTGCTAATCAGACTTTGAGTTTTTAATGTTAGTACAACTGGAAATGTGAAGTTCTAAAGATGGTTTTGATTCATATATGTGCTTTAAGTGCCCTGGTTTGCATGTGGGAGATTTCTGTATTTTTCATGTTTGAATTTTCATTCTGGTGTATTTTTAGTTTCTTGATGGAATGCATAGGCCATACAGAAAGTAATTTTTTTCTTCATGAATATATTAAAGCACATGGAGGTAATTGGTTCCAATAAACACACAAAAAGCACATATTATTTGCAAAATGACAACACACATGAAGAATATTTTTAATTGTTTGTCAACACCTGAGGCTGAATTTGGATCAAGATAACAAGTAAATGTAAAATGTAGTAGTTTTGTGATGACTTCATGAATGAATACTCTTATTCTGGATAAAAATTCATTCATGCCTCATTTATTTATTTAGAATAAATTATTTTAAAAATTTATTTATCCACCTAAATGTATGGTAGGCAAGTTCTAAACAAAATCATTAAATTACTGTGAAAAAGTGAGTAACCTGATGACCAACAATATCAACGTATCAGTAAAGGATTAATTGAATACTGCTATTAGTCTGAACAAAACAAAGTGAAACCAAGGGCAAAACTACTTTGACAAAACAAACACTCACATGGTCAAAACACATCTTTTTGACTACTTGTCTTGAACTCGCTAGACAAGTAATCTAGGTTAAAAAAGATATTAGATCTTATTCCAAAGTAATTAAAAGTACCTGTTACCCTCTTAACTGTGGCATTTTTTCCCCCTAGGCTATTTTCTCACAGAATAGAAATTCTTAAACCTGATTTTAGGTCTATAATCTTTTACCATTAAAAACAAACGAACAAAACTAAACCAGAAATTCTATACTCATGAAAGTTTTCCTTGACTACAGTAGCTAACTAGTTTTGATGCTTGCATACATCATGTAGCTGGAATCTAGGGTCAAAAAAAACTCACAGTAGTATTAGAAACATCAAAAAAGGAATAGAAATCCCAATGCTATCCATGTATTCAAAAGTGGCACTTATGCTTTACATTTCCAAGTGCCGATTGTTTATCTCATGACTATTCTTGCCTGAGTTAGAAATAGAAACATTCATGAGTGCTTTCAGCCCAAATTTGTCATATAATGTCAGTAGATCGTGCTTATCAGTGGTAATAGGCACAAGATCATTTAAGCTTCCCAGTAATTTAAAGTTTGTAATATTAGATTTTTGTCTCTATTTGCCTTGCATTGCCAATTCTAGAAATCCATCTGCCATATTGACTTTCCAAGATTTTTTCCCCAGTGGTCAGACTCAATTGGATTATTAGTTGCTATCATAATTTTATTCACTAGTCTGTTGATAAATGTTAACTTCTTCCTACTGGGTTTGATATTAATAAGCTGTTAAGTTTGATATTGATGATTATTTGGGGAGTTATTTTTTGATGTGTGACTCTATGGATTTTAGCAATCTATTTGCCAAAAAGGGCTACTAAAAGTTAGAGAGTCATGAAGTAACCAGAATAAACATCCTCATTCACAAAAGTCAGATTTTACTGACTTGTCACTTCTGAAAGTCGTCATGTATTCTGCAGCTCCATTCTTAGAGACTCAATTTTAGAATACCAAATACCTTTTCCAAGTCATCAAAAGTTGGAACTAACTGTTCATGTCAATGTAACAGTGACAGTAAAGGCATTATTAAGTTTAAAGGTGCCTTGAAGAAAAGAACTACAGAAGCTTACCTTAAGGTTAAGAACTCATCTTAATCCTTCAAGTACTCCAGCTGTGTAATGCTGACATGTATTTTTGTTTATTGTTTGGTGATTTTTTTTTATTTCTTCTTGACATGAAATTCTGGAAAGTCCTTTTGGTGCATGAGTTGCATAGCTATATGTAAGAACAAAACATAGCCATTTCTTTATGGAGTCAAAATATATCCCAGAAATGAGAAAGAGAAACCTTTCCATTCACATACTTCATTTTTAATTATTAACCTTTTCAAATATGGGTGTATCTGACTCAACGTGTTAGGTGAGCAATCACTTCTCCTTACTGTGCTTTGGTTTACACTGCTGTGCATCTCTAGGATGGAATTTAACCAGAAGATGAGTATTTAGTCTGTAAATTCAGATCACAGCTAGTACAAAATACATGTCTCTCATCCTTAAAGTCTGAATGGTACGGATGTTAGGTCCTCAGCACTCATCCATACTTATTGGACCATATTGTGTAGATGTAGGCTGGAATAATTTTCAGGCTGCTTCAAACTGTGTGTAGTTATGCAGCCACAGATGTCTGGCAAGCACTACAAGAAGAGGTAACCAAAGCAACCAATAATAAACCAAGCCGACAGCAGTGAAGTAAGCCAATATATCATTATCACTGACAGTTTTTTTCTCACCAGGGTGCATCTCAAAAGCAACTACCATCCCAACAGAAGGAGGAAACTGCTTTACTATTTTACCCACAGTTGTTTCTAAGGCAGGCTGACATGAATCTAAAATGTAAATCTTTTCAGAATTCAAATTTTTTCGGTTTTAAGAGAAACAGCCTTTTGAAAAGGCTAAATGGAAGTGGGTGTGAGATTTGAAATGATCTTTTAGTAATTACAAGTTTGCATAACATCAGTGAAATCATGAAGTCAAAACTATTTTAAATTACCTGTTTCTAGAAGTACAAGCAGTGCTCCTGTCTGATAAACTCTTGTAAGAACTTGTCAAGAAATATTTTCAGTGATATTTAAGGACTGCAGCAGTAGATGAATTCCTGAAAGAGCATTTGGGAACCATTTTGTCTGGTCTGAGGCCAGTTTCTTGACTTTGGCTGACTAACCACAGCCAGGTTAGACAGCCCTGTTTGAGTTGCAGATAGTAGGTGGAATAGGCAGAAGATGAGGGAATAGATGCTTCCTAAAGAGCAATATTCCTAAGGTAAGATGTAATACCTTGATTTTATCACTTTCCTTGCTAGGTGAAAATTAGGGAAGTTATGACAACTGGATAAATTCTAAGCCTTCAGCAGTGAAGAAGAGTGCACCATCTTCTAAAACATCCTTTGGTAGCCACAGATCAAGTATGGCAGACATCAATTAAAAAAAAAAAATAATCTCTGCTCTTTCAAGAGGTTTCCAGGTCACTCATTTTATTTAGTCTGTATCTAGTTGGAGGACAAATATTGTGTGAGTCTTAAGCAGAAATGATTGTGGGAAATGCAAATTACACGCTCAATGTTTTCTTTTTATTTTAAAGGTAATTTTTCAAAAGCAAATTTGCATGAAGTCCGATACATTCTCCTTAAAAAGCTGAATTGGGAGATATGTAGAAAACTGGTAAGAGGTGTTGATTTGAAAACTCTTATGTTGAAATCTTATGAGAAAAAGATGTCAGAGCATATCAGCACTAGACTTCATTAACGGAATGCAGTAGCACTTCTCAGTACTCAGCAGAGAGCTTCAGTCCTTTCTACAAAATTAGATTAATTTATTGCAATGGATAACTCAGAAAAAAGGTTCTACACTGGATCAGACTAGCATTCAGTCCAGCCCCACATTTAACACTAATACTACCAGAACCGTAGAGAAAGACAATAAGAGGTCTATTTAATTAAATTACTATGTAAGCCCTTGACAGTTCTAATTAATGTAAAAAACCAGCGTTTTGCTTATTCCAATCCAAATTTCAAGCTCAGTTTAACAGCTTTTACTAATCTAGGCGAACACCCTGATAGCCATATATATCAGTTTGAATACTGTCATGAAATTTATTGTTGCTAATAAATATTTTTAACATTAAAGGTTTTGTAAAATATGAACATTACTTTTCCCATATACTATTTACATAGTCTAGCCTAAAGTGTTTAAAGGCCTGTTAAGGAAATAAGCTAAAAATATAGGTAGCAGGTGGAAGTTTTTACTTGACAACAAATTTCTTTATGTAAGCAGCATCACCCACTCAGGACATATAGGATAACACCTGCCAAATAAGAGCACAGCTGAAGAAATATGGGTATCATAAAATCTGAAAATAGAAGAAAAATTGATACATGTGAAGTCCACAGCAAATCAGTTTATTTTAGCTAACTGATGTCATTTTGTGTAATTAATGTACACATCAGTTATGAAGTATACAAAATTTCATTACTAGGGGAGATAGAAAAATCAAGTATGTAAATTTATTTATATGTGTGTTTAAAATTTCAGCAAAATGTTGAATTAATCTTTCATCTTTTGAGCAATGTGATACCAAAATATGCACTATCTGAATGACTAGGAGATGTAAAGTGGTGGGTCATATATGCGTATCAGAACATTTCTGGTTGTGAAAGTGCAGAAACCTACTTCTGTATTTAAAATTACAGTTGGATAGTCCCAAAGAAAAGAAAAATTTGATACAGACTATCTTTCAATTTTTTTTTTTATAGAAGAGATTTTTTGGAAGCCAGAACTGAGGCAAGGATTTTTCTCTAGCACCACCACAGCCATTGGTCTCCTGGCCACACCTTTGAACTAGACTTTTCCAGTGGAGCAGCAACATGGAAAATGATCATGACCACAGTCACAAATCGGAGCTTTAATGAGCAAGGGTGCTACCCAATAATTTTGCACATCTTCAAATTTGTATGAACTCCACAACCCTTCTCTTGTAACACCACTCTTTTATTGCCATCATTCTTGAAACTAAAGAATCCCTACACTCTGTCATAGTCATTACCCACCTTTGCATTCAAGCTGATGGCTTGTGTCTGCCATCTACTTCTATTTGTTGACTGGAAGACTTAATTTCTCAGATTATTTAAGCATATGATATAAGTGAATTCAGGTCAATACTATTACTTCTGTGCTGCTGTTATGCGCAACTGTATGAATGTTACACTGCAGAACCTGAACCAGAGAGACCAGTGAGCCCAGCCATCTTCCAAACTCCATAAGCAGGTCTAGGATTCCCTGCTGGAATGTTCCTAATACAAAGTAGTATTTGAAGAATTACTCACTTGTAACTTGTTAGGATTAACAGGAAGTACCCAGAGCAATTTTGCATCAAGAATACCTAGGTTTTTTTCCAGAGTACTTTTTTTTACTTTTTTTTTTTCTTTTCTTTTTTTTACACTTGAGAGTCAGTGCATCTGGCAACTCATTTAAGTAAAGGACAATTATTAATCACCTTCCTTTATTTCAGTTATGATGTATGAAGTCTTTCACACTTGTGAGATTTCAAAAGTATTTAAAAGGCTTATATCTCCCTCCTGCTAATTTAAAGTGTATTACAAATAGCTTTCTTGTGGAAACAGCCACCTGTGTTCATTTAGCAGCTCATGGTCACTCCAAAATTCATTACTCTGCTGCTGAATTTTTGTTTGCTTTCTTCTGGAAAAAGCCACCATTAGATGCTTTTCAATTACTGTGCCCTTCAACTCAATAAGGTTGGTTTGTTATGAATCTCTCCTTTTTGAAGTTAATCATGTGCTTAATAGGAGAACATCATCCATTTCTCATTGTGTTGAAACTGAGAGAAGTCAAGAAATAAATGATAAATTCAGAGCTCAAAAGCGCTCTACTTACTGGAATATAAAAAAGATGTGAGGGTGGAGAGTTTCATAATCACTCAACTTATGATCCTTTACCCTCTTTCTAATTTATCTATGTTCTCCTGTCCTTCAAGTTTGAAGTCTTGGACTCTGGAGCCAATATTACTTTTTCCCACAGCTAGAGCGATGTTAAAATTTCATCTATGTTGTTTACATTTCTCTGCATTATAGGAGCAAGTGACACAGGAATTCAGAATTCCAGGTAAAAACTCTGATATTTACCACAGTGAAAGACTTGTATAGCGAGTACTTTCATAAAATATATGTCATAGTTTGTGCAGTGGCAGAATCTCATGTAATTTATTGTTGCCCTTTCCTTGTCAAACTCTCTGGGTTTTTTATGGGAGTTTAAAGATTTTTTTTTTTTAAGTTAAAGGCATATGGAAAGCAGCCCAGATATACTCTGACCTAGAACAATGCATGAGAAAAATATGTAAAGGTACTGAGTATAAGCAATCAGATCACAGTTACTGAATTTCTCAGAAGTCTGGAAAATAAAAATAAGGCTATCTAGGATACATTTTTTGTTTGCATTATTTTCACAGGGAAGATAATTATGAATAGATGTGGCAATGGTAGTAGAGTACTGAGAGACAGAAGCCTTTGTTTCCCTGTTCTTTCAGAAGCAATCATCTGCCACATCTTAGGCAAATATTTCTTTTTTTTTCCCCTTAGGAAACAGGATGGAAAATAGGCTTTATAAAACATGATGTGTTCTTCAATTGGATAAGTAAAAAACAGGATTCTTGTCTTTCAATATTGGGATTCCATACTTTATTAAAGCACTTGAAGAATTTATGTTTTTTAGAGTCTTACAGATTTCATCATGAATCAGTTATCTAACCAGGATTTCTAAGATTAGACCTTAAGATATAATTTCCTTAAAGAAACAAAACAATTTTATCATGTTTATAACAAAAAAAGTAGACTATACTTAATATAATTGTTTGATTTTATTTGAGTAACTTTAACATTTTCTGTCCCCAGAAAAATTCCTTAGTGTCAAAGCTCTCCAGTGTGGTATCTGGGTTTGTTCTGCAGTCTGGGAAATGCAAACTGCATCTTCTTAGCATATCATCTTGCTCTGCTTTGGTCCTGTTCCACAGTTCTTCTGTTTTAAGTAAATCTTGAAAAAGAAACAATTAAAATTTTAAAGTATTTTCCCCATGATATTCTGCATAAAAGATGAAGAAAATAAAGGTGATGGAGACTAAAAAAGTTTTTAATACGTTAAAAATGGAAATCTTTCATTTACTTTGAATCCACAAAGCAACCTTTTTGTGATTATACAAAGCGTGTATTATACAATACTGTTTCTATAGTCCCAGTAAAGCTAATCAGACTGTGATTATATTTGGTTATTTATTCCTAGAAATATTTTCTTACTCTAATTCATGTGATTTCCTGAACTGGTTTGTTTACTCCATAATTAAAATGTGCAAAAAAATCATTAAATAAATAGGTATATTGTCCAATTAAATGCATCCTGAAGATAGTGTAGGAGTTCCGTAGAAATAGTAAGGAATGGTTAACACTGGCTGGTTTTTTGGGATAACTTTACCTGTCAGCAGATCCAGTCTAGGCTGAATACCAGTTGTGACCAATTTTCAAGGAAATGGATCTGAAGGATAAAATGTTGTCATAGCGTAGTGAAGTTAGTAATGTGATTCTGGCCTGTTTCCCCATCAAAGTGAAGATAACAAGATACAGAATTTATGATGTCTAAATATTTCATTCCTACTCATACAGGGATGAATATCATGTCCTTCTCAGGTGGTCAGAATATGGATTGACTTTTTCCTTAGGCAGCAAAGAGTTTTAAGGAGAAACATTAACCTGGATAACCTTTTATACCCACCTTCTGGGGAAAGAGAAGGAAATTTATGCATAGAAGAAACATGTCAGTGCAGAGTCATATAATGCAAATTTTTCTCTACATGAAGTCCCTTAGAAACTAGTATAAGCTAAGACAAACTCCAGCTATTTCATCTTTTACCTTGCCTAGAAGGAATATTTGAGTTTTCTTCAGACAAAGCTAAAAATTCAGATCATGACTGACATAAAATTAGTTACCTGATGCTCCTGAGTTTCCCAGAGATGAGATTATTCACATTAATTTCCAAGCAGTTGTGCATCCAGCTGTCAAAAGGGCAAGGGAAGGTGCTCTGCCTCAAATCACTGTCCTCAGTCAAATGCCTCACAGAACAGAAAACATGTATCAGGTATACAAATGCAGTCAAGTATAGGCCTTTTTGTAGCTGGTGAATGAGGTGGGCAGGGGACTGGGTGTTTGCTCAGGAAAGAAATTCTGCTAGTTTAGTCATTCTTTTTCTCCTATTTTGAAGTCATGTCTCTGCTATTCATGCTACAGTTGGGCATTTAGTTACTCCAGTTAACGATTTTAAGTCTAGGTCAAACCCATGGTATGCAATTAAATCAATATTCATTGTGCTTCTTGCAACCTAACACTCAACAGAATTTGAAAAATATGTCTCTTTAACAATATATATTTAATAACATGGTCCACTAACCATAATAAAGTTCAGCTTAAATGTTCCATACCTCCTTTTGTGGCTGATATTAAATTATTACAGCTTCAACTGTAAGTAAAATGCTGAAGCATTAACCACATATATACTATGTGTTATTTTAAAAAAGTTATTGTCTTAGCTGCTAAACATACTAAAATGATATGAATTTTCTCATTATTTTCTACTGAGAAAACACAAGCTGGCAAGAATAAAGACGACCTTGAAAGGGAAATGAGTTACCATAGGAAACAAGACTGGGCCAACAAGTCACCGAGTTCAACAAAGCAATGTCAAACACCCATACACTGTGAAATCTTCTACGTTTCAATAGGTACAAATGCAACACAATGTATTTTTGTTACTGCTAGGGTGTATCTTTTTCTTTTCTTTTTCTTAGGAATACTTGGATGCTCCTTTTGACTGAGTAAACAATATAGAAGTGATTCTTTTGTGTAGCTTAGTGTTAGCTTATAATTTTAGTGTTCATATGCTTGAAATTCAGTATACATACCACTACCTCCAGGATGAAAGCTTATGTTATGGTGAAGGTTAGTATCAGTGTTAACCTGAAGAATTTATGATCAAAAATGTTCTTTGAATATTCAATCTAATAATATACAGTTTTAATTTTAAAACTAGACAATGATTTTGAAACAGACACATCAAGTGAAAGGTAATAGTAGTCCATATTTCTATCTACATTAGCCTGAAATCACTTTTTAAATATTGATTTAGGCATCAGGCTAAGAAAATGTATACTCTACTGAGCATAAATTTGCTCTGGCAAACTGGATACCACATTCACAAAACTTGATTGTTCTTAATTTAAAAAGATTTTTGTGTGAAAATCATACTCTATTATTATGTGGAATGTCCTGCCCTTGGCAAGACAGATAAAATGTCATGGCACATATTTATCTTTTTCCTGGGGAAGGAAATAGTAGGATAAAAAGCTAAGTGGCTGATCAGCACTGTCAGACAGATTCTGGTCTCACATTCCTGTGCTGCACAGTGTGTTCAATACAGCTCCCTTATCAACTAATGTTTTTTGGAAAAAAAGAAACAGATTTCTTCATTAAGCTATGTGATTTCTGTCTTGATTGCCACCTCAGGAAGTTAATAAGGTCAGTTTGATGTGACAACAAAGTATGCTTAGATGTCAGGAATGTTAAAACAAAATAGGAAATGTACTGGTTGTTTAAGAAAATGGGTGGTTAGGCTTATCTTACCTTGGAGTCTTCCATCTATTTATATTAAGACAAGTAGTTCTGTTTTCATCAATTATTTATTGAAGCTTGAAAGTTTTCAGACACTGCTTTGCTTCTGACTTTTTGTCTTTTTTCCTCCTTCAACTGCATCTTGATCTTGATTGCCACTTAATACTAGTATCAACTGAAGAGGGGACATGCTAAGGTTAAGACTATATTTAGACTAAACTCCTGCTGTGATATTTTCAGGACTATTCCGAAATGTCCATTGACCCAGAATTCTGATTAGTACAACTGGCAAAAAATTGTATTTTTTGCTCCATTTACACATTAGGACTGTTGAAATTAATGCAATTTTTTCTGTGATTCTTTAGCAACTAGTTACTTAACAAATCACTTTACAACTGAGTGGATTATTTGACGTCTTTATCCTTAATGCCACATCGGTTAATCTAGTAGGTGCTGATATTTGATTGAAATACAGCTTCACAAGGAGCTGGAAAATCACATTTATTGGCAGAGGACCAAACATAAAATTTGGAGATTTCTGGTTATCAAGGCAACTTACAAGTACATTAAAAGTACAACCTGATTTTATAGCATAATTCTTCATTTGGTCATAAATTTTGTTACCATATTCATCAGTTAACTGCATTAGTTGCCCTTAAGTTCTAGTGCAATATGTATATGAACTGCACCATCACTACTGAAGGAGATAAAAATAAAGAAGTTCACTTTTATTTTTCAAAAGTATCATTTATAATGCATTGGTACTAATCAGAGTACACACTAGGCACTGAAAGCAGCCCTATTGTTAGAACCAGGGAAGTCACTTGGATGTGATATACACGCATACTTCTGGAGAAGCGTTGTATTCAAAGGCGTAGGCAGTGGTGACTGATGACCAGCTCTGACCGTACCACTGGACAAAGGAGTCACAGCTAGCAGTGTGGGATGGATGAGTCTCTCCTCAGTAAACACATACCTTAAGTATCATGATGACTTGTATAATTTTCATCTAAATTAATCAAGGTTATTTAAACTAGCATGTAACATTTTGGTATGTGTCTGAGCCAGTAAATCATCTACTAGGTAAAGATTTAAGAGAGATAGCTGGAGATTTTTGCCATATGAGGGAGGGCTGATAAGCAAAAAACAAAATGGTGGGATTCACAATAATCATATGCTCAAGACTAACATTTCAGCTAGACCATAACTCACAGACCCCATAAATCAAATGCTAATTAATCTTACATTTTTGACATGGTAAATTAGGAGTAATGGCAAATGCAATCTGGCCTATTTTAAGTTTAGGAGATTATCAATATTTTGAAAGCTTGGGAAAGCGGCCCTTCTCTAATAATTAGAGAGAAATCACGCATTTTAGTGAAATAAAGACCATTAATGCATCTTCTATTTTTTCCACAGTGAAGCTTGTTATGTACCACTAATCACAAAATAGGAGTTGAAAAGTTTTAACTGAGCCATCATGAGTAGTCCTTAGATGTTGCAGCACTCTCAAAACTGTCTGCAACAAGACTTTTACTATCACATCCCAGGTTAACTTCAATAAGTAGTTAGCACACCTTGTTCCAGCACAGCCACCAACCTCCTACAAGGTTTCAACAGTTCATCTACTGCTTGTGCTGTTTCTTCATCCTCTTCAGGCCAGTCCACCCTGCTTCTTGCTTTTACTACATCCTTCTCCTTGTCTCACCTCCATCTAGGACATACACTCTCCCCCTGCTCCTTCCAGATCTCTCATTAACTGCCCCTCTTCCATACCTCTGAGAGCTATTTAACCACTTAGCAGGAACCATCCACAGCTGCATCTTATCCACATCAGCCAACCCACCGCCCCTGAAGACAGCCCAAGCTGTATATTGTTAATTAACCCAGCATCATTCCTCTACACTTAGAGTAACTGGAAATTGAGGTTCATGGTTTTCCAAAGAAATAAATTTGGCATTTTTTTCTTATCATAGCTATGAAAAAATAGCCTTTCACTTCTCCATTAGCTTTGCTAAAAAGTAGGACTCCTCCAGATGACATTAATACCACAAAGTCAAATTTAATATTCAGGCACTGTGTAGATTTTACTGTTAGATTCACAAACCAAATCTTCTGGTAATTTCCATCTGACTATAAAACCATAACATCAATAACTCATATGCATATCTTAAATGATAGGCTATAAAAATGCATTCACATTATAAACATCTTTCCAGAACCCTTACGCTATTTTTTTGTACTTCACACTGCTAAAGTTACCATAATTACTGCTTTGTTAAACATAGGGCAACTGATCTATACTAGAACACCAAAGGTGTCTTGACCTTCTGATATCAGTGAGAATTTATTATGCTTTTAAGCAGCTTTGAAACAGCTGTGTGCATGATATTGTGCACACCATGTACACAATGATTGATGTTGAGTTTCTGGAGATGGCAGGTATTTTAAATTTGTACTTCTAAAAATACATAGGTCACATAATTATAAGTCGTTATAATAGTACCTTCGTTGCTTGTTCTTACAAGTGTAGTCTCCAAAACCACAAAATGGGTCCCTTCTTTTTGTCCCTCCCTCCTGCCTCTACCTTCCTTTAGGAGTTTCTATCCAAAAGAGGTTCATTTATTCACTTCTTCGTTCATCCACTGGATGCACTTCTCCCTGTTGGAGGTGGGTTCCTGTTCCTGTCTGAATTTACCATTTTTGATCAAAGAAAAAGTCTTTGGATCAGAGAACTGCCAAATTACTCTTTGGTTCAGTAAATAATCCTGAAATACTCTGTTGATCCTTCTATAACTAGGCATGCAACTTTCATTTGCTTCATATATGTACATATTCATATGGCTATTTATATACAATATATAACAAGATAATTAGTACACAGTCCCAAGGCTGTTCCATGAGTAAGGAACACTATAATTTCACTGAAATTTCTGAAGAGTTCAACAGTTTTGCTTTTGTTAGTTTCAATATTTTCTTAATTTTTACTATATTTCAGTCATCTTTCAAATTTATGTTACAATCAGAAATCATTAATGACTGAGGTTTTCACCAGAAAAAAATCCTTTTGATAAGTCTAAATATTTTGTATTTTTTAATTTATGAAATATATCTCTTGATTCAAAGTGGCATTTCATTTCAATGTTTTGTTAGTGTGTTTTTTATGAGCTTTTATTTTTTAAAGATTTTCCTCTATTAAAATTAATTACATTCTAAAGCAACTCTGAAGTTACAGTTAAAAAAATATATTAAATGGTTGACTGGAAAGTAAAAGCATTCTAGTGAGAACTATTGGGCAAATCAAATTATCTCTAAGTCTGGTTACACTAACAAATAACAAATACCTCTTGCTGTTGTTGGTGATATTGCTCTATAGTATTGGGGCTCAGAAGCTTCAATCATTGACCAGACATTTTTCCATCATAACTCTCCTACATTGCAGACTTGTGCTTTTGCTATGCTCACCTGTAACAAGCGGTCTTGCTGAAATCTTAGGACTACTGATCAAGCATTAGGTTAAGCAGATGGTACTGCTTTGGTTTGCTATTGCAATGTCTTATGGACCGCACAAACTGTATTGCGTTGCCTGTATTAGATGGTGAGCTTGAGTTACAAGAATGAAGAATTATGTAATGACATATTGACAAAAACTCTGGAAAACAAACAGTTTTATCAGGACAACACGACTCCTGTGAGGCTTATACCTAGCTCATTTCTTAACACTGTGTTGCAGACAGCAATAGCCAATTTATAGGCCCAGTCAGAAAGCTCTCTGTCACAGCAGCCTCATCAGACACATTTGATTTCTGCTGAGATGTTCAAATAAGGAAGATATGTGACACAGCTGTGAGTTCTTTATTTCCAGGTGACTTATTTCTAGGTGTGTGATGGGTTGATTTTACCTATGTGAATTCAAAATGTTATGTGGAAGGTGAAGGCTCAGCAAGGTAAAGTAGAAAAGAATTGTGAGTGGGTCCATTGCTCACGGACTTGATCTTCATCGATTGATCTAAGTGATGTCAAGAGATGCAGAAGTGTCAGCTCTGAGCTACTGATCCTCTATAAGTGTTTATTCAGGCCCTAAATCCTATCTGGTTGAAAATGATTTCTTCTTCTCAGGTTTTCTAGGAGTCATAAATCTTAAATGTTACTTTTGTGATCTCTCTGGAATATTCTCAGACTGATATATTGCAGGGAATTTAATTTCTGGACTGGAGACTGGCCATTATCCAAAAAGGACCGTAGCGATCTTCACATACTTATGAGCTTTATCCAGAAACTTATGTTGTCCAGATATTTATGCCAGCATGAACAAATGCATGGTCATCATTGTCATGCCACCTGCATCTAAAAATGTTCCTTTCACAATGCAAAATCATTAAGAGAAGTAGCTAAGGGAAGTCCAGTAAAAGTCATATTTGGAGTTATTTATATAATACAAATTATAATGTTTAATCAATCGTGATTGCCCTATACAAAAGACTATATTAAACTTAATGGTCCAAATTCTCAGATCATAACTTGGCTGAGCTCCATTCAAGTTAATGCATACAGAAAGTTTTATATCAGATTAAGATCTATTCCTGAGTTTTACGTAGCTCAACTAAATAATTCTTTATTTTGTTCTTAAATTTCTCTTCAGGGAAAGAGTCTAATGGGGCTCTGTTTACCACAAAGCACTGTATTCCAAGTCAAGTGCTATAATTTCACTGAAAATCAAAATAGTAAAATAAGAATAAGGTAAATGATTTTCTTAGACTCAAGATTTTTCTTTTGTTTTAGAAACATCTTAGTACTGAGGTGGGTCTTTGCTGTTTGGGTAAATAGTCATGGGGCATTAAGGGCAGATGAAGTCTTGCAAGACAAACTTGATTGCTTCTCTTCTGAGAGAGGGGCTTAATGTCAAGGAATGATTCTCAGCAGTTTGTAAGGGCGTGGGTTACACTCTCTAGAAAATAGATGAAGTATCTGTCTCTCCAGACATTTAAAATTAAACCGAACTAAACTAAACTGTGCTTTGAAGAACAATTTTTTATTAGCAGGAAAATGAAATAGAAGATGCAGATTAATTTCACCTTACTTTCTTTGATTCTTATGTTACGTTCTGTAGTAATTTTGCTGTAATAGTGCACTTTATTATAGTGCCTTTGGAAATTTTGGCCCATTAAATTAGATCCTAATAAATTTACAACAAATTAAAAAGTGGCAGGAGTCTCCTTTGCTTCTGAATGTCTTCCCGATCATAAACTGCCTTTCTCTTTCAATTTATTTTAAGGTTTTAATGCCAAAAGCATCAGCATAATGAGTTGTCGCCAGGAAGTTATGGTCCTCATCACTTGCTTAAAACCGAGTTTTGTTTAGCAGCTGTGTTCTTTAGTACTTTTACTGCTTTAAAACAGACCTGCCATGCTTCCTTGTTTTAAAGTACAGAACATGTTTTCTTCTTTTACAGTATGAAGAAACATATGTATAGATTATTTTTTTCTATTAAATTTCTTCACTTTATGGGATTGGACTTTATTGCTTTATTACTCCTGGTTTGTTCATGTTGACCTTTTCTACATTTGAGATTAACTGGTTTTAGAACTGAACTTTTCAAAAGCTCAAGCCTTCCTACACTAGATAATTATATTTAACATTGATTACAGGCTCTGTAGTAGCAGAACTTCAACTGACTGGTGTAAGAAAACAGCAATGATGGGTTGACTGCTGGGTCCATCTACTACTCTATCCTCCCTCTAGCAGGAATATATACTTGATTTTGAAACAAAGGAACTCTAATAGCACTAGTAATTTAAGGCTATGAGGGAAGCAGGGGAGGTTCCCCCATTGCCTGCAACCAGTCCATGAAATGATGTGCTATTGTGCAAGTCCTGTGTCATGATTGCCTATTGATTTTTATGGCGAGAGTGTGGTGCTCTAAGTTTTGGTTTCTAAGATGTCTCAGGGAGAAGACTGCCGTGGCTGCAAGCAGCACACTAGTCACACCAACAGCACGTCTGAGCTCCAGCCCCAGGTGAGGCATTGTTGATCTTCTGGCTTCACTTCTCCCCTCTTCATTTATGTCCTTGCTGCGAGCTCATAGGATTTTTGTTGTTGTCCAGAGTATGTCTCCCACTCATCCTAACCAATTAAAAATAATTTCCTTGAAAGTTGTGTTACTGCTGGTGTATGTAGAAGTAATGTATAGCAAAGCTCTTTTTTTCTCTTTCCTTGGTACATTTTTTATTACTATTTTTAGGGGAAGAAGGGAATTGGATTTTGCAGGAAGTCATGACCTTGCCTGCAAGAGCTTCCATCAGAGTGTCGAGATGATGCAATAGTGGCAGTGTGTAAAAGTAGAACACAAGGAGAGGCAGAAGTGAGGGTGAGGAGCATAGTGATTTATTAACCCATTTCAGCCTACTTGTAACACACTTTAGGTTACTGAAAATAAATTTTGAATGAGCCAAAAGGGTCAAAATCTGCACCCTGCAACACTTTAAACCAGGTTAGGAATTTCCACACACTGTTGGCTGTTAGATAGGTTAAAACACACAGAAAAAGTGTCACCCATGCAACTAATATATCAAAACAAAAAGATTTATTGAAGCTTATTTGTAAAAACTGCATTAATGCATATACTTACCAGATAACTGCTCCCCACAAGAATCATAAAAAGCACTAGATAACTTTTATCCTCATAAGATTTAGAGCACAATGTAAGTATCTGTTAAAAGTGTTAAGTGGTTTGTTTAACTAGAAAAGCTATTGTGAGAATTATATAATGAGACTCACAGGGCGTATGTCTTTGATAAGAGCGCTGGATAGCAGGGCTCATATTTTTTGATTATATGCATGATTTACAGATGCATTTTGATAAGCATATATTGTGTCTCTGTTTTCTTTATGTTTTTCAGAATTCACTAGCTGTCAATGCTGTTGAGATGTATTTTGTAGTACACACTTTGCAGGAGACCTTAAACCTGTGTGATAACATAAAGAGAATGTGTCTTTGCAAGTGCCTGTTCCTTGTCTTTGGGACTGCTGAAAGTTATTGTTTGTTAACCTGTTTTTGCCAAACCATATTTGATGAAATAGAAGAGAACAAAAACAGGGAAAAAGGAACCAAATAAACTTTTAAACAAAAATTATTTTGGGCATTATTTGTGAAACAGTCAAGAGAGAGACCTTTGGGGTTTCTGGCATAATAAACATGCATCTGAAAGAGAAACAGCATATGCTTTAAGGAAGTGTGACATTAAAACCAGTATATTGACATAAATGCTGAATAAGCCTCTCTGTATAATTTTGTTCTGAGCTGAACTGTATCAATTAAAAAATGATCACTGAATCCTATTCAGGAAGGACTTTTGATAATAGTAAGCCTTGTGGCATGGAAGTCAACATGTTTTGTCTGCATGTCCAGTAAGCTCCATGAATCCGGCAAGATTAATGGAGTTACAAGAAATGGAAGAAAAAGGCTCTAGACTTCAAGCCTTATAGAGCTGTGGTTTGAGTGTTAAACTGTTTCTCATCCTCCCAAGAATGGACTTTGCTTTCTTTAGGTAAACAGTCATTGAAGTAATCTATTGAGCTAAAGATTTTCTAGCAAATACAGTCTTCCCAGAGAGGACAATCTGGATTGTGTTATTTCGTTACACTGAGCTTATTCGTGGAATAGCACATCAATATGACGGAAAATATTTGAAACTTAAAATCAGAGTGAATAATCTTTGAAACAGATTTGCAACTCTTCAGCTTGAATGAGCTATATCGAGGCTTTATCATGCTTGCAAAATATTTCATTTAGATAGTAAAAGCAAACATATGCCTCAACTTCTATTGTTCAGCAAAATAAATGAAATTATTTAAACTTAATGAAAAAATGCAGGCACCTGGAATAAGAAATACCCATTCAAATTTTTAAAGTTCAATAAAATTACAAGAATCAGCATCCAATACCAGAATAATTTAGGTGAATTTAACAATGAGCAGTCTCTCTAGTTCTCTGACTCTGAGACACACATTAATTCCATAAATAGTGAAGGATTCATGCATTGCAGAGCAATAAGATAATGGAATGGAAGTTCCCTGCAGCAGTAGTCTGCCATTAAAACTAATCCTCAAAAATAAGGAACATTTCTGAAGTATAGTGTTAGCTTCATACAGGTTGTACATAGAAAATTTATCTACATTATGTAACACCAATACACTATAAATTAGATTACTTATTACTTAGGTAATGCTAGAATCAAAGTACAAGTTGTCTTCATTTATGTCTGTTCTACTTATGCATTCTAATCCCATTTTATTTTTGCTGTTTTCCCCCTTGTATCCAGCACAGGATATATGCAGAATGCACAATGCTGCCCTAGTGAGAGCTGCTATGTAGCATTTGGCTCAATACCCTCTACCTCCACAGAGGCCAAACTGATTTTCCTCATGGATTTTTCTTTGGGGCTTATCATATTCACAGATGAGTGGTTCATAAACAGTAATGTCTGCGTTCTGACAACACTATGATAAAAGGCTTTATTTTTATCTTTTCTAAACAGATGGGGACTGATAGGCACAGAGGTTATTGTCTGAAGAACTATTACTTTTAAGTTGTTTAGCTTGAAGCTTTTGGGTTTTGTCTTGTCTGCCTCTAATATTGCATAACTCTCACATATTTCAGCACAGCTTACATTGACTTCATGTGCAGCCATGAGTTTACAGTGGCTCTGCAACTTAGGCCACAGATGTCTTAAGGCAGACACTTGGGAAATAAGGAGTATACAATTAGAGCCATCTTCACCAGCAACGTGTTCACTGCTTCCTAGAATGAACCAGAGGATCAGCAGTAAGACCCTTCTTCACTGCCCAATCATTCCTACAAGTTTCATTCCAACCTGATCCCTGTATGATCAGGTTTTTCTCCTGGGACTCAGTGGAAAAATTCCCCCAGATACATGATCTTATGTACAAAAGGGGCTGAATGAAGGTTACAAATACAGTCATGATTCTGGCTATTCCCACATGTGATGAATTTAATTTTGCTTGTTCAAGAATATTCTTTCCATACAAATTCTATGTATGTGTCCATGCATGTGTGAAATATCCCCAGTTTTGGTTTCTGTTTGGTTTTTTATTTATTTGTTTTTTAAAGAAACTGAATTATGCTGACCGCCATGTGAGTCATCAGCAATGTTGAGGCTTTTGATCCACCATGTAAATTTGTCACCTGAGCTAATACAGTAGCTGATAAAGCAGCAGGCTGTAATTCTCTCTGGTCCTTCATGAAAGGATGAAACTGTCAGAAAATAAAATGGAGAAAAGCAGGACTGAATTCTGTTCCTGGACATGGAATGAGCATGTACTGGGGGCTGAACTTCAAACCAAACTCTTTCTTTCTTGTCCATGATCTTTCTTCTCCCCTGGGTCTTCCCTCTGGTCTCACTCTCCTCACTTCACTGGATTCTATCCTTTCCCCAGATGCTTCATGATAGCTCCAGTTTTCTTAACTAGATGCTCATACTTTTCTCCTCCCAGCTTCTGGTTCCTCATTGCTTCCATCTTTTCACCTTTCTCCTTTTTTAACTGGTAATCAAGTGCACCTAATAGCCTCATCTCAGCTTCTCCATATCTCCATATCTCCATATCTCTTGTACATCTGTGGGTACTAGCACATGTCCCTGATTTTAACTTCTTACAGGCAGAGCAGCTCATGGCTTCTCTATTCCCCTGTACCCACCCACAGGTCTAACACATCTTCTCCATGGGTGGGCCAGTCAGCTGCTTGTCCCACTCCTGTGGCTCTTACCAGCAATGTGACTGTGATCACAGGAGTGATGGCTTCTTCTCTAGGGCTAAGTGCACCTAGTATACACTAACGCTGCCAAGTACAGTTTCCCAAAAAACAGCTAATGCAGGGAGGGGGTGCACAACATTCAGAGGGGTCTCCTCATTCCTGGGGAAGCATAAAGCAGGGGTTGGGTAAAGCCTACATTTCTTAATGAAATCTGCAGTCTTCACTTGTTGGTTCTAGTTACAGATGCTCAGAGATGCAACTGAAGGGAATGCAAGGCTCTCAATTAGCTCATGTTCATGTGTAAGCTTCAAGGGATTTAGCATGAACTATAAGCAGTTTCTACTGAGTGTGTGCAAACAGACTTTACCAAAGGCAAATCTGGAGCAGATTATACCCCAAAACATCTGAAAGAATGTACATGACTTGGAGAGGGTCCCCTACTAAATTTCAAGTCTTAGCAGTGTATAATAGGGAGAGACACACTGGGAAAATATCCCTATCATTTCAGTAAGGAATGACAGTATATTTTCCTTCAGTCACATTCTCTACAATAAATAAAAATTATCACAAAAGATAATAAAAAGAAACTATAATAGATATAACCCATATGGAAAGTCTTACCTTGACACTTTAAATTTAATGAAGTTGCAGGTAATGGGAAGATGAGTCTAAGAATAAAAACATTGGTCTACTTTAACAATGAGAAAAGATTTCACTTTCATTGGATAACTAGTAATATTTAATTAGATATAATGAACTATCAGGCTAATATACCTCTATGTAGGTCTCTTACATTAAGAAATATAAATATAGAAAATAATCCAGTCAGCTATTTTTTTCTAGCTCAGCTCTCCTCTATAAGGAAAGACAGCTGTTGGTTATGAGGGTTGGACTCTCCTACACCATCTTTATGGGGAATAAAAGTAACGCAGCATTCAGAAATTGTCCCAAGATTTTTAATAAAGAATGCAAACTTTCAGAAATAACAGCATACAAAACTTCAATGGAAGGTCGATTCTAGGAGAAAACTGACAAACATTCATAACATGTTGCTTACTTTTGGCCAGCAAAGTTGTTTTTGTTGTCAGCGAGTATTAAAAATGGATGATTGTTCCTAACCTCCTTCAAAAAGTTCATCTGGAAAAGGGAAAAGCTTAAGAATCTTTGTTAACAATAGATAGTTATGAATTCAAGACACACGACAATCTGTTAAATAAGGTGTCAGTCTATTTCTTTCAGAAAAAGACTTTACTAACTAAATTTCTGAGTGTTAAAGTTTTCAAATCCAGTATAACAATAAAAAAGTTATGTCCTGTTTACATGGTTATAATAGAATGCAGAATAAATATAATATATTCTTCAGTCATTTCTCTTCCTCTCACATTGCAAAATGATCCTATATTTCTGATAAGAAGCACTACTTTGATCTTTTAAAAACATATTTATTAGCTGTAGCAGCTCAATTGGGGCATATGACATTTTTCTATATAGCAATAATAAAGCACCGCATTCTGCCTTTCAACAGGGGAGTATACTTGAGGTTCTATCAAAACTGGCATTTTAAAAGCTTATAAGATTGCTTTGCTAAAAATTTCTCTATTCAAGTTAGCAAATAAAAAACTAAAAAAAAAAAAGATAATGAAAAAATAAAGATTATCCACTCTGCCATCATTATAGGAAGTGAATTATCAGTTGGACCAAAGGAGTTTTGAATTGAAGTAATTAAATTTGAGGTTGTGTGACACTGCTCTCATTTCAGTAAGATCCTCCTACGCTTCCCTGTGACTGATTTATTCAGATGTAAAAGTTGGATGAGTGTAGATTTTCTGTAAATATACTAAATTATTTTCTATATCTGAGCTGCTCTCAGATGATTTTATGGTGCTTTCTTGGCAACAGATCATATTTTCAACCTTTCCATTAGAAACATGTATTGAAATTTACTTTAAACACATGAAAATAGGTAGCAGCACAACTTTTTCTGGTTTTTCCTCTCCTTGGAAAAGATTAATAACTGAAGCAAGAGCTCCTGAGGAAAGCAAATAATAACAAAAAGAATGAGAAAAGATTTTACTAAGTTTCTGTTCCATCAGATTTTTATTGAAAACAATATAGTTTGCCTGAAATTCACAGGAGTGTGTTATGAAAAGAAAAGGTGCGCTGCTTATCACACCTTCTCCCAACCAGTCTCTAACAGCTTAAAGGAAGAAGAAATCATGAATAAAACCTTAAGAAAATATTTTACAGGCATGTTGTCCATTGAGCATCCTATTTAGTGATCCACTGAGAAATCCACTGAGTGCCCTTGGGTGACGGTGGCTAGGTACCTTGGCCCCCTTGTGAAAAGGCGAGTTGGGCTCCCACGTGCCTCAGTTCCCAACCATTCAATGCCCAGAAGTGAGCTGAAATTATGGATGAAACAGTCATTGACCTTTGTCATCCACTTACAGATCTCTGGGAAATCAAACCTGTCAACCTCTACTCTTCACAAGTGCATAATACTGTAAAAATCCCAAGAAGTTTTCCCCTGAGCGTATAGCATGTGCCTACAAATTCTTGCTGTTTGCTTGAAACACGAGACAGTAGCACAGAACAGCAGGAAGGACATATTTGTAGCAAAGGTACCAGTGGAATCAAGAGAGGTGAATATCCATTTGGAAACAAGAAGAAAAAAGTGTGGGAACTTTTGTCCATTTTAGGCCAGTTTCTGCTTTCAGGTTCGTTAATATAAAACCATAACAACTCAGATGACTTCAATGGAGTTAAGTCAGATTTTCAGTTCTTTCCAGCTATTATGAACTTAGAAATCACAGATCACAGGTGTGGTAAGTACCTTGAGATGTCATGATGAATATTTCCTGCTCAAAATCAGGACCTGGTACATCAAACCAGGGAGTTGTTCTGTTTTGTTTTGTTTTGTTTTGTTTTGTTTTGTTTTGTTTTGTTTTGTTTTGTTTTGTTTTGTTTTGTTTTGTTTTGTTTTGTTTTGTTTTGTTTTGTTTTGTTTTGTTTTGTTTTGTTTTGTTTTGTTTTGTTTTGTTTTGTTTTGTTTTGTTTTGTTTTGTTTTGTTTTGTTTTGTTTTGTTTTGTTTTGTTTTGTTTTGTTTTGTTTTGTTTTGTTTTGTTTTTAAAGCTGCAAGGATTGAAATTGAATATTTCTCCTTGGCATTCATTTCCAGTCGCTCTGTGCCTTGTTGAATCTATTCGCAGTCTCCCTTCCTCCATTTCAGATGGCTATTCTCTGCTTTTTGCACGTGTGACAAGAAAAAGAGTTTATTCTCTTCTTCTTTATAACTAGTTTAAAGACATTGGCAGACTGATGCCACCACGATGTTTTTCATTTATCTTCATCAATCAGATTTCCCAGACCTCTGCTATTTCTCAGTACTCATATTTGGGCTCTCCACAGTTGATCCATTATCTTCCTGAAATGCAGCATCCAAACCCAGAATGCTTTCAGAAACAGCAGATACCAAGGAAGTCTAAAGAATTACTTCATGTTTTACAAACAAGACTGCATTTAACTACATTTTGCAAGTATTTGTCTTCTTTTCTGTAAGTGTGACATAGCTTACATGCAGCTTTATAATGCTTATGTCCTTTTTTTGTGAACAATTGTGTGAATAGCCATCCTCCATCCTCACGTTGAATCTTTATATGTTTGAGGTATTTTGAATTCCATTCCTCATTTTCCAGGCTTTAGCTCCAATTAAAACATTTTGAATTATTATCCTGAGCTCCTGGTACATACAGTTCCTCCATCTTGTAGTAATTTGTAAATTTTATAAGCTTATTCTCTATTTTTCATTCACAAATGAAAATCTAAATCTTACCAGAAACTGGATATATCATTGTAAAATCCTGTGCAATATATTTCTTCTGCTTAATCCTATATTTTCTAATAATTTAAAAATGAAAATATATATATTTCTAAATAGTTTGAATAAGAAATTTACAATTAATTGATAAAAGTAGTATTTGATAGAACATTTACTCTTTCCTTGTTATGTAATGGCTTAATCATATTTTAGGTATTTGGTCAAATTTCTCCCTTAGTATATAGTTTGGCAGTTGTGGTTGCATCAGTAAGTTTACTGCATGTGAATCATAAAAAACAAGAGGCTACCTGGTGGCAAATGTATTTTCATAACTTACACATATTTTTTGTACTTTTATAGTAACACTTCATCTTCATGTATTGCTTAACAATTTAATCACATATCTTTGCAGACGAGGAAGCTGAAGCACCCAAGAGATTTGCTCCAGCTCGTAGGTGAAACAAGGATATAAACCCTGTTTCCTGAAATGAAGTCTCAGGTAGTGTCTGTGCATAATAAATATAGTAAGAATTTCTGGGTGTGCTTTTCCGCAGTAATATGATTTCTGCTGACAAAAAAGATTTAAAGATTCATTGACTTACCATTCAAAGTTTTCCAATTTTGTCATTACCATTAACAAAGGCAAAACCCCCACAATTCCCCAAAGATTGCCTTTATTATTTTTTTTTCTTTGGTGCATAAAATATTGTTATCAAGTGGTTTTCAGAGTCTTTGGGAATCTTAAATATCTTGGTTAGTTTTTTGTACTTCTTATACGCTTTTGTGTAAAGGATTTGCATTACAATGTTATGGTAGCAGGGTGCTACAGAGCTGGCTTCTGTGAGAAGATACCAGAAGCTTCTCCCATGTCCAATGGACCCAATGTCAGTCAGCTCCAAGATGGACCTGCTGCTGGCCAAGGCTGAGCCAGTCAGTGATGGTGGAAGCACCTCTGGGATAACATATTAAGAAGGGGAAAAAAATATAAAATCTGAGAGCAACAACTCTGCTGCCACCAAGGCCAGTGCAGGAGGAAGGGCAGGGGATGCTCCAGGCACAAGGGCAGAGATTCCCCTGAAGCCCACGGTGAGGCAGGCTGTGCCCCTGCAGCCCATGGGGGTGAACGGTGGAGCAGATATCCACCTGCAGCTCATGGAGGACCCCACACCAGAGCTGGTGGATGCCTGAAGGAGGCTGTGACCCTGGGGGAAGCCCACACTGAAACAGGTTTGCTGACAGGACTTGTGACCCTGTGTGGGATCCACGCTGGAACAGTCTGTTCCTGAAGGATGGCACCCCATGAAAGGTACCAGTGCTATAGCAGTGTGTGAAGAACTGCAGCCTTTAGGAACGACTCACGTTGGAGAAGCTCATGGAGAACTGCCTCCTGTGGAAGGGACCCCATGTTGGAGCAGAGAAAGAGACTGAGGAGGAAGGAGCAGCAGATGAACTGACTGTAAATCCCATTGCCTGTTCCCCTGCACTGCTCAGGGACAGGAGTTAGAGAAATCAGGAATTAAGTTAAGCCCAGGAAGCAGGGAGGTGTGGGGGAAGGTGTTTTCCTGATTTGAATGGTAATAAACTAATTTCCCCAAGTTGAGTCTGTTTTACCCATGATGGTAACTGCTGAATGATCTCCCTGTCCTTATCTTGACCCACGAGCTTTCCATTATGTTTTCTCTCCCCTGGCTGGTTGAGGAGGGGAGTGGCAGGGCAGCTTTGGTGGGCACCTGGCATTCAGCCAGGGTCAAACCACTACATTTGGTCATTAAACCAGGTTACACATGCTAAGACTGCTATCTCTGTCTTCATGTCCCCTTCTTCTCATGCTAGAGACATTTATCCTTTACTAGTGCTTCTGCTTACTTTTTTACCTTCACTATGAATATTCTGATATGTAGCTGTAGTCATGCATTCAGTATTGTCTTTCCTTAATGTTTTATGCTTTGGAAATTTTGCATGCTACATATGTCAGTGAGTCTATTATGACTGAAAAAAAACAATGCAAAGAAAATATTCAGCAGTATGGTATGTTGCACTGGCTGGACTGAATAAGTGTTTTTGGTCTGGCATATAGTGGCATTGTCTGTGCCACATGAAAAGTGTGTGTGTGGGGATCCTCTCAATCCCAGGTGTTTGATCTGTCTATCGGCACCCCAGGAAAGCTGAGACCCTTGTGCCTGACCCGATCAGTCTGTCATTGTCCCATTACAGGGACCCTTCGCTGATCAGTCCTGTTGGATCAGAGGGTGATTTGACTGACTTGTTCAGGAAAACACAACAGCAGCAGGGGGACCCCTCAGCAGGTCTTCTCACTTTATTCAAATATATTACCTGCTGCTGGTGACTGCTAGCACCCACAATGGACTCACACTAACAGTTTATCAAATAACACTATTATAAAATTGTGACAAGTTAAGATTTGTGACTGCCGGTGGTAGGGACTGTCTGCAAAAACAAGCTTGAAATGACACACTACCAAACTATATACAACCAAAACTTTAATTACTAATGACAGCTAGAATAAGTTAGTTATTTAGCATGCATAAGTCAAATTTCTTACTTTTTTTTTACATAGGTGTCCTTACGGGGGAAGAAGACAAGTTCGGGCCATTGACTGATCCCAGAAGTTACTATGGAGTCTTCCCTAACTTCTCCCCTCTGTTCACTTTTTATACTTCATAGTATGTTACATATTCATTCATCATACACAGGATTGGTTACAAGCTTCTCTCTTCTAATGCAGATTAGTACATATCCTCAGATAGCACTAATGAAGTTCCCTACTACCTACACATGCTCCTCAAGCAGGGGTTTGCCCTCTTTTGGGGGGGCTATTTGAGTTGGAGGTCGTGATCTCCCACTACCACAATTATCTTTGTCCTATTTTCAACTAATTTTCTGTTGATGCCGTTGTATTGCTACACCATATCATCATCCTGTTTCCTCTTATAGCCAGAATTTTCATCACTTGAAGGCTTCTTTCTGCATAACTTAGATAAAAGTGTTCTTGTCACTGTCTGTTCTCATTCTCCCCAAGGCTGAGTCCCTTGATTGAAAGTCCCTTCATTCATAACAGCTTTAGAGTGAGTCAGATTGACCTAGCTTTGTGAACACTGAATCAGAGTTGGGTAATTCAGGAGTTTAGACAACAATTCTCCCAGCCCTGGATTTATGTCAGTCCAGGACTAGTTCATTTCCATCACATATAGGTGGAGCCTGAGTGACTCAGGTCATACATGTTGTTGTTACTAACTGGTATTGTGTGCCCAGTGAGGTGCGGTAGCACCTTGCAGGCAGGAAACTTTGGGAAGGAGGTGTGAGTTAGCATTACAATGAGATTATTTCATCGGAGGAAAATCACTTCACCACAATGTTTGGCTCAGCCACGGACATCTCATGGATTCTTCATGTGACAACTACAACTGCTGTGCAGTTTATCAGCTGTGTGGTGCCATCAGGTTCCCGTTCCTGCAGGGAACATGACAGAGCCTGGCCGCGGTGTCTCCACTCTGCTCCACCCTCCGTCGCTCCGGCACATGCTGACCTGGCAGGGTGTGCTGCCTGGGGAGCTGTGGAGATGTAGATTACATGCATGCCAACCATCCTGAAGGCAACAGCTGTGTTTTACCCTAAAAAAGCTTTCTGTAATACTATGCTTCTATTAGGGCCCAATTTTACTCTAATTCCCCCCTTCAAGGTGATTTTCCCACAGGCTGAAACAAAGGTGTTTTCATATTACCCTAAGTGGAAGACAAGTCAGAATGGAAAGAACATTTTTCCTTCCTCATGTTAGTTCCAGCACAGCTTTCTTACTTCCTTGTGTACTTGAGCTGTTTCCCTGGAGGCCTGTATTTATTGAAACATGATTCTAACACAGTAGTTTTCTCCTTTGGGCCTATGCATGAAAGCAAAACTCTGTACTCTTCAACCATGTTCTTGTTAACAGCACACTGACATTTTCATCTTTGGTTTTGCTTATATCAGCCACCTTGCTCTGGGTGCTAACACAGTCTTTTTGCCCTTGAAAATTAGACTGGAAAACATTTCTTTCACATGTGATCTGCTGTTGCAACTGTGAGGAGAGGAGAGGAAAGAATATGGCTTTTGTTCAGAATCAAACCAAGAAGCTAAGAAATCATATGAGTGGGTGATCTCAGTTTTTCAAATAGTATGTTTCTCCTGGATTTACTTATGTGGATGACTTGTGTAGGTACTGAGATGCAGAGACATCAATGGATCTGTGAAAAAGAAAGGAAATATATGATATGACTCATAAAATACAAGTTGGGAATGTTTAATAGAACAAACTGGTCTTTCTGTTGAAATTGTATGGATGGTATATAAACTAAATATCCTGCTCTACTTCCTAAGTTAAATATAGATTTAATAAATTGGTTGGTACTGGAACTGAGGAAAGTCTTATGTCACCTAAATTAAAAAATCATTCAGAAATAAATTTCCCTGAGTCTTACACAAATAAGATTTAGATACACTTTACCTTTGCTCTTGCCCACCCAGATTCTGAGCAACCTGCTTGTAGAGCTGAACATCATTTGGAAGCCCCAGATAAAGAGATCTACCCCCAGGACTGCAAGACTCTTAAGGCTTAAAATTTAGTGCTATTTTACATATAATCCATGACCACGGAGTCAATTTTACTGCTGGAAATTACATTTCAGAAGCTTATGGTGTAGCCCTCCTATTCTCTACGTGCATTCCAAGGCATTTGATTTAGGGTAGTTTTGTCTCAATTCATTTATTTTTATAAGCAGAAACAGGAGAGAAATACTCTGAGTGAAAAGATGGAGGAGGACCTGTCAGGTTCTGGAAGACCCTTGATTGATTTACTTTAAAACTTGATTGATTTACTTTAAAATATACCCTTATTACGCTGTGGTTTTCACTTTACCCCTTATATGCTTTTAAAATCTCTGCTCCTCATACAAAGCAAATGAATACACAGCAGAATTCATTTTCTTTACACAATTACAGTAGTAAGTTCCAAGAGCTTCTGGGCACCACCTACAACTCCCCTTGAAGACAGTTAAGAAAACAGGTGCTCACCATTTCTCAAAACTTGATGCTGTAATAGAATACAAAACAAACCCAAATTGTCTGTCTACTATTAATACAAGACAAAACCAGGATACATTTTGGTTATCTCTCCTTTTAACATCCTTTGTTGCTGTCAGTACTTCTAGTGTCCTGTGCGTGGAGAGAAGATTTGAGTTTGGTTTATACATGAAGAGATTCTAAAGTACAGTTACTGCTCTTTGCCTTTGGGATACCCTAGACAAACTGCATATTAGTTTTCTTTACCACATTTCTCCTTGTGTGTTTTAGTTAGTCCCTGGAGCTGAAAGGTCTAGACTGCTAGCCAGACCTCGGGGCAAAGCTCACTGCTTCCCAAATAGGAATCTGCCTCAGCAGACTTTCCCCCTGTCCTCGCTTTCACACAGTGAATAGGTACCAAGCATTTGTGAGCTTTTTGTTTTTCTCTGAAGCATCCTCAGTGCCAAGATCCTTGATGTGATGTTGCTGGAATATGTCAGAGCTGATCTGCAATGTATTTCAGGGCTGCCCAGCTGGTGGCTGATAAATCTGGACCAACCACAGCGTAGCTCTGCCTGCTGCCTAAGCTGTTTTCTGCCACCACATAATATAAAGCATATCTGTGTTCTGGGTCTGCCATAAATGGCTATAAAGGAGTCGAGGTCTTTTCAAGAAGTTGGGCAGATGTGGTCTATTATGCTTAGTGCAAAGTTTTCATTTAGACCATATAACTTCTCTCTTGATTTCTTTTAATACTACCCACTGAATTGATTTGTGGCTTACAGGTGTATATTATTCTGTAAACTGTAATTCTCAACTTTTTGTATGCATGCCCCTGAAGCTTTTTAAGAAACTTTCCACTATCTGCAAATTATAAAACCATTTTTATCCTGATGACAACAGCTTTTCATTTGCTGGTGGCAGATCTTTATTAGAAGGCTGAAATATCTTGTGAATAAGATACTGGTCTGAAACTCTGAAAAACATTCCATTGCTCTGCTCACCCACAGACTTTCTGTGTGATCCTGGGCATCACATTTACTCTTTGCTGTCTCTATGAAACTGAACAGTGTTTCCATTCCCCAAACTGGTGTTAAGAGGATATATATATATATTTAAATGGATTGAGAAAGCATGATGAAAGGGAACAGAAGGAAGAAGAGGAAGGAAGAAAGGAGGAGACCTATTCATGGCTCCATAGGATGCTGTTAAGGTGTGTTTCCTTAAATGCAGCAAAATAGAAGTAATTTTGAACAAATCTGTTTCTTGCTCATTGCAGTGTACTGTTGTATCCTTTCTATATAAAACAGGACAAAGATTAATAAGGTTTCTGCTTTCTTCCTAACAATTGTTGAAAGATTTTCAAAACAATCACCTAAATTCTTTGTGCTGCTTAAATACTTAATCCCCATGCCCACTGAAGTTGTTAAAAAAATGCTTGTAGGTGAGACAAGCAGTTCTTTAGAAAGCATCAGCTATATATATATCAATAGTCTTGATTAGACTCTATTTTCCCATAAGGGAATGATGTCTTGGTTTAGTACACTTACACTATAAAAATTTTGAGTTTGACTGTCAAAGCCATTATTCTTCTGCAGGGAATAACCTTTGGTGTATGCATGTAGCAGAGGAGGAGCTCCAAATTGCAGTGATTAATGCAAAGTCATTGTGTATGCCTATAGCCTACAAATTTCATATTTTTAATCTCAGGGTTGTGGTGAGGCTTATTGTGTAACACATGCTTGAGTGTTCATGAACTTTCTTCCAGAGGCATGTCCTTGTACCTGCAGCTGGTGAAAAGGCTGAACAAAAGGTCAAGATTTAGCTCTTCAAGTGTCCTCTAAATCTTTTAAAGGTTCATGCTTATTCCAGTGAGAAATGTGGGTGAATAAAATACACCAAGCCATAAATATTCTAATACATATTAGCCGTCCTGACAGAATGCATTTTTCAGACATTCCCCTAAGTACCTACAGTCAGATCAGATTGGTTTATCTTTGTGTAAATTCTGTACAGTCCTTCATGGCATAAGAATGAGCATTCATGCAAGGGCTGTAATATCCTGTTCTCTCTCTGTACCTCTCAAACTGCAGAAATCACAAGTCTACACCTTCTGGCAAAGCTCCAGCCCAATCCTGAGCTATATGCTATTCCCAGTTTATTCCCTCAAGCATTTGTGGTGCAGACAATGCAGACAAGGACAGCTGGGACACTCAAGGGAGCCCAAGAACATGAATACAGCTAGGAATCTTCCCCTGTGTAATGGTTATGTACTTCCAAAATGTTAAAAGTCACCACCTTTGCAATGTGAATACTTCTGGAAAGCATTTTATTTCACAAAGGAAGCAGAATGAAAGTTATTGTATTGCCTGCCTTATTAACTGGAGCTTCCACAAATCAGAAGAAGATAACAGTATGTAAGGGCATGGACGGAAAGATGGGAAATGCAGAGCTCCTGTTTTGGACTGCTACTTTTCCTTTTTATTACAGTGTTTACAATTCATTGGGAGCATTAAATCGGTGGGTGAACACATAGATTTCTACTTAAAGTCAGGAGACATTAAAGAAAAGACAGCTTGGTCCTGCTGCCTCTTGCACACTCAAGTGAATAGTTGCTGCTAGAATCAATATCAATTACCCATCTTAAACATTTTTGCTGCTACTGTGAACAGTTTAGGAGGGATTTTAGCAGTAAAAGCAAGGGTCTTCTATGGACAGGATAGTTTGCAACAGACCAGAACACTTTGGAATTTTTTGTTTGAATCACCTTGGTTTCAGGCACTGGAACTTGCACAGTGATAGTAGTAATAGATGGAAGATGGATCTTGTTTTTGTCTAGAAGGATTTTAGAAGCTGATAGGTATCCCTGTTATGTTGCAACTGTCAATTTGTATTTCTGTTTATCCCTTTTAAATTACAGATCTTATAAAACATAAATTTACACAGTGTGCCGTGTCTTCGTGGATTAAAAGCACAGGGTACAGTCATCTGCTCATTCACCCTTGACAACTGGGAAGTGCTGCGCTGGGGTTATGGTCACCGATGCTCTCTCAGTTCAGAGGCAGAGAGCAACAGGATCTAGGAAGCAGCTCAGGGAGACACTCCACAAATCTAATGTGTTCATTCTTCTACTAACTTGCTGGTTTACAAGCTCTGGGAATTGACCCTTGCCTGTCCACTTTTTCTGAAATGCCTGTGTGGTGACTGTAAGTCCCCTGGCAGTAGTTTTGCTTTACTGAACTACTCTTTCCATCTCCTTAAAAAATCTAGCCTTGTATTCTAGGGCTAATTTTTTCTTACTAAACTAAACAGTTTGAGGTCTGGGACCTGAGTGCTAGCTCACAATCATCCCTTCTGTGAAATTAATAACATTCTCCTTGCCACATCTGCCATGTGACAACAGGCAGACTCAAATTCTAGGGCCATTTCTGTTCAATACATTAATCAACGATCTGGATGCAGGAGTTGAATGCACCATTAGCAAGTTTGCTGATGGTATCAAACTGGGGGTGCTGTTGACTCTCTTCATGGACAAGAGGCCTTGCAGAAGGATTTAGATAGATTGGAACACTGGGCAATGATTAATGGGATGAAATTCAGCAAGTCCAAATGCCAGATTCTGCACCTGGGAGGAAGTAATGACAGGCACAAGTACAAACTGGGAGAGGAGTGCAGAGAGCAGCCCCTCAGAAAGGGATCTGGGGGTGCTGGTTGGCAGCAGGCTCAGTACGAGTCAGCTGGGTGCCCTGGCAGCCAAGAGGGCAAAATGCATCCCGGGGTGCATCAAACACAGCATAACCAGCCAGTCGAGAGAGGTGATTATCCCGCTGTATTCAGCGTTGGTGTGGCCTCACCTGCAGTACTGTGTGCAGGTCTGGCCCCCACTATTTAAGGAGGTTGTGAAGGTCTTTGAATGCTTCCAGAGGGCAACAAAGCTGGTGAAAGGGCTGGAAGGTAGTTGATGCTACAAACCTGGCAGTGTTTAATAGGCATTTGGACAATGTCCTTAATAACATGCTTTAACTTTTGGTCAGCTCTGAATTGGTCAGGCAGCTAGACTAAACGATCATCGTAGGATGCTTCTAACTGAAATTATTCTATCCTCTTCTCTATCCTTCTTTTCTTGTCTTCCTCTTCCTCTTCCTCTTCCTCTTCCTCTTCCTCTTCCTCTTCCTCTTCCTCTTCCTCTTCCTCTTCCTCTTCCTCTTCCTCTTCCTCTTCCTCTTCCTCTTCCTCTTCCTCTTCCTCTTCCTCTTCCTCTTCCTCTTCCTCTTCCTCTTCCTCTTCCTCTTCCTCTTCCTCTTCCTCTTCCTCTTCCTCTTCCTCTTCCTCTTCCTCTTCCTCTTCCTCTTCCTCTTCCTCTTCCTCTTCCCTGTCTGGACATAGGATGCATGAGTTAATGACCATCACAACAGCCAGTTCTGACAGACTGTGTTCACTAGGAAGAAAAGAGATGTCAGCTATATGGATGTGAGCTGTGCCATGCCATATGGCCCCAGATCCAGAGAAAGATCCCTCAGCCATTCTGCCAAGCAGTATAGATGCAGCCATGAGGTTGACATAACAAGGAGAGGAAAATTATGTCTGTACAAATCCACATTGTCCAGGTTAACAGTTAATAAATTGAAAGCAGGCAAAAAATAATTTATAAAAGGCCAGAGAGAAAACAGTAGATATGAAGAGAACATAAGTATCTCTGACTAGAAATAATAATAAACATGAAGTATAAATCCAAATAATATTAAATTGACCTGCCATGTAAACAGTGTAAAAATGAATTGCCGCAGCTGTTGGTCCCATGTGTTCACTAGACAACTAAGCCAAACTTATTTAATTGATATTGATTTACTGTTTAAGTATTAATCAATTATCTAAGGATGGCAGGTAAGCTTCAATAATACACAGTGTAGGAAAACATAGCTTTATTTGCTGAACATTTGATAAAGAATGCATTTTCCCTCCTAAAAATAGGGTGAAAAGTAAAAAAAAACATAAAAAATTACAGAGAAAGAAATTGGCAGGAGGGAGAGCTAATAAATTATTTCACTTAGATAATCACAAAATATTTTTTTTTTATTTTAGTAATGCCTTCCTTTAATATTTTTCACTAAACATAGCTTCAAAATGAAAAGTCATTGTCCATAAGAAAGCTTTGTACATCGATTTTCAGTTGAAACTTTTCTTCCGATTAATTTGAAGTCAAGAAATTAAAACATCTCTCATAATTTCCTACAAAAGTATGCATTTCCATGACATGACATTTTTTAAAAATATTTTTTTTGGCCTAAAACTTCCTAGCCAACTCTGTTACAGGCCCATGACACAATGGCACGGAAAGCTCAGTTTCCGCCAAAGTCAAGACCACATAAAGTCTCTTGACAAAAGGCTTTGTCAGCATATTCGAGCTTTTTAACACTGGCTAGATTTTGAAGTATTTTGAAGATCACCCTTTTCTCATGATACCTGAAAGTTTATGCTTGTCATCTTGGTCAGACTCAGAGGCAAGCTACTGCAATGTTTCAGACACTTCAAAATTTTTGAGGATTGCTTTCAATTCTTTCTTTCTTTTTATTAGTCAACTTCTTTCATCTTCGGATAATATGAACCTCCTATGCACTGATTTATAGTTAGTACATTCAATCCTATAAAAAACACCTGCCTCATGGAGTTAATGACTCAATTTTGTGTCCCATACTGTAACTTGAGAGATGCTTTTTTCCCAAGGAGCTCTGACAGGATGGGCAGCATGTGGAGGGGCCAGCGAGGTTCTGAGCTGGAACAGGAGGGTGTTTTTTTTTCTACAAGAGCCTTAAAGGGATTAAAATATAAATCTGGCATAAAGAAAGCAACATGGAAGACAAGTCTCCTAGACAGTGACAACACTTAGTGAATCAACTTTTGAAAACAACACTGGCAAACCACTGTTTTGAGTTGAATAATCTTTTAGCGATACAACTTTTGTCACTTAATTTAAATCATTCTTCAAGCTTTCAGAATCTCTCTTAAATATAATTGGCCCTTATTCACTGTGCATACCTAAGCATGTTAAAACTTCAAATGGAAAGAAGTGATTCTACTGAGCAAGGAAAAATCATAGACGATAAATTACCTGGAAATCTCTTGGGTGTTGTAAAGGTAGAAGCAATATGTGCTGCCATTACAACTTCCTTGCCTCTTCCAGCTTATCAGAAGATATATTAGCATCCTAGATGACATGGGTATATTGTTCATCCATGGTTTTTAGTAATTTGTATTGGGAGACAAAGTAACAATTTATGGAATACATTTCCTGTGAGGTACATGCAAGCACTTAGGCCTACAATTTACATCAATAGTTATAGATTATATATGTTGTGTTCCCCAAACACTCAAGCGAATATTTTTTCAATATATCAACAGAACAAATAATTACCAGAGAACTGTTTAGCAGCTAAGAAATGAAAGACTTTTATGTAGCTTCAAGTTATGAAAAAAAATCAACTGTTTTGTGACTGCACATTTATTCATAAGGTAAGAAGAAAAATTATCAATTCCAACTTCAGTGATAGCACAGTGCTTCTATAGTAGCCATTTATGTTTCAACATGTAGAGGAATGAATACTAAAATTAAGTGCTTGCAGTGAATTTTTTATTTTAAACCAGAACTGGAGTTTTTTTTAAAGATGATGTAGAGATTTTCCATTCATTTCACTTGAGCTGCTTTGGAGGTTATTCTGGTATTCTGTAATTTTAAGACATAGGCAATTCACATTTCTGTGGTACAGTAGCAGTGAAATCTTATGTTTGACTCCTTTAGATAAATAGCCCTTGTCAGTTGCCTGGATTTGCACACCCTTAATTTCCTGCAGTAGAGGTATTCTTCCAATTCTTCATAACATAAATTTAAATTACTGACACTAGCTTCTAAGGACTGCATAAAGTAGTCACAATTATTCCAGGGACTTGTGGACATACAGTTAAAAAGCACTTTTGCAGAGAGAAAACAGAGATGAGAGAGGTCATATAGTTGTTTCTATGTACCAACTCTGTCAGACAGGTTTTCAGTTAGGACCAATTTTTGTCCCCAGAAACTCTACTTATTAATATGTGTAAACAACAACAAGAAAAAAAAAAAAAAAACAAACCGAAAAAAATTCCACCACATGAAAAAATCAGCTTTGGACATGAACTTTTGGATGTTGGAGAAGTCTGGATTTGCTGAGACTCTGGCTATGATAGCATTATCTAATGAAGTTCAGAAGATTCAGAGAAAAATTTGTCAAAATAGAATGAATTGGTAGTTCAATACCCAGCAGATATGGCTAGTTACTCTTTGCAAGGCAAGGAGGTTTGAATATTGACTTTTTTTTCTTTTTTTCTCCCATTTACAATTGTAAATTGAATAGATTATCAGCATTACTGTATATATTAATAGCAAACATTTTACATGAAAACTGAAACACATAGCCACATTTTCAATGTCCATGTGATAGGTAAGTAACTATTTTTCTTTTCAGTTTATTGTGTGGTAAAGAGATTGCGGCTGGACAGCAGGCAGAAGTAGTGTTGGAAAGGCTTGGAGATGTAATCCATGCACATGTGGTGTATTTTCTTGCCTCCTACACTCAAGGTAAAGTAGCATCCTTTGGAGAGGGGATGAGATTGATCATTTGCCCTCAGGGAAGTTGTATGATGAGCTACGAGAAATATCTGAAGTGGGCCAAGCAGAGACAAGCAGTGGAGTAGTCCATAGCATGAGCTGAGCATCTGCTGAGAGGAGCCAGGGCAGACAGTCAGGACTCTGAGACAGCAGAAAGCAGTGTTTTCTAGGGACACCAAGAAAACGGCGTCATGCTTGCTGCAACTCAGGAAACACCTGCTTTGGATGGACTCAGTCTAAAGCCAGGGCAGAGTTGATGACTTTAACTGACATAATCAATATAGGGGAGATTTCAGTCTGTCTAGTCTAGCAGCTCTGAATTGCTTCTGTTATAAAGGTGAGCTGTTTTAGTTTCTGTTAGAAACAAATCCGGATTAAATCATGTCATTAGTTTGTTCTGGACCTTCCCTATCCCCCTCAAAGCTAGGAGTCTACTCATAGGAAAAGCTGGTATTTTAGGTCATTTAAATGAAGAAGACTTTTCCTCAGCCAGGGTTTTTCTGTGTTTTGATCTAGAAACAAATTAACTTTAAGCATAAGTAAATATTTTCCTCTCTGTTTTTTTTCAACCCTATGACCTTTATGGGAGAATCTTGTCTGTGTTCTCTTTTGTTCTGGCAACATCTGTGGCTCATCGTAAGATCTCTACAATTCAAGTAGTCATATTTATATGCAATTAATTTTTACAGAAGTAGTGCTATATTGCACAACAGAGAAAATGGTCGAAAAATCATGCATATTTGAAATTTACTGTAGCTTGCACCCAGGACTCTGCTTCTGTTTTTTTTAGTAAATTGGATGAAGAATTGTGTATAGTAACTGTCTAGAGCAATTTTAGGCCTTAATATTTGAGATAGATTCAGTCTTTACACATAAAATGCCACAGAGAAATGTAAATCAAACTATGCACATTTATGCACATCTATTTACATGGAGTAAACAACAGATTTTCATGTCTCAAAATCCCTTGATAACCTTGTATATTTCTCTGCTAGGTCATTTGATTGAAATCATAACTCCTTCAATTTCTCCTTGCTGAGATACCTGGCAGTTAGTAGATTTGAAGCTGTGGGCAGGAGGAATGGACGAAGCATCTGGTTCTTTGTCTCTCATAAGAATCTGCAAATCAAAGGATTCTTAATATACTTAAAGGGTCTTATGGATTGCCACCGTATATTTTGATCAAAATAAATACATGTATTCAGGGAGCATTTTTTCTATTAAAACAGTTGGGTCTCCACTTCAGAAAATCTGGTATTTACCAGATACCCAAAAATGGGGTACACTGATATCATCTCAGGTTTCCACATTTTTCTCCACTCTTGCTCCTTCCGCAGGCTTAGACTTTTCTATGTCTAATGTACCTATAAATATAGGGTACATTGCCCTATGTTTACAGTCTGTCTTCACTGAGGACTTTCAGAAGTGTCTCCATGTAATTTTGGAATTTATGAACATCAAGCAAAGATGGGAAGCAAAGCAGTATATACACTTCAGACCTGTACATCATTGTTCTCTACATGCCCAACCTGGTGGCCTTGGGGCAATCTAGTAACAAGTGCTATTCTTAACATCTTTGATAGCTCATTAGACTGGCAAGATGAAATATTTTCAGGCATATCAAAGAGCTTGAGAACAACATGGAGAACAGGATTTCCCTTGAAAGAGGATAATAAATTAACCTAAATGAGTCCCTGGGGCTTATGTAAGATACTCTGAATGTAACAGCTGAGATCACATGCACAAAGGATCTTTATTTATATTTGCATAATATATATATATTTTTAAGCTTCAGCATGTACAAAAATTATTTTTGATAAACAGTTTCTCTAATATTGGAGAAGGGGGGTGGGATGTAATATTTCCAAGCACTGGCTGCATTAATGATATATGCTTAGTGTTATATAGAATTTATTTCAGAGTCCATTGCTTGTAAAACTACCTAAGTATAAATATTTGGATTAAATATCTATTGAAACAAGAATTATTAGCATTATTATCATCAATACAAAATTTTAATTAAAATTATGGTTTGTTTGAATATTTATTGAACAGAAATACCAATATCATGTTTCAATATCAAGTCCCGCCAAATTAAGAAGAGTGTGATTTGATGGATATAGGCTTAGGAAACAAAGAGACTGCAGCTGAATCTTCAATACTGCCAATGACTTGCGCAGTAATATGTGGTGGTTCACTTAACTTTTTATGGCTTTTTCCTTGTATTGTAGTTACCCTAAGGATCTTTCTACTAGTCCCCTTTTACGTAAAATAAATGTGCTGTAAGGTTTTCTCAAAGCTCCATGAACTTAAACTTTCTAAAAGTAACTTTAAGCTTCAGAGAGAAGTCATTGAGGGTAAGGTAATAAAGGTACCAAACTTATCATCTCTACTCTGCTCTATCAAATACGACCCTCTACTGTCCAGATTCATATCTTAAAGCTAGGTGTGAGAAAATTTCTCATTGTTTTCAAACTCATGGATGTTTCTGTCATCTTTTTCACAAAGCATTTTTGTGAAAGGTTTGCTGTCAGCTTGGTAGGCTGTTAAAACGGGCTGTCTGTAGTGAAAACTTTGTAAGTTGTGCATAGACATTACAAAACTTGAACCTCCACTTTTCAGGAAAGAGTGTAGTACACTCATATCGGTTTGATGGATCTATCTTAACACACTGTACTTTTGAAAATTCCATTTAAGGAGAGATAGGTAGAAGGCTTCAGTGGGCTTTGAACAAAGATAATTTTTCCTCTTTTTAAATGTACCCTATAGTTCAGGAAATAAAATACTCAACAATTTTACCTGGATAATGTGTTCAGGAGCAACAGTATGAGTCTTCTTTAAAACCAAAAGTTGTTAGTTAAGGGCACAAAAAAAAAATCTGTAAACCTCAATCACTTGTTTTTGCTCTGCAGCTTTTAAAAATGGCCAAGTTTAAATAAGAATTTTATTCATAGTGTCGGAATGACTGCAGATACTTGTTGAAAACCATAATTTTCAGATATTCCAAAGTAATGACCAGAAGTCCACAAACAAACAATCATTCTTAGACTTGATTTTCTTGTTTTCCATCAGAAGCTCAATGGACAGGAATAATTCCCTAAAAAATCAAATACATATGTGGGAGGCTTATTAGGAAGAAAAAGGAAACAAACAAACAAATAATCAAATGTCAGTAAGAAATGTGCTAAAATGTAATTTCCCATTGATATGCTGCCTAGACCATTAAATAATGGAAAAGATTGTAAGTTCCTTTCTTTTGTAGCTATCTTTTGTTTCTCTTTGCTTCATGATTAGAATCTACTTGGACTTGTTCCTCACACCATCCTGAAGCAACAAAGGTTATTGCAAGCATGTCTGTAGATTTGGAAATTTGCTAAAGAAGTTATGAAAGTATATCTACTAAAATTATTTTGCATTACAGTGAAAGGAGTCTTTTCTGAAACAGTTCCTTTCTGAAAATTTAAGCTCCTAAGTCTGCTGAACTGCTCAGTCTGTTGAGCCTGTGGTACTGGAAATAGGAGCCCACAGCAGCACTAATATGCTTACCCCCAAGAATTCCCTGAAGAATTTCAGTACAAGTTTTGTAATAGTTAATGAATGCAAAGTTATGGTGAGATGTTTATTGTGCCTTTCTACCTCAATAAAGGACAGACTTTTTTCCAAATGCTGTATTTTTTTCTCTCAAATATTTGTTAGGTATCTATAGTGAATTTGACAATACATATTATCCTCACTTTAAAACCAAGAAAAACTAAAATGTTCTCAAATGTAAAAGAATGGTTTTCTAGCAAGGTATTTAAAATGTACCGTGCTGTTATAGTCCGCTGTTACAAAGGGTTAAAATACGTGCAAAGAAATATATATCTTTTTTTAAATCTTCAATTAATATGCATTGAGCAGGTGTAAATGTTTCCAAAGTGTTTAATGTGAGAACTATTTTTTTTATCTTACTAGGAATTTTTTCATATAATATAAAGAAGAAAAATTAATTTTTATCCTGTTAAAGAAGTAGAACTCAGACTATTGTGAATAACCACAAATAAGCTTCAGCAGTGCTTCTATAGCACTTTTAAAAAAGGTGAAGTTTCACTGGGTGAAGATGAGAGCTAGAAAGTTTGCAAAGAGACCTCAATCTGTTCTCTAAGTGGTGGCTGCACTCTTAATTCCTGATAAAACTGATACCTGTGTTTGCCAGGTTTTTTCAGCCTTTTCTTCTCCAGTCTCTGCTTTCTGTTTAGTGAGGTAGATGCTCACTAAATATTTTGCAAGAATAGCTCAAACAACCTCCTCTACCCATTTTAATGTTGAAATTACATCTAATCTGCATATAAATTAAAACATAACAGTTAACGAACCATATAAAATGGCCAACTTTTGCTTTTATCTTTTATTTTGATTCAACCACTGTTTTGGTTCCTATTTGTACTGCATCCCAAGGGTGTCATTGACAATTATAATTTCTGCCTGTTTTCACGGTCTAATTTTCAATACTACAGCAGAGAACAATGTAAACAATGCATTTAGCTTTTGGCAACAGAAAATAATTACAGGACAAGCCATAAGTCAAATGTAGAAAAATATGATAGATAGTGGTGCCACAAAATAAGGTTGTTGGTTTGTTGGGTTTTTGAGACTTTTTTTTTTTTCCACAGAAATGACTGAAATACAGGATAGAGATAGCTAAGCAAGCTTTCAACTAGCTTTTTTGTCTGCTGGTTGTAATCTAACCATATATGAAATTTAGACAAAAACCAGTCTGATTCATCGATCAGATGAGCTCATTTGTGCCACTGCCAGTTTCCTATGGATAGGGAAACAAGCTAAAAATAAGCTAAAAGGTCTTCTCTACATTTTCTACAGAATAAGCACTAACAGGACTGTTGTGTAGACACCATTCAGATCATAAATTAAAATAAGGAAAGTTTTGACTATATGATCTGCTTCATCCCACAGATACCAGAAATGCACAACTCATTCAGGGAATGGCGCATTTTATTCAGGTTGTACACAGTTATTTCCATGGTCCTTCAGCAGCTGTTAAGATTTCAACCTCAAACATCCAACATGTGTCAAGATACAAATTTAATATCTTGGAAATGACTTAAAAACCCAAACTTACATACAGCCTAAAATATCTGTAGGGCTAGTCACTAACAGCACAATTTGAAAGTCCTATAAGGATAGATATCTCATTTATAGATTTTATTATTATTTGGTTTTTTAGCTCTCTAAGAAGAAACTGCTTATGAAGAATATGCCTATATATATATTTACAGATATGTTTCAGTGACCTGAAAGACCATTTCATATCTCTGGTACCAAAACAGAAAGTCTGATATGGAAACAACAGTCTGCATTCCTTAGCCAGAGAAATTAAACATACAGCAGGGATGCAGTAATCTTAATGAAAAGAAAATTCAGAAAATATATTCAGCAATGTTTGATTTCTGTTTGGTATGACATTGAAATGTGCTTGTCTGAAATGCTGTGGTGCCTCACAGATGTTGCAGAACACTTCCTGTGGGGCTGCATTCTTCTTTTGAAGCTGAATCCCTCTGTCACTTGGTAGGGATGACACACCAACAACACCCTGATGGTTCAGGCGGAATGAAAAATACAAGGCAGAATGTGAGATATAGACAATTAAAGAAGTCTATTATAAAAATAAGAAAACTCCTAAATAATATAATACAATAAATAATAATAATATAATAAACAAATATTATAATAAATTTCCTAAATCACAACTTCTTTAATTTATCATAATGTGATCTATCTATTCCCTGTAATTTTGCGTTCAGATCTCAGCTACCATCAAACAAAGCCCAAGCTCTTCCCAAGGTACACAGACATCATACAGCTAACATTTCACTTCACCACAGGAAAGCCAGGATCAGCTATATGTAGGAACAGAGCCTGTAAACGTGGTTATGGGAGTGTAGCTGAACATCTGCCAAGTGCTTGTGCCTGACTTGGACAATTTGGCTCCATATCTGGATGGGAGCACAGCCTGGACCGTTAGCTGCAAATGACAACTATTAGAAAGCAGGGAGGGCACCCAAAAGGTGGCTACAGCCCCAGAGGAAACAGGACTGATGCTTCTGTCTCTGTATCCTGTGAGGATAGATCATCTCAGTGTCACAGCGAGATATCCTTTGAGGAACCCCAGTGCCGAGCAAAGACATACTGTGACACCTGCAATTTGCACAAGCATTCCAGTCAGCCGCATGGCATGGACAGGTTCATGTCAAACTATAAAACAAAATGTTACTTAGAATGGTGTATAATTATTAGAATATGCAATTTAATTTTCTACAATGCAAAACACAGGTTGCTTACACTCTGTTTAAACATGACTTTGAAAAGAACCTGGGGTAGTATTTCTTCCCTCTTCTCCAGCCCAAGAAGCATACAAGTATTTTGGTGAAAAAAATCCAAGGGCCAGGTGTGTTGCTTTGCCATACTGTGTGGGTTTTGTTCATATCTCCAATAGAAGTTGCATACTTTTAGTTGGTCATAGCGCATGCTAGTAAAAGGGATGTGGCTAGGCAGCAGGGCTGCCTTTTTGTTTTGTTTTGGCGTGGGTGCTGCACAGCAGCTAAGGTGAAACTGTTTGTAAGGGAGACTACATGCTCCCTGGGAGGGGATGTGTCTTATCACAGCAATAAAATTAGGCTAAAGATTGAACGCTCCCTTTTTTTAAGCTCTATTTTGCCCTTGTTATTTTTATTTGGAATGTGGAAGCAATTGCAGGTGTGCTTTTTTTAGTTTGATTTTTTGGTTTTCCTGCCAATGTCTTGCAGGTTAACAGCAGTTCGTGAAGCAGTGAATGAGAAACACAGGTCTAGCACAAACAGAATGTAAAGAAAATTGATTTACAGCCTTTTCACTGCTGCTTAGATGCTATGCGGCCATGGCCCAGTCTCTCCATCTCCCTATGCATATATTTCCTTTAATTTTGCCCTCTCTCCTTCTTGTTTATACAGTTAGTGAGCTGATTATGGCTCCCATTGTGATCCTATGATGCTGAATAGGATTCACCTCTGATCTCAATTAGGAAACCTGGGTACTACTCTAACACAAACAGTAGTATGTGTCACTTGCAAGATGAAGTGTGTAGTTTTGCAGTCTAGCCTGGTAGTAGCTGGCATAATAAAGAAAAATGGACGTACTCTATACAGCAAATGGTTTTTAGCACTAGCACCTAAGATGACAAGTAATCCTGACAGGCATTAGTATGGGCAGTCTGTAAGTGATGGACAGTAGTGAAGTTACAGTAATGCCATAATTTTATGAAATCCATTACAATGCATTATGGTATTGATCTGCATCAAAAAACTGAGCAAGATTCTTTAAAAGAATAACATTGCTGTATTTTTATTCACATTGCTAACAAACAGTTTACAATACTTCCTGAATTTATCCTTTATGTTTTTACCAGTGACTATGGATAGAGACTGATGATATTTATGCATCTTCAACAATGATTTTACTCTGGGTAAAGAGAAAGATGCAGAAATATTTTTAAAGGATCGAGTGTCAAGAAATATCTGAAATGAAATTACAATACTTTGAAAATCCCCCTGTGTTCTTCCAGTAAAGTGGTATAAGTTCTGTCTTGTGCTAGGTGTACAAGTGAGAAATCTCTAGTAATTCAGTTAGTCATTCAAGGGTAGATCCACAGATAATACAGAGTAAGCAGAATGACTAAAAGCTGGTTACACCCAGTACATAGAAACTCAAAGCCTTTCCTCAGCTGTTGACTCCTCTTTCAGAATTCTGAATTATATTGATGATATTCTAACTTCTAATGTTCATAACAACATTTATTTATTTGTCCAGTTTAATATAAAATTAAATTCCTGTGTTTCTTCCCACCTTCCAGCCTTACCCCACCAAAACTCAGGAAATTTTCTTTGGCTGTTGAGACGTGTGCATTTGGACATAGTGAGAGAGATATTTCAGAACATCTCATTAGCCAGGGGCAGCATATTACTGTGCTGCCTAGAAGCAAACCAGTGAAAACCATAGCAATGGAAGTCACAGTACATTTACTTATTGTCTGTTTACTCCAGGAAAAAACATTATTTCTAACAGCAGATGACTTCTCCCTTCATGTTTACTCATTTCTGATATCTGACACAATACAAGGAAACAATTTTTTTTTCATATTTCTCATTGCCATTTCTTTATTCCCCTCCAGTGCAAATTGGAAGTACAAGAGCGTCTCCAAAGAGACTTCTCTACATCTCTTCTGTCCTGTAATATGCCTTGCAGATAACCAAACTGGCAAGGAATTAAAAACCTTCTATATTTATTTACTCTCCATAGTATGTGGAAGACAAGAGACAATTTTGCCTTTAAAAGATAACAAAACTGTATACATTTTCACAGCCACCTAGAGGATTCCACAGCAAGTGTGTACTAAAGATTAATGCAAAATTAAAAACTCTAGAATGCCTTATATTCTTTACATTAAGAAGTTATAATTTTAATCTAACCCTAAGGATCTGGCCTCTAGTCATGACTATAGAATTTTTAAAGGAAGAGTTACACTGCAAAAACAGTAGATGATATTCCTTCTATTATTTAAAGCTTGGTTTACTGCAGTTTTAACACAGTACCTGTCATGTATTTTCATTTTACAGTACAAGAGCTGCAACATAACAGAATATCAGTAAATCCCAGGGCTTTTATGGGCATACATTATTTTTACAATATTGTGCATTTAATGGGTGATACTTTTTTCCCCCCTCTAATCTCTTTCTCACAGAGGACCATACACCGTTACACATACAAAGTAATTGTGCAGTGCTTAAAAATGAGACAATAGGTATTCAGCTAATTGTTACCTCTTGAATACCTTAGAACCCATTAATTTGAAACAGCCATGTGTAGCAAAGTTAGAAGAAACGGTTTATTGACAAATGTCCAGCATACAGCACTGCAGAATTATTTCTGTGCATAAAGGAAACATAAAGTGATGTCTCAGTTTGAGAGAAATATATTTTTCTTTTTGCTATCATAGGAATAACAGTCCTTCCCTTCTCACCCACTGCACCAAATTTTTTATGCATTCAAATGATTTTGAAAGTCTTGAGCTAGCTTTTCTTCTTACAGATATTGTACAAGTTACTGTCTCTAGCTGACACTTTCTTTCTTTATTGGTAAACCATGAAAAAGAATCATAAAATCTAACAGGAGTATGACACCATCTGATCTCCTTGATGAGTTTTGGTACCCTGCAATGAGGCTGTATAAAACTTTCTTCCCTATTAAATGGGAATATGATATCTCTCTTGAACCAAATGATGGTCTGGACTCAAACGGGCAGACTGTGAACAGAACTGTCTGCTGCCTTTCTATAAATTCGGTGGATTCTTTGTAGTGGAAGAGCTGGAGGGAACTAAGAAATATTTTTAATATGATTTTGCAGATATAAGCACTACAACTCTCTGGCAGTTGCAAATAACAAATAAAAACATGCTACCTCAGCATATTAAGCTTATCTTTTGTACATTAAATGAGAAATGATCTATGATTCTGCATCCCTAAAGCAGTACTCCAGGAAGAAAAGATCACACAGATTTATCTCCCATAGGTAACAATAAACTTATTTTTGCCCTTATTTTAAGGCAAGACTCCATATTTTAAGGAGTGCTCCCTTGATCTTCCAGTGCTTTTTCCAAAGGGATAACCTTTGGCTAAAGTCATGATTCTAGTACATAACACATCATCCCTAGAGACAGTCACAATAATCACAGGCACAATTTTCTTGATGGCAAATCTTTTCTTTTGTAAAGTCATTAGAATTTTATTTTAGTTTAACCCCAAGTAATACAATAAACCAAAGTAAAGATTGGTTGAACTGGGGGAGCAGATGCAGAAGATGAAGATGTCACCGTGCCATCATGTCATATGGTGTGGTGGTGATACATGGAGTAGAAGCTAAACGTACTAGCTTGTACAAGCTATCTGTACTGACCTGTACTAAATTTCTATATTTCTTCTCATGTAGATTTATTACACTTTGTCTAAGATGATTGCTAATAATGTGTTTAACTCTTCAGTCTGATGCTGACTAAAGATTAAGTAGGGAAACAAGGACAGATAGCTCTGTGAAAATAAGGCTACTTGGGTGCAGACTGCAATTTCAGCACTCCTGCACAGTGTAGAAGCTAGCAGTTCAAACCAACATATGTTTCTCACACTTTATACCAGTGTTCTATAATGTAAAGAGAAGCTATGTTTTATTTTTCTTGTAGGGAGAAAATATTCACTTAGCAAGGATATTCAGAATTAGCAATAATAAATGCAAGAAAAAAACACCCAAGGAAAGATTTTGGAGCACCTGCAACTACGTATCTTAATACATCAACCTTGCCACTCTATTTATCAGGGTTAGAATAACGCTTTTAAATGTAAGCAGGAGATTTCTTATCTTTCTCTGGTTGCATTTCTTGGCAATTCCATTGAGGAATGTAGTAATCCCTAACACTGGAGACAGGGAACTAGACCAGATGAGCTATTGACCTGATCCAGTATGGCATACACATCTGTACACTCCCTATGGATTTGTGCCTTTGTAGCACTAACTTCACATCTTTTTTTATGGGCCCAGATATGCTTACTTAAAGTTTGTATGATACTTGCTGTTTATATGATATAAATTCTTTGAAAATTTAGAGTAGACAAAGATACAGTTTATATGGAGAAGACCGTGTAAGAAAAGTGGGCGTAAACATGTAAGATTCCCAGGCATTTGCATGTTAGCTTGTATTAAAACAGATGAAAAAATTGCCGAACTGCTTATTTGATTTTTGCCTTTGCAATATGTTGGACCAGAACAAGCAAAAAAGCCCACCAACTTCTTTGAAATTGTACTAATTATCTTTTCCCTTTTTATATACACTAAGGTGAAAGAAGTGAATTATTATAGCAAGGTCAAATGATAAGATTCTCTCCATTTTTTGTTCTATCAAAACCATTTTTTTGCTATGTTTTATCAAGAATTTCCACAAGAATCCCTGACTCCATTTTTCTTTCCTGCTGAACCTTTCTTTCACGCTTGGATTGTCTTTTCTTATATGGTACTACTGTACCTTCTTTAGCAGATATCCAGCCTTACTGTGGCACTGTTGTTAAGGTGATCTTCTACTATTCTAATCACCATGCAACTACACTGCAGTTTATTACCAAGTTCAAGGTGCTTTGATCTTTGTACTGGGACTGGTATTTGGTGTGTCATACTTAGAACTCAGTCCTGCAAATCATCCTGAGAAGATGGCATACCAGGAGTAAGATTCAATGCTTCAGCCATTAATTCCCTCTGTATCTGATGTAGAAATAACAGTATTCGCACTGAAAGTATCTACTAATACTAAGCAAAGAAATCCCCTTTGCAGTTAAATTTGACTCTCAAATGTTAACAGGGCTTATAGCCTGTTAAAGTAAAAGAAAGTGAGTTCTTTTTCATATTGTTTTTTTCTGTTTGTTTCTGTGAGGGTTTTTTGTTTGCTTGATTGTTTGTTTTGTGTGGGCTTTTTTGTTTTGGTTTGGTTTGTTTTTGTTTTTGTTTTAGTTGACCAATGCCCTTAACCTCTTAATCCTTGTATTCTAAGAAAAAAAACTTTGTTCCCCCCCCCGGAAAAAATTGCTAGTCACCAAGACAATTTACACAAGGGCAATGACTAATTTTCTTTAAAAAGTGGATTCCTTTTAGCCTCAGCAATTCAGAACCTCGATATTCAGGCTGTTCTCTGTCATTCTTCCCCCATCCCTTTTTCCCTCCTTGCTTCTCTCTTGATTTAAACCAGTGGACCAAGATCTCACAGGTTTCTTTTCACCTCCTGAGTCTAATTATGGGAATGAAGGTATTTCTTTTCATCTGCCAGTGTAGACAGCTATTTTCCAGAATTTCCTCTAGATGCCAGTGATACTTCTTTCCTTTACTGAAGTGAAAATCAAAGACTGATATGCAACTAGTTAGCCTGGTCTTTTATTATGTAAACTATCTACTTATCACTATTTATTCAAATTTTTTATATTGTACAATGTGATGATGCAGAGACGTTCACCTTTTTACCTAAAGAATGTTGTGAAATGGTTACCCTGAGGCCTTTGTGGGACATAGAATCTTTTAGGTCAGAAAAGACCTTTAAGATCATCAAGTCCAACCAATTAACCCAGGACTGCCAAGTCCAGCACTAAACCATGCCTCTAAGCACCACATCTACACATTTTTTGAATACTTCCAGGGATGGTGATTTTATCACTTCCCTGGGCAGCCTGTTCCAATGCTGGACAACCCCTTCAGTGAAGACATTTTTCCTAATGTCCAGTCTAAATCTCCTCTGGTACAACTTGAGTCCTTTTCTTCTTACACTATCACTTTTTACTTGGGAGAAGAAATATACCTCCACCTGCCTACAGCCTCCTTTCAGGTAGCTGCAGAGAGCAGTAAGGTCTGACCTGAGCCTCCTCCTCTCCAGACTAAACAACCCCAGTTCCCTCAGATGCTTCTCATAAGCCTTGTGCTCCAGACCCTTCACCAGCTGCGTTGCCCTTCTCTGGACACGCTCCAGCAGCTCAATGTCTTTCTGGCAGTGCAAGGCCCAAACCTGAACACACTATTTGCAGCCTTTCAGCGCCAAGTGCAGAAGGACAATCACTTCCTCAGTCCTGCTGGTCAAACTTTCTGATGCAGGCCAGGATGCTGTTGGCCTTTTTGTCCACCTGGGCACACTGCTGGCTCACGTTCAGCTGGCCATCATCCAGCACCCACAGCTCTTTTTCCAGCAGGCAGCTTCCCAGCCACTCTGCCTCAAACCTTTAATGTTGCATGGGATTGTTGTGACACATGTAACTGATTTCAGTTTGAAAACACATCTGATTTCTTAGCTATACATCTTTAACCATAGTTTACTTATGCTTTAATTATGCTTGATGATGCAGTATTCTGTTGTGCACAGATGCTGTAATCTATATTTTTAAAGTTATGCTGGTTCACTGAGGGAAGACAACCCATTTAAGAAAAATAAAACAAATTATGATAAAAAAAAGTTTTTTTAGTAAAACTTTCCATTGAAGCATTATGTAGCACTTTTACTTCATGATTAATGTCAAGTCAGAAATGGTTATATTAACATACCCTAAATGAAACTCAGAAAATATCTCTAGTTTATATGCATAAATGTCTTCTAACACTGATTTTCAGTTAAAGCAACTTAGATGTTGCTTAGGTCACTTATTCAACCTAAAGGGAGAATTTGAAATTATTTTCCTGAAGCTTTTTCGGTTTCCAAACCACTTCCTATATTTTGGCTCTCCTTTTGGTGGCCTGCCCAACATAGGTTGATTTATTAACTTAGTGTGTAAAAGCTGAGGAAAAAGGTTTTTATTGTACATCTGTCCAGTAACTTGGACTTAAAGTCTCACAGATGGACATTTATGAATCTATGTGTCCCCATAAGAACAAAACCTGTTATAGCAGTTCAGATTTCAGCTTTAGGGACAAACCTAGCAAAGGCTTATCCAAAACCATGCTTCTATTTATTATATAAATGTATGTCTGTATATGTGATCATATGTGCACCCATACAACTCATATTTGTCTTCTGTGTAGTGATGAAAGAAGAGTATGCAGACCCCCACTGTTTTGATAAAGGGCTGATGAAACATTACTGTGTGTCCCCTCCATGGTTGGTGCCAGGCATAACAGAGACATTTGGTATACACAGATCATAGACCATGCCTGTCACTGCACAGCAAAGACAGCTGGAAAGTTACTTAATCTAAAATTCTCAACACCAGTTTGTAGATCAGTGACCTAAAAGATTGCAGTACTGAGAGAACTGTTATGGTCCGTTGTGCACTAAATCTAGCTGAAAAATTCATGACATTCCCAATTACATAAATAAGTGTGTCCTTACAATAAGTGACTTTTAACAGGATGAAACCATTCCTAAGTTTTTTAGACGAGAAAAATCCATTCCTCTAGAGCAAAATAATAATTTGAAAGGTTATAACATATTTTAGCATTATATAAGTTGAATCATTTTCTTGCAATGGGGCATTTTTTCTCGTTGTTGCCTTGAAAAGAGGCTTCTTTTTAGTTTAAGTATTTTAACCTATTCCATTATTAAATGTCATTTTAATAAATAAGATTTTCTGAGTTGGAGTGCTTTTCAGTTAACAACCTGAAAGGGCTTTACAATTTTAACTTAGATTCTAAGTCATGCATGCGATCTCCAGAAGCATTTGATGGACTTAGCAGTGTTATGTTTACAGTTGGACTTGATCCTAAGCATCTTTTCCAACCTAAATATTCTATAATTCTATGATTCTAATAGATCTATCTTTTAAACCAATTAAATGAGTGTTTGCCTAGCTGGAAAATGGTTTAATTTTCCTATTATGTTTTTAAACTGAAAAGTCAAAATCCCCCAAAATTTTGTTAACATGATTTTAAAACATAAAAAAAAAGAAAAAAAAAATCCTGGTTGCTTTGCAGATTTGAAATACAGATAGTGCAGATCTCCTTTTTCTCTTACTGAAGTGACAGAGGGAAAGTAGCAGTCTTAACAAGCTTAATTTTGAAAGAGATTTCACAGCACTGGAATATTTCTAAAATAACTGTACTACAGAGCATGAAATGTTCATGATCAGCAGTAGCTGGGTTTCTTAAATAGACTAATTTTTCCATGACACGATACTTGCTGAAGAAAGACTGTGGAGAGATTAAGTGACTTATGCATATAAAGGTTGAATACTGTTTGATCAGTTAACAGAAGTTAACTTTTTCTGCTTCTGATTCCTTTTATGTGATCCATTATAATAAAAAGGTTTTCTGATGTATCTGAAGTCAAGTTCAATCACTGTGGTATTGCCGTGTCTGTGAAAAGGTAATCTTTTCCATTTGCAGGCACACAGAGCAAGTACATATACAGATAAGTAAAAGAGACTATCCTTTCTAAATACATGCTTGTATGGGAAAATGAAAGAAAATGGCATGGGAGACAAGGCTAAGCATTCAAAGCAAAAATCCTCTGTACTGCAATGAGCTGGGATTTCACAAGATATCAGCACAAAAGAATTTGCTGTTATAAAATATGTGCCCGATTGCCACATTGCAATCATATGTTTTCCTTCATGAAGCAAAGGAGGAACTCACTGTAAAGAAATATATGTGCTCCTAGGAGAACCTACAGGCTTCTTTATTTCTTGCCATGTACATGTAGAAATACCTGACCACCAGATGATGTGGTCTCACAGTATTGGACAGATGCATCAGATCAAACGCTGAACTATTATAGGCCACGTCAGCGCAGTCCTGCAAAACCTGACCTCAGAGCCCCAGCCTGGTTCTTCATAGACACTCACATTGATCCAACTCATTTTTCATTTGCACCAAAGCTGCTGCCATGCAGACCGCCTTGCGTAACTGTACCGTGCTTCTAGACAGGTCTGGTTTAATTTGTAGAGAGATGGTGGTATATAGTGGTGTGTAAGACTGAAAATGAGATTCACATGTAGAAAATATTTCACTGAAGCTTAATATTATTTGTATTTAGAGTGCAAATGGAAAATAATTCATAAAGAAAGTTGGGGCAAGCCTCTGATTATAGATTTGTTCACAGAGACTAGCTGAGTATCTCTGCCCATGCAGAGCTGGCACACCCTAGGGTAACATAACATTTGCCTTCTGTGTTTTCAACTCTTTTGTGGCTAAGGTGCAGCTGTTGCAACAGCCTCAGTGAAAAAACGGTTGGAGAGACGCTGACATGCCCAGCATGCAATTTCATTCTATATTTTTCCAGGAGGAAAACTGTACTTTGACCAGTCCCTTCCAGACACAGAGCAATGAAGGATGATATTAACAAACAGGAACTGTGCTTGACATTGAAAGCACTATCCGAAAGGCAGAAATAGCCTCACACAGACAGAAAAATAGTAAGTCTTTTAGCACTAAAGGAAACATTGATCATAAGTGGCTTCTATTGATCCTCTTCTGATGCCAAAAAGTCCACAAGCTCACAGAGGTGAAATAAATATGTACTTTACTGCAAGTGATTCCTTCGTCACATGGCTTAAATGGTGATTTGCATTCAGGCAAGGTTTGAAAGCTTCTAACAGCCATCCCTTTGCACAGTGCCTGTGCGTTGCAGATCTTCCTGCCCTCTGCCTGGCTTCAGCTGGGATAGAGTTAATTTTCTTCTTAGTAGCTGGTGCAGTGCTGTGTTTTGGATTTGGTGTGAGAACAGTATTCCTAACACTGATGTTTTTCGTTGTTGCTGGGTGATGTTTATACTAAGTCAAGGACTTTTCAGTTCCTCAGGCCCTGCCAGTGAGAGGGCTGGAGGGGCACGGGAAACTGGGAGGGGACACGGCCAGGACAGATGACCTGAGCTAGCCAAAAGGATATTCCATACCATATGATGTCATGCTGAGTATCTACAAGCTGGGGGAAGAAGAAGGAGGGAGGACATTTGGCTTTATGGCATTTGTCTTCCCAAATAACCATTACACATGACGGAGCCCTGCTTCCCTGGAGATGGCTGAACACCTCCCTGCCCATGGGAAGTGGTGAATGAATTCCTTGTTTGGCTTTGCTTGTGTGCGTGGCTTTTGCTTTACCTATTAAACTGTCTTTATCTCAACGCAAAAGATTTCTCACTTTTACTTTTCTGATTCTCTCCCCCATCCTACTGCAGGGGGGAGTGAGCAAGCAGCTGCATGGTGCTTAGTTGCCAACCAGGGTTAAACATGACACTTGGCTTCCTGGATATTCAGGATCCTAGCAAATCTGAACTGCAAAGGAAGGCAGGGGGTAACCCATTGAGTTCACAGATAAATTAGCTTGAATAGCTTACATCACGTATTATGTCTTTCTGGGTCTACAGATACTTGGACCTAATGAAAAGTTATGTAACTAGATGAATACTGGATAATCTCATAACATCAAGGGAAAAAAGAACTGCAAATCTCCTTAGGCTGATCGTTGATAGAGAGGGACAGCTGGATACACAGCTTAGCATCCGAGAAAGGAGAGATTGAAGATCTAGTTAACAGAAAAGTAATTTCTGTCTTGGTGTGGAATCTGGCAGTAGGTGTCAGACCCACCTCTGCCTTGCTGAAAATGTGGCCCTTTGACTACCTACACAAGGGAAAGTTCCTTCATGCAGTTAGTGTTGAAACCACAGTGACTTTCTCAGCTGAGGCCGCTGTGATAAGGATGTAAAGGAGAAGTGCAAAATCGGGAGAGGATCCCACTGTGAATTAGAGTCCAGTATGTGAAGAGAGACCTTGATCTACCCTCCTAGGAATAACAGAGTAGCAGAAGCAACATGTCTGTGTCTCTGATATTCCCATATGAGTTATTCCACTGACCACTAAGAATAATACAACACTGTTATTTCAAAATAAAGTCATAGTTATTTATCTGTGACTACAGGAACGACTCTGAGCAAGAATAAGCATTTTCATTATGTGTCCACCCCCAAGAAGTTTTTCAGCCTCCCTTGATTGTTAAAAATAAGCCAGTACTCTGCTGGGCCTCAAAATACCTTTCTAGAAACGGGGAAGTGTGGTGTGGGCACAGACCTCTTTGGTAAGGGAAAACTGAGGAGTGACACTGTGTAATGAAAAGCACTAGGATGAGATTTTATGTTTGTTGGTAACCTGAGTAGCTAATGCAGTTGAACTCTGAAGAAGTAGCTGTGCTTATCCAAAAACCAGAACACCATACATACATATGAACTAAAAGTAGTTAGTCTCTGTTCTTTTTTTGTGTAAATTAAGCAATGCCTTTGAAGACAGTAGACTGATACAGATTCACCTTTGCTGACAATGTGCCCTCATGTGAATAGACTATTTGACATGCCATGGGTATGTGTAAATTGAAGGACCCAGGAGCCCTTTCCTGCCCTCAGAATGGATACACACACGCTGTTTCTGGTTTGCACATCAGGATTTACACTTGTGTGTGTACACATATTCTTTCCTTCAAGAGAAAGGCAGGCATGGAACATAGGTCAGGCTAAAAGATTCAGTTTTATTCATGTTCAGAAGGGTGTCTAGTCTAATAACTAGTCTTTAGTCAGTAAGAGTCCAGGATGCTGGATAACACGGTGGTTCATTGTTATAACTGGTTGATCTTCATCTGTGCTTTCTTTGGAGCTTAGAAGCTACCCAAAAATTTATTTTTGTACCAATAAATCTACAATATAATATGATAGTGAAGCACCCACCACCTCCCCCCCCCAAAAAAATAACAACAACCACAAACCCAACAACAAAACCAAAACAAACCCCAATTCTGTTTTTGCAGAGATTGACTGATTAAGCAAATATGAATAGTGAACCTTGTTGAGTTCCTTGAAAGAAAAGTTTTAATAGACAGATATGTATCTTCGAGTTAAAACTCTGTCTTTTTTATTAAAGATGTCCTAGCTAGCATATGGCTCAGTGGCTACTCAACATCATCATCCTAGAAAGTCAGTAAGGCATTTGTGCTGGGAACACTCCCACAGCAGGAGAAAGAGCAAGGATATGTTACTTTGGAACAACTGGCACAGCACAGCCTTCAGCAACAGAGTGAGCACAGGCTTTGCTGCTCTAGGTCACTCCTCCCAGTGTGCCACAGCAGATGTTTGTTACTCAGCAGCTTAAAAAAATGGTGAGAGGACAAGTGTTGTTAGAATTGCCTTCCCTAGCTTTGAAAGTAAACAAGGTTTAGAAAAGGGAGCCTGAAATCTCACAAGATAAAACAGCTGCCACATTGAAGAACAACAAATCAAGTCAAATGTGCTCTATATCCTTACTGGTATTAATATGACTGCTGAGAAAACACATGTATAACAGCCATGGAGCTAAATGTTGCTAATTCATTCAGCAGAAATGATTCTTTTCTTTGTCAGGGTGTGAGATTTGGGGCTGGTACCACCACAAAGAGGCTGATGGAAGACAGATGTGTTGACAGAAGGGCTCTGTATCAGCCATTTTGAGATGCTATTTCTGCATTTTGAAGGACGGAATCCTCAAACAGCTTCAGTGTTTATGGATAATTTACAAAGAAATGAAGCTTAGATCATCAAGGCATAGAATAAAACTAATACTGAGAGCCTTCAAAGAAGTTATACAGTGTAATTAGGAAAAAATAATCTTCAGATCCCTTCAGACATGAAGCAGTCACAGAAACACTTCTCAACTGGGTCTACCAAATAGGTTTAAATAGAGCACTCTTTGTGAGTGAAGAGTCAGTGAAGACATATAGGTAAATTAGAAATATTCATTATTGGTGAAGGCAGAATTAGAGATACATCATTAAACTGATAAGTTTAATAGCCCAAAAGAGTTGCTAATGTTTTTGATTTTTCTACTTATTCCAAATAATGCAGACATATCTCAGCGCAATGAGTACAGAGGATATTTTGACTCTGTCCAGGCATTAGTTGAGCCTTCTAATCATTGCAAATAATGACAGATTTTGATATGACAGTACACAGGAGAAAAAAGTTTTGAAAACATGCTTATGTTGTTTTAGTCTGTTCCAGTTAGTTTATTCAGAAGCATTTTGGGGGCCATCAGAAATAACAAGCTCCTTTCTGAAACTGTATAAGCTTCTACCATAACAGAGAATGAATTGGATTCTCTTCTTGTGATTTTCATTAACTATGTTCAATAAATTTTAGTTGCAAATAGAGCAAGTAAAATCTCTGCAAAGCTTTTCCTGTATGCATCTGCACAAAGTAAATAAAGAGGTGGGCCGACTGGCAGAACCTGTTGAAGCTGCTTTTACAGTATGCGTGCTGCTGAAGCAGTGTGGAGGGGGCTGAGTTCAGAGCAAACAATTGTAATGGTGTAGCTTTATGCCTGGAATTCTGTTTAAAATAAAAAGAATTATTAAAGCATCTAATCTGAACACTTGCATGAGAAAACCCCTAGAATTTCATCAAATTATTTCTTAAGTCCATAATTTATTAAGGGGAACAGGTTAGAGCCTCATTAAAGGCTCATTCACATGAGTTGATATATTTATAATTAATCCGGTGAAGTTCTTTGTGTATTCAGTTATTTTGGGGAAGATGTTCTCCACAAATGCACTGTGTCCTGCTGGAAGCTGCTCCCTGTTCACAGGGGAGCCACTGTTGATGCATGCTGAATACGGTAGGTTGTATTTTGGCATCCAGCTCTCTGTAATTCACACAAGATATTGTGGTTGCTGAAACCACTTTGAGGTTTTACCAATATTATGGAAAACAATTCACATAGTTTTACCTTATCCCTTAAATACACATTGTGTTTTTTCTACTTGACCAATCGAAATTTTAAAAGTGGGAGTAAAATCATTAACCGATAGTAGATGACAAGATGAAGAAGGGCTAAAAGATAACTGTTTTGTGGATGGTTTCAGTGCATCTTTTCATTTTCACTCTTGTTGCCTAGAAATCATAATGTCAAGTACATTATTATTGTGATATAAATAAATCTGCTAGGCCTAATACTTGAGCATCTTCATGCTTGTCATGCTGGAAACATCCTGAAAATCATGAAGTGGTTCATGTAGGGCGATGTGACACCTACATGACACAGAACAGCTGTAATGTCTGTTCCAAAACAGATTGGCTGAGGGTTGTTACCCTGCAGTGAGTCTGGCTGGGATGGAGTTAACTTTTTACACAGCAGTCTGTAAGGTGCTGTGTTCTGGATTTGGATATCAAACAGGGCTGACAACACAGCAATGTTTTGGTTAATGCTGAGCAGTGCTTGCATAGCATCAAGGCTTCTTCTCCTTCCCACTCTGCCCTCCTGCCCCAGCAAGTAGGGAGGTGGTGGGCAAGAGACTGGGTAGTGACACAGCTGGGACAGATGATCCAAATTAGCCAAAGGGATATTTTATACCATATGACATTATGATTAGCAATAAAAACTGTAGTAGACAAAGAAGAAGAGTAGGATAGGGTTGGGTTTGAACACGGTGGCTGATCAAACGCTGGCTGAGTTTTGGTCTGTCTCTGGGAGGTGGTGGGCAATTCTGTTTGCTTTGCTTGTCTTTTGGCTTTTGTTACGCTTTTTTCTCTCTCTTCCTCACACCTATTAAACTGTCTATCTCAACCCATGAATTTTCTTTTTTTTTACTTTCCTATTTTCTTCTCCCATTCTGCTGGGGATAGGAGTGAAAGAGCAGTTATGCGAGTAGCTGTTGGCTGGGGTAAACACACTACATATGCATAACATTAAAAAAAAAAAAATGCTGGCCCTGCGTATGTATGGGTGCATGTGTCTACCAAAGAATGGAAGGAGGAATTCAGTCCTATCTTTCAGATGTAAAACAAGCAAGCAAGATTTCTAGTTCTGGAGGCAGTGAAAGGTAGAAAAGGTGGTAAAAAAAGCACATTCTGTCTTTTAGCTGCAAGAAAAATATATGTTCCATGCATTGCTGATCACTTTGATCCCTAGGTCTCTTGAAGGTCTCTTTTTCTATTATGGATCTTTTCCCTAGCATATTTATTAGAATTTCCTTGGAATTTTGCAAGGCTAAATGAATGTAGCCCTAATAGCCAAAGTATGAATGTGTTTACCTTATTATATTTGTCTTTCTTCTAGTTGATTCATATTAATAGATGCTATATTTTCTTTCTTTTTTTTTTTTTTTTTAACTGCTGAGGGGATGCACATTCCCATATATATCATGATAAGACCCATATATCCTGAATTATACTTAATTTGAAAGCCTTAGTATAAGTCATTACATGAGATGCTGTGCATTTGAGCACAATGGTCACAATGCTTTCCTTGTCAAAGAGGAATAATTCATGGGGCATTTAGAAGACTCAAAAACAGAGAAGTAACCCAGAGTTAAATTCCTGGGAGTCAAATTATTCCATGCTTACTCACCTCTAGTATTAAAACAATACTCAGTAAAGAAAAGGTATTAGAGCATCTGGCCATACAATTATTTATTTCTAACATTTTAATCACAGCACTTGTTCTAGTTTAAAATACAGCAAACTCTGAACATCAGATTTTAAAGAATAATTTATTTTATTTCTCATTTGATCTAAATTGGAATTAAATTATGCCCTAGGCTACTATATATTTGAAATATAGCTTCCCTCCTTCGTTCCCTTCCCCCCTGCCCCCAGTCCTTTTGTTGTACAGCTTGTTAAAGAATATGCTGACAAACAGCAAACTTTACTTCTCCCAGGTCCCCCTAGGCAAGTTCTTGTCTGTTCAGTCCTTGAAGAGGGACAGTATTTGGTGGTACATGGTGTAGCACCACCCTGCTGTAGGGGGAAAACGATTGCTTTCAGAATGCTTGCAGGATCTCAGCAAGAGATGCTGCCTTGTGTTGAGGCAAGATATGGGCAGTCAGCTGTCCCTGCTGGGTTTCTCTAAGCACAGCAAAGCAGGCTGCCTCTTGCAAATGCAGAAGACGCCTGGCAGACGGAAGCTCCGCAGACACCAGGAGACCCTATCATTCCCAGGAGAAATATCAGCCTTGATGCCATACCTCTGTCCTATTATCAGATGTGAAACCAGGCTTTGCCTGTACCTCTTCTCCCCCATGGCTGTGCTGCAGCTGCTGTAGCTATGCCCGCACTTCTTTTCCCCTTTCTCTCATCCCACCATACACCTTTCACTGTGCAATGAATACAAAACATTTGAAAGATTAATAGCAAACTAATTAATGGTAAATGTTAGAGCTTGATTCTGAGAACACATCACTTTTAACTTAGTTGCTAAATCTTTTTTCACAAAAAAGAAAGTTATATAATGAGATTATTAAGTTTATATTCATCTGGTTCTAGTTATCATATTTTCTGGCACACAAAAAAGTAAAGATTTGGCTTGGCATAATCATCGATGAGAAATTCTGTTGTTTTATTTCATCCTGTTGCAACTTGTCTGCATCTACATATTTATTCTCTGGGATATGTGATCATTAAATACACCTGAACTGAAATTCAGTGATGGTTCTCCAAAACAGATCTTTAAATTTGACTAATATTGTGTTTTTCTGGGGGACAGAAATATCAAAATATATAACATATATATCTGTGACAATATGCTAGTGTACCAGTACTACTTATATCAATCTTTGCTTCATGAATATTCCAGGCTCATGTGATAAGAAAGGCATAAGAAATAGTACACAGTAGCCAAGCTGTCTTGGCTGCTATTAGCATATTTTACAAGCATCAAAAACAAGAACAGTACAGCATAAAGCTATAGAGCTACCAAAGTGCAAAGTACAGCAAAAAACTGTATATTTATGAAAGCGTAAAGTAAGGTCATAGTGCCATTACCTCATCTGGGAATTATTCATTGGAAAATCACATTTGTACTGGATTTCACACTATCAGACTATGCCTACTGGCTTGCTGCCTCTGAGAACCCCTCAAATTGATCTAGACAAAAGCATTATGTTCTCTAATGCTATTTCACAATACATCTCTTCTTTGAATGTGATTTGGAATGATTGAAGACAATTAAGTAACATAATCACTTACAGTAATGTGATGTGAATTAGGTAGAAAATGTGTGGATGCTATATGTGTCAAGAAGGGGAGGGGAGGGGGAGCAGTGCTGGAGGACCTGTGGCAGTGTCTGCTGGACAGTCCCTGTGTTCCACAGGAGAACAAAAGCCCTAAACAATGCTTGAGGGAAGGACACTGTAGGAATTTGCAATTAACTTTGCGTTTTAATGCAAGTTTACAGAAATTAAAAAAAATAAGGGCGTCCACTATGACAATAATTTGTAATGCAAACACACCTACCTGTTGTCAAAACCCTCCATATCTTAACCACTAGCACCTTACAGCTATTTTATTCCAAGTTACTTGACTCATATGCAACAAATTACCCTACTTATATTATGGACTTATGTATTTCCACCGATCCTCATGGAATACTCTCCTGAGCATGATAAATCACACAGTTGTACTTACTCATTACAATTTTTAATTACTAAGGTTTTAATAAATTATTTCTCAGAAATAATTACATTAATGAGATTTAGAAGTTCTAAAGGATGTACACAATCTTAAATTAAACATTAATGACAATTAAAGGCTATATGTTGGAATGGGCAAAATCCATACAAACAATTCTAACAAAGGTTACAAAACTCAAGTAGTAACAAATTAAACTGATAAATCAAATTAGTATGATCTCACAATGAAACATTTTATCTATACTAATCTCTTCCCTGCAGTGTGATTTTATTATCAGCACAGAACATTAACTCTTAATAAAGAACTTATCAATCTGCTGCTCAGGATTTATTTTGATCAAAATATGCTACAATATATGGTACAGTCAAGGTATTTCTAAACTAAGAATTTCTGTCAGATTCATTACTGAAATAGAAAGTCAAAGTTTCCATCTAGGTCATGATAAATCATAGATTTTTTTTTTTTTTTTTCAAAAAGGAGAGTCAGTGTGAAACCTTGCCCTGCAAAAGATAATGACATTGGCTGAGTTCAGGTATTCAGTCATGCTTTAAAAGTAACATGGCAAGAGTTACAGACAACTGCAGTGTGTGTTTTCTCCTATATTTGCCATATTATTATCTCTTCCCCAACCCTGGACCTTCTTTCTCAGTTTTAATGTGAATTCCACCTACTTTCCCTTCCTCTCCTCATATACAAAGGGGGAAAAGATCCAACAGTTCTGCTATTTTTTTTCTTAGTTCTTAGTAAGGGCTCATCTGGACAAACAAACTTAATGTTTAGGAGCAAAATCAGATCAGCCAGGGTACTAGGGAACTAAAACAAGCAAGATGTCAAAGACAGAATAAGCCACAAGAATGTTTCTCTTCTGGCTTCTCCTCACACAGTCAGAAGTAAAAGTTGCCCTGAAGTCTCTTACAAACTCGAATTCTCTCACTGTAACTTTACATTATTAAGGCCTTGCATGGTATATGTGTTGAAGCAAAAGTGGAACATTTATGGGGGGAAAAAAGAGTTTGGGAAATCCTGCTTCAGAAGACAAAGTTAAGCAAGCTGAAGAAATTGTTCAAAAGAAATACAATCCAATTCAGCAAAGGAAACATGCAAAATGTTATGGTTAACTTAGTTAAGTTGAAGGATGGAGTGACTAGGCAGCTGTTCTGCTGAAAAGTGTCTCTTAAATACTGTGGGGGTGACCACCATGGGAATCTGTGAAAGCAGTGGGATGAACCTTTTTCCTTGGTGATGCCTTAGCAGCAGTATTATGTCCGGTTTTGTGTACCTTCCAATAAGGAATATAAGGAACAGTATGGGAGACAGTATTAATAAATTACTTGTGAGAAAAACTGAAAGCTCTGGTTTCTTAAAGTGAAGATCAGTAAAGACTTAGTCTATATAAAAGAACAGGGGAATAATCTGTTATCTGGAATGAGAGGAAAAACACGGAATGCAATGCAGAACAGAAGATATTCATATTTCTGCTGTAGAGCACTAAAGAGATTGTTTACAAGGTTTATCAACTTCAGAGGGTTATTTAAGAACAGTTACAAACCCATCTGTTAGAAAAGGATTAGGAGCAGTTTGCCTTGCCTGGGGATAGGTGCAGGGATTAGATCAAGTCTTGCCATTGCTACCAGCTCTTTTTTTTTTTTTTTTTTATAATCTCCAAGAAAAGAAGCCTAAGGCCGAATGAACTAAAAGAGAAGTTAAATGTAGGTCAGATGCTGGGGTTTTCCTTCCCTGCAGTCTGGAGTTTAAGTACCTGAATGTTTTGGAAATGAAATTCTCAAAGGCCTTTAGGAATACCTGCAGAGAAATAGTAGGGAAAACTGTTAATGTAGCTAGTCTTAGAAGAAGCAGTAACTGAGCAAGAAAGCAATAAGGAAAGGCCACCCTTAGGAAGCTCAGTTGCTAGTGAAATGGGAGCTGCCAGTCTCTAAGTGCTTCTCCGCGTGAGGAGTCTCAGGCTTTTATAAAGATAATCAACTGAAGATGTAAATGTAGCTCACGTACGTGAAAGTGTATTAGCCTCCGGTACGGACATGGTCATTCATTAGTAAAATGAATCTACACTGGGTTTAGTTAATTTTTGAGGGAGGAAAGCAAAGCATATTAACTTTCAGCCTGAGCTGATTTGTCATAGCTTTCCTGGGCCTTTCTGCTTAAGGCAGTCTTGCACACAAAACCAGTGCTCAGCTGAGAACAGAAAGAGCCTGCTGGCTGCTCTGCCTGAGACAGGAGGGAAAGAAGGCTGCGGGGTATCTGCGATGTTTGCTTTCCATGTAGGGCCATTTGGCAAGAAAGAGGGAGAAGAGAGAGAAGTGACAAAGTAATTTCTTATTGAAGATTTTGGTCAGGATTAATTACATTAAAATAAAAGCAAACAAGAGCAGTTGAACCACAGAAATGCTTTCCCTTTTTTATTTTATGTTTTGATTTTTCTTTCCCTCATATAGGTAGTGTTAGTACTAATCTGGAAATAGAAATAGACCAGCAAAAGTCAAACTTGAGGCAATCCATCTGTTAATATGTTTAACCTAAAAAAATAAAGGAAAAAAAAAGAGAAAATCCTGACAGAGATGGAAAGAAAAAGTGAAGAAAATAAGATTTCCATTTTTTCATTATTTTTAATGTTTTTTTTCTCCTTATAAATTCCATTATCTCATACTACATTACAATAATTAAGAATATTAATAAATACTAATCTTGCACCTTCAGTAAGGCACAGAAGCTCCACCAAAACATGTTACAGATCACTGAATTTAGGATTCTGCTTTGAATTAACCTCTAATGAAGTCTAATATTATTCAGCAATTACAAAGACTATGGGGATCTTAACCCGAAAATTAGCCTTTGTGAATAGCCTGTATAAATCATTGCATTAGTTGTATAAATAAAGATTAACAAAACTTCTTTTCCATTAAAAAAACTAGTGGGAGATAAATGACTAATGGTTAGGACACCTACTTTTTGAATTTCCAGCACCACATTCCAAGGTAGTTAATATAGTTCATAATACATTTGGACAGTATATGAAGTCCTAGGTGGCAGTTTGCTACAGCTGAAGGTCACACTGTGCTTTGTAATTCAGACTGGAGAAAGTTTTTTTTATGTTGTCATTGCAGAATTTGTCTGTATTTTTTTAATATTTTACACAAAATGTTCTAATTCATTTGAAGTCAATTGCAATTCAAATGTTTATTTCCACAAGAAATTAATTGTACCACAGAGCAAATAGGACCTGAGAAGCTGACCTTCTTAGCGGTGACCAGAGATCACTGTGGTTAGCAATACTGCTCTGCAGCTCCCTTTCTCTAGTTAGTACCCACAGTTGAGAGGTGGAAAGTACCATTACTCACCAGACCCGAGCTCTGCCACATCTTCGTTTTATATCTACTCTAATAAAATTCAGTTATGCTGAGTAATTTCTGTAGCACAGACCTGAAGGAGAAATCTGATAACAATATTAACTGCAATTCTTGGGAAGTTGCATGGATTTCACAGATTTTGAAATGTGGAAGGTGGCGATTTTGATTTTTTGGAAAATTTTAAGTGTGTACCTCTTCTTTTACACTTCAGTGCAATAGGATTGATGTTTGGGGTTTTCAAAATCTTTTTTGTCTCTTCTTGTTTTTAAACTTTATACAAAACATATAATTCAGAAGATCTCATTTCAGTTTCAGCAATGTTCTGATATTACATTGGTTTAGGGTCTTTCCCTTGGTATCTATTTCATTTAGTAACACCAGTTACAATAAAGAAGGTGGAAAAAAGAAAAGCAATCTTCAAGTTTTCACAGAACTATATGTTTAAGAATGGAGCTTCAAAAACTTTAGAAAATTAAAATCCAAGCCAACAACAAAAGAAAATAAAACAACCTTTTTGCCATGATTTCTGTTGGGAAAATATGATTTCTATTTCCTAGATAAGAAGATCTTTGTGAAAATTCATCTTTACAGAACATGCCACCACATTTCTAGCCATTCATAAAGCTGTAAAGGCTCAAGAACAATATATCTGGCTGCAATCACAAGAAATGTTTTCCCCCAGCTGTCATTGTTTATAATGCTTATTTACAGACTTCCAGAATGTGTAACTATTCACGGTGGGAGCTTAGGCAAAACATGCTGAAATTTATCCAATGAAAAGCAGAGATACAGAACAGGGTCCCTGCTCCCAGCTTTGGCTTTGCAACTCTCACTGACAAAAGGCAATACACAGTTGTAAAGACCTCATAGCAAACCAGGTGTCCACCCAAGAGTCAGATTAGCCACCTGTTTCCTCAAACACTCTCCTCTTCATCAGCTGAGGGAAAAGGAACTGCAACAGTCTTGTCTGTGCTGGGCTTATTGATGGCTGAGATGTCCCAGCAGCCACAGGATGGGTCAGAGCAATGCTAAATGTGCCCTTTGTCCACCAATCCCTTGTGTATTACAAAGGATGGAACTTCTAGTAAAGATTCCTTAATGCACACAGCAAGCTTCAGTAGGCACTGAAGTGGTTGCCTCCAAGCATTCCTGCAACAAGGTTAGCAAGCTTTAGCAGAGCAGAACACTCTTCCATGGCCCGGACTTTTGATGCTTGCTTTCCACCAAGGTTTTGGTGGTTGGTTTACTGCCGTTCTTGGTTTCTTCTGCACAAGCTTAATGTTTGTGTAGTTATTTTCATTTCATTGATTTTGCTGTAGAACAAAGTCTGTGTTTGCATTTCTGCAGACATACACATGGCCACATAAAAATCAAAACCCATAGAAAAAATGAAATTGCAAGAACTTAAATAAGGAAAAAGCAATCACTTTCTAGGGAGAATGTCTACCTACACAATAAGATCAGCTTTTCAAGGAGAAATAATAGATTTATTTTTCTGTTAATCATTAATGATTGAGAATAAGTATTTTGTAGATTCATTGCTGATAAAGTTAGAGACAAAGACAAAATGTGTGTGCAATCAACTCCTGGTTCTCCAAATTGCTGTGGCAAATGTTATTGGTGTGGGATGATTTGGCTCACATTTTGCAGTACTGGAGAAGTGTTGGCATATATACTAATAGTTATTTCCATGCCTAAAGATGATAGCACAGGGCAGAAATGATACATTTTTATTTTTATTCTTTAATGTAATGACAAAGAAACACAGAAAACTGCAAAGAGATTTAAAAAAGAATTGTATCTAAATTGTTATGGTTGCTTTTCATATATATTAAAACTTCATTTACACTACAGTCTTTTTCAAAGCTTTTATCTCTCTGTGTAGTAATTGACTGTCAGTGAACATGTTCCTTATTTTGAGAATTAAGGTTTTGTCCAGAGTATTTCAACCAGCACTGCTAAAATTATTAGTTTTCATTTAAAGATGACATTAGAAAATACACATGCAAAGTAGCAACCTATTCTGAACACTTTGTGATTAAAATCAAATAAATTCTTAAAATATTGCCCATGTAGTAGTTTAAAATATTCTTCAGAGGGAAGAAGAAATATAAAATATACTCCCCCAAAACCCCAAATATGAATTATTGGTACAAAAGGGGCCTTAGTTAAATTGCAAATATTGTATAATCTCTTCAGAACAGAGGCATTTATGGTGGGCTTGCCTACTACTAACCATAATGGGTCTTGAATAAAGGTTGCTTCTGAGTGCTTTTGTGATATAGATGTTAAGGAAACGGTAACACTATAGCTTTACAGACTAAACCAGTCACCTTCCAAGTAAAAGTCTTTATTCTAGAAGTCATTAGTAGGTAATATGATTCATTGTAAAAATGAAAAACCAGAAAATTCCAATAGGATATACTGATTTATAGTATGTGCATGTCAATCACCTTCCACATTTATACAAAAGGAGTTTTGCACAGAAAGCAAACTATTTTCCCCTTGTGTTTTCATTTGCATTTCATTTAATCTTAAATGATTACATGTCTGCTCATTCAGAATTCCATGTTTTATTGAACTTGATTAGAGACTGCCAAAGAAACCTGAGATGGATTCACATTCAGCCCTCACCTTGTCACTGCAGGAGACAGCTACATTACTTTCTTTTCCTCTTCATCCTCCTCCTCTTCCTTTTCTTCTCTGCTCCAGCTTCTCTGCTCTCTGCTTCTCTTCTTGACTGCAGCTTCTTCTTTTCTACCTCCTCCTGCTCTTCTTGTTGCCCACTTCCTATTTGGCACATTAAGAATATTTGTTTTGAAGGGGATAGTAGATAGGGGAAAACCAGACCCTCAAGAGACCTAGTTAATTAGAAGCTCCTCTGTTCAGTCTAAGTAAATGAATTCAGCTATAGCCATTCTTTTTTACCTTGAAGAGTGTGTTGTTAATTGGGGAATAGAGTGTAAAAATAAAAGAGCATGTTAGGTTTAAATGTGTAGATAAGATATCAACATTGTTTTGTTGATACCAGGCATTTTTATAATCCACCTGGAAGGTTAAGCTGTAATAATAATTTAGCTATGGTCACAGGGTTATAACTGTTGAGATAGATGTGATGTAAATGTAAATTAGTTATTTTCCCATCCATGGAACATGCTTATGTGCTGAACAAATATCAGTAATAATGGTTGGAGAATGAATATATGTATAAGGCAGATAAAATAAGGGTAGAAGGCTACCTAAGGATTGTGTGTGCCATTGTCTCTGACTCTTAAATGTTAAGTTAAAAATACACAAAAAAAGCTTAATAACAAAGTAAAGCTAGTATGACTTATCACTGTTTTCTGCATGGATAAAAGCTCCTTTGAGTTTAACAAATAATGATGACTTATATCTCATGATTTTTTTCTACATTAACTGTAACTCTATAAAAAGACTGTACAGTGACTAATCAGAGAAAAAACAACAAACCAAAATAAATCCAAAATAACGAATGTTTGTAATTTATCCAAGCTGAATTAATCTGACTGACAGCCCAATTTCTGCTTCCATTTTTCACTGTAGCATTTTGTTCATGTTGAACATATTCATGTTTGTGCAGAGATGGGGGATAGTAGAATCACAGGAAAGTTGGGATCACTGCTTCTGGGTCTGATACCAAGCTTAATAATCAGTAGGTTGTAGAGTCAAGTTGCAGGAAAAGTCCTGCTCTGTTTCTGCAGTTCTGTAATGGACAGCACTTGATTGCTGTGTGGAAGTGATGCACACATAGATGGACTGTGTGTAGGTGCTGTAATGGCAAGGATCACAACCAGTGCCAATAGTTAGCCCAGAAAGTTCATTACAAGATTCTAACCAGCCCATCATGGCCACAGCCAACCAAAATTTTTGTAAACACACAGAAATTTTCTGATAATGGCAGAGTCATTTTGCTGTAACTGCCAAAATTAGACAAACAAGTTAAAATAAACTTTAGGTAAAGATTAATTTCAGCAAGAGAAAAGCTTACATAATAAATTTATAGGCTGACAAATACGCATTATGACGCAAAATCTTATAATACATTTCACTGTTTTCACCAAGTTCAATGATAATTGCAAGTAACAAACAGAAACGGGGCAATTACCTTAAAATTCTGTTGACAATGCCAATAGAAAAAGGTTTTGCCTCTCAGTTTTTCCAAAACAAAGTTTGTATTGGTCTTCTATATGCAATATATTTTATCACAATGTCTACCAATAAGTGGTCAGTTCTGTGCTACTTATCACTCACAAACACTGTGCACTCATCTGGTCTCACTGTACTTCTTGTTCTGGTTTTGAAAAGATGCAGAATTAGTCTAACAATTAATGTAGCCATGCTTATTCTAGTGAGGTTATTAATGCAGTTTAAGTTATTAATTTCTTTAATTATTTGAAACTCTGGAACTTAAAATTGCAAGAAAAGTGTCTTCTGGAAATGAGACTGGGAAATCTTTTTTTTTCCAAAGCCCACCGAGAACAAAGATTTACCAATAGGACTCTTATGAAGGCACTTTCAGTAACCTTAATGTTTTCCTTGCATCTACATGTCCTCTTTCACCTTCTACATAGGTTGTATGCATTTGTGTACAAGAATTGTAGTTTTTCTTTTTAGTGAACACAGTAAGTCTGGTCCATATCTAGGGATTTTATATTTTGTGCTTTTTTTCTATATAGCACAACTAATGAGTGTAATAAAACTGAATGCTGGACAGTGATTACCCAGAAACTTGGGTGTTTATGCAGGCAGAACTTTTAAAAGTAAAACATAGAAATTTTTATTCTTTCAGATGTTATCCTTGATGTCTGAATGAGAAGCAAGAACTGACCCTTGCTACGTGGGTTTTTTACAGGTATGAGTAAGCTTACCACTTTAACCATGTCGGTACTGGTCCCTGTCATAAAATCCACTTGTGTGTCTTGTACACAGTGTATTGGCCGTACACATACATAGCTTTATACATGTTCTATCTGACAACATTAAATTAAACTTACAGCATAGTTGGATAAGTGGTATTATCCTTTACCACAAAAGATACTGAGCCAAGTCCTCAGTTACTGTATGTAAGCCCATAGTTTTCAGCAGAAGTATGCTGATACATGCCAAAGAACCTGGCCCACCACTTATGCTAAATGCTACTCTTGTGCCACGTAACTGGCTATTTCACAGCTAAATTGTGTTTCATGTTACTACCTGTCAAGGAAGGCTATTCCAAGCTCATGACGCTTTCGTGAAATACCTGCATTACACTACATAGTAGATGAAATCACTCAGATAAGTAGTTTATGCAGGAGCTGACAAGATTTATTGCCCTGGCTGGCATTCTTACAGTGCATAGTATGACCTCTTTTTCCAGGGAAAACTCTCTGTCAAAAGTCTCTCATCAAGCTAGTAGGTGCAATTCAGCCACCCACAAAGCAGTTTGGAGGGACTAGCAGTGGTCAGGTCTCCTGTGCTGTGTCCCCTTTCTTAGATAGGGCAAGGCTTGCAGATAGCATCTCAGGCGCATTAGCAACAGTTTGTATCTTTTCCCTTGCTTTGAATACTCCTCAGGACAAAATCTGGTCCATGAAATGAATACTGCAGAGCTCAATTATCAGTAATGTCTTCTCCCCAAAAGTGTGTTTTAATCGTTGTTTGGGTTTTGAGTTGGTCATTTTCAGGTTTCATTTCAAGAAAGCCAGATGACACTGGGAAAATTCATTCTTGATTATGGTTTTCCTCATGTCTGTTTTACAGAAGACTGAAACATAAATTAACTTCTTTTTCTTTGCTGGTACATTTATACAGTTCAGGAATACACCTTCTATCCCAAGAAAAGGACCCATAAAATTTTGTTCTACAAAGAATGCTTGTGTTTAAAAATTAAAAAAGATTTCAAATGCCAGGAGTGTGTTCTGCCTCGGTACATTTGTCTGTTAGATATCTTTTACAGAAAAGCCTGAAAACTGAAGAAAAACATGCATGCAAAGAGCTTTGTTCCTTGGATATTAACTGTAGAGAGATGTGAACTTGTTCAGAGTAACTCAGAGAGATTGCACAGGCACAGCAGCAGAGACAATAGATGGCAGTCTTAATCCATCCTGTTGAAAGCACTGCAGAAACATCAGCATCTCTTGCCCCTCACCCAACAAGTCACAGCTATCTTTCAGCAGTTTGTAGGTCAATGTACAAACATATTTGAAAAGTTCATTTTGAAGATCTTTTCCTTCTACAAGTCTGGCTTGATTTACATCCGCCCTGCTATTCCTATAAATGGATATCAAGGTGAGGACTGACAGTATCAGGAAGTGGATGGTTTCCTTGCATTTAGCTCAGGAGGACACTGCAGGATTGTTGCAGCATGAATATAAAGTATTTGGCACCACAGATATCCAGCCTGATGAGCAAATCCTTGGTCCCCACATAGATAAGCACACTGCAAGCCGTTCTGAATAGATCTGCCCCACACGGTTCACAGAAAGATAGAGAAACCGTGCATCTTGTCCCTTGCCTGGACAGCACTGCCTGTTGAGGAGGTCATACAGTAGGGCATATCTGCCTTCCTTCTGTCAGGTCAAAGCACTTATGTAAACTGACCAAAAATAATTTTGCTATGGGCTGTGACAACGTTCTCTGCTTTCTCTTCTGAAATGATGACAAAAGGATGGGTCCCCAGGGCATCTATGACTGAACAGTGATTTTCCTTTCCTATTCATACACAGAGAAAGGCTAGGATTTTCCTCACTCCTGTGAAATGATAGTGAGAAATAAAATCCTGAAGGAAATGTCTTCCTTCCCCTGCACTTTTACAGGGGATAACATGATTAGAAATCTTACACAGGATTGCTAAGGGGCTTAATTATTTAATAAATCAAATAAATCACTGCTACTACAAGCAGCTGCAAGCTTAATCTCCCACTGGTAGTTTATTCTGCTGTCCTCTGTGAGTAGAGCCATAGAGCCACTGGTACATCTTCCTTGTGTTTTCTGCAGTGGGTCCCGCGATTTGATCCCAGAGTGGTTTTGTAACTAGTCAAGAATACATTGAAACACAACATGCCTTGTTATCATAACCAAGTGCTGGAGCGTAGTATAGATCTGTATGATTCTTGCCAGAGATGTCTTACTATCTTCATATTTTGATGTATCTTAGACTAGAGTCTGGGTTGTCAAGTGTTGTCATAGATGCTGGATGGGTGGGGAAAATGCTTCTAAGCCACTGACAGAGAAAAACAATTTTATATCCATATTTCCAACATACTTGGTTATTATTTAAAGTAGATCCCTCTAAAATACAGCCGAGGGACTTCTGGTAACATAATTGCCACAGAATAATATAATCTAGGTTGGTACTGGCAAATATGAATGTTCTAGGAGAATTATCAGAGCCAAAAAAAGACACTTATATGAGGCTGTTAATGGTAATTGCCCTTGCTAAACAAACCTGATGAAAGCTGTGTAAGAAAAGGGGAAAGAATAAAAAGTGAATCTGTACATTTCAGGATTTTATTTAATTTTCCTGTAGCACTACAAATCAGCTTCAATTGTTAAGCCCAGTTTACAGTTTCCTCTGTTTTGTTATAGCAATTAGTAAATTGCTATTTGTATACAAAACTTTAATAGATCCTTCATAAAATGAACAGAAACAAATGTCTGGTTAATTGGATTATTGGTTTTCCAAATACAGAGTTTTGTATTTGGTGTGTCTTAAGCTTGGAAAAGATTCTTCACAAGTTCCCCACCCAAGATTTCAGACACACTATAACTTAGACAACCTATTTTCTGAATTTAATGTGGTCACTGAAAGGTGTGCATAGAGCTATGATAAATTTTTCTCCATAGGAAACAGGTGGGAAGCCATTGACAATGCTGAGTTTAAGCAAGCAATGATCAATGCATAGAAAAATGATTTTTTACTTTGCCTTTTGACAGGCCTTACAGAGTGCTTGTACATCAAATAGCTGAGCACTTTAAATATTCTGGCATCTCAATGCTTCAGAGTAGGTGAAGGAGCATTTTGTGATGAGATTTGAGAGCACACAAGATTTGAGTGCAGGATATGAAACTATGCTCACAAAAGTCTGTGGAAAAAATTACTTTGCTTCTGTGGTTACTGGAACAATTCCAAAATGACATGCATAACATGCGGGGTGCATGACTGTACGGCAGCCTTGTAACCTGTTGCCTAAATGTTTTCCTTAATGTTTTCTGCAGAACATGTTATTTTGCTGATTTCTGTTTGTGAAAAACATTTTTTCATTACTTTGTCATGATTTATGTTATATATAATACAAAACAACAGCAACTTGCACTCTTGGTCTCATATATGCTGGTTTGCAGGTACTTCAGGTTTCATTAAACTGCACAGGAGGAGTAAATTAATCCAGAAATAAAACTTGGTAGTGAGCACTTGGTTTCAAACCTATGACAAACAAGTGATTAACATGTATCTCTCTAGAGTGTGATACCCACTGTGTCATGTAGAAAACCCGGTTTGTGACACTGTTGGCATTACATTAAGTATGTATTCCTATACACTGCAGTTTTTCATTTGATAGATTTAACAAAAATGTCCTGACTTCCTTCCTTCTACAGCTGGATGGTATGACACAAGCTGGAAGCAATATATTTCCATTGAAAAGTGTCTTTAACTTTTGATATACAAACTTTGATTTTCATAAATCAATCAACTTTTAACCAAGTCTTCTGGAAAGCACTGCAGAACAGATACCAAAAGACAACAACAACAAACCAACAACAAACTCCCCCAAAAACCCGACAAAGAAAAAGGAAAGAAAGGCAGGAAGAAGAAGCACAAAGAAACAAGAGACAACAGAGGGAGAATGATCTCCAGATCATGAGAAGGATGTACACTCAGCTGTGTCATTACATATTTGTCTCTATTTGTATGATCTTTTTTGTCAAATTTGTATGATCTATTTGTCAAATTATGTCTCTATTTGTATGATCTTTTTTTGTGCCTTTTTAATTCCTAGGAAAATACAGAACAGGATCTGGGTAGAGCACAAAATTGTTTCTGGCCATGGTGGACAATACTTATATCTTGCAAGAAAACTATATGATAGACTGTTATCTCTAATGGCTGAATTACTGCATAGTTTGAAATAATGAAAAAACCCTCTAAAATCAACACTACTTTGTAAATAATTTACTAACAATTAAGACTCAAATTAATCGACTCTCTGTGTGTGCCCTGAATTGTTCAACCAGCTCTCCCAGTTCATCTGCACATTTGTTATAAAGTTCTGATTAGTTTCATAAGAAAACTCTTAATCAGAGAGTTTGGTTAACTACCATCCAGTAACAGAGCTGCTTGGAATTTCTCAGCAAAACATTTTTATGGAAAATACGAGTTACTGAAATAAAATACCAGTTTTGTGTGGAAAGATAGCATGTTCATGAAGCATTCATATGGAAAGTCTTCTCAGGGTCAGGACAAAATTTTTATTCAACAAAAAAGTAGAAAGATAAAGAGAGGTAATTGTGAATGAGCCCTGAATTTCCCACATGCCAAAGCCACCAGTTGATTTACCACTCTGAATAGACTATTGCGTTTGAAACAGCAAGTAATAACTTGATTGACTGTTGCATCCGTCATTGAAAGGTATGGTCGCTGCCTGACCATAAACTGCAAATGACCAAAACCAGATATATAGATGAGCTGCCAATTTATGTGTGTTTGTGTGTGTGTGTGTGTGTGTGTGTGCATGTGTGCAATTAGTAGTTAAACCAACTGAAACAATTAAACCACCCCTGAATGTATTGCTAAAATAATCATATCAATACCACATTACTAATCAAAATGAAAGGCAAAAGGTGAATTATTACAAATTAAATGTATTTTTCAGGTATGTTAGAAAATATAAAGTCCTGCTTTTTCAGGAGTAGGAAGTTGATGCATCTGCTGAGTATCTTCCAAGTTTGTGTGGGGTTTATAACTTTACTGGACTTCTCTACACCATAGTTTCACCAGAAAATATTCTGTATTATGAGCTACACCTACCCCGAAATCTGGAAAAAATATGAGCTGGATGATACCATGGTCTGCAGCACTTTGTTTATGAGGATGTCCTTCTAGCAAGCTCCTGTATGTCAGCATGAAAATGGAAATAACATTTATTTTCTGTCCTTGAGACACAGATCAAACAATATTGTCGGAAGAGAGGTTTCTCTGTCAAACATTCCTTTGATCCCACTGGAGACTGTGCTGCTGAGCTTGTGTATCCTTCGGATCAGAGAATGTACCTCACTGTTTTGTTTAACTACTCTGTCTACAGGTTTTGATGCTGCAACCATGGCATTTATTAATAACAGCGTGCAAGAAGGTGGTTTTGTTCCTGCACCATTCCATCCAGTAGGTTTTGTGTTCTTTTCCTGGTTTGTTTGGTGGTTGTTTTGTATTTTTTGGGTTTTTTTTGTGTTGTTTTTTTTTTTTTTTTTTTGTGTGTGTGTGTGTGTGTGTGTTCTTTTGATTATTTGTTTTTCTCAAGGATGAAATCTAGTTAGTGGATAATTTTCAGAACCTAGTTCTATTTGTAGTTGGCAAAGCACCTTTTTTTTTTTTTCCCTTGAGTGAGAAAACTTGTTGTATTATTGAGAAATTAACAGTCAGAACAGGGGAAATATTTCCATTACTTACAGTAACAGGAACTCTATACCTATGTTTTGCAGAATCTTAAGATGGATAGGTACAGTGTGTTATTCACAAATATTAGCAGACATTTTTATGTTGGTTTGGCCATGGTCACACAATTTCTATCTACTTTTTGCCTCATCACTGCTAACATAAACAAGTGTGACAAGCAAATAATACACATTGGTACTACTGATGTGATCATACAGTGAGAACAAAAGCAGTATTTTCTGTTAAGCAAAATAAAACAGCAATTTTAGTAATGGACTAAACTGCTTGAGCTTCAAGACTCAGTTAATGTCGCAGAAATCAGTTGGTACAGAATGTGTTCAGTAAGTACATAGTACTGTTACATGTGTATTTTGTGCTTCTTTTCTGACTATTGTAGATGGGTGGTGTCGGTATGTGGTTACATATGGATGGCACATAGGCTGTGCTGCATCCTGGGATCCTGATGATCCCAATTGGGAAACTGGGCAGAGGTTGTGCGCCTCCCTCTCAGGACTCTTGCTGACATCTTGCAGATACATGTGCTGGTGCATGGGAGCTAGGGGGGGAGCTCTTCAAGGAAGAAGGGAGGAAGGAGGAACCAACCGTAGGCAGATTTTGCCTTGATGTTGAAATAGGATGCAGCTGTATAATGAGCCTGAGCCATGGGAGCTCAATGCTTTCGCTGTCTAGGCACCACTTTCGGGCCAATGTCCCTGAAAGGTATATAAGGCACACCTTTCCTACTCAACAACGCTGAAATTTTTCCAGGACCCTTATGGCTGCCAAAGATTCTGGATACATGTTACAATTGGGAAGGGGTAGGACTGCATTTCCACAGTGTAATGAGAATCTGAAATACCTTTTGAGATATTTGCCGCTCTCAGGATTTTAGATTCCTAAGAGACAATTTTTAAAGTCTGGAAAGCACACGTAATGCAATTACCTGAATCATAGCAGCCTTTACAATGACATCTGCCCAATTCTAGCTGTCAGATTTTTTAATGAAATAACAAAGCAGTAGGGACAAAGAGCATTTCTTTGTCTTGTAACAGTGACAAAACAAAAATCTGCTTTAATTTGTAACTCAGACTACTCTTTTTGTCTTGGACCAGCGCTGACAACCAAAATTAGATTCAGTTGTAATGCAGATGTATTTGCAGAGTGACTCCATGGAAGTCTATAGATTTTCTCTAGTGTTCAAGGATTTCTCTAGTGACAGAATTTTCTGGCTGTGTATCTCAGACTGGGTAGCCCTGCTGAATATGGCTGGAGGCTTGTTCCTCACTGATGGATGCTGCAAAAACACTGACTGATAATATTGTATTCTGATAGTAATACTTCTGTGTATTAGCCCTTTGCAGAGTAAAATATATCCTTAAGGATTCTTTTTCTTCTCAAGGAAGGAGAAGGAATTCACTGTTGTCTCAGTTTTCTTGTCCTTTTTTTAAATTATTTTTGCTCAGAAGGAAAATGGATGAAAAGAGGAGGGTGGCATATTGTCTGCCTTGTTTGACAGACACAGAAAACTGTTTTTCTTAAGTGGCTCATGTTCGGTCTGTTCCCACTGAAACTGTGTAGCTGTGTAATGTGATCTTGTAAAGTAACTTCTTTTTTTAAAGAAAAACTATAATCCAGCTTATCTAATTTAATTTTTTGAAAAATCTTTTTGTCACATTTTTAGGCCCATGGTTCTGCCATTGGGCTTATGAAGCTAAATATGCTGTTTCAAACTGCTTCCCAAAACAAGATAACTTCATTTTTGATCTTCAGTTATTGCAGTGAGACATTGCTTGCTGTGTCATGGCTCACCAATTTATTATTTACTTTTCCAATCATTGTATTTCAAATTTGGACAAAACTGCGTTAACTAGTGTTGCTGCAAGGGCCTGCAGATCTGATCTAGTATATTACCTACTACTCTTCTCTGAAAATATTTGTAGTCCTTTTGAAGAAAATTGTGCAGTAGAATGCTTGGATTTATTTGTAGTAATGCTTTCCTTGAAACTGTGGATTTACTCAGTGTTTCTAGCTATTACTTTTGACCACCCTATATAAGCAATGACTATTGATGAGAATGAAATTTTCTGTGTCTAAAGTCAGTAAGAGGTTGCTGATAGAGACTCTGTGCTCTTTTTGGAGATTGGCAGGGAAACCTATTAGTCTTCTTCATGCTATACCATCCTGGAAGGTACATCTTCAACTGTCTTTGCCGTCAGAATTAACTGCTACTGCCAATACGCATATATACTCCAACTTGAGCCAGCTCAAGCCATTGCCAGAATAAATAGCCATCTTTTATAGGCAGAAATTTGAGTCCTTTGCATATGCCAGGCAAGAATGCATGGCAGTGTCTCTGCACAAACAGGCTCGTGCCTGCTGCCTGCATAGGCAGCCGCCATGAAGTGGCTGGAAGTGGAGAAGCACAGTGTCAGCACGGGGGTGCAAGTGAGCACAGGCAGGTATTATGGATAGGCAATGACGATCGAGGATTTTAGAGACTGGGGTTGCAAGGAAAAGGTATCAACTGAAAAGTGGAAATCATGGGGGAACAAAGAAATTGAGGTCTTCTGAGGGGGGAGTGATCTGTGGGAGGGAAGAAAAGTAAATTTTCATCTGAACCTTCCAGGAGACTCTCATCTCTCTCCAAAATTTCCTGTTCTCCTAGGCTAGATGCAGTCCCAGCTACAACAGCTCCCTGTCCCAGCTCCAGTAGAAGCCTCAGTTCAGTCTTATCTATTCTGCTCCACCACCAGAACTGAATTTTGTCTGCATGGTCCACAGACCTTGAACTGACACTGAATATGACTTTCAAGCAACTGTGTTATCAGACCTTGTTCAGTATTGCCATCAGTGCACTCAATTTGTTTAAAACTAATCTTTTAAAGCAATATTTAAGTTAGATGCGCTGATTGTTTAGACTGTTACTGAAGTTGTCATATCTATATTTGTGCATATTCATATTTGTACAAACAGAGAGCTTTATCTTCAAACACGGATGGCCGTAGTCCCTGCTGTAACATTTTGTAGGTCACTGAAAACCTTCTCATTGAGCTTTCTGTAAACAGAGTTGGTACCTATGGAGTTCTCATATCAAGTAACAAACTGGATAATATATAATTTATAAATGTAAGCATATTTCTTTCCTATGTGTATGTTGAAATATAGAAGGTACAAATAAGCCTGTCTTTGGAAGTAGCATTATCTACAAAAGGTCTTCCAGCTCAAATTGAGTTTCATGACACTGGTCGTCCTCACTGTTAATAATCTTCTAACAAAGTTGTTTTTAAATGCAATCCAGACATCTGTGGTTTATTTGAGGTTTAATATACTAACTCATTATTTGAAATTGCTAATAAAAAGATAATTCTTGTAATATTTTAAAATCATAATAATTGTTTTAACAAGTTGTTCTCTCACTATACAAAAAGTTCTAATTTGGTGTGTAGTAGTGGGACAATACTTTGGAACCACATGAAACTGGAAAACGTCATATCTACTCCATCAATTATTCAAATAATTTCAGATAGTCTTTAGTTGCTAAGATAAATTTTCTCATTTGCATGTAAAAAAGAGCACATAATCCAGTTAGCAACCGGATTGCTGTCTTAAACACTGTAGCATTTAGTCTATTTGGTGCTGTATTAACCCCTTCAAACATATATTTGCCATATGAAACTAATCACTTTAAAAGTTGTAGCCACTGATATTTTGGTGTATCTTGCTTTAACTGCTTATCTAGTTTATCTTAAATTGCTTTTCATGCTCATATATGGACCTCTCAACTAGTAAATGTGACAATAATCCAACTGTCTAAATAGTGGGCATTGGATGTTAAAATTTGAACACTAGCTTATACTTAACCAGCTGTCTTATAATCTTAGTCAGTATAGAAATTACTGTGATTTACTAAATAAAAAATGCACTAATGATGGCACTATCAAAATACAACATAATCAAATCATGCAATATATTGGAATGTCTTTCTGTTTTTAAATACAGGTGAGTTATTCTTATAGGACTAAGAAAACAGAATTTGACAGAATCCGTATTTGGCCCCTTGAGCACCATTACCAGTTTTGTAGTTTTTTACAGTGGAGCTGTGCCAATTGTTTTACTCACTATTCTGTACACTAATATACAATAGCTGTTTTCTCACAGTGAAGCTATTTTTTGTGCCTTTAAGACGTTTACCTTAAATTTGAGCAGCAATTTTTACTTAATTGTAAGTCTAGGGTTACATATATATCAGAGCCATGAGATCGTCATTCACAGGACACTGAAAAGCACAGGGGAGCAGCACTGAGTAAAGAAGAATGCAGCTTTTAGTCAGCAATGTATTTTCTCTGACTGTGAAGAAAGTTTTGTAGTCTTTGTCTTGATTATGTCTTTTGTGAATGATTGGTTTGTTGGGTATGCTACAAGCCAGTTGGAGGAAAAGAGTTTTGTATTAGTTCCTTTGTGTTTGTACAGTGGCAAAACCACAGAAATGGTGGCCCTTGGTATGGGTTCAGACATTGCTGCTGTCACGGAAACATTTAGTGGCCATTTATTATCCTTATAATTAAGATATTTATGAAATTATTTATTTTCAGGTTTGAATATTGACAGCTGCAGGCCGCTATTCTCAGGCACGCTGGAACATACTTATTTGCTAAGTATAAAGTGATAGGCTTGTGTGCATGCTTTGAGGGTTGAAACTTGAAGCACCTTTGTGAAAATGTTTTTGAAAAAAAAGTGAAAAACCCCACTATTTTCTGCTGTGCTTTACTATCTAGAAGGATGTGGGAAATTAGTTGTTGGTGATGTTCTTTTGAGGAGCTGTGTTAGTCAGTTTTGTTTTTCTTACATCTACAGCTTTGACCTGTTAAAAATATGTTGATGAGATTGGGATAGATGCGTGCACACTACTTGATGACTAATTCCTACCTATTACAAACTTACTTTTGTTAAAACTCTGGCTTATCTTTGCAGATAGTTCAGCTTCTTTCCCTGTTTGGGGTTGTTTTTTTTTAAGGTAGAAAAATTTTGAAATTCCTATGTTGTCCTGCCTCAAAACATCCTATTGTAATTTCAGGTGCTTTCTGCCAGTTACTTTAAGCTGACAATGCACTTCAAGGCAGTTTTTCTGATTTTTTTTTTTTTTTTTTTTTCCCCATAACAGTAGAAGGAAATATATTTTAGAACTCTTTTCTGTTCTGCTCAGTGCTGCTCCCCTGTGCTTTTCAGTGTCCTGTGAATGACGATCTCATGGCTCTGATATATATATGTAACCCTAGATTTACAATTAATTACAAGAATTTTAAATAATGAAGAAGCTCTGATTTAACTTTTTCCTTGTTTTCCTGATTACAGGTAAATGTTTCTTGTTTAACATGGCCTTCTTTTGCCTTCTCTTTAGTTTGCTTTCTTCTGATGTAGAAGAATACTTTAAAAGAAGTTAGGAAACACAAATTCAACTTGTATCTCCTTTCTCTGTGGGAAGATATCTCACACAACCTTCATTGGAGTTTTTCAGAGTTCAATCAAAATTAATTGTTGTCAGAAAAGTCTACCTTTTCTGCAGAAGACAGAGTGTCTCATCTTCTATTGGAAAGACTAAGTGGATGAGTTTCCTATACATATATTTCTGACTTTTTCTTGTCAGTACTCTGCTTTTTTATTTTTTTATTATGGCCACTGTAGATTTCCACGATTTCTGTCAGGACTTTTTGATATTACTTCCTCCTAAAATGAGAAATTGTGATCAATGTTCCTTAACAACAGCCTTCATGATTGCTAAATAATTCCATATTAATATCAACCTGTGTTCACTTTCATCAAACTGAATGTCTTCCACAACACCAAAACCCCCAGAGACACATCAAACTATTAAAAAACATTTGCCATTTTTTTAATGAGGGCTTTATCCACAGATTTTCTTAGGAAAGCTGACTGGAATTGATTGAACTGATTCAAGCTCAATTCCACTTACATTGCTAATTTTTCTGTTTTATAATGTGCCTGCCCCTTAATTAGAATAATGGTCAGTAAATCCTAAGGTAGTACTTAACGTCTTCAGGATAGCAAGATTTGGAAAACCATTTCTGAATCTAACCAGCTCAGAAAATAGGTATTTTGCAAGTAGAAAAGTGCCATTTATATATATTTTTTAAAACCACTGTGAGGTATTGCTTCTCATTTGTATCTCCATTTTTTTATCACTATAGTCTCAAATGAAAATTGGACACCAAACTTAAACACAATAGATGGATTTATAATCTGGCTTGACTCTTAGCAAATCACTTCATTTTTCTGTGCTTCTGTTCTGGATCTGTAAAAGGTCTCTTAATACCTCTGTCCTTAGAAATATATTGTGAAGATGAATTTATGCACACTAAGAAATGTTCATAAAAAAGGAGATAAAGAATTTACAAATGGATAACGGATGACAGGGAAAACATCAGAAGTGATGAAATTAGTGCCTGTGATAAAAAAGCAGCTTCGTACAAAACAACCAGAACATACTTTCCAACCTGAAAGAAAGGCATAGCAGGCAACTGTTTATATATAGTTATGATAATTTTAATTCTTTGTTCTAAGTTGAGGGCATATCAGTCATTTTTATCCCACAGGTAGGACAACTTTTAAAAGTTAAGTGCCTGCAGCATTAAAGCTTTAATAGGATTTGAGTTGATGCATAACTTGAAGGTTATACAAGCTCAGCCATCCTCTTATATGACTATTATTATTAAAAAGAACACAGAATTTATGTTAGAGTATTTTTTAGATTTACCAGTTACCAGAGCAGAACAAACCATATTCTATGGGCTACAAATGAAAACTATTTACCTTCTCCCTTGTATCTAAACCATATTTCACAGCTCATGAGACATAAATGGGGAGATGCTTTCAGTAAAATGTACCTGGGGTTTTCTCTGTGTAAAAATAAATAAATAAAGGAAGAAAATAGCACAGAAAGAGAAAAGAAGAAAAGGAGATTATAAAAATAATTCATATCATAAGAGATAAAAATTAACAATTCTGAGTTTTACAACTGGCAAAAAATATATAGAGTGAAGGTTAACTGGCAAAACACCAGTATATTACACTGAATGCAATAAAAATTAATTCTACGAGATCAGAATGCATGTTTTTTAAATGCAGTCCTTTTTCCTCTATTTTATTTATTGGTATATATTTTTTGGTAAAGTGTTATTTTGTTTAAAGATAAATCTGCAATAGTATGAAGCAAATGGTAAATATAGATTAGGAAAAGATCTGGGAGAAATATATGGGACTAGCAAATGAAGAACATTTCAGAAGCTTCATAGCTCTGAAAGAAAGAGGAGGTCAAATGCTTCTAGTGAGTAAAAAAAGATTCATGTACTGTAAAAAAAGAGAGAATAGCATATAAGGATAGGGAAGGAAGAAAGCTGTAGGAATGCTTGAAAAGCCTAGCCACTTGGCAACCAGAAAAATGGTAAAATTTCCTAGGCTGTATCCCATCACCTCATGGTATCTAAATGAATTTAGATATGATTTGTTTATGATTTAGATATGAATGGTGTTTACCACCTTCAATGCCAACGTTATGAGCAGCGTACCAAAGCTGCCTACGCAAAGGGGAGTTGCTACCTCTACTGTGGCCACTATGACCAGGTCTGGGGTATATGTGTCATGGACCTGCAGTTACTCTTAGGTTTGCTAGCAGCACATTTGGAGGTCTCTGAATGGCACGGTCTGACTTTCCCCAGTACTTCCTCAAATTCTATTCCAAATGCAGACTTGAGGCTCCCATTGTCTAAATAAAAGTGCAAACCTGCTCCTCACAAAAGGTAATAAGCGTGATGATTGACCTACTAGGCAAAGTTCAGGTGTTCATTTTTCTACATTTAAGTTAAAGCCATCAAGTGGAAAAAAATACAAGTTAATTGACCAGAGTTTGTATCACCTTATAGTACCTGGAGGAGGAATTACAGCAATAAAAGTACTGGTAAGGTTTGTTTTTAATCCATGTGACAGAGGGCTGAATCTCTGAAACAGAACATAGTGGATGTTTTTCTTATTCTGAGTTCACCTGTGTTTCAATGGAGATAGGATTTCTTTCGTGTTTGGTACAAAGAATTTCAACAAATTCAGGGGACTAGGGAGAGGGAGAGCATAGCGTTTGGAGTCAGGAGAGCTGACATATTCCTAACTCATAAATTACTTTCCGTGCATGACTTCCCTTGGCCTCTGCTACCCTTTTGTATAAAAATTAAAAAGTGCTTTGAAATCCTTTACTTGCTGAATACCTGTGTCATCAACAACCTGTGTCTGTTTCTTCGTATCACATGTGCACTTGTAAGCATAACAATAACTTAATAATAATTGTAGAAAGTCAGGTGTCCATGACTGTATTGAAAACTATTGAGATATAATTTTTTGGGCTGATTTTTAAGCCTAAGAATAGTTCTATAAAAATCTACAAAGTTCAATAAGGGGAATTCTCTCATTTACTTTATTACAACTGACTGTCATTTGAACACATGTAAGTTAATGACAATCACAGTTATTTAGATACAAGCTTGTAAATTAATTCCATCCACCAACTGTACTAATACTTCAGATACTTACAGCTTTAATACTCTGACAGGATGAAAATGGTTCATATATGCCGCTGATTGTTAGAGACAAAAAGCAGCTTTCCCCAGACTGCCTACACTAATTCAATGTAGTTTTCATTAGTGAAAACAAACAGAAGCTAGAGTTTGAGATGACAGGTTTTTTGGTACTCATGGGCATTGCCAATGCTCAAAAGGAGGAGGAAAAAATTCGGCACTCTCAAAGTGAAACAGAAAAAAGCAATAAAACAGTTGCCTGGAAGCTGTGTAAGACTAGTCCCTTGATTATCTAAATAGGGTAAAAGATAAGAAGTTCATACTTCTCAGTAGCTTCACTGCAATTGTCTGTATTCTAATGTCTGATTAAAAAGAAACCCACATTTTTTTCCATTCTTATTTGCTCTTTATTTTTCTCTAAATCTGTTGCCTACAGGGCTATGCTGGTAAGCCTACTGATCTGATTTTAATTCCTAATGGACCACACTCCATATTAGAAAAACTTTACTTGTATTACATACTTACTATAGTTACCAGAACAGTACAGGTTGTAATTTCAATGCTGGATGTCCCTACAGTTCTCTCTTTTACTTTGGGTCTTCCTTGAGAGGGTGTGAAGTCTGTCTGTCTGCATTTAGTTCTGGTTCATTTGTAAAACTCCAGCTCTTCTTTGCAGCAGAGCTGATATCTTGGAATCATTTGGACTCGACATTTCTTGCAAATTAAGTCTTTATGGTGCAGCGTAATGAAAGCTGCATCTGTGGAGAGAAGTGAGTATCCGGGGAGTTGTGGATCTCATCCTGGGGCAGCTAATTGCACTTTTGTTCTCTTTGAGCTTGTCTACATGAGGACATTTTGCCAGCTACATTTATGAAGTGCTGCAAGTACAGCTTCCTTAGAAGACACTCTGGTTTATCCATTAAAATGGCTTTACTCAGTTTAATTGAATACACATTATATAACGTAAATCAACTGATAAATGCACTTCTTCTGAAATAATCTGTAGAAGAGATGCAGGTCCCTTCTGAGCAAATTCTGTTAGATGTGCCAGTTAAGTGTGTCAGTTTATATACCCACTTTGGGATTTATTTAGCATTGTCCTATTGTACACAAGGCTTGTAGTATCTTTATTAATGAATCTTAGCAGTAACACTCAAGACAAATGCAGCTTCCTAATTTCATATTACATTTAATGTTTCTATATTCTGCAATTAGCTCATGATTGAAACTCTCAAGTATGGTGTTAAAAATCTCTTTTTTCCCCTTCAAGTTTAGTGCCAAATATAGGCAATACTTTTCAAGGAAATATATATGTAGGTACAGCATACAGCAGCACCATGAGGGTTATTAAGGACCTTGTCTCTCCATTAATAATGATTTCAAATTTAACACGATGACTAAGACCTTGCTTAGTCCCTTAAGTCTTCAGTGTTCCAGAGAGAGTTAGTCATAAATCTTTTTCCTTTTGAGTGCAGTGATTTTGGCTTAATCTGATGAAAAATACTGTTGCTATCCAGTCTGATACAAGCTAAAAACCACACTGTTCTCAAGATAGCAGTTACTTGACTAATCAAATAGTTTGTATTTAAACTAGAGAGACATTGATTTGACAAGTGGACCGCTCAGTGGATAAAGAATTGGCTGGATGATTGCACTCAAAGAGCTGTGGTCAATGGCTTAATGTCCAAGTGAAGACCGGTGAGCGTGTTCCCCAGAGGTCTGTACTGGGATCAGTGCTGTTCAACATCTTCGTTGGAGACATTGACAGTGGGATCAAGTGCACCATCGGCAAGTTTTCTGATTGCACCAAGCTGTGTGGTGTGGTTGACATACTTGGAGGGAAGGGATGCCTTCCAGAGTAATCTTGACAGGCTTGAGAGGTGGGCCTGAGTGAACCTCATGAAGTTGAATAAGGCCAAGTGCAAGGTCCTGCACCTGGGCTGGGGCAACCCTTGCTATCAATACAGGCTGGGAAGAGAATGGACTGAGAACAGCCCTGAGGAAAAGGACTTGGGGATGAGGGTGGACAAAAAGCTCTACACGACCTGGCAATGCGCACTTGCAGCCTGAAAGCCAATCATGTCCTGGGCTGCATCAAAAGTAGAGTGGCCAGCAGGTCGAGGGAGGTGATTCTACCTCTCTGCTCTGCACTTGTGAGACCCCACTTGGAGCACTGTGTTCAGCTCTGGAGCTCCCAACACAAGAAGGACATGGACCTGTTGGAAGGAGTCCAGAGAAGGGCCACAAAGATGATCAGATGTCTGGAACACCTCTCCTATAAAGACAGGCAGAGAGAGTTGGGGTTGCTCAGCCTGGAGAACAGAAGGCGAGGTCTTCAGGGAGACCTTATAGCAGCCTTCCAGTACCTGTAAGGGATCTACAAGAAAGCTGGAAGAGAGTTCATACCACGCCTGTAGCGATAGGGCAAGGGTTAATGACTTTAAACTGAAAGAGGGTAGATTTAGATCAGGGTTTAGGAAGAAACTTTTTATTGTGAGGGTGGTGACACACTGGAACACATTGCCCAGGCACGGTGTGGATGCCCCCCTCCTGGAAGTGTCCAAGGCCAGGCTGGATGGGGCTTTGAGCAACCTGGTCTGGTGGCAGGTGTCACTGCCCATGGCAGGGGGGTTGGAACTAGATGATCTTTAAGGTGTCTTCCAACCCAAACCATTCCATGATTCTATGATAATGAGGATTACATCCTAGAGCTAGATATATCAGTGAATTCCACAAAGGGCAAGTATTTGTAAGAAATGTAACAATTATTTTGATAAAATCTATACCCTGCATTTAGTCATGTAATTATGTTGTATTTTCCTGTCGAATTTACTAAAAATTAATATTCAATACAAAGGATACTTTGTATTTTACAAAGCCATTACTTCAGATGAAATAAAATAGCTAAACAAAAGTCCTCTGTAAATCATGGAAAATTCCCTTTATAAAACAAATTCATACTGAATCATTTTCTCTGTAGTTTTGCTAGGTTTTTTTCTGAGATTGATATCAGGGAAATTCAGAAATTCAGTACTGAGTGCTCCAGCCACTAGGTTTTTGATGTTCACATTCAAGCAATTGTTGTGGGGAATGTTATGCATCTGGACAGTCTTATTATCTCAAATAAACATGACAATTTTAGGCAAATAGGGCTTGTAGAGGAGATGATCAGTGGGTGCAAATATGCTGGTTTCCTCTGAGCTCTTAGTGTCCACCAGAAGATAAGAAAGCAATGATGCAAGAGAAAAGAGGCAAGTTTCATTGTTTTTAGTAGCCCAGGGTTGTAGTATATTCAAAATCAGATTTCTTTCCCTAGTGCTACTTGACCATTAATAAAATTTCAGTTTTATTTACTCTCTGTTATCCCTGTATCTTCATATCTATTACTGGTTTTCAAAAATCTTCCTGCAGTGGTGCTACATATGGTTTGCTTTCTTATTATGCTGTGCCCTCCTTGAAGTTTATACAGACAGGAAGAAATTTACATTGGCTAATTATTCACAGGCTTCACATTTAAATGGACCTTTATTTTATCATCGGTTATTGACTGTCACAGCTGAGTGGAATACACTTCACTCAAAAGAGCAATATGTTTTGTTGAGGTAAAAGAATAATTTGTCGGAGTTCAATAAATTAAATAGAATTTAACAAAGTTTACCAGTGGTTTACCAAGATTCAATAAATCTGATGGCAGGTTCACCTTATTAATTGCTGCATGGAAGAAAGATACAAAGGAAAACTGACGATCGAGTTAGAATTATTCACACAGAGACCAGAGACACAAAGGGTAAGGAAGACCCTCCCATTGAGTTACAAGGTTCAAAACAGACAACCTTGCTCCTTAAACTCCTTATGGAGCCTAGTTGCATCTAGGTCTAATCTTAGTCTCAGACTTGGGCAATGGTTTATGTCTACTGGAATTATGTATACAAAGTTCATAATGATTAATATTGAGTAGCTACATGGATTAGTAATGTTCCATTAGTATCAATTCATCATGCTATCATTCACTCACTGAGGATCTGTCATGAGTAAGGGATCTCTCTGCCTTGGGCAAGGAAGGTTCTCTTAGCCTCAGGTGAGGAATTTCAAACCTTGAGGGACATCCCTGCTCAAGGGGAGAGTCACCTGGCATGCAGTCCAGCTGCAATTCAGGGAGAGACTAAATTGCTCCCATACTGCTGGCAATATTTCTAGAGCGAAGTAGATGGCTGCTAATCAATAGTATAGACAAGATAGATGTCTTCATTTTAACTCTGGTATCTTGTTCTGTACGTTGGTTATCTTGCATTTTTGGGCTTCAAAAAGGCACCTTCATTCCCATGTACATGAGCCAGGAGCTTTCTAGCTTGCAGGTTCACAATAGGGTATGAGGCCTGTTGCTCCTTAGTTAGCCTGAACCAAAGTGAACTAACTAGAAGCCAAGTACAACCATCACATTTACCCATCATTTTCATACCTCTTCAGCATTGCTATTTTTGTATTTGACCACAACATTTCAACTGGGAATGTCTTAACTCTTATTAATACATTATTTAGTCCCATTTCCAAATGACTAAAAATGTTTAATGTGGTGCATGGTGATTCTGTTGCATTCCCATCAGGTTTTACCACAGTTACTTGCAACAAAAAACTCAACTAGTTTTAGTGCTTGCATTCACAGCCCTTTCCACAACCTACATAACTTCATTATTAACATAATATAGTATTCTTCATTTGGTGTAAATGGTAAGGTTTTGGTACCAGGGAGGGAGTTTATTAATTCAAATCAGTGATTTGGTATTTAAATCAAAAAAGTATTTAGTTCATGCAGTTAAGCAATGTGTAACATAGTGTTACACAGACACGTTAGTTCTGGCATTTCCATTTTGAAGGACTTTACATTTCTACCTTTCTGTTCTTTTTTATGCGGGTATTATGTATAAAATGTCAGACTGTTTCATTATTAGCATGTTTATTCACTGTCGTTTTCCTTCCACATTTCTCTGTTTCTTATTTTTTCCCTCAAGAAAAACGATTGCTGCGATTGAGTGATACAAGAAGCTATTATTGAGGGAGACAATTTTGCTTCAGCTCATTTAAAAATAAGAGTTCGTGCTATGTAATCATAGGAAAGTTGCATGTGGTAAGCTCAAGCACCAAACACAAATCTATACATTCTAATAAGTTCTATTGGCCCCTTTTGAAAAGCTGTTCATGATGTCTGTAAATACCAAGTGGCTGAAAATAAATTACAGCTATGCTATCTCACCGAGATAATACACAGAACAAAGAGGCTCTTAAATGCAAAAGAAAAATTGAGATTGATATGTGGGTTGCTTACAGTGTATTTTTATTTTAAAGATCTTACAGAAGTTTATGATCAGAGAAACAAAATTCCTCTGCTTCCAAGTATCTTCATGAAATCGTTAAAGTTACAGCCATTCACAGGTGTACAGATTTTCTGTTCATGTTGCCAAACAATTAATCCTTTTTTTTTTTTAGGTCAAAGAAATTGTCACCATCAGAAAGCAGCTATGAAAGATTACTGTTCAATGTGGAATGCTGAGAAATTTATGCATATTTCACAGTCTTCTTTACATATCTGAAACTCAAATAACTTTTGAATATCACTGTGAGAATCAGAAAGATGTTCCTCTCAATTTCTAATCAACTGGAGGAATTATGAGTTCATGCACCAAACTTAAAATATATATTCATATTCTTCATACATATTCATAACTGTAGAAGGAGCTCCAGCAGAGCTTCTAGAGCTAGATTAAAACTGGTGATGAACACCTTCCAACCTGCATGAGAAAATTAAAATGCTCCAAAAAAAAAAAAAAAAAAAATTAGTCTGCTTTAGAGGAGGGAAATTTCTTCCTGAATTAAGATTGGGAAATCAGGTTAGTCGTTAGGCACATAAAGAAGTAAGATTGAGAGGGGGGAGAAAAGGGATTATGAGGGTGCAGAATCTGAAACACAATTTATTATAGTACAGTGGTCCAACAAAACTACTTGCCTTTTTCACTGTCTGAACATTTTATGACAGCAAGAAGTGGGCAAAGAAGCCAAAAATAAAATCCCTCAAAAATCCCAAATAGACTTTATTTTTCAAATTATAAAATAACATAGAATATTTTTTCCAATATACATACATTCCTAGCATTTTCTATACACATTTCACATTTGTGAAAGTAAAAGCTTGTGCTTCCTTTTCAAGATCATTTGACAGGAAATGTCATTAGAATGTTCCCTCCTTGATATGGAAGTCTGAAAGAATATGAGTTAGTCACTGTAAAAATGTTTCATAACTTCTCAGTAAATTGTGGATCTGCATTATGGTCTAAGAACTGTCCTTTGGTGATTCCAGTTCTGTCACTAAACTCTTGAATGCCTCAGGTGAGGCTGGTACTTAAAGTATCTCATGTGTTTTTGTCCTTCACAATGAGATTGTACAAATTCTGTAGGCTTTGCTGTCTGAAGTGTCCTTAAATATTATTGCTAGAAGAAAAATAGACTTAAAATTTGTAGCAGTAGTCAAATGCAGATTGAGTTCTATCTTAACTGGTTTTAATCACTCTGACAAAGCTTTGGAATTTTTCTGTGTAATTTTGAAGAACAACAAACCAAGGACAAAATTCTCCAAAATCTTCTGAAGAAGCTAAAGTATATGGCAAAATTGTCAATAAGACTATTGGAAAAAAAAAAAAATCATATCATGTGCTAATATTCCGGGAAACATGGAAGAAATAAAAGTTATATTGAAAAAGCTTTTCTTAGAAAGTCTTTACTGTCAAGCTAGAATTTTGTATTATTACACAGGTTGGAAAACAATGTGTCATATAAATAAAAATATACAAAAAATAACTAAAACAAAAGTAAAATTATGACTATAATGGAATTTATCAAGATACGGGGAACTTCTTAAAAAAGAAGCACACCCCCCCCCCCTTTTTTTTTTATGTTATATAAATTTTCTTTATAACTGACTATCTGAACCAGGGGTCCTCAAACTACGGCCCGCGGGCTGGATACGGCTCCCCAGGGTCCTCAATCTGGCCCCCGGTATTTACAGAACCCCCCTGTCCCCCCCGCCAGGGGCTGGCGGGGGAAACCAAGCAGCCGCAGATGACGGCCTGCCACTGCATCCGCGCGCCGGCCCCCTGGTTAAGAAGTTTGAGGACCCCTGATCTTAACTATCAAACTCAGTCTATTATATGTTAGCATACTGTTCATATAACCCTCAGAAAGAGAAAGGAACATAATCCAATTTCTGTCTGGAACAAAAAGTCCCAATAACTATCATGTTCTGATCAGTTCTTTAGCTGTACTTTGTTCTTTCTCTATTTTACTTAGCCTGGCAAGGATAGACACATACGTTTTAAGTTTTCCTTAAAAATTAAATTTCAGGTATAGCTTGTAATAATGTAATGTAGTTTCTTAATTCCTGAATTCTTACCCTTATTAACATCTGTATTCAATAATAAAAAATAATTTCTAGAAAATCTTCATAAGTTACCACAATTCTTCACTGAATGTTGTCAGAGATGTTTTTTTTTAAAAAAAATAAAATAACATTATAAAGACACTGCTTCACTTCCATGTTATATCATGTACCTGAAAGAAGGAAAATAGGCAAAGTTGGGGGATCACTTATCTTTCAGAAGCCTAGATGACATTTTTTTTTTTTTTCAGATTAAATATAAAATGATCAATATCTTTTGGTTTGTATAGATATATAGGTAGTTGTTTTCATTTTGGATAACAAGAGCAGTCAAATTTTTTTTCAGGTTTACACCTCCAAGAAGTTAAGCCAATATGGGCATATGTACTTAAAAAAGAAGGGTTATGAAATAATTTATAGTTATAATTCTCTTTTTAGTACACTTTGACTTGAGTTCTTATTCCTTATAATGCACACTTGCTTTCAGAAGCATAAAAATACTGCATAACATAACAGCAAGGTTATCTTAAACACATTTAAACAGCTGAAATGTATAATGGATTCAATGCAAACGTATTTTATTATAGTTATTGCACTACAACTGAAAAAAACCCAACAAACACCAATATTCAGATTACACCTAGTGTTTTAGATCCTGCTGGGCATAAAATCCAAAGAATGTAAACCTGTTTCAAAGCCAAATCTGGAATATGGCTTGTGTGGAATTACTGATGACAATAATGACAGCACCAGAAGGAGCAGAATAGAAAGGTGCAGATTTTTTAACTGCCTTTTGGTCCTAATTTGTGACTTTGCACTGAAGAGTTACCTTTGCGTAAAGAAACACTAGGTGCTTGGACTATGACTATTGCATAAAAAGCAAATGGCAAGTTCTATAGCTTTGTTTGTGCTTGGTTTCCTTACTGCGGAGAAGGGGGAATAGGAATTTCTGAACATTTCCAGTCGCAGAAAAGATGCAGAACAGCTTTTGTTAAAATGTTGTATTTAATCTCTTGAATTGCACAAATGAGCTCATTAACACTACAAAAACAATGTTTAGTTCTTTATTTTTACAAGCATTAACCAATTAAATCTTATAGCAAGCATAACATAGAGAGGTATTTTCTTTAAAAAAAAAGTTATGTTAACTAATTTAAGGATGTGTAGCTAATCAAAGGCCTTGACAAGCCTGAAGATTATTTACTCTGGATTCTCATGGTTTCTTTATAGATATGTTGGACAATATATTCAGGTTGCAAAAAAAGTGGGGAAATCTATTTTCACTGAAATCAACAATCAGAATTAATGTAAATATGTCTTCATTTCACATAGAATAGTTTTATTGTAGGTCTCATTGTTATGAATCATGAATAGCCTCTAGGAATAAAGTTATGTATATGAAAATATGAGAATACTTTGAGGTTAATTATGTCTTATTTCTTCCTACTACAGAAGGCAGTAGAAGGTAAGATTGTTGTTCTTGGGAAAGTGAATGATGAAGAAAGATTTGCAATAAATTTTCCTGTTCAGAGAACAAAATTGTTTCTTGTGAGGCTATACTTTTCAGAAGAAATGGAACAAAATATACACACCCATGTAACAAAATATACAAATATATTACTTATATTCCATCTTGGAAACATCTGTGACCATGTGGTATTAAATTGAAGTGTACACAGAGGTATATTATTTTAAATATTACATGCTATTTTATTCCAAAGAAGTGGCCTGAAATTAATCTTCTGTAACTATTCATTAATAGTTCATTTCCGTCAAAGCTGGAATTTATAAACTTCATCCTATATTGTTGCTTCTATTATCTGACTGTCGGAGCCTGCAAATTCTATTAGAGAGTTTGGTTACCATAGTTACTTACAAATGTTTCTTCAGATTTCACTTCCTTCACACATTTGTGTCAGTAAAGCACAAGCAGTCATCTGTTTATGAAGAGTGGTTTCAGGAAGACAGTGGTCAAGTCTTCTGTGACTGTTGTTATACAGATCCTTAAAACAGATATTTTTGCCCATATATTTTGATTATATCTGACATCAGTGAAATATGGTACCAAATCTTCTCAAGCTCTAAGTATTTTGTTTTATATATGACACTAAAACTGCAAAGCATAAAGAAAAAAGAAAACAAAGAATTAGGCTCGGAGTTGCTTTTATTCTTATGGAATGCACAACTATTGTCTTAATACTTCCAGATGAAAGTCAACAAGATAATATATACATTTAATTTTTTTCCTATTTTCTATATTACATTCAGTAATTTAATGAATTAATACAATTATATAACTCAGGACATTTTGTAGAATTGTGTGGATTCAAATTTTCATTCTAGTCTTTTATTAAGTAACCAATAAGAAAGATACTTTACCTATTAAAATATGTTTTAATTTCAAACAATATACTTGTATAAGATTCCTCCTTTGATTGCTCCTTGATGTCATTTTTCTCTTCTATAATATTTGCAGAGGACATTTTGACAAGTTTAGGTAAGACTGAGCAACATATGACAGCAAAAATTACTGGAACAGTTCAAGCTACACAGCTTGCTGTAGGCAATAAAAGCCCATCTTATTCCATATAGCCATCTTTCATATGTATAAGTACATAAAACACATACATGTAGGTGTTTATAATTCTTACGTAAGTATTTACGTGTACACATATAAGTGTAGGTTTTGATCCATCAGATCCTAAATCTGGACAGTTTTAATCTTCCATGTGGTAAAGAGAAGGTAAACAAAGAGTGGTCACCCCTATGTGAAATTGAGATAGAAAGCAAGAGTGACCTTTGAGAAACCAACCCAAAATACGTATCACCCAGTTCTAGTTGTGAAGTTATTTGTACATGTGTTTTGGTGTTTTAAACACATTTGACTATTTCTATCCCTCTTAAGAAACTGTAACAAACAGGAATTGAAATTAAGACAAAATATCTCCATTCTGAACAACGTCCTTTCCCCAACATGTACCTCCCTCTCAGGCTTCCTAAGGCTCAGTAAAGCACGTTACTGAAGAAAACAGACATTCTGAAACTTTCATAAGTCCTGTTTATAATGATAGAGAGTGGCACTACATGATCATTTACCCATGAGACAAACAGTACTGCTGATTGGATTAGGGCAGGAGAGACTAATGCGGTTATGTCCTTAAGGGTAAGATGAAAAATGAATCTTTCACTTCTGCAACTGAGCACAACCAGCAATTCAAAAGCATTCTATGTGTGAGGTACTTTGCAGGATCTGTTCTATTTGTCACTGGAATTGGCTGTAGAGCATTTGGCAAAGTCTGAGTTGTTTCAACCCTGGATCATTATCCCACAGTCCCCTTCTGTGCTTAAGCTTTAAAAGTAGTTTGGGGGCATCTAAAAAGAAAGGGGAAATCATAACACACTTCTGCAGTTTACAGCAATACCATTACTTAATAATTCTGAAAACAACTGCTACTCAGAGTTGCACAGGACTCAGTACTATGCTATTTAGAGTAGCATCTATGAAAAACCTCCCAAGGTTAAGAGGATTTTTCAAAACACCTAAATGAACAAGCTGATCAAGCCTCAGTGATAGGCACCAGACCTCAGGGAGACAACTAATTTTCTTGTATAACTTGGTAGTTGAGACTGAGTGCTGCATGGATGAGTGTTTTTTTTCCAGAATGTTACTAGTTGTCCAGACAACCATTTGGAATAGTCAGTTCTGGATATTTTCAAACACAACCTTGAATGGTAAAGAGGAAATTCACACTTCTCGGCCCAACATCTCCTGAGAGAAATATTATTGTGAGATAATACAGATGATTTAATTGTTTGTTTTGATAATAGTAGCCAAAATTTTTTTTCTGCTTTTAAGTTGTTTGCTAATGAAAGCTAATCTTTTTAATACTATTGGTTTCAATTTGTGAGAATGTCCTGTTGAATCTATACCTCAGGATTTTTTTCCAAAAGTTTTGGGTTTGGTTTTCACTTGTCAAAAGTACATTGGCTATCACTAGTCACCCATGGTAACAAAACAAACCGGCCAGTTCTGTGAAGTTCTATCTTTTTCCTATTTTCTTTAATAGACTGTTCTCAATCAATCGATGCATGTATAACAGCCAAAAATGCTCACATAAAATTCTTTCTCAGGGCAGTATATGGCCTTTCACAGATGGGCTGTCTTCAGCAAAGGTACATTTTCACATAACACACAGTTAAGGCAACTCACTAAATTCAGAAGAAAAACCACAGTATCCTGTGACCTGCTCCACTGGCTGTATTCCACTGAGAAATGTGCACATATATACAATGTCATTAATTTTGTCTATTATTATTTTAATAATCATTATCCAGTGCCATGATTAACACACAGACACACACAAACACACACAATTAATTTCCCCTTGATTTTCTCCGGCTCTTAGAGAACAGTCAGTCAGGATGTAACCCTCAGTAGAAGCTTTCATCACGACAATGGTTAGCAAACTGCACAAACTGGAAACAGCTTCACAAGTTGACACGTAAAATGGAATTTGGAGCAGTTGTGTTCACTTAGAAAAATGGAAGTTCTCTTTCCTAACCACAAAGAAACACTCAGAAGGTGGATATCAGAGGCATGTAAGTCCTACAATGGGTCACATCCTTAAAGAGGAGCTGAGAGTGTTTCTGAATAGTGCATAATAATGGGTGAGAACAAATTGAATCAGTCTGGAAGAAAAATGACAGCTATTGGTGATCTGGCTTATGAGACTGTCAGATCAGGACTGCTTCAAATATTAACCAAATGTTTATTACCATTATATTAGTACTTAAAACATATGGATTCCTATGGTCTTTATCTTATTTTGAGGGCTTTCTATATTAATTGCTCAGTTATTTTAATTTATTTTTTCCCAATTATTTTTTCTCTTTTCTTATCTTCACAAAAATACAGTATGACCATATTTTGACTATTTCTGAAAGTGATTGTATTTTCTGAAAGTTTTCCTGATACAATTTCAATAATTCTACTGTGTTTTGGTGATGATGCTGGTTTTTTTAAATCCAGTTCCCTAGATGTTATGAAAGTTCATGAGCAATACAGGACAGGTTCTCATTTCTTCCCACATTTACCTAAACAGAGACTATTCCCATGTAAGTATACTTTCTGACCTACTGTAGTCTTGATTAAATGTATGTGCTTGATTGGCACACTTTGTCCTTATTAAAGATCAGTAACATAAGATCATTAAACAGATCAGTATTTTCATAAAAATGTAGTTTAGTTTCCATTCTTATCTAGTAATCAATCTTACTGCACCTTTGTATATTTTTAGCTACTTTGAGTGTTGCTTTATTTAATGAATTCCATGTAGTTTTTGTGGCCTTTTTTTTTTTTTTTTTTTTTTTTTTAAATCTAATGAATTAAGCCAGCTATTAGGACAGCAGACTCCAGAACTATATGGAATAGACCACAGATCCTGTCTTTGTGGAAGTAGGACAAATAACTATCAATGTCAAAAGTCCCTTTCCAGCTCTCTCCTCCCAGAATCTGACTCTAAGAAATGTGGTTAATTTGTAGCTTAATTTTTATTTACTAGTAATTATTTTTCCAGTTTGAAGCAATTCAGTTAAAACAATTACTTTCATAAGGTGCTAAAAGAGTAATATTACCAGTGCTTCTGTGGATATGAATTTCTTGAAAAATGCCTGTTTATTTGAATCACAGGAACTCTATGTGAATGCAAATAAATAAATTTGACATGAAAATCTAGACTTTGAAGGACGAAGAAATATAAAACAAAGAATATTAAGTTTTACAATTGTCCCAGTAATTGGCCTTAAAGCCTAAGAACAGATCCAAATTGTTTAAATTTGTAAGCCATTTTTTAACAGTGCCATGTATTCTTTAACTTTTTCTAGGGGGTCTGGTAGATGCTGAGCACTTCAGAAATTCAGCCTGTTAAGAAAATCCTTTCATATTGTGTCACTCCCTCCCTGGACCATGTTAGGCACCTTATACCACGTCAAAGTGACTGTAAGCTGGACATATACTGTCTAAGACTACAAAAAAATTATATTTTTGGTAATAGACTAGATAGATGGAACTAATAACCTATTATGCCAATATGTTCACCATTCCCAATGAGACATTTAATTAGTCTCTCCTGGCCCAGCAGGCATCTGCTGGGTGCGGATGGGTTAGCCTTCATTGTCCCCTGGCATGGGCAGACCCTCCATGTTGCTGAGCTGCCACCTTTGAATTCCCTTTTTTCTTTAGGGTTTATACCTGTATATGTTGGCATTTTTTCCTTGAGCAGCTAAATACCACTGTCTTGACAAAGGTACTATTGTCTAGGTTTTTGTACATCTCAGGTTGCCTGGCTTTATTTTATGTATGTGCAGGTCACATAGGTCTCAGATCACAAGCACCTGAAACCCTCAACTGAGGGTTACAGTATTTTGTTCAAACAGAAGATGCTATGGATGAGGTGGATTACGTGTTTATAGAAATTTAAAATGTGAAACCCATGCTGACAGCTATAACATATATCTTGTCCCCAAATTTAATTTTAAATATTCTGAGTTCCCCGATATTTTTTGTTGTTCAAAAACCTTAAATCCAGCAAAGGGCTTAGATGTTGCCCACCTGCAAACAAATGAATTATCAGTGATCTGCTGGATGGAATGTTTACTCATCTTTGCCCTTATACTATAGTTTTAGAAAGATGGCTATTACTGCTTGCTTATGTTGTGTCTATACCAGTGAAACACACATTTGGGCTGCTCTCTCGGACTACAGCCAAGTGGCATGGAATGGTCTGTGTCCATGTTGCTAAGTTCTTTAATCATCCAAAATAGTGTGATCAGAGCTGACCTCCTTAATGGAAAAAGCCTATGGTGCCCAGCCCATGTACCTCCAGGGTTGTGGCTGGGAGGGTGTTAATGAGCCCAGGGCAAAACTGCTGGGAACAGATCTCACCTTTTCACAGAAGAAATGACCACCTTCCAGCACCCTTCAGTGTTCCCCAGCACTGCTTGTGCACTGAATATCTAACCAACCTGCATTATGACCTTGTCTGTATTAGAAAGGACTTCTTCAGTTATTTCTTTGCAACTATTTGACATATTTTTGCAGAATTTAAAATGTACCATCCAGCTAAAATTTTTAGTTTAGTTTGTCTTATAAGCTACTGTTGAACTATTTATGGTACTCTTTGGTAATAGGAAGAATTTTATAATAGAAGTATGAAAATCAGAAGGGAATCCTGGTCAAAGTCAGCCTGCCTTTCCATAATATATGTAAAATATCATGAATTGCTATTTTTAAATGTTGTTTATTGTTTTTGTACATGTCCCCAAAAATGAAAACAGCAATATGATCACTTAGTATTAGAGAAGTGTATTTATATGTACTTCATACACATAAAACCTTAAAATCACCATGCAAAGGAAATGAAAAAGGGATTTTGGTGTGTTTGAGTGTCATTTGTAATAGATAGGTTTTGGGCTAACTGTACAGCAAGTCTGCCTCTACCAAGAAGAGGTTATAAGGCTGTGGTACTGAAATCCTTGAGCAAGTCCTTTTAAAAGGACTCTGAGCAAAAGGAACTCTGCTGCGTGCACTGCAAGGTGCTCATAGAAATTTTTCCTCTATATCTTTCCATTCCAGGGAAGGATTGTGCTATTCTATGAAGCAGAAACACTTTTTCTTTGAAGGAACAAATCCTCTAGATTGTAAGAAAACTGATCAGTCCTGATTGCAGTAAGTCCCTAAGCAAAATACTGTGCATTTTATCTCTTATTTAAAACACTTCCCCCACTGCCTCTCTGCCCACGTATGGAAGAATCACATTTCTGACTAGATACACTTAGAGGTAGGGGGAAAAGAGGGACATGAAATTATGCCCCACAAACATGTGCCCCATGGACATAATCACATAAATGACCTATAACACTGTTTCAGGGAATCAGACTGAAGTCACAATAATGACTTAGCTCCTTTTTTTGTTGGTTCCTTGCTCTTACTTGCAAATGAGTAAGAAGAAGATGACAGGAATCTTTGAATGTCTTTATTGTGCATTTTCAGTCTTCTCAGAAAAAAATGTTCATACTGGAAATAAAACATTTAACTGTTGAAATCTGTTTTTCCTTTAAAAGAGATTGGGTAACATGTATGGCTTCAGTGATCAGGAGTAACATTTGTCATACTTCTGCTATACATCACACATTGTTTTCCAAGAAAGGAAAGATAATGAAGAAAAGGCAAAGCTTCCTCTGCACTGTCACTGTACCTAGAAATGACCATGCAGATGCAACAGAGAAATGAACAAGATAATGTTTTCAGCTTGGTATTTTTGTATTTGGTATGTATTGGTTCTTTTACATAAGCACTTTAATATGTGCTAATCAGACTTTGCCACGGGAGGCTCACCAGCGGCAGCTGCTTATGCACAGGACTGAGAACAAAGCAGTCAGCTCTAGCCTAGTTCTTTTTCTTTTCCATGCACATCTATTCTCCTGCTTCTTTTGGACTAAGATCTGGCTCCATGTCAATGTAATCTTGTGAGACCTGATTATCTGAGCATTAAGAATGAATTTGTTATATAAATTGTAGGATGTCTGTTTCCACAGAAATCTAGTGTTACATTTTATGCTATAGATGATTACCTATATTTAACGGAGAGTGATGCAGCTCAACAGGGATCGTTTGAAACAGGCAGGTAGGGATACCTGTATTCCAGCCCCAGTCTTACATCTCCAAGTGCAGGACAAGCAATCCCAACCATGTAGCACTATCCCCTGCCAGTATTTTCAGGGGCAAGGTACCTTCTGATCACTCCTTTTCTTCAGGTAATCTCATTTGGAAATAGCAAATAGATGAAGAAAGAGAGCTTTCCAACCCAGATTTATTCCAGTTGAAAACTCCTCCTGGTTTTGTCTACTAGAAAAATAATTCTGTCGTCTGTAGCAGGAGAGAGAAGGGGAACTGAGCTATAGGGCACCAACTGGTCCAGTGGGTCACTAAAGATACTTTTTTAAATGCCTGCTGTTATTTTGTGCATGTGTTGCTTCAGCTTTGTCTAATGTGACATGTAAGGCATCAATTTGCTGGTTTCTTCTCACTTGCCCAAATAATCATTAAATTAGACTTGTTGCAATCGTGATGATTGTGAATAAGGACTAACATGTATTTTGAATGTAAGAGAATCCTATTCATTTACAAAGGAAAGTCTACTGAAATGTGAATATTCCTAGGCATGAAATATTCTTTTGTTTACATACAAACTTTCCTATGAAATATCCTTAATATTTCACTATGCGACAAGACAAAATTTTTGCTCACAGCTAGCATATCCTGCTGATATTAGACCTTAGTACCTCCAACAGCCTAGCAACTCCTACCCAAATATAAATTTGCTTTTAGAATCTACCACCATTTTTCCTCCTAGTTACACTTCATTACAGAACCAAGAAAATGAGCTGTTAAATATTCTGACATTAAAACTGGATTCCTCTCCCTCCCTGCTTCTCCTCCAGCCCACCAGCAGCCCCCTGTTTCCCAGGCAGGCATTTTCACCTAAGGAGATGAAAGCAGCTGTGAGAGTGTGGGTCTGTATTACCAAAGCAAACATCTCCTGCCTACCATTTCAGCAAGCAAGGAGGCAATAAGCAAGCTGCAAGCTAAAATAACTCTCTGTGTCGTTCACAATTTCTTTATTTGCTTGTTTGTTTAATTTGGACCTGTTTCCCAAGCAAGTCTGTCATGTGCTCCAGTAACCAGTTGAGCTGGCACAAATGGCTGGTGCTCTCCCTGAGATTGTTTCCTCTGAATTGCAGCCTGTACCCTGCTGAGACCATCCAGGAGGCAATGCAGCATGAGTCCCAGCCGATCCTCTGCCTCAGCCCAGCCACAGGTATCAGTCAGAACTGAAGGGACCCTAGCGGGGCATGCGCTTTCCTTAACCAAACGGGCCCTTATGCACTTCTACAGAAAGAAGGAGTATTATATTCAGGGGCTTTGCTTGTTCACTAATGATGATTATCTGGAGGTATATTTGCTACAGACCCTGAAGGAATTTTTTTTGGCTCTAACATGCTGCACTGATTACTGTAGAAACTTAACTGTAAACTATGAAATCAGTTGTGCTGGGCAAAGTCTCAGAAGTGGAGAGTGATAAAGGAGAGTGACTGAGAAGAAAGCATGTCAAGAGAGTTGGTGTTTTAGCAGCTGTAAAAGAACTGGGAACTGGGACTGCCTCAGTGTCAGCTGACGATACCAAAATCAGGAATCACTCTAGTAAGTTCGGGGCATGCACAAATGACTCAGTGTTTGGTTTCTTTGCTGAGCCACCAGATTGTCTCGTCTCATTGTTATGAATACAAGTTCTGATTTTTGTCCTTCCTCGGGTGAACAGACAAAACTTTCTTCTCAAAGACTGTCAACCTTTAGATTTTATTAACTGTTAATAAAGATAGATAATACTAAATAAAGCAGTTGCATTTATTTATTTAACCACCACACACTAAATTTTACATGTCGGGTAATAGATTGTCCTGATTTATTTTTTTTTTAATACAATAATAATAAAAAGAAAATAAAGTCTGCAACAGCATCACTGGTTCTACATCCTCCTAGATGATTACTGACAGCATAATTAGAATATCCAGTGGTGGTTTTAAGGGACGCTTCAGTGGTTCTTAGCAAATCATAAAGCTTTGCTTCTTTAGTATGTAAGGATAAAGTCTTCTTAAGGTGCAAAGACCATATTGGTTTAGAGAAATAAAAATTGCAGAATTGGACCAGCATAATAGTCCATTTCTACATCTTCTGTAGATATATGTGTGTGCATGTGAAGGAATACAGAGTGAAAGAAAAGAGAGAGAGAGAGAGAGTTATGTTTATGATTTCCTAAAATGTTTTAGAAATCATATTTCAATTTGTGGTGATCCCACAGACTGTCCCGGAATAACTGTCTCAGGTTTAGTTTGAAGTTTTGTTGATGTAAAGATTATCCCTACATCTTCTAAATCCCTGTTTTACTTTTTTGTATTTATGTCTTACAAAAAAAAAAAAAAGAAGAAGAAATTCTAGAAAACTCCTTTTTAACTTCTTAATTGGAGTCTTTATTCTTAGTATACTAAACCAAACTGTACTGAACTATATTGTAGTGGGTTTGCATGGCAAGGTTTTGCTACAAGCATGTAACAAAGGGGCTACAAGAGTGGCTCCTTTCAGAAGATGTCAGAAGCTTCCCCCATGGCCAATGGAGCCAATGCCAGCCAGCTCTGAGATGGACACTCCACTAGTCAAGGCCAAGCCAGTCGGCGATGGTGGTAGCACCTCTGGGGTAAGGTACCTAAAAAGGGGGAAAAAACCCTGACGTGAAATAACTGCAGCAGGAGAGAGGAGTGAGACTATGTGAGAGCAGCAACTCAGCAGACACCAAGGCTGGTGAAGAAGGAGGGGAGGTGCTGGACAGGTGCAAGAGCAGTTTCCCCTGCAGCCTGTGGTAAAGCCCATGGTGAGGCAGGCTGTGCCTGTGCAGCCAATGGAGGTGAACGGTGGAGCAGATATCCACCTGCAGTCCTTGGAGGACCCCAAGCCAGAGCAGGTGGTTGCGCCCTAAGGAGGTTGTGACCCTGTACAGAGTCCATGCTGAAGCAGGCTCCTGACAGGACCTGTGGCCCAGTGAAGAGAGAGGAACCCAGGCTGGAGCAGGTTTGCTGGCAGCACTTGTGACCCTGTGTGGGACCCCCACTGGGGCAGTCTGTGCCTGAAGCACTGCACCCCATGGAAGGGATCAGTGCTGGAGCAGTGTGTGAAGAACTGCAGCCCATGGGAAGGGCTCACACTGGAGAAATTAATGGAGGACTGTCTCCTGTGGAAGGGACCCCGGGCTGGAGCAGGGGCAGAGTTTGAGGAGCCTCCCCCTGCAGAGGAAGGAGTGGAAGAGGCAATGTGTGATGAACCCACTGCAGCCCCATTCCCCATACCCCTGTGCTGCTTGTGGAGAGGAAGTAGAGAAACTGGGACTGAAGCTGAGCCGAGAAGGAAGGGGTGGTGGGAAGGCATTTCAGGGTTTGTTTCAATCTTTTATTGTCCTAATCTGGTTTGACGGCTAAAAAATTACATTAACTTCCCCAAGCTGAGTCTCGTTTGCCTGTGATGGTAATTGGTGAGTGATCTCTCCCTGTCCTTATCTCAGTCCCTGTGCCTTTTGTTATATTTTCTGTTCTCTGTCCTGCTTAAGAGGGGAATGATAAAGCAGCTTGGTGGGCACCTGGTGTCAACCCACCAAAACTATACCCAGATATATTAACTTATTCTTTTGTTGAATTAAGGCCAATTCTCTTTGATGTAATCTATGTTTTGAGTTACAGAGCTGGAAGCACACAGAAAATCTATAGTATTCATGACTGTTCAGTTACATTAAAAAAGTTAATTTTCTTGGATGAACTTGAAGAGGGAAAGCTTTAGGATGACTTAGTCTACATAGTGCTGATGTGGGAACACCAGAAGCTGTTTATTATTTTGCAGTTTTCCTGGTTTCAGCTGGGATAGAGTTAATTTTCTTCTTAGTAGCTGGTGCAGTGCTGTGGTTTGGGTTTAGTGTAAGAATAGTGTTGATAGCACACTGATGTTTTTAGTTGTTGCTAACTAATGTTTATACCAAATCAAGGACTTTTCAGGTTCTCTGGCTCTGCCAGCAAGAAGGTTGCGGGGGCACAAAAATTGGGAGGGGACACAGCCAGGACAGCTGACCCAAACTAGCCGAAGGGATATTCCATACCACATGATATCATGCTGAGTATATATATGCTGGGGGAATAAAAAGGAAGGGGGGACGGGGACATTCAGAGTGAAGAGGTTTTTATTCCCAGAGATGGAGCTCTGCTTTCCTGCAGGTCACTGAACACCTGCCTGTGATGGAGAGTGGTGAACGAATTCATTATTTCACTTTGCTTGTGTCCATGGCTTTTGCTTTACCTGTTAAACTGTCTTTATCTCAGCCCATGAGTTTTCCCAGTTTTATTCTGCTTCTCTCCTGTACAGTGGGAGTGAGCAAGCAGCTGTGTGGGGCTTAGTTTCCAGAAGGGGTTAAGCCATGACAGCAGTGTGTTCCTTTTCTGCAGTTATGACTTAACAGTTCTTCTCATTTCGTATCTAGATTGTTTTCCCTGCTGCTCCATACCAGTGAGTCTTTCTTTTCTGGAACAGGCGTGTTTACAGTTCCCTGAGTTCCTTCTAAGTCATCAGGTTATTACGGCCTCATGCCCAATATCACCTTCTTGAACACCATTCCCCCTAAATGCAGTGTCATTGCAGATCAAGTACAGAAAAGAGGAAAAACTCTAAAACAGGCAAACAACCTAAATGGAAAACTTCTATATTCAGTGTGCCCTGCTAAACACCACCAGGCTATACTGATTGGCAGCTGTCTTAGATGTGAGTTTAATATCCGCCGCAGGGTGGTTGAAAAGTTTCGGAGAAGATGAAAGGAAAGGAAATAATGAAATTCCTTAAGATCAACCAGCTGGCACTCTGTTCTTGTGACACTGTGGCACTGGCCTTTAGCACAGTCCTAACTGTGATAACAGCTGTGTAAAGTAGCAATAAAGGACTTTTATGAAAATATGTCTCAGGCGAACTAGAAGTATAGAATTATAAAACACAACTTAGGAAATTCTGGTGAATTAAATAAATTAGTAAAAGGCAAAAGATTGTAATCTTCTTTTGTCAGTGATTTTCTTGGATACCACAGTTTAGTTATTTGAAAAGTATTTAACACTGAGTTTTCATATTGTAGCAAGAAGACACACAAACTTGGAGAGCTTAATTAACAAATCTATCTTTTATATCTGCATATTTGTTCAAATAAGCATATTGTCTTTCTCTCATAGTGGAGATAAAGAGTCTTGCACAGGTCTTCTAGAATGATAACATTTTATGTTGATGAAATAGCACTTGTGGTTCTGAAAGGCTCATTTTGATTGCCAGTCTTCTGATACTATGAGTTGGGTGGGGTTTTTTAAATATCTTCAGACTGTTTTGCCTTCCTTCATTCAGGATACAGATGCCAAGAGGGTTTGACGGCCACTTCTGCCTAACACAATGATCACAAGAGCTTATTGCTATATATATATACTTACAATACAGTATATTTATTATTTGAAGGCCAGCTTGCCAATTGTTCATATCAAATTTTGTTACTAGCTTTCATACGAGATGGAAGCAGTAAACTTAAGTGAGTAGAAGAGCCTCTTTCTGTTTAAACGAGAGAAGCTTAAATGCATCTACAGGCAGCCCTTCTTTTGTAATTTTTAAATAATTTATTCATTGTGCATCAAGAGTGAATACATCTGAATAATATCAATGCCCATATACTTTTTCAATAGCTAACATCCTATCCATCACTAGAATGAGAGATAAGACAGGGGAAAAAGAAAGAAAAAAACAAACTTGAAATTTTTGGAGAAGAGCTATAAACTGACTGAGTCTCCATCTGAAACAACTATTGGATAACAGCTTCATATTGACTTTAGCACTTCTCTTTGTTATTCCTAGAACTTGACTCTATGATGTTACACAGCTTTTTATAACAACATGTAAACATACACATCACTGTGTGCCATTTAAACAATACTGAAATAACTTTATGTTTATATGACTTTCTAGAGTCTTTCACATAAACTGAAAATAATCTAATCTTACTGTTCAGAGCTATGACCATAGAAAAGTATGACCAGTTGATCCTATTTCTTTTCCCAGAATAGGTGAGATCAACTAAGTTATTGCCTTTCAAATATACGCAAAGGAATTCACTTAAAGATATCTATGCAATTATTAATACCTTGCTTGTTATAGATCACATGAGGTTCATGGAAAGACTTGCTAATAAAAAAATGAAAAAATTGCTTCTAGCTGCTTTAATATCACAGTGCTAACTAAATTACAATGTCATGAAACAGAACTGATGAATTGTTGTTAAAAAGTACACTAGCTCCTTTCTTTAAGGCAAAGATAAAATTGTATTTTACTACAAAGAGTAGAAAGGCATGGAAATATTTTCCTGAATTGTGTTCACTGATGGTTAGACACCTTTAAAAATGTGTGTTCTGTTTACCATTTACCCATTTATTTAGCAGATTTGTTATTTATGGACTACTTTCTGAATGTAGTCCATAAAGAACAAAGAAGTTTAGGATTAAAAACTCTGGCATGAAAGTGACATTATCAACTGGCAGGGAATTCAGATACTCAGTACTTAACTGTCTGCTGGACTTATCTAACGCACACAGAAGCCTATGTAGTTGCTACCTCTGATTTCAGTGCTTTTTAGGATGATATTCTGAGTTTAAAATGTAGAGATGCTCCTGTCCTAATGACTGTCACATGTGGGAAGAATTTGAACATAAAGGATATTTGTGGTTTTGCATAGAGGAAGCTTAGAATTTCCTTTTACAAAGTTGCATAGACTGCTGAGATACAAAGAAATACAATGTCATATTAGGCTTATATAAGTACTGGCCATTTTGGGAAAGTTCATACTCAGCTTTTGGCTTCCCACTTAGAAGGGAATTTCTCCATCCTTGTAATGTATTTAATGTTGAAAATGTAACTAATTTAGCTTTAATTAAACATCTATTTTACTTTAATACTCCAGAGAAAACATCAAACCAGAAATACACATTTTCCTAAAGCTTGTCCTGTCTAAATAGATTGCCTATTTAACAATGCAATTTTAGGCATAAGATTTTAAATCCATAGAGAATTTTAAGAAAGTTAATCTGTTCCGGAAGTTTGTGATTTTCTTCTGTTTTAGAGAAGAAGACGAAATGACAAAACCCAAATTTGCTATTTACAAGAAAAAAAATCACAGAAAGAGTGCAATTTGCAAATGACTAAAGACCAATTTTTCCAATCTCATTAAATTTAAACCCTTTCTGTATATTTCCATGACAAATTATTTATTTTGTATTGGGGATGTAAAGAGAAAAGGAACTGCTGGGCAGATTTAATGACACACTTGCATCTATGCGCTTGGTTTTTTTCAGGTTGCAGTGAAGTTAAGGGAAAAGAATATGCGGTAGAGTAATGGGTTGAGGATTTGCCATGTTATCAGCCAGGCTTGTAGATTGTACCTGTATGTAGAATCTTTTGAAATATTTGACTGATACACATTGTGAAAAGGTTATACAACCATTTAGTAGAAGATTTGGCATAGGTATGGGCATAACACCAGTTCAAAAAGTAGTCAAATTGTCTCAGAAGAATCTATACCATCCTCCAAAATTGCTGCATGTTTAGCTGCATCGATTTTAATGGAAGTGAGGTTCAGACACACTACTGCGTCTGCCAGAGGACTCTGTATGAATCACTGATGGTGTCTTCTATGGATACCACTAACCTTTTATTTAGGGTTTTGTTTTGTGTGTGGAAAGTACTTGAGCTTGGCTTGCCAAAATGGAATTTTGCAAAAAAAAAACCCAAACTAAAAATTTTAACCTTTTGCTTGGAAATACATTGCAGACTTTTGAGGTAGGCTATAAAATGTGCTAGAGTAAAAAAAGCAAACATTTATGAATTCCAATTTAAATACATACATAAAATTAACAGGGAAGGAAATAAAACCAAAAATATGCATTTGGTTTCAGCTTTCGATCAATAATTGATCGCATAACATTTGTAACTCATAAAGCTTTGAAGTCCTGTACAACGAAAGAATTCACAGTTAGCTTTACAGCAGAGAAGAACAGGGAGATTAATTGTTGGCAATTCACTCTAAATTACACATGCAATTGAAAGCACAGCTATGAATAGAGCTAAGATGTTCTGAGGAATAATCCCCTGGCCAAACTAGCATTAACACACTTTATTATCTACCTGGAGGCATCAGCTGATAAATCTTTCCAATGACAGAGTAGTAAGTGGGAGCCCAGATGAAAGTAGCCCTTATCACTTTTATCACTTTTATTGCTTTTATCACTTTTAGCACTTTAAGGCTGCTTTCCTCTAGGGTGACAGTCATCAGAATCCAAAGTCCTGAGAACCCGAGAAATCTGAGAAAAAAAGAAGCATTACAATGCCATCACTACACTGTTTTGTGGTCATGATGGGGACACTCGCAATGGCAACAGTGTAGTGATGGTGGCTAGTTGCCTGGGTTTTGGGTTTTCTTAGTGGTCACAGGTTTCATATCCAGGAACTTCTGTTACTCTTCATCTGCTTCCTTCAACTTGAAAATCTCTTGCACACTCTCCCTTAAAAGAAAGGAACCAACTAAAGGTTGAACTGTTTCGGAGCAGATAGGATCTAGTCATAGAAACAAATGTGGGGAAAGAGAGAGTCACAGTAAGACAGACTCTTAATTGAGTATTATGTTTTCCTCTACATTTTAACTATTAATGATATTGCATAGGGGTTTATAAAATCAGAAATTTTAGCTCCTCATACAGAAAACAAATGAGATATTTGGTACAAAGCACTGTTGTTATTACTTTCTATTTTAACTTACAGAATTATTTTTTTAAAGTTATTGGGTTAAATATAATTTTAATGTACACTTCTGATTCTGTGATACAAGACCCTGCTCCTCATTTGGGGCTGCAAATGTTTTGAATTTAGCTTTTTAAGCCTGGAGATAGTACATATCATAAACAGAAAATATTTAGTTGAAATAAATTTGCTTGATGTGCAAGGAATAAGCATTAAATAAGCATTTAGATTCTTCCAGGAGGGTACTGAGATGTCTGATCATCTCATGCTACTTAACTTTTAATTTGTTATAATTTCTACCATATTAAAATAACTTTTAAACTCTCCAACTGCTATTGAATAGATATCTCTTTTGGTCAAAGACAGATAGTGATAATTAATAGAGTTTATTTAATAAAACAGAAAGGCAAAAGTAGAGACTTCTGCCTGCTCTAAGTTGAAATAGAAATGGATAAGAATAATAAAAAAATGCAGTGATAAAAAGCCCTTAACTAATTAATGGCCTTACCTAAGAATGCATAGCAACAGATGTCTCTGCTCAGCTTATTCCCTTTCTAATAAAGAAAATCTACTACACATATTTCAACTAGAAAAAACAAAGGAAAAAACAACAAAAACCCCAACCATGTCCACTTGGCTTTTCTAGCTTCCCTGAAAAGGAAAAGATTGCACTATAAATTCAACACATGAAGAGAAATCTAAACTGATTAAATTACTAGAAGTGTATATTTGATAAACACCTATAGAGTCAGTTAAATCAGGAATTTGTCTATCTTCTTAGTTAAAGCCCAAAAAACATTTTCTTTCTCCAAACTGGAGTAAAAAAAGAAAGCCTGAACTATTGTATTTTACAATTACTTCCTCGCTCAGTGTCTGCTAATAATGTAAACGATTGCAAAAATTAAGATCAGTTTGTGATCCATTATTTTTTAACGGATTAGCTCACGAGACATAAAGTAAAAGGGATGAGTTACACTCACTGAGTCATTTAGATTCTTGTATATGATTAAGTTACAGTGAAGGTCTGTGAATCTGTGTCTAAACTTATAGGATAATGCTAATAGTCTTGCTGGTGCTAATCAATGCAGTACCTTTCAGAATGCATTACTGAGTTCCAAATCACATTGTTTTTGTTCGGTTTGCTTTAAAGAGGTCTACTAGGAAACATTAGAAATTACTCTTAGAGAAGCATTTTAGTCAAGTGTAACACCACTGAATGCTTTTGGTTACTTTTTTGCTTTGTTTCTGACCTTCTTTGTTTCTCCTAATTTTCTTCTGCATGTTGTAGATCTTATGAATGCAAGACTAAACAAACCTTGGATCGTGTTGTTCAATCTTATAACAAGCTTATAAAAGTGGTTTTGTAGATTGAGGTAAACAAAAAATTCAATGCTAAGCAGTTATTGAAAGATTAAGATTTAGACCATTAAAACAGAACCCTGAAGATTTAGAATTTCCTATTGGGCACATTAAATATGACTTTGTTAATGCATTAATCATGTTCCTAGCTACTGACATGACTAAATTCTTCCCCACTGTCCCCTATAACTCATAAAACTTTTCAGTGTGAAAGAATGCATTCTAAAATTTACACCCTGAATGGAAAGACAAGGCATATGCGTTTAAGCCACTTTATGTGTAGTCTGAGATATTGGCATACTGAGATTATGTCAGCAGCTAAACATGAAGGATGAGAGTGCTTGTGGGTGTCAGTGAGAAAGAGAGAGAGAAATAATTTATGGTTTGGTTTTTTTTTTTTAAAGAGTGCATCCACTAAATCCAAGGCTTATAGGAAGTATCAGTAGAGCAGAAAACCCCATTTAGACAAAAACCAGATATATAGCATCTTCTTTAATTTACTTAGTGTATTCATTGAAGATATCCAGAAATAAGTGGCTGGTATTCATTTAATGGTCAGTGTCCGTGAATTGGCAGAGGCCTGGATTTTTTATTTTTCCTTTTTTTCCTAGGACTGAATATGCTCAAAGTTTATTCAACAGTACATCTATGGCTCATGAACTGGTTCCCTAAAAGGTCTCAATATCTGACTTTTAAAAATGTTGAGGTTTCAGTTTGACTTCTTACTTTTGCCTGTAAGTATTTTGAATTTGACAGTCTTCTGGAAATATTTAGAAAGGTGTGTGGACTGATGTCTAGGACATGGAAAGTAGGTGAGGTTGCCACAGTGGTGTGCAGGACTAGTCAGTGACTTGGATACACATTTTTATTATTTATATTTAAAGGAATAAATGTAAGAACATATGTTTCACCTCAATTTCTGTAGCTAGAAATCATTTCACCATCAGCTTGTAGAACACAGATATTTGGCAGTCGAATTAAAAACTCCATTTCTAGCAAATTGATCATGACAGATGATTATAGGGTCCATCGCCTCTTTAATTGATAAGATCTAGAGTACACCTTTTGGGCCTGAAGACTCTAAGTCTTACAAAATCATGTTAAATGTATTATCAGCTCAGTTGAAGACTCAAAAGTTTTTTCAGAACTTTGCTAGGTTACAAGGGTCTAATCTAGGCTATGCAAGTACCTAATATTCTGTTTCTTTTTGTTTTGAATTCCAGAAAGGTACAGAACAAGGAAGTGGGGAGGATACAAATAAAACAAACAAAACAAAACAAATTAAAGAATACATAACTAGAAGCGAAAAGGAAACAGATTAGTGTGTGTATATATATATATATATAAAATATATATATATATAAAATATATATATATATATATATATGTACATCAGTCTTCCATAATTATGTGGAAATGTACCGCTTGGTTTCATTCCTCTCTTCAGATTTTCTGAGAAATTTTGCAGACATTTTCAAGTGTTTCAGTCCACTTTCCATTAGAGGGCTATTGAAGGATTAATAGCACCTAACTGAAACTCAGGTGTATCTGAGCAAAGCTGATAGGAATGTGTGACGGGAAAGTGATACACAAGATAATGGATGTATGGATGTGAAGGGACAGAAGGCATTGCAGAGAAGATATGACAGAGGCTATACATTGTGAGCATAACAGTTGTGAAATGATAATCAATGGAAGAAGTAGATACTGAAATAGCTATTTATGCAGGAAATCAATGTAATTAACTGTAAACCAGTGATCAGAGAGAATGTATAGAACAATGGATGAACTAAATCACACAATCAAAGACTAAGGTAAACAAACAGACAACTCACAGTATATAAATAACAGGCTACATTAGCTAATTAATCAGGTAGTAGATACATTAGGTGAGTGATCAATAAATTAATCTATTCATTAAACAATAAGCTAGTCAGAGAACCATTGAATTAAATAAACAGAAAATGTTGACATTAAAGAAAAGTATCTGAAGGAGTCAGATGTTTAGAACCAGGCTAAAGAGTGAGTTAAAATGCCAAGAGTGGACAAAACCACCCAGAACTGGAAGGTCAACATAAAAGATGCATGGCAGTGGTGGACGGTATGGACAGCTTCAGCAAATGTGCAGAGCTCTTCCCTGTTGGAAAGCATTACTGCTGTAATCACTGAAATTAACAGGCCATGTTTAGAAATAAGAAGACACATCTGTATTTCTAGGGTATTTCTGGGTGCCTATAGGAATTTCCATAATAATAATAACTTGGCAGACAGTATATTTCAGTAACACAATATTGCCAAGAGTAAATACACTACATGATCAGAGGGTACTTGCTGTGAAGTGATGAACAATGTTTTGACTACTGTGAGATGAATGTTCTAGAACATTAGATTTTAAATGTGGAAGAGATTTCTAGAGGGTTTTTTTCAGCCCTAGCATCTCTGAAAAGTTCAATATTCTACTTTTTACACCAATAAACTAAAGGGAAGTTGATAGCACTTTCCCTTTCTTGAACACTTTACTTTCATGCACCACTGCTTTTCACATTGTGCGTATAAAATTCCTCCCGATGTACATGAAGGTATAGTACCAAGCACTAAAGGCATGTGCTGATTGATTAAAATTTAACCAGTTTAAATCATGATATTTAGAATATATTTTTTCTAAAGAGACCTAAAATTCAAATGTATTTGCTTTTATGGCACATACCAAGCAACAAAAAGCCTGCTAAGCAGCTCAATAATCTCTGTAGAGATAGTAACAGCTTAAAAAAACAAAATAGAATAATCCTTTTCTGTCTTTCAGGTTTATCAAACAAATTCTTAACATCAAGTAAAGTTGTGCCTTTAAAAGAATAAAGAACTTGATGCTTTCTTCAGAAAAGCCTCAGTAGCAGATAATCAGATCTTTTTCAGTTAAAGGCATTTATATTTTATCATAGTAAATATGACTGCACTGATACATCTCTTAAGAACACTGAAGGACAAAATCTGTAACAGAAATTAATGAGTTAATGACAAAAAGGAACCCTGAAGGGCAACATTTGTAACAGGAATTAATGAGCTAATGGCAAAATCCCATTGTTCTTCTCAGCTTTGAGCCATTCTTCAATGGGACCGCTCACACCCCACCTGTCTACTCAGTTCCTTCTCAAAAAGGAGCCCTCTAAGCTGTGCAGAGGTAAAGGAATTTGAATAACCTCTGTGCGTTTCATTTTATTTTTCTGGGCTGCACTGATCTCTTAATGAAACCTTATTTTGTGAAGTGGAAGGAGGTAAATGATTTTGTAAATAGAGTAACACGTGAAGTGGATGCTCTGTTAGGTAATCCTCAAAATTAAAAAGTAAAATTTTATGGTACTATCTAGACAGTTCTATTATTTTGTTTAATAACTTTAAAATATTAAATAGTAATTCAATGCAATCTTAGGGAGTACAGTGTTTTGGTGTTCTAGACAGATGACCGTAAGATAGGTAGATAGTTCAACTTTATAGTACAATAAAGTATAGCTGTATAAGACATGAATAAATGCCTTATTTACTTACTGTGACTCCATATGAGCATGAGTAATCCCATAATCTGTTTTGTATGCAATAAATTAATTGCTTGGCAGTTTCTGTGCATGTTGCTTGTGACTGAGAAAGGATAATATGTTCCTCTGAATGAGCAGAAAAGTACACATTTTTCCTTTTTGTTGTTGCACACTTATTTGAGGCAAAGGTGGAATGTCACTTCCCTATTTATGAGATTAAAATGTTTCTAACTTTGCTCAAAGAAATAGCTTACTAGGACAAGATACAATTTTACAATTGGGAAGTTTCATAGTTAGCAGTAAAAACACTAATTAGTGAAACGACTAATTGGAATAGAGTAGTCATTAGTAAAACCACTTTACCATTAGTAAAACCACTAATAATTTTATCTAACATTATCGCTTCTTGTACACTTAACTATGTCAGCTGGGATACGGTTAGGGGCAAGAAGCAGTGAAACTCTGGTGACACTTCACAAAACGCTGTAGTGTATAGCTTTGCTGAAAGAGATGTAATTAAAGGAAAAAATATCAAAACCTAAACACCTAGTCAGTGAAACTGTACTCTGTTTTGGTGTCAGAGAACAGAAGAAAGTTATGAATAATTGTGCTAGAAATGAAAATTTTCCCCATTATACTCAAAAAGTTCTTAACAAATTTTTTGGCAGACAAGATGCCACTGCTGCATAAATATGTAACTACAAAACCAAAAACAAAACAACATCGCTTTGTAAAGACAATCTCTGCTTCTATCATTTACTCTGCTCTTTCTGGAGGAAAGCTTTTGAGAAAGTTGTGGATAAGCAGCTGTAGAATCCTTTCATTTTGCTTTAGATTTGGATATGAAATAAAAATTAGTTTGCTCATGCTGATTGAAGATTTCTCATGTTATAGTAGCATGCCAGATAACCATGCTGATTCTTTTACATCTATCAACAGCTTTTTGGAGTTCATTAGCTAGGAGCTTTTGTTGAGATAACTTTCATCTTTGAAGGGGGTGAACTGACACTGGCTTGCATGTCGCTGCTTTGTGTTCCCTGTGGAGCTGTAGTTGGCAATGTTATTCAATTGCTTTCTCACACTCAAGGTTTTCACAGATTCTTTTCTTTGGTGCCTTCTATGAGAGAGGACAGGGTTTAGGACAGCCAAAGGCCATTTTCCAGCCCACACATTGTGGATCAGTAATGGCTGGAGAGTGCACTAAGAGGACACATGTACCCAGAGGCCTGTGGATTCCTCCACATGAAGATTGTTGCCAGACCTACTCAGGCAGAGTGTTTGCAGCCTGCCCGTATGGTGGGGATGTGAGGGAGACAGGGGTCACTTTTCTGGGGTGGGATAGATGGTGTCTCTGAATTTGTCTGAGCTGTAGCCACCCTGCCAAGAACTAATATTTGCTAATGCAAATATTGAAAGTGACAACTTCTTCCAAATGATCCATGATACAATCCCCTGTTCAGTCCTTGTACCACCATGCATTTCCACAGTCTTTGTTTCTGTTCTTGTCTGTGATCTTTATCACCTCGGTTCATCTTAGCGTTTATGACCATTTGTAGGCTTTCACTAGAGGATTCCAGACTTGCCATTGGTTTTATAAAATTTGCTTTATTTCTAAGCACTTTCCAAAGACAGTTTGAAATTTCTTTTTTTTCTACAGGTGTTTGTTTTGTTTTGCTTTCCTTCTAATATTTTTTATTAAAGAAATAGCTTGCTGAAACTTGAAATAATTTTATGCTGGAACAGAGCACCAAATCACAAACAGGTTCTGTTATGCATTGCTCCTAAATGCACTAGGATAACTAGCTAAAGTTGCTGGAAATCTGTCTTTATATGTTTTAGCAATAGAGTTTTTAAAATCTTCCTGTACATGTAGATTTTTGGAAATATTATTACTTAATAATTTATTTGTAAATTATGAACAAAGCCTCATGCAATTATTTCTTTTAGTCTAATCCTACATTCAGTGAATGATGATGAATGCCATAAGACACATTTCAGAGAATTTAAAGCTAGAATGACGTTTTTTTAAACGGAGTCTAACAAGTGTTGAGAATCACAAACCACCACATAAAGTGAGTCATCCTTGGTTTATATCAACAAGACCTGGCAGATACAGTATGTAAACTGGCTTATGAAAATGTATGAATGTGTTGCAGGGTTCACCCTTGGGAATATTATTGGTTAATTTATTTTTCATTAATAACATTCTGCTACAAAATATAATGGATGTTGACACAGTGTTTCCTGTTTCTTCCAGTCCAGCAGGTATTGAGAGAATGTTAAGACCAGAGGCAAAATGTTTCATGTCTTCTTTTTCCTCCTGTCAGAGCTGTTCTCCTCTAAACCTTATAAATACAAAGGAAACCAATGCAGAAGCTTCATGTGAAAGTCTGCAGAAACATTCGCACATTTGAACAGTGAGAAAGGAAGGCAGGGTACCTGATGTAATTTTTTTTCATAGGCAGTGGGATAAATGCACTGTCATTATAAAATGTAAATATTTCAATGGAAAAAACAGTTTTCCAAACACAATATTTACCAGGCAGCTCTGTTTCAAATATTGCACAGTCTGAAGAGGTTCCTTTTTTTTTTAGCCAAATGCAGGGCAGCTATAAGCATTCACTTTACATTTCTGAGGATAGTTTTTATTGTTATTTTCTAACCAGCTAGTATACAGCAGGTTTTTCTTCCCTGTGATTGTAACACCTCCCCTCTCAGATGCACATACTCATTGCATGCAGTCAGTAAGACATACCTACCTAAAATATGCATTACAAAACTCATTGCTATTCAGGAGTCTTTCTCCATTTAAGAAGAAAACAGTCACTTTTTGTGTGTTTTTTGCCTATATTATAGTAAAGAAGAAACTTATTCCATCATGCTACATCAAATAACCAAGGGCATTAAAACAGGAAAAAGTCTAAATGGTTACTAAAATTCGTGTCATCTTATGTAGTCCATAGGGAGCTTCAAAAGATTGTAAGAAAATAACCAATAGCTGTTCTGAAGCACTGCATTACTACATCATTGTAGTTTTGGTTAGGTTTTATGTTTTTTCTTGCTTTGGAAATAAATATATTTTAGAAATATGAAGAAAACCTATATTAATTTAAAAGGGCACTCCTGCTTTTTTCATTCCCATTTAAAGGATAATAAAATCTAAGAAAGAGATTTTTTAAGATATAAATGCTTATTACCCTTTGCAGTACTGATATTTCTATTATGGGTAGGAGTGTATTACTAGCATTATGTAAATGCTAGTGTGATTCATTCCCATTCAAAATATCCTAAACGATTTGTTATCCATCACAAGAAAAATAAATTGAAGATGAAATACTAGAGTCACTTTGGTTTCAAAAAATGTAGTTATAATGAGTGTCAGCAATGGAGAGGAGACAAAATAAGCTTACTTGCTTTCTTTAACAAAAAAAGGACAAATAGAAAATCACTTATCTATATGGAGGTTTGAAGCAAAGAAAATATGCAGATACAACAACAAATGAGCATAGATTATCAGTGAATAAATGTATGTTGGAAATTAAAGAAAGTTTCTAGCAATCAGCAGAGTGAGGATCTACAACACCCTGCAGAAGTTCAAAGTTTCTGCAGGATCTAGAAACCTACCTGATTTTAAGATAAAGGTTCATATATTCTGTAGGTGACTACATTTATGTATAATAAGGAGGGTGCTGAATTAAGTGATCCAAAGCATTTTTTCTCATATGAAGGTTATTAGGCATGTAACAGATGATCTGTTTTTTTGAAGACCCCCGACAAATGCATTATCTAAGTCCCCACATTTCAATGGCAAGTAAGGATGCTGTAAGACTGAAATGAAGCAACAAAATTGGATAGAAATTTAGATTATTTTATTACCAGTTACTATCTTTAATGTACATTTTATTTTGAAGAACATTTATCTGGTTTTACAGAAAGTGTATTTTTTAAGTCAGAGAGGTCACTTTCAAAATCTGCTTACGATTGTTTAATAATTTGCATTTCAAATTGCTTCATTTTTTACCAATGTATAACTCCTCCATTTTCAAGAGTTTGTAAAAGCATCCTGGGTACTATACTGTTTTAAAATAAGAATGGTGTTTAATTTTAGAATGGAAAAGTACCTATTTCTTAAAACTAATTTCCTATAACCTGCTATGTAATAATGTTGAAATCAATTTAATCCCCTTTTTTGTACTGGCAGAGTTTTCAAAATTTAATTTCTTAATGACCTTTTACTTTCATGAAGAAAGTTAATCTGAATCACAGAGACAAGCCAATTGCAATGAAAGTTGCAGATACCTTTGATCTGTAATGTACTGTATTATTAATAATAATCCTTTCCCCCTCATTAAAAGGATAAAAATGAACATATTGCATATAATTTAACATTCATTTTCAGGACTAATATTTTATATTGCCTCTTTGATTCAAGCTTGCTTGTTTTCTTTTTGACTCATTGACCAGAAAGAAAAAAGATGGAAATGAAGAAGCTAAAAAGATAATTTTCTTTAAATTAAAAGACAAAATGTTAATAGTCTCAAGTAAGTGTTCTCAGCAGGGAGCTTTGTAACTGGAAGTTTCATTATTGAAGACACATTTTAAATATTCAGGCTACTAGGGTAAGCGAATAAGCCAAGACAGCAGAAACTGCTTTAAAATAGCAGTCCATGGTCAATAGTATGTATTCCAGCAGTTATTTACTGCCATAAGTTTCTTCTCTCTTTTTATTTTCCTATAATATGGAGCATAAACAAAACATACTTACTAGGAATGTCTTAATATTACAACTTAAATCTTCTGTTTATATGTATCTATGTACAAATCTAGATTTTGGAATGAAAAATAAATATTTTATTTTAACTTTTCACTCCAAGTGTTAAAATTTTAAAATCAGTCAATTTGACATTGATAGATGTCACACTGAAGCTGTAGTACAATTGCCCCTGCTACAAGGAAACTAGAAATGTCAATGATGTCATAAAAAGTCAGGAAACTGAAGGGCGAACATACATTATAATACTGTGTTATCGTTAGGTAATTAGTTCCATGAAGTGCTATACACTGTACAAAATAATAAATATTTTTATCAATCACATTTCAATGCTTCATTTGTAGTTAATTATCTTGATGCAGTAAATTATGTCAGGTAAAAATGTTTCTTTTTAATCACATTTAATCTGTTATCTGTTATTTTCATTATCACCTATTTCTTCTTTATTAAAACACTCGAGTCCAGGTAACTTTATTCTTGCCATTCATACACTGTTATATGACACTTTCCATGCTTTTGATTGTTCTGCAAAATCTATTTCCAGGACAGTTTTTGGTTCAGCTCTTTTTCCAGTTGGGATGTTCTAGAAAAAGTTTCCACTCGTTTAAAATGAACGGAGGGGCACTCCAAATTCCTATCTGTCAGTCAAAACCATTTTAGTCAAAGCTTTAAATAAATAAATTTTGAAAAGCTGGTCTATTGCCTCATCTGACAGAGTTCATGGGATGTAAACTTCAGGTTCCATCTGAAGTCCTAAGGAATGCTAGGTATGAGGTATATTTATGTCAGATCAACAAGTCTGTGACTGTGCATGTGGGAAGGATGTAGATATACTATGTCAATATACCTACATGCATTTGTAAAGTCAAGTATGTTTCCTGTAGGCTATAATTTCTTCTTCTGAACATACTCCAAAAGGTAAACATGTAGGTAGCAACAACTACATTCTATATAGCAGGTAAAAGTAAATGTCACCTTCTTTTAGGTAATCACATCATTATAAGCATGAATTAATTTGATATATGTTTTCCAGTGTCTTGAAGTTTTCTGCAATCTTAAGTCTAAATATCTGTTTCAAAAAATAAAATGTAATCTATCTTTTAGGGTCATTTAGCTTATTTAAGCTTCACTTTTATAAATGTCTATGTTATAATTATCATGTTTGATGATAGCTCATTTTTGGCTAAAAAAAGGTCTGCAACAGTGTTCACTATGTTTTCCAAAAGATGATATTCCTTTAAACACCCTGCATGCATTAATTCCTTCCATTGCTTTGGTGGTATAACTTGGATCCTATATAGAGTATTTACCCTCAAAATATTGAACTCCACCTTATCCAAGAAGCTGGTGAATTTACAGGCAGCAGTCAACTTGTGGTTCCCAAATTTCAGCTTTATAGTATCTTTCATTAGACAAGTGCATGCCTTTATGGATTTGAGCATAGCCATCTAAGGTCTTCTGTTGTTTTGAAGATGCCTTTTTTCCATGCTTCTTCTTTTCTGCCTGAGTACATGTGAGCTTTCACCTTCCTTCTTTTTTCTGGAAGCTCCACTATTACTCTTACAGCAGCGATCACATCAGCTAATGTTTTGAAGATAACTTAGGTGGAGATTTAGTAGTGCTTTTCGCCCCTTTTATCCACCCTTTCTGTTTCACATAGTGTGAGGAACATTTAGAGGAATCATACGAACTTGTGGTCTTTGTGAAATAGGCCACTTCAACTGCTATTGTTTTATTCTGTATGAGTTGGTAACTAATTTTTTTTGCCAATTCATACTATTTTCCTCATTTCAAAACTGATAGCAGTAGTCTGAAGTCTTCATGAGAATCTCTGAAAGAATAAAAAAATTAGTTTCTGATGGGGCTCTGTTCAACTCCTGCAGATATTCTTTAAGTATATTTTGTAACAGGCATTCTTTCTGTATCTTTAATATTTTCATTGTATGCATAAGCCACCATGAGCCCTTTTAAAAGGACTAGAACCAACTCAGCCAATTATAATTTGATTGTATGTTAATGTTTAAGTAAAATTTTCAGCAAGATTGGGTTTATGTATGTGGTGGTTTGACCCTTGCTAGATGCCAGGTGCCCACCAAAGTTGCTCTATCACTCCCCTCCTCAACCAGACAGGGGAGAAAAAATATAATGAAAGGCTTATGAGTTGAGATATGAACAGAGAGATCACTCATTTATGCTCATGGGCAAAACAGACTCAACATGGGTAAATTTATTTAATTTCTTCCCATTCAAATAAGAAAAAAACATTCCCACCACCACTCCCTTCTTCCTGGGCTTAACTTAATTCCCAATTTCATTACCTCCTCCCTACAAGCGGCACAGGAAAATGGGGAATGGGGGTTATGGTCAGTTCATCACACATTGTTTCTGCTGCTTCTTCCTCCTCACACTCTTCCTCTGCTCCAGCCTGGGGTCCCTCCCGTGGGAGACAAATCTGCATGAAGTTCTCCAATGTGAGTCCTTCTCACGGGCTGCAGTTCACACACTGCTCCAGCATGGGTCCCTTCCATGGGGTGCCATCCTTTAGGAACAGATTGCACCAGTGTGGGTCCCCCAGGGGTCTCACATGTCCTGTCAATAAACCTGCTTCAGGCTGGGCTTCCCTTGATTCACAAGCTCTTTCGGGCATTCACCTGCTCCAGTGTGGGATCCTCCATGGGCTGCAGGTGGATATCTGCTCCACTGTTCACCTCCATGGGCTGCAGGGGCACAGCCTGACTCACCGTGGGCTTCACCATGGGCTGCAAGGGAATTCCCGCTCCAGTAACTCAAACAGCTCCTCTCCTCCTTCTTCACCGGCCTTGGTGTGTGCAGAGTTGTTGCTCTCAAACATTTTCACTCCCTTTTCCACTGCAGGTTTTTTGCACAGATTCTTCCCCCCACCACACCCCACACCCCCCGCCCCCCATCTTTTTTAAAGACATTATCCCAGAGGCACTACCACCTTTGCTGATGGGCTCAGCCTTGGTCAGTGGTAGGTCCATCTTGGAGCCGTTGGCACTGGTTCTCTTGGACATGGGGGAAGCTTCTGGCATTTTCTCACAGAAGCACCCCCTGTAGCCCCCTCCACTACCAAACCCTTGCCAGTCAAACCTATTACATTACATCAAAAAATACAGGGTTGGTTGGTTTTTTTTTTGTTTGTTTGTTTTTTGTTTTGTTTTGTTTTGTTTTGTTTGTTTGTTTTTGTTTTTTTTTTTTTTTAACTAAATGAGATTGGGCTGCATGGTAATAAAGAACAATCTGTTTTCACTGCTTTGGGGCAATCCACTATTGCAACATATAACTTTGGGATTTGAATTGAAAACTCGAGTGTGGATCATCCCTTTTTAAGCATTCTAGAGAACAACCTTTATTCATTTTAAACCAATGTTACAGACTACTAAACCTGAATTTGTCCTTTCACTTGGAAGCACCAGTCTGCCCTGTTAATCCAATGGAAAAGCAGCAGGCTTAGAGAGCTTTACATCTGTGCTCTTTTGCTACTTTCGTTAAGTGTCCAGTATGATGCAGTGATTCTGTTTCCATGTTCTAAATTGGTCAATTGACTTTTATTGCTGTAGCACAACCTGCTCGAACAAAAACTAGCAAAACTTTCCTCTCCTAAGTTTTTCCTACTGTCTCTCTCTCCAGATTTACTAGCTTCAGTCTTTTTACAGCTCAGGCTTTGTCAGTCAAGTGAATAATTACAAACTTTTTTTTCACGCCCTACTGAAGTAATAGATTCATTCTGTAGCTACTGAAGGATATGTTTGTGCAGACTTGTTTGGGTTTTGGCCCCGTGCATGTGTTTGATCATCTCTTTATATCAGTCATAGAAAGGAGACCCTGCTATATAGGGAGGATAGGCAGCTTTTGATTTTGAAAATCAACTTTCTGGTCTCTTTTATGGCTTGCACAGTTGTACTCCTCCAGAGGAATCAAAATATATGGATTTCAGAAAAAAAAAAAATCTAAATCAGGACCATTGATACAAGATTGCAAAGTTCCTAAAAGAAAACTTCAATCAAACAAACGCTTATAATCCAGGAGTCCAATTCAGTACAGGTCTAACTCTTTAAAAACTCTTTATAAGTGAAGGTTTCTTTTGGACCCAACCAGCTTTATTGGGTGTAATAGCTCATAAATACTGAGTACATTAGAAGCCTTTGGTAAACACTTCTTCAAAGATAAATTCTCCCTCCACCCAAACTTAATTCTTAAATTAAACAAAGTATGCCTGTTTGAAAGGTTGTATCCACATGTGTTTCTCTGAAGGTGAAATTGAAGTGGCTTACAGGGTACACTAACTGTTGGATGTGTCATAGTGGTAATTTCCATGAATTCTTGCCATGCTCTTTCCATTTTATCTCCATTTCATGTAAGTTTCTGTTAGGGAAAAACTTCTTTGGTTTTGTTTTGTTTTCTTTATTACAGACATAACACAGGTTCTACAAAAAGTCTCAAAGTGGATGTTAACAGAACACATCATTATGCTTGAAATACACAAATAATGTTAATTCAGTATTTGAAATCTAAATATTTGCCATCTTCATTGGTATGCTTTTAACATTTTATGTTACTCTTGAGAAACTCAAAGCAGCTACAGCAACAATCTGATTTTGATAAAGGTATGTACTTACAGTACAACACAAAATGTTTAGAAATTTGAATCCCTGATAACTTCATTTAAGGACATAGAGATTGAGTAAATTGTTGCAACAGATTCTTTTAGAAAATCAGTATTTGGTATCCTAGTGTTTTTTCCTCCCTCTAATTTTCATAATCATCTGTTGCCAGAGGTTGATGTAGCTTCAGAGTGTGGTTGCTCTCTCCTGCTCCTAACGGCTGTATCAAACTGACCTGTAGATGAATGCTGTGGTAGTCTACTTTTTTTCCAGAGTTTAGATTAGAAAACTGTGCATCTTATCTGGGCTTTAATGGTTCATGTCTCCAGGTTTCCCTTCCATGCAAGCAGGATGCATAGGGAAGTTCAAAAAAATCATGCTGTGGATGAGACATGTAGTTGTGGAAGTCTTCCAGACTCTCTGCATGGCACTACTCTGGAAGTACGATATTAGAGAACAAAGACAGGTAAACCTTCCAGAGAATGGTTACCTAACTCAAGGAACATGACATCCTTTGAAAAGAGGCTTTAGACACAGATTTTTTGGGTTGTTTTGTTGGGGTGTGGGGGGTTGTGGTTGTTGTTTTGTTTTTGTTGGTTTTTTGTTTTTTTTTTTAATATGGATTATAATAGGATTTGTGTGCTACCTTTTACATGTTTAAGACAGGGGCATGGGAACTCTGCTCTTACAGGGGCTGGTGTACTTAACTGAGTTGAGGAAATGCAAACTAGATTTTTTTTACTTTTGCGATACAGCAACATGAAAAAATAATTTGCATTATTAGATTTACAGTGTTTTGTAAGTGTGTGTTTATGCTGAATCAAAGAGTGTTGGCTTATTTGTGTCACTGCAAGGAAAATTTTAAGTCTCACCCTGAAATTTTTGTATTCACGACAGTGCTTTTAGGGCAGTGCCTATATTACCACTACATAATGTTCACACTACAGAAGACGGGTGTATGGCAAAGATGTCTATGTCTCTAGTTTCCTTGAAAGGTACCAAGGAATCAAACTGACCTAAAAATATCACCAAAGAGATGGTGTCTCTGTGGACTTGGTCATGATGCCACTTCAAGCTGTGGACTGGCCAGTTATCTGGAATGGTCTGATAATTTTCTCATGATCTTTATTGAAAAGTAAATTTAGCATTACCTTCCTTTCAAGCCCTTTCAGACCCTCCTTGACTCCCCCTTTCGCAAAGAGACGGCTTCTCTGGAAATCCTCCATCTCCAAGGAATGTTATCTAAGCATTTCTTGTAACAACCAAGCAATCTGGAATGGTCTCATTACTTCCTCCTTTACTCTGTACGCTCATGAAATGAATGACCATGCTCCACCAGGCATACAAAGTTTCTCCATTTTCATTAATAAAGCCCTTCATGTGCATTTCAGTGGAATTTGTAAAGTAATTTCCCTCTCTCACAGTAGCTGTTCATCATTCACTCATATTCTACATAGCTTTGATTATTTATAACCCACCAGTATTTGTTCTTTGAGGACAGGAGATTTAACGGGGCTGTGTCCATTTAATTAAATACAATTAAGCATTACACTTTATGGAGAAATCAAGGATACAAGAAAGCAGGATAAAACATATTTCCTATAAAATATAGGTTAAGAATTTTTCCCGTAACATGGATTGTTTCTATAAAAAGTCTTCAAAGTCATGCCGGGGGGGGTGGGGGTTGGGGGGGTGGGGAAGCAGCTAATTATATAGATTTTAACTGCAGCTTGTTATTATTTAAAAAGTACATGACAATCTAGTTCATGCTTTTGAAGCAACGTGTTCTCCCTGCTAAAACCCATTGATCTGATTTAGCAATTAGATCAGCTGGCTGCTAGAATCAGCTTGTTTCCCAAACCAGACCTCAGTGGTCAAAGATGATTAAAAGTCTGTTTAAGATATGATCATCAATCACAAATCAATCACATGAACTATTTGATAGCAAAATAAGCTTTTGAATGTGAAAATTATGTAAAGTTGGAAAGTAATATGAGGACAGTTCTAACATAGGTAAGTTTCAAGTAGACTTTAAATTAGTAAAAGCTGCTATAATTTCAGGATTATCTGAGGATCACTATGACACTTTTCTGGACATTGATTAGTTTTCATGCCATGGTCTGGAAGCCACTGGTCCAACAGATTACTTTTAAAATAAGTATTTACATATGCAAAAGTTACTGTTTTCTTGAGATTGGTAATGTTATCACTGAAAGTGCAAAGGCACTTTGCAGAATGGTGAGGACTGTTTAAAAATTTTTGAGATCTTTTAATTACATCCACGGAACAACATATTTTTCACTAAGCTGTAATTTAATGAGGCTAAGATATATGAATATTTGATAGAATTTTGCAGCTTACAAAATATAATTTTGATGGCATCCCTGAGTTTTTGTGCAATATATTCTGCAGTCAGAGTGCTGTATTTCTAGCTGCTGTGCCTTTTAATTACTTGAACATAAGCAACAATTATGGCAAGTTTTGCCCACTTATCTTTAAATGTGTTTTCATCATTCTATATTAATATCATATAAACCAAAAAATATATTGCTTTTCACTAAATAAAGAAAATATTATGGTTTGGGATTTTGGATTTTGTTTCAGAGAATGTCTGAAAATAGCCAGGTTCCCTTAGAGTATTCCTGCCACTTTAAGTAGATATCATTGTTGATAAAGTCTGGAGGCATTTTGCTTATATGTAGACATTTCACAGCTAATTATCCACTTCCTTGTTAAAAAAAAACAACTGAGACCAGTTTTCTGATTTTAAAACTTAAATAAGTGTTACATATGTAACTGTTGTAAAAAAAACCCCCGTGCATGCCAGTGCTTGTCCTTAGTGTCATTTAAAAAATACTAGGGATTTTTAATATCATGTTGCTCTTTTTGGTCCACAGTTTAAGAAGTACAATATTTAGTAGCTCAAAAATTTTGACAAACATGACATGGCAAATACCTTACATGATGAATACATTACATTGGAACTCTGACCAGACCATAATAAATTATCAAGTCAAATTAGTTTATGTATTGGTGATTGAAGCTTACCTACTGTACTTAATATTGTAAAAATATGAGACTTACTATAAGTAAATATGTATTTATTTATCATTTAGAGCAAATGTGCAGTATGTATTGCAAATGCCCTGAGAACAGTTTGTGTATATGTAGGTATTATTGTAACTTCACAGAGAAAATTTAATAAATTTCAAAAAGAACAGTTATTTTCTTTTCTCTGAGGAGAAGTTGTACTTCTGACACAAATTGCAAACTGACATGCTTTAGCTACAAACCCCTCCACTAAGAGATATAACTGTTTCCTGAGATGTATGGATATATATGTATCTTTTGTAGAATATTTCATAGTCTGTTTTCAAATACAAAATGAGCCTGAAGTTTAGGGCAACACTCTTGTGGCATGCGCGGCTCCATTTGTTGCCTGTCTGTTGACTGAAGGATAGTTTTGGTCCATTCTCCAAATGGATTCTCAAGGGAGTTGGGAAAGGAGTTCTCTGTCGAGCACAGACAGACCCAGCACACCATATTACATTAAAATGCAAACAGACTGACATGCTACGTTGCTACAATGTGACTTCATTAACTTCAAATTACCTGTATATCTACTACAAATAAAGAAAGATATGGCTGACAGATTTTATGCATCACAGAAGGGCAGTTCAGGTTCTGCTACTGCTTCTGGTGTGCTGGTGCTAGTTCTTCATGTTAGGTCAGAACCTTCTTTTCTGTTGTTTTAATAGCTCAACTTTCCTATATAACTTTTTAAAAGTTCATAAGTAATATGAAAAACTTTCTTCTATTCACTCAGGGATTCATAACACTCATCACAGATGTTTGACCCTCACTTCATAAGTCTTACTGTAACCTTCAGAGCTGCATCAATCTAGTTTGTATTATAAAAATAAGTTCAAGAAAAACAATATATTCTTGGTCACAAGGTCAGTTACTCACTGATTCCCCCCATACTAACTTATCTGGCCAGATATTTCAGGAGGGCATTTGCAGTTTCTGATATCTTGCAGGAACTTCCAGGAAACTTTCACAAATGCTGTCCTTTTTCACCAAACTTAATTTTCCTTAGTACTACATGACACTCTAATACAGCATTCTACTAAAAGCTGCAGAGTATGGATACAGATTTTTCAGCTGTCATGGATCCTAGCAAGTGTAATTTCATTCTCTTATATCTGTATCTACCTCTGCGAGGCCACATCTGTTTAGGCTGTATCTTCTATGATGTAGCTCCTGGACCGTGAACCAAAGTTTCCTGGAAGTTAGGTGTCTAATGGTAGTGCTTTCCTGTATCTTTTAGAATATAAAAGCATAGCATAGCATAACATAGAATGGAATAGGATATTTTTAGTTGAAGGGACCTATAATGATTATCTAGTTCAGCTCTCAATTTAGCTTCCATTTCAGCTTATCACAGAATCGTAGGATCATGGAATGGTTTGGGTTGGAAGGGACCTTAAAGATCATCAAGTACCAACCCCCCTGCCATGGTCAGGGACACCTTCCACTAGACCATGTTGCTCAAAGCCCCATCCAGCCTGGCCTTGGACACTTCCAGGGATGGGGCATCCACAGCTTCTCTGGGCAACCTGTGCCAGTGTCTCATCACCTTCACAGTAAGTATATTTTTTCTTAATATCTAATCTATCTACATATCTTAATCTAAATCTACCTTTATTAGTTTAAAGCTATTCCCCCTTGTCCTATCACTACATGCCCTTGCAAAAAGCCCCTCTCCAGCTTTCCTGCAGGCCCCCTTTAGGTACTGGAAGGACACTATACCGTCTCCCCAGTGCCTTCTCTTCTCCAGGCTGAACAATACCCTCCCCCCCTATATATATAAGGTTGTCATTTCCTATACAGAATGTGGAGAACAGGTGGTACCTGACAAGAAGACTATTTTGGGACTTTATATATTTTATCTGTATATTTGTTAATGTTATTAAATTCTGCTTCATTATCTCAAAAAGGGTTATGACATACCTTATGAGTATATTTGTATTATTTGGTAAATTTCTTGCATAAAAATTTATTCTCAATACAAATTTTAAAAATCTTACCCCTTCAAAACTGAGGTTCAGAAAAAAAACATTGTAAACCTGCAGGCCATTGATCTTCTTAATAGAGACTGTTCTTTGGAGTGATACAAGCGTCTTAATAAATTGCAAATACATGTAGCTAAGTTAAATAAAATATTTCCAGTGTGCAGTAATCTAGCTGTAAACAGTACCCTATTCTTATAAATCAGCCTTAATATTCATGGCATTTTCATTAATGTGCTTATAATAAATATAGTAAGGGAGACATAAACACATTAATAATACACGTTACAGTTAATAGCTTTTGCCCTTGGAAATTCTTATCTAGCTCGTACAAAAGTCAATGCAAAACTTGTGGTTGAATGCATTTGAAGAAAACTTGAGGCAATATGTGAACAAGCATATTCAACATAAAAGTTAAACTGCTTAACTATTGCTTTTCCTACTCTTCACTGCAATTTATTTCAATATATTGACGGATTAGTTCTTATTGCAGGTGCTTAATAAAAACAACAGGAATAATGCCATCTGTAATTCATGTGTAGTATCTAATGAAGAATCCTTTTAAAAAATACAGAAATAATAATATTTTGTTTCTTCATCATGCTTCAGAGATATACACTAGTAACCCAAGGAAAATGTTTATATCAAATTACTTTGACCAATTTAAAGCAGCTATATTTGGTGTCTGTCCAATTAAAAAAAAAAATCAGATTTATTTCAGCACAAGCTCTAAATTAATTTTTTACTTATTTTTCTGTGAAAGCTTAGAAGTTTCTTTTTGCAAGCAATGATCTTTACATGTGCACATGCACACATGTACACACATATGGTTTAGCAGAATGTACTCAGTTTTCATAAGGACATTGCATAACCTCCAATATTTATTTCTAGAACATTCTTCTTCTTGTAAGAACTGTTCAGAACATTTCTTAGTAGGAATGTGTACAATTAGACAAGGTGGATTAAAAGTTCTAGTACTTAAGAGCTACTTAGACGTTCAGTAAGTGCTGAGGTATTTTATGAAAATTGCATGGAAATTGCTGCCATTACCATGTCTTCATCAAGCCCACTAAGGGACATTTTAATCATATCTATTTTTCTCTTCATAAAGGGTTATTGTGACCAGCAGCAATGTGACAAGGAGAAATTTCAAAAAGAAAATGTGTTACTTTTGAAAAGAAAATGAGAGCTGGAAACCTGAAGAAAAGGCAACCAGGTTCTTTCCCTGGAGGAAACGAGAGGAGCGAATAAGAACTTAAGACCTAACTCTAAACTCTTGTCAACACTAAATGAATTTTTTTGGAACCACATTAATGTTTATCTTGCCCTCTGAAAGCAGACAGAAAGATACTCTTGGTCTCAGTGATAACTGCCTGAAGTAAGGAAACAGACAGTATAATATGATTCATTTCATACCTCAGTGAACATGAATAAGATGATAGACTATATAAATATAATGTAAATTTATTCCAGTGTCTGACACCTACTAACTCAAGTTTACTGGAGGAAGGAGGAATCATATCCTTTGCTATCATAAGGAAAGAAAGAGAAACATGTTGAAGGAAGCACACCTGAGGAGTTTTCATGTCAAGTATCAAACACTACCAGCAACAGAGCTGGAAGCTAACACAAAAACATGCATATCATAACAGGCCAACAGAAATGTAAACACAGATGGTTTGCATATGATTTCAAAGCATGCTAGAGAGTTTTTCCTGCAGAAAGAAATATATTTGTTCATTTTTACAATGTGTAATTGTTTTAGGAAGCACAAGCTCTGTCAGAGATTAACCTTGCAACAAAATAGTGCTAAACGTTTGTTAGAACATACTAAGTCTATCTTGCCCGATTATGTAAACAAACAAAAAATGGTTATGTTTGATAGGGAAATTTGGTCATTTTTAGTAAGAGAGGATAAGGGACTAAAGCAGCTGTGAGACTGGCAAAAACAACAACAAAAGAAGCCATTTAAAATAAGTTACATATTCATTTGCAATGGATATACCTTTAAGCTGTGGTAACCTGTGATCTGAGCTGTACCTTAGAGGAGGTACTACAGCAGGAAGATGAGCCTTGCAAGAAGCCAGACAAATGCAACAGTGACCTGCCTTGAGCTGACTTCGGTGCCCAATAACTCAACACACCACACCTCTTCTCCTCTCCTGAGCACTCACCATAAGACAGAACCCAAGCCATGGGCTGAACGGACTCTGGATATTTTATGGACATTTTAGGGAGATTTTACAGGGGTGGCCCACAGACTAAGGGAATATATAAGCCTGTGTATATATCAAAGGATGGGGAGGGAGAAGGTGGTTAATGAGGATGTATTGGATAATGGGGGACCCACTAGTGAGCACAACATAAATGGTATAGAGTAAGAGGCGATTATATTGGGTTTGCCTGCAATGGAGTTAATTTTCTTTATAGCAGCCCATATGGTGTTGTGTTTTGGATTTGTGACTAAAACACACCAATGGCTGACAACACACTGATGTTTTAGCTATTGTTGAACAGTGTTTCCACAGCACCAAGGACTTTTCATTTTCTCACGCTTCACCCATAGCAAGTAGGGTGGTGGTGTGAAAGATGTTGGGAAGGGATGCAGGCAGGACAGCTGACACATACTGACCACAGAGATATTCCATGGCATATGACCTGGTAATCTGAATTAAAAGCTCAAGGAAATGAGGAGGAAGGAGGGACATTTAAGGTTACGGCATTTGTCTTTCCAGGTAACCATCACGCACACCGAGGCCCTGCTTTCCAGGTAGCAGTAAACATCTGCCTGCTGATGGGAAGGGGTAAATTAATGCCTTATTTTTCTTTTCTTGCACATGTTGTGGGGTTTTTCTTCACTTATTAAATTGTCTTTATCATGACCCACAAGTTCTCCCTTGCGCCTTTCTGATTCTCTCCCCCATCCTGCTGCAGGAGGAGTAAGGGAGTGAGCAAATGAGTGAGGGGGGTATAGCTGCTAGCTAGGGTCCACACACTATGTCACTGAATATACATCGTTAACTCAATTTTGAAGTGTGGAGAATTGTTTTAATAAGTCCACCATAAACCCAGTAGCTGTGCTGCTGTGGTGTGATATTTATTTCCAGGACATCTGTGCAGTACTGTTGGGTAGGTTGTTTTGTGGAGGAGAGGTGTTGTATGTTTAAAGATGTGAAGCCTCTTCCAGATGTGCTACTTGCTGCAGAAAGAAAATGTTCTTCCATGCCATTAACCTTATTGTTTTAATTAGCATTATTTTTTCCTCACTTTCTGCAGTTGTTATATTGACACTAAGAGTAATTTTCCAATCTCTTTACAGGTGATCTAGGGTTATGATAGAAAATATATCCAATTATCACTTTTTATATGAACTGTACAAGGAGACAGATAAATTTGAATGCTGACGTGGAAAACATGCTGCTGCAGAAACAAACAAGCTCAGCTTAAATGAAACCAAGTGTCATATGTGAATATTGACACTGTTTCTGAAAGAGGTTTTATGACCCTAAAATTATCAGACAAGACAAACCATAGTAATCTGCATTATTAAAGGCATTAGAGAAAATGGAAGAAAGCAGCTGGAGATATAGTGGAGTTTACAGAGGAAAATAAAACAATATATGTGACATTAATGTGAGTTATTAGTGATAGATCTGTGTGGTTGCTATGTACACAGTATGCATTTACCTACTATAGGTTTTACCATTCTACTAGTTTCTATGGGGCATCATTTTATATTGACCAAAATCTGGAGGTGAAAATTTGATACTCTTGAGTGATGTTGAAATAACTGAGAGGAATAAAAGTATTACATTGCCATTTCTGAGGTATTTTTTCAATTGATGTATTCTTTAGGCAGATATGGCAACAAAAGTCATTGTTAGAAGAAGCATAGATTATGTGAAAGTGTATGTCAAAAACATTAATCCAATCCAGGAAATTTACTTTCTCCTGGAAAATTCTTCTATCCTGCAAAAATATCCAGCTATATAAATAGACTGATGATCTATGCAGCTATGTAATTTTTTACCTCAGTATGATGAATCACTATACTTACAATCTCTCTAAACAATGGTTCAATTAAAAAGGAAAACAATTCTGTCACAGCATCTGAATTTGTGTAAAACATAGTAATTTTGTTTGTTTTGTTGGACTTTTTTAAATTCAGAAAAGAGCTTATTGATGTTGGTGTATATTTGAATCTTTTAGATAGGAAGAAACAAATACACCAAAGAGAAACCTAAAGATTGAATTACCTTGCTAAACTAATCTCCCTCTACTGATATATCCGTAACAGATCATGTAATTTGTATACAATATACTCATACTGTGTAAATTATGTGTACGGAAAATTGAAATGTATTTTAGTGGTTTTGTTCATAAAGTATCAGCAAAGTTTTTTTTGTAATGTTATCAGAGACTGAAAAAATAGGGAAAAATATCACATCATTAAAAGGTGCTCCCAATTTAACTGAGTATTCTCACATTTCTAAATCTGCACACATTTCCCTTGTGGTGAAAATTTTAACATGAAGACAGTAGTCTAATGCAGTATCTGTTAGACAGCAATGAAATTTATGAGAATAGAAGTGTATAACAGTACTTCCCTAGAAGTGTTTTTGTCTTTAATCCCAAATGGATTATCCTATACAAATTTGACCAACCAAATAAAAACTTCTAATTTCTGTAGTCCCTTGAGAGTAAGAGTTCCAAAACTGTAGAAATACTGCTATTTTTGTTTTGAACTTCATGCTTGTTAGTGTCATTGTGTCATTTGAGATTCTGCATAAGACAAAATCATTCTTCATGCCATCCAAGATGCAGTAGATCTCAGCAGAACACAATTATGCTCTGCTAGGATTTGCCCTCCTCTGTGAAAAATTATTATTGATTCCAATCCAAACGTTTTCCCTCCTTTTTTTCTGCATTAGGACTTCCCTTCTTTTCATCAGGCAGCTCCCTTTTGGCAGGTCTCATTGATGAGGGGGGGTACTGAGTGTTTGCAGAACTCGCCACAACAGCCATCACCCAGAGCTCCTCACTCACTTGCACCTTGCCTACAGAGAGCAACTCTCCATAGATTTTGCAGTGTCCCTATCATTTGCTAAGCCTGTTTTTACTTTTCCCAAGTCATCCTATTCCAGGTGATTGTTACTTCTTCATAACTTCTGCCACTAAGTTACCAGTATTGGCATCTGATTTGTTCATAATTCCCTAGATTTTTCTCAAACTCATTTTAAATAATGATGTCATGATAGGGAAATAATACTGGCATTTTCCTCATTTAGCCTGCTATATCAGTCCAGAGGGCATCTAAGCTAATTGCTGACATGATTACTATGTTATTACAGCGTATAATGGTTTATATTATAATAAAAATTACAGTATAAAGTATACACAGTAGATACTATCCGTAACAATAAGATTGTTTAAATATGTGTCTTAACTTCTCTAATAGCATGAGCTATTCTGATGTTCATAGTAAGTTTGTTATTTCTGTTTCAGTCTCAATGCAAAATCTTGGTGGGGGATTGTTCCTCCCATTTATTTCTTAGGCTTCTACTTTTGCTGTCAAAGAATTCAGCTAGAACTCTATTTTTAAGCAAATCTTGCCGTATCTTTTCCTCTTTAGCTAAAGAAATGTTCATCTGACCCAGGAAGCTGGCATGAGTTTCAGCCTGAACTTTGTCTATGTGAGCAAATCCTTTCAGTGCAAACAACTGTCAGGCAAAATTCTTTAATGTATGTAACTTCTAATGGGTAGGTAATTCCAAGTGGACATAGATGTCTTTTTGAAGTGTCTTAATGTATTTTGTTGGGCAAGGACAGTTGTGGCTTTTTTCCTGCTTTAAAATGAGAGTAATAATATTTCAAATCTCACCAGGGTTTTATGTCACAGTAAATGAATGAATGTTTAATGCATTCAGATGCTACAGTAAAATCTTCTCACCTTCTGGCTGCAAATAACCTGAGTTGGAAAATATAATTTGCTAATTAATTAAAATTATACCTCCCTCAGGAAATTTGCACAATAAATCCTCCTTGATGCCATCGTGTGGCAAAAAGTGCCAATCTCTTGCCTATAATTTTTTACTTCATTAAAGGAAAGAATCATAAAGCACATGGTTGGATTGAGTGATTTAGAAGGTACTTCTGCATGTAAATGTGTCCAGTATACCGACTATCTTAAATTTCTGTACTGGTTTTGGCAGCAGTAGAGTTAATTTTCTTCAGAGTAGCTCATACAGTGCTATGTTTTGGATTTGTGACCAAAACAGTGTTGATAAGAGGGATTTCTAGCTATTGCCAAGCAGTACTTGCACAGATTCAAGGCCTTCTGTGTTGCTCACACCACCCTGCCAGCGAGTAGGCTGAGAGATGCACAAGAATTTCAGAGGGGATACAGCCAGGACAACTGATACCAGCTGACCAAAGGGATATCTCATGCCATATATCATCATGCTTCTGTCATCCATGAACCTCCACCTGCCAATGGGAAGTAATGAATTCTTTATTTTGCTTTGCTTGGGCATGCAGCTTTTGCTTTACCTATTAAACTGTCTTTATGTCAACCCACAAGGTTTTGCACTCTTGCCCTTCTCATTCTCCCCTCCTGCCCCAGCCCACTGTGGCGGAATGAGCAAGCGACTGCGTGGGGCTGAGCTGTCTGCGGGGATTAAACCATGACAATCTTGTTGGAAGAAAGCAAGGAGCAGAGATAAAAATTGTTGCTACTCCTTTGACATCACAGTGTGCCTATAGAGTGTACAAAACTCAGCAAGCAATGAATTTATAGTATTTTGCCAGCAGTTATCCTGCTGAAATATTGAGAAAACAGCTTGTGATATTTTTTAAAGACTTACTTTACTTGTCATCCACAACTATATGGCTTACAGGCTTCACACAGGATTGCGATAGTTTAGCTTTCAAGAAAAGCCATGAACATTATTACAGTCTTGCTCAGGAGAAAGGTAGCAAATACTGCTAGAATCAAAAGTCACAGGTTAGTCCCAAATACTTTTATTTTTCAGTCTTACTCATTTAGAGCTAATCAAATCTCAGATCTATCCCACTGACAAATAAATTGTAAGTAAAATTTGGAATAAAAAAGGAATTTGAAATGTAATTTAAACTTGTTCAGATCCCATAGTTTACAATACAGCCTCTTCAGATGCTCAGTATTTTAGATGTTGAAGTCTTGTTTTAATGCTAGAGCTTTGAAGTTTAGATAAAATATCCCTGCTAAGGAAAAGACTTTCTTCTTTTAATGAACTATATAGCAGTAGACATTTTATAAGGTGTAATTTCTTTATAAATAATAACAATGAAAGCTAAAATCTTTTTCTTGCAGCAAAATAATAATTCACATACATGATAAAAGCAAATGTGATCACTAGTTGCATCATTTCAGGCATATTCAGCGGAGATAGGGAATTATTAATTCCATTGTATTAGGCACTGATTGACCTAATTTTGAACACTGCAGAGCTTAGCTCACCTGTTTTCAAGAGTGATTAACCTTTACTGAAACAAGAAATTGCTTTGGAAATCATCAAGAGAAAGAAGAGTGTATATAATAAAATAAGAGTAGGTGGCCAAGCTTTAATTAGTCCAGTAAGTTGTAGAGGAATATAATTATTGTGTATATGTACAATGACACATAGGAATGTCATGCAAAATGCAGGGCAGAAGAAAGCCAAAGACATGGGCACAAAAAGAGGTGGATAGAAACTGATGATAAATAAATTGTTTGGACATTAGAAGGAAAACCCTAGAAGGTAAAGCCACATGTTTCTGCAGATTTAATGAAATCAGAAGGTCATGGAGAAGAATAACAAAAAAATTAAAAATTGTTTTCAAAGTGGAGCGCATAACACTTACAACAGCGATTGTGTGATACAATACCAACCACACAGACCTGGAAACCTCCCAGTCCTGCATTCCCTCAGTTTTGTATAGTGATTCTGTCTTGCATTCTTTGTTCTTGTGCAATTCATACAAACACACACAAAAAGAATATTTATCTATAAAGAGAATTTTATGTCAAATATTATTATTATTTTACTAAAATAATGTTTTCTTAAGCTGGTGTAATAGTTATTTCCTCTGTAGAAGATGGCCCAAATTTAGGGAAGTGTTGAAACAGAACCATCACTTAAGACTTACAAATAAGTCTTACATATTCCAATATTACATCTTGTCAATAACATACACATTTGCAATTTGTTCTCTGAGAACAGTGCATACAAAGCTTATTGCAATAGAAGGGAAAGAGAGAATCTGTTTCTGTCTTTTTATCTATATGTTTCCATTTCTCTTTATATATCTGGGCTTTTGATGATATTTTTATTTTTGTGTGCTTCTGGTGGTTTGGATTGTTTCCTTTTTAAACCTATATCCTTAGAAAGACTTTTCTTGGATTACCAAAATTTATTCTGTTACCTTTAACTGAAGATAAATAAATACTTTTTTTTTTTTTTTTTTTTTTTGTTTTTTTTTTTGTTTTGGGATAAAAACTTTTTCTTTCTTTAATCTAGAAACACTTTTTAGGGTCTTAGCTGGTTTTACCTGCTATGATGTTAGCGGAAGCAATGCAGATGTAAACAGTATAGAACTCTACAGGTTCCTGGGCTTGGAAGAGATTCCAGCTTCTCAGGCACTATAGGAATTAGTCACTTGTCAAAACAATTTTGATTACACCTGGCTTTAATTTTGCTGTTATAGAAAACTATTGCTTCTCCTTTTAAGCAGATTCCTCTAGGGAATCAACAATCATTACATCTAAATATTGGCAGTAGGGACTGAGTTCATGACAAGAATGACCCCATTTTCACCCACTGTAAGAAAAGAACCTTCAAGAAGATTCAGTATTTCCTGTAAAAAGATTTTAATATCTGCTTTATTAAAAATTTCATCACTGATATCATTTTGGTATTGACAAGGAACCAGTATAAGCTAAGAAAATAGCAAAGTTGAACACTTAGAGGTCTGAAGTCCTATGATTCTAAACACAAATGATGTTCAGGGAGGAAGAGGATCCTAAATCCTTTCTAAAAAGAGAATGGAGGCTCCTTAGTCATTTTACAGCATTTGAAATATACTTTTGGAATTTAAATATAGACAGATTCTGATCCACAGGAAGCTTGGCAGGTACTTGTGCTTACTTAGAAGAACCTAGCTAGAGTCAGAAGGTTAAATAGTTTTCAAGGGAAAAGGTCTTTGTGAGTATTAGTGCTACTGAACTGTGGTGGGTTGACCTTGGCTAGCTGCTAGATGCCTACCCAGCTGCTCTCTCACTCTCTCTCCTCAACAAGACATGGGATAGAAAATAAGATGAAAAAGCTCTGCCTCAAGATAAAGATGGGGAGAATGCTTAGCTATTTGTCATGGACAAAACAGACTCAAATTGAGGAAAATTAGTTTAATTTATTGCTAGTTAAACATAGAGTTGGATGGTACGCAACAAAGACAAAATCTAAAAACCACCTTCCTCCCCAACCTTCTCAGGCCAAACTTCACTCCTTCACCCATAACTCCTCTACCTCCTTCCCACTGGTCAATAAACAACAGTTGCTCTCTGCTGCTCCTTTCTCCTTACACTTTTTCCCAGCTCAAGTATGGCCCCTCTTCACAGGCTACAGGCCTTCAGGAAAAGGTTGTTCCAGCATAGATCCTTCATGGTCCACAGTTCTTGCCAGAGAAGCTGCTCCTGTGGGGGATCCTTTCTATGGGCTGCAATAAGTGTCAGGAACCTGTTTCAGCACAGGTTCTCCATGTGTCTCAGCTTCTTTCAGGAAATATCCACTTGCTCCAGTGCAGGGTCCTTCACAGGCTGCAGTATGCATATCTGCCCCACCCTGGTCCTCTCCACAGGCTGCCAGGGAATCTCTGCTTCTGTGCCTGGAGCACCTTCTCCCCCTTTTCTTACCTTGATGTCCATAGGGCTGTTTCTCACACTATTTTTCCTCCTCACTGCAGTGCAATGTTTTGCTTTTTCTTAAATATGTTTTCCCAGAGGTGCCACCATATTGGCTGACAAACTCAGCTGTGTTCTGCAGTGGGTCTGTTGTAACTGGCTACCAAGGGGCGGCCCTTGGCCTCTTCACACAGAAGCCAACTGTGGCACCATTTGCTGCTAACTCCTTGCAATCCACACCAAACACATTATATCTCTTTGTCCCCTAAATAATCTTGTATGTTTACTCTTAAAATATAAGATGTGTTTCTTACTGAAGAATTAATATCATAGTATAGACAAAGCTAAAGTACTTCTGTGAGGCATCTTCTGCTCTTGAAGCCTGTATGAAGGTATCTTTTAAATACGATGTTCAGAAAATGTCCCATTTGATTTGAATAGTAAAGAAATTTTGCTGAGAAAGTAAGCCTGGAATGTAAATTGGAGACAGAATTAGATCTAAATTCTGTCAATTTGAATATGATTAGTACCTGTCTGGGCAAATTTGTCCTTGGATAAAGATTATAATCAAATAAGGCAAACCTGATGGATTTGTGGATGAATTTGCTAATGTGTTTGTGAATTTGAAAATAATTCAATGTTCATTTTAAAAGTAAATCTGATAACTAAGAAAGATTTGTTTCTAATAAAGTGAAATGGAAAGAAATATGTTTTATATAAGACAATTTCAATATTAATTAGTTTTGATTTTTAAAAGTTAGTGGGTTCCATTTTCAGTGTTGGGCAATCCTTACTTTGTAAACAGTGTGTTTCTCATGTTTCCTGTGGATGGCATACTGTCAGCTATTGCAGAAGTAGACCCTGCATTACTACACAGATAATAGTAATGATCAAAGGACTTTGCCACTATGAAGCTCCTACTAAAGTTGTGATGCAGCTTGCAGATTCAGTCCTGCCACCTTTATTTTCATGAGTTTACAATGTGACCAGTTTTTCAATAGCATAAGGAAGTATTAAGTACTGCCTTGTATCAGGAGCTCTCCTCTAAGGCCGACAATATCACTGAGCCACAGTAGCTGCTTATTTACATGTTAACAAGCTGGCCTTCCAAAGCTAAGTAGCTAGTGTCAAACATGAATATCATCTTCTGAGTCCTCTCTTTACCCCTAGCCATTGAATCCAAATGTTTCTTTTACATGAACAGGAAGAACAGGCTGCTGTTTTTCAAGTCAGATTCCTTTATTCAAACAATGCAAATTGAACCTTCTTCCCAGGAAATCAGTTCGTAGTTATAGGTCAACAATTCCACACCATTACTGTATTCTGAATGGCTAAAATTGTTCTATTGCATTCTAACACTTAACGATATACGAAAGTAAAAAGCCCTATTATCTCCCACTGGAGAATAACTTGCTCTCAGAAAATGTGTGAATACTAATGCTGGGAAAAATCTGTTTAACTATTCAAATACTTCTTCTAGCTTGTGTTGTTGAAAGAGTAATACACTTCATGTACAGGCTGCATTTCTACAGTTTCTTTTCTTGACTAGTTTCTAAAGCGTTTTTGTGCAGTGAGTTCAGCAGAAAAAGTTGAATGTTTCATAAATGCAATATGTAGAGTGGGATAGTTAATCTTTTAAGAATTTTTCTTTGTGCTAAGACTTATTGCACAGCTCAGAGGCTTCAAATTTTCTCTTTTTAAACAGTTTAAGAAATTAAGTATTCTAAAATGAATGAAAATGTTTATGAAATATAATTAACATAATGGATCAGGTATTCAAGTTGTCTGTGTTGACACAGTCACACTGAGGTCTAGGTAGCACAGTAATTTAAAATATGCCATTTGAAGTTTATAAAAAAAATCCAAAACAATATTGACTCACATGCCTGTTGTTTACAAATTAGTACTTTTCTGGAATGAGGATATCAACCCATCCAGACCATTTATCTCTCTTTTACATCTGGATCGCACCCAGATTTCATTCTGTAGATCACTGGCTTAGCACCTCTGCTCTTGAAGTGTACAACTGACAACGTAAAGGTTAAAAAAATTGGTTTTTTAAGAAAGTCTTTGAAAAAACACGACATGAAGTCTTAATCAAAATGACAAATTGTTCAATTTAGCTCCCCACAACCATGAACATACAAACTCCCTTTGGCCGGTGATTACTACCTTTTTTGAAGTGCACAGACATATCTAAACCATGTCAATTTGAGGTTTGAAGTGAACCTCATGATATAGGTATACTCCCGATATTTGTCTCTCTCTTGTACATATGGCTATCTTCAGCTGTCAGGACCTTGAGGGCATAAGCAGACCTTCACTGCCCTGACCATCCTCACCTGGTGCCCTCACCCAGGCTCCATTTCAGATCAGGCTTGAGCAGCTGGCCCTTTCAAGAGCTTTCTTGTGGGTATACCTATCGCCACCTCTGTCACCAGTCTCACTTCCTGGGGGGGTGGGCCTTGGACCTATGCTGAGGGGGGCTGAGTCTTCAAGTGTCTCTTTGGCTCTGTCCCCTTTGCAGGAGACCTGATCCCAGGGCTGCTCTCTGGACTTACTTGTGCTGCTTACTGATGTAAGGACCAGAGGCAAACCAACTGAACACTGTACTTACATATTGGTTATGCTGTGATGAATGAAGTTGAGCTCGGGATTGATATGAAAAGGCAGACATATTGATTACTTTTGTTTTTGCTATGTTTTTTTTCTCCATTTTTTTCCCTGCCGATGTTTCTTATCCATTATTGTCTTCTCATTTTAATGCACCTCTAGGTAGTGTTTTGTCCTTATACAGCATTGCATCTGTATAAGATTTTTTGACTGTGTGGGTTTGCAGCACTTCATTTTGGGAGCTCTTATTTATTTTTCTCTTGTTATCTTTAAAAGCATATATTGAAAAGAAGAAACAGGGATATATTTTTTGATCCTGCAATTACTGTCTGAAAATGAAATATATCTGTATAGACATAAAACACACAAAAGACCACAGAAGACTTTTCCTTGACTCAGTGGACTTCCGTCAGGCTCTTTATAGAACTTGGCATATAAATTATATATTTAGTGCCTCTTGATATTGACACAGAAATCTAAAGACACCTTTATATAACAGGCTGTTCGTATGTGCTCATTTAACGTCCTTGGACAAATACAGTTCCCTTTTGAAATACATAGTGACATTAAACATGTGCAATTCATATTACCAGAAATATCTCAACATTTAAAACTGTTTTTCTCTTTGTATTTATTATTCATTACTCTGAATAGACACAATAATAGCTGCTTTTTTTTTTTTTCTCCATTTTGAAGGTTTACTTACACAAAAGGAAATTATATGAAAGCACATGCACTCAGAGAAACCTCAAAGTAAGTGGTAAATAAAAGATGTGAAATTCAGGTTTAAAAAAACCCCACAAACAACCAAAAACAAAACCAAAAACCTTTTCATTGTTACCAAAGTGTTTTGGCACTATCTTATTCCACTGAGTGATTCTAGCAGGTTGGTATCAATGACAGAATAAAACCAGAAACATGCATGGGAGAATAAACCAAAGCTGAAGTATGCAATACAGCACGGGTCCTCAAACTTTTTAACCAGGGGGCCGGCGCACGGATGAAGTGGCAGGCCGTCATCTGCGGCTGCTTGGTTTCCCCCCCCCAACCCCCATCTGGGTCTGTAATATGTGGTCTGTAAATACCGGGGGCCGGATTGAGGACCCTGGAGGGCCGTATCCGGCCCATAGGCCATAGTTTGAGGACCCCTGCAATACAGTATCCTTGACATATTTTTAATCGGAGAACCAGGGTGAAAAAGATAAAGCTAATCTCACACTCATATCAACTCCTATGAAGTTTAAATGTGCTGGAGTAATAGTCTTAAAATTGGGATTGGCTAATCAAAAGAGATAGGTTGGTTTAATAAATTTTTCTTAAAACCAATATTTTCTGGAAGAATCACTTAAATTTTTTTGCTAAATCAGAGCAAGAAGATGATATTTTCGAAGGTAAAATGTAGATTGAAAAGAGGCAAATTATGAATAGCAATCCTTACTTTTTAAATTTAGGGTAGACATTTGTCCAGACTGAGAATCATGAGCTCACATTAACTTGCTAGATTAGACTCTCAAGTTTGTCCTGGACATACCCATGGAAGAGGCCAGAATCATATCTAAGACTGGTTGTGTGGAATATGTAAATCCAAAGAGATCTGTAATTCCCCATGAAATCAAATATTGTATCATAACTGAACTCCCAGTACACTCTGAGTACTTTTTGTGTCATAAAACTATTCAAAAGAGCCACAAAGTCTGTAATGTGAATCATCAAATTTCATGGGAAAGTAAGGATTTGCTGAAAGTCAGGGGAGGTAGAAAAAGTACAGTATGAATCATAGGTGCAAAACGGTCTATAAAAAAATAGTTGGCTGCTTTTTGTTCTAGATGTTGTATTGGTCTTCAATCAGTGCATCAATATTCCTCATTTCAAAGAAAGCATTGTCATCAGATTTGCTTTGTTCCTTTTCCAGCCACCAAAATTTCATGTACAGACAGATTTTTTTTCCTGTTCCCCTCATTCCAGAAGGTGCTAACACTCACAGGTGCTAAGGGCTGAGCCACAATACTTGATAAACTATTTCAGAAAGTAAAGTTAATTCAATATTATGTTCTAGGATAACCTAACAACCTCATCTCTGATGCTGAGAAGATCTGAGGAGCAAAAGACTAAGAACTTACTGAAAAGCACTATGACCATAACAACCATATGGTTTGTTTACTGATGTTCTGCTTCTATGCACAATTGGTAAGTGCCTTAGGAGTTAAGTATGGGCTACCAAAGATGGAAATAGTCAGGTCCTGACCTTGTCCCAAGTTTCCTGTTGCCATGATCAAACTGTTATCAGAACAAGATTTAGCTTCTCAGAGATCATTTGTAGTTTGTCTACACCACATATCAGCAAAGATATCCCTTTATAAAGAGCACTGTTATGCTGTGCAAGCATGAACATAATGAATGCATCACAGATCAAAAATATGTTTTTCACAGAAAAGGGTTATTTGTAAACTTTCAAGAGCAATTTCTTCATACTAATCTTTTAAAATTTATGATTGTGACTGGGTTGTTTAATTGCAAGTTTGATTAGCCTTGCTGGTGATTAGCTTGCAGGAGCGGTTATCCTTATGGGTGAAAACATACATGTTTATTTAAAATTAGAAGCATTTTTAAATAGGTATAAACAAGCTTGTATACACTGAGTGTCTAAAATCCTTCATGTTAAAAATGTAAATGAGGGAAATTAAAGCAGAGTCATTCTACTGATATGGTAGTGTTCAAGAAATTTAATCATCCATATCCTTTTAGTGTAAAGTTTGTATTATCCTTTGATAAAACACAACACTGTTAAATACCAAAGGCTCAGCTTGCAATTGTTTAATGATATTAAAAATGTTTCACTATAGCAAAATCAAAGTATGAAACATGATAGAATGGACATCATACTGTGTTGCATTTCTGTTTGCATATGCAAACCGAACCTGTGTTGCAGTTATTTAAAAGGCTAGGATACCATGGAACCATCCATCTTTTGGAAATCACCAGCAAAGGTGTAGCTCTTCTTTGGAACCGCTTTCAATCTAGCTAAAAATGTTTTCCTGTACTGCAGGTTTTTTTATAAATACTATGGAAACAAAGAAAGTTTTGCCTTTTATATCTGCTGTCACATATGACACTGTTGTAAAATGACAAAGCATTCCAGATTTATATCGTAAATCCTGCTGTATTTTTTATTTGACAATCAAAGAATAATTTTATTGATGATCTCATAAAATACCAGTTTGCATTCATTCTGTTATATCCAAGCATTGAAATTTCACCAAAGTCACCTAAATGAAAGATTTTTATAAAGTTAGTTTTGTCACTAGCGTATCTCTGAACAGATAATCCATAAAAAAAGTCCATAACTATTGGGGGAAATGGAAAGGGGTTTTGTAATCCAATCTAGCAGTTCATATTTTGTGTTTCTGCATGGCCCAGCAGACACAGATGTTATTTTTCTAAAGCAGTGCTGCTCTTGCCGGACACAAAAGACAGCTTAGTGCAAGAGAATCCAGCAAAACTTTTCTTGCACCATTTCTTTTCACAGTATCTGAAAAACACTCTCCAGCACTGTCACCACTGTACTCCATTGCCTTCAAATTATCTTCTACAATAATAAGCAGAATGCACATTTTTAAGAACATTGAATTATTTTAAACCTGTACATTCACAGATACTGATGCATTCTGCTATGGTAGTGTGCACTGGATAAAGGTATTCATAGGAGGACAACAATTTAATTTCCAGTAATTAAATTTTAATTTCATCATAGGTTTTTGGCATGCCATTCATGCATTTTTCTACAGCATTCTCTTATATTTTTTAAGAATGGAATTGATAAAACTATAGGTATATTAGTTTATTTATATGCACACATTCAGATAGCAAATAAAAAATCCAAGAGTTCCTTATTATTTATATGTTTATTATCTGCTTAACAGATTATTATTATCTGTTTGATGGATTAATGTGTGTGTGAGAGAAAGCAAGAGAAGGAGGGGGAAGAAAGAAGAAACTCGTGTTTCATGCACATGACAATCTTAGCACATTTAATGCACACTTCTATCACTAGCTAACAACTGTAGATAAGTCTTTCAAAACTGTTAAACTGACAGAATGTCTATGAAAGGTAAGACATCATAAGATGGAAAAGGAGACCATCTCCACTTACTGCTGGTGAGTGGGAGTGCATGAATCTTGCATATCAGGCTTTCACTGTGAGACAAAGATGATCCTTGCTGAGATGTCAAAGTCCTTTGTCATAGCCTTGCATAGGAAGAGAATAGTAACCTGTCTCCAGCAGACTAGGCAGCTCCAGAAGACTCACTCCAAAATTTTAGTGAAAGAAAGATTTAAAAGCTTTTATAGAGCAATCTGGAGCAACATGTGAGTTCTAAGCTAGGTGCAGGGAGCTAGGTGAACTTGTGGAAATATGTATATGTAGCATTGCACACGAAGGGGAGTCAGGCATTAGAGATGTATATGTATATGTATATGTATATGTATATGTATATGTATATGTATATGTATATGTATATGTATATGTATATGTATATGTATATGTATATGTATATGTATATGTATATGTATATGTATATGTATATAGAGAAGAAGATGGAGTAAGATTTTCATGGTGACATGGAGGTCAGTGTTCCCCAATTTTTCCTAGAGGTATTGCAAGCGTGGGGCAAGGAAGCCAGGCTAGGTGTGCATAGAAATCTTCTATATAGCATTAGAGCTCTATTATCATAGATATGCTTGTTTTCAGTCCCCTCCAGTCCAGATATCTTTAAAGGGTAGGTGAGTCCATCAGGTATCACTAAAGGAGTATATTGTAACGATTCTATGATGGCTTGTGGATGTCGTTCAAAACTGATGAAGCTGGGTGGAGCTCAAAAGTAGTGGTGCTTTTCTCTCCCACTTACTCCCACTTCTTTGATGGCACTCTTTTTCCTTGTTGCATGCATTCAGATGGATTGTTGGTGTAAAATAGTAGAAAGACGTTCCCCAGACATTGCATATTCCTGGTTATTTTTCCTGCCTTTTTTTGGTACACGCGTAATGATTTGTAGGAGGAAAAGCATGGAGTTGCTCTTTGATGTCCAAGAGACAGAACTGTCAAGATTATGGATGAGAAAGCAGTCAAATACACTAATTTTGCTGGAGGGGGCTGAGTGTCCTCTTCATTGGTCATTTATTGGCTGCACTTCATGCCACTGGAACTAGTGTATTCCTCTGTAAGCATATCAAGAGATGCCTCCTTTGTCTTCTGAGTGAGAATCTAGAATGTGAGACAATTGTAACAGTATGGAGCCTCTCAGCAGTTTGCAGAGATTCCCAGGCTCATCTAAAACTCCAGTTTCAGTTAACTGAACTCCACTTCAAGAGGTATATTCCGATCCAAGTGGGGATGGGGTGGGGAAGAAAAAGGTTGAAGATTCATAGATTTCTAGAACATGTCACCAAAATAATGACTAAGAAATAAAATATCTTTGTGTCCCCTCTTGGGATGGGAATTAATTTGGGGTTACTTGGGAGATTACATTAACATGGCAAATTTGCCTTGGTCTTAAGTGTGCTTGATAGGAACCCTTAAAAACAAATGAACTCCCCTAAAATTTAAGTCCCACTTATACTGAATCTGGCAGCATGATGAGAAAATCTCAACCAGGTGATGGAGATTACTTTGTTGTTGAAGATCTAAAAAAAAATTCAAGGAAAAGAAAATCACCAAGGGGTCTTTAAAACTCCCCTGTTTATGAGGGAGATACTTGAACCATCTTTTTCTTAACACTGAAAAGGAAGCACAGTCAGGTGGGAAGGGCCCACAGGAGGTCTCAAATCCAGTTCCCTGTCTATAGCAAGGCCAGCTTTGGGATGAGCCCAGACTGCTCAGAACTTTTTTCATAACTGTTGTAAACTCCAAGTAGAGAGCCTGCACAGCCTTACTGGGCAGCTTGCTTCACTGCTTTACAGTCCCCATCATTTATTATTTTTTTCCTGTATCATAGAATCATAAAATTATTTAGTTTGGAAAAGACTTTTAAGATCATCAAGTCCAACCATTAACTCAGAACTGCCAAGTTCAGCACTAAACCATGTCCCTAAGCACCACATCTACACATTTTTTGAACACCTCCAAGGACGGTGATTTCACAGTCTCCTTGGGCAGCCTGTTCCAATGCTTGACCACCCTTTTAGTGATGGAATTTTTCCTAGTATCAAATCTAAACCTTTCCTGGCACAGCATGAGGATTTTTCCTTTTGTTCTGTTGCTAGATATCTGGGAGAAGAGACCTACCCACACATGCCTACAACCTCATTTCAGGTAGTTGTAAAGAGTAATAAGGTCTCTCCTGAACCTTCTCCTCTCCAGACTAAACAACCCCAGTTCCCTCAGCTGCTCCTCATAAGAGTTGTTCTTTAGACCATTCAACAGCTTCATTGCCTTTCTCTGGACACACTCCAGCACCTCAGTGTCCCTTTTGAAGTCAGTGGCCTAAATCTGAACATCTCCTCTTTCACTATATTGCCCTCTCATCCTCCTGCCAAGCACCATTGTGAAGATCCAGCCAAGCAGCTGTTATGTTTCCTTCAAAGCTGTCTCTTCTCCAGGATGAAAAAAATCCGGTCCCCCAGCATGTCCCCACAAGGCAGATGTCCCAGCCCCCAGCTAGCTTAGTGGTATGACTATATGCCTGCTTCATGTACTGGTTTTGACAGAGGAGCTAATTTTCTTCTTAGTAGCTGAAGCAATGCTGTGTTTTGGATTTAGTATGAGAATTATGTTGTTAGCACACTGATTTTTTTAGTTGTTGCTGCGTAATGTTTATACTAAGTCAAGGGCTTTTCAGTTTCTCAGGCCCTGGCAGTGAGAGGGATGGGGGGACACAAGAAATTAGAAGTGGACACAGCCAGGACAGCTGTTCTGAACTAGCCAAGGGATATTCCGTACTGTAGAATATAATGAACTGTATATAGAACTGTGAGAAGAGGGTGGGTGGGTGGGTGAGTGGATGGGTGGGGGTGGGGCACGTGCGGAGTGATGGGATTTGTCTTCCCAAGTAACTGTGATATGTGATGGAGCCCGGCTTTCCTGGAGATGGCTGAACACCTGCCTGCCCACGAAAAGTGGTGAATGAATTCCTTGGTTTGCTTTGCTTGCATGCACGGCTTTTTCTTTACCTATTAAACTGTCTTTATCTCAACCCATGAATTCTCTTTTACGCTTCTGATTCTCTCCTCCATCCTACTGCAGGGGCAGTTGGAGAGTGGCTGTGTGGAGCTTAGAGCAACTAAGCTTGGGGTTAAACCGCACCACTCCATTATGGCTTTTAGTCATCTCTGACTGGCCACTGTCGAGACAGGATATTGGGTTGCTTGGACTTTTGGCTTGATTTGCTACAAGCTTTTTTATACCTTGAAACTGTTGATGAGGTCTTGCTGTTTACTGTACATTTGTTATACTGTGCATATCTTAATTTAGGATAGTTTGTACATGTTCGTCCCTAGGTAATATATACTTTCCTTAATATATACGACTTACACAAAATATTAAGTAATAACTATACTCAAAAGTTAAAACAAATTTTTGACAGGCTATTAGCTTAAAAGGTACTTTTTTTTCTTTATTTTCCCTAATATATAATTTCTGAGCTATAATGCATTACATATTTCATATTACACATTTTAATCATTCAATACAATCTCACATCAGAAAAATACAAACAGAAAATATTAAATTTGAATACAAGTTCACACAAATTTTCTGTGACACTTTCTATAGTTTTCTCATTATTACCTATCTTCATATAGCCAGGTACCTACAAAAATCAATTTTTTGTGGACTTGTTATATTGACTACATTTTATTAGCCTATTACTATTCATTAGCAGTAAGCACACACTTTCATTTTTTTCTTTTCTATTGCTATAAAGCCAATAATATGCTAAAGCATTAGCCTTCTGTTTGTGTTAGTAACTTTCAAGTTCTCTCAAATATAATACATTTGTATATAATATACACTGACTATTAAAAAAATATTTATATGAGCATTCTGGGTGAAGCAATCCCATATATCTCTACAAAAGTGGTCCGCTACCATGGTTTGTTGTTTATGTAGTATGGGCAACCTGGAAGTGTTTGAGAAAGACAAATTCAACTTTTTGATATTCATCATATATCATGGACTGATTTGCCACAAAATACTTGTAATCATGTAGCTGTCCAGTTTACACAGTATTGATATCCATTACATACAAAATGTTCAATGAGAAATGATTACAATAAATTACCCAGTAGAAGGTTTAAGTTAAGCAGAACATTTTACTTTTTAACACAGCACTTTAACACCATTTCATTGTAGATGTGGGATTTACTGTCACAGTGTGTTGTGGATGCCAGAAATATAAATTGTTTGTTGAGGAAGTGAGAGAAATTCTGGAAGAAAAGTTCATGGAAGACTGTTGGTCTTCCATGTGTGGGTATAACCACTTGTACTAGAAGTAAGCAATGCTGAAATTGCTAGAAACACAGAAGGATAAGCAGAAGAATATTATTGTATACTCCCTATGATCTGATACATTTCTTGTTCCCGACCCTGCCAAAGACCTCATAAAGGGCTGGCCAGATATTCAGCCTGACTTGGTGTAGCTATTTGTGTGTTCTGATTCACCTTGAAAATGCTGTATTTGTATTTTCCACAGGCCACAGCATCATGTGCAGAACAGTGTAGGTTAAACATTTGTGTAACAGGAAAAGAAAATAAGATCTAGGAACAAGTTTGACCTGATGTTCTCAGTGTAATGTAAATCCAAAGAAACTTTGTTAAAACCAATAAAGCTACAACAAAATAGAAGTGATAAAGAGGCACAATGACACTATGTGGTTATACTGCATTTGCTGTTTTTCATATCTGGACATTTGTTTTTAGGGGGTTTTTTTGGGTGTTGGGTGTTTTTTTTTTTGTTTTGTTTCTATTGTGGACCATACAAAAGAAGTGAAACTTCCTACATATTTTTTCCATCTCTATCTTCTCCCTGATTTGCATACAAAACCTGTTACTTTACCATATCTAAAAACTTACGTTCAAACTGATACCTGCTTATTATTTCTCCATACTTTCCACTGAAATGCACATTTTATTTGTTACACTCAATTTCAGAATGGTGTCTTGCAGCACAGGATTTCTTTTTCAAGCTGCCAGTCACACTACATGAAGTATCGTGTTTGCATTCTGAGGCCCTGATGCACTTGCTTTCATCGGGTTGTCATAATTTAAAAATTCTGTCCACAGTGAAATTTTTTTCTAGAATATTGGATGAATGTGCTGGTGTTGGAAGGCGGGGTGTAACACTTTGGATTAGAAAGGGTTTCTTCCCAAGGAAATAAAAAAGAACAGAAGATCTAATTGGAAAGTCACCATTACTTTAAGCCTGATAAACTGATCTCTGACTTGCAGGCCTCAAATCTCTCTGGCTATAATTCCTTGGGTGAAGAATTACATGTTATATTTATGCATGGTATGTATTATTTAAATAGCATAATTTAGAACTATATCTTATGTAGATGTTTATATATATAAATAATACTTCCAACTGGTCTGCTGCTAATCTTCAAGTCTCAGATACGTTCATAGTGTGAAACACTGTTCACCCAGATCTTAGCCAGAAACAGCTGGCTTGGAGTCAGTAGCTTAGAGGAGCATCCTTAATTCATTTTTTGGCTCTTCCTTATCTCACTTCTATAGAGAGCAGTTAACTTACAGTGCTTGCCAGCATCTTTATCCCAAGATGTGGGCTCTTATAACTGAATAATAATGTAAATGAAGCTCTCATTTTTTTTCCTCTCTTTAGTGTAGAATTCACACAACAGTTTAGTCCCTTGTGATTTACTAGTTGGATAGCTAAATAAACATAGAAGAGATACAATTTGACGTCTTCAAAATGTTGTATCACTGATTTTTTAACTTAACAACAGAAGAATTTTTCTTATGAAGTGCAAAGTTAATTCAGTCTTTGGCCTCAGCATTTTTGCCTCAGTATTTTTTCTGTATTGTACTTTCAAGTGGATTATGTGGCAAGTTTTTGACTGACTCCCCTAGTTGCTCTCACACCTATTTTCTGCTTAGCTATCAGCAGGAAATAGTACTTGGTTTGTGTAAATCAATCATACAGCCTGCAGATAAACGATTTTTGTTATAATATAGTCTTTTGAGTCATACTATTCTCTTATTTTCATCAGATACCTCACACATCAGATACCACATGACATTTTATAACTTTGACTAGAAACAGCTGTGTTCAGCCACTAGTTTAACTTCTGAAAATTCAGAAGACACACTCACATTAAAAAGTGCAGACTAATATGATACATGGAGGGGTGCCATAGAAAAACAGTCTGTTGTCAAATAATCCTGATTCAGAGCTAGACAGTTACTTTGGCTAATAATAACGACACCAAGTCACTCCGAAAACAGTAGGAAAGATCCATGCTTCCTGTTTTTGTGACATTGAAAGCAGAATTTTAAGGTCCAACTCTATGGGTATTTTCCATGGAATACTGGTCATGACCACTCTTCCCAACAGCTCTTTGTGTAATCACATTGAAAGCCTTTAAAACGTTAAAGCACTGGTATTGTTACAGCATGCCGCTGTGGTACTAAGCTCTTCAGCTCTGAATTGGAAACACATAAATAAAAAAAAATAAATAAATGCACGCTGTGGCACACAATAGCCAGTGGTAACCGTGGCACTGAATGAGTCTGTTATGCTCAAGCTAAAAGCGTGATCACATTAGATATTGCACTTGGTACCTACACTAAGATAGAAAGCCCTATCACAGAAGCTGGCATTATTTCTAGAGCTTGTTAAACTAGTGCCTAAATTGGGCAATGAAGCCTTTCAGTTTTCAGATAACTCTTCCAAAATTCTTTGAAAAGTGTTCTGAGAAAACAGCACTAAGTGAAAATTGGTATTTTAGAAGACAGTTTTTGCTGGAATAAACTTTCAACACATCAGAAATATGTCACATTCTGTTTCCTCTTTTGCTCTTGCAGCACGATTGAGAAAATAATAGAAGAGGAGAGAAAAGGAGAATGAATCTGTATGATTGTACTGTAAGATAATTCTAGGTCAAAAACCAGCTAAATAACTGTGAACAGGATTTGGGGGCTGTGGAAAGTGTTTTACTGCACACTAGTGATTGCCAGAACTGTGCAGGCACAAAGTACTGAAATATCCACCCTCAATACTATTTTGATAAAGTGAGAAAATGCAGAAAAACTCATATAGTGTTTGGACAATAGCTAACATAGAACTACCTGAAGCAGTTCCTTTGGATGAAAACTGCAGTTAATTCATGTTGGGAAGTATTTTCTGATTTTTTAACACTACAGCAGAGATCCTCTGGGTATGGTATTAATCAAAATTGAGTGGGCACTACCAGTTAGATATAGAACTACAAGGTTTCTTGTGCGCTTATATTAAAGTGTTAATGGAGTTTTACTTGACCCTGCCAACCACTCAATCTATGCATGTCCTAATACAGCTCATAACAAAGAACATTTCATGTGATTTATTTAACCCATTGCCTAGTTAAGGAGATCTCCTAGTATGTTATTGTAGCCCATATTTAAGAGGAACACTATTGCTAGGGAGAGCAAACTGGGTAGATAAGATTTGCCTGAAATGCCCTTATATTATCCAAACCCTACAACTTTTATATTTCATCAGTTTTAACTGATTATCTATTTTTAACTAACAGCATCAGCTAACATAATTGTTTAAAACTTGTGTTGTTACTTGTAACAGTGTAAAGGAGGGAGGTGGATGCAATGAATCCATGAAAAGACAGACCAGCTAAGAATCATCTCCAGTTAAGCCACTTTTGCAACTTCTAGGTTTCATCAGAAACAAACCAGAAAAAGAATAATTTTCTTTTGCTGTAAGGTATAGGGTATTTATTTTCTTTCTGAAAAAATTAATGAACAGGAGAAAGAATCACTTCAGGTGTGTGTGTTTGAGGTGTTTATTTTGCTAATTCCCTCTGGCTTCCTCAGTTAGAATGATCAGCAGGAATGGGTGAGTACTTTGTTAGCTCTGAGGGCTCCAATAACTGCTTTTTCTTTTCCTTATGTTATCAGCATGTCTTTTTATATCAACACTTCCCAACTGCTTTTTCCTCCCTCTCTATTCTGACCCCTGCGTCTTTCTTCCCTCCAATTAATTTTGAATAAATCAAGCCTGTGAAATTTTCCTTATGAAGAAGCTTGAATCCATAAAATTCCATTATAAGTAAAATCTTTGGGGATCTCAAGTCAGGATATAATAGCTCCTTCTTGAGCAAAGAGATAAGGCTAGTCAGAGGATGTACTTTTCTCAGCATGGGACAAATTTATTCACTAACATTGAATAGTTCATGTTGATAGTTTTCAAATGAGTTAATCAAAAATTTTATGTGTTAAATATAAATAATACAATATTTCATCATATTTGTTAATCCTTTCACCTGAAATAAAATTTCACCTTTTTTTTTTTTTTTTCTATCCTTATGGCAACAGGAATAACTGCTAAATCTTAAATGAGAAACTTTTTTGAAACCTAAGGCGAAGAGATATTTTGGAACTAAGGTTGTCTATATTAAATGTAAAAATATAGTAGGAATTAATTTTATTAGTTCTAATACTTTTCTAGTACCAATCCAAAATGAGAAAAAAGGAAATTATGTACTTAATCTTCACTGTTTGCTGCTAAACAGAGAGTCTTTTTTCCTTCTTCTTTGTCATTATTATTTTATTTTTTTGGTAAAAGGCCAAATAGAATTTCCACTTGCTACTTTACAAAGCCATGATTGTCACTGTACCAGCATATGCAGATGGTAATTGCTGTTTCATTTGTTGGCTGTACATCAATAAAAGTTAAGACTGTTCCACTGAGGTAGCAAAAAGATTTTTAATGTCAGCAATTTTGAGCCTAAAAAAAAAAAAAAAAAAAAAAAAAAAAAATCCAGTCTAAATGTAGGTTACTGTATTTTATTGTTTGCCCAGAGAAAAGTAACTGCAAAATTTGTTGCAACTTTCTGGTACATAATAGTTTTAATATCCAAATAAGACCCCTTATTAAAAACCAACTATTTTATGCATAATATAGAACACATTAAAATTTAACTATACATATATAAATAACTAGCAATATCAATAATTCAAATTGAATTTTTTGTCCTGAAATGTTGAATTATTATTGAAAATTATGAATATTTTATTCAAAATTGTCAGAAGAGGCCATTTCATCAAGTAAGATTAAATTGCCACTGGATGTTGTGTAGGGCAAAAGTATAACCGGATTCCATAAGGTAAATTCATGGAAGACATCAGGGTAGTGGTTAAAAGCAATGATCTAATTGCTACTTAATGAGTGATTGACAGATGCTGGAAGGGTATTCTAAAGGGCTACTCTATAATTGAGCTTGTTCATAAACATCTCTAGTGGCAATTGTCAGAGCACTGTTGGACAGCTAAATGGATATTGTGGCTATGCCCGTGTTATTTCGTAGTGCAGTGCAGTAGAAGTGCATCTGCATCAGCAGCCTCAAGCAGCTGATATTGCTTTGCCTACATGTAACCTTTGAGCATTATTGCGGATTTATGTCTGACGACTAGATTTAGTCTGCTTCCAAGCATGGAATACTCTCTGAAACCTGAGGTTCAAAGTGTCTGAAGAGAAGTTCTCTCACAGACCTCTATTTCCATGACTGGGTCCTGTGAAGGTCACCTACCAAAATGCCAGATCAACCTTTTACCACCTAACTAACATCAATGACTAGCACTGTTACAAGGACTCACAAGCCTGATTTTGGTTCCTGTTCAGACAGCCCAGCACGGCCTTTGTGATGTTGCACAACCAACAGTGGCTCCAAAATTTTTGGATTTTAAAGGACAAAATAGAGATCATGTGTTGTTGGCTGATGTCCTGATGTTGTTATGTGTATGTCAAACTTTGAGAACATAAATCCATGTTCAAGAGAGTGACTACTGCATAATGTAACCTCATACCTCTTGGTTCTCACCAAGAACGGCTTATTGGCATGGTGTGCCCCAAGGGAAAAGCTGTGATTAAGGTTATCAAGGCTATTTTTGAAATTTTTTCCCTTTCTAGAGAGCTAGTGGGAGACGGAATAAAAATATGCAGACTTTGTTCTCTGGACCCCTGAACTAGGCAGGGGTGGCTAACGGGTACCCTATTCCTTTCTGGTGCCTTTACCTGCCCACTACAGCTTTGTAAAACATGTAAACCACTCATGAGACACACAAGCCTCAATATGCCAAGGAGGTAGATTTGTGAACATCTTACCAGGCTTCCCCAAAGGATTCATCCTAACCATGTTTTCCACATCTCTGTCCTCAGACTCACAGGGTGTACTTGAACAGAGAGGGTAACGTATGATGTTGGGGTATCTGCCTGCAATGTGAGGCACATGCATGTCCTTATTCCACTGGGTCATGAGGTAGCACCCTGACAATGAATAAAACCTTGTTCAACTGCACACTAATATAAAAAGCATATCCTGATTCCACAAGGATATTTCAGTAGAGCATAAAGGGACCTCTGCACACCCTTAACATCTAGCATTTTCTTAAAATGAGCTTTTGATACAGTGTCCTCTGCAAATGTCTTTAAAGTACAATGTAATGCTACACAGAGACAGATAAGCTAATTCTGACAGAGTTGACTCATGTTTCAGAGGCAGTATCACATTTACACATTGTTCTGCTTGAAATAATAGTTCTTATGTATATTAGGTGCCACTAGCAAGCTGGAAAATCAAGTTCTTTCTTACATGTCAGATTATACCACTTGGGTGAGATCTAACTTGTCACCAAAACCTGGCAAAATCTTGGATGGAATTGTAACTCCGTGAAAAACAATTGGATTTTTATTATTCCTTTCTTACAAATGGCATCATTATTCTCAAAATAATTATTTTTAAAAAGCTTTCTATAAGCAACAGCTTCCTAAACTTTTTTTTTTTTCCTGATATCCCTTTTACATGTAATGAAATTACTCATGACAAAAGAAAATATTCTTTAGTTCATATTTTAATTCTTGTCTATTATTATTAAAGCTGATTTCTACCTGGGCTTTGGAATGAAACATTCTGGTTTTTTGCCTCATGAAAAATTGAAATTTTAAGAATTGATTAAAACCTGTAGGTTTTTCATAATAAATATTTATTCAATAAAGTCTAATTTAAATCCAAGAAACTAGAGAATTTAGAGCAGGGGTCCTCAAACTTTTTAAACAGGGGGCCAGTGCGCAGATGAAGTGGCAGGCAGTCATCTGCGGCTGCTTGGTTCCCCCCCCCCCAACCCCTGGAGGGGGGAGGTTCTGTAAATACCGGGGTGTCAGATTGAGGACCCTGGGGGGCCTTATCCGGCCCACGGGCCGTAGTTTGAGGACCCCTGATCTAGAGACACAGAGCTCAAACACCATCTTTCACTTCCCTAGAAAGAAAGACAATGAAAGATATGCTTTGCTCACATAGAGGTGAAAGTATTTGATTTTTTTTTTTTGCTTTTGCTTTGAACAAGAGTATTTTCATCTCAACTGGTATCTAAAATAATTTTCACATCTCAAGATCTTAGCAGTCTCATCTTGTGTTACTGAAATCAATGTCAAAATATTCATTTACTTCCATATAAATTAGGCTTGTTTCACATATTTATTAATTTTTTTATGATTTTAGTTTTCATCTCCCTTCTTCCTTCAAGTCCTATGTCCAACATATTCCAAGTCAAGTCAAGAAGGTTGTTTTGTTTTGTTTTTGTTTTGTTTTTTGTTTTCTTTAATTATTTTTTTTTATTTAGAGGAATTATGATTATAAATGCAATTAAACTTAGAAGTATTTCCTTTTGGACATTTAGAAGAAAATTCATTCCTGTGTAGAGCATCAGCACACGACTTATGCACTACTTAGCATAAAGTTTAAGTGGGAGCAATACGGAAATCTTGAATTGTATCTGTACAAGTAGGAAAATTACATTCTTATGGAAATAGTGTTTCACTGTTAAATATCTTTTGAAATTCTATGGAAAAAAATGATTTCTATAGGTCATAAGATGGACTTGACTGGTCTCCCTTGAAAGTATAATTAAAATAACCCCAAACATTTAACTTTATTTTTACTTTCACATGTCAGACTGGTAACAGACATCTTACTGCAATTCCTGGCAATTGATTATTGTGAAATAAAAGAGCTTTGCAAAACCCAATACATGTTTTTCTTTGTACATACATATATCTATATGTAAAATACAGTTTTAACATACATTTCTATGGAAGCAAGGTTTACAGAGTCTTGCTTTCTGTGACTGTCTGTCTCTACCAGACCAACCTGAACTGAATAAAAAAGCTATTTGAACTGATGGTCTTTAATGCAGATAACTATAGATGTTTGTAGAGCCTCATTGTTGTCATATAGATTTTCTGCAAATGAGTCTTTCTTGACATGAAAGTCCAGGCAATGCCTTAATAATTTGGGGCATGACTGTGACTCACTATGTGCTTGCATATCAGGGTAGATATGTAGTTCTGCAACCATGTAACACTTCATGTGTTTGTTCAATTTGTAATCGAGTCTTCAAGCCTTCTCTATAAAAAAACTATATAACTAGCTGTTTTCCTCATGTGTTCAGACTTTTTTTTTTCCCATTAACTGAGGTAATTTTGAACTCCAGTCCTGAATTCTAACTTCAAAAAAACCCCCCAACTTTCCCAATTTATTATCCTCTGAAAAATATAAAAAATAGCTACACTACCTTCCAGATCATTAAGAGGGGAAAAACCAAGTGACAATGCATTTAGGACTAACCGCACCAGAATCCTGATGCCATCTTCCATTTTTATCGTGAACTACCTATAGCTATTCTCTGAATATACTTTACTAATTAATTTAGCATCTACATGGTACTAATTCACTTACAGTGGTCTAACCAGATATATTTCTAACTAACCCGTGCTATTTTCTTTTATGCTTGCAAACAAAGATCTGATTGGTTTTTACCAAAATATTTCTGGGAATTTAAATTATTCTCTAAAAGATGATTACCCTCATTTCATCTCATTAAAAGCTAGCGTGATGTGTTCCTGTTCCTTACCTTTTCATACCGTTCTGCATTGTCCTCAGTGGCTCTCAGATTTCATCAGCCACTTCTGTGACTACTAGGTCCAGCTGTATGTGTGACACCTCTGACTTGTCTGCATGCTAACTAACCTTTCCTTTTCTCACTCGGTACTGTCACTGATGGTAGCTGTTAGCTGTATGTCAGTAGCCAACCTTTTTGGTGAAGACTGATTCAGAGCGAATCAGCATTTTGGCTCTTTTGGGTTATCTGTTATTTTCCTTTGCAATGATGGATGTATGGATCTTTTCCTTGGTCTTTCTCATACTTTCAGTGTTTTGATAGTGTTTGGTTGTTCTTGTTCCCTGATTGTCACATGTCATTGTGAGCTGTGGATTTTATTATTTTGCCTTTAAGCGCATATTGTTACTTTTGATTATCCAGTCAAAAATGGTGAATAATGAATTCTGATAAATTGCTCTATAGATGGTTTTGCTATCTGATTTTACCTAATACATGTTAAAATAGTTAAAATCCTCCCTTATCAGCTAGTTGTTTTCTCTGTATGATCATGTACTTATGAACAGCCTCATCTGCCTGATTTCTTGGTATATGATCATGTACTTATGAACAGCCTCATCTGCCTGATTTCTTGGTATACAGTAGTTCACAGATCACAGCAATAACGAGTACTTTTTTTTTTTTTTTTTTTCAGTCATAACCCAGAAGCAACATTGGTAGCTGGACCAAGGGGAAGTATTATCTACAAGACAACTTTTCCTACACAGCTGCACCATCACTTCAAAATAACTTCTATGTTTCTGTATAAATAGTTGAAATCATTCAGTCAGTTTTTATGTTATAACAGCTAACTTATAGTACTGGTCTCCTATTAATACTTTTAGGTTGGTCTAGTAATACTTCTAGGTCTCCATTTTACTTTCAGTAATAAGCATCAATAGATCAACTTTCAAATATCCTGAAGTGTTTCTTCTTTTTCATCCCTCTAAATTTTGACTTTGTGTTTCCACTTTTTCCAGACCTTTGTTGAACATATTGTTTACATCTACCTGAGGACCTTTCTTATTTTAAAGGACAACTTTAAAGGCCAATTTTTATTTTAAAGGTCAGCTTTTACACACCATCCAACGCAACCATACATTTGTCTTTATGATGTTTCTGAACTGTCTCTGAGTAGGATGACAGGAACAATGCTGAGCCTCCTTCCAGCCGTTCCAAAGAGTCTCTTGTGACTACAGGGCCAGAGTGATCACATGTAGGAACAATTGGATGGTAAGTAGTTGTGTTTGTATATTTACAAATAAGAGTAAAACCTAAAGAAGAAAGAAGGAGAGAATTTATGCCTGAAGAACACCTTCAAGGTTGCTCCATTACATGTGCAAAAATAACATTTAGATTCTGGTAGAAAGAGAATTTTCAGCAGGTTTAGAATTGATAGTACCAGAATTTTTCTGTTTTCTGTTACAAAATGACGAGGAAAGAAAAAGCTATTAAAATGTGAACTACAGTTTCTTAAAACATTAACAATCCAGGAGTTCAAATACAAAATATTGAAAGAGGATGCTTTGACATTTCTAAAGTGCTTCAATAAAGTGGTGTTTTTTTTTTTTTTTTGTAAACAGAATCCTATCCAAAGTGATTTTTTAGTTGATTTTGAAGTAAAAATATGTTTTTTTTCCTGTTGAAAAATCCATTTGTAAATACTTCTATATATCCTTTATTGCTATTAAAGGAGTACTTACATCTAAAGTATGAGGAAAATTTATTAAAGTAATTTTCTATTTATATTAGGTTCTGATCTAGTGGCTGAAAACCAAGGAAGCTGAAAAATAAAGAAAAGCTTCAGTCTGCAGAACCTGGAATGCTTTGCCAAGCATCCTTGACACGTCTTCTTGGGTAAGACTCTATGTTGGACAGAATCTGGCTGTCAGCAAGCATGGTTATGCATTTTTTACCTTGGCAGGGAGAGAAGAAACGAAGTATGGACACTGTCAAAGTAGAGAAAAAAGAAGCTGACTACTCAGGCAGCATTTTAGCTGTGTGGAACTGAACAGGCCCTGCTGCAGCTCTTGTATTCAGGGCATGAGATGCCAAGCTTGGAGGACTTGTGTGATCAGAGCTGCTGTCAGGGAAAGGATTGTGGAGAGCCCTCTTGAACTCTGCCTGGGGTCTCCGAGAATGCTGGAAGCCTTAAATTAGCCCTGTATATTGGTGATATTGTGGTAATATTCTACTATCTTTTAAAGCCTGATATTTTTTTCAGTGAAATATCTAATGTAAGTATTCACAAATCATAACCAATATGCAAGGGCTCATAAACTGGTTGAAGAGAATGGAGTCTGGTTTTAGCCAAGTATGAACATAGGACCCGTAGCCTCAGGGGCGATAGTGGCTTTGTATAGTGTCAAGGTGAATGCAGAGTGCTCCACACAGCTCAAAGAGGTTTTGATTTCTCAAAAAGCAGATGCCAGGCACATATGAGATATAACAGATGTAAGTGCCCACAAAAGAATTTACACAGCTGGATAGTTCCAGACTTAGCTTTTGAACTAGTCACTAATGACCTAATACCATCTGATCTTTTTTACAGGATATGAGGTCCTAGGAACAGGCAACAGCTTAGAATATGAAAGCTAGCTTTGCTTCCAAGCAGCTGAGTAAACTACATTGAGAGGTGGCGATAAAAAATGTAGCTCTGAGAGAGGTAGTGTGATCTCACTGGTGATGAAGCAGCGCACTGGGGAAGGTGGAGAGGGCAGGATTACAGCCATGAGCCCAACTACCATGACCTAAACAAAAGAGAAGACAGCCTCATAATAAGAATAACACCTATTAATTTTCTCCTCATACTCCATACAAGTGATTAGAGCAAAGTAGGAGCCACTAAGTTGCTCTGTCCAGCACCTTGTAGCATGTGTTGCATCAACACAGACTTTGCAGAGGGTGACTTCTGCTTCCTATTGCTAGTTGATGGGACTTGTCAACAGCGTACATAGCCATCATGCTGCTCAGCTTAGCATAGCCTCGGTGAAACCTGTCAGCCGTGTCACAGAGGGCAGACTGGAAATTTGTATCAGGGTATTTTTAAGCCAAAAATGTTCAAAGGGCCTTCATGGCTGGAGACCAAGAATGTGAATAACTACATCCTGAGACAAAAAGGCAGGATGGATTCAGTGAATTACAGAAGACTATGCCTTAAAGTGTAGCCAGCTGCTTCAAGTTCCTTGGTTCAGTGAGCCTGAGACTGAAATCAGGTGCCGCATGACATAGTTTTAAAACAAACCATAAGTTTATCCATGTCTGTCTCCATGTTCCTTACCAAACTAGATCTTTTATTTTTTTATCTTCTAAGCCTTTTCCAGCAGCTGTCCCTTTATTTTAAGCATGCTTCACCTTAATTCTTTTCAGTGTTGAACTGGTGTGCTGAAACACACCTTAAATGAGTACAGCAATAGGTAATTTGCGTAGTTGTTTAAATATGTTTCCACAATCTTTGTGGGAAACAGTTACTAACCAGAAGCAGTATTTATGCTTTCTTTGATGCTTTTATTCAACTGAGTCCCAGACAACATCTTTTTCTTAGTATTCTGTCCTTTTTGTTTCTTCATGCATTTTCCTGTTCCTTCTTGGTTACTGCTTCCATTTTTGCCTTCCCTTGAAATCTAGCATATATCTCTTGCTTGTATATGTTGATTTATTTACTTACATCCACACATTTTTGTTTCCTTTATATCTTCTTTTATGGTATTGTGATGCAAAGGTGATATTTTGAATTTGTATGAAAAATCTGTTCAAAGAAAGGTAGAATGGAAGAAGCCATCTAGCACCATCCAGATACATCTTTCTCTGACATGATGAGATTATAAAGACCTTTCTTTCCTTACTTTTAAATTGTCTATGAAATGGTATTTTATTTGTAATATGGGATTATTTACCCCTGTAAATCACTTTCCATGATATGTAAGGTAACTGAAGAAAATGTAAATTCATTACTGGAAAACACAGGGTTTACTAAGGCACAATATTACCTTTCATGAGGTCACCTCTATTAAATGGGCATTTAGTATGTCATCAGTATTCTTGTGTGTACTGGGGAGAAGGGTGGAGGAGTGCAGCTGAGCCAGGGGAAGAAGGGATGTTTTTTCCCTAAGTGTGTAAATGTTTGCTTCTTTTTTGTTGTTTTTGTTTCCCAATACCCAGAAGAGTAATTAGATACTTATATTATATGGCAGGAAATTAATTTCCCCAAGTCAAGTCTGTTTTGCCTGTGACAGTAACCATTAAGAGAACTTCCTGTCTTTATCTCCACCTATCAGTTTTCTCATTCTCATTCTTCCTTATGTTCCTCCTCAATTTCTTCATCATGTTTTAATTCATTCCGAGGAGGTGTGTGTGTGAGAAAGTGGCTGTGTGGGTGCGTGGTTACCAGTTAAGGCCAACCCACTATATCATGCAATGAATGTCTTAACACTCCCAGAAATATCATGCAAAATAGTGACATAACATTATCATACAAAGACCCATGTGGCGGAAATTTGTATGGAGTGCACCATCTCCATATGCCAACTCATTGGCAAATAATGAGCTGGAAAGACAAAGAGTCACCAATGGTGGATGAAGTGGTCTATGAAGATAATATCTCTACCTCCCTCGTGTCAGTTGTAGAGAGACTGGTCCAGCAAGCTAATGAGGATATATACTACTCCCTACCTCTACAGATCTGCATCGCAGCTAAAAACTTTAAGTGCCCTTCTGCTTCAGAGAGAGACTATAGGAGATGCATACCATAGGGTACTCTGTGATTTTACCTGCAGGAGCATGGAAAAGACATGAGGAGGTGGGGTTGAAAACCCACCTCAACCCTGGAGGTGCAGGTATGTGAACTGCAAGGAAAGCCAATCACAAATAGGGGGTCTTTCAGGAAGGCTGCTGCTCCAGTCTCCAGTGAGCAGGTTTTTTACTCTCTGTTCTATGACAGGTTTCATAGTAAATGAAATGTATATACATTTACATAGTAAATGTAAATCCATTCTTGCAAGACATAAATGTGTGGGACTACTCTGCTCTGTATCTGTTCTGCACTGCTTGCTGCCCTGGTAGAGAATCTTACAAGCAGGATTAGAGGAGCCCTGCTTCCAGCCAGATCAGGGGCAGGGACAATTAAGTTTATGGGACTGTGTGGATCTGGTGGCCTGGCACATCAGACCCATAGGAGTGTAAAGCTCTAGTAGACACTGGTACACAACGCACCCTAATGCCATCAAGCTATGAGGGGGAAGAACCTATCAATATTTCAAGAGTGACACAGGGATCGCAACAGCTAACTGTATTGGAGGCTGAAATAAGCCTGACTGTGACCGAGTGAGAAAAACATCCTATTGTGACTGGCTGTAAGAGTCGGTCTAAAGAGAACAATATTGTCTCAACATTGCTAACAGAGACCTGGAGATAGAATGTGGTCCTCATGGACACCAAGACACAGAGATCCTGGGAAGGACAACTGCATGGTACGAGGAGTACTATGCCGCTCCCTGATACCCGGCGCTGGAAGGAACAACTACGATAAGGCCGCATAACAGCTGTCCAGAAGATGGATCACAACCGTGGTCATAGCAACGAACCAGAACACATAAACTTCAGGTGAACTTTCTTCATTATAATATCATTATAATACAAAAACACACCTCCTGGTCTAAAGCTACCCACCTCTGAGGCAAACCACGCCTCAGGCACTCCTCTCTGGACATGCGTGATAACCTGGCTCGAGAAGGCAGAGACTGGCAACAATCCATGGACCAGGGGAGGAGCAAGGTGTGTTGCTTGGCATAAAAAGATGGCTTCTTAGCAACTGAACTTTGGAGATCTTCCCCACCAAGGATCACGACAGTCGGAAGAACCGGCGGGACACTGCCTGGACCTGGGACCATAGGGATGCCTTGGACCTGTGGTGGTAGCTATAATCCTCTTTCCTTTTCTTTTTATTTACCTCTTCTTCACTGTCTGTCTTTCTACCTATCGCAAGCTGCTTTATAGGCAAACAATAAAATAGTGCTGTTTAATTGAAGCATAATCGCCTTGGCGTGGTCACCTTGATTTTTGTGCCTCGAGATCATAGTTAACGAACCATCACGAGTCCACTGAGTGGACTGTGACACTGGCCCAGAGGCTTTATGCATCCTTGCCATAGAATGTCTTAGAAGAGGGTATTTTAAGGACCCGGAAGGGTTCTGGTGGGCTTTTGATATACCTGCCTTGGAGACAGAGGAAATTAAGCAGCTGTCTACTTTGCCTGGCCTTCCTGAAGACCCTTCTGTTGTGGGGCTGCTGGAGGCTGAACAACGGTGCACTGGCAGCAATACTGCACCAGCTGGGACTCCCTGATTCCCATCCATAAGCTGATTCATTGACTGGAGAGCCAAGGAGTGATCAGCAGGACATGCTCACCCTTTAACAGCCCCATATGGACAGTGTGAAAATCTAATGGAGAATGAAGACTTAACAGCAGACTATCATGGCCTGAATGAAGTCACACTGCTGCTGAGTGCTGCTGTACCAGACATGCTAGAACTTCAGTATGAACTGGAGTCAAAGGCAGCCAAGTGGCGTGCCACCATTGATAACGCAAATGCATTTTTCTCAATTCCTTTGGCAGCAGAATGCAAGCCAGTGTTCCCTTTCAGTTGGAGGGGTGTCCAGTACACCTGGACTTGACTGTCCCAGGGGTGGAAACACAGCTCTACCACCTTCCATGGGCTGATCCAGGGTGCACTGGAACAGGGTGAAGCTCTGGAACACATGCAAATATGTTGATGACATCATCATATGGGGCAATATAGCAGAAGAAGATTTTGAGAAAGGGAAGAAAATGAAGAATGACTGATGAAACCACACCAGCTCATCAGTGATAGGATCAGCACTGGCTTCAAGATGCAACAATCCAGTACCTCTCACTATCTTCCCTGCCTAGAAAGACTGTTATGACAGATGGACCCCAACGTTGTGGACTAAATGAACTCAACGGACTTTTAGAGGGATGGTCCCTAGACCAAGAGAACAATATCTGTGTACTCATATTAAAAGACAGGAAAGATAATGATATATAGGAAAAGGTAGCATGACGTAAATGGTATGAAATGGGGTGGATACTGTTTTGGTTTCAATTGAGATAGAGTTAATTTTTTTCTTATTAGCTGGTGCGGTGCTGTGTCTTGGATTTAGCATGAGAATAATGTTGATAGCACACTGATGTTTTTAGTTGTTGCTAACTAATGTTTATACTAAGTGAAGGACTTTTCAGTTTCTCAGTCCCTGCCAGGGAGAGGGCTGGAGGGGCACAAGAAACTGGGAGGGGACACAGCCAGGACAGGTGACCCAAACTAGCCAAAGGGATATTCCATACCGTATGATCTCATGCTGAGTATGTAAACTGGGGGAGTTGGCTGGGGCATGCTGATCGCTGCTTGGGGACTGGCTGGGCAGTGGGTGGTGAGCAACTGTATTGTGCATCCCTTGGTTTTTTTCCCCCCTTCCCTTTGGATTTTATTCCTCTCCTCTTCTCCCTCTTTTTCATTACAATTGTTGTTGTTTTTCTTGTTGTTATTATTATTTTATTTAAATTATTGAATTGTTAATTTCTTAACTCTTGAGTTGTACCTTTCTTCCTGATTCTCCTTTTCATCCCTCTGGGGGACACGAAGTGAGAGAGCAGCTGCGTGGTTATTAGTTGCCAGCTGGGATTAAACCATGATACTGTGCATCTGCATTTTCATGTCCTATGCCATGAAAAGGGTAAAAGGGTTGTGCGTTGTTTGTTTGTTTTTGTTTTTTGTTTTTTTTTTTTTTTTTATAAGCTTCTTAATTGCACATAAGCATTATTATCTAGAAAATTAAAATCTGATCTGCAGTTCTCAGCTAATATTTTCTGCTCTTATAGTTAATGTTGTGTACGTTTTTGATAAGATCCTGTCTAGGTCCACAGGAGTATTTGGAAGAAATAAAGAATGATCTTATACTGATGAAATATTCATTGCCACTGAATACCTTTGCTTTGGTCGTCTGTGTCTCAATTAGCACATTATGTGGGAGATGATTTAAGATACACTCTTGTGCAGTAAGTAATTATAAATGATTAAAGTAGATGAGAGTACAATTCATAAGGGTCACAAAGTGCTGGCAGAAACAATTGCCAACTTCTTTTGAGATATTCTTTTTTCAAACTGTCTCATTAAGGCTTTTCTGCCTTCCAACACTTCTCTCTTATGGTTTATAATAAACAGTGGTGAACCTATGAATCCAAATTCTCTGGGCCTGAATATACCTTCAATTATTGAAATATGGCACTAAAGGTCAAAACTGGCAATTTTCAAGTATTTTATAAAATGATGTGTCCAACCTTTCTTTGACGTGAACTGGGAATTGTGTCTGGGAGCATATTTTATAAAATGACAATGAAATATATGGCCTAGATTTCTTCAGCAGCTTTGAAATTCCAGGACGTGAAGGACATTGCTTTTTTATGGAGCACTGCACTGATATTAAGTACTGCATGTGGTCAACATTTATTGTATTGTCACGGGAAACACAGGGAGTTTTGGAGTGTTTTCCTTTTCTAGAATAGGTCTACAAAGAGTTTTCAAATATTTCTTAAACTTGTGCTTAAGAATTTATGGATGTTGCTGCAGAGGTTAAGGCTGGGGGTGGCATTCAAGGGGAAGCACAGATAAGACATGAGCTTAAGAAGAAAACTCCAACAGGCTCTTCCCACACACTCTTATATTTGACCTTTCACACAAAGGCAGAAGTGATGCCTATTGTGATCATATCAAAGGGGAAGTGATCCCTATATAGTGACAAGAACTGGAATGATCCAGGAAATGGACTAGATTAACTGCCCCAAGTTTTTCCATTGCATCTATGATACTTGTTGAGACATTTTCTTATAACAAAGTCTTGATTACTTTTAAAAATAAGACACAAATGTTTTCCATGGTCAATGTTCATAAAGAAAAAAAAAAAAAAAAAGGAAAAAAAAAAGACTTATTCTTCCTGGGAGCATTGTCTAGATTAGGGGTAAGAATAAAATAAACCTCCCATTGTTTATCAGACTTTCTTTCAGCTTCAAAGCAGGAATCAGAAATGTTGAATATCTCATTAAAATAGAAATGTCAAGCTTAAGATGAGTTCTGAAGGACAGCAAAAGGTAAAGATCCCTTTTAAATACCATGGCACTGCTAGTTCATTAAGTTGGAACTAGAACTGTTAACTAAGTTGTCAGCTGGTACTGAGAAGGAATTATACTGAAACAGCACTTTGATATACTCAATGGGTGCAAAGATTTAAATACCATCTTTCTGTACCTAATGAGAATCAGATATTGAACAAAATGTCTCAAAATGTCAGTCAGTAGAGCATATGCTCCTGAGAAAATTTTCAGGAGGCAAGTAGACAGACAGATTCATTGTTCTTACACTACAGAAAAGACCTCCTAAGATGGTCTTTAAGGAGATATAATAAGAAAATGTGGTAAAATGGTCATTGAGGAATCATCAGCTTCTTTTCTCATCCAAATTATGAGAGTCTAGTCTGAGAATTTGGAACCTATTCTCTGTCATTGTATTGCACTGCAATCAGTCTTTCTGTGTTTTAGTTTCTTAAATTTATATAAATGTAACAATACCAGAAGTGATTATTTAAGCTATTTCTGTGCTACGAAGTTTGTGATTTCAGCAGATATTTTTCCATCCCTCATTGCTAGGATAAATTAAATATTTTTTTAGAAAAGAAAATTGCTAGTTGAAAACTGCTTCAAACTAGCTGAATTGTTGCATTTTATTATATTCTACCTGTTTTGGTTTTATTTGAGAATTTTATAAAAAAGATTAATAGCAGCTCATTGATCCATTAAGCATCAAAATTAAAAGCAGTAAAAACCTCAATGTTTTGAAACCATTTCCCACTGTAAATTAATTAAAAAATTAAACCCTGTACAATTCTCTCTCTCTCTCACAAACACACAAGTTGATTAATATTTGCCACTTTTTTAACAAAAAAGTCTCAGGCTCACTGACAACATTTCCTTCCTTAACACCAAAAATGCAAAAGCAGATTAAGAAGTGTTCAGATCTTAGGCTAATGGAGATATAGACACTTAAGCCTGATAACCCTGATAGGCAATTAAAAAAAAAAAACAAAAGGGGGGGGGGGGGGGGGGGGGGGGGGGGGGGGGGGGGGGAATGTGTGAACCTGAAAAAAAGTGTGGGAAGAATTGAGGATTGAGGAAGGAAAGAAAAAATGTCTCTAGAAAAAGAAGCAAGTTACAGAGAGAGTCGAGAGAAAATAACTGAAAAAAAGACAAAGTGAGGAAGAGAATACCTAATGTCTTCTCCTTTATAGTATGGAGTCTGGGAGTTTGAGGAACTGCGTTGTTCCTCAGTAAATGAACAGAGTAGCCAGCATAGTAACCAGCCAGGGCATAAGCAAGGGTGTAAAATGTTCAGTGAAATGAGGCAAGTTACTTTCCTGAAGCAAGTAGGAACAGATTGGAAACTTAAAATCACTAGACGGGAAGGTACCTCTGGAAATCATCTAATCAACTCCCCCCTGCTCAAAGCAGGGTCAGCTGTAACGGGTTGTTTCAGGCTATGACCAGTTGGGTTTTGATATCCCCAACAATGGAGACTCCACAGCTGTGGGGAACCAGTTCCAGAGTTTAAGTTCAAATGGAGTCTCCTGTACTTCAGTTTGTGCCCATTGTCTCCTGTATCACTGGATACCGCAAAGAGTCTGGCTCCTTATTTTTTACTCCCTGCCATCAGATATTTACACACCTTAGTAAGATTCCCCTGAGCCTTCCCTGCTCCAACTCAACACTTCCAGTTCTCTCAGACTTTTACACAAAATATTTCAAACCCTTAATCATCTTTGTGGCCCTTTGCTGGCCTTTCTGTGGTATATCCCTGTCTTTCTTGCACCGGGGATCCCAGCACTTGACCCCACACTCTAGATGTGCCTCACTGGGGCAGAGCAGAGGGGAAGGATCACCTCCCCTGACCTGCTGACTACACTGTCTAATGCAGCCCAGGGTGCTGCTGGCCTTGTTGCCACAAGGGTGCATTGCTGGATCACAGACAACTGGGGGTGCACCAAAAACCCCAGAAAAACTGCTTTCCAGACAGTCAGTTACCAGCACATACTGGTTCGTAGAGTTATTCTCCCCCAGGGGCAGGGCTTTGCCTTCCTCTTTGTTGAACTTCAGGAGATTTCTGTTGGCCCATTTCTCCAACCTGTCAAGATCTTTCTAAAGGGCAAAATGACTACCTGGCCTGTAACCACTCCTCCCTGGTCTGTATTGTCTGTAGGCTTGCTGAAGGTGCGTTCTGTCTCATCATAGAGGTCATTAGCAGAGACCTTTAACAGTATTGGAACCAGTATTGACCCATGGGATACACAATTGTGGATGGGCCTCCAGCTGGACTTCATGCCACCGACCCCAACGCTTTAAGCCCAAGACTGCAACCAGTTTTCAGTTTACCTCGCTGTCTGTTTATCTAGTCCATACTGCATCAGTCTGTCTATGAGAATATGGAAGACAATGTCAAAAACCTTATCAAAGTCAAGGTTAACAGCATCCACTTCCTTGTCAGCTGTGCTAGTTGTTTCATTGTAGAATGTTATGAGGTTGGTTAGCATGATTTCCTTTTCATAAAATTGTACTGACGGGGACACCTAGTCACCTTCTTGTCTTTCCTATGTTTGGAAATGGTTTCCAGAATTATTTCCTCTCGGGACCAAGGTGAGACTGGCTGGCCTGTAGTCCCCTGGATCCTCTTCTTGCCACTCTTGAAGATAGAGATGACATTTCATTTTTTTCAGTTGGTAGGAGCTTTCAGATAAGATTGACAGTGGCCCCACGGTGATAAACACCAGCTCCTGCCACACTCATGGAAGCATCCTGTCAGACCCAGGAACTGTGTATATCCAGATTGTTTAATTGCTACTTAAACTGATCCTCCACTGAGGGTAAATGTTCCTTGCTCTGGAATTCCCCTGGGCCTGAGATGCCTAAGATTTCTGAAGGCCAGTCTTACTAATAAAGACTGAGAAATAAAGCATCAAGTATCTTTTCTGTGTCCTTTGTCACCAGTTCCACTGCCTCATTCAGCGGTAGGCCCACACTTTCCCAAGTATTTGTTTTGCTACTAATAAACCTGTAGAAACACTTCTTGTTGCATATATCCCTTACCAGATTCAACTCCAGGTACTCTGACAGTATACTTGTCCATGCAGGCGTCTTCTACCACCTCAGGCTTGCTTTGCACTGGGATGGACCATCCTTGGGCTTGAAGGAGGTATTCCTGGACTCCTCTTCTATGCAGGACCATATTTTATGGGAACTTTCCAAATGTGTCCCTAAAAAAGCCAGTCCCCTGAAGTCCAGAGTTGCGATCATGTTTTTTTGTTTTTTTCCCCTCCTTTCAGGATCATGAACTTTACCATCCTGTGGTCACTGAATTCAAGGCTGCCAACCCTAACCCTCTGTCCCCAGCCAGTTCTTTCTTGTTTCTAATTCTAAGCTCCAGCAGAGTATCTCTTCTAAAATGCTCCTTAATGACCTGTGTCCAGAAGCTGTTATCAATACATTCCTGAAATCTTCTGGTTTTCTTGTGCCCTGCTGTGCTGCCACTCCAGCAGATATTGGGGTGGCTCAAGTCTCCCATAAGGACACAAGCCTGCAAATGTTAAGACTTCCTCCAGTTATCTGAAGAAGGTTGTATCTTCATCTTCTTCATGGTTAAGCAGTCAGTAGCAGACACCCACTGATCTTGTTTACATTGGTTTGTCCTCCAAGCCTGACCTCTCAGCTCTCAGCTCTCTCACTATGCCCAGGGTGCATTCCAACTGCTCTCTCACATAAAGGACAACTTCCTGCCACTCCTGAAACACCTGTACCCGTCCACTGGCACCACTCCACTCATGAGAGCTACCTGTGATGATAATGAGATGGTATATATAATATACAAAAAAAATCACACAAACATTCTGATTAACTAAGGCAGCTGCATGCAATCTGTCATGAAGGACTACAGTAACAATAATATTAGGAGTGTTACTAAGTGTTTTTAATACTACAAAATGTGGTCTTGCTTAAAGGGCAGTAGAAAACACCCATTTCCAAATGCGTAAGTGGGGCACATTGTGTGGTATGTGCAGCATTTGTTTTGGGATGTTTTATAACACAATAACTCTAAATGAGCATACTTTATGTCTAGTTATGAAAAAGAGAGTAGAGTCAGACCCAGCACCTGTGAAAAACTGGGAAACAAGCTGAAACCATATCTAATAGCTTGTGCAATAAGTTACGGTGCCCATTCAACACATTCACAATATATATAATCATAATTTCCCACTTCCTCTTGGTTAAACAGATTTTAATGCTAAAGCATTTTGTATCAGTCTTTTTTATTAGTCACCTCTATTTCACTCTTCCCTCTGACAAAGGGTGTAAATTATTTCCTCAACACTTGTTTGCTGTGAGGAATAATTATATCTAGTTAATAAAAAGTGAATGTTTTGTCTCAGTTCACCTCTCTGTATTGTGCTGTCTTACTCCCCTACCTGATTTCTGCTATGACTGATAAGCGCAAAGTACTAATATGGAAGTAGTACATAATCATAGAAGGTTATTATTCTGGATGAATAATGCATAAATCTAACAGCAATGTTGTTCTATTATCTGGGAGTGATTAAAAGCGAATAGCCATTAGGAAGCTTTGCAGTTGCCAAATTAGATATCTGTAGGTTTTCATTGTGCTTGTTTTCAACTCTAATTGTTTTTGTTGCTTTTCATTGCCATATATTTGAATATACCAATATTAAATGCAAAAGAGGAATAATGAAAGATTCAACAAAACAATAGAAATTAACAGCAGCTTTTGACATTTTAAAATCAAACAAATGATTGAATGCCCAGTCCCCCAGCTTGGAACAATGATTAAATCCATTTTGCAAACTAACTAGTAACAGCAGAAAAAAATACAGTGTATCTCATTTCCTCATTCTTCTCCACTTTATGCTTTTCATTAGTGTAAATGCACTTACTGATTTAGCAGTGGAATTCAGAAGGACTTTTTTTGGTTAAACAGAGAGACCAGGAACAAGATACTTGACTGGTGTAATTAATGGAACTTTATCATCTGATAGGGCCATATCTGAACAATCTGAAGCCCTCTCATATGGAAAAATGCTATTTGGGTTCTTTCTTCACCCTTCTCAAAAAACTTTAGTGATTGTTGCATCAGGTCCTGTCCCCCTTTACCCTCAAATATTGGTATGGATGAAAAGGGGACACAATGCATAAAGCCAAGCATTTATTGTTGGTATAGCTGAAGTCTTAACAGTTTAATCAGAGAATTATGAGCGATCCATATTTAGTTAGAAGAAAGAAAAAAAGAAACAAATAATGAAAAAAATCTCAATAATAAGAAGAAAATATTTTAAAAAATTTGCAACCCTTTTACTGGTTTTGTTTGCAATCTATTGTCACCCTTTCAGTCTGAGCCTTCATCTCTGTAACTTCAGTCTGGGGATTACAGCGGGAGATGGGGTCTATGGTGAATTGTCAACATCTGGACAAATCCTTTACTGTGAGAAATATGATGCTGATGTTGGTGCTTTCTTCTTTTTTATTCCTTCTTCCTTCCTTGTTTCTTTCTTTCACATATCTTCAATTTCTCTGGGGTTATTTTTATGTTTTCTACACACCTTTGTGCCTTCCTCTTTCTCCAGTGGTCTGAAACTCCATATTATATTCCAATTTTTGCATGTTAGATTCTACATTTTTGTCCTCCTAGTTTCCTCTACAAACAGGTTTTCCCAGCTTCAGGTCTGCATGTTTTCTTAACTGATCATGGGTGACTTGTTGAAAGTGGAGGGAACAGGGAGGAGCACAGGCTGTGACCCATCTCTTGGGATGCCATGCCTCTACTTTTCTACATGTATTCTGTGTCTTCACTTCTCTAGATCTCTGTACTACTGAGTTACAGGACACACACAACATCACTCTACTTTTTACAATTATATAATCACTGGAGAAGGAAGCTGAATTTTGACATAGTTCAGAAAATATCTGTAAGTCCCTTAATTCCCATTGACTATTTTGCATTAGCACAATTTGAATCCAAATCTTTGTCCTTAAGCTATGAAACTTTTGTTGATGAAAATATCCTGGTTTCTTGCTCTAAAATATTTTGGCCATAATGAGTATCCATTATTTGCAGAAAATTTTTGCTTAAAAATTCCATTCTGTGATTTTGAAGTATGATTAATAGTTTTAATGTGCATGGGTTTAGCTGTAAGAAACTGGAACAGTAGCCCACAATAGCAAGGGGAACCCTGTAGACTTAGGAATTACTGCAGAAATTCATATTAGTGAATACTGCTGTCAGAAATCCATTTAATTATTATTCTTCTGTAGCTATTTATACTTGTCAATACTGTGTCGCATACATACCAAGTTTCTGATTTTGCTTTTCACCATCATACAGAACCTTCCATGCAAATTACAAGTGGGAAGTATTGTACTTGTTAGTTGGAATACAACATATAACAGTATCAGACACCAAAGAGAAATAGTGAATGATTTTATGTAAATATAACAAAGGAAATGAACTCAGTAGTAGTTACAGACCTAGTCTGATTTCTGATCTATTATTTAGGAAGCTTCTGTTAAAAATAAGGCTTTATATTCTAGGAGCAATAAAAAAAGATTACCTTAAGTACTTTTGATCTGAGCATTAATATTTAGAAAGACAAAAATTCCAAGCTGATCTAATGAATATCCATTCTGTGAAAAATTCATGTACTTTAAAACTTGTTTTGCTTTAAGCAACAACAAGAAGTCAAAATGTGAGCTATAACAAAATGAAATTTTTTAAGCAGTTCATTAAGAAGCCATAACAGCTTTTGGGGACTTTTTAAATATTTCTTCTGGTTTTAATGAGCTTGAAGCACTTTATTTCATTGAGGAGAGAACATTTCCTTTTACATACCTCATAATACATGACATTAGAAGTTCTGTATTTTCATTAAAATGTGCTTGACTTGGTTTACCAATGCAGCATTTATTTGTTTGCCTGGATTGAAAGGGCTTTTTTTTTTTTTTTTTTTTTTTTTTTTTTTGTCTGTGGTGCAACAAACTGGTATAAGTTTACTTATTTATGACTTAAAGGAATATTTGCAAAGAAATAAAGATGTCTCACTATGACATGAAGAATTCCATTATCATTCAGAAATGTGGTAATTAGGAAGGTGGTAAACAAGGCATGATTGCAATACTTAGAAGGGAAGGTTGTGGGCTTCTGGAGGCTTTGTTAAGAAGTGGTTGCCTGTAAAGACTTTTAGGAGACTTTTTAGCCCTCTAGCTATGGATCTTAAGAGCAGTTCTAGTTGGCTAATACATGCTGACTTGTTTCAGAAAGTTGTCTACTTCCTACAAAAATCTCCTGGCTCAATAAGTGGTGGAGAATTAAGTTTCCACAGGTGTTCAAGCTTTTTGGGGGGTTTGCTGCAGGTGGTTTTCATGAGCAGTAGTGATGCAAACAGAAACGTAGTCTCATGTTAGTGGGATGCTGTGCTGCTTCACCTGTACAATAAAGGACATGAAGGCCTAACCCTAATGAGAAGTTACTTCCAAGGACTCTATGGGAAGGTTGAATGTATGACAGTACTCTGGGAAATTCTGACACCACTGTTAATTTATTTATTTATATCATTAGTAGCCATTTTTTGAACATCTAATGAGCTAAAATAAGAGAGGAGATATTAATAGTAGGAATACATGTATGGGTTTTGTCTGTTTTCAAAAAGTAGAAATATGTAGAGATATTATTTTTATCTTGAGAAAGACATCCCCTATAATTACACATTAATATCTCCATAAGCAGAAGGAGTCCACTCTGATTCAAATTGAGGACATGGAGACACTTTGCTACAGAGTTTCTGCAGATGTCTGCAGGTGAGTGATCCTGCCTGGTAGTTTCAATGGTACAGATTATGTTCCTAGATAAGTAGGTGGACTTCTAAGCTACATTGCATAGTGTCTTTCTCCTCCCCTGCCTGAACAGCCTCCTATATCTTTTAAGATTTCATGTATGACAGATTTATTTAACTCATAAAGCTCATGAACTTATCACAATTCATAATACATGTTTCATAATTCATTGTAGAAATAAAGTTTCCACTAATGTTGACACTTTGAAGTGTTGTCACTTAAAGGTCACCTTTAAAAATAAGTACTCTTTTACCTGAGGTAAGACTTTTAACAAAACAGGGTTTTTTTCAGTCTGATAATTCTCATCACAATACCTCAAACTCCAAACAAATTCTTAGAAAGAAAAGCAGCCTCTCTAGAGCAAGTGAGATATGCTTGAAATCAGTATTGATCTGCATCTGAAATCTTCTCTGGCTGTTTATGAAAGGTTACAAATGTAAATTGCAAAGACTGTTGGTATACAACAGTATGTTTTTATATTACCAGATAAGGAAGACATATGTTTTATCTCAGTTTACAAGGTTTGTGCCTTTCAGGGCATATACCATTTTGAGATACATTTTCATATTCTCTCCCTCCCACCAAGTCTAGAGGAACATACAAAATGATAGCAAGCAGGTTGAATTATCTTCTTCTATACTGAAGAAAGCAAGCTATTAAAAGTTAAACAGAAATGTGGATTTCTGCTACAGAAGAAATAAAAAATGATCCTTTCAATGCTGAAGAACGTAGCACTAAATCCAAACTCTTGACTGTGTGATAGGAAGAACTGGAGTGATGCTTCCCAAGAAATATGTTATTGAGAAATCCTCTTAGCAAGAACAACACTGTTCAAATAAAAGAACAGAAAGTGCATTCCTTGGTGCTCACTTTACTGTTACCTATGCAAAAGGCAGCAGTAGTATGTTCCTGTATCCCACAGCTACAAGTCTGTACCCTTGCAGTTCAAGTCTGCTGCTGAGGTAGATTTAGCTTAGTAGCTCTCAGCTGGTGAAACATTAAATCTGCTGCATTAACAGCTTGGGCTGTAGCACAGCATTGCTGCAGTGAGGGGCAGAAGAATGAGCAACTGGTGGGAACCTCAAAGGGATGGAACAGGGATGGGAGAGGGAATGAAGAGATAGGCAATGAAATGGGGAAAAGAGGTCAGTGACTACTAAAAACCTGGAAACCACTGAGGTAGCTAGGAGACTGTATCCAGGATCAGTGGGCATACTGATTACTGTAATAAGAATTATTTAGATAAAAAGAAGCTCCATCTAACTTTTCACCCAACACAGGTAAAATTCATCCAGAAAAAAACAGAAAAGGGGAAAAAAAAAAAAAAAAAAGAAAAAAGATAGAGTCTCATTTGGCTCTGTGTATTGAAACCAATGAGCATTACATAAAAAATCCCAAAATAGATCAGTGTAATTACAGTGAGAACTTTTACTTTTATTATTGAATACTTAGGTAAGTCAAATATTACCCAAAAAAGTGATGGCAGTTGCTCTGAGGTTGCTTGTCAATGCAAACCAAATTAGTCAAATAATTTAATCTGAAAATATATTCTTTAGGACCCAATTTTTTCTGAAGTTAAATTGAAATTATTTTTTATTACCCATGTTTCTGTTTCTGGCACTCACACTCAAAGTTTTGAAGTCCTAATTCAAATCCCTTTTCTCTTGAAATCATGAATCTACTTTTTTTTTTTTTTCCTCCACATAGGAGAATATCTAAACACCCATGGACTGGTGGTCTATGAGGAAGGTGTATCTCCCTCAGTCTGGTGGTCTTTTTTTTCCTTATTCTACACAGACTCCCTCCTGCAGAGACAAAAATGAGAAAACCCTTCTGTTTGATGGTGATGTGGGATGCCAAGTTCAGTCCACTACTTCAGGTTTTGATTAACAATTTATAAAGTTACTACAGCATCAAAAGGATTGATAGGCAGTGTTGCACCTAACTGTACCCTTAATCACTCATTTAGGCTACTATTCTTTGCAGTGTAGAATGTTAATTCATATCTCCCAGGAAATGAAATAGCTCCCAAGATAGAAGTATTTCCTTCAAATCTTTCGGATAAAAGGAAACAGCAGAACTGTCTTTTTCTATTGAGCTAATTTTTCATTTCCTGTTACTTTCACACAGATACATGTACAATCCCCAAAACACATTCTGGTTGATTTGAAACTAGTGATTTTATCTTTCCATTTTGTCTGGAAGTATGTACAACTTTGTTGGCTTGATCTGAGGTGAAGTTTTGTCATTGTTCAGATAAGGGGGGGAAAGTGTTATTTGCAGAATAGTACTGCTAGTTCCAGAAATCTGGATATATCAGTGTCCTTTTTGAAGTATATTTTCAACAGTAAGAACCAACACTTATTGAATCTTGATTATTTTCTCGGTATGTTTTTTAATCACTGCTCCTCCAGGTTGGTTTTCTAGTACCTTATGAGCTACTGGGAGCAACTGGTTCTTCTTTGGCCCTTTATCTCTAATCTGTTTACAGCATAGTATAATGTTGCAATATACAAGCAATAAGAGTGTTGGAAATTGTGGAAATGCATTTTCAGATGCTATAAACTACATATGGACAAATCCACCTTAACTGTAATCCCCTGACTGATAAATAGAAGTTAGGACCTAGATGCCTGATGCTTTTTTTCTGTTTAATGGAAAATGTTCTCCAGACCTTGTGAGGTGTCAAATCAGTCTATGTGATTAAATTCTTATCTTTGATGTTTATTTAATAAATTAATCTAGAACTATGATACCTAAGCCTGAGATGGACTCCTGTACCTAGGTAAAGACCACAACATTTAGTAGCTGTGCATGAAGTTTCAGCAGTGAACTGTAAGTGGCATTTAGTTCTGCACAGCAGGATTCTTGGACTTTTCCTTGGTATTGACACTATTGCTCTACCCCTAAAATGCAAGGTACTGATTTCTTAGATACATTCTTTACAAGCTTTCAAATTGGAAATAATATTCTGATCAAGCAGCAAAACCAAGGACAAGGATAAGGCATATTTCTCATTCTTTTTTCTCCTCTGAGTTCTTTGGATTGCTAGCAAAACAAGCAAGCAATACATTTCACTGTCAATCATTTGAGAAAGAAATTACTTTTCCTTGCATTTATTCAAGACCTTTCAGTATGTGTGCCCAGCTACTTTTCTTTATTATGTTTTTGTGCAAAATACATTGAACTATTTGAAACAGCTTTTAGTAGCAACATAAAGGGCATAAAAACAACATCTTGTTGAATTTTTATTTTGAAATGTGTGCTATACATGTAGAACAATAATGAAATAGTGTGGATAAGTTTTGAAATGTATGGATGGTAAAGAAACTTTTATAAGACCACCTTTTTAGGTCTTTTTGATTTATGAGCCTTGGTTTCTGGTATGTGCCAAGAACAGTAGGTAACTGAGATGTTCTAAAAAATTAATCACCTATCTTTCAATTATGGCTGTAGTACTACAAGACAGAGTAGCCTTTGATTCCAGTAAGGTCTGACAGATCAGGTAGATACTGCTTATGAAGGTCAGGTAAATACTGCTTACAGTGCATATGACCATTTTCTAGTCCCAGGAAGAACTTCAAACTCCTGAATTTTATCTACCTTTTAAATTTGTAGAATTTTATTATATGTCAACATATAAGAACCAAGAAAAGTAATTGTGGACAGAATACGTTACAATTTTGTGTATATATATATATATAAAGACATGCTGAAGGGATTGATTATCCACTACTATTTTTGATCCTTTGGAACAAAACTGTTGATTCTGAAAATGAATCTACTTGTACTCTTAGCATTTATTAGGTCACACCCATTTGAATTAATGCAAAGCAAAACAGACTGAAAAACTGGCTTTTAAAATTCTGAACTACATTTCCAGTAGGTGTTTATCTTCATAAGTAAATTTTTAAGTGTTTTATAAATATTTTCTAATTAAATGTATTTAATGAATTTAAATTAATCTTGACAAAAAAATCCATTCTAGTATCTTAGAAACAGAAAGAGTATATACTACTTTGTAAATTGGTAGAAGAAGAATCTAATCCAAATTCTTGAACCAGAAAAGAAAAGCTCTTAGAAAACCTGAATAAGAAACTCAAGATATAATTTACAGGAATGTTTTTTATTCTGCATCAGGACAGCCTTTTTGCATGATGGAAGGTTAGAACAATGTTATGAAAAATTTGAGATAATAGATTAATATTCCTCTTCATCGCTCTTCATATTTTTGGTCATTTTTCCCAAAATAGTGTTTGGGCACATCAGCACTAAACATTCAAAGCAACGTTTCTACAAACATCCTTACAAAAGTATAACTTTTTTATATTAATATGTTTAATATGTTTTTATATTAATATGTTTTAATAATGTTTCACTGAATTTCTATAACAATGCTTTATACTGATCTTTCAATTTATATATCTGAAAGTTGGGAAAAAAAATCCAGCTTCATTTTTAAAAAGGTAGATCATTCCAAAGAAAATTGCTGCCTAAAAATATGATTAATTTTCTGAACAAAAAGAAATACTGTAGCTCAGATTTATCAAATCTTAATTTCACATGAGGCCTCAGATAAAATTATTAAATCAAAATGGAGGAGAATACGATGCAGTTTAAGAAGGCTGAGATGGATAAAGTGGATTTATAAGCTGACTAAAGTGATTTGACCACAAGACAGAGGACTTAGTTGTACTGAAAGATGAACAAAGATTGAGAATTTTTATAAGTGGAGTACCACAGACTGCTCTGCAACTGTATTTAATATTTTCATTAACAAATTTGGCACAGAAGCTGAAAGGAGAACTTAGTAAATGACAAAAAATTATTGAAGTAATTCAGGAAGAAGGGAATAAAATTCATCAAGTAGAAGTCATAGAGAACAATAATGACATTTTTTTGTGTACAGCACTGTGTGCTTTAGCTGGAAGTGACAGGAGGAAAGAGTTGTGGTTATGTAAGCCACAGAATATAGGATTCATCTGCACTTTTTCTAATCAATTGATGACAAGCAAGACTGATTATACTGATTGTTAGGTGGTGCCACTGCAGATATATTGGCCCTGTGTTTCCGTATATAGCTGTATAACTGTTCCAGATCACTCAGACCTAGTTTGGGCATCTTTATGTCATTTTCTCACAGAAAATAACTTTAGCTGAGGAGGAATGTGACTGCAGCTTACATATAGGATTGCAGTTCATCTAGTAGATCAGAATGAAAACATATTATTGGCATAAGAGGAAATGGATCAATTTTACTACTAAAAAGTAGACTTGAAATTGGAAGACAAACAAGGGTGTTTTTTTTTATAAGCATATCAAGGACAAGAAATTGAATAGCTTGAAGAGAGATCCTGACATTTATGAGCAGGGGCTGAGCTCAGTGAAATAAAAGAAAACTTCTAGTCCTCTTTTTTTCTATTACATTGGATTTGGAATTTCTGTAAGACAGTATGATACCATTTGAATCAGATTACATTGAGTACTGTAGAAACATAAAATAACTGAGGTTCGAAGGGACTTCAGAAAGTCATCTAGTCCAGCCTGGACTCAAACTTGGGCTAATTTCAAAGTCAGACTGGGTGGCTTAGGGTCTTGCCTGATCTAGTTCTGAAAATTGCCAAAGACGGAGATCTTACGACCTTTCTGGGCAACTTGCATCTATGCCTAAACTCTCTCATTGTGATTTTTGAAAATTTATTTTATTTTTAAATGTCCAAGCTATTTCTCTTGCTGCAGTTCACAAGGGCACTTCTGCTTTTGCTGGTCACCACTAAGAGAGGTATGTCTTCACCTTGTACGTAAATCCCCTTTAAGTAGTGGAAGATAACAATTAGATTTCTGCCCTTAATCTTCTTTTCCAGAAGCTGAACAAGCCAACTCTTTTAATTTATTTACACTCACACCATGTGCTCCTTCCACACCCCAGTTATCTTGGTGATAATCTCCCACTGCACTCACTACAGCTTGTCAATGTCTTTTACTGATGAACTGAGAACTGGATGGTTTTATAGGGGTAGCCTTCAGAATGCAAACAGAAGGTGAAGAATAACTTCCCTGATGTGCTAGCTATTCTCCCTCCCCCACAAAAAACAGCTGAAAAAATGTTTCTTTTAGGATATTAAGTGAATTTCATTTCTTACATCATTTTTGAGCTTTTGAGTCTGTGGAAGGATTTATTTTTCAGTTACTTTTAAATGAAATATTTTAATAAGCTTATGATAAAAGGTATGATATGATAAAAATAATAAATACACTAAAAAAGTAACATGATGTTGTAGAAATATTCCATTAAGTTTTTAAAAGTGCAGGAGAGAGAATCAGGTGGATTCTGAAAAGAAAATTCACATAGATTTCTTTGGAAAGCTAATTACTCAGAGAGGAAAAAAAAACCCCAAATATTTGGTTTGAAGAGTTACTGGTGACACTAGCAACCAAAGATAGACTGTTATACAGCAGAAAACAGTATCATAACTGCAAATAGCTGCAAAATACATCTGATGCATAACCAGAGAAAATAAGATACTTCTTAAGTGCAAGACACTGATCTAGCCTGAATAATCATAAAGGGCAATATCTAAAGACATAATGGATCAGAAGCAGAATGCGTGTTCAGAGAGATGACATATACCAATGGCAATTATTTTCATGACATTTGCAGGAGAAGCTTTCGGTTCTGTTTTGTTTAATTAAAGAAAAAGGCTTATTTTTCAATTTAGTATAATCACAACACCTTATTTTAAGAGCTTTGTAACTGCTCTGTAGTTGTAAATGTGATTAATGCTATATAGTGGCAATAGTCACTGTAGTGATATGCAGGCAAGATGATGGCCTGAGAATGCATACGAGGGTCTGAAAGTTTGAAATCTAAGAGGGAAATATTGAGCAGACTGCCAAACACACCTTACAAATTACTATTTGTAGGTTTATTACAACTGTTCAAGGTAAAACAATGTCCCAGTCTGAATATGGCATCAGTAGTACAGAACAACCCCTCTGGGAAAATGTTACTTACGTGATAGAACTATTTTAATGTCACCAGTTTTACCAGTCTTCTCTTTTTCACCTACTCTGTTGCATTCTACCTAGCTACATATTTTGTAATAAATTAGGTCTAAAGATTTTTAACAGTCATTAGAATGACTGCATGGGCTGAAATAGATTAGAAATACCCATTACTATTCATTATCTTGTCTATAAAACATTAGCAATCAAATTGGCAACAACGGCTAATAATATTTTGTGCTAAAATTGAAATAAATGTGCTAGTTCAATTTCATTTACAATTTAAATCATTTTATTTGCAGGATTCACAAACATCTTTTCTCTGTACTATTTAATTATTCCCTGATACAAAGACAGCAAAAATGCTTCAGCCAAACAAAACAATCATTAGTGACAGTACAAATCAAAGACTGGATCTGAATTTGAGTTTTGTCATAGATAAGGACACTTGGATCTAGAATTGGGAATCTGGATGGAAAGTAGCAAGAAACTGTAATCCTTGCATCCAGGTTAGGCTCATCTGTGATAATAACTATCTTTTGAAAAAGTTGAGCAAATCGGTCTTTGGCAGGGGAATCACAGAATATGAATAAATTAAGAAGATAGATGAATGAAATCTTTTGTCATGGTATCACAGGGTGAAGTGACACAGCAGTCCCAAAACTACTTTGATAAACAAAGGACTGTTGGAACATTCATTATCTAAATGGTGTAAGGGTCACAGTATTCTTTCTTTTCTCCACAGATTAGGCCTTTAAGACCAAGACAGTGTTCTGGCACTGTGCTGTACTTCCATGTAGAACAGACTTTCACATAGCTTTTAGCTGTCTTCACTAATGTAGAGTTTATTGACCAAATAACACAAATTTAGAAATTAAAGACCTCAGTCTATTCGACTCCTCAGATATATGCCCAGAGTAATCTGAAATGAAAAAGACTCTTTGGAAGGCTAGAAATGACCAGAAGACACACTAAAATTAATGAAATCACTAGATCACTAAATAAAGAAAACCACACTTTAAACAAAGAGACCCTCAGAGAAGTTTTGTGTTTTCTTAGACATGTAAATCGTAAACTAAATTAGAATTTCTTTGGTTTGTGGAAGGCAGAAAAAGCAAATATCATGTTATCTTTATGAACTTGAAAAACGTCAGTTATAGCCATCTAGAAAGTAATTTTTGCAGTGAGGCCATAAAAATTCACCACACTAAGGAAACAATGAGATTTCAGTGCCATAAAGCCCACTACAAAAAGAATTAATGGTTCCTCATTTTTAATCTCTTTAAATTTAAAAATGCAGTGACTTAATGTAAATGAAAAAAATAGTGTATGCCTGGAAATTCTGTTATACCTTCAAATAGAAAATCTGTACATGTACTAGTAGCCTGAGTGACTTCTATAGCCATAGGTAAAAGATAAAACAAAATTTAAGAAAACCTTCCCCAAAATAAGCTAGCACAAATAACAGCAATAGAAACCAATAGAAAAAACAAGATGAAAAATTGTAATTTTGATACAGTTGTGCAACTTTGGTTCATGTGCAGGCACTTCAGAGTACAGATGAGGATCTTTGTTATAGCTGGGTCCTGTTTTAACAACCGCCTCTGTTGTTATTTTGCCCCTGCTGAATACATGAGTTTTCATTTAATTCAGAAGAACACACTGGTACTCAGACCTTTTTCAGCTAGTACCAAAGAAGTGTCTTCCCAAGGCTTTTACAATTTTTTTTTCACCTATGGCTCATTTTGAAGATGTAGTGTATATTAGCATCTAAACTATGGGAGAGTTTTATTCATTTATTTGCAATATAAGTATAAAGAAGTATTTAATGTCCCCTTTGAAATTACTTGCTTAAGCTGTGTTTTCTTTTCATTGAGGAGATAAGGTTGCCTTAGAGAAGACTTGATGACTCTGAAAATCGAAGCATCACACCATTAATTTAGGAACAACAAGAAAGAGCTGGTGACTGTAGTAATGAACATAAGATATGTCTCCCTTAAAAGGAAGCAGGATAAAAAAGTGGAAGAAAATTATTTTCCAATCATTTACTGAAGCTATTCATAATAAAGAACCAATTATTTTCTCTTGCTTTCTCTTACTACATAGAAGATGAAGGACAAAAATTTCCCTGATCACAGTACTTTTCCAGTCTGAATTCAAACCCAATCATTGTTACAATCCTTCACAATTCAGTGAAGGTACATAAAATGTAATTTTCAAATTTCTAGTCAATGAAGGTGATAGTTCTCTATATTGGGTGTAACTGGCCAGGTTTTGGTAGCTGGGGGTGGCCCCTGTGGGGAGCAGCCGGGGTGCCCCGTGCCGGGCACAGCCGGTTCCAGCCAGTTCCAGCCGGCTCCAATGGCCCCAGCGCAGGCACGGCCGGGCCCGCAGCCGCCATGGCCGTGGGGAAACCTGCGCGAGGGAGGGTAGGGCTGCATGGCAGCCTGGCGTGAGGGGAAAAGTGGAAGATGTTTTAATATTTTTTTTCTCTTACCATCCACATTTATTTTTTTTTAAATTGGCAATAAACTAATTTTTCCAAAGTTGAGCCTTCTTTGCCCATGACAGTAACTGGCAGATGATATCTGTGTCTTTGTCTCAGCCCACAAGCTTTTCCATCTTATTTTCCTCTTCTGTTCTGTTCTGTTGAGGAGGGGGAAGGAGTGAGCGGCTGCATGGGCATATGGCTACTGCCAAGGTTAACCCATCACAATATCTCTTACTGCCCTTCTTCAACTACAGTCAGAAATCATGACAATATAGTTTTTATGTTCCCTCTTACCTGAAAATAATCAAATCTATGTTCCAATGTAGCCATTGTGCCACATACCATGGGCTTGAATGACACCTTTCATGTGAGCGTGCTTGCCATGCAGAACGGTCTTTTCAGCTAAAGCTATTGCAGGATTTCCAGCCTTTAGGTATTTGCATATTTTTATCCAAATAATATTTTGTGCAAAACAAATTAGTAGTTCCTGAAGCAGAGATCAGAATCCATGACCTCCTTGTGTTTAGTTGTGTATAACGTCCAGAGTTGTATCTTCTCTAGTCCTTTCTTTCTAGACAAATGAATGTTCAATTTTGGTCCTTCAGTCCAAAACAGGAGGTGAGAGAGACTAACGTCACCACCAGTAGATTTAAGGAGGACACTATAACCAGATTTTCTCATGTGGATAAATTCACTAATCCCTGAAATCAGACCTGAGCATTTGTAAAACCAGTACAGGACCTGTGGCCCGTTACCAGTAATGTTATTACTGTATATGCTGGGTTACATGTCTATAGCAGTCACTGCAATTTAATATTAAGGTCCTAGATCCTCTTGAGTGTACATCAAACTGCTACACTCTGATAGCAATTTTTCTAATTTGCAGAAGCAGAATTTTGGTTCCTTGGAGCAACAATTAGTTAACTTTTCAATACCTATGCATTTATAGGAGTCATGGATTTTAAGAATGACTGTTTCTGACTGAGTTGCTGCCTAAATTTGACTGCCACTTGAGCTGGTATATTTTAGTGCCCCCAAATAAATTTACTTATGTGTATCTATGCATGTATACATGCATATTACCTGTGTACGCAAATATCAGTAAATGTCTGCAGAAGCCTGGTGCAGTTTTCAGGACAAAGTTAAGTCCTTTACTTTTATCCATCTGCTGTAACCAAGAAGTTGCACATTTGGTCCTGGTAGAGCAAGAGTACTTCAACAGCCTCTGGCATACTAATTTCTGCAATCTGTGGCTAAAACATACAGTTAACTAAACCTGTCACCAAGATTGCCTTTTATTGTTAATTAAGTAGTTTATAATGTGTTAGCTAAGGTGCCTTGTACTTTAATATAGACTTGAAAGGCAGCATATAATACCAATTCTAATTATACTAGTTCTAATTATCCTTTTTACAAATCATGTCTAATCTAAATTGAGGTAGCCTCTGGAGTGAGATCTCTTTCACTTACATCAGGATTAAAATGTAAAAATATGTACACACAAGTCCATGAACTACTTGATATGCTGTAAACCCCCACTTAATTTGGTCTCTCTGTAACTTTGTACCTCATATCAGACTACTGTTTGCCGTATGCTATGTCCTTCCACAAGTTATTAAAAATTCCATCAGAATGAGATATTTATTTGGGAATCATTAATTCAGATGTGTTTTTCTACTGTCTTTGTTAATATTATTGAAGCACAGTAGTTTATATAGAATGAGAAGTCATGTATTTACATTAGGGAACAATCACATACTAGACATTTACTTTGTAATCGGGTCTTATTAAAGAATGTTACTCATAGAACCACAGAAACATAGAATGGTTTGGGTTGGAAGGGAGCTTAAAGATCATCTAGTTCCAAACCCACTGACATGGCCACTGTCTTGGTTTTGACTGGGATAAATAAAATTTTCTTCTTAGTAGCTGGAGCAGTGCTATGTTTTGGATTTGGTATGAGAACAATATTGATAAGACACTGATGTTTTCGGTTGCTGCTGGGTAATGTTTATACTAAGTCAAGGACTTAGATGGCTGGGGGGGGGGTAGGGGTGTGGGGGCAGAAAACTGGGAGGGGGCACAACCAGGAGAGCTGACCCGAACTAGCCAAAGAGGTATTCCGTACCATATGATGTCATGCTGGGTATATAAGCTGGGGGAAGAAGGAAGGTGGGGATATTCAACGTTATGGTGTTGGTCTTTCTGAATAACCATTAAGTATGATGGAGCCCTGCTCTCCTGGAAATTGCTGAAAACCTGCCTGTCCATGGAAAATAGTGAATTAATTCCTTCCTTTGCTTTGCTTGTGTGTATGGCTTTTGTTTTACCTACTAAATTGTTCTTATCTCAACCCTTGAGTTTTCTTTCTGATTCCCCTCCCCATCCCTCTGGGTGAGGGGGAGTGAGCAAGCAGCTGTGTGGTGCTTGGTTGCTGGCCGGGGTTAAATCATGACACCACCATAACAGATGGAGCCCAAACTTATGGACTAAATGAACTCAATGGAAGTTTTTGGAGACATTTTTTAGACATTTTGATGGGTATGGTCCTTTCGCTAGAATAGATTGCTCAAACTCCATCCAACATGACTTTGAATACTTCCAGGGAGGAGGCACCTACAGCTTTGCATGGCAAGTTGTTCTAGTGTCTCACCACCCTCATGGTAAAAATTTCTTCATAATGCCAAATCTAAATCTATCCTCATTCAATTTGTAACCATTGCCACTCATCCTGCCACTACAGGCCCTGGTAAATAGTCTCTCCCCATCTTTCTTAAAAACCTCCTTTAAGGATGAAAGGCCACAATACAGTCTCCCAAGAGCCTTCTCTTCTACAGGCTGAACAATCCCAACTCTCTTAACCTGTCTTCATAGAAGATGTTCCAGCCCTCTGACCATTTTTATGCCTGTCCTCTGGACCTGCTTCAACAGGTCTATGTCTTTCTTGTGCTGGGAACCCCAGAGCTGGACACAGTACTCCAGGTGTGTCTCACAAGAATGGAGTAGGGGGAGAATCACCTCCCTTGACCTGCTGGCCATGTTTCTATGCAGCCCAGGATATGACTGGCTTTCTTTACTGCAAGCGCATATTACTGGCTCATATCCAATTTTTTGTCCACCAGTATTCCCAAGTCCTTCTCCACAGGGCTTCTCTCAATCCATTCATCCCCCAATACGTATCAATACTTGGGATTGCCCCGACCCATGTGGAGAACCTTGCACTTGAACTTTTTGAACTTAATAAGGTTTGCATGGGCCTACTTTTCAAGCCTGTCAAGGTTCCTCTGGATGGCATCCCCTCCCTCTAGCAAATCAACTGCACCACTCCACTTGGTATCATCTGGAGACTTGCTGAGGATGTATGCAATGCCCTTGTCTATGTCACTGATAAATATATTAAATTAGTCCCAGTACAGACCCTTAAAGGGCCCTGTTACTTCCTGGTTTCCACTTAGACATTGAGCCATTGACTATCACTTGTTGGATGCAGTAATCCAGACAATTCCTTATCTATTTAATACTCCATCTTTCAGATCCGTGGTTTTCCAAGTTAGAGACAGGAATATTGTGTGGGACTGTGTCAAAGGCCTTAAAGAAGACAATGTAGATTACATCTGCAGCTTGTTCCTCATCCACTGATGCAGTTATTCCATCACAGGAAGCTACTACAACAGTCAGGCATGATTTGCCCTCAATGAAGCCATGTTGGCTGTCTCTAATCACCTCCCTGTCTTCCATATGTTTGGACAAATCTTCCCAGAAAATCTATTCCATGATCTTACGAGTCACAGAAGTGAGGCTGACTGAATGAGGCTGATCAAATATAAATAAAATATAATAAATACACAGTATGGAATATGGCAGACCACATTGCCCTGAGATTATTTTGTTTTTCTCTTTTTTTGTATAAGCTATGTGTAGACTTAGGCTACTTGTATTATTATATATTTGATTTGGGTATATGCCCTTCTTCCCTGCTTTCTTGATGCAAAACCCAAGATTCTGATGTGAGGAGCAGATCATGGAGCATGTGATACAGGACATGCAACGAATTTGAATGACTTCAAGAAGAATTCTTTAAGAGAACACTGAACCCACTATTTATTGTATCAGAAAAACTGGTTTACATATGGGAGTTTTCCAATTTATTCATGAGCAACAGCTCCAGTGTCAGTAAAATTAGATTAAGAATAAAATTGCCTTTATTGCTTAATTATATCACTCAATGTTATTTTTCATACTGTAGGTAAGAAATAGAAAGAATTATTGCAAGAGAAATAAAGAATTATGTATTTTTCAGATGGATAGATTGCAAAGCTGTTATCTCTTGCTATCAAGAGTACAAGGGAATCAATTTAACCATATTATCACAATGAACAGAAGTATTAAATAAAATGTGCCTTTGTGAACCTTGTCTCTTGGTAATTGTTTCATGTTAATAAGTTTATTAGTTTGAGTGCCTTTAGCATTTTGGAGTAGTACTGCAATTACAGCAAACTCAGAGCCGTAAGAGCCCAGAGATTTTATCAATGGGAAGAACTTCTTAAAAGTTATAATTTTAATGATTTTAATCATTTTATGGGAGTGAAAAAAACCCAGTGAAAATATTAATATCAATTGCTAATTATATGGATGTTTTATAAATTAAATAAGAAAAAGCTTAATTACAAAGAAATAAGAAATATTTGGCACCCAATAAAAATGTTCTCTTTCAAATCCTTCACCTCATTATATTACTATTGGATCTGCGCAAAGTCTGATCACTTTAAACAGTGTAAACAAAAGTGACAGGTAAAATATGTTTAATTGACAGTTTATTAAGCCAACTTAAGAGTAGAAACAATTGTTACACATAGGGCTAATGGCTGCAGCTGGTTCATAGCAAAAGAATCAATCTCATTCCAACACTTCTAGCAGAGAAATTAATTCCATTATATAATTTGTCAATGCCATTCTTCATTGAGAAACACAAGCTTGGTAGAAACATCAAGAGATGAAGAACATATCAGCTAAAAGATTGATTCAAAGAACTGTTCCAGAAAATAATGTGTTAAAAGGAATGCAATACATATGTGCGCTCAGCTTTTTCAGGTTCCAGAAATATCAAGATGGATGGTGTCATGTGCATTTGATAAGCACAGATGGCTGGAATAACTAATATTTTATTTCTTGATGTGAGAAAAGCATTGTCCTGAAAAATTAACACAAACAATGCTTTGGTTGGGAACACTGGGGATGGTTAAAACTGGTATTTTAGGGGCAGATGTTCTCACAACTATACCTGCAAGTTCATACCGATGAGAGACTGAATTTCCACAGAGGCAAGTAACAGTCAGCATTTCCAAGATGAGAAAAACGGATAACCCAGGAAAAAACAAACAAACAAACCACCAAGTGGACAAGTTCATTGCATCCTGGAATCAGAGGCTAAAAAGTGGCAGGTGTGGAGCAATGCAATCTTCATGGAAAAACTGGGTTAATCACATTCTGTTAGAAGATTTTAGGTAGGTTAATGAACTGTCATTCTTCATCAGCCAAAGGAGTGTTCCACAGAATTTTTTAGGATTTAGGTGTGGTGAAGTTTAGACGCCCTGATTTTTGATAGAACACACCTATAAACACCTGTTCCACTATGTTCTTAGGCAATTAAGGGTTGAGAAGGCAACTTTAAAATAAGGTGAGTGCGATGAGAATAAAATTTGCGTAATAAAAGTAAAATTTCAGCAGTACTAAGCTGCTTGTTCTAAAAATAACGATTCAAATTCTGGTAATATCAAAAAGTCCCTGAGAGTGAGGGCCCTGTAGTAAAACCTGAAGCTTTTCTCCTTTCCAAAGCAGGATTATTCACATCTACAGTTAATTCATGAATGGGGCTGAATTGATTAGGCCTCTGAGTGGTGCCACCTGCTTGCAAACAAAGACAAGGAAGTAATTCATGAATTTCTGCAGGAGAGCTTTTGCTGTTTATCCTCTTAAGAACATAAAAGTGGATTATGGGGACTGGATAGCAGCTGTGCAGGTCTAAATAATTTTTGCAAATCAGCAACTGATAGTGTTAATAAGGTAAATAGTTGAAGAATGGTATGGTCTCTTTAACTGTTGTGGATGTGTTCTTGCAAGTTTAACAGTGGCATGTAAGCTAGTTCTGTATAATGAAAACAGTTACCCAAATTCTTGGATGTGTTGATAGTAATTATATTTGTATGTAGAATTTCTGGAGCTACTTTAAATTATTTTGACAGAAGATATAAGAAGGATGATCCAAAGTGTGGGAGTAAAACCAGAGAGGTCTGGGAAGTTAGATGGAAGTTGGAATGAAAAGATCTGTTAAATACTTTGAGGCTCAAAGGACAAGAGATATACTGTAAGACTGAAATTGTGAGTTCTTGATGTAGTTGACCTGCAGATTTTTCTTACTGTATTATGGAAGGGGGGGAAAAAAACCCAAAACAAAAGAACACAACCAAACTCAAACCTCCTACATATTCTAACTTTTGGAAGAACGTGTTGAAAATTGAAGGTGTGTTTGAAAGAGACTTGTATTACTGTTCAATTTCAAATTTGGTGGCCTGATAAACTTTATAGATGTTTATCTTGTTTTGTGTAGTAATGTAAAAGAAGCATATCCTTTGAGAGAGGAGATTCTGGAGGGTATAGGTGGCTTTTCTGTGTGTGCATGTGTTTATGGCTAGTTTTATGCTGTCTTTGAACCTGTAGCATTGTTATTTCTAAATTTTAAAGTTTCTTTAGGAGTTCAGCTTACTTTTTAAAGTGTTCAAAAGATTTATATAGCTATAGTAAGAAGATACACATCAGAAGCAAATTGTTTTCCATTATTTCTTGTACAAATCATAATGGTTTCTCTATGTATGCTGTTTTCTGTGGACAAGTTAACAGCTTACTGAGCTTTGAGTTTAGATATTAACAGAAAAATAATGATCTCTTTTATGTTGACTTAATGAGCAAAAAGTCTTATGTGGATGGATTCTGATCACTGAGAGATTATGTTCTGGTATGGCAGGAGGAGCTGATTATTTCAATTCTAATGAATAACAATAATAAATCATCACTGTACTGGTGAAAATACTAATTATAACAGTCAATTTAGGCAATATCTATTCAAAAGCTGATGAAAGGAAAATCAATTACGAGGGATGATGCTTAAGACAACCATGGTAAATCAGAAAATCACACCTATGCTTAAAGACATAATTTTATGGCTATGGTTTTGAAAAATCCTGCATTTAAGAGGACTGTGAAAAGTAAGTTTGCATCAACGTTCATCTAGTGGAGCAGATGTATTGATCAATGTTTTTAGTGTTGGGTAAAAGCAATTTGGCCATCCCCTTATACTAAAATGTAATTATTGCTTCTTTGCTTGAAAGTTCTCAGTATCAGTATGCTCCACCCTGTGATTGTTCTTGCTCTTCCCTTGAGTCCGTTGGCTCTAGCAAAACTTTAAATGCTTTTTTTTAGGAATGAAAGGAGAAAGTACATTTTAATTCTTCTTTGGGTAAAGGTCTAACTTTTCTAACTCATGATTTCAAACACAGAATTTTGCTGGAAGGGACCTAGGGAGGCTTCTAGTCATATAAGGTTAGCTCTGAGGTTAGGCTACGCAGGGCATTCATTGTCCAGTAACATCTTAGAAAACTTGTAGAGGCCTGCGGGACCTCCCTGGGCACTGCCTGCCTGTCCTCGAGGGATTTTTTTTTTCCTTCTATCCAATCTGAACCTCTCTTGTATCAATTTATGCCCATTGTCTCTCATCCTACTGCCATGCATAACTGCAAAGACTGTTTCTGACATTGCAGTATCTCCCCATAGACACAAACAGAGGGCTTGAGCTCATCTCTTTTTCAGGCTGAACAAGCCCAGATTCCTCAGGCTTTCCTTACAGAAGTCCTCCAACTCCCAATCAACTTGTTCCAGTTAATCAATACTTTTTCTTGTACTGGGGGACAAAAACCAGACAGAGTATTCTAGATGAGATCAAAGGTGTTTTGTATAAAGAGAAGTAATCACTTCTGTTAATCTACTGGCTATACCTCTGTTGACTCAGTCAAATTTAAGAGCTAGTCTCTTAGCAGAGCACTGCTGGTTTCTGTTTAGCTTTCTGTCCACCAGGGTCCCCATCTATCTTCCACAAAACTGTTCTCTAGTCAGTCTGTCCCGGCTTTGTACCATTTCAGAGAATTAATACATCCCAGGTACAGGACTTTGCATTTGTCCTTGAACTTCATGGCCTATTTTCTCCAGCCTGTCTAGATGCTTTTAAAGGCTAGCTTTCTAGGGAGTGCATCAGGTTGGCAAATGGGTGCTTCCATACCTCTCAGAAGAGAGTTATCTACCACTACCAACCTTTGCCTTTTCTTAGTTGCGCTAGTTTTTATACAATGGGCAGATCAGTCTGCCTTACTCAGCTGCAGCATCCCTCCTGATGTGATGGATCTCTCCCCTCTTCAGCTAGCAGAGTGGCAAAGTGGTTCTGCAAGGGCACCTTAGGCTTCAGGGAAAGTCTCTTCCTCCTGCAGGTTCTTGCTGTTATGATCTTCCATTCTTCTGCATTATTGCCCCCCCTCCTTTGTGTGTGCTAGTGGTGGAGGTTTTGGCTGTCTGGCTGTAGGTCCACTGAAGAATGTGCTTGGAACCAGCTGTCTAACTCCTTTTTAGCCTCTCTGATGTTGTGCAGCTTTCTCACCACCTCCTGCAGCTCAGCCACTTGCTGCAGGAGGTCTTCCACGTGTCCATACCTTCTGCAGGCAGGGCTGCTCCTGTTCCTTCTCCAGGAGAAAGGGCTAGGCACCTCCTGCAGCCTGAGGTCTGCACTGCAGCCTCTCCCCTTAGCAGGTCTCCCTGGGTGGAGGCATCAGCCAGCACCAGGTCAGATGGTACAGACCATACAGCTGGAGCTGCAGCCATAGCTCTCAGATGTGCCCACCTTTCTGCCTTGAGGGTCAGGTAGGATGAATGCCCTTGAACAGTAGACACAGAGCACTGCCCAGCTTCTGGGTTCTGTAGATTTCAAGTTTCTCTGCTTGGCCAGTGGAATGTCCGTCCTTCAAAGCAGCACCCCCAGTGTGAACTGATGCACCACTCTGTTTCCCTGTCCTGGTCGCAGCACTCCTGGTTGCTGGTGTTCCCTAGGGCTGTCCTTTGTGGGAGTGAGTGTGGCTGCCGCTACCCCTGGCACTGCACAGGCCTCATTCGGCTGGTGGGTCTCTGAGCTCCTCTGGGGTCTCCCTGGCTCAGGAAACCCTCCCTGTTCACTGCAAATGTGCCTGCACCAACGCTAATCCTGACTCAGTCTTCTTCCAGTACTGGTATAGGTAGAACTGGTAAATTGAAAACTTAGCTATTTACAATACAAAATTGGTAAATGTTATAAGTTTATTTTATGCCTTAAACCTTTTCAAAACTGATACCATTTGTATAGTTCTGTAGCTTGGGTTTTTTTTTTGTGCAACGTTGAAACAAAATTATATTTTACAGCATGAAGGAAGCATTTGTGTTTTTGTTTGTTGCTTTTTATTTAAATATGAAAACCCAGATGTTTCTGATCAAAGTCAAGGGGCCTAAAAAAGGCTCATTTCAACTGTAACATGAACTCTAATTCATCAGCGTTGTACAGTGTCAGCCTCTAACACGTGTGTTCTGGCTCAGATTGTTCATGTTTTTGGTGGAAGCTGTAAGGTGCCGTAGTCAGCCTACACAGCAGTCTGAGGTTCTAGTTTTCCTTCCAGGGGTGAGCTAATTTATTCTGAAAGCAGCATGTCATCTGGCACCACTTTCAGTGGTGTCAAAGGGTACTGCTGAGGTAAAAATTTTTCCGAATTCTTTACTTGTTTGATTCAAGTATTCACTCAATGGGAAAGGGGTTGTTTACTTGTCTTTTTCTATTTCCTTTAACCTTCTGGTAACTACTGTTGGCACAAGACTATCAGCTGAATAGAGATAGATTCAGAAATGTTCCACTTGTTTTCAAGTTGATAGCTACTTTCACAGATTCTATGGAAAAAAACAAACATCTCTAAGAAAAGGTGAAGACTTTCTCTGAAATTGTAGTCATGCAGCTGGCATCTTCTTTGCAAAATGACACAAATTGTGTAAATAATTGTTTCCTCTCTTCTCCCCACTCTGTCTTCTTCCATATGCAGCGCTGCACTTTCAGCATTTTTCACAGCATGGATCATCATGTATTGCCCCTGCTGTCCCCATTTCTTTTGCAGTTCATCTGCGACACTTTGATTTGGATTCTTTCATGCCCATACTACTAGAACTGATCCCCTTTTATATACTACATCTGGAGCTTCACTGAATTCTTGTTCTTTTAGGAAAATATCTCTACCACCTCCTACTCAGCCCCAATTTTGTTCTAGCAGCTAATTGTAATCTTCGAGTGTTTGTTTCAACCTCTTTTTGTTTACAAACCTATCACTTACATTCCATATAAAGCTGGAATACACAAGAATACATGTTTAGTTTCACGTGTTCAAGCACAGATTTTTTTTTAACTAAATGACAAGCAAATGACCTCAAATGCATGATATGAGTGGTTGGTGAAAGGAAGAATATTGAACTTGTCTTCATGTGGCATGAATAGTTCCTGTAGGTGCAGAGACAGTGTAGTTTACTGGTGAAGCATCTAACTCCTCTGTGTTAACTTTGACTTTCTCTTAGTGGTTTGCTTAACATGACAGTCACTTTGCACTCAGGAGTAGAGGGCTGTGATTCATGTGATTCATTCAGTGAATTGATCTATCAATATTGTTTGGTCTGTATTTTTGTGCAACACGGTTGATTCCAGCTTTCTCATCTCACCTGCCAAACTGTCACAAAACCAGTCAGAACTCTTCTTCCCTTCTCCGCTGACTGCCTCTCACTAACATTTAAGACTATGTTTTAGCATCATGTTTGTGATGTCTTTCTTATGTTCAATGTGGCTGTTGCTGCAAAGAATCTAAGTTCTGAAATCTGAATTCTATGCTCTGTCTGCTGCATAAATATTTAAAATCAGCATCCGCCCATGCCCCAATTTCCCATAGGATTATTCCATCTGTTAGAGCACCCATATCTATATGCATACCATATAGTGTATGGATGACAATGATATGCAACTGCAATTCTTTCATATTCTTTAATAACAAACTTAGATGACATGACAAGTACAATAAAACAAATGCAGATTAAGCAGAGTTCATCTTGAAAATGGTCTAGGTTTGCTACAATCACAAAAATGTTGACTGGGAAAATAAAAAATTCTCAATGCTAACATTTAATGTGCTTCTACAGACATCATTATCTTAAAGGAATGATAAATAATGGAAAGAGCTCTTTTGTTTTTGAGGGATGGGGAAGTTGCTCATACATCTTCAGATCCTTCTGATGAGTTTGGTAAGCAGTTGTTTCCAGTAATAAAACCTTTGGCTGGCTTTTAGTAGCCCACTGAGAATACATGTACACATCTGTCTTTTTATCGTTGTGATAAAATATCAGCAAGAAAAAAAAAAAAAAGATGCATGCGACCCTAAACAGTCATTAGAGACGGCTACTTTCAGTATACAAAAGGCAGCAGCTCTTATAAGGTTAACATCAGCATTAGCAATCTAAGACCAACTTCTCACTGAAATGTTGACAGCTTCTCAAGGGAAAAAAAAAAGAGGTTTAAGTTTTTTCAATGATCCCAGAAACCGAGCATGTTGCTGGTGAATTTGAATAGACATGAATGTAAACCACAATATTTTTGCTTCCTCTGCTCTCATGAAGCATGCAATTACAGTATGATATCTAAAGGTACTTGCAGCTGTATTTATGGAAAGACTAATCAATCTGATCCAGGTGTGTTTTAATTTTACATTACAGTGAAGGTTCTGCATATTTACTTTTCCTAGTAAAGGAACAACTCCATCAACTCCAGTGGCTTATGTGAAGTAACTGTAGTTCAGACAATAGCTTGAATGTCTGAAAGGATCAGTAAAGGAAAAAAAAAACAAACAACCCAACTACAAAGATTATGCAAGAGTAGTGTGCTTTGACTGACATTATTCAATATGTAATCAGCAGTGATTTGAATTCTTATTTCCCACGCAGCTTTGTTTGCTCCAGCAGTCCCATTCTAGACCTTCAGTAATCATCCAACTGTTTTAATACTGTCTGTCACAGGCCTCAAAAGGACTGCTGGAATAACTAAATAACAAAACTGCCCCTTTGCTCGCAATTCAACCCTTGTCCTGAAGAAGCTGGAAGTACAGCTGGTACACTGCAGCACACATTTCTCTGTATAGTTAAATAATCTCTGATGGGTCTGACTTGAAAGCTCTTTTCCTGTCTTGGAGCTTAAAAGAAAAAAAAGGAAAAAAAAAAAATATCATCTGATCACCTCTTAGAGCTGATGCAAATTATTGTTTGTAGGCAACGTAAATAAGGAAACGGTGGTTTCTTGTACAAATAACAAAACCTGTTCAAAATGCAAAGCTAAAAAAAGAGAGAAGAAAAACTGCTGACTGCTATTCTATGGAACTGTAGGATTTGGCTTAAGTTCAGTCTTTCTAAGCTGGTGAAAGAAAAAGCTTCCTGGAAGGAGAAGTCAAGATACATCCATCTCTGTGCAAATCAAAACAGTTCATGGTATCTCTTCACTGCAACAGTCACAGCCATAGTGCTGTTTTATTTGCATCATAATAAACACGATGAAATGGCGATTATGTGCACACATGACAAAAGGCAAGAATTCTTTAGTACAATTCACTCTTAAGGCAGAGGAGCATATTTGTTGCTCTGTATTAAAGTAATATCCATTTCAGTACCTCCACAATTGTCTGAAAACTAAAATTGTAAAACAATTACATGAACTGTTATATTCCCTAACAGTATAAACTTTAATTATAAGTTAGGAATAATAATAAAAAAGCAGTAGTCTTCTTTTTTTTTTTTTTCCTCTTGGTGTTTTTAAAGAAAAGCTTGATTATCTTTTTCATGCATTCTCCTTAAAACATTGTAAAAGTGTAACACATCTGCTTATTCATAGAATCATTTAATGAGATAATTCAGATAAAGAACAAATACTTAGAAGTAAGGAGTGTCTGGTTGTTTGTTTTCGTATTTATTTTATTTTAAATATGCCACTTGTTTTTGGGACCTTAACTTAATATTACTCCATTTTCTTCACAGTAGTCAACAGATTTATTGTTCCCACCAAAACAATAATCTGAAATGATGTCTTATCTTGGGCTTCAATTTTTTATTTCTATTTTATATTTGCTATAAAATATACAGAGAAGTAGCTAAAATCCTTACTTCCCGTGTTTGCACAAAAATAAAACAAAAAATAGAGCTGCTAATTAAAATAGAAATGTATTTCCTGTAAGGTTGACTACGATCTTTGAATATTAGTACTAATAGTTTTGACAAGCAGGTAAGTATTTATCTTTTAAGAGTTCTGTGTTAAGCAGTCATAATGGCTTCTTTTGAAATATCTCAAGTACTTTTTGTCCAGAAAACTTCTGCTGGTACTGAAATATAATTCAGTCACTAAAAACTCTTCAATCAGTTCAGGTTATTATCGGTCAACTCTAACTTCCTATATATTATCTGAGATTTGAAAATGTTTTCCTGTTGAGATCTGTAAGATTCATAGAAAATGTTAAAAATATTTTCTAAGTCTGATGAAAACCCTTTGCATGGAATATGACATGATAGAAAGAACCAGTAGCTCAGAGGCTTCAGTTCTTTTAGTGACTTTCCTTGGATTACTTAGAAATTACTTAGTTTTAAAAAGGTTAATAGTAATATTTCTGAATATGTAGACTTTGTGAGGTGCTGAACTTCCTTTTGACTTCCGAAACTTAAAACACTTCTAGCATTTCGAATATCATATCAGTGTCTGCAGCAGTAACTGAAGATAAAATCTGTAAAACATTTTTTTTAAAGAACTTGGTCTTATGAAGTTATATATATGTGGAGTCCAGTCTTCAATATACTGTTTTAACTGATTGATATTTCTGAGTTTGAATCTTTAGAATCTACAATAAAAGCAGAGCTTGATTAACTACAGGTTGAAAACTGCTGTAAAAATAAGAGAAGAGTAATAGTGCTTAATCTCTAGATCAGCCCAGCTGCCCTTTGAATCCAAGTACTCTGAGAGTAAAAAAATAGCAAAATATCTTTACTTTTGTGTTATCAACTTACATCAGAAGAACTGTGGTTTTGAAAAAAAACTTGGACAGGCAGAGTTCTTATTTTTATTGTTGTAAAGGGAAGATAGTGTGTTTTTAAAAACTCATAGCAAAGCTGAAAAGTGCCAGGAGTAGGGGAAAACACAAAACACAAGATAGGGGAAAACAAGGGTCAGAAAAGGATCAGATACACAAGAAAAATCCTACTGCTGTCTGCCAGTCCCTCCTTTTGTTATTGCTGGAACAGCTTTTTTGGCTTCACTATCCAGTTTCCCTTCCTATCCTGGAAGGTTTAAAAAAAAAGATGAACTTCAAATATCTTCAGTGGCATGAATGAAGTAGCTGTCAAGGAAGTTCCATTCAAACCAGAAGTGCCAAAAGGCTGTTCTTAGCTTTGATCTGGGACTTTTGCCTTCCTGACAGAATTTTTGTCAGTGCTTTTTTATGGAAGAAGTGTTTGACTTTGATAATAAAGATATAACCTACCCCCAAACTAGGAAAGTTCTATTGGTTTGACACAACGTAGTACCAAAGACTGATGGAGAGGAGACATACTTTGCTTAGTTTATTTTGTGGGCTTCAGCACATACCTGGATATTCCCTTACATAGTCTCTTGAAAATTTCTTGTACTGCAATACCTGCAAAAGAACCAGCCCCACCCTTCCAATACCAATTTAAGCCTTCTTGTATGCAATCTCTTCTCATGCATTCTTCACTGTTTGTCTAGTTTGGGAATTTCTCCTAAACTTTAAATATCCTTGGCTGCTGTTATACTTGTTCACTAAAGAAATGCAGGTGAATCTTTTCAATTTTTCATAAAATTTTATGTATTTAAAGACTGTTGAATCCTCTGATCTCATCTCCCTCCCCCTCCTTTTCCAGGCTTTAGCTATCAAATAAAGAATAATTAATTAATTCATTAATTACACTGGATTTATATAATGTTTTTGACCCAACAGTATAGTAGAAAGCATACTAACAAATAAACCAAAAGCTTGTAGCAGTAAACAGATTAATTAGTTTTTCTTCCATAAACCATTTTTTTTCTTTGCAATGAAAACACATATTTTTAAGTCTTTTAAATGATCAAGTGTTTAAAATGGCAAATATACTATAAAGAGAAAAAAAAATAATAAAAAAAATTAGACTGTAGGACTTAAGCTGGTTTATGGGATTGGTAAAGGAACAAAGCACCATGTAAAATATATAGCTGCCTAGCAGTAGTTAAAAGCCATTCTGTGTTTTGTAGCAGAAAAAAACCCCACTGTGTTTTCCTAGGAGCATATGCTTAGAATATTGATAAAACCACCAAGCTTATTTCACAATTTGATTGCAAGCACGTGTATATAAGAACAAAACCTAAGTAAATCACCTCAAAAAGCAGCTCAAAGGACTGTGTTGGCATGTACTGTTTTTCTTAAAGATAAGGAAAAAGCATGTGTCTGTGTAAGAAGGACAGATAAACCAGTTTATACAAGATTTCTGACACTTCCCCCCTCCCCTTAAAGCAGACTCTTTAGTTTTATTGTTTGGGTTTTGTGTTCATGTTTGGTTCCCCCCCACCCCCTTCCCCCAGGAAATATTCTTCCATCTATAATGTTAATTTGATCATTATTTGTGTTTGATAAGGATGCTTACTTCACTGATAGTGAATTTGTAATAATGGAGAAGCTAAAATTTTGAGTCTATTGGAATTAATGGGAAACTCTTTCTAAAGTAGGAAAAACCCCACTATTATGTATATTTTGTTTTCTTGTGGAATTCTTCAATATTTCTATCCTACATGTGGGCTGGGACTAGAGTTAATCCCTCCATCCTCTTACTGCACATATTTAAAAACTTACTTGAACATTTTTTCTTCCCCTTAAAAGTTACGATGAATATCAGAATTCATTGATAATTGAGATCTTGTAGTTATTACAAGCTGATCTGAAGATTTCTAGGCACATCAAAACTCTACTTGTGCAGCTGTACTGGGTCTGGCTGGGACAGAGCTAACTTCCTTCATAGCAGAGTGGATGGTGCCGTGTTCTGCATTTGTGAATAAAATTGTGTTAACACACCAATTTTCTGTTTTGTTTTTATTTTTCCTGTTGCTGAGCAATGCTTGCACAATGTCAAGACTTTCTTTTTTTTTCCCATTCTGACCCTGCAACAAGCAGGCTGGGGGCAGGCAAGAAGTCCAGAAGGAACACAGCCAGGACTGACCAAAGGGATATTCCAAACCTCACGATGTCACATTTAGAAATAAAAACTCAGGGATAGAAGGATGAAAGAGCGATCTTCATGGTTATAGCATTTGTCATCTCAAGCTACTGTTACTGTAAGTTGAGACCTTGCTTTCCAGGGAGTGGCTGGGCAGCCATGTGCTGATGGGAAGTAGTGAATCAATTCTTTTTGCTTTGCTTACTTGTGCAGCTTTTGCTTCACTCAATTGACATCTTTATCCAGCTTTGTGAGCCTTTTTGCCTTCTATTTTCTCCTCTGTTGTCAGATGGGAAGAAAAAGCAAGCAGCTAGCTGTGCGCTGCTTAGCTGCTGACTGTAGTCAACCCACTACAATCTTTTTTGATACCCCAAATGGATTATTAGAGCAACTGAGTCTTGCTGATCACTCCTTGGCTCTCAGGCTGACAAATCAGTTCATGGGTGGCTATCAGGGAGTTGCAGTTGCTGAGGTATTTCTGCAGTGCACCGTCATGGTAGCAATTAGCACTTGCTGTGCTTTGACATGTAGCAACCCCACAACAGAAGGATCATCTGAGAGGCTGGGCAAGGTAGACAGCTATTTAATCTTCCCTGTATCCCCAGTGGCTATACCAGAGGCCTACCACTATCCTCTTGGGTCCTTAAGGTACCTTTTCTGAGGTAGTCTAAGCCAAAGATACACAGTACCTTCAGGCTGGTCACAATAGTTCGCTTTTACCGCTTGTCCACTCTTAAGCTCACTCCACACTCCATCCTTCAACCCAGACAACTGTTGGGATCCCCTAGTCACCAAGGGGTATAAGGGCTAAATAAGTAATAAACTTTAAGGTTTGTTCATAAATCATGGTTATTGTCTTATGCATTATGGAGTTTAGCTACTTTGTAGAATAAGAAAATGTCAGGAGGGTCTGGAAGCTATGAATCCCTGTCTGTATTAAAGTAAAGCATCCGTACCTCTGTCTTTCATCCTTGGTTCCCTACCCCCAGCTGCTGAGCAAAAGTGTGATTTTCATCATGAGTGCTGGGGAGCAGGGGGCCTATAAAAACAAAAGCATCAAAACAAAACCCCACCCCACCCTTTTGGTTAGCTGGTTGGTTGGTTTTAATTTGTTTTTGTTGTTGGTTGTTTTTTTTTTCCCCTTCAATAGCAGGAAAAATATAATGAATTAGGATTATATTAGTGATTTGTTTCTGGAAAGATCAAAACTGTTCTGGAAGAAAATTCATTCTGGTTGAGTTATGTAGCTTATCAAAAATTGTCTTAGAGTTTTATTTTTTTGTTTACATTAAATGTTGTGAACTATTTCTCCCCCCCCCCCCCCCCCCCCCCCCTTAAGGAAATTGTTACCTTACACAACAGATGCTTATGCACATGTTAGGTTGAAAATGCAGCCTGGGAAATATCCATAGATGTATGTGTATCAATGTCAGCTTCTCCTTTGCCAAAATATTTTATTATATTTCAAAATAGGTTTTCTGTTCCAATGTTCTAAGCTGATTTTATAATTTCTGAAGTTATTTTCCTTTAAAAAATAGTTGGTGACTATGTCCACACCTCAAAATAATATTAAATAGCTTTTATTCTCTTCAAACATTTTTTGTTCTAGAAACATTTTTTGATAAAAAATAATACCATAGAGTACTATAAGTCTGCTCTCTTCAATATGTTCCAAATTGGGGCTTCCATCTACTCTAGATGAAGCTTGAGGTTCCTTTCTGGTCCTAAAAACTGGTGTTATCCTTGCAGTTTTCAGTCTTTATTTGAAATCAGATACTACTTTTTCATTCAGTTAATTTTCATCCAGATAAACTCTAAGTATTCACAAATATTCTACAAGTAACATGTCATTCTTGTACAAACTTGGTTGTGATATTTCTTTATTTTTTTCAGTTGAGTGATATTCTGAGTGGGATCCTGAAGGAAAAACATGTCTCATAAATTTGTTACAACTGTGTGTCCTGGGGATACCTGGTACTATAGAATGAAGCAAGATCAAAGGCGCTGGAAATGATGGGTAACTCCTGGAACAGTTGTGCTCTTCTGCAAGACTGCCATGCATGTCATTGCTGTTGGGGCTTGAGGATCTACTGTGAATGGTTGCCCAGTGGTTTTTCCCCAGGGTACCTGAGACAATTAATAGACCTTTTACACTGGTGAAGGAGCTGGAGCCTTTACAGGGCTGGTGCAGCAACCAGAACACTAACTCTTTGATCTCTCACATTGTCAAGCTTGTTTGTCAAAAGACTTTATACAATGTGTTGTATACAATGTATACAATAACTATTGCATGTCGTTTCTCTCATGGAACAAAAATTCTGCCACAAGTTCATAGAAAACTAAATGCGGCATCTGTTCTTGCTGCACTGAAATGCTAGTAGCCACCTCATCTGTTGTCTGTTCTTAACAGAAGGGAATAGTTTCTTTCTTTCTGTCTAGACCTTCAGGGTTACTTATGATAGTGTTACCTCATATATTTCTTCTGGTTTTGTTATTTCCTAGTTTCAGGATCTAGTTGCAGATCTTAGGGTAATCATCAATGCTAGGAGAAAATTTGAAAAAGATGAAACTGATTGTGTGCACTCCATTTGTCTTTAGTGTTCTCTTTGCATACAGTAGGTAAGAAAATAAAAATTGACCAAAAGCACTGAACATGTAAAATGGTGCAGAACTGGATTTCTGTTTTACTACGAAACTAGTTATTGTGAGAATTTTTTATACGAAATAGTGAGAGTTTTAAAATAAAATTCTGAATTTATGGTCTGAGAGAAAAATCATATTAGTAGATAGGAACTATTTATGTTCCCTTTCTACAGGTTTAAAACACAGCTTGGTATCTTATGTTGTTTTTATTGCTTTGGTTTGGTTGTATTTTTTTTTCCATTGCTCTGTTACTACACCCTGTTTTAAAAAACATGGTAAGAGAGAGTATTCAGCTTTAAAATTGATGTTCCTAAAGTAGCACAAAATGTTTTTTTCAGAAGAATTCAGGTTGCTTTAACAACCAAATAGGAAAACTTTCCACTTTGCTTATATGAAAATCGAAATATCTGCATAATTAAAATTAATGTATATGCATATATTTTTTGTATTGATGTATTAGAAGGAAAGCACACTAAGACCTGTGCAAATTAGTGTGGGAAAAATACAGTGGTATACAAACAATAAAGCTTTTGTTTCTTCATTAGAAAATAATGTAATGTTCCCCTGTACCATGTATGAATTTATCAAAATACATGTTTACTTGGAAAGCTATTCAAGGTGATGAGAGTAAATTAATATAAATAGAATAAAATTGAAAGAATAATGTAATTATAAACTATTTTTTTAATCTTTAGATAAATTATGCTTAAATTATACATTTTCAATTAAATAAAATTTATCATCTTCTGTGTTGTAATGACTTCTCTGGCCACAGAGGAGTTGTGTTCTGCAGCCTAGGTTATGATATCTAAAAAGTACATGCTATCAAGCTTTTTCACTTTGTAGCTGTAAATGATATGTTTTAAATTGGATAAGATTTATAAACTTTCTAAATAGTTTGCATTTACTATATGATTGCATAATTTTTTTTCTATTGGAGACACAAAATTATACTAAAAAGTACATGATCTCCTTAATAGTGTACGATTTACTTTCTTTTTTTCTTTTTATAAACTTTGTGGTATGAGTATTCTAAAGCACATTATTATCTTGAAGGTCAGCTAACCCTAAAAAAAATTATATTACCTAAAATGAATTGTAAAAGATTACATCACAAAACTGTCTCCTGAAAAGCTTTTATGTCACCACTCCGTATTAGTGCACTGAGGGTCTACTACAGAATAGGGGATGCAGATATCAAAAGCTGGCTTTTGGTCAGGCGGAGGTGTTGACAATATGAACATAATTTTCTGAGAGACAGGTAGCGTTCTTTCTTTATTAAAATCTATCTAAGCAAGAAGCCTGACGCTACAGTCATTACATATAATCACAAACACTTAGGCCATGAAAGTCTGTAGTCTGTTTGATGGTGATATATAGAAATAACATGAAGATCAGTGGTTAATCTATGCATTAAACAAGGAAAGAATGCAATACCTCAGTGGCATAGTAAACACGAAATATATAATTGCAAAAGCACCTCCACTCATTAATGTAAGTTCATCATTTGTCACCCTTAAAAAACCTTGAGAAGCTATTGAACTCACCCTCTGCCTTGGGAATTGGGTATGCAAGAACTTGCCTAAGAGGCATCTTTATCTTATAATCATTAAAAATAAAACCCATTAATTATATAGGCAATTATCATCATCTTAACGTGTTCCTAACCCATCTCACTAAATACTGCAGGGTATTTCTAGGGAGTAACAAGCCATATTAACGTTATTACTGTGGGATGTCCTATTTCTGTTTATTGTAGGTCCTGTAGACTGTAGGCCCTGGAGATCATGGCTTTTTCAGTTTTGTACATGTTATGCATCATATGGCTGTGTTTAGCTTTGCTTCCACAGAGCATTAATCCTAAGAAGACAAATGGATTAAAGACAGGAACAGAAAACAACACAGATGTGCTCCCTTTCCAGCTTTTCAAAGATTTTTCAGTCTTACTTTTCACAGACTGCTGAAGTCTGTGTGATCATCTGTAGTCAACAGTACAGAGACTACTGTGGAAGAACATACAAGGAATATGGTTTTCCTAAATCTATTTTTGTGCCTCTATTATTTTGCCAGTTTTTACCTTTGTAAACTCAGTTCAGCTGTAACAGTCTGAATTAAAAACCAAGTTGTCACCAGGTCATAAAATGATGTTTAAAATGTCTGCTTCTTCACTATCCCAGACTTGGCTACACTGATTTAGTTTTCTATTTTATCAAAGGGACCTGAGAGCTTGCCTACTCTTTTTTAAGTATGAAAGCAATCTCAAACATTTCAGGTCCAGGTATCATTCCTGACAGTCACAACTAATACATTACCTAGCAGAAAGGTCACTCATGGAATCCAGTGTGGTTGTTACAAAAACACCTGTCCTCTACTTGCAGCATCTTTGACCTTGAAACTAAAACTGGACAAAACTGAAAGATACAGATCTACTTATCTCTAGATTTTTTGGATGGGAGAGAGATTTTTGAAGAGTTGAAGGCTGGCCTTTTAGCCAAAGGTGTCCTTTTTGACACTTTCTGTTGTACCCTCTTTTTTTAGTATTGTTCTTTGGCAAATAATATCCTAGTGAAAGTTTTTTCTCTTTCCTTCTAATTCCAGAGGAAACCACCTGCATCTCATATGCTACATTGGTCTACACCTGAACAGAACCACAAATTTCCTAAAGCAAACATCAAATACTTTTTGGGCCTTATTACCTCTTGGCATCCTCCAGGATTTTTTCAAGAATTCTCTTGCAGAAAGAAATTTTCCTTCTAAGTCTTGTAGCCACCCTCTTTTACAAGCTTCAGCTTTTTTCAGTTATAATCTAGAATTTTATAAAACTTCATTTTACTGGATTAGTTACGCAGACAGAAGTAGGGAAAAATGTACTATTTATATGGTTCTGGTTTGTACAATTTGTAAACATGAGCTAATATGGCTTGCTTTGCATAGGCAGTTTTTCAAGTTTCTGTTGTGCTTGATTTGCCATCTGTACTTGTTCACACTCCAGTGTGTTCTGCCTCTAATTAGGGCATGGACAACAGAAGACTTGGAAAATGTGAGGGGAGAAAATGAATGGCAGGATGGAATATGATGCTCTGCATAAAATCCACAAGAATTTTCTTAAAGTAATTGGAATTATCATGACCATGGACTAAAAAACTGTACTTTTACATTGTCTCAGGAACGCACTTGCCCCTGTTCTATATTCCTATCCTGAAATTAGACACTGAACAGGCTAAATTCCACACCTCTTTGCAACTTTGATAGTTGAAGTGGCTTTCCATTGTATAAACCAGTTCAAAATCTGGCCTTATGTGTTTTGCCATATATTTTCTGAAGATTTAAGATTGTGAATAACCAAAGCTGTACTTATTTTGACAGCAGTTGTCTATGTGAATCTGATGCCATGTGCTTGCTTTTTTAAAATTCATAAGTAATCCTAGAAGTGTAAACATATTTTCCCTCTCTCTGTATATATATACACACACATTTATACACATGAATATTTATATACAAACCAAAACACAGACTCGAACTATTAGCTATAAACAGTAATTTCATTATTTGAGGAACTGATTACTCCAAGTATTCTTTTCAAAACTAACTAACAAATGATGAATCTTTTAAAGGCTGTATGGGGTCAGGAGTGTAATAGTCTTTACCATTTCAGTTCTATTCTCCTTTGTTTCATAAGCAGAGCTTGTATATGCTTGCTGTTAAGCCCCATATGGATCTATATACTCTCTGATCTGTGAATCTTCCTGCTCTCAAGTATGGTATTGTATAGTTCAGGTGGATCTTAGTCTCATTCATTTGCTGAGAAATTTACTCTTGAAGATTTTGTTTTCTTCCATGTGGAGGCATGGTATATTTTAGAAAAATTTACTCAGTGAAAACTGTTTACTGAAAATGAGCAAGCTAACGTTGGGTCAAAATATTCTGGAACTTAATCTGAAACTGTAAAGCAAATTTTAAAGATCAAGGGAGCTTACGATTAGGTAGTATGCCAATGTGTTAGTCATCAGGTAGGGCAGGTTTCATGGTTTTTTTTGTCTGTCTGTTTGGGTTTCTTTGTGTTTGGTTTTTTTGTTTGTTTGTTTGTTTGTTTGTTTGTTTGTTTTTAAATACTTAAAAAATGTAGTAGAACTGTGTTTTATTAATGTTAAATTCCCAGTATGGCATTCATAACAATGAATGAAACTACAAACTCGATTAAGTAAAAATAAAAAAAAATATTTTTCAGGTATAGAACTCTTTTTTTTATGCCTCTGCATGTTTGGTGTCTGTCTCTTCGGTTTAAAGGAAGAAAAAAACTCTCTCCAAGTTTGACTGAACAAAACTCCTGACAGCTACTTAAGCTACTTGGAGGATGTGTGTCAAGCAAGGTGTATGCTCTGTTTACAATTAGTGCTACACATTTGGTTATTGTAATTTATTTTTATGGTGCTTTCTGCAAAGTGCTCAGCCACCTCTTGCTCTACAAGATTTCCTACTGGAAGATAAATTACATTCCCATAATAGAGACTCTTTTCTTGCTTTGAATTCCATGGAGTAACTAAATGACCTGTCTTTCTATTTCTAATGAAACCAGCACACTTTGCTATCTAGAATAAATAAAATCAGAGCCCTGCAGTAGTGATACTGATCAACTAAGCTATTTTCATCAGATTCCTCACTGCAAATTAAACTACCAATATTTCTGCTAAGTTTTTTTTTACTAAAGTTGTGTACAAGCACTGTCTGAGCAGTTAAGCAGTTAATGATCACTAAATTGTATGATAATGAATTTTCTGAGAAGGCAAAGAGCCATCACCTTTCCGACCTTTTAGACATCTTTCATTACATTAGCCAAAGTCCTGATGAACTGGCTTTCCCTGATAGTTTCCTGTTGTTTCTACTAAGTACTTCCTATGAAATGTAGAAGTTAATTTGCATTCATATAAGTATTAAATAAACTCTGATGTTATATTGCCATTTGTTTTCAAATGTTATCAAGGGCTGCAGTACTTCACTGAAGGCTTTGAATATGTAAAACTTTGTACTTTCTAGTTTAAGCTCAAAGTTTCAGAGCTATTTTACAAAAGTATTATGTGTTTTGATCATACTCTTCTAGCTGTTCCAGTAAACCTTCTAGCAATTTCTCTACCTTGCTAAAGGAATTATGTTGACCTTGTCTCCAGCATGTATAAAATTTATGTTTGATGTTTAGCATGCATATATGAGTAAAAAATGTTTTTAAAATATGAAGTGATTGTTTCTTTATATGGAATGATTACTCTCCTTTTCCATAGTGTATATTCTTTGGGCTTTTTTTCCCATTTTATTTACCAAGTCCATAGAGTGCTTTATACAAAACCTTGTCAGTTTGCTGCTTGAAGTTTTACACTGTTTATAGCCTGCTGAACATCATTAGTTTTCCTGGTATTTACTTCTGAATGCTGTGGATATACAATTCAGGTCAATATATGTGAAGTGCTTTAAAAGCTTGTATAAAGAGGTTCCAGATAGAAATTGAGATTAATTCTTGGACTTTCAGGTACTTGAAAGTTCCAAAACATGACAGGAGTTGTCTACTAAACATTCAAACAGGAAACAAGAAGTTTGAAAACTTCTTGAAGACTGTAAGCAGTCTACTGATCCAGTAACAGGTTAGTTTGACAAGCATTTAAATTCTTCAGAGTTAAATATGAAACACAATTAAATATTGAAAGCTATTAATGCTGAAGTCATTCAGTCACCAAAGTCAGATCACTTTTACAGCTAGTCATCAATACAGCAAAACAAAGACTTCAGGAAAGGAAATCAGGAAAAGCTTCATACTTTGAAAGACAAATATTTTAGACATTCTCCCAAGCAGGAGTACTTAAACAAAAAAGGTTTATAGGTAGCAGGTAACATCATATGATCCCTTCAAAGACAGGAAAAGAAAAATCATGCATATTCCTCTCATTATGACATCAGTGCCAACCTTAGGCTCCTTAGGTGTTGTATAATGTTGGGCTACAATGCTAAGCTAATGCAGCTTCCTGAAAAGCAGGTTGTTAGTGTAATGAATTAATATATTTATAAGGTTAAAGGCTGGAGCTAGTTTACTCCCAATAGCTGAAGACTTCAGCACATCAGTTTGGCACCTGTCTGCAAAACTCTTGAGTATTTTGTAAAGATTACATTCAGAGAAATTAAAGAACACACTAAGGAGAGCTAAGCCAGCAGTAGACTATGCTTAAGGTAGAAATTCAGATCAATGAGGATGGAAAAAAACACATACTTTTGGAAAAAAAGCATACTTGAATGCGTGATAGCACTCTGTATGAACTGCTCTTGGACAGCCTTTAATCACATGATAATTCACTGGTACATGTCAATAACAATTACATTAGAAGAAATTGAAAGAAAAACAGAGCTGAAACAATTAAAGTAACTGCAGCCTTAAAAGAAAGATATAATAGAAATATGGAAGCCAAGTGTATACTACAGGTCAAATTGAAATTCTTTGTTTAAACCCAATCTGTAGATTTGAAATTTGTAGATTTGATATTTGAAATCTGTAGATTTGAAATTTGCAATTGGAAATCCAAATGTAAACTTTTAATTTCTCAATATTGAGATTTGTGAAAGGATATCTAATGGCTAGAAGAGCAAGGAATGAAATATATTTGATATTTCTTTGTATTAACTGAAATGTTTGACTGCAATAAGGTAGAAGTCTCTGGAATGCATGACCTCAGTCAGAATCTGGAGGATAGAATGACTTGGGCTGTTGGGCAGCTAAAAGAGGAAGGGGAAGAAACAAAACCATCATGGTATCAAATATAATTCAGACAGGGAAAGCTTGTCACAAGACAAACCAAACCAGACTCTACCCACAAGAAACAGTTGAAGTGTTATTCATGCCCTAAACTAGAAACTAAAGTGTAGGAAGGATTCAGATTTCCATATGGCAGAGGGGGAGAGATGTTTAGTACAGGAAGGAAAAAAATAAGGGGAGATGAAAAAAATTTTGGAGAATTTATTTTAAAAAAATAGACTTGGGAGCAAGCTCCTACTGGGAGGTAGTGACAATCTTTTTTCTGATTCTTAAAATTGCACTGGTTGCTCTAGCAAGCAGTTTTTGATTGGTATGTGAAATGGCAGCACTTGATTGCATGATATATCATCTAATTCATCAACATGCCTTCTGATTTCTATGTGTGTTTGAGGTAACTTAAAATTATCTGTTAAATATTGTTAAAACAATTAATATATTGTGATACAACCACTGGAACTTGTGGGTCTTGTGAATATTACCAAATTTCAAATAGTTAATATATCTATCCATTTATCTCTGCATGTGGTATGAATATGTAACTAACAGAATAAGGAACTCTGGCTAGAATGCAAACCAGATTAAGAATGTTAGCTTCTTCATTTCTGAGTCCAAATGTAGCCAATGGAAAGAAGCTCTAGAAAGATCTCTTTTCCTCTCTGGTGAGGTATTCTTTAAGAAATACAAAATCACGCATGAGCGTATGTGTTCTGAAAGCAAGCCTCATCAACATGGATAAGTGTCAAAAGTGAATGCAAATTTAAATGAGTTGGTAGTAAGTATAAATAGGACAGTGGCCTTCCTCTTTCTGGATAACTAGTTGAAGCACTGGTGTGACAGTGAGTGCCCTGCTCTGCACAGCTCTGGCTGGCACCTCACCTTATAGCTGATTTGTCAGTCTGAGGACTTAGGGCTGTTGTCAGGAATCACCCTTGCTGACTGCAAAGATCCCTCAGCCACCATGGACAGCAGTGTCCTGGGAGTACATTTTGCTTGTTTGTTAGTACAAGGTCCAGCAGCAGACCTTGCTTCATTGGCTTCTCCACAACCTGTATCCAAAAGTTATCACTGATGCTCTGCAGAAACCTCCTGGATTGTGTGGACCTAGCTACGTTGTCTTTCTGATAGGTGCAAGAGGATCCACCATAGCCACACAGACCCTTTAGGTGGTTGGCCTTCTGGTTCTCATCTTGGGAAGCAGCTAAGGAACATTTGTTGCTGCTCTGGATGTCCTGGCTTACTCCCCAGTTGGATGTGATGGCATGAGTATTGCAACTTTGGACCCCTTCCCCTGTCCTTCAGTTTAAAGCCCACCTCATTAAGTTGGCAAGCTTCCTGCCAAAGATTCCCTTGCCTCTTCTAAATAGGTGGATCCCATCCCTCTGCAGCAAGCTACAGTCATCAAAGAATATTCTGTGTTCATAGAAGTCAGAACCCTCACAATGGCACCAGCCACAAAGCCAGAAGTTGATCTGCATTATTTCCCTACTTCTGGCTGCACTGTTCCCTCTAACTGGTAAAGCAGAAGAAAAGATAACCTGGACACCAATATTTTTCACTCGCACCCTCAGGGCTTTATAGTCTTCCTTGATTCCACCCAGGTTCTGGCTTGCAGTGCCATTCGTGCCCATGTGAAAGAGTAGCAATGGAGAGTAGTGTGTGCTCTTGACAAGTTGTGGCACCCTCACAACATCTTGAAACAGCTCCTGGAAGGCAGCATACCTCTCATGACTCCCTGTCAGGCTGGCAGATGGGTGCCTCAGTGCCCCTTAAGAGTCACCCACTGCAAGTACTCAATATTTCTTGTTATGGTATCCACAGTGTGCTGTTGGTACAGTTTCTCATTGCAGACATTGCTTGTGGGTGTCTACAGCTGTTAAAGTGTCATATCTGGTTTTGGTTGTGATGCTGTAAGGTGGAGACTGAAGTGGAGTCCTGCTTTTGTGGTTCACCAGGGTCGAAGGTGCCTCATTCTCTGTGGTACCTGCTATGGGAACATGGTTCTGAAACCATCTATCCACCTAATACTGCACAGCCTTCTGTTTCCTGCAACTCAGCCACCTAATGTAACAGATCAGCCTGTGCACACCTTATGCAGGTACTTATCTTTTCTCCAGGAGAAGGACCTGGGCACTTTTTGCAACCTACTACCTGTACTGACATCTTCTTCCTTACCAATTCCATCTGGATGGAAGTGTCAGACATCTCAGGGTCTTTCTATGTAGAAACACTGGTTTTAACTCTGAGGTGAGTACCCACCATCCTGGCAGACACCTAGAGCACTTCCCTGGGCCGTGGCCCTACAAGCAGGGTGCAGGGCCCTCCCCACACGCCCTACTGTGCCACCAGCTGTGCCACGTCCTGCCCGCCAGCACTCCCCAGGGCCCTTTGAATCTGCCATGGGTGCTCCTGGTGCTGGCTAAGCTGCATCAGTCTCGCTTGCAAGAGCTGCCAGCTCCTGGTGGGGCTCTCAGCGCTTGCTGGGGTCTCCCTGGATCCAGGAACCCCACAGTCCACCTTGATGTAGTGCTTAGCCACAGAACTTACCATTGCTGCCACTGTGTGCCTTGCCGCCACATTAATATACGGTCACTGTGAATCATTCCCTTTTGAGGGAGGAAAAAATTGAGTTGCAGTCTTCTTATGCAGCTAAAAAAGAAGGGAAAAAAATAATGCACAAAACAAAATTAAACTACTTTATACAGTAAAGGATAAAGAGGATGCTTATACAACATTAATAAGTACGTAAGCTGTGGGAGTGATAAGTAAGCAGTGTACATACCCTACCATGTAAGATACTGGATTTTCTTTCCTGCTAGCATCAACACTGATTCAGGCATAAAAGCCAAGGGTTTGTTTCCAGGCAATTTGTCATAGCCAAGCAAGCAGTTCTGAACTTTTCTGAGTATGTTCTGTGTCTGATGTGTGTATGTTAAACCTGTCAATAACCACATAAGATTTATTTTTCAGGAACAGAGCAGAACAATCCAGAATTATTTATAATGCAAAGACAGAAATGCCATGAAAAAATATTTCAAAGGAGGACCAGAAAAAAATTAGTAAGATACAGAAAATTGAGAGTGTTCAGACAATAATTTATGTGGTAATCCTTGCATTTTCAGTTTTATGAAAATAATACCTGCAACTACATAAAAAATCATTATGATACAGATAACAAAGGAGTACCGCAAAATTAACCAGAGCTGCTCCTGTGTAAAGAGGTTGTCTAGGCATCCATGTTGAACAGCTTTGGGATAGACAAGCCAATTTAATTCTGACCTTTGACTTTCAGCAATAATCAGTAAAGGAAGTTACTTATAATACTGCTTTCAGGTTTTTATTATTCAGTGTGGCTTCTGTCCTCTTGTTTCAGAAATACAGCACCGTAATTCTTGATGTAAATTATATATAACAATTAGAAATGGACTCTTGTATTGGAAAACATGAGCAAAAAGAGAATAATTGTAAGAAAAGCAAATGTTAAGTAATGTGGCCTGACTGCATTGAATCTTCTCAAGCCACAATATAGCCAGCTGCAAATGTGATATCTGTTTATTGAACTAGTCAGGTTCATACATTTTCTGACACATTTAGCTTTTACTAGTTGCAGTTTCTTCTGTATGTGTATGTCACTGTTTCAATATTCTAACATATTTTTTTTTCTCTTCTCAAAGGGGATTCAAGTAAATGGGTTGAGATTGTAATCATACTAGTTAATGAGCTGAAAATACTGAAAACCTTGACATTGCTTTTGACAGCTATAGAATGAAAAGAATATCTCTGTCTCCTTTGTTACAGGTTTCCTGCAAGTTTTTTTTCCTGAACTGCATTCAAAATTCTGTGATCTATATAGAATTAAAGCATGAAATATTTACATACAAACCTGTTTCAGATACTCTAAGATAGATGAGAAATTGGTATAAAAATTAATCTAGACCTGTAAAATAATGTGAGATAGAGAGTTTTCTGGATGGATAATCAGGAATCTTTAATATATCATGTATCTTATTTAGGAATTAATTTCATGGGAAGAATAACCTAAACACCATGGAAATCATAAGCATCTATGGATTTGGGAGACCATTAGGTTATGCCTATTGAAAAAACAAAAGAGACAGCATGCACTTGAATATAGCTAGGTCATATTCCAAGACAATAATAATATAAAATCACCTTGGATGTATTCAAAAGCTGTCTGGACATGGTCCAAGGGAATTGGATCTAGGTGGAATGAAAACTTACTGGAGTCACTTGCATTTTCGTCTGTGTTAACACACATTTATAAACAGGACAAAAGCTATTGGAAGTTTTTGGGATTTTGTCTTCTGCGTTTGCTCTACAGTCTTGTGCTCAACAATAACTTTGTCGTTCAACTGTGTTGTTCATACCTTGTAAACCTTTGTCTTCCGCCTGTTACCATTTCCCTCCAACCTGGAGTGGAAATGATCAGCTGGACAGTGAAAACATGGTTCTTCTGCAGCATGCGCCACTGAGCTGCATGTACTTTTATGTACTGCAACTTTCAGGAAACTGCTTTCATTGTGTTCATAGAAGAAAGTTAAAGTTTCTGCAAAGATTTACATTTGCTAACGTATGCGTTTTTTATTGCTCTGTATTCCTTTCTCACAATGTCTGTTTCTCTTGAGGCTTTGATCCATAGAAGTTCTTGCATGTCCTGTCAGAATCAATTTATTGCATTTCAGACATGTATTCAGCTTGAAAACTCCAATGCATATGTATTTACTCAACCGATTGCAATACCAGCTTTAAACATTCATTTCTGTCTTTACAGTAAAGACAGTTGTGTGATGAATACTTCAAATCATCGTTCAGTCTTACTGAACATCTGAAAACATGTTTGTTATTCTTTGGTTACTCAGTGCCAGCACATTTACCTCCTTTAAAAAAACATACTTGAAACTAAAGCTTTTAAACACCTGAGTGTGCTTAAAACAAAGATCTTTGTGCCTTTTAAAATTTTGATTATGCAACAAAAATCTATGTTTGCTGAAGTTATTTACATGTTTAAATAGATGTCAAACCCTTTGGGTCTTGCTTTATGTAAGAATTTAACATTTGGTTCTTGCAGTGGAGACAAAGTAGCCTGCAATATGAGGATGATTCTCTATGGGTGCTGGTGTTCTCCTTTGAGAACTCCCTTTGGGTGAGGAGATCACTTGTAGTGGGTTTGCGTGGCAAGGTGGCAGGTGCTACAGGGGTGGCTTCTCTGTGAAGATGTCAGAAGCTTCCCCCATGTCCAATGGAGCCAGTTCCAGCCAGCTCCGAGTGGCACCCACCACTGGCCAAGGCTGAGCCAAACAGCAACAGTGGTAGCACCTCTGGGGTATCATATTTAAGAAAGGGAGGAAAAAACCTTATGTGAAACAACTGCAGCAGCAGAGAGGAGTGAAAGTATGTGAGAGTAACAACTCTGCATCCACCAAGGCCAGTGCAGGAGCAGGGGCAGGAGGTGCTCCAGACACAAGGGCAGAGATTCCCCTGCAGCCCATGATGAAGCCCACGGTGAGTCAGGCTGTGCCCCTGCAGCCCATGGAGGTGAACGGTGGAGCAGATATCCACCTGCAGCCCATGGAGGATCCCACATCAGAGCAAGTGGATGCCCAAAGGAAGCCCATGGGAAACCCACATGGAAACAGTTTTTTCTGACAGGACTTGTGATCCCACAGGGGACCCACATTGGAGCAGTCTGTTCCTAAAATATGGCACCCCATGGAAGGGACCCACATTGGAGCAGTTTGTGAATAATTGCAGCCTGTGAGAAGGACTGACATTGGAGAAGTTCATGGAGTGTTGTCTCCTGTGGGAGGGACTTCACACTGGGGCAGGGGAAGAGTGTGATGAGGAAGAGTGTGATGAATTGATCATAACCTCCATTCCCCATCCTCCTGTGCCACTTGGGAGGAAGAAAGTAGATAAATCGGGGGTGAAGTTGGGCCTAGGAAGGAGGGAAGGGTGGAGGGAAGGTAGTTTTAAGTTTTGGGGATTTTATTTCTCATTATCGTACTCCGATTTGAATAGTAAGAAATTAAACTAATTTTCTCAAGTCTGTTTTGCCTGTGATGGTAATTGTCGAGTAATGTCCCTGTCCTTTTCTTGACCCATGAGCCTTTTGTTATATTTTCTTTCTTCTGTCCAGTTGAGGAGGGGAGTGATAGAGCAGTGGCTTTGGTGGACACCTGGCATTTAGTCAGGGTCAAACCACCACATCACTTTAATTCTTATTCCACATCAGACAAGTGCACTTCTGTGACAGAGTCTTCTTGTGCTTTTGCCTCAGATTTGGGATGTAATTTCTCACCAAAGTCAAAAGAAAAGTCAAGCAGCTCAGGGTCTTAAGATTACTTGTCTATTGTCCAGGATGACTTGTTTCTTGCAGTTGTGCTTGAGTCAAAGGCACTACTAAACCTGATTGCCCCTGTATGGCTGATATGTTCCCTGAAAATAGAACTAAAGTACAGGTCAGGCTCCTGTTGACCACCTGAGTGTCCAGACCTGCAGACCTGTATCTTTGACTAGCAGCAAAGAGAGAAAAAAGCAGACATTATTAGAGTGGATTATTAGGTAATTCAGGGTCAAGTTCAGCTTAAGCTGGCAATGTGATTGTGATGATTATGATGTCCATCACTGTGTTCAATCTGCATGTGATAGACTGTGAAAATGAATATTTTTTCAGTTCTAAAATATGTGTGTCTGATGAGAAGTTTTCTCCTACTAATAAAAGAAAAAATAAGAGAGGCATGTTATCCCATCAAAAATCAAACTTATGGCATCTTGTACTCGATTAACTGAATGTTATAAAGCATTCACTGTCATAGTAAATGAACAAAATTATTGCTGTATTTGTTAATTTTCTGGGGAAAAAATAATCAAGTATTTGTGGCTGGAATACTCACTATTGTAAAGCTTTGCTATTTGAAGTATGATGCATTCCTCTTTTTTCTTGAGTGTTATTCATGCTCATACCTTATGTATCTAGACCTCACAGAAAAGGTATTCTGCATTACAAACCATATAAAGATGAACCAATTTATCTTGGGTTTTATATTTGACTTCTGTAATTGTAGTAGAGGTATATGAACATGGCTTCTCAAACATAATTATTTTTCTCTTTAATGTTCAAACTGTAACAAATAATTTGTATAGATTACTTTTTCATCACTTTCCATTTGTATTCAGACAGTTGTCACTGTATATGTTTTTTAGATGAGTACTTGCTTTTATCTTCAATCAAAGTCAGTAAGACTCTACAGCAAATAAGTAAACCATTCAATGACATGGAATAAATTATGTAATAAAAAACTAGCTGTCAGAGACAATCTCTTCTTCCTGTCTTAAAAAGAATGTTTTGGTTTTTAAAAGCCTAATATAAAGACCCTGTCTGTGCAAACACCTTCAGCCACGGAGGTTACTGGGAAAGCCAATCTTATAAAGGTGCTCTTTTTTGGTATGGAGTCACATCCTCCAAAAATATTGACAGTGTTGTGAGAATTATCTCTCTGAGCACATACAGTGCAGTGATAGTACATTCTCCACACCTTGTCAGTTTTAGTCTTTGGGAAGCTAATAAAGGTATCAAATGGTATATTGACAGTTTCAGTCTGGTTCTTATTATGTGTAACTATCTCTACAAATCAAGGTGTGGACTTTGTGGGAAAGATTAATTCAGTGGTATCAGTATAGGTACTCAAGAGGGTAAATCCATCGAGATAATCTGTTCCTAGCTTGTAGGCAAGGCCTGCTGTTTCTACATAACTCATTTTTTCCATAGCTCACCTTGGCACTCTTCACTATTCATTCTAGTAAGTTGCTTCCTTTACAGCTTTTTCCAGTGTAATTCTAACTTTCGGGATTCTTATGCAGACCATGAACTGATACTAAAACTATGTAGGAGAAAAATGTGAAAAATATAAGTCTTTTTCCCTAAGAAACTTTCTATCAAAACAATAGCATATCTATTTTATCACAGTGAAAAATGAAACTTCTGTATTTATAGAGTTTTAAGGTAAATGATGTTTGAAGAGAATAATTCTATATAATATTGTAAATATCAGTAAATTACTGCAAGTACTGTAAGTCCCATCATGTCTTTTTTGTATTTTGGAATATGAAAAATTCCAGGAACTGTAGATGTCCTGGTTTCAGCTGAGATAGGGTTAATTTTCTTCTTGGCAGTTAGTACAGTACTGTATTTTGGCTGTGATGTGAGAATAACATTGATAGGACACTGATGTTTTTAGTTGTTGCTGGGTTTATACTCAGTTGCTGTTTATACTCAGTCAAGGACTTTTCAGTTTCTCAGGCCCTGCCAGCAAGAGGGCTGGAGGGGCATGGGAAACTGGAAGGGGACACAGCCAGGGCAGCTGACCTGAACTAGCCAAAGCGGCATTTCATACCATACGACATCATGCTGGGTATATAAACTGGGGGAAGAAGAAGGAAGGGGGGAACATTTGGCTTTATGGCATTTGTCTTCCCAAGTAACCATTACACATGACGGAGCCCTGCTTTCCTGGGGATGGCTGAACTCCTGCTTGCCCATGGGAAGTGGTGAATGAATTCTTTGTTTGGCTTTGCTTGTGTGCGTGGCTTTTGCTTTACCCTTTTCCCCCACTTTTCCATTTTGCTATTATTAGTAGTAGTATTATTGTTAGTATTGTTGTTCTTATGTCTTTATTCTGTTTGAATTATTAAATTGTTCTTATCTCAACCCTTGACTTTTACATTCCTTTTCTGACTCTCCTTCCCATTCCTCTGGGTGAGGGGAGTGAGCAACTGGCTGCATGGTGCTTGGTTGCCAGCCAGGTTAAACCATGACAGTAGAGCACGAATTGTATACCAGGAGAAAATACAGTAGTTGTTGAAATGGTCAAGTAATGTGTCTGTCTTTCTGTATTTTGACAGAAATTACTCAAATTACATAACAGAAGTATGATACACAATTGTAAGCAATATGTAATCTCATATTAAGCTGAGGGTGAAGAGATACACTGATAACAGACACATCAATTACGTATTTCTTTGAACCTTTGAAATAAGACCTTGAAGCCTAGATATAGAATCAGGTAGTGGGAAGATTAGCAAAGTATTTTGTGCCTGTGTGTCTCCTTTTGAGAAAAATTAGTCTTTAATTGGAATTCTTGTAATTCCTTTTCGGTCATTCCTGATGTAATAATTTCTGGAAACTTAGAATATAAATTTTCTCTGAATTATGACTTTTAAAGAAGAGACAATTTTTTTATCTTTGAGATAGTTTTGATTGGCTAAACTAAGTCTTTCTTAAAAGCCAAGCAGTCAAGCTAAATCAAGTCTTGAATTACATCATGTTTAATGTATTAGTGAAGCCATAGGAATATTCAGAGCCTTCACATTGTAGACTGCCTTTCACAACATCATCTCATTTTTGTCTGTTACTGCTTCCTACTTCATTTCCAGTACAAGAATAACAACAGAGAAGGCAAGGACTCTTTTTTTTCCATATCATCCAAGTACAAAGGTCTTGAGGTGACATCAAATTATGTAAAATACAATAAAAACTAACTCTTGTAAGATAGTCTTCCAATCAATGAATTAAACAAAGATTCAAAATTGCTTGCAGTCTAATTTGCCTTTCTTCTATGAGATTCTCAGAGGAAGTTGTATTCTAATTAGTTCTTCATATGGGCAAAAGATACAGAGGACTGACTGTTCTCAAGTCTGGCATGTTTTAACGTTACTTCTGGTAAACCAGAACTATCTTATCCATTGTACTCAAAATATTTGGCTGTTTCATTTAAAGCTGTATAAGGTTGCTCTAGCCTTGTAAAAACGAAGGTACAGTATATAGACTTCATTACTGTTTTATGAACAAAAGAAATGTTAGTCCTTACATGTGAGAATAGCTGGTCTAAAAGCATCTCACATGTCTTTGGAAATTTCTTCCTTTTTTGGACCCCCTCCCCCAAAAAAACCAAAAAAACTCAAAACCCAACAACCAAGCAAAAAAACCCCCAAACAGCAACCAACCAAACAAAAAACCTGAAAAATCAGTACTTAACAGTTTATCTTGCAACGACTGGAAACTGTCTGGGGTATAAAACCCATTTTCACAGATTAAAATTCAAACTCTTTGCTCTCTGTATCAGTAGAATTTGAAATATCAGTTCACCCAGTAAATGCTATGTTTGGCTAAGCTTATAGTTCACTCTCAGAAGCATTCTGGGTGGCTTTCCAAACAGAAAAAACTGTACAAACAAGGGAAGTAAAAATTGTAAGAGCTGCAAAACTTTTAGGAAATTATATCTCTGCCTAGGGCTAAGAAAATTGTCAGCTAGTCTCAAAGCTTTTTTGCTAAGTCAGAAGTATGTAGTATCCACTTTTCTTTGTGCAACTGAAATGATATTTGGAAATTAAAAGTTTCTTTCAAGTATGCTTCATGAGCATCTTATTGGATTATCTTTGTATTCCTTGTTTGTTCTTGAAAATTCTGTAGAGGACTGTCAAATTGAACTTTCGAGTGTATTCCACCTGCTGGCAGAATACCTGGAAATGAGTGTTAAGCTTATTTGGGTCTATATGAGTCATTTTCAGTGACTGATTAAACTGTGGACCCAAAATGATGGTGGGGTGCGGAGGAACTTCGCAAAACTTCCTTCTACATACATATGAATATAGTTGTCCTTGAATTAGATATAAGCATACTGTTTCTTAGAAGATCTTAAAGGATATTTTCATTCTGATTTTAAAAATGGTAGGATATATAGAATTAATATTGCTGTAAGTGATGCATAACAACTGATTGGTGATAGGCTCTGTTTTAATGTGTGCCAACCTTACACACAGTACACCTCTACTCAAAGCATTTTGTTGTCAGTTTTGGTGCTATGGCTACAAGCATCACTCTGTGGCCATTGGCAAAGGCAGCAGGAAGGATGAGCTTCTATTCCTTCTAAAACCAAACCCGGTGTCTGTACTGCTGATTACTCAGTACATCCTGAGCTGAAAGCACAATGTCAGTAAGGATAATTTGAAATATTGGGAGAAAGGAACTTGTTTGTTTTGGATGTTTGGGGTCACTGGGGTAGGGTCTAAAGGAAATAATCAACTTGCTTTATCTGAGCCTGTTAAAGGACGAAAGCCTTAAGGGTGCACTGAGGGTAGAAACATCCAAGTGTATGCTATGTGAGAAACTGAAAAGGACTGAGAAAAATTGTGCTTTGCTCACATGGCAACATTTTAAGTAACACAACGCACGTTTCAGATGAGACACCAACAATTATATTTAAAATATCTCTTTAAATACTTGAAAGAGCTGAATTCTTTATAGTTGCCCATGCACATGTTGCACATTCATAAATTTGACATCCCTAAATAATATTAAACATGATAAGCAGGTTTCTGAACATCATTTCAACAGCTGCTAGATATACCCCTCCTTTGAAATTTATAGTGGGATGCAATTTTATGTACATTTGATTATTTTTGAATGCTAAAACCAGGTGAAGCACACAGAGGTCAAAGATTTGGCTTTCATTAGGCCATGGCTACATAAACATAAGTAAGAAACAATGGCTTCTCACTATAGTTTAAAATATCAGCTACATTGTCAACTTAAAGTCAAATAATGTACATGTTGTTCCTCTGAACATCCATGGAAACAAATTCCATATTTGAATAGAAATTCTAATGAAAACATTTTAAGGTTTTTGAAGGATTCTGTTTCCATACTTTGCCATTTTCATGGAGAAGTGAACAATAGATTAAAATCAACAAATGTTAGTTGTTAAAGCTAGAAAGGCTCAGAAAGTGACACATATTGTTTAATTTTACATACACTGCTGAGAAAAGAATTAATAATATTGGAGCATGTCTACTAGAATCAAAGACTAAAGGATAAATATAACATATCCAGAATAGCATTTTCTGTTGTCATACTTTAAAAGCTGAAAGCATGTGAATTTTTAAACCCAAACTTTTTAATAGTAAAAAGAATTGTGATCTTGCACAGACTGGGTTTATTTGTGCAATATTTAGTGTATGCTAACCTTTCCATTTCAATTAAAATGCAACTGATTATGCATGAATGTAAATTGCTGCAGTTGTCTAAACAAAACAGAAGTGTATCTTTCAACTTAAATTACTGTCAATTCAGGGAATATCTCACTTCTCTTGCAGACTGTGAAAACTCTTTCATTACTGTCATATGTATTTAGCAAGTAGACCCTCTCAGAAGAAAAAGTTTACTAGGCCTTTTACACAGTGTGTATCTCTTCATAGTAACATTCTTACGAGCAATGATCATTGTAAAAAATTGTTTTCTCTGCTCACCTGTTGGCATTTTTTTTCCCATCAATATGGGGTTTTCATCATCTGCTTTTCCTACTTGCTGCTGGGTGAAAGAAAGGCAAAGGGGCACCATTTTACTTTTGATAGCTGCTAAACAAAACAGTTGAGCCTCCAAATGACCAATCATCATGTCATGTTGTGGGAAAATCACCTTGAGGGGGGGAATTAAAGTAAAATTGGGTCCTAACAGAAGTGCAGTATTACAGAAAGCTTGATAAGGTAAAATACAGCTATCACCTTCAGGATGGTTGGCATGCATGGAATCTATATCACAACAGCTCCCTGAGCAACACATCCTACCAGCTCAGTACATGCTGACAGGAGTAATGAAGGATGGAGCAGAACAGAGACAACATGCCCATGCTCTGTCATGCTCCCTGCAGGAACGGGAACTCGATGGCACCACAAGCTAATAAGCTGAATAGCAGTTGTTGCAGGAAGAATACATGAAATGTCCATGGCTGAGTCAACCAATGTAGCAAAATTACTTTCCTCAGATGAAATAATGTCATTGTAATACTAAAGCACACCTCTATCTCAAAGCTATCTGCCTCCAAGGTGCTACCACACCTCACTAGGCATGTGATACCTGTCAGTAACAACAGTATGTATGACTAGTCACTCAAGCTCCACCTATATGTGATGGAAATGCACTAGTCCTGGACTGACATAAATCCATAACCAGGGGGAATTGTCTAAAATCCCAGATTACCCAACTCTGATCCAGTGTTAATCTGAATTCAATTAATCTGACTCACTCTAAAGTTGTTGTGAATGAAGAGACTTCTAATCAAGGGAGTCAGCCTTGGGGAGCATGAGAAATAAAGAACAGACAGTGAAAAGAAAAGAACACCATTATCTAAGTTACGCATAAAGAAGCCTTCAAATGAGAAGAGTTCTGGCTGTGAGAGGAAACAGGAAGATAAGGTGTTGCAATTCACTGACAGCAATAGAAAATGAGTTGAAAATAGGATGAAGATAATTGCGGTAGTGGGAGATTATGACCTCCAACTCAAATAGCCCCCCTGAAAGAGGGCAAAACCCTGCTTGAGGAGTATGTGTAGGTAGTAGAGAACTTCAGTAGTGCTATCTGAGGATATGTACTAATTTGCATTAGAAGTAAGAAACTTGTAACCAATCTTATGTATGATGAATGAATATGCAATGTACTATGAAGTTTAAAAGGTGGAGAGATGAGGGAAGAAGTTAGAGAAGACTACATTGTAACTTCTGGGATCAGTCAACGGGCTGAACCTGTCTTCTCCCCCATAGGGACACTTATTGGGTAAGAACTAAATACCTAACCTAGGCATGCTAAATAACTAACTCATGTTAACTGTTATTAGTGATTATAGTTTGGTTGTATATAGTTTGGTTATATATCATTTCAAGCTTGTTTTTGCAAAGTCTCTATCACGGGCAATTATGAACCTTAATTTGTCATGATTTTATGTTAATAGAGTGTTATTCTGTAAACTGTTAGTGTTAGACCTTTGTGGATGGTCGCAGTTGCCGGCAGCAGGTAACATTTGAATAAAGTGGGCAGACCCTCTCAGGCGTCCCCCTGATGCTGCTGGTGTGTTTCCCGGAACAAGTCAGTCCAATCACCCTCCAATCCAGTGGGACTGTTCAGTGAAGGGTCCCTGTAATGGGACACTGACAGACTGGTTGGCACAGGGGTCTGGGCTTTCCTGGAGTGCTGATAGACTGATAAAACACCTGGGGTTGAATCTCCCCTCTCTGTCTTTTCATGTGACACGTGATGCCTACTAGAAAGTTGGTGATACTAAGTAGTAGAGTGCAGAAACAAAGTAGAGAAGACAGGATTTGTTTTATATTGATAGCACTGATACCACATCAGGTATCTTTTTAGGATTTAGTCCATTTGTTGTATTATTCTACCTGTTCCTTACAAGTGAATGATTCCGTAATGACATGAGTAACAAAAAAGAAGTTTCATAGAGAGAAAAACTTATTTGTATATCAGCACAGATCAAAAAAGTATTTGTCTGGGAAAAGATTTGTAAAGACCCTTATGACATGTTTCATAACAGATTTTTTGAAAAAAAATCATTCCGTAAAAAGGTCTTGAATACTTAAGCCTGATTGGATTTTTTTCAACCTGTTTTTTGCATGTGACATACCCTTTAAATAGCAGAACAATATCTTTGAAAAACCAGAACAAGACTAGAATTTCACCAAATTGAAATATATTTTCCAATATTCTTAACTAGCAATGGGGATAATTTTTGCATACACCACTGTGCTTCAGACCTCATCTGTCTGCATATAATCCAACTATCTTAATTATGAATTTTGTTTTGTATTCATGGGAATGTATTAACCAATGGAGAGCTACAGTACATTGCGATTAAGTTCCCCTTTATAAACACATTTGATGTAATTATAACACTTGATTGATAGAGAATTACTTTACAGATTGTAGGGTAGCTATGTTTAAAATTTTAATTAGGAAAATCTGTACACTGCATGGCTCTTTCAGTCTGAACTTAGATTAGGTTCTGTGTTTGTGTCAAAATTACTGTACAATGACTATGAATATGAGTGAGGGAGATGTGTAACATTAACTAACCGAGGTGAAGTGTTGAATTATTATTTTACTTTATACTATGATCATTTCCCCATTTCTTAGTATCAGAAGCCAGAATGATACTTTATATGACACTTTATATGAACTATTAAATCACAGTAAAAACTATGTTTAATACTTTAGTGTAGCTGTTAATAAAGATACACTTTAATTATTTTTTTTTTTAATTCTTTGGAAAGTCCATTGCCTTTTAACACTTCCAAACCAATTGTATTTACAGTGAATCAATGACTCTCCACTAGGAAAAATAAATGCACTGTGCGTGTTTTTATCAGTGTAAGTGTGATCAATATCTTTATTCATGTGGGTTTTGTCTGTGGAAATGTGTTTCGATTTGTGAATATAAATCCACCCTCCAGTGTGCTTGTGAAATGTCAATTGATTTTGGAGAAGGAAACTTATGGGTATAAATATCAGTATAATTGAACTATAATGTAGATATGTATCTCCAGCAGTAAGTAATATGTTTGTATTCATGACAATATTTGGTGCATGAATATTCTCTCAGTGCAGCATTGAGGAATCAGCAGTTGATTTAGCTAGGTATGTTTACAGTTTATAAAGCTATACATGGAAGTCAAAGCAACATAATTAATTCCCAAACTTGTTTTCGAACACTGAATCATCACTACTGGGTGTATTAACACCACAGTTATAAATTATGTACATCAGAAAATGTAAAGGCTAAAGAAAATCCTAGATGAGCTATTAAGATCTGTCTTTGTAAGTGAATGATTACAAATCTACCTGTTTCACATTACCTTGGTTTCAACATGTACTGGTTGTAACACAGTTTACCTATTCAGAAATATCCTCATAAATAATCCCTGCTCAAGTATTCTCCAGCTAAAATTTTGTATTTGAATAGAAAGTGTGGAAGGCTGTTTTGCAACACACTTTCAATATACATACATGAAATTATGGAAGACTTTAATACTTGAAGCCCTAACAATTTCTAAATTATATTTATTCATTATAAACACCTAATCCCTATAAAACTGTAAGAGTATTCTTTAATTTAAAATCTAGTTCTTTAGTAACAGTTGAAAAGTACATGTGGAAGGAATCATTGCTGTTGGCTGTAGAATACATGACATCTGCAAGCTTTTGATCAGTCCTTTCAGAGTCAATTTTGTTCATCAGTGTAGCAGCAAGCTACCGAGTATTTAATGATAAATTAACTCTCTTATAGCTTAAAGCACAATGGTGCTTCATGGAATTGGTATTCTTTTCTTCTTACAATTATAGAATCATTTAGGTTGGAAAAGACCCTTAAGGTCATAAAGTCCAGCCATTAACCTAACACTGCCAAGTCCACCACTGAACTACGTCCCTAACTGCCACATCTACATGTCTTTTAAACACTTCCAAGGATGGTGACTCAACTGCTTCTCTGCGCAGCCTGTTTCAGTGCTCTTCAGTGGTGAAGAATTTTTTACCGATATCCAATATAAACCTCCCCCAGTGCAACTTGAGTGCCTTTCATCCTATCACTTGTTCTTTGGGAGAACAGACCAACACCCACCTCTTTACAACCTCCTTTCAGGTAGTTGTAGAGGTCCCCCGTGAGCCTCCTTTTCTCCAGGCTAAACACCCCAGTTCCTTAAGCTGCTCCTCATAAGACTTCTTCTCTAGACCCTTCACCAGCTTCCCTGCTCTTCTTTGGACATGCTCCATCACCTCCATGTCTTTCTTGTAGTGAAGGGCCCAAAACGGAACACAGTATCTGAGATGCAGCCTCACCAGTGCCAAGTACAGGGGAACAATCACTTCCTTAGTTCTGCTGGCCACGCTGTTTCAGATACAAACCAGGACACTATTGGCCTTCTTGGCCACCTGGGCACACTGCTGGCTCATATTCAGCCAGCTTTTGACCAGCATCCCCAGGTCCTTTTCTGCCACGCAGCTTTCCAACCACTCTTCCCCAACCCTGTAGCTTTGCATGGGGTTGTTATGACCCAAGGGCAGGACCTGGCACTTAGCCCAGATGAATATCATACAGTTGGCCCTGGCCCATTGACCAGCCTGTCCAGATCCCTCTGTAGAGCCTTTCTATCCTCAGGCAGATCGACACACCTGTCCAACTTGGTGTCATCTGCAAACTTACTGAGGATGCACTTGATCCCCTCATCCAGATAATTCATAAAGATATCAAATAAATCTGGTCCCAGTACAGAGCCCTGGGGAAAAGCACTTGTGACTGGCCGCTAACTGGATTTAATTCCATTCACCACAATTCTTTGGGCCCGGCCACAAGGTTATAAATAGATAAAATCTCTGAATTTGTGGGATAAGTAGTTGTTTTTGTCACGACAATACTTATTACTGGTATCTTTCTCACAAAAAAAGTACTGAGTTTTATCTGTCCTGCCCTTTCTTTAAAAACATTTTTGCTCAGGAGGAGTTGTCATAACATGCTTTACAAGCTGTACCTTAAATATGGTACAAACTTTAATTCTAACTTTAAGTTGAATTAATTTAATGTTTTACTTCTTCAAAAATAAAAATGCTTCTTCCCCCCAACTTTTTCTAGATTTCCCAAGGAATGCCAAGAAAATGCAGAGGAGATTGTGGGAGATTAATTCACATTTCTAAGGTTCTGTGTCTTGTGTTTTTACTCTTATTGTTAGACATTTATTGGTCAGAAGGCTATATAAAAAAACCAGCTGCTTTTTCTATTATCAGGCATAAAACATGCTTCACAATCCTTACTATAAATATTTTCTTCTGTCTCCAAAACCAGAACATTTCCCATTTTATTAAAACCATCTAAAAACTAAAAACAAGATTAATACCAAAAGTGCACATAAAATCACATCCCACCTCCAAAGAAGGTTCATTTCTTTAATGAAGCTTGTTACAATGTAAACATTTTTAAGTCTTTTAATAATTTGACTCTTTCAGACATCTTTGAATGTGTGACCCGACTTCTTCTTCAGTGTAGACTCTGCTTATTTTCACTGGCTTTGAATATCTTCACCGTGATTAGGCTTCTGCTTGTTTTGCTTAGTGTTAGACTGGTGCAATTTGTCTGTTTATCAATATTTCAGAGAGCTCATATTCTCTTACTTCAGGCAGTATGCACTTCTTAACAGGAAGAGTATTTTAATCATTTTGGAACAGTTAATTTCCTAGTTATTTGTTCACTCAATTAATAAAAGTATCACATAAATTGTAATACAACTTCTGTCTCTTTTTTATTTAAGAATGTCTGTTCACTTTTAGTTTAGCATTTTGTAAATCTCAATTTTTCAGAGGTTAGTGGTGCTTTCAAGCTCTGACCCTCTGCAGGAAAGAAGTCCAAACATCCAAGGGTCCACCTGTGGAGCAAGACACCTCTGCCTCTTTTCTAGAAGAATGAAAAACTCCTTCCCCAAACAGGACACATCAACACATTTAGTAGTTTCAATCTAGAAAAAGCTCAGTGAAAGTCTTGCTTATTGTTTCATAAGAATAAGTCATTCTGGAATTAAAAAGAAAGAACTATTCAGAAAGTATAAAGAGAATTAGAAAACAGTAACAAATTCTAAGAGAACTTGACATCAGCAGTATGTCACCGTGAAAAGAAGGATAGATGGATCTTATAGCATACGGTGAAGTGAATCTGGATGAAAGTATAAAAGAAATATTTACTTTCACTCTTCCATATTCACTCTTACAGTTTTGTCAGGTACGTTATGCAAGTTAAAGCTGATACACTATGTAACAAAGCATGAGTTTGCTAAGATTTTGTAAAGAGAAATAAGTAAGTTAAAACTAATATTTTCTTTTTCCTTTAAATTCTTCTTGGCAGTACTGAGAGTAATCATGTGCCTTTTGTATGCCTCCAGGGGACCCTTCCACAGTGACTACAGAGTGTGTGGTAAGCAAAGAGTGCGATGAGTTAGACTGATTTCTTTTTAAGTATACATTTTCACTTGTGTGTCTTGATTATAATTTTCAGATAGGGAAAGAATTTCTTCTTTAAAGATATATGCAAAAGTATATTTTGTATGTAATTCTAGTTATTTGATCTGACTTGCTTCATAAAAAAATCAATCTTTTCCAGCATCAAGGAGCTTGTACATGGTGGTTTTATAGGATGATACTCTGCAATTTCAATGTACGTTTACAAATTTGTATTAGTTGTATCTGAAAAGCCATTCGTTTGTGACTACCTTATTTTAAGTATTCTCAAGAATCTGCTTTTTTTGCTCAAAAAAATAAACTGATCTGCACTGGAAATTCTGGCCTTACATCTGAAGGATGAGTTCCCATAGGGTGACCAGTCTTCCTTCTAACATTTTTTTCCGTTTCTCTTTCCAACTTACTATACTTTAGATTATCCTTCGCATCATAACACTTCAGTAATATATGCAGTTCTATAGCAAATTCCTGTCAAAGATCTAATTTTTAACGCATTAACTTCTTTCTCATGTTTTTTCCAACATGAATGCTGCTATTTAATTGCTTCTTTCCATTTTGGAAATTTTTCATTCCTTGAATTCAAGCATAAGCTGTAGTAGCTTTATCTGTGCACAATACATTTTTTTAAAAGCTCACTCGTTACAGTCTGCATGTGTTCAGGCTTGTGATAAATATCCTATCACTAGCTGGACTGGCAACACCTCTGCCCATAGGGTTTTTTCCTAATCACTTACATAAATTCTGAAGAAGATAGTTAACTTCAGAGCTCATCGGCTTCCTCATCAGTTATCAGAATCATTAATTAAATGTCTTTTGGGGCTTATCTGTGAAAGATTTTAGTGTCAAAGTTTCTGTTTAGAAAATAAATCCCAGCCTTTGGGTGTGAAATCAAGCCTTATTTGATGATGACAAAGTATCAGCAGAAATTAGTTTAGTTTGCACAGTTGTCAAGACAAATTCAAGAGATAGTTACCAGTATGTTCATGTCTGGTGGTTGTTTTAAGGGTCTGGGTGAGGAGATGAGAGGACAACAGGCTGAAGGAAACCAGGCTGAGGGGAGAATAGAGTTTTTTTTGTGGTGAGTTGTTTTGTGTGACTTTGGGGTTTGGGGTTTTGTGGTCTTTTTTATTTATTTATTTATTTAGTCCGTGTACATCAATAGATTTGTAGTGATCAACAAGTAATAACTGGTGGATGAATAACAAACTTTATATTTTTACCTATTAGCCATGTCTTAGCATAGATACACTACAGTATAGATTATTTGTATATACTTTGTTTTGTTGTCTATATTGCACTATGCATTCAAATGTTCACTAATCCACCTGATCTTCCATTCAAAATTTAATCCCTAAATTAATAAACTAGTTCTCCTCTGACAAAATAGTCCTTTCCAACTCTGTCTTTTTAATCAAGCCCAGGCAGCAAGAAAACGGAAGAGAAGTAAAGAAGGAAAAGAGATGGGTATTAGGAAGAGTATGGTGGGTAGACCCTGGTTGGACGCCAGGTGCCCACCAAGCAGCTCTATCACTCCCCTTCTCAGCAGACAGAAGGCAGAGAAAATAAGATGAAATACACACACACACACACACAGAGCTACGTACTTTGCCTTAGCTTTTATTGCTCGGCAGATGCAATACAGTATGTCATACAGTCTGGAATACAGTATGGAATATCCCATTGGTCACTTTGGGTCAGCTGTCTTGGCTATGTTCCCTTCCAAGATCTTGCCCACCAGAAACCTATGTGTGTGTTGGAGAAGATCGGAGAGACAGCCTTGATGCTGTGGGAGGACTGCCCAGCGACAGCCAAAACACTGGTGTGTTATCAACACCTTTCTAGCTACCTATACAATGCACAGAACTATGAGAGCTACTGTGGGGAAAATTAATTCCACCCCAGCCAGACCCAATACAAAAAGGAACCCCACTTCATGTGGGAGAACACTAAGGCAGAGTTAATGTTCAGAGGGATATAGAAACCTGAAGAAGAATTTGCATGAAAGTGTTATTTTTGTGTAGGTCTCATATTGTTCACATTATGGTGCAATTATACTGGGTTTGTAGAATACAATTGCAACATCTTGATTGTTTTAATGACCACTGAATGAACACTGAAGAAATTTCAGCCCCAGATGAGAAAATGGTAACATGGAAATTCACAGCCTTAGACCTTAGAACTGCCTTATAATATTGTGGCAGAAACTTCTAAGCACTAATATTCATTTCAGGTTCTAAACATTTGTTCCTGCACAGGAACACCAGAAGAGTCCCACATTTCTAGAAGCAGTGTTAAAGAAAAATCTTATACAGAGAATATACTTGCGACCTTGAAGGCTGTCCGGAATGTGTAAGCAGAAGAGGTCCACGATTAAAACTAAGTAGGGCAGTCTAGTAGACCCATTCTGATTCTTAATGCACTGCTTTGAGGCTAAATAAAGAAGCTTCCAGTGTCAACCATTCTGGCTGGTACAGACCACATATTTTTGTATATTAATATCTTTGCCTTGTATTCTGGATGTGAGATTGCAAACTTGAGTTGATAGCAATTATTGCACTGTTTTTACCCTTTGTATATGCTAGCTCCAGTATTTTTACTGAGGCTTTGAAGCTGACAACTTGAGACAAAGTAAAAACTGACTTGCATTTTTTTTTGTTGTTCAGCTTCAGGGGATCATATGCTACTTATAAACTGCCTGCATCCAGCTCTATAACTCACCACCAAAGCTGGTGTGGAAGTAGTGAATGATGAGGAAAACAGGTCCTGGGTAAGAAACAGACCTTATGGTGGACATCTCCATAGTAAGAAATTTGCCAGGGTTTCTGAAGAAGACTCATTCAAACCCACCCTTACTCCCAAACAACATAAAATGTGTTAAAAAAAATACCTTGCTGATGGTGGAAGGTCGCTGGAAAATGGCATTACAGTGAAGCGACTCTAATGTGCAGCAAGAAGTGTATGAGATGTAAACTGTTGTGCTATGTGTTGTAGGGAACAAAAACAGATTAGAAATCTTAATCTATGTCCATTTTAACAGAAAACATGCTTTTTATCTATTTGAAAGAAGTTAATTTCAATATAAATTTGAATGGCAAGAGATCGTGTTCACAAGGATTTTAACTCTTATTTTGTGGAGAAGTTTTTTTTTTATTTAAATCAATAAATTATTTTTTATTTTATTTCTATACATTTATTTATAAATATATTTATATTTTATAATTATATATTATATTATAATATATAATATTATGTAAAGTACGCACATTTCCTGAAACAAATCTGAAGTTTAAATTTGTTTGATGTATCCTCATAATCTAACGTAAAACTGCAAATTGTTGTTTTGAGGATCAGACATGCAAGTGATTTGGCCCCTGAACCAAAAAAAACCCCCAACAAACAGAAGCAACAACATGAAGTCATGTGAGAATAAATATTCATGCGGTGTCTGCCAAAACTTAGAAACTTGGGGTTAGGGGGAAGGAAGTGGGAGCTAAATACTTTTTCCTTCTCAACTTTCTGATTTAGAAGGTGCTTCATCAGGATCAGACAAAAATAGTTATGCAATTAGTAAAGAATAGTAATGGATATTGAGCTATATAATAGGTTTTATGCATGAAAGATACAGATTCAAATACTTGCTATGAACTGAGAAAAGACAGGAACTGAATCTGTTAGGTGTTCAGGTAACTTCTCAAAGTCACATAAGCTCATCAGGGACTGTGGGTGGGAGGGTGCCACACGATTTGCTTTGCCATCACTTTTATAATAGTTACACAGAAGGTATCAAACTTCTTTAAAGCAAACAAGTATTAAGATAACTGTTACTTTTAGAAAAATTGGGGTAAGGGAATAGCATACATTTTAAATGTTTTCCTTTCAGTTTAGTCAGAGTTCACCAGTTTGACACAATTCATTAGACAGTATGTTCAAACCACAACTCAACTTTTACGGAGAATAAGCTGCTTCAAGAAAAAACTGTCCAACTATATTCAAATTTATATATTTTTTTTTAAAGAAGTGGATAATCCTTTTGCACAGGAACTCTGGTTTTTTTCACCAATGCAATCAGCACATAGCCTAATGTTACAGTTTCAGTAGGTGGCCCCTGTGGGGAGCGGCCGGGGCTGCCCCGTGCCGGGCACAGCCGGTTCCAGCCAGTTCCAGCCGGCTCCAAAGGCCCCAGCGCAGGGCACGGCCGGGCCCGCAGCCACCATGGCCATGGGGAAACCTGCGTGAGGGAGGGCAGCGCTGCCGGTGCTGAGGGGGAACGGGTCAGGAACAGCCCGGCCGGCCCGAGGGGAGAGGGCAGGAGGGGCTGCAGGGGGTCCCTGCTGGGGCAGCTGCAGCCCCTGGAGCGAGCACGCTGGAGCAGGTGGATGTATCCTGAAGGAAGCTGCAGCCTGTGGAGAGCTCACATTGCAGCCCGTAGGAGGGACACGTGTTGCAGCAGGGGAAAAGTATATAAAGGAAGGAGTGGCAGAGAGGAACTGTCATGACTGACTCCATTCCCCATCCCCCTGTGGGGCTTGGAGATCACATTGAGTCAGGAATGAACTGGTGAAGTTTAGCCTGGGAAGAGGAAGGATGCAGGTCTTTGTTTCTCACCAGCCAACTCTATTTTCAATTGGCAGTACATTAAATTTAGGTCAAGTCTGTTTTGTCTGTAATAGTAATTGAGTTGCTCTCCGTCTTTATCTCAACCCACAAGCTTTTTCATCTTACTTTCTCCCTCTGTCCTGTTTGAGGAGGGGAAGTGAGAGAGCAGCCGAGTGGGAGCCAGCTGGCCAACATCAACCCACCACAGAGACTGGTTGTTCTTTCAGTTTGGGTGGTGATTTCTCTGAGGTTTCCTAGCAGAAAACGGAAACCAAGTCCATTTATGAATAGGTTATGTAACAGTATGATTTATGAGTATCACTTTTGGCTTCATAAAATATAGAGGCTTTCAGCCAAGCGGCTGTCGTGGTTTAACCCCAGCCAGTAACCAAGCCCCACACAGCTGCTTACTTGCTCTCCTCACAGTGGGATGGGGAAAAGAACCAGAAGAGTAAAAGTGAGAAAACTTTTAGGTTGAAATAAAGAGTTTAATAGGTAAAGCAAAACCCACACACACAAGCAAAGCAAAACAAGAAATTAATTCACTACTTTCCATCAGCAGGCAGGTGTTCAGCCTTCTTTAGGAAAGCTGGGCTCCATCATGTGTTAATGGTTACTTGGAAAGACAAACTCCATAATGCTGAATGTCCTCCCCCTCTTCCTTCTTCTTCCCCCAGCTTTAAATACTGAGCATGATGTTTATGGTATGGAATATCCCTTTGGCTAGTTTGGATATGCTGTCCTGGTTGTGTCCTCTCCCAATTTCTTGTGCCCCTCCAACCTTCTCACTGGCAGGGCCTAAGAAATGGAATAGTCTTTGATTTAGTATAAGCATTATTTAACAACAACTAAAAACATCAGTGTGTTTTCAACATTACACTCATACCAAATTCAAAAAACAGCACTGCACCAGCTACTTAGAAGAAAATTAACACTATCCCAGATGAAACCAGGACAATGGTGTACTGCCCAATAATCCTTGCAATTAAGGAGTAAGCAAATGTTGGCAGTCTAGGTTGCTGGTAAGAGGAAAGTAACATAACCAAGGATGTAACATTCAAAGTGCCCTCTGTAATGTTTCTGATTAACTGGAGATTACAAAGATGCCTTCATTAGCAACATGTCACTGTGTTATTGTCAATAAAAACATTTAAAAAAAAATCTCATGTAAAATCAGAAGGTACCTAGTGAAAAACTTTAGAGAAAAACTTTTATGTTTTCAAATGCTAAACAACCTCTAATTAAATTCTCACAAAAATACGGCTTTGGGGACAAATGTTTTAAAATTAAAAACTTCATTTTTATGTGGAAATCAAATAAGCATTTAGCATTTTGGACTCAAATAGGACTAAAGTGAAAATGTTTTTGGTTAAACTATTACTTTCACTATATTGCTACAAGGTGTTCAAGAAGAAATTGAAATAACTGATTGGAAAACAATTTTATCGCATCTAGTTACAGCAAATCTGCTTTTGTTCTGATGAATTATGCAGGGAAGTTATGTTTCAGAACTTATTGGTAAAGGAAATTAATTCCCAGGTTTGACTTGCCTTTATAAGACTGTAACTCTAGTTTCTTACTCCCTCCACTCCCCTTCTCATTCACAAAGTCTGGGCCCAAGTCTCTTTTCTGTTTTTCAACAGGTAATTCAAGAGGTGCTACTTCTGTCCTACTGTTCTTTAGAAGTATTCTGATAAACCAAAGAGAATACACAGAGTAAGCTAGTGATTAGAAAGCGACTCTTCCTGAAACTACTGATTTCGTCACAAATGTCACTGTACAATTGCTGCAATCATACAGAACACTCTTGAAAAGGTGATATGAAAAGTTCTCCATAGTAGTGACTGGAGAGGAAGAAAACTCAAAAACCCCAAAGCCATCCCAACATTGCAAAGTTCAAAAAATATTATGCAAAGAAGTCAGAAGGTTAAGTTCAAGAATTGCATATTGACTTCATTTGATTGCTGTTTTGACCTGAAATGTGAGTATAGTATCTCTACAGAGTTAGATATCAGTACCTCTGTTTGCATTGGATGCTTTGAAAAATCCTGACAAAAGGTCATAGCAGTAGTGGCCTAGAAACAAGTAGCTTTTTGAAAAAAGCATGCTGTGTATTTATTTGTTAACAAAATGGTGAGGAAATCTCACATTTCTTGTGAGGCTCCAAGTAATGAAAGAAACCCACTCAAAAGTCTTAAATGCCTTTTGCTCCTATCATGTCATGAACAAGGAGACAGGAAAGACTTATCTGTTGCTTTTTGAGACCACAGTTTACTAAATCAGGTTCTTTTTAAATGTCATGTCTCTTTTCTTACATTATGCTTTTCTCTTTACAAAATATGAGGGGTGTTTGTAAGAAGAGGGAGTTCTTGCTAGGTTCACAAAGATCATCCAACAACTCTGCTGGGTTTGGAGGAGTTTATGATACATGCCAGAGTTTACATCTCATTGCAGCTACTTTGGGGCTGTGGAACAGTTTTTTGAGGAAAGGACTGACAAGCTGATTACATTCTCTATTTCTACAAGCTTATGGGCCCTCAGTCTATTTTTTCCTCTCTCTTTTTTTTCTCTTTTTTTTTTTTTTTTTTTTTCTTTTCCCCAGAGTAGATGTGACATATAAAATCAGAAATCTGTTCATGCATCTGTAGCAAGAAATTGCTCCAAGATACTCTACTTTTGTCATTATTCCTAGGGGAAGGTTATCCCTGCTTTTCTAGCTGCACAGAATCTTCATACCTTTTATGTCTTTAGGCCTATTTGACATATGTACTTAGGCCTTTTGTATAGCAGGCAAAGGCTTTGAAATGTGACACTAAAGCATCAGGAAAGTTAAAAATATGTAGAACATTTGAATATTTGGAGGTTTTGTTTGTTTGAAGATCTCAAGAACTTATTGGAAATATTCAGAAAGACTCTATGTAGTCCTCTAGAGCAGCTGCGCACTGATCAGGTTTGGGATTTGATTAGTATATCTGCACTCTCATGAAAACTAATGGTGGTATAAATATCTGATTAAAGATGTCTGCCTACAGTAAGTAATGTGAATTGCCCTGTAGAGAGCTCTGAGCTCTGTACAGAGTCCCTTCTCATCAGAATTAATATTCTTCCTTTTCTAAATGGGAGCTCAGGGTTGGGAGCTTCTTTTTCCCATGTTTATAAGGGATCTTACAGATACCTGTCAGACTGCTGCAGGCTGCAGGCTGATGCTGTGTATGTTTCCTTGTCCTTAGGTCAATGCTGAAAATAAGATTCAGAGCACGCAATCAAGACTGTCCCATTAGACTGTCCTGATTACTACAAAAGCAACAAGACCCAGGCTTTGGAGCATGGACTGCATGAGGCCCATGCTCTTAGAGATCTCAGCTACTGCAGAAAGCGCAAGAGCATCAGTAAGAGCAATGGGGTGTTGCTCTTGAAAGTCTTTGATTATTATCTGGTGCAGAGCAATAGTCAGCAGGATGCCAGTGATAAAAGGGCTGGTGGTAGCGTTATGACAAAGAATTGTGGATGTCGTGGGGGTGGTCATACAAGTGCTAGCTGTGCTGATAAGACTGTGGCTATTGTTCACAGGACATGAAGCAAAATACACACTTACAAACAAGGTCATTAATTAGTACAACTAAGTGAGGTTTTTGGGGGGTGCAAAAGAAAACAAATGAGTTTAGTATTCAAAGTCCATGACTGTTTTTGAGGTGTAGTAGGCAGGATGGTGGTGATAAAAGGACTTATATATTATGTAAATTATATACATTATGTATCATATAAACTATAGATTATATAAATGATATATTAACATATGAAGTGATGTGTCTATGTATAAATGAATAAATTATGTACTTATACATATTTTATGCTCCTTTATACATGTTTGAGTGTGTATAATACATTAATTTATATATTTCTCTATCTGAGCACTTCCTGGTCCAAAGGATGGGGGCAGCCAATCACAGGGCTGCTGGAGAACGTGGGTATGGCAGTGTCAAGAAATAGCTGTTAGCTAATCACAACATAGTATGAAACGATGTGGGAATGACATTTTCAAAAGTGCCATCTTCTGTGTACGTAATGACAGGAGGTTTCCTTTTCTGATGTGCTTCTGGGTACACTGGGAGGGGCAGCTTGTCCTGCTGGCCGGTCACAGGGCTGCTTGAGAGCATGTGAGCTTGACGGTACTCAAGAAGTGGCTGTCAGCCAAAAGAGCACAGAGCAGTATGACATTTAAAAAAAATGGCAGCTCCCTGCCATAAAATGGTGGATCCCTTTCACAAAATGGCAGCCAAACCAAAATGGTGGCAGCTGTGTACGTATGGGAAGGGGGTCCTCTTGGTCTGATGTAGCTCTGGGTAAATTGGAGGAGGTAGAGGGGGAGAGCAGTCTTGTCAGCCAGTCATATTAAATCATGAGACTGGAAGAAGGTGAGTGACTTCGAGGGTTAGGGGCCCTTGAGGCTGTTGGAAGGGGGTGGGATTTTTGCCAGAAGCTGAGGCATGGGGTACCTGCCAGTTCTTACCTGGTGGATCAGTGGCACCTGTACAACTAGCACTTTGCAGGTAAGGGTGTAAAAGAGAGGCAGACTACCTGGAGGAGCTGCTACAGGAAATCTTACTGGGGGATGGAACTGAGATGGATGAAGTTATGGGAAATCACGTCAGAAACTGTCATCTGATGAACTGTCTTCTGTTTAAACAAAATACTTGTTTTCTGTATTAATCAATATATCCCATAGTTTTCTAGCTGCCTGTTTTGCAGTTCATGAGGGGTGGGAGAGTAGGGGTAATGTGGTCGTGGTATGTGTGCTATTTTTTGATTGAACTTAAAGTTAATAGTTCAATAGTCTTAATGCATCACAAAGTGAAAACAAAGATATTTGCAGTTAGGACATGTCTTATGAACACATATGTCATTATGAAGATGGAAGAATGGATTCCAATGATTAGCACGAATACCTTTACCACCTTGAACTCTGATTTTAACCACACAGGCTAGTGTCATTTAGAGGTTTCAGTAAGTGCTGCTCTAAAGCAGGAATACTGTAAGAAAGAGAAAAAAAAAATATTAACTTGTATATTTCCTTCATTAAGAATGCCTTGGCTCTTACCTTGTTTGCCATAAAGAGAAGAACACTTCTATGTTTTTTGGAGTTAAGAAGTAGGTGGGGATGTGAGAAGAGGTAAAGAAGGTGCGGAAAGATCATGGTTACAAAGACTGCAGACCAGTGAAGGAGTAAATCGGAAATGCCCTTCTATAAGCAGTATTTTGATATGTCCAGGCACTGATATGTAATAGTTTGTTGGTTTTTTGTGGTTTTTTGTTTTGTTTTGTTTTGTTTTTTTTCTTTTAAATGAGTAAAAGAAATCTTCTTTGAAATGTAGATTTGATGCCCCAAGAAGTAACACGCAGAAGAGCGCAACTAATAATGCATCCATTGTTAAATGATCAGCAGGCTGATGTGGTAAGAAACACGTGTTCACCACCTGTCTGCTGTAGATACTTAGCAGGGTGGCCTGCTGCGATAGGTTTAGATTCTTGAGGATTAGAACCAAGATTTTGTGAAGACAATATTGGCTTCTGAATTTGGTTGTACCACAGAAACATATAGTATCACGATGCTAGATTTTGAATATGAATAAAGGTGCTGAAGTATTATTACAGTTTAACTCTGACAGAATTTTTGCTTCTTAAATGTAAAAAATAATCTGGGTTGTAGGCTGGGTCTATGTAACTAAGGTTTACATCACTGAGAGAAAGACTAGGAGGTGTGTATTTAAATAAGAATGACAAATTTAAGTACTTGAAAAAAAAGGTTGTTTTCCAAGGTGCAAAAAAGTAGCCTTTCTCTCTGTTTCTTTTGGCTTTAAAGCCATTGAGTGTGGAACTGAATCTATAATATGCATAACAGCAATGTTCTGCCACCATCATTGTGTCATGCAAAATACAGATGACAGGATATTACGAGCACTTTCAAGCTCATTAGGCATGCTGTGCAAAACATCTTGGGAGACTTAGGAAAGCCAAGTGGTGAACAAGTGCTCTAATGAGAAATCTGTTGTGTCACAATACCAGTCTTGCAAATCTGTTTGTCTGCATGTCAAGACCTTTATGGAAATGAAAGAAGAGAGCTCAGGATAGAGTCTATTGCCTTCCACTAGGTAATTTGCACAAAGATACTTCTCTATGACATGAATTTTTTCTGTCAACATGTTACTTCTGAGGGTCTTAAATGTACTTTCTTACTGCTAGGAATTAATTTAAAAGTTCATATGTCTGGGATAAATTGCCTCTCCCAATTTGGCAGCTAGTTTCATAGGATTACCTATTTTTATAATCAACTTTTACACTAAGGTTTTTACACAGCTTTTGGGTTTGTTTTGTTGGTTGGTTGGTTTGAGTTTTTTGTTGTTGTTGTCTTTGTCTTTTTTGTAGTGATATTAATGCTTAGCTCTGCACTTCATCTTCTGAAAACTTGTCAGTATCTCAGGTGCTATTAACAGACAGTCATCCCTGAGCCTTTTTGTTCTAACAAAGTGTAATCGTGTAATCTATTACCAGAAAAAATATTGATGGTTTCATAGATGCCAAAAAAAACCCTCTGGCAATATACTGACCATCAGAGAAGGTCAAATAGGTAATAAGGGGAAACTTTAATATTATGTTTTTTGTCAGAACACATCCTTAGTGACAGAAAATAAATGCAGGAAAAATAAAGGGAGGTGTGAATCTAGTTTATGAGAAGTAAAATCACAGAAAAAACTCCTAGTAACCTGTGGAAGAAGATGTATTCTTAACATGCATTCACATCAAAACCTAGCTTATTTTCTTCTTGGATGTTATTATTGATGAGACTCTTATCCTTCCTCTGTGCAGCTATTCCTTCTCTTAATATATGGAATTATGCTCCTATAGTCCTTCATAAACTCTGTAGGGTATACAAGTTTTCAGATGTAGGCTTGTGATCAGCATTTCACATTACTAGCCTAAACAGCTTCATGCAGCTTGTGACGGTTTTTTGTATTATGTTCTGAGGCTACTAACTCTCTGTACATGTGCTGTTAGGAGGAATCTGCATGCTTGAAATGAGGTTTTGGGGATTTTATGAACAGGCTGAAACCAAAATGCTACTAATAATTGGAATGTTATTAATGTGTTAATTATGTTTTATTAATGCAGCATCATAATATCAATGTCCTTTATGTATTGTTGCCCGTAATCGTGACTTGAAACACAGGAAGAAGAGGAACAGACAGACACATAAAGATATGTAATTTTTAAAGCATAATTGAAAGTCACAATATATTATGATTTTAGGATGTTTTTCATTGTTAAGGAAATTGTTAAATTGTTAATTTTCATTGTTAAAGTATCTTCCACAGATATGGAAAAATTTGCAATATAGAAGAATATCTTGTTTCTAATGGGATGAGTGGAAATGATGCTAAAATTAGATAGCAGTGCTCTTTTACTCCAGAACAGCTTAAGCATGTTTTCACTGTGAAGGTCATGAAACTACTGACATGTAAAACAAGACAAATAGTATTAAATACAGCTGGTAATAAAGCAAAATATATAGGAAAATCCTGCAGTGTATCCTAATATACAGTATTTCTTTGTAAATAGGTGCCAAACAGCAGTGTGTGAATGACTAAACGCCTAGGGGTGGAACCTGACTCACTGAATACATCCCTAGGATGGAAGAAGGCTCAGAGAAGATGGGCAAAGGCTTTGTGCCCATGAAGCTCAGATAATGCAGGGTGTGACCACAGCTGCTGCAAAGCAGCTGACTATCTTGCCACAAAGGGGACCAGAGGGTGGCCTTTGTTTAAGATAAATGGTTATCAGCAGTTGAGTTGATCAGCTTGTGGTGTACGTTTTTCTCCCTGAGTTCATTACAAGTGTGGGAATGTCTCCCTGAGTTAGCCAGACCAGCATGAGATGGGAGAAAATACATGGCTTTGCTCAAGGCAGGGTATAAAAGCTAGACAACTAGCAAAAAAATTCTGAACAATGCAGTCGGCTTCAACTGGCTTCAACCCCCATATTCCTTCTTTGAGACTGAAGACACCCAGCATTGTGACAGTGACTATATTTTTGGGAATCCTGTTTGTATTGTGGTTGAATTGTATACTGAGATGGCTATATTTTGCTATATGTAACTTATATTGGTATTGTGTTTTCAGTATATTTTGTATCTCTCTGCTAAATCAGAAGTCCAATGTAATATCAAATGTCTTTAAATAAATAAAATTATGATGATAGGTGTTAAATGTTACACCCTCCATGCATGGAATATCTCAAAGAACCTGGTCAGAGAGAATTGGACTCTGACATAGTGTAATGAAGGAATGAAAAGACAATGTTTTCTCTCACTTTTTCTACCATGTTAAAGGCACTTGCATTAAGTTCAATCAAATATTTGAATATATCTTGGGGCCTATTAAAACCAACCCACTAAAACATAGATTTCCGTTCCCATTTTGGCATGGAAACACCAGAAAATTGGTTTGTTAGACTATTTATAGAGCATATAGACCTGGGCTTTGTTTCATTTGTATTTTTCCATAAATTGTTCTGGAGCTTTTCTTCTTAGGTAGAGGTACATCCGCTGTGAATGCAATTTCTCAAATCTGTGCTATAGTTAAGATTTTCAAACAATTTAGTCATTGCTTGTGTTTGCTTGAGGCAGTGGAGGAGGCTGTGGGGAGATGGGAGAAGCACCAGAAGTGTTGCTCTGCCTCCAGCCTCCCTTTAAACTGCACATGCTAGCAGGGGCTCCCCAACAAGCTGTTCATCTAAGCACATGTCCTGAGAGTGTAGTGCTGCTCAGCCTTAGCCCCCTTCCCTGATGGAAATACCTCTGAAATAAACCATGTTGCCAAGCAGTTATCATATCTAGTTGCATAACTGTTCTCAGATGTGTGTGCGTGCATGTTGCCTCTTTGATTTTCTGAAAGATCAGGCAAGGGTGAGAGTCCTATGGTAGAGAGGAAAAATGTGTCCAGTGCAAGGCAGCAACAGTAGCACTATTATTTTTTTTTTACTAATTTTTAAAGATTATCTTCTAAAATACCTTTGGCTCATCTTGTATTTTTGTTTTTTTCTTGAAGTAAGACAACTACTTGAATTTTTAGTAATAAAAGAATGATAACTTATGGCTGTTGATTTTTATTAAAGCAAACCCACATGCTTCCAGTATCAGAGGGATAACTGACAAAGTACTATTTTACAAGGCCTATCTCATCTTCCCACCTGCAATATGGTTTATATGAATTAAGCTATGTCTTTGTCTTTTCAGTTATTAATATACCTAACATTTTGAAATTTACTAGTTGATTTACATTCAAGTTTTGCTGCTCAAGATTACTTTAAAGAGAAAGGATTATAGTCAATATTATAAAGTTGTGGTGGTTTTGCTGCGTGTATTCTTATAAATAATGTTCAGCACTACAATTCTGAGCAAAATGCTTTTGGAGCTTCTTGTTGCTGAAAGGTCCCATAAAAGCATATACCTGTCAGAAGGTACTGATTTTGTCCAGTACTCTTATGTCAACAGTACTTTTACAAGCAGCTGCACACAACACATAGGCATCTTCAGTGCCTATGAAAATGAAAATATGTGTGCATGCATATATCTCATTTGCATATTTTTCATATATGTGAATATATATTCCTGAAAGTTCATACAGAGCTCCATCTTACGATTTCTAGATTTCTGTAGTCTCACTTAAAAGCAAATAAATATTATGTAGCTAAGGGAAATGATTCTGTTAGTACTAGAGAATTTCCAGTTATAAATGCCTTGTAAAATATTTCACATTAGCTGTATGAGATTCTCCTCATGGAAGGGGTGGCAGGCAGTGATCATACAGGGGTGATGGGAAGTTGTACAGTTTTACCTGTTACAGGTTGTTCCTGTATAACAAATGGAATTATGCTTCCTCTAGAAGAGTTGTGTTTTTAGCTTAAGAAAAGTTCTCCTACACAGGTCTTCCTATAAAAAGAACTGGACTTGCTATTTTATTGCATAGTTGTTCATTTTGAAGTTTATATAGTCTCCACAGAATAGGCAATAGTAGTAAAAACAACCAAATAACACTCACTGCCATTTCTTGTTAGAAAATTAAGCAGCTGTAATTCTGAACATGAAATGGGAATAATGTGACCATTTTGCAGATGTTTCACGACCCTTATCACATTAACTGAGTCAGTTCTTTTTCTCTAGTATGAGCTGATGGTAATGGATGGCTTCATAAAACTTTCAGGGACAGGTACAAAAAGGTGATTTTGGGCAGGAAAAATATTTTCTGTCATCCTAGCAATGTCAAAAGCATGACATGAGTAGCAGAGAAGTTGAGGATAATGGGTAACTATTTTACTGGTCCATAGAATCTTGGTTTCTATGGCATTTGAAGGATGCTAGAAACTACAGGGGTTTAATGACCTTATGGAACTTTCCATGGCCATTAAATCAGAGAAATCACATGGGGAGGGAATGACTTCGGTGCTGCTGATGGAAATTTTTATAGGCACCTTGCTGTTTCCCATGGTGGGGAAAGATGGTATAAACTAATGACAGACAAAAGGTCAAATGCTTCAGAGTGCATAGGCATCCAGCTGATCAGATGTTGGTCTGAAATATTGGTCTGCAGTTTACCCAAGCTTTTTTGGAATCTTTATGGGTTTACAAAATTGTTTTACTATCGCAAACAATAGCTTTCTTCTTTTGCCTTCTTTTTGGTTTTTTTGGTAGGTTTTTTGAGGGAGGTTTTTGTTTGAAGATGTGCCCATCATTTACCTATGAAAAGTATAGTATTTCTTGATCTTGTAATATTTTCAATAGAAAATCCAGCTTGAGTTCAGAAATATAAAATTTAGTAGAAGTAATACAATCTTTTTTTTTACCATGAATATGTTTTTGTGGGATTTTTCTTCAGATTCTGCTCATACACTGCAGGATAATAGCACTTCTAATAATGCAAACTGTTCACTGTTCTTAGAAAATCTAAAATCGCTAAGTTTAGAGAGTTTGTTTCCTTTACATTTTATACTTATCCTGCACAAGTTGAATTACCTGATGTAAAATAAAGACAAGCTGACAGTATTACAACACAATCAATTTCTAGCTTGAATAATTGAATAGGTTATAGTATATCCTTGCTTAATGACCTGATCTTCAGAACTATCTTATGCATGCATAAGTCTACTGTAATAAACAAAGCCCATGCAGTCAATGTGTGAAATCTGTGCTTCACTGAGAAAAAAATTGGTTAAGTTTAATAGGATCAAAATTTCATCCTAAAGGTTTATTTGCAAGACCTGAGTGTAGTTATACTTAATGAACTTAAAGTATAGAAGTACAGGATTTGCTGTAGTGCTTCTACATGGAGGTTATTTTATTTCCTTGCTGAAAAGTGTATTTTAAAACTTCCTTTTAGGTGGTAGGCTTTTGCAAATATATGTGATTTATACTTACAGAACTTAGAGAGACTGAAGTATTTGGGGCCCAAACTTTTACAAATCATACTTATAAAATATATCCTTATTTTAACTTGAGAGATGCCTACAGTGAGAGTATGATTACTTGAGAACAGTTTAGCAGTCTAGCATTAATACCTTGGAACAGTTACTGTTCAAGAGTGGACAAAATCACAATAGTAGTTACATAAGCAAGCTAAACTCATGCTTCTTTTTGGTCCCCTTGGGGAACAGCCCCCACTAGTAACAAATATTTTGTTTGGCTAAAAACCAAATCTTACCTTCATTAAGCAACTGTGTATGTTCCAGAAGGTCATGGCAATCGGGAAGCTGAAGGAAGTTGAATGCGGATAAATGTGAAACTCCAGAGGGAAGAAAGAAACTTACAGTTTCAAACAATTAAAGCTATGTAAAAACAACACTTAGAATCTGTTGTCCAGTGGCAATAATGGAATAGCAGGTATTAGTTCTAGAAACTCTTAAAATTATTTTGAAACTGTAATACATATCAGCCTCCAAATTGCCCAACACACTGAAGCTAGTCAGTTATCTTTCACAGAGAAAATTAAGCTTTGGATCTCATAGAGGTGTGATTAGTATGAGGCTTTCTACTTTTGGCTGTCAAAGTTTGTTTGTATTTGTCATCAGGTGGATACCAGCAACGTTTTTTATACTTTTCAGGAAAATTCTGTTACATTTTAAAGAGACAGCTTACCTGGTTTAAGATCAGATCTGTAAGAAATTCAGGACACTACTTCCATGGATGAGAAAAGTGTTTAAATACTTAGTTTACTTTATGCCAAAGAACTACCCCATGCACCAGTATGTACTGGAGGCTGACTGGCTGAAAAGCTGCTTTGAAGAAAAGGAGCTGGAATTCCTCATCAGCACCAGGTTGAACATGAATGAGAAATGTGTCCTTGCCATGAAGAAGGCTAATTGTATCCTGGGCTGCATTAGGAGCAGTGTTGCCAGAAGGTGGAGGGAGGTGACCCTTCCCACTGGTGAACCCACACTTGGGGTACTGTTTCCAGTTCTGGGCTCTCCAGTATAAGACAGACATGGACATGCTGGAAAGACTCCAGTCGTGGGTCACTGAGATGAATAAGGTACTGGAACATCTCACCTATGAGGAAAGGCTGAAAGAGCTGGGACTGTTTAGCCTAGAGAAGGGAATGCTTGTGGGATGTCTTATCAATGTATAAAAATGCCTGGTGGGTGCAAAGAGGATGGAGCCAGGCTCTTTCCAGTGGTGCTCAGTGACAGGACAAGAGGCAGGGGGTGCAAACAAACACAGGAGGTGCCCTCTGAACATCAAGGAACAGGTTTTTACTGTGAAGTTGACTGAGCGCTGGAACATGTTGCCCAGGGAGGCTGTGGAGTCTCCATTCCTGAAGATACTCAAAAGCCATCTGGACATTGTCTTGGGCAACTCTAGGCACTACTTGGCCCTGTTTGAGCAGGGTGCTTGGACCAGAGGACCTCCAGAGGTCCCTTCCAACCTTTATCATTCTTTGTCTATTCATTTCTAATTAGAAAGAAAATGTGGCATAGCTGTAAGTTTTATGTGCAGCGGTCTAACAACCTTTAAAAAAAGGGTAATAGAGTGGTGTGTATTAATGGGTGTGGAGCTTTATTAATTACTTTCTGTTAAACCGTTGGGGTTAGTAGCATGATAGCATTTGGAAAAGAGAATAGTATAAGTAGAGAAATTCAGCAAAAAAATAGTTCATCTAAATGCTCAAATATGGGTGTTTATTTTCTTTTTTATGACTTATGAGACAAAGTAGCCATCTACTAAGGTTTATTCATCCTTCATGGAAATCAAGGTGAACCTTGAAGATAAAATGAAATCTTAGGAAAACTATGCTCAAACTAAGTGTGAAATAAGGAACAAATTCTGACAGAAGAATTCAGGACAAGAAGATCATCCTACAGATTCTCAGAAGAATAGCAGCTTGCTTCCATACACTATGTCTATATGCTTGATTGTTTCTCTGTGTTATTTTGTTGGTCACTTTTAATTCTCTCCCCTCTTCACAGAATTTGGTTCACTGAAGTAAGAAGTCAGGACATCAGACTAACACAGAGCAAACCAGAGCTGGCAGGTATTGCTGTAGTATCTAGAAACTGCCCGTTTGAGTGCTATTTCCATATGACCCTCCCTAGAAAGCTTAAAAAGTCTGTTCCTAAGAAGAGATTCAGAAGAGTACGAGAAACATATTCTTTAACATTTGAAAAGGGAGTAATTTAAATAGGCCTCCAACTTTCTCTGCATTAAAACCAAAGTATTATATATTTAATAAACAGTATCAGGGACAGACCTGTTTAACTTACAGTTAATAATTTATGGCACCACTTCAGAAAGAATATATATGTAAAATTGTTTTTGTTAACAATTTAAAACTGAGATTGCCAGAAATTGATTTTGTATTCCTGGAATGTGTTAATATTTCTGCACTTTCTTTTCAGTAAGTACTTAATTTAGCACTGCCATTCAATTTATTCAGATAAACTCTTCTTTGGTTTTGTTACAAATTGAGCAGAAATACCCATTGTCTTTGGTAAGAACAGATATTCTAGATAAGATTGCAGCATCAAGTGAATGGGCAAAGTTTCATTATACTGATGAAATAATATAAAAACAGAAAATCTGTGAATATATGCATTCATACAGTTTCACAGGTTCTCTTGGCTACTGTATTTCATAGTTCGATTTCATACTTGCTATTAGGCAGTTGGACTTGAAAGTATGTTGAGAATTATTTGCATGCTTTCTGCTTAAAGCAAGCCTGACCTGAGGGACCTCTTTGCAGTCATTTACATTCAACTTATGTTATATGGCATTGTTCATGTTAATTTTAACTGTGGATATGTGAGAAAAGTGCCTATATATAAACACTGGCGGCCTCTCACTGTCAATATATTTCTGTTATATGGGCCAACAGCTCTCCTTGCATATTCTTGCAGAGATAGTGGTGTGTGCGTGCAAAGGAATAATTGGCTCCTCCCTATCATTTCTGGTATCAATTTTTGCTATGAGCAGTACAGAGTTGTTACGGTAGGATCCCCAATTTGTTTTCTAGCTCATGCACTAGTAGCAGTGGTAGACTGCATGTCAAGAGTGTGGAAAGTGCAGTCATCACTTGCATTGATCATGTTTTAGACAGAAAGTATCTAATTTGATTTTCAGGTCCCAGCTTAACTTTTCAAGATTGATAGCTGAGCCAGGAAGAAGAGGGAATCTTTTGGTTTGTTAGCTTAGAAAAAAAACTTAAAACAAGAGGGAGCAGACATCACACTATTTTCTAGGATTATTTTCTTTTTTCTTTTTTAATAAAACAGTAATAAGAAGACAGCATGTTTGTAAATTAATTTGTGAATAGGTTTAGCTTTGCCTATAAAATATTTGGTCTGAATCTCACTGCATAATAAAACCTAATAATCCTTTGGGTCCAGTTCTGTCCTTAGTAATTATGAAGCTCTGTATGGTCTCTTAGACCTATTTGCCTTTTTGCATTAGCTGTTTAGTTTTATGAATTACAGCAGCAGCATATTACAGCAGGTCCTACTGTGCTAAATACTATACAAACACAAAGCAAGGGACAACGCCCTCCGCAAGATCTTACAATTTAAATAGATGTTAAGATTAATAGAAGCACACAGATGTGAAGTATCTCACTCAAGGTTGCCTATTAGGCCAATAGCAAAACCAGAATTAAACTCGTCCCTGTGTCCCAATCCAGCACCCTGCTGATTGCAACACAGTGCCTCTGGAAGTTAATTTGAAGTAATATTTTCAACTTATGCATACAAGTTGCTTTAAAACCTAATTGTGATAGTCTAAAAGGCAACTTGGTGAGAATAAAACCCCTTTGACAATGGAAATGGAGGACACATAGTCATACCTAAGGCAAGGCTTACATTTTTTAAAAAATCATCATTCATCATATTTTGACAAAGGATGCTTTGAATACAGTAGACAGCATTTACAGACAACCCTCCATGCACATGAGGAGGAAAGAGGCTCTTCCTATTCCCAAGATGCCCATTTAGTTATGAAATGGTAGTCCAGGAAGTTTTCTTGCTGCTTGAGTATAACAGCTTCATTGTATCACCAGGAAAAGCCCACTTCCACATGGGAGCATCAAAGATATTGTACCCTGCTGCTATGGTCCTGTTCCTTGTGGGGAGCTGTGCAAATTGTTTGAGGAGAAAAGACCTAATCACCAAAGACAGGGGCAGCCTTATGAAGAAGATATCCAATAGAATGTATTTCATGAATATTGAGTCTGATTGGCCATAATTGTTCAGCTAAATTCTAGGTCAGCAACATTTTAAATTAAAATGTAGGCCTAAATCTAGTACTGGACATATATTTTTCTGAGATAATTGAGTAATAAACAAAACAGATTCCAAAATCTGCATTTTGCATCTGTGGTACAAGAATACATTGTAAACAAGCAAATATTGCATTAATTGTGCAGGCTGCGGTTTGCTACTATTGACTATGTACATTGTAAGGCATCATATTCAGATTGTTGCTGCTTCTATAAGCCATAAAAATGATTTTAATCTGTGAAGAATACATGATGAAAATTGCAGGAACTTATTAAAATAATTCTTATTAGGAACATACTTTCTTCCTACCTTCCTATCTCAATGGAAGCTTGAAGTTTAGATTTGGAATTTGAAAATTTTCTCCATTGTCTATGACTGATAATTGGTTTTGGTTTTGTTTTTTTTTTTTTTTTTTTTTTTTTTATGAGGGGTGGGGAATTCAGCTATTTTGCATATTTATTTGCAGTGCGTGCGGTCCTGATCTTCTGCAATTATTCTAGCTAACTATTTCATCACCTTTCCTTGAGGGGAAGGGTTGTTATACCACAGCCTCTCAGCAAACTGTGAAGAAAACAAGAAAAAATATTTTATCTGAACATAGAATCAAACAAGACACATGTTACATTCTCTTTAGCTGTGCTGTTGCTACAAAATTGATTTTGAAAGATACAGTGAGAGGAAGAGAGTGTAGTGAAGTAAAATAGCAAAACCAAAGGAAATGCTCTAAAATAAAAACACATTCTTTAAAAAGATTCATTAGTACATGTCCAATACTGTATAACTAGTTTGAACAGGATATGTAAGCTATTTAATGATGAATGGTTTGATCTTATTTGAGGTATTCTATGTAAAGGTTTTCTATTAGCTGATTTTTTTCCTGAGTAAATATTGCTAATTCACACTTCTAAGAGATATAACTGGAAAATTAAATATAAGGAAAATCTTTAACCATTTGAGCAACAGGAGACATTGATCAAGTAACAATAGACATTTAAAAATTATTAAATACTTTGAACGACCCTCAGACCAAGAACTATTTTCATTACTCAACACATTTTTTTTACTAAGAAATGCATCCCTGTTGTATTGTAGTTACTCTCAAGCTTTAGGAGACTTCCTGAGTAAAATGCTGTACACAGCTGTCAAAGTGCAGTTCTGGTTTAGAAATTCTAATGGAGAAACCCAACATGCAGTCCTATGGCAATCTAGAAAAGTGGTGTAATTAAGTAACATCCATAATTATAAAAGATGGTCAGTACCAATATCTTAAATCAAGTTGGTAAGAAAACTTGCATGAATATTGCAGTTGACTTTGCAAGTTAATATTTAATAGGTGCCAAAAAGTTGATCTTTGTGATACCGTAATTTTATGGCACCTGTTAAAAATCACAACTTTACATTTGCGTGTTGCCATTGTGCTGTATGGCATACTATTTATGAGAAAGGGTTGCAACTGCAGATTCTTACTTATTACATTGGCTGGTTAATTGTATACTCTATAGTCTCCCTGTTTGTTAGAAATGGGTCTCTCTGTTGCCTTAGCCTAACATTTAGGAGTAAAGAAACAACAAAATCTTCAATCGTGTCTTAAACCTTACCATACTGGAGAGTGATTTTACTGAAAGTGGTAGTAGGTATTGTATTAAATCTGACAAGGGCATGATCTCTTCTACTGTTGTTTTTATTGTTACCTACCTTTTATGCACTCCCCCCCCCCCCCCCCCCCCCCCCCTTGTTGACTTTCCTACAGTGGATAGGATTTGGTTAAACAATTGTAGTTGGACATATCCTGGTTTGCTTGCTTTCTTAACCTGAAAGCATTACGCAGTTTTTAAAACAATGCATCTGTAGACAGTCTTTGTGCTCCCTAGCCGATCAAATATATAAATAATTTCTCAGCCTGGAGACTGTGAATTTAAATGCAGCTGCCTCTTCTCTGTCACTATTTCAATATTAGTTTTCCTTATTTCTCTGACCATATACGTATTTCTTCTGTCTGTTTCAAACCCATTTCTTTTATTACTTAGTATTGGCATGGATTACAAATCTACCATCCTTATCCACAAAAATCTGTCTAAAAAAATTTGTATTAACAAAATGCATGTAGTTTCTGTTCCCTGATATGCTTTCCCAGTCTTTTTTTTTTTTTTTTTTCTCCTTTGGTTCTTCTACGTTCAAATATATTCTTCAAGGAATATGTTGTAAAGAATAGCTTTTCATAAAATTACCATTCTAGAATGTTTTACAGCTTATAAATGCTGAAGTGCACTATGTGAAAGACAGCACTTGTTCCCCAGGAATTTTGATTGGAATATTCATGGGTTTCTACTTCAGAAATCTTGAAACATAATGTGCAATTATTTTCAATATTAAAATCAGCTTCACACTAGCCTCTTTAAAATCATTAAGACTATTTTATAGAAGAATTGAAGGTCTCTTGGTGAGGTTACAGTAGGACCTTACTGGTTTACTTTGAACTGTACCTCTGGTGAGGGATAATGGAGAGAGGAGCACTGGGGTTAAAACCCCAGTTTATAAATGCTGAAGTGCGCTATGTGAAATCCAGTGACTTGGAAATGGTACCCAGTCTTTTACCCTATTTGGGTGATTCATCAGTGTGTTTAAGATGAAACATCAGGCTGTGGTTCTGCTTTTGTTTTACTTGCACCTTTTAGATATAACCTTGAACAATCAGCCGCTATTCTGCCCAGTGTGGAAGGTATAGTTATGGATAAGAACTGTGTTGCTTTTATCTTTATTCAGGTGTCAGTCATAATCTGTTCATTGACCGCTAACAGGTCATGTCCTGCTAGAGTGTCAGGTTAATGAAGCTTTTATGTTAATGGACATGATTAATGATAGACAAATTTTAGAAAAGCTAATATGATATCCTGCCCAGGATTAGTTTCCATGGCTTCATACAGCCCTGTAACATTATAGTTCTATGATGCAGTGGGAGGGAAAGTGTGTTTGGATCCAGCAATGAATGCCAGTATGAAACTATAAGAGGTAAAATACAGTCCCACTACCTGCTGAGAACAGCAAGAGAAAGACCAGAAAAATAAGACATCCCTTGTCCTGTATTTATTCTCTGCAGAGTTCTCTGAAAGTCTGTAATCTGTGATTCACAGGGGGCTTGTGAACAACCAAAAGACAGAGCTTTGAACAAATATATGGAGAAGAAATTGTAGGAGGAAAATTCTGTTGCCTTATTCATATACTTTAGGTAGGTTGAAAACTTCTGGACATAAACTCCATACTAAAAGCAAACACATGTGAAATGGATTTTCTCTGGGTTGCTGTTAGACCAGCCTGAAACAACCCAGCTAAATGAATACTCAATTAATTTCATTTGCTTACCTTAGTTTAAAAAAGTGTTCAAACTCATGATGGCAGCATGAATAGTAAACTTTACTAAAAAACTGACTAAAATTCTTTATTTTTATTGTGAATTTTTACTTACAATATCTTTATATATTTTTTAAATGTGTTTGGGTACAGAACGTGGTGTTTGCGACAATCCTCTGTTTAAATTTCCAAAATTTGATCCTGAAGTTGGGAAGTAACGTTTGTGCACATCTACAGAAGGGTACAGGTTATGAAAAATAAATCTTGTAGGGAAATGCTTTGTTAGTATATCCTGGACAAAATAGCTATGTCTCAAAGAATTACTAAATGAAACTAAATTTGAACTCTTTGAAGGTATGAGATGATACAAACTGCATCAAAGATATCTTCATGCAATAATGCAGGGAAATTCCCTTAGAGAAAACTATCAAGTTATATGTAAAAATACCCTGAAATGGATTTAGCTTGTAGTTTATAAATGCTTGTGAAACCTCATTAGATTTTTCCTTATTATCTTGACTTTCCAATAATTTTTAAGAGATGTCTTAGGTACAGATTTTTTTATGTGTAAAGGTAATTTTTGTTTTTTCCTCAGCAAAAGCAGTGAGGGTGTTTTTTTCTACTTCTGTTGACACTGTGATGATAACTTACTGAAATGCACTAACAGGCCCACAGTGTTAGAGGGTTTTTTTGGGCTTTTTTATTGCTTTATCTCCCTAAATAAAGACAAAATTGTGACTGAGTACTTCTTCTAACTGATGTTCTAATAGCAAAGACAATTTCTACCCTCACAGAGTTGATTTTCTTAACAGTGGCAGAAAACAACAGACAAAAAATGCTCTAAACCCTCACAAGGTTTATTGATGGTATTTTCAGTTTCTTCTTGAAGAGAGCAGAGTAGTGAAGAGCTGTTGGCTTTTATATGAGTGTATGGCAATTCCACTGGTAAGGAAGTACAAAAATGGTAGGTTTTAAAGAGTAAGACTGCCCGACTACATTAGCTGCATACACCTTTCCCTTGACATGTTGTGCTGCATGTGTTTCTATGGAATTGGACCTCAGTATTTTATTTTTTAGTTTTTTAAAAAGTATATTATTACTATCTTTACAGATCATTTAGTCTTACATATAAGCACATAATAATATTAGTGGCACAGTTTAGACAGTGGATAGTCAAGGCAGGATGGACTAAAGATAATGAAACTTTTGAAAATGAAATACTTTTTTTTATTGAAAACCTGATATTACTCCATTTCTTAATGTTGGTAAAGCTATCAGTGTTTCACAAGATTTTAAGTACTCCTCTCCCTTTGCCTGAAGAAAACCAAATATTATAAAATGTAGGGAAATGTATAAAGGTGTCAAAAATAACATGCCTATATTAATGAGAGATCACTAAGGAAGAAAAAACTAAAAGTTGGATTTGTGAAATTGCTGTCATATACGAAGCTACTCGCAGAAGAAAGTAACTGAAGAATTTGATGTGTCTGTTTATTAAACACAACTGCTACAGTATGTCTCCATGTTTGTAAGTGGTCTGAAATATCTCTTTGAACTGGGGAAAAAAGAAATTTTACTGATTGAGTAGAAAGAACAAAAAAATGGAAGTCTACATTTTCAAATATTCTGTTTGAATATAGCACATAGTCTTTTAATTCTATAGAAAATATTATTTTTTAACCTGTTCTAATCCAGTTTGGTTTCCAAAATAAAGCCTACTTCTATGGAGATCCATCCTGTTTTAACAGAAGAGGGCAGTGTTTCTTTACAATTGTGCACATAAAATATGCGTATTATTTTAAAGATCAGTCTCCAGAGAGTATTTTGAGCCAATGAATTTAAATGTAATAAATATCCTCTGAATATGCTACTTAGTAAAAATAACAGGCAATGAAAAAGTAGACATTATGGTTGCTTAATTGTCAGCACTGAATTGTACTGACCCAAGGAACAGCATGTAACCTTTAACATACTACATAGATGTCTGATTTTTGTTTAAGGTTCAAAGATTAAATCTACGAAACAGCATCTTAGGTTGAAAATAGTAAAATGGTGAAAAATAAGCCCAATACTGCTTCTTTATGGATGCATTAAGCATATAAGTATCAATAAAATCGCTTTGCAGGAATTTGGTATCTGAGTCAGCACTGATAATCTCACACTCCAGGAGCTGTCCATGCTGCTGTAGTGTCACCCTTTATAGAGCAGGCAAACTAAAAATAAAATGTGATCACAGTTTATGAAGGAAATAAGGGAATTAAGCACATATTTTACTTGAAAGGAAGGCTCTGACTAAGTCCCAGCTGACTTCAAGTTAAGTACTTATTTTATTGGCCTTTTAAGATAGGGATGTTTGCCAAGTCTGGGCCTATATGATTGACATATTTTTATATCCTGAGTGGCTTTCTCTATTTCTGCCTGAAATAATATGACAGAAACCATTTTCTCCCTTTCCTCCTCCTTCCTTACTAACTTGTCCTAAAGTTCTTCCTTCCCTCTATTAATACTTTGCCCCTGTTGTCTGAGCATTTTAATTCAGCAGGGGACAGATGAACTTGATAGTTCTTCTTTGGGGAGTATTGAGTTAGTCCATATCCAAGAAGACAAAGTTTGTTTGTATGGACATAGGGAACCAAGTTTCTCCAATGTTTAATGCAAGGAACTGTGTAAACAAGTATTGAAATTTGGTCTACTCGGGGCCAGTGGTGGAAGTGACATGTTCTCTTATTTCCACAAAGACTTGTAATATTGCTGCCAGCTTTATAATTCATTATCACTACTACTACTACTACTAACAGCAGCAACAATAACAACAATAATAATAATTCAGTAAATAAGAATTAATTATTCCTTATATATTTATTCATTAGTGTCTTGTCTGAAGTAAATTTTAATCATAAAATAGTTCTAGGGAGAAAATGGCTGTATAGAGAACAATGAGGGAGTTTAACTAAATAACTTATTAATGAAAAACAAAGGAAAGAAATTGAGGAAGAGAAAAAGGTATTTAGAAGTTTGAGGGGTTTTCTTGCCTTCAATTTATAAGTGTTTACTTTCCTTCTCTGCCTATTTCTCAAAACAATGTTGAGTTTTTGGGGGAAGTGGCTCCACAATGTAGATACATTCTCATGGAAAAACAGCAGTACAGAAAGTCGTGGCACAAGAGTTTGTCAGTCTGCTCCAACTGCAGGAAAAAATCCTGCTGTAGTCTTCAGCTTTTCCTTCCTCATCTGCTCACAGAAATACCAGGTGTAAGCTGTGGCTCACTTGAAACAGGAGACAGTCTATCAAGCCTGTTCATGTGAACTACCAGAAAAGTCTGCATGTTTAGTAGGACATGAATTTTATGTAGCAATAATGTGAATGCATTGGGAAGCAATGAGCTGAAGTGAGAAACTCCACATCTTATTGACAATTGCCTGAACAAGCCTTTTATAAAGCCTGGCGTGGTTGTTGGGGCTGTGGTAGCAGCCTGCCAAAGGCAGTGAAGAGAGAGATTGGCCTCTGTGTTCTTTAAATGATTCAGTATCTTCTGTTGCAACTGCGGTTATGTTTTAGTTGTTCATAGGTGTGAAATGACTCTGTGTAGTAAGACTGCACAGCAAAAGCCTTTTTTCCTTAAGCCTGTGTATCCTAAAACAAAATTCCTGAGAGATACAGATTGCTGCAAGGTTTTTGATTGATATTTATCCTGCAAATGTCAACATTCTTAGTTACTTTAGAGCTCATTAAAGAAGGCAGGAAGGGAGATAATGTGATATGATAAAGGGAAACATTTTAAAATATAATTAATCATCTTTGCAGTAAAATTCTAAAGCATTGGCATTTGATATGTCCCTTTGCTAAGGATACACAAGATCAAGTGCAAGATGAAACACACTGTTCCTGAAGGTGATCAGTTCTGAATATTTTGGAAAATGCATGTAAATTGTTCTTTTTCCCAGTCCTAAGGCTTTTTGTTATATTACTATAGCTCTTTGATTGTACATGCTCTAAGCTTGTTGTTTTTTTGTAGTTTCTGTTCATATTACTTGGTTTCTTTGCATTCATACACTGTACAATTAAAATGGGAAAATACTGTTTTAGCAGTATTCTGCATTTGTTATTTTGAAAAGAAGCTACAAAGTTATTACTCATTTTTTTCTCCATAAATTCCTTAAAAAAATGTTTTGCCTTTTTAGAGTGATATCCAAGCTGATCTTAACTTTGCTTCTGTATATGAGCCTAACTTGAAGAATTTTATAATTGTTATATTTTCAAGTAAAACAGGAAAATAATCTGTCCACAGTGGTGGCAAAAAGAGTAGACGGAAACTATGTAGTGGGTTTGCATGGCAAAGTTGTCATAGCAGGGTGCTACAGGGGTGGCTTCTGTGAGAAGATGCCAGAAGCTTCCCCAATGTCTAACAAAGTCAATGCCAGACGGCTCCCAGACAGACCCACTGCTGGCCAAGGCCAAGACCAAGGCTGAGCCCATCAACAATGGTGGTAGTGCCTCTCGGATAATGTATTTAAGAAGGGGGATGGGGAACCATCCTACTCAACAAATTGCAGTGTGAGAGATGAGTGAAACTATGTGAAAGCAACATCTCTGAAGACACCAAGGACAGTGCAGGAGGGGAAGGAGCTGCCTTAGGCACCAGGGCAGAGATTCCTCTGTAGCTTGTGGTGAAGGCTATTATCAGCCAGAATGCATGAATTTATATAAGCATTATACGTTTGTTATAAACACTGAGTATGGCATTTGTTATATTCTGATTGGCCATTCCTCTCAGAACTCCCCACTCATAACCCCCAAAGTTGTCTCTTTTCAGTACCTGTTGCTGTCCTGTAATCACACTAAAGCCAAGAAGCTAAACAGAACATAATATAAATAGTCAAGTACCTGGGCATCTTAATAGAATTTCTCACAACTTTTTTTAGAATATCCTGCTTTCAGTTACTAACAACAGTGCCAAACTATTTAGAGTTTTAAATGTAAAATGTTGAGCTGGGGTTGAAATTATTTTACCAAATTACTATTACCAAAAGAAATAAATAATAAAAATAAAAAAAACCCTCTTTCTCATTTGTAGAGGTAGGCAGTGCAATACTTCACCATTAATGTTTCAAACAAGGTGTTCACACTGGATATACATCAGCTAAAAATGAGAGGAACACCTCATGGTCAGTTGTATCGGGCTTGCGTGGCAAGATTTTGTTATTGGAGGTGGGGCTACAGGTCTGGCTTCTGTAAGAAGATGCCAGAAGCTTCCCCCATGTCTAACAGAGCCAATGGCAGCCTGCTGCAAGATGGAATCACTGCTGGACAAGACTGCACCAGTCAGTGATGGTGGTAGTGCCTCTGGGATAGCATATTTAAGAAGCGGGGCAAAAACCTCTGATGTGAAACAGCTGCAGCAGAGAGGACTGAAAATACGTGAGAGCAACAGCTCTGCAGACACCCAGGATAGTGAAGAAGGAGGAGGGGGAGGGGCTACTCCAGCACCAGGGCAGAGATTGCCCTGCAGCCCATGGTGAAGCCCATGGTGAGTCAGGCTGTGCCCCTGCAGCCCATGGACTTTAACAGTGGAGCAGATATCCACCTGCAGCCCATGGAGGTTAATGGTGGAGCAGATATCCACCTGCAGCCCATGAAGGACCCCACACTGAGCAGGTGGATGCCTGGAGGAGGCTGGGACCCTGTGGCAAGCCCATAATGAAGCAGGCTCCTGGCAGGGCCTATGGACCCATGGAGAGAGAGGAGCCCAGGCTGGAGCAAGTTTGCTGGCAGAACCTGTGACCCCATGGAGAACCCACACTGGAACAGACTGTGCCTGAAGCACTGCGCCCCATGGAAGAGACCCATGCTGGGGCAGTGTGTGAACTGCAGCCTGTGGGAAGGACTCATGGAGAAATTCTCCTTTGGGAGGGCCCCTGCGCTGGAGCAGGGGAAGGGTGTGAGGAGCCCTTCCTTTGAGGCAGAAGGAGTTACAGAGACAACATCTGATGTACTTAACCCCCATTCCCCATCCCCCTGTGCCGAGGTAGGGGAAGGATATAGGGAAATTGTGAGTGAAGATGAGCCCAGGAAGAAGGGAGGAGTGTGGTGGGGGTGTTTTTAAACTTTGGGGTTTATGTCTCATTATTCTTCTCTGGCTTGAATGGTAATAAATAAAACTAATTTCCTCAAGTTTAGTCTTTTTTTGCCCATGATGGTAATTGCTGAGTGATCTCCCTGTCCTTATTTCAACCTGTGAGCTTGTTATATTTTCTCTCCCCTGTCTGGTTGAGGAGGGGAGTGATCAAGTGGCTTTAGCGGGCACGTGGTGTTCAGTCAAGGTTAAACCACCACAGCCTAAAATTTTCAAGAAAGCTGAGTACTAAGGAATTAAAAAAATAATTATTAACTACTGAAAACAGTCTGGACTTGTTCTTGTCTAAGCTAAATTCAGAATTTAAAGACTGCTTGAATGCCATGGTATTAAGGATATGTCTATCAAGTTTATTAACAGAAGGAAGACAATGCAGAATTCTACCTTTTTCATTTCTCCGTAACACACAAAATGATCGTTAAATGAACATGGAAGATATTGCTATGGAGACACTTCAGGTAAAGACCAAGGCAAAAATAGATTATTGATACAGATATGCAAGTGGAACTAGATAAACCCTGTTGTTAATTAACAGCAAATGGAAAAATACGTTGCTTTTGTGTTCTGTTGTGACATTGTCCAGTTGCTCTATGCCCACCTGATACTCACAGTCCTTAAAACCTTTACCTCTGAAAACCATGATGAAAGGCTAACAAAAATACATTTCCAAATATTTATGCTGGAGGTGAGAATAGAGATAAATCTAATGTTACTCACTTGATTGCATTACTCAAAAATCACACTTCTGTAAAAAGCACAAAGCAACTTGAAAATATTTAATGAAGTAACCAGCAGACACCTCTTGTAAAGCACAAAATGCAGCTTAATCACAGACAATAAAGCTAAATTGTTAACTAAAGCACCACAAAAATGTTAACACTTCTTTACTGTGAGTGAAATATTAAAAAATACTCACAGTACTCAAATAAATATTTTTATTTTAATATTTTTTCTTATGACATAAGGTGTGCTTATATATGACAGTACTGACTTCAACTTTTCATTAGTACATGAGAAGGTCTTGAACTGGCTGTAGTTTTAACAGCAAATTAAAAGAATGTCACCTCAATCACATGAAATGCTGAAGATGGGTATTTTAATGAGCCATAGGTTGCCTTCAGTGTGCCATTTTGTACTGCCCTCCTCACACACCTTTTTGACAGCAGCATGTTACACCCATGAAAACATAATTAACCTGATTTAGAGTAAGATTTCAGGGCAATTTGTGTGCCAAGATTTCAAGAGAAAGGGATCATAGCTTTCCAGGGATGGTTTGGAGGCTGGTTGCTTGTTTATTTTTTAACAGAGAGGATAAATCGGTTATGGATTAATACAGCACTCAGTTTTTCTTGAAACATTTTTGGAATACCATATTTTTCTTTTCAAATGTTTGATTTCTTGCTAATTAAGAAATTCAAAATTAATTAGATTCGATACACAGTAATGCCTTTTGCTTTGACTACAACATTTTGTGAAGATTTTTAAGCAAGGTTGAGCGCTAGGATGCTGTGTGCTTTCAACTACTTTGTAATCAACTTGCTCAAAAAGAAAATATGTGCAAAAATTACTGTTTCTTCCATCTTATACTTAAGTTGAACATGTTACATGGTCTTCAACTCTTTGCTGTAACTGAAGCTAAAAAGTGTTGTAATGATAACAAATTACAATAGCAAAAAATATAAGATGGAAGGTCAGGCATTTTCTTCTTTCTTTTAAATTTTATATGATTTCAATTAAATTCATTGTCTTTTTTGAATGCAGATACATTTACAGCTGTATTATTTTTACTCTCCATGATTTAAAGGGAATAATTAGTACAGTGACAAGTAGAACTTGAAATAAATTATTTAATCTGGCCAGGATATTAAAGTTTTGAAATGTTAATACAATAGCTTCTTGAATGACTAAAGATTTTCTAATGTTCTTAGAATTATGGTGTTGATTTTAATGTGGGGGATATTTCAAACAAGTTTTTCATTCTCTTGTCAAGATTTATATAAGTGTTTTTTTTTTTTTCTTTCCATATCTTCTGGTGATAGCCTCAACCAGGTACTAAACGTGAAGCAGACGTGCAATTTCGGTTGCAGCAGATAGAAAGCAATTTATAGAAACTTGGCTGACAGAGATCAGTGTGAGTATGCCATTTGGAAAACATTTCTTTCCTCTTTGACCTTTGCACAAGAATATTAGGGATTCCTCTCAACCTACTAAAGGCTAGATCTGGGATGATATCTGAGAGATACAGAATGAGAATGATAGGAAAAAACAAACAAACAAACCGACAACCCTAAAAGATTGTGTGTTTTACTCCTTCAAATTAGCATTTTGTGGTTCTTATAATTCTTTTCCAAACTAAGTATTGTTTTGTCTTTCTTATTCTATACAATGAATTGTTATGTAGGTGAAGTCAACTGTGAAAAATGAGGATGTCTGCAGGAAATGGTCATCCCAGATGAATATACTCAAAAGTAATTTGAAATGTATGGATACAATTGTAATGTTTAATTGAATCAATTCAATGTTGGGGTGACCCACTGTGAGTTCTAAAATGAAATCTGGATCCATGTAAGTCAGTTCTGGTCTGTTACAAACTGGGTCTGTGCCTTATAAAAATCATTGCGATACTACTTTTCTTCCACTTCTAAACCAATATACATAAGTTACGAAGGATTCATTGGTTAAAACTTTCAATCAGACTTCAAGATGTTGAATTTTATACACACTGTTTTGAATATTATGTTGCCAAACAAACGAAAATGTAAAGAACTGGAATTTATGAGCAGTTTTGTTGGCTGTAGATTCTATTATCCAATATAAAATAGAAATCTCTTTGATGCTATGAATATTGCATGTCAAACTGTGAACAACATGAAACATCCATATTTTGATTGCAGCTGTTTATAACTGGATTTATTTATTAGCAATATTTCAGAGTAGTTGACAATTAAAATGAAAAGTACATAATATATTGTGCCACTTTGTTTAACATAATCTTGCTATTTTAACACTAACAAGCTGTGTCTAAAGGAGTTCTGCAGTTCTGTTATCAATTATGTTTTGATGCTGTTCTGTAAAGGGACTGTAAAACACCTTTTGGAGATTTGTGAAATAGGTTGTAGTAACCATTTGTAAGGGTTTATTGCACTGTTTTGGGGGTAGAAGAGAATGAACTGATTTTCAGACATACATTATTACAAAAATATTAAATCATCCATGCTGATAATCTGAAATACAGTACTAGTAATTGCTCCTTTTGCTTTGGGCACTAGAATAAGATTCTGTTGGTATTTTCTATCAGAAAAAAAATAAATCTACAAATAATTTGCATTGCACATTATTTTAGTCCAGCTTTTATTGCTGAGGAGAGGTTAACATCCTTCTTTCTCCTTTTGACTCTGGAGTATTAAATCCTGAAGCCTGCTGCCATGAACCTGCTGCTTGAAGTAACATCTTCATTGGGACACTGTTAAAGCAAACTGTACCCATAGTTTAGTCACAATTTCTTGTTAGTTTCTATTCATGCTGTTGTTATCTGGAACATCTTTCTCATGCTGTGGTGGTTTTGCTTTTGCTGTACTAATTGCAAACTTCTGCAGCAGGAATTTCTATACCATGGCAAAAACCCCCATTTTTTTCCCTTGGAATTCTGCTTTGTTCAACATTGGTTCCACGTAAATCTCTGTAGACAGTCAAAACAGTCCCTAACATGCAGGGCTACTGCACCATCTCTCCTTCCTTGCCTGTTCCTTGAGAAGACTTGATAGTCATCCATTGCAGTTATACAGTTGTGTAAGTCATCCCACCACATTTTTGTGATTGCAATTATATCATAGTTTTGTAGCTTCACAATGGTTTCCAGCTCATTGTGTTTGTTGCCCATGCTGCATGCATTGGTGTAGATGCGGTTTAGTTGGGCTTTGATCCTGTCACCTTTTGGGGGAGAAAACCTAATTCCTGTGTAACTGTTCTCCAGTGCTTCTGTGGTTCCTAATGCATCGACAATGCTTGCATCTTTGCTTCCCATTGGTGTCCAAACATCAGTCTACTTTTTCAGGTATGCTTAAAATGCTTCTTGTACACTGGATTTTTTTTACATTTAGTTCACTTTTCTGTAACCTTTTGTTTGATGACTGTGAATAGGAGAGATTTTATAATTCAAGGATACAATATCATACTATAATCAAAGACACTTTAGAGAAATCATTTACTGAAATATTTCTTATGAAATAAGTAAAATAACACCTGAAGCAACTTAGGAATTTATTTAAAATTGGTCCTTGTTTGGTCAAATTTTGTATTATTTTAAATTTATTTTTAATTTCATTGTTATAATTGCTAAGATCTTCCATTTTGCAAATCTTGTTTATGACCAAGTCACAGAACAGCTCAGTCTCCTCAAGAGTCATTGTTTCATGACAGTACTGAAATCCATAGTACTCTCTAACTCACAATAGGGATTTCTGACATTTTACTGATATTTGAATATCCTTTATTATTTTGCATGCTCCTAGTTTTGCTACAAAAGGAAAATATCAGCTTGACAAAACTATTCTAAGTGAAATGTCAGTGTTCTAACTCCTTCACTCAAACAATTTTTTTCACCTTATTGTGGTGATTTTGCTGTCCTTCTGTGATCCCCACTAGAAATTCAGAACATATTGTTGCTTAATTATTTCACATTTTTTTCAAAATAAAGTAAAATAAAATAAAAGTGGTTTGCAAGTACTCCTAAATTTAACTAGCATCCTTCTGATGTGTTGAATGCACACTCAATCTATCTACATGTACCTTTCCTTCTTTGGCAATCTGTCTAATGCTGTTTGCTATTTTTCTTATGAGAAGAATAGTGAGTTTCAAATAAGACTTGGAACTGGTATTAACAGAAAATATGCATGATTTTTGTTTGTTAAAATGCTGAATAAATATTTTGCTTTAAATGCAGGGGATTTGTAATGAATGACTTGTATAAGCTTTCTCTCATCTAAAGAATCTTATGGGTTTTGCAAAGGACCTTCTGGTCTTCCTTTTTGTAAGCATAATGTTTTGTAAACTTTTTAACCTCTCATGTTTTCTATGAAGCCAAATGCTCTTGAAAAATAATTATTAATATAAGGTTATAAAATGCATTATCAGAGGGAAAGAATGCACAAAAATATCCATCAGGTATCAAAATGCATAAAATATCTCTGTCAAACACAATGTATACTACCTCTTAGTACCTGAGATTCTGTTTACTAAGTCCCAGAATCATAACCTTTTTGTTCACAACAGTAAAAATACGTTGATGATATATTGTAGTGATTGTCTGTCTCTCTAATGTATCTTCTCTTCATAATATATCCTTTATTTTTCTGAAAAAGAATAAAACAACCCTGTATTCCATTTGAAATATTGTGAAATAACAAAAGGAAAATGTACTGTGTATAGGTCTTACTCAAAGATATTGAAGCTGATGGATGCCATTCTTTTGATTTCAGTATCTTCTGATTTAAGTATATATTTTATTAAGAGGAAGATGCACAAATAAGATTTGACTTTGGTGAAGCTGTGTTTTGTTTTACTTTTCTTCCCCAGGAATTAACTGTATCCTGTGCTGGAATTTAGAACTTGCATCACCTAATTTCCTTTGCTATAGGTAGGAATCCTATTGGATTAATTGGACGGAGACCAGACTAATCTTAGTTTGTAGGTGTCTCTCTCGAGCACTTTTTTTTTTTTTTTTTTTTTTTTTAAAGTCTCCAGGAACATATCTGCCCTGTCTGGTTCTTTGCCAAAATCAATGTCTATGGGTTTTCCACTGATTATTACTCAGAACTGGGTTACTATGTTAGTAATTTAGAGCATATGAACACATATGAATTACTATGTTAGTAATTCAGAACAGGAGAGTAACATAACTGAGCTGCTGAGGTTTCCTTTGACTATTTGTATCCACGCTACAGTGTAATGTATCCTGCTATCCCAAAGAAATGTTAAATTCCTAGAAAATATCCTTCACTCATACCCACTGAAAAAATCTAAGATACTTCCTTTGAGTTCCTAAATGTGGTATGTGCATGCACAATTATTTTCAAATAAGTAAGATAATAAAAACTGCACATACAATTTGTATGTAATATATAATTCAAAGATGGCCTATTCTTGCAATCTAAGCATCATTGGTTATACTTTCAGAAAGTTATTATTTTGAATACATACAGGTATAGTTATTATTTGTAGAGAAGCCAGTTTATTCTCTGAAAGTCCATTCTCATGTTTCTTTCTGGCAAAAAAAAATCAGGACATTCTTTATTCATAATTATAGGGTCATTACTAACCATTCAATGCAGGGGAATCAATAGTTTAATATTAAGTGTGAATATTACTGTTAATGTTTGCAGGAGAGCTGATAAAGAATTAATAGTTCTCGGTGGAATTTTCTGATTCATTGAAACTCTTTATGGTGAAGAATCAATTTCAGCTAATTTCCTATCTCAAAAAACAGTGAAAGAAATTTCTAAATTATCATTATCCAAAGAAAAGATTTAATTTTTTATATAACTAAGAAAATTAATTATTTCTAAGACAGAATCAGAAGAAAACCCAAAACAAACCAAAACAAACACCCCCCCCCCCCCCAAAAAAAAACCCCAAACCTGAATTGTTCTACCTGAAAATGTCGGCATCGTCTGTGGTTTGATTTTTTCATGACTGCTGCTGAGGATTTTTTTTATTTGTTTATTTTACTGAAAGGGTAATTTTAAAATAATTATTTATACCTGTGGACTGTAGGACAGCAGTGAAATGTGGTTTTCAAACCTATATGACAGAAAATTCTCAATATATGTAGTGTTTGTGTTTAATAGTACTGTAATGGCTCGCATAATTTTAGAGGATTTCTGCCTAAACAGTTGCTCCCTATGGATGTTATTATCCTTCAATGCATTTTTTACTGTTTAGGTAGAAGCTTAGCACTATACTTTTCTTCAGACTAGAACACTGACATTTAAAAAGATGAGAAATGCCTTTAAGCATGGGTAAACTCAAAAACTTAGATGAATATTAATATCTTGTAAAATTCCTGAATTCTTCAGAACGTGGAGTAGACACTTTCCTACATTATTTTATAAAATCAGTTACATGATGTAGAAATAGCATATCCAAGAAATAACTCAATCCATTTTATTGGCATTCTGTGCTTAGGGTCTGTATTTTCAGAAGATGAATCTGTAAATCACCCTTTTAAAAACCTGCAAGTATTTAGCATTCAGGTGATCAAGCTCTATGTCCTCTGCCTCCCACCCCACCACATGCCCCATCTGTAATCATGAAAACATCTATCCCTCTTCAGTTTAATTCTACTGTAATGGTAGTTCAGATCCACTTTTGAGTTTTTTGTTTGCATATTGTGTCCAATAATACTAGAAGTATAAGCCCTTCCTGGTATATTGGAGGCTTCCAGGAACATAACATGTGATTCATGGAAATAAGAATACTTAATGTTTTCTTGTTGATTTGTTTTTGAATATTTTGTTTATCTTTTCTCCTTATCCCTCTGCTGATTTCCGCTAGCTTCCTCTACTTAGTAACCATTTCTCCAACCTAGCAAACTAGCTGAGCATACTGACTAAAGTTCAGATTTTGCTGAACTGAATGTTTGTGCTTCTCACAGCATCTTCAAACTTCATTACCTCTCCAAAATTCATTATTTCATTTTTTCTTTCTTAACCACAGCAAAAAACTTTTTGGATGCTTGCTTTTATTCTGCTTTGGTATCTGACAAATCCTGGGTTTCTTAGCCTTCCAAATACATGTACCTCTTTCTTGCAAGGTCTGTTATTCCCACTCTTCGAATCAGTTTTTAGAATTGACTGTTTACTACTTCTTATTTTTTCTTGATTTTACTGCTATTTTTCAGTTCCATCAGCAGTATTTGCTTATCTCCCATGCTTTTCAGGTTTTTTTTTCCTTACCTTTCTTCTATATGTTAATCTACCGAACCTTGCCTGCCATTTTCACAAAAATATTTTACCACCTAAGGATCTCTCCATATTTTCTTCTTTGAAAAAATAGCTACAAAAGGAAAAAAAAAACCACCTCCAACTCAACCCAAGCAACCAATCAACCAACCAAAAACCCCCAAACCCCACCCTCAACCTACTTTCTGCATCCGTAAAAGTCCATTTTTCTTTAGGTGTTGAGTTTTGTTCTGCAGCAGCATACAAAATATGAAATGATCTTTTTGAGCTAGGTGCACAGACTCCACACTGTCATTTTAAAAAGCCTTGTAAGCTCCCCGATCACTGGCTGTACTGACAGGAAGTTTTTCATCTGGTTCTGTTTGGCATTTTTTTGCTGCCTCTTCACAGTTTTCTATACTTATTGAATGTGGTCCTTGCACCAGAGGTAGCAGTGTTCTCTGTCTTGAAAGCATCTATTAGATGGTGATATAAGTAAGAACCCATTTAATGTTTAGACAGCACTTAATGTAATACGGATCCTATATGAACCTTTCAGGTGCTATATACCAATACTAACACACAAAAGCTGTAAGATTTTTTTGTTGTACCAAGGAAAGAAGAATCTTGGAGAAACCACTATAAGATACATAAAAATGTTTCCTATTCCTGTAAAAATGCTTTGTGAATATTATTCCTTTTAAAAACAAATCATGTGTAATACAGGTCAGCCCTGAAGAAGACAGTGGCTTTGTGAGGAAAAATCCAGCTTATCAACTCTTACACATAATTTTCTGATTATTTACTTTCAAAAAGCAAAATGGTTGAATATCAGTTAAATAATCCTGTCCGATTTCTTCTACAGTGAAAAGAAAACCAACTTTTTTTCATCAGCAATGACTGTAAAGGCAACTTGGAACATTGCTTATTTTGTGAAAGCCTGTGAAATATTGTAACTGTACTGCTGGGAACATCAATGTTTAATTTTTTTCTCATATGTTTTTTGTTAAGAGTAACTGTTGAAATTGCAAAATACATCAAGAACTATAGTATATAGGCAGGGAAAAATGGAGACTTGGAAGCCTAAACAACAGTAAAATAGGGAGCTTTCTTTTCAGTGCTATACCTGTTTATAAATTACTTTTATTATGCATGTGCATAAGAACCAATCTGCAGCACTGTGTTAGGAGTAGGCAAACACAGTAATTAACACCCTTTGCCCAGCAGCATTGCAACATGAAGAGAAAAAAAAAAAACAAAACAAAAGCAAGCCAGCTACACCATTAAGTAATGGACATACTGTAAGCAACACAGTGGTAGCAAATCTGCTTGTTCTGTGAGCTACTGTTTGTGATGGGAGACTTATCTGAGCGTTTAACTAAATTGAAAGCAAAGGAGGTTCTTCTGGGTAAAAGAATGAAGGTACATCAGAAGATGAACCATAATTTAAAGCTGGGAGGACAAAGTCCTATCTGCTCTGGCCAATGTAGAAGCACAAGGGCTAGCCTTGAAAGAGCTGCAATGGTTGCAAAATGCCATGATAGTACTACTGCACAGGGAAATCATTATGTTACCATGTTCAGTTAACATCATTTTAATTATTTCCATTTCCTTCCTGATAAAGATAGACAGTTTCTCGTTTGCTAGCTGGATCTTTGCAAAGGATGACAACACACTGCATGCTGAGTGTAAGTGTCATCGATATAGGAAGAAATGGAGAAAAAAGTCACATGGCATAGAGCAAAGAAAATCAAAACAAAAAAATGGTAGATTCCTGGATTTACTGCTTTTGTTCTTTAAACCTGAATCTCTAATTGTTGCAGGGGGCGGGGGGGCGTTCCACTCCAGATAAGATGGTAGTAGAACTGCATGTATTTATGTGTGTATGTATATGTAAAAACTTATATTTCAGCCAGGCTTGTCAAGGCATAAACAGTGATTGATATTTTACTTCCAAGTATATGCAAATTACTCTTAAACTGAGAAAGAAGATAAATGGGCCAGATCGTCTCCTGATGTAAATCAAACAGTCTTATTGACTGCAATCACTTTATGCCAACTTAAATCATGAGGGGATCAGGACCATTTACGTTTCAAAAGTGCATCTGAAAATTTGTCATTTTTAAAATGTTGGCCAAACCCCTCTGTAATTATAGTGGTTTCAAGGGAAGATACCATGCTTCTGGGAAAAGCCATAATCAATTTGGTTTTATGCTAGTATTGAAGCTTCTTTGATAAGCGATACATCCCATCCTGGGCATCTGCTTTACTTGTACCGAAGTCACTTGATTATCAGCTTCTTACAAGCTACACAGAAATCTTTTGCGGTGTTGGCCTCTGGGATTCAGGACCCCATGAGCTGGATGGAAGCCTCTAGACCCCATTTTCTTCCTCTGCCCTCTATCCTCATTTGTGCTACACAACAACAGACAATTCCATGGCAAAAAAAGAACATTTTCTGCAATACACAGGTGATGAAATAGTGCTGTGGGTAAAACTTTACTGGTCATTCTTTAAGTGTGCATCACATTCTTGAGAAGAGGACAGTCAAATAAGGAAATACGGAACCAAATGAGAAAGGCCATTAAGTGCTTGCTTTGAAAAAAAATACTAAAGAAACAGCTGATGAGATTTTTTAATATATTATCCTGTTTATAAAGGAAGATTTTGTTTAGTTGAGAACTTGAAAAAATTGAGAAATTGTGTGAAATCTTTTTTCAGTGGGCATGACAGCGACAGTAGAATTTTAACAGTAAATTTCCTAAGTGTTTTATTTTTAAAAATGTCAACAAGAAAAAAACACACCTTGTTGTTCTATTATACTTGACTACAAATTGAGCCGTCATTTTGATACTTTCTATTATGAACAATGATTTCTATACAAAGGTCACTGTTAATTTTGAATATTTAAATGTTACAAGACATGCTCTGGCTACTCAAGTTATTAAAAGAATAGAAGCAAGAAATCATGGCTAACTATTCCTACCTACCCTATATTATCTTTAATCACATCAGTCCCATACTCCATAAATTTTCCTATTTCACCTTTCAGTAGTTACCATAATGAACTCAAACAAAACCTGTGAATCCTTCTGAATAATCAGTACAGTCACTGCATGTTTTGATTTCAGCAAAACAATTGGCTTAACACTTTTCCCCCTTATTCTTCTTCTAACTCTGTTAAAAGCACTGGTGTGACTTAGAAATTATTTTTTTAAAAAAATGTTATTGAGAAAAAGATGAAACAATGTGCTGATTTTGTCTGGGATAGAATTTTCTTCATAGCAGCTAGTATGGGGCTGTGTTTTGAATTTCTGCTGGAAACAGTTTTGATAATACAGAAATGTTTTCATTATTGTTGAGCAGTGTTTGCACAGAGTCAAGGCCTTTTCTGCTTCTCACACCACCCCACCAGCAAGTGGGCTGGGGTTACACGAGAGGTTTGGAGGGGGCACAGCCAGGACAGCTGCCCTGAACTAGCCAAAAGGATATTCCATACCACATGATGTCATGCACAAAAATAAAAAGCTGGGGTAAGAAGAAGGAAGGGTGTTCGTGTGTGTGTGTACATTGGGAGTAATGGCATTTGTCTTCATGAGTAAACATTATGTGTGATGGAGCCCTGCTTTCCTGGAGATGGCTGAACACCTCCCTGCCCATAGGAGTGGTGAATTAATTCCTTGTTTTGCTTTGTTCATGTGTGGCTTTTGTTTTACCTATTAAACTGTCTTTATCTCAACCCATGAGTTTTCTTAGTTTCACCTTTCAGATTCTGTCCCCCATCCCACTGTGAGGGGAATGAGCAAGCAGCTGTGAGGTGCTTAGTTACTGGCTGAGGTTAAACCACGACAAATAAATTGCATACACTTTTTTCAATTCAAATTATACAAAGGGATAAATTTATTTCAGAATTTTTAGAGGAACCCACTGTTTTTATTCTGTTCCAATACACATTCTCTATATTCTGCTAGCTGCTATAAAATCCAGCTTTTTCATTATCCATTGATCTCTATCTGGAATGTGTCTCTATAACCATGACACTGCCTTCTCTCAGTAATTACACTGTCACAAGCTGTTATTTTTCACTCTTTTTCTGTAAGTCTTTGTAGGAGGAAGCTTGTCAGAGGAGCAGCAAGCAGGTGACTGATACAGAACACATTGCAATCATAGCTGAAAGCTAAGAGTGGAATTGGACAGTCCTAATAAAACCATTAATTAGGTTATGAATGCGGTTCCCTACTAAGTAATAAAGTGTAAATTAAAAGTCAAATTGAAAAACTGGGAATTCATCTTAGTTTTTAAATGATTCTCAAAAAGGAATACAATTCAGTAATGTAAATCCATAGAGGGTCATCATCCAGAGGTTGTAGGATACTCCCATATAGATTTGCCCCACTGGCTGGACATGACTTGCTGAGAGAATAGGATTCCATCCCAGGCTTGGTTCCTGAGGGTGTGCACTCCAGCAAATGCAGAGACTGCCTGTTTCTCCTAGTCTTTACGCTCTCTTTGGCATTCCCATTTGAGTAGACCCAGCTCTTCCTCTCTACCAGCTTCTTGTTTCAATACAGTACCTCCTTATCACACTTTCTGATTAGGCCTTTGTTTCCTTCTTCTTCTATTTCATAGTCTGTTTCTGCTCTTAATGACCTCAGCTCAGTCCTTCTGCTTATTTCTCTTCCATACTTCAGTTAACTCCATTCCCCTAGTTCCCTCTCTTGCCCCAGTCATTTTGCCAAGCCAGTTATAGTCCGCCCTGGGTAGTCCAATCCCTTACTTCTATGTCTGATAGTTCTACCACCCCTCTCATTCATCTGTGACGTCTTATGCTGTCTTACTCTCTTCTGCTTTCCGGCTCTTACTCTTAGCCTTTATTTTTCTTCAGGTTTTGCTACTGTCATGTAGATCTTTCATCTCAGCCTACTCTCTGCAATAGCCCTCTTCCTCATCCTTCACAGGTGTCTGTGCTGCCAGTTTTTTGTGTATCTGAGTTGCTTCTGTGCATGTCTGAGACATACCTGGTGATTCATTTCTAGTGCTTGATGTAAAACAACTGTGGTGGGTTGACCCTGGCAGGATGCCAGGTACCCACCAAAGCCACTCTGTCACTCCCTCAGCTGGACAGGGGAAAGAAAATATGATGAAAAGCTTGTGGGTTGAGATAAGGACAAGGAAAGATCACTCACCAATTACTGTCATGGGAAAAACAGGCTCAACTTGTGAAAAATAATTTCATCTATTACCAATCAAATCAGAGTGGGATAATGAGAAATAAAACCCAAACCACCATCCCCCCACCCTTCCTTTCTTCCCGGGCTCAACCTCACTCCCAATTATCTCTGCCTCCTCCCCCTACAGTGGCACAGGAGGATGGGGAATGGGGGTTATGGTCAATTCATCACATGTTGACTCTGCAGCTCTTTCTGTCTCAGTGGAGGACTCCTCACACCCTTCCCTTGCTCCAGTGCAGGGGTCCTCCCACAGGAGACAGTCGTCCATGAATTTCTCCAACGTGAGTCCTTCCCATGAGCACACTTCTTCACACATTGTTCCAGCGTGAGTCCGTTCTGTGGGGCGCAGTGCTTCAGGAACAGACTGCTCCAGTGTGGGTTCTCCAGGGGGTCACAAGCCCTGTCAGCAAACTTGCTCCAGCCTGGGCTGCTCTCTCTCCATGGGTCCATAGGTCCTGCCAGGAGCCTGCTTCATTATGGGCTTGCCACAGGGTCCCAGCCTCCTCCAGGCATCCACCTGCTCAGTGTGGGGTCCTTCATGGGCTGCAGGTGGATATCTGCTCCACTGTTAAAGTCCATGGGCTGCAGGGGCACAGCCTGCCTTACCATGGGCTTCACCATGGGCTGCAGGGGAATCTCTGCCCTGGTGCCTGGAGTAGCCCCTCCCCCTCCTTCTTCACTATCCTGGGTGTCTGCAGAGCTGTTGCTCTCACGTATTTTCAGTCCTCTCTGCTGCAGCTGTTTCACATCAGAGGTTTTTGCCCCCCTTCTTAAATATGCTATCCCAGAGGCACTACCACCATCACTGACTGGTTCAGTCTTGTCCAGCAGTGATTCCATCTTGCAGCAGGCTGCCATTGGCTCTGTTAGACATGGGGGAAGCTTCTGGCATCTTCTTACAGAAGCCAGACCTGTAGCCCCACCTCCAATAACAAAATCTTGCCACGCAAGCCCGATACAACTGACCATGAGGTGTTCCTCTCATTTTTAGCTGATGTATATCCAGTGTGAACACCTTGTTTGAAACATTAATGGTGAAGTTTTGCACTGCCTACCTCTACAAATGAGAAAGAGTTTTGGTTTTTTTAATTTCTTTTGGTAATAGTAATTTGGTAAAATAATTTCAACCCCAGCTCAACATTTTACATTTAAAACTCTAAATAGTTTGGCACTGTTGTTAGTAACCGAAAGCAGGATATTCTAAAAAAAGTTGTGAGAAATTCTATTAAGATGCCCAGGTACTTGCATATATATTTATATTATGTTCTGTTTAGCTTCTTGGCTTTAGTGTGATTACAGGACAGCAACAGGTACTGAAAAGAGACAACTTTGGGGGTTATGAGTGGGGAGTTCTGAGAGGAATGGCCAATCAGAATATAACAAATGCCATACTCAGTGTTTATAACAAACGTATAATGCTTATATAAATTCATGCATTCTGGCTGATAATAGCCTTCAGCTAGAGTACATGGATTTGCATTCTGAATAGTTACAGAGAAATTGGCTTATTGGTTGAGACAATTCTATACCCATATAATGAAGAATAATGCATTTTCTTGTAGACTGCACAAAATTAATTTATAATACATAAGAATTTTAAAAATATGACTATCTAAAAATAATACACTTGGCCTAGAGCCAGCATTCCTAGTAAAATATTTGGACTGAGTACAAATCCTGTTATTGAAGTTTAGCTTCTGTCAGAGTGAAGACAGTAGAAATACAGCTGATCCTGCTTATAAGGAACTTTGCTGAAGTGAGGCTTATTATAGAAGAATGGAACATCTGGGAATAATTTGTGGATTGAAAACCAAAATAGTATGAATAGCTAATTTAAATTTTCTAAGCCTAGTATAGAACAGAATTTTTTCTTTCTTTCTTTCTTAGCTCCGCTTACCCGGTGTTAGTACTCCTTTTTGAATTCCAGCTTCATCTCTCTAGTTTAGTTCACTTGTACAGAAAACTATGTCTCCAAACATACTGGATTAGCTGGTGGACCTCATGAATGGAGTGAGAATTTGAAGATTTTAGGTTTTGTTCCTTTTCATTTACAGTCTTGTACATTATTTGAGGTACAGTTATCTGAAAAGAAAAAATACATTAATACCTTAAAAATACCTTGACACCTGAAGAGTTAGAATACTGTCATTCTAAAATTAATAACTATGTTTGTACGCCTAAAACACAAAAAATAAGGATGTTGATGAGGTTCCATTTTTCTTCAGGGTCTAGAACAATTATTTGGTCATCCCTTTTTTGCATGTCTCAGCATAAACAGAGAACTCATTTCACTGCAGTATTCTTGTCTAGTGTACATCTCTTTAAATGAATGTTTAATACGCCTTAAGGAAGTTTCTGAATGCAGTGAAACAGACCCTTTGAAATCATCAAGTTCCATTGAGACAGATTTTGTTGCCACAGGAATTCTGCCACTGGACAGTTCTCTGTTCTCTGTGTGGCCTGAAGTTGTAAAGATATGCATCTGAGACATAGCTGCGGAAGGCTCTTCCGGTCATGGAGGAATTGGACAGTGACACTATCCCAGTGAGGGTTTGATGAGTAGAGAGGTCAAGAGGTGGAATTACATACCTGATTTTTCTTGAAGTGCAGACATTTTCAGGCAGATCTAGACCAGAGTAGAGGTTTCACCCAACCATCTTGTTGCAACCTGCTTTCCAAAATCACTTTGACTTGGGCGAAGAACAATGACACTGCGTTTATTTTTTCATTTTTTATTTTCTTGTATCAGGTATTTTTAACAATAGCTGTTGTTGTTCATTTGGACATTTTCTTACCCAGAAGGGAGATTTATTTTTACTCTTACTAACTACTCTGTGTATTTTAAGATAATTAAGAAACTTTTAAATGCATCAGTGGTAATTATTTTGATGTTCTCCAAAGTGCCCTGTATAACCCAGTCATTCCAATGTTTTCCTGGCTATTTATTTACTAACTTTTAATGAATCCTATAAGTTATAAGGTGCTCCTAAAGTCAGGAAAAAAGATATATTAAAAAAAAATATATGGAAGTCTGTAATTTAGGTTTAGAGATCATGTAGTATGCAACTTAGTACCTGAATAAGTATAGTTGTGTACTCCCAAAACACTTCCAAGGAATGCTGAAAGCAAGAACAATAAAATGTGTCATTTTTTATTATTAAAAAGGCTTTGGAAGGCATAGCTGGTGAAGATATCCCTATGGTGACCAACATTGTTCAAAAAATTAAATGGAAAATAGAATAACAGTCTAGGTAAAATGGTTGGTTTATGAATTTATTTTCTTATGTTCTCCTTCGTGTTTCCATATACTCAAATTCCAGTGAGAAATGACATTTGAAAATAGAAAATGAATAACAAGTAATAGGTTTCTTTTATTTTTTCTTTTAATAAGCTTAAGTTGCCATGCCATGTTAAAGTAAAATATGGGAAGAAAATTTGTTTTATCAAGCTTTTATCCAACAGTGTAATGATTTCTGAGCTCATATCAACTAATGCATATCCTAATGGATACCAGGGGTTTCTTACTTTGCTTGTAATTCACATATGATCCCTGCTAGCATCTGTATCAACAGATACAGTACAGATAAATGGAGTGTGCTCCTTATATATCTTTTCGATATTCTATTTTTAAAATTATAGGAAAATAGTGTATGTGTATAAAATTAATGATTTTACTCAACCAATATGGAGTACAGGACCTTAAAAAATAAAATTTAATTGTCCTGTCAGTAACTTATTCTTTGTTTAAAATGATGGGGTATGTGATTAAATTCCAACCTAAAGCAATTTTGATCAGACTAATGAAAACTAATTATGATCATTTCCAACCACATTAGGAATATCAGTTCAGTAATTTGTCTGCTATGCATTTACCATCTGCCTGTACATTGTAACAGAATTTTTTGGTAAGGTGGCATGCTACAAGCATAAATGATCTTGTGGTAGTGATAAATTACAAGAGAATTACACAAAGTAAATAACTGAATGACCAGATAAAATACTATTGATCTTTAGAATTTCATTACACAGCTTGCCAATGTCTCTGTAGTAAATATATCAGTATATGTTATGACCCTATTGTTGTATAGACTTGGCATTAAATAATCATGGTAGTGACATTTGTAGCACCAAAGAAATGGACTGTAAGAAAAGAAAATATGATTCATGCCTCTTGCATGACAAAACTGAAATGGAGAAGCTACTATTACCTGACCATAACTGATTATCTTCCACTTTCAATTGATCAGTTGTCTGGATGTAAAAAGCCTGAAGTGCTTTAGTAGCTTTGATTCCCTGGTACACTAATTTATCTTTTTAATTGAGAGTTTGTAACAATGTTTTTTTCTAATGCAAACAGGAATATTATTTTACGTTATAAATTGCTACTAATTAAATATCAGATAATTTAATTTTACAAATAGAACATAAAATATTTGAAGAGTTTTAAAAATTCTGAACATATACAAGAATGATAAATCTATCCCCAAGAAGTCAAAACTCTGGCTTATCAGCACATTTAAATGAGATAAGGAAAACTCTGACAAACCTGTATATGAATATGTACCTATCACTTTTCTGGTATTACTGAATAGTGCTATTATAGCTATCTTTCTTTCTTACATTTCAAATATTTACCAAATCTTGTGAAAAAATATGTAAAAAATAACCAATTTACACTAAAATTTCTCTTTGAATGAACTGAAAATCTTGATCAAATATGATGGGACATGTACATTTCAAACAATTTTAATAATTTTGGAAAAACATGGAATGTCAGAATATATGTACAGGAACGTTTGCTTTTTTCCCTTGTTTATCTTAATACGAAATACTTGAAATTCATTTTGGCTGTTGATGAATTTACCCATCCTGATTAATGAACAGGACTCTGAGCTATCCATTGAGCTTTTAAAGAAATAAAGAAACGTGTGGGAGTTTTGTAGAAGTAATAAATATTCAAGTGTATTTGTTGTTTCTCTGTCTGAAGCAATTTCTGTGTGAAACTTCATGTCGTCTTGTTTTCTGTTTTGCCCTTACTAGTAGTAGTAAAAAGAATGAGTCTAATTTTGAAGACTTTTTACGTTACTGATGGATCATCACATTAATAGCTGCATGAACTCCTGAGAATTTAATGCCAGATTAATGTTAAGTCACTTAGTTAAATTACCAAACTAAAGGTTTTCAGCAATTGACATTTATTTTCCACTTTCTTTGACATTTTGACTTTTCATTTTGAGAGAGAACTAGGTAACTTTTTGTGGGAGGCCAGTGGGCAAGTAACACACTATTCTAGAGAGAATCAAATTCAGAAATGAATAGCTTAATGGTTAAGAGCAATCATTATCTGTCAAAAGTCTATAGCTTAGGAGATAAAATAGACTGTTGTCTCGCACTTAAAAGACCATAAAATGTGTATATAGGCATTTTTACCTAATGGCTATAGGACCAAGAGTTCCCATATTAGACTTATTTCCATTTCAATCACTGAAACATGATGCATGACTTCACTTGGATTAGATGTCAAATGGGACAAAGTCAATGGTTCAGCTTTTAGTTTTATGGGGGTTACTCAAGCAAAGCCCTTTTAAGGTTTAAGGTAGAAACTGTTTTCTAGATATATTAGTGCAGCTCACATACACAAATAGGATTTACATGCTTATATATGTGCACATATATATATATAAATACTTATATAAAGACAGTAGGGTTACACACAGAAAAATAACAATTTTTTAGTAGGAGGAAGAGATTTTATTTGCTTTAAAGAGGTATCTAGTAAACTCCTAAAGCTTGTCACAATATGGGCAGACCTACCACTGGCCAAAATTGAGCCTATCAGTGACACTAGTGGCAACTTTGCAATAATGTATTTAAGAAAGGGCCAAAAATGCAGCAGCTATGAGACAAGAATGACAATATGTGAAAGCAACAGCTCTGCAGACAAGATCAGTGGAGGAGCAGGAGAAGGTGCTTCAGGTGCTGGTGCAGGATTCCCCTGCAGCCTGTGGAGAACTATGGTGATATACGTTGTTCCTCTGCATCCCAAGGAGGACCACAGTGGATAAGAGGCCCACCCTGCAGCTCATGAAAGGTTGCACACTGGAGCAGATGGACATGCCCTGAAGGAAGCTGCAGCCTGTGGAGAGCCTGCACTGGAGGAGGCTCCTGGCAGGAGCCGTAGCCCAAGGAGAGGAGTCCACACAGGACCAGATTTTCTGGCAGGAACTGTGACCTGTGGGGAACTCATGAAAGAACAGTCCATGCCTGAAGGACTTACCCTATGGAAAGGACCCATACTGGAACAGTTCATGAAGGATTATCTCCTGTGGGAGGGTTCTCACATGGAGCAGAGGAAGAACGTTTAGAGGAAGGAGCAGCAGAAATGATGTGTTATGAGCTGACTGCAACCTCATTCCCATCCACCTGCAATGCTCACAGGGAGGAGGTGAAGAGTTATGACTGCAGTTGAGCCTGGGAAGAAGGAGGCGTGGGGGGAAGGTGCTTTTAGGATTTTTTTTTATTTCTCACTATCTTACTCTGTTATTAATTGGTAATAAAATAAATTAATTTCCCCAATTCAAGCCCATTTTGCCATTTTGCCTGTGATGGTAATTGCTGAGTGATCTCCCTGTCCTTATCTCAGCCCATGAGCTTTTTGTTCTATTTTCTCTCCTCTGTCCAGTTGAGGAGGGGAGTGACAGGGCAGTTTGGTGGGCACCAATGTCAACTCGCCACACCATGTTACACATTCTGTAGACCCCTTTTCCCGTAGTTTTATACTGTATTAGCTTGTAGGCATTTTGTGTTTTGTGCTGTATGAGGTGTTTATAATGCCGTCTGAGACACATACACATATTTTTACATTACAGGGAGAGAAAGAGCTCCATTTATCTCAGACATATGTGATGGCGAGGCTTCTGGCTTTCAGTCAACTGTCTAGGCAGCCCATGATAATGTTCAAATCTCTGTTTTTCTTCAGTTTCAGGTGGTGATGAAGTGAAAGAAATTGCATGTCCTTATCATGATACTACAGTTAATTTGTGTCTAGTCTTGTCTTAAGTTTTAAATTGCAATGTTGATATGTTGTGTTTAGTATTATTTGTTTCTTCTTGTATAATCTATAAATAAAACTAAAAAATAAATTACTCTGCAAAATAACCTGACACTATGGTCTCAGCACTATTTCTATTTCTTCATTCAAGTAGCATAGAATAGAATAGAATAGAATAGAATAGAATAGAATAGAATAGAATAGAATAGAATAGAATAGAATAGAATAGAATAGAATAGAATAGAATAGAATAGAATAGAATGTTTCAGAGTAGGTTTATACTTGTGTCTCTTTGTTCTGTCTTAAACTTGTCTAAGTGAAGATTGAATTTTTCCATAATTTCTTTTCAGAAGATACAGTTTTGTGAATATATTATGTATGTACAGGTGAATTTTTACTTCATTATATGTTAAAGATGTGATATGCTATGTAATAGAACCTATTAGGGAGCAGATGTCTTAATTTATGTAGTTTAGTTTGCTATTTGCTACATACATTGTGATTTAACTTTCTCCTGTGTGAACTGGAAGTATAAAACAATCATTTAGAAATATGATGATAGCCTTCTTGTCAGTCTAAATTAATGATTTTTCTTTATTCCTACAATAGTAGAACACTGTCCATTGGTACCTTAGGACATGAAGCTCAGTGGTTTGTATGGGAAAATTCATCCCAAGTTATCTTTCCATGATATTTGGATGAACTGATTTTCTACTCTGCGAGGGAACTACTCAGAGACCCGTAATGACATGTATTCAGCATTTTAAAACTCTCCTTTTAAATGTCTTCAAGAATTATCATTCCTGGAAATGAAATTCAGAGAAATTAATTATATTTCCGGAAACACTAAGCAATGTGGACATGACTGGTTACTATATTTCTTTCTATGTAATAACCTTCTGTGATACCTCCACAAACTTAGATTGCATCTCACTAAAAAAAAGTGCAATTTTTATCGTACTGTAAAAAGGTGAAAAGTTCTTGCTGTTGTTATTGTCTTTGACAGATCACACTCTAGGCCATGCTGGCCTAGCATGTGAATTATTTTTTTATTGTAAATCATGAAACTTTATAGTCTTGAGCTGCACTTTCAATACATGTGCATGTATTTACTTTGAAATGTATGTTTCCATATGTATATACAGAATTGAAAACCTTCAGTCCTCAGTCAGTCAGTTGGAACTAGATTACAAAAAGGCGGTGTGAGGATTCAGACTGAGGGTTACTGTGTTGATTGGTACTTTGAGAAAAGTGTTGGAGAGAACATGGTGGGGAAGATAGTTAAAACTGTGATAGATGAGAAGAACTAGGTTGTAGTGATGTGAACCTACCAATAAGTTTTAAAACTACCAGAGACATGGCAAATCTTGTCACGCTGCTACTGGCACTTTGTGTGTGTTTCTGTGTTATTAAGGGATTTCACTTGCTTGCTTTTCTTTCTTTTACCCCTGTGTTTCCCAAAGAAACCTGTAAAGCTAGCCTTTGGTATTTGTCATCACCTTGGCAAAAACAGAGCTCACAGGGAAAAAAATAATCTAGTTGTTGATTCTCGGTTGCTTCTGCCAGAGTAGAAATCACACTGATTTATTCAGGGAAAAGGAACCCAAATAATTTTCCTGACAGAATACCTAATTTTTGTTCTGTATTTGTAACTTTACATCGATAATTAGGAAGTCTACTGTTAGACCATAGCCTTTGAGGGCAAATTTTCCTGGAATTCCAAAAAACAAGTGAGCAGATGGAAGAGGACAGGGTGACACAGGAAAAGGGTTAGAAATAAGTTACATTTGTGTGGGTGTGGAAGCCATATTTCCAAGTTCTTTACTATGAAACCTTGCAACAAATTTCATAGATTTTTAATATTTTTTTTTAATTTATTTTTTTTTAATCCTTGAAACGTCCAGGTACAACTGAGTAATGTGCTGCTCATGGCCATCAAGTATAGTAAAAAGGCAGTCTTTAAAGTCATAGAGTATGCTCGGCTTTTAGGCAAAGGCTGATCAGCAGTGGCTTATTCAGAGCAGGACTCGCAGACAGCACCTTCAGAATGTATCAGAAGGTTGCATATATTCTCATTCCAGCTGTATTTACTCTGATTTGATTTGTTAACCATACATCTTCGATTAACATGAGTAATAGGAACAAAGTTTTTTTCTAAGCAGATAATGATAAATACTTGTTGGATTTAATATCATGATGATTACATCTTAAGTGACAGTTTTGAGAGTCTTTTCAATAAAAAGCTTTAATTTCATTACTTCTTTAAATTTCAAATTTTAAGTGATTACTACAAAGTGAATCATAATTTCCTATAGAAAGAAGATAGACGTTTTCATGCTTGCAGCTGCTTCTAAAATGCAGTTAATTATCAGCAGAAATGTCAAACATTTCCTTTGCTTTGTTCTTATATGACTTCATGTTTTGTATCCTTTTGGAAAGGTTGTGTCTAGTACATACATTTGAAGTGCTAAGTACAAGAGATATAGACTGATTTGTCATTCAGAACCATCTTTGCAGAAGCTTACAAAGTAAAATCAAGTCACATCCATCTAGTTCCTGACACATTAGACACTCTTGTTTTGATAACCTACCCGACTTCATAGCTTTGTTACCACCATGTGTAGCAGGTTTACTTATTTTTTTCTTCCTCCCTTTAAAGAAAAATATGAAATCTTAAAAATAGTTCAGAAAAAGGAAATCATATCCACCTATGGTCAGGAAAAACAGGGTTCTGTATTGTTGTATGCAACCTTGTTTCCTACAGAGGTCTGCATTCCTAGTGGTGTACATTATAAGCTGCATTATTTAGGGAGTAAAGTTAAAGTTGAGTAGGGAAGTGTAACTTAAATTCAAAGGTTTGTTAATGGCAAAGTCAATTATATGTCTGATTTAGAAGGTGGTAAGATGATTCAGCAACAGTTCATTGATATGATGACATAAAATAAGGATTGAATAGTAACTCAGCGCATTTTGTAGTTCATTATGTGTTACATAAGATGAATTATAAAGAAAACCAGAAGATAAGATGATGACAAAAGTAATGGTCTGATAATTTGTGTTCAAGAAGATTGTTTTAGCTTTGTGCCCATAAAAAGCGTGTATCTCCTCAAAAACACTGATTCCTGAATTTATTTTTTTATATATACTATTCTCTTAGTATTTTAGTTTCAGTTGTTTCTGCTCATATGGCCCGGAGTGCTATATTATAGGAGAGAAGAAAAGAGAATTATTTTTTCAGTTCTGCAAGTAGTTGACTGACTGACTGACTTCATGCAGTAGACAACACATACAGCATCTGGAGCAAGGAAATGATGAATGCTGGAGAAAACCTGCCAACAGCCAAAAACCCATTTGAGAAGAATAAGCAGTATCTGCCAGCTAGTACATCTTTTGTTTTTTGGAAGCATCTGAATTCAACAGTCAAAAGTTACCATCTTACTTAGTAATTACCATTTGAAATGGTTTTGGTGGTTTCTTAATGGCTGTCATTTATTTGACTGGATTTCAGTGCAGGATCAATATTGAATCATATAATTTGGTATGTTGTCCATACCAGAAAATGAGTACTAGCATATGGATGGTCCATTAAACGGAATTTTCTGAAAAATACTTAGTAGATCATTCCAAGACCCAGAAAGAAAAAGTGATATTGCCATTATTTGTACTACATCTGCTAAGCCAGTTTTATAGATACAGAGAGTCTTAATTCTCCAGAGCTACAGGCTAATGCTTATCACAAATACTTAAACGTAACTGGAAAGAGCGTAAGAAAGCAAAAAATAGAACCTTCCCATGTTACAATGAAATCATATAATTTTAAACTGTAATTATAGTTCATAAGTATAATTCACAAATAATATCAAATGTTCCACAAATCAAATCTGTTGATGAGGTTTTCCACCCCGACTTACTTCCTTACAACATGCAGTACTTTTTACTTCTACTTCAGTTACCCTTATCAACAGAAGAAGAGATATAAAAAGGCTAAGTGAAAATTGTGATTCTATTCAAAAGCACATATAGAGCAAAAGATTACTTCATACCTGTTATGAAATGATCTTCTGGCTTATTCAGATGCATTGTATCAACCAAATATGAATTTTAAAAAATAAGTTCTTAGAAAAAATAAAAAAGAAAGAATGATCAGGAAAAAAAAAAATAGAATTATCTGTTGAAAGGACATTTCTGGACTTTCTGAGCAGAAAATGCCCTTTAATGAAACAAAAGCACTTGATTGGCAGTCACTTGAAGACACTGTGGTAGATTAACTTGAAAATTCTTCACCTCAGTGTGGAGGATTTGGAAATAGAGCTTCAGGAGCAATAGTGCATTTTCATCACCCCATTCTAAAATAAGGAGTTCACCCTTTGTGAGTTAACTGTTAGGAATTAAACTCTTCAGGCATAGTGAGGTAAGAAGGTATTGCTAATGCCAAAATGTCATCTTATAATGAAGTGAAAGTAAAAGTTGCACTTGTAATGCATCCTTTTCTCTTAAAAAATAATTATATTCCACTATATATGTGAATGATTAAAATTAAGTATTTAAAGATGTTCATAGTCATAGGGAAGTAAATTGAGCTTCAGTGAGAATTGCTTCTGATTTTTTCCTTGTTTCTTAGAAACAAGACTGTATTTTCTTATTCATCTTTGAATAGGTATGGTTCCGTTCAAATTGATGTTTGTTAGAATTCTGTCTGTACACCCTGAGCAGTAATGAATAGCCAAAAATGTGTGATGCTTTTTAATATTGCATAGTCTCATATTAAAAATTAAATTTCCATAATAGGGGTGTTGGGTGATAAAAGGGCATAAGAGCTGTTAGAGTTAAAGATTATTTAAGATTAAAAACTGCAAAGTACAAGTATCTATAAGCCTTTGATAGGGGCAAATATAGCAATTTATTGAAGGATTTTTGTTTCAAGAAGCCAAACAAAGTTTATAGGAAAAAAAAGTTAGAATTAAGACTGTCTGCATGTAGGAGAAGTTGTGTGATAAATACATATGTTCGCTAAAGCAAGGCACGTACTTAAAAAATCATTAAGATTAAAAGCTTCTGGAGAAGCATCCTAAACATCAAAAGAAAAAGGAGGAAGAAGCAAAACAAATCCACAGAAACAAAAGGTAATGGGGAATTTAAAAAGAAAAGTCTAAACCCAAAAGATTCCCTTGCTGGTATTAATGTGGGGTTTTTTTTAAGTGTTTCAGCATAATCTTTTTCCTCAGCATAAATGATGCAACAGTAGAATGGTTTTTAGGTGTATCCAATGAAAACTCTCTGATCCATTGACATCATAATCTGCACACAGTAATGGCTGTTTTCTTACATCTCAGAAAACTTTTAATGGAAAAGATCTGTAATGGGGTTTTACATTTCTAGACTTCATTACTTTTTATGAAGCAAAGCAAAGTACACTTACTGGAGTAGAAAGATTAAAAAAAAGTCTTAAACAGTTACAAGTAAGTAATACCTATAGAAATAAACCAATACATTTTTGATATGTACAATGGCTTTTTTTAAAAAACTTTGATTTTAGCTTATGTGCTAGTTCAAAACATGTATATTTCCTTGTACATGTACTTTTGTTAGTTTTCACAAAGTATGCTTTCACACTTTTTAAATCTACAAATTATCTGGTTTTTCCTGTGCAATCAGTTATAGTTCTCAAGAGCAACATCACACAGCTATCTGACCAGGACTTCCAGTTTTCTAGAGCAGCTGCTGAACTCTTTCACATCCTAGAGAGACTAAAATCTCAGGGATCTCCCAAAAGTAATGTTACTGGTAGCTCTGTGCTCAGAAACCTATGAAGGAGACTTTTTGGCAAGGCAGTCTATGAAAACAATGTCTGCATTCTAGAAAAAGTACATTACAGGCAAGCATTTTTTAGCATATATATGAAGCTAAGATTTTAACAAAATTATTTTTTATTGGAAAGTATTTTACATGTTTTAACTATTTAATAAATGGATCAATTGATATGGTGGAACAACTCATGTCCAGATTTGTAGCACTGAGATCAAGTATACTGAATTTCAGTATCACTTTGAAAATTATCCTTTAATTGTGTACCATATAGTGTTAAAGTACAATTCTGAGTTTATATCAAGCCAAGCCAGTAGTGTAAATAAAAAAAGTAACACCAACACAAAGTAGTTTTGGGAAGAAAATGAGTTAATTTCTTGCTTAAACAAACAAACCCAAACAGATGAATCAAGGGAAGTGGATGTGTGTGTGTTTATGTCTTTTTTCCCCACTTACTGAAGGATATAACTAGAGATAGATCTGGTACATGAACAAATCCAAAAGCTGAACTTCACAGATAAAGTACATTTCAGGGAAGGTTTAGAGGGTGATGTTTTAATGAGAATTTTTGAAATCATAATTAATACAAACAAATCAAATCTACATTTCCTTCCTTAACAAAAAAATTTTGACAGATAGGAATGGAAACAGCATGTGGGACTTTGCAATGTACAAGTAGGAAAACACAGTTTAACAGTCCATCAAACTAATTTGAAAAAAACTTTTTTTTTTTTTTTTTTGTGAAAAGCAAACTTCCTTGCAGAGAAAATAAGACTTTCTATTGCAAAAAACAGTCTTCAAAAGGTTCCATGTTTCACTAAAAAAATTAACATAATTTTGTCTTTGTTAAAAGCCTCTCTCTCTGCTCCGTTACTTCAACTCCAGTTTTCATTGGGACCTCTAATCTTTGCATGTCGAGTATTTTCCAGTTCTTTGCTGATGTCCAGCTTTTAACACTGACTATATAATGTATAATGCTTTACATGATCTTAAAAATGTAGGGTTGACAATAAGAAAAATTTTCCTTTGGATTAAGTAATTTCTATATAATAGTGAATCTTTCTTACTGCACTGTTACATACACATGTTGGAGGTTTGGGGTTTTTTTCTTTTGCTTTGTAAGAGGAAAACTCTTGCATGGGATTAATTTCTTAAAAATGTTATAATTCCTGATAATTGTGTGCTTCTGGTATTCCTCTAATTAAAAGACCAGAGTTATAATTCAATATCTTCATTCCTTTGTCCTATTGTGTTATTGCTGAACCTGTCAACAAGGTTACTAGTTAGCCTTATTTCCTTTGGTTTGTTATATGCCTATGACCCTTCTGGCAGATGGTGAGATCCTATATGAATAACAAATAAAGATATAGAAAAATAATAATTACACACTTTAAAAGCTATTTAAGCCTCTCTATGGACGTTCACCTGGTAAATTAGAAATTTTTTCTTCATGCAACTTATATATCTTGACAATATTAAAATAAATTCCTATGCTGAAGTACTGGTCTCTTGAAATTACAATGATTTTTTAGGTTATATATTAACCTGTATTTGAATGTTTTTCACCAGCTGAAATTCTTGGCCAGATAATTTTTAATCTATTTGGAACAATTCTTGCCTTTTTTTTCCCCTCTCCCTTTTTTTTTTTTCTTTCTTTTTTTCTTTTTCCCTAGTGATTAAATATTTTTATTAGTTGTTTTTTTTTTTTTGTCCAAACATGATTGCCAAAAGGGAAATTACTCAAGAGCTGAAGCATGTCAGTTCCAGTATATATAGCCTGCAACATCCCAGAACCCATCTGCCCTGTGCCCTGTGGTACATACCACATTTTATGTCTTCAGGAACAGGCAGCAGTTTAGTCTGCTGGCTAATGCTCTTACAACGAACTGTGGTCTTATTAGAACTGGTGCCTCTGAACCTGTCAAATACAACATGAGTTCCTATTTTGTCACATGAACAGTGAGCTATTGCTTTGATTCATCTGCATAGTTGCCAACTGCATGATAATATGAAGAGATATTCCCCCCCCCCCCCCCCCCCCCCCCTTTTTTTTTCCCCTCTGAATTTGGAATGAGTTCACAGCCATCAATCAACATATACTTGGAAAATTCTTCATCTGGAAAGTTTAGTATTATTGATTTTAATGAACCTGTTGTGGGCTGAGCCAACTATAATGTGGTTGTAGCCAGTTTATTTCTTATTCAATTTAAGTGAGAAATGTTTATGTTGCAATATTCTGTTCCACAGTTACTATCCATCATACAAAGAATGCAGTCAAAAACTTAATTTATGATGTAATGTTAAGTAGCCTCCTAAGAACATTCTTACTTTTTTCATTTAGCTCTTTTGGGGGCTTTTCTTTTTCCTTAAATAGTGGGATTTTTCAGGATGAATTGGAAATGTGAATTAACAGAAGTACACTTTCAAAGCTGTTCTCTGTTGAATCTCTCTAGAACACTTTGAAATGTTTTGGTACTTATATGGTAGGGAGTGGTGTTTTGAAAAGCCATGTGTTAACTTAGATGGTGTATTGAAATTTTATTTGAATCCTTTTTATGGCAAAACTCGTGTTAGAGACCTGCCAACTGTAGCAGTTGCAGTTCTCAATGTGCCATTTGCAGGACTCAAAACGATTCAAAAAAGTTATGTGTGGTTATTTTTTAGAGACTTCCTTGGAAGGTAGCACTCCCACTCAGCCTTGCTGTCTCATCAAGTGCAAATAATTCAAGAAACAGAGGAAGTACAGAGCATCTCAATATTAGGACTCACTAGCCTCAAAGTGTAACTTGTGAGATGAGAAGATCATACCATTGCTGACTAGAACTAAGTACTAAAGTATTTCTCCTAACAATCCCAATGCACATAATATTTGAGAAAAATACAGTCTTTTTGCGTTCCTCTAAACTTCAGACTTCTTACAGCTTCATCCTGCTTTTGCTGATTATTTTTATTTGGTTGTGTTTTCTTTTTGTAGGGAGATATTTTTTTTAATTTGTCAGGACAATTAATAATTCTGATATCAGTAAATGTAGCTAAATTATAAAGTTAGATTAACAATTGTTCTATCTGAAGTCTGCATCTTAATTTTTCAAAGCTTTTTGGCCCTGAAATGGAAAAATATAACCAGAGGTGCTCAGTAGTTACTGAGTAAAATTCGTTTACTATATTATGATTTGTTTGTTACAAGAATTTTACCTACAGGAAAGCAGTATAGCTGATCTTGCTGGCTGGTTTTCTCTCCTTCATAAAAAAAAAAAAAATGTCTCAGAGATATGACGTCCATCCAGCGGGAGATTATTAGACTATAAAATCTTTGTGAAAGGCAGAGCACCTCAACACTTTTCCAGTTCTGTTCTTGAGGTGCAATTCATCATACCGATAGCTCAGAATCAGACACCAGAAGTCCCCATCCTTGCTCTTGAGATTCCTGAAGTGAGAGAGTCTAGAGGAAGGAGCATGTATTTACATCAATATTCAATGTTGTAGTTAAGTTTTTAATTACTAGTACCTGTTATATGTTTGTGACTGCTTCTATACAGGTTTTCCAAGTAGTTTGACTTAATCTCTCAATCTTTCTGAAATTTTAAAGAGTACATCTGGGTAGTTAAGTTCATAGAAAAGTTTCAAAATTGCTTCATTACTGTTCAGTTTTTAATGTCTTCCCCTTATGCAAACACAGAACTTCTGATTATTTGGGTAGTTTTGTGTTTGGCTTTTTTGTTGTGGTTGTTGGGTTTTTGTGGGAAAATCACTTGTGGGAAATTATAGAAAACTGGGGCCTAATAGAATTTGTGGTATTGTAACAACCTTTTTAGGGTAAAAAATAGTTGCCATTTTCAGACTTGGTACACATGGAATCTAGTCCATCATGGCTCCCTAAGCAACACTACCTGCTATCCTAGAGGAGCAGTGGAAGGTGAAGCAAAGTGGAGACACCATGGTCAGGCTTTGCTGTACTCCCTGCAGGATTGGAAACTTGATGGCACCATACAGCTGATAAGCTGCATAGCAGCTGCCAGATGAGAAAAAATAAGAGATGTCCATTGCTGAGCCAACAACTATGGCAAAATTATTCTCCTTAGATGAACTTTACTCATTATAATCTCGTTATAACACTAACACACACCTCCATCACAAAGTTACCCACCCCCAAGGCACAACTACCTCTCAATGAGCACGTGCTTTATATTTCTTATCAAATATATCTTTAAATGAAAGCAAGAGAAGTTTACACCAATCAATTCTAAAAGAATGTATGACTAGAGTACCTCAAGCTCCACCTGAGAATAAAGAAAAGTATTAAAACTGAATGAATGAGGAGAGAAGTTAGGGAAGACTCCACCGTAACTTCTGGGATCAGTTGGTGTGCTGAACCCACCTTCTTCCCCATAAGGACGCCTGTTAGGTAAGAACTTTGTCTTATGCGTGCTACATAATGAACTCACACTAGCTGTTTTTAGTGATAAATGTTTTGGTTGTATATGGTTTTGTTATATATAATTTCAAGCTTGTTTTTGCAGACAGTCCCTATCACAGGCAATCAAAAATCTTAACTTGTCACAATTTTATAATAAACAATGTTGTTCTATAAACTGTTAGTGATAGTCCTTCGTGGGCACTCGCAGTCGCCAGCAGCAGGTAACATTTGAATAAAGTGGGCAGACCAGCTCAGGGGTCCCCCTGATGCTGTTGGTGTGTTGGGAGTTGGGAAAATCTCCTCCCCTTCCATTTTCACGTGACAGTTTTGTTTGTTTGATAGAGAGGTTTATTCTATTCCAACAGCAAGCTGAATTTCAGTTGAAGGCATATTGTCCAGAAATACCCCACTTTTAAAGTTTTACAAGAAAGGAAATCTACATTTGTTGAATAACTTAAGTATTTTCTCAATCAAGTTGCCTTTGTTCTTCATCTGTATGTTTTCTTCTGTTGGTAGTCCTTTTCACATGTATCAAAACTGCTGTGGCTAAGTAACTTTTAGCATGAAGCAGAAATCTTTCTGCTCTATTACCTTTTACAAAAGCAGCTTAGGATGTGATCTATAGATTTGGCTTGTGTTTGCATATGCTTTAAGGCACCTCTCCATTGCAGTCTGCCTGAAACTGGGTTTTACTCTCCTTGGAAAAAATGTGGAGACAGTTTCTACAAGCAAAAGGAGATTGCTTCGTATTTCAATCCATCTTTGCTGTTTCTTTTTGTTTTGCAAGAATCATGGAGGCTTTCCAGTAGAATGTATGTGTGTTATTTAGAGCTGCGCCTGAGTGTATGAATACCATAATTTCAGAGATGACAAAGTAATTCTGGCAATGTTGTCTCTGTTCAGAGCTCATTTCTTCACATCCATTGCTTCCTTAAATAAAAACAGGCTGTAAAACTCAAATGAAGTGGAAAGTGCTCATACAGTCCTGCCTCAGCCCGTCGTTGTCTTAGCCATCACACAGCTTCCTGAAACTAGTGAAGGTGGATAACATGTCCGGAAAAGAACAGTCAGGGTATTTCTTCATGGGCTTTGTATACTGCGCATGAGAAAAGAAAAAAAACACAACCAAACCCAAAAACAAAACCCAAGGTGCTCTTCAGCAGTAAATCTCTATTCAGTTCCACAGAAATTTAAGCTGTTTACTCTAGAAGTCAATATTGCAATTGCCTGGACTGGAGGGGCTGTACCCAAATCATATGGAGAAGATGACGGAACAGCTACAAAACTGTTAGATGATCTCTAACATAGTTATTGTGCATTGGGCAGTGCAAGGCAGGAATAGAGAGAAACTCATTGTGTTCCCCAGTAAATCTGTGGCTGCCTTGACACTAATGTAGATTCCAGAAATAATTAAACTCTAAATATCTGGAGGCAGAATTTTTCTTCTATTGTTTCAACATCTACCACAACGAAGGCCTGGCAACTACTTTTAAACACCTATGTGTTTAGGTGATACTAGTGTACCGCAACAGGATTTCAATGGTCAACATTAATTTACTTCAGTGCATATAAAAAACCCCAAACATAGATTTCTTCTAATAATACTTTAATTTATTCATTTTAATGAGTGTTTTAAATGCTTAGTAGATATGACTTCTTTTTTTGTTTTATTTTTCTCTTCAAGCTTCCTAGAAAAAAATGCAAAAGTGAGAGCTTGGCAAAGAAGGAAAAACATAAGGAAGACCTGAAATGAAAGGAAAATGTTCCTTTGGATCAGGTATTTATACCTTGTAAGTAACTGGCAATCTGTTTAGTTTCCATTGACTACGAGATGAGAAAATAATGGTTTTTTTGATGGCATTTAAGACACAATTATTTTTTTTAAAAGTTTTTTTATTTATTAGATGTCAAAATCTGTGTTAAATCTTTCAGAGCTAAATCTCCCTGAATTTGTCTCCAAATATTTAACTCCTAAAAGAAAGGAATCATTTGGGTTTTTTTTTTCCTGAGAGTTACATAATGGCTTTTTTGAGGTTTGGTGGAGTTTGAGCAGGATTTTTGAAGGAAGACCATCTTTCCCATAAGCTTCTGTTGGGTACTCAGAAAATGTCTGTCCATGTCGTGGCCTTGAGGTTTCCTGCTATCAACTTGAACAAGTTATGCATGCTACTGCATGGCATCGTGTCTTTTGAAATATGGCAAGTACTAGTCTAGCCAGAAGGGTTTAGTATTAGACCTACAAAGGCTGTGTGACTTGCATAATATGCTGAGAAAGGTCAGAAAGAGCAAGATGAAAAGTGAGTAGAGAAGGACTAGCATAATGCTTCCAACAAGAAAGAGTGACTCAAGGTTTGACTGGAACACCACTATCACTTTAGGAATGACCAAAGAACTTTGCTGGGTGCTAAACACAAAAAATTCAGTCCTTGAAGATCATCTTTTCAAGAAATAGTAACTCCCAATTCCAATCAGTTTAGAGGTTTAGGTGGTGCAGCGTATGCTGTACAGGACTACTGTGTTGTTCTGCTTCATCCGAGAGCTCTGCTGCCTCTCCAATTACTCAAAGACAGGTGGAGTAGGTCGAGGCTTAGAAAACTTGAGCTGTCTCAAGCTTCTTGCTAGTCTGCTTTCATAGCTCTGGGCAATTAATGTGTTACTCTTATGATTTGCTTTTACCTGCAGGGACAAGAGTGATTAATTATGGAGGTCAGGCTCCAGAAGATCAGGCTTAAGCTTCTGGCTCCAGACAAACCTTGCATGTGATCCTGCACAGATAATTTGCTCTCAGTTTACAGTAATGGTGATAACTTCTCATTATTGGTCTTTATCAGCTCTTCCAAATACATGACAAAGATTTGGACCTTTCTTGCTCTATGTTTTGTTGCTGTTTTAGAACTTTTTTCAATATGTTTTTCTATTTCCAGAGCTATCACTCAATAGTAATAGACTATACATTAAAAGAAGACAAGTTAAACATAGAAGATGAGTTCCAGAACAATGGAATTTCAGAGCATTATGGGAAAAAAAAAACAGGACACTAAACCCCTCCATATTTCAAAAGAATTCTTAAACAAAAACGTAAAATGGACTTTTGTCTACAGTATTTAGAGCACACATATCTTCAAATTAAATAACAAGTATGCTTTCTAAAAGTTGTCATACCGTATTTACATTCTTTGCTCTTATTAGAGCGATAAATGCCTGATTTATTTTAAGGTGATTTTTTTAAAGTCTTTTTAAACATTCAGACATAATTATTTTTGTCATTTAAATGCATTTTTGGCTACAGAGCTATACTGGGCTTCCAGAATTAAAGCGGTACTTGGTTTAAGTCTATTTCAAATATATATTAAGCATTCATTAAGGTGAAAATTTCATAAAAATAGTCTTTAGGATGTCTCAGAAAATATATTTTTGACATCCTTCACTGTACATTAATGGAAAATGCTAATAAAACAAATGATCATTAAATCTAATGAAAAGGAAACTTTTTAAAAAATAGAATTTATTATTGATTTATTTATACAAATACAAATGGGGGCTACTGTCTATATGCTTTGTGTAGACTAAAAGGGAAAATAGTTTATTCTTAAACAATGTTTTCAGATACCCTTTTTTTTTTTTGAAATACGAAAACTATTAGGAATATTTTATTACATATTTAGAAGAATATTTGGCCTTCTTTGTGATAAAGCAGAGGCTTTCCTATCCCAGGAATTCTTCTGAAAAGATTTGCTCTCCATGACTTTGAAACCTCCTGTTTGCTTTTATTCTGAAAAATATTTTCTAATATTTCAGAATTAGTCTATTAAAATCTGAAAAATTGTCTAAATTTTTAATTTTAAGCCTAAATTAAACCCGACTTCTGCATTTTAAAGACTATAATTATGATGGTAATTTTTTCTCCAAACATTGTAACATTTTCAAAGTACAAAATAATTTCAGCTATATGAAAAGATGGGGAAAAGACATTCTTCTGAAGTGACAAATTTGTAAAAACTCCCTTTCCATTCAATTGAGAGAAGAAGCTTTGTTTATTTTAAAGGAAATTGTTGTCAGCTGAACAGTTTAATCTTGCACTCCTAATTAGAAAGTATAGTCCTAATGAAACTAATGTTTATGTTTGGCTTTATATATGCTTCCACAGATATTTCCTATTCTGTTAATTAATGCTCTATTCTGGTCCTATTTTCCTATTCCTACCTTATTATGAATCATACTGTTTATTAACTTCATTCTTTTTTTATGTGATTTTCTTTTAAAAGTGGATAGATAGGAGTAGCTTGTGGAAAAAAATATTCTGGAAAGCTTTCACCATTTGAACTGTCACTTTTATGGTTTTCATTTTTAACTGTTGAAAAAGATAACAAAACAAATTTTCATTTCAGGATCCGATTATTTAGGAGCTGTATGCATTCTGTTTAAGCTGTTAGGATAAGCTGATAGTTAACGACAGCTACGAAAAAACCCCAAAACCAAACCCAAAGCCCTATGTGAATACAAATTCAGATGCCATGAAAGGTGTGTAAGTGTATAAACTAGACAAGTAATAACTGGAGTGGTGCCTTAGATCTTAACTATGTAGTTTCACATACACTTTAATACTTTTATTGCTAGAACCCTGTTTGCCTCATCATCTAGTTCTAATAATTTGACTTACATACCCATTTGGTAAGTGGCAGACCTTCACACAAAAGACAGAAGATAAGCAAAAAGCACTTTGGTCCTTTGTTGATACCTCTCTCTTTGGTATATTTAAAAAAAAAACCCTGTTTGAGCCAGCTGGCAATAGCACTGCTGGACAGAGAAATGTATCACTAATACTGTTCAAGGAGAACTCAGACATGATTTGAAACTTAATGGTGTCAAAGTCTCAGCAATAAGAGATGAGGAATACCATGAAATAGCTGCAGTAAATGGGAAAATGGAACAGTTAAATGCCTCACAGATTGAGAAAGTATGTGCTGTATTTCATTAAGCTTTGAAAGGACTACCTGCTTTAGCCAAAATGTTTTTTTGAATACACGTGTACTGAGAAATATTTATGCTAAAAAAAAATAGGTTTTAAATTATTTTCATTTTTTTGGAAATTATCTGAAAAGCTACAAAAACTTTGGAAACAGCTGCACCACAATTGAAAATAATCAAACAACTTGTACTTTATAAAAAGACAAAAACTTTGTGGGTTTTCTGTCACAAGCAGCATTTTTCTTTGAAATATAAAACACTGCAAATTGAACTTCTTAAGAGAAATTTTCCATCAAAATTATTTTTTAGTTGAACAAGGATCATAGAAAATAGGATTTTTTATAGGATAAGACATGATTTTACCACTTTTTGATTTCCAACTAACAAAACCAAAATGCAGTATTTGATCTGTGTTGAACTCTACATACTCTTTGCAGTTAGTAGACTGAACAAAACTGTTTTGTTCTGAGCCAGTGATATAAGACTGATTCTGAAGATAGTGCTGAAGATTATTTTATGTCTTATGCCCCACATCTTCAATCAAACTCAGTCCTTGACTAGACTGCCTTCTCTAGCATGGTCTTTTCTTGGATCCAGCTGTTTAATGTATTTTAACATTAACATGAGAATTGGAAATAGCTGATGTCAAATTTTGCTGAAATTTTGGAAATTCTGTTCTTCCGTTCCCCTACAGTATTACTTCTAATACCCTTCTTGACAACAAAGTTTAGGTTACACACCTTCTTAATTTTAAATTAGTATAAATTCGCTGCTGTTGTTGATAAAAAGAAGGAATGTATTGCTTAACCTCTACTTTTCTATCAAGACATCTCTGCAAATATTTGTTGTATCTTCAGAACTATTATAGCTGAATTAACAGTGAGCAGATCTTAAGTGCAATGCAATGCAAAGACTGAAATATCTTTTAAATGTCAATGGCTGACCCAAAAACATGTTTTATAATCAATATTTTCTATTGAGTGTGTAGTTTTGAGAGCAGCAGAGCTGCCAGGCAAAAATTACTTTTTCATCACTGCCATCTAACAGCCGTGTTTTTCACCTGGTGTGTGCAAGTAAAGTAGTACCCACCTTGTTTTCAAAAAAACTGTCACAGCACCATTATTTTGGCATTCTCTTTGGAGAAGACAGTATCAAAGATTCTAGGACTTCATTTCCCCATACAAATGAATAACCTGATTTTTATTTTATAAAGGTTTAAGACAACTTTTTTTTTCTCAAGACTCAACTATAATTTCTTTTCAAAACCTCAGGATACTGGAAAACAGTGCGACTCTTATCCTTCCCAACCCCCAAACTTTTGATACACACCTTTAAAAACTGGAAAACACAAATAACTGGGTCATTTTTTTCTTGTTCTTTCTAAAATGTTGTTTATCAGTCAAATCCTAATAGATCATTCCATTACTTTTAGTATCAGCTGGAGTTCATATCTTTTACTTCAGATATGTCTACTTTTCTCTTTTCTCTCTAGCGCCCTTAAGCCATTTTTGTTGCATCCCAGCATCCTCTTTCTTCTTTATTCATTCCTGCAGTTCAGAGTTTTTCTTCCTTTGCCAGCTGTGCACCTTTTTTCTAACAGCTTCTGAGTCATCTTCTTTTAGAGCTATATTCTGTTTTTTTCCCTTCCCACATAGTAACATGGGAAAAGAAGCCATAGTGTTTCCAACTTATGCTTCTACCACATGCTTGAGAACCTCATTAGGTAAGTGAAATTCAAGTTGCTGATCTATTAATATTTGCTTTGGAGAGTTCCTTAATAAAATGAGATGAAAGTGAAAGATTTTGTATTTTTCATAGAGTATTAGTAGCGGTTCAATACTTGATGGTCCATGTAATTGAACATAGAAAAAGGTTTTATTCCATGCAGGTAACATACGTATTTATTCTTTCTGGTTCTGGAAAATAAACACTTCTTGAATGACACCCCCACACACACCCATTTTGTCATAAAAATAGAAAAGAAATAAATTCTCAGTGGAAATGTCATCAAGATAGTGTAATTGGGGAAATTAAATCCATGTAGGAAGACACATTCTGGTAGTCCTGATAAAGCATGCCACTTGCAGTAGTAATATTTCAGTAGGCAGTATAAATTCCAGGAAGTGTATATTATCAGCATAACTTCAAATGAACTGTGATGCTGATTGTTGAAGAACTGTACACCCCCCAAATTTTAGGATTAAGAAAGACTGTTCTTTTATACTTGCTCTAGATTCTATCCACATTTAAAAAGGCTTTATGGGGAGAAATCTTTAGTTAATCTTTAGTTTTCTGTTTAACTCCAGAATGTTTCCTGTAAAATATTCCCTGGATAAATATCTGGATTCCCTATAAGCATTTGCTGAAGGGAGTGATGGGGCATAGAAGGTATATGTAACAATGATGAAAAGATGCCATTACATTTTCAGCAATCTGTTTCCCAGATATGTGCAGAAAAAATGATACCTTCTTATTCTTGGCAAAGAGAGCCAGGTACTATAACTGGTTCAGACTAACAATTTACTTTTTAAGATTATCCAAGCTATTAGATGTTAGTAACTTTCCCTATAATTGAATATATGGATTGTTTTATAGTACCTAAGAAAGTGCAGCCAAAGTATATCAATAAGATTTTGGACTTTCCAATCCAGGCCCTCAATCTTTCATACACCTGTACAGATATCATTCTGTTTTCATATATGGTGTTTCAGAGGCTGCATATTCATAAAGATAAGCACAGGAGCAAAAGTTTGCTGAATAAAGATCTAATTTCAGATAAGAAATTTGCCATACCTGTAATTTATAAATTTACCACAAAAATTGGCATGTATTTCATTTTACTAATAGCAATAAATTATCAGGTAGTAGATGAAAATCTTGTAAATGAAAAATTATTTTTCCCAGCAATCTATTACAAGTGGTGGTTTTGGATAATTAATAGGGCTTGACTTCTTTGTAATGTAAGTGTCCCTCAGTATTAAGTTCTATTAAAGCCAGTACTAAATAAATATTCATGACAGTGTCTACTCATTGAGATAGGGTCACTTAGACAGAGTGTTCTATTAAAAATACATTTAATTTACTTGTAGTTGTCACCCAATAGGTGTGAGAATTGATACTTTGACCGGTAGCCATTGTCAAGATTCATGGGGAGAGGTCATGAAAAATCTATTGGTAAAAATGTCAATTAGCTTATCTAATGGATTATGCCTGTGAGTGCTGCAGCCCTACCTTTAAGTAAACGGATGGTCTATCTCAACAAAAGGCCACTTTCATTAATATTTTATTGAATGTTCTAATTGAAGTAAATTACCAAATTATACTGTACATATAAAGTAAGTGATGCATTTGAGGTTGCCAGAAAGCAGTCAATGAGATATAATAGTGGACTATATACAGAAAGATGTATTTGTTAACGTTCTTAACAAAAAAGAAGAAAAGAAGGCTATTATAAAAACAGGTGCCAGGATGATTATATGCTTCCCAGAAGCTGAGACTAGGGATTTACCTATAGTGTTGGCTTTGTAGCAAGGTGAAGAACCCCAAGCCCATGATAAATAAGCTAACTCAGGTAGTAGAAGATGTTTTGATATGTGGAGCTCAATTAAATGGTTTTGGTGTTTGTTAACTTACTTGGCAGTAAGTACCCTTAAAGTGGTGGGGAGAGGGCCCCCAGCACTCAGGCTTTAAAGCATAAAGGGAACAACTATTCCAAAGTGCATATCCTGGCAAGCTGATATTGCAAAGGTCATTTTTCAGTTTTACATGTGTCACTAATTTGCTTTTGCAGCTGTAGGAAAAGGATAGCATTATAACTACTCTATTCATAGAAACAGGCTATGATATTTTTTTTATGGAAGCTATTTTCACCTTAAAATATATCAGCGGGGCTTAGAAAAACCCTAACTAAAGCAAGAATGGATAGGAGTAAACCAGGAAGGATTGCACACTACTCTCCTCCTAAACAAGTTATTAACTATCAATGAGCTTATTTCTCCTTTCTTTTCTAAGTAGAGAGGGGACAAAGGTACAGAAATCAAAACTGCTAGCTAAGTACTGCAGAGGCATTCCTGACATGTCTGAAACAGAAGTAAATAGTTCTTCCTGGAAATTCCCCCTTTATAAGTAAAGACCGATTGTTCTAGAAATGTAAAACCTCACTCCAAATCTTACCAGTCTGTATGAAAGAGCTTTACTGAAAGAGATGTTGTGGTCCCATTGTAGATGATAGCAAGACCATCACACAGCAGGAGGTAAGAGGGACAAGAACACATGCCAAAGTCAATGAGGAAGTGTGAAACTGCTGAAGCTCAGTTTAAGGGATATTCTGCTGCAGCTTAAGCTGATCGATGGGAGGGATGCAAACTCCAACATACTGTCCCAGCTGGCAAGCTCAGTCTCAGGCTGAGATATCAGACTGATATCTTTTAAATTTCATAAATAAGAAGCATTTTCTCAAGGGTTCTTGTTTGAAGGATTGGACAAGGCAATCTGAGACAGAAGACAAATTTCTACTTGGTTAAGCTTGGTAAGACCATTGAGCAATAAAACTGTGAAGATAAATAAAATAGGCTAACTTGGATTTTAAGCTCCTTAGCTCCTAAAAATATGAGTGTTCTCTGCCGAGGTATGAGAGGAGAACAGGAAAATCTATTTTTTGTGAGAAAATTACTTGAAGAAAGCTGGCATGCTTATAAATTATTTTAAAATTCTTTTTAACTGAAAACAGTATTTCATAACTGGTAAATCAAAATCAAGTGCACGCTATGCTCATTGTATTTTAAACAGCGTTGCCATGAGATCCATGAGATACTTTTTCCTGAAAGGAGGGTCAATGTAGCTAAAGCTTAAACAGTTCAAGTGAAGAATTTTGTGCATGGAGAATGGCATCCAAGTCCACGTACAAGTTGGAAGAATATTCCAAAACATGCTATTCTGCGTTTAGGACAATAATTATAATAATAAAATAATAAATAAATAAATAAATAAAAAGAAGTATAACCAGTCCTGCAGCCATGGTGAAGAGTGAAAACAGAGAGGTCAGTTCATTAATGTGGTTGTACTCATTTATGTAAAATACTTCTTTGAACTTTGAGTGGTATAACATGGTTTCAAAAACAAGAGCTGTAAGAAAAAATGACTGGTCCAATTAATAGAGAATGGTAGCTGTGCTGGGTGATTTATAACTATTAATAGTTCCATTGACTACTGACCACCATAGTAGACACTGCAATTTATAGTAATTTCATATGTCAGGACTTGTGACTGCTCTGTAAGTAATTTGTCTTTCTGAGAAAAGCAATGGTCATTTAATTTATCAGTGTAATAAACTATTTTTTCATTTATGTTTCCAAGAAAACTACTTGGTTGGTATTTCAAAAGCTAAAACTTATGCCATAGTGATTGCTTGTTTATAGTCACCTAGCTTATTCTCTGTTTCTGGTGTCACAATAAGATTCTTTTCTTTGAAAATGGAACAGAATATTTTGGAAACAATTATGCATTTACACATGGACAAAAGGTGTTTAAAATGTGTTCTTTGTGTGAACTTCTGGAGGATAAAAATTACAAGAAGACGCAATTTCTGTCAGTCTTATAGTAGTTACTTTAAAAAATCCAAAGGTGAAAATATTTAATAGACAGTCTACACGTAAGGTTTATCACTTCATTAAAATTGAACTTAAGTTCAGTTTACTATAATCTGAACACTAAATTGACGCATCAGATGCATAGGCTTATTTTGCTGCTGTTCCTCTATATATATTTTAGGGATGAAGTGCATGTGGTCATACAGTCTGTGTGTCCCCCACTGTCCTGCTTCTCCTTCGAGTAGGTTTTTAATCAGTTTCTCTCAGATACATCTGAGAGCAAGGAATCCTGAAGATAATGTATTTCCTCTATGTGTTATGAGAATATGTAGCTAGGCAGAGGAAGGAAACCCTTTTCCTCTGAGTGTTCCCACTGAAAGCTCTGACAAGTGGAAGTCTCTTGTTAGTCAGAGAACAGAGATCCTAAGTACATTTATAAATGCACCAATAATGAGAAAAGTTTCAATCAGATCTTGAGTTAGAATCAAGGATCACAAACCTATAGAAATCTGTTTTCCATCTTGTGTGGATGAGAGATGGGCTTGCCATGTAAAAGGCAGCAAAATGAAGAGAAACAATCACAAGTTTAGAGGGAGAAAAGGGGTAATTGCTGTGAATATGTGTCAAAGTACACAGCATTCTCAAATATTTCACCCAGAGACAAAATATGAAAAAAAAAAGACGAAGTCACAGCAAATGAGTAGTCTCATTCTATAACGTTACTGCTCCAAGTAGTTAAAAGTAGTTAAGGTATCTGTACTACCCAAAGTATTAAGGAAAATTGGAGAGCCAGGGTTGTAAACAGTGTCCAAGTCCAAGGAGATAAAATCACTTATCTTGTATTCCTTTTCTTCTGGGCATCTCTCACAGTTGCCCAAAAGAACTGTAATGATTTCATCAGGTATTATAACTATTTGATCCAGAAAGATACTCTTTTTGCCCGAGTAGAAAGATCTGTTTCAACAGTTGTATAGCATTTTATTTATTATTTTAAATACATTTAGTAAGATGAGCTCTCTATTAAGGTTTTGATCTGCGCCCTTTACATTTTGATCTGCGCCCTCTCTAGTATTACATTTTGAACAATGCCTTGTAAAGTGAGATCATTTTAAGACTTTAAAGGTAGGAATAGCAAAGGTAGCAGCAAAATGTTTTTAATGATAAAAATGTGCCGGCCACTACTTTTCCACTGAAGTCATAGAATCATGAATGCAATTTTTATTTTAAAAAAGCCTTTCAGGATGGGGTGGGGGAGCAAAATAAGAAAAAAAACCCCCACAACTCATTTGTACTTTGATGCAATATAAGCCTGATTATATAAAATTAATAAAATAATTAAACCTCAACACATTTGTTCAGATGGATCCTCAAAATACAAATTTATACTTGAACAGCCTTTAGCCTGAAGTTTTTAGTAGCCAAGTGAAAAACTGAGAACTGGATTTTTAAATGTCTTAAGAAAGTGAAGGAAGACCTTTTGATATTTTTGCAATACCATATGGTAGCATGTTATCTCTTTAATACAAATCAGAGACAAATGTGTATCTATTTATATTTTTATGCCAATAAAAATACATGCATTTTCTTTATAAATGGAAATGTCTGGGAGCAAAATTAGAAATTCTAGATAAGTGTTTACTTACATTTATAATTTATAAAAGCAAGAAATAGATCTGAAAAAAGCAGTTAATGTCAACTTCAAAACAGAAAGTAAACATGATTAACAAGTTGCCTAAGAACTTAATCAAAGGGTATATGAAATAAGTTGAAGGAAGAAAGTTAATTGTTATAGATAGAAATGGAAACTGTAACTCAAAAGATTTTTCATTACTATCAAAGCAAAGAATTAATCAAGGAGGAAATTAGAACTCTGGAGGATGAGATGGGAGATGGGATGGCAGAGGATGGTGAAATTATTGAAGTATTAAATTAATGCTTCCTTAATATAATTACAAAGGCTAACACTAATGGATCAATAATAGCCAGCAATAGCTTCATGCTTAATTCTGTGCATGTGCAGTCAGGCTTCTTTTCTTTTCTCATATCAGTATAGTTAGATTCATATGTAAGTTAGATTTAAATCTTGTTAATTATTTTTTAAACTTCAGAAACGCAGAATGGAGATAGGCCTTTTCTACCACTGTGATGTGTATTAAATTTATATCATGTCTACTTAATGCACATAGTTCTTTTACATCCCTAGAAAAAATATTTTAAACATCAGTGCTGCTGTTAACTTCAGCACTCTGTAAAGGAAAGTAGCCACAGAGAACTGCAGTGACAAATATTTCCTTGCTCTCATTTATTTTTTTTACATAGTGTAAACAAACAAATGGGGTTTTTTATATGTAAAAATGCTGAAGTCAGAGAGTAGACTCTCTACGGGTTTCAGCTGCCTTTGATAGGACTACTGAAAATATAAGCCAGATAAAATAATTGAAATAACTGAAATAGCTTTCTTAAAAAAAATCTCCTCTGTTGTGAGTAAATGAAGTGTATACTAAGTTGATATTTAAAAATATGAAATTTATTTGGAACAGTTTACTTATACAATCAGTTACCTAGATGTGAAATAGCTATTGAAATCACATTTCAGAGAATCAATACTCACATCTAATATGGAAATGATAACATCTCATGTCTCCTGGAAAGATTTCATTGCTTATATTCTACATGGACAATGGGAAGGGGCAGATATGATCCTTCTGTACTGTCAGAAATAACAAAGCAGATCTAGGTATGCTAGATTTCATCTTTGAGACTAGAATTTTAAACAGTCTAATATATGTGTAACTAAGTAACTGTTTCTCTGGGTATTTTTTCTTAGCTAATTTTAGGAATATATCCTCATTCATCAGTCAGGTCAGACAGTTAGTCCTTAAACAGTCCAATCAAATTATAATTAACCTTTCAAACTAAACATGGGACTAATAGAACCTAATTCTCTGATCTGGCAATACAGCACAGGACCTGAAAGGATCTGATTCCTTTGAGTAAATGCAGGGAGGGCTTCAGCCCTGTGCTAGCTATCATGGTCTTTCTTTTATCTGGATAAAAACGTTCTTTACCCTGAGTAGCTGTGTGTAGAGTCCAATCTGTAGTTTGGTTCTCTTGCTCCAGCGGACCTTGACCTTGGCAGCAGACCTACCTGAGGCTTCAGCAGTACTCCTGTGCTGCTTGCCATAAGGAGCTAGAGATTAAAAGGCAGCAACAAGATAAACCTTTGCACTGAGGTTCACAGCCTTCAGTGATAGTGCCAGGCTCACTGAAAGAGAAAAAAAGGTACATTCCATAGGATGCTTTCCAGTTTTGATAGTGTTTTTTTGTTGGTGTTGTTTGTTTGTTTATTTGCTGAGGATTTTGGCTTTTTGTTATAGGTTTGGTTTTTTTTATATTCTCTACATTCTTTACATTTTAAATTGTTTATTATATAAATAGACTTCTTTTTTATTATCAGGGTTATTTTACTGAATAAACGATTGGTTCATATATCAATATTACAGCCCTTTTAATATTTGCAGATATGATTTCTCAGCTATTTATTCAGAAATTTCCCTCATTATTAGTGATCATTCTATTTCCCTAGCAATTTTAATGGCTCTTTTCTGAGACGCTGAACACAGCATGCTAACAGAAGTGCCAGAAGTGTGGACAGAGTGCATACATTCCACTCTATGATACATCTACTCTAATGCCTCTTAGCAACTTCTTTGCATTCCAACAATGCATATCTAACCAAACTAAGTGTCCTGCAAAAACCACTACCACATCTAACCAAACTAAGTGTCCTGCAAAAACCACTACCACCAAACAAAAAAACTCCAGCCTTTCCTCATACGTTTGTGGAGACCTTGATACTCTTCTCTAATTATTAAAGAAAGCATGTGGGTATCACTTGAAACTTTTCACTGAATGTACCAAATTCATGTATTCTTCACTTTTAAGTTTCAGAAGTCATTGTTCCTTTGGCTGTGCTTTTACTGTATATACTTCAGCAAAGGAACTAGCTGTGGTTTGCTCACTGCAAAAATCATTGGTCAGCCTCTGTGCTTCAGGTGAAATATAGCTGGTTTAATTTAATACCATGTTAATAAATACTTAACTCTCTTTGGTCTGCTCCTCCAACCATAAAACACCTCAAACAATCCACCAAGTGATAATTAGCAAAAAATACATATTATTCCTTCAGCTGTATGTATAAATGAGCAAACAAATCACAAACAGCGGAGTCTGTGGGTCCATTCACATGTGCTACATAGAATGGATATGTAGCATCCCCAAAGGGTGCATGCTTGCAACATTTCCACAAAACATGGATACAGATGTCTACTTTGTCCTTAGGGTAATGGCTCAAAATTTAAACATATGTATATGGTAGTATAAATGTGGTTTTATTTGGCATTGCAGGGAACAGGCATCAGGCTGTGGCAGGTCCCGGGGGTGGCTGGGCTGCCCCTGGCCTGGGCAGGGCTGAGCTGGGTTGACCAGGCGCCCCGTGACCAAGCCTCATGGCCCAGCCTGGCTGAGCTCCAGCTCTGGGAGCGCTGCTGGGGAAGGGGCTGACAGCCCCAGGCAGTGCCTGCCAGATGAACAACCCCTGGATGTACAAGGGGGTTGTGGCACAGCCTTCACCCCTTTTCTGAGAGCAGGTAGGGACCAGGGGGTGCAGGCAACCCTGCCCTACCCTCATGGCCCCCCTGCCTATGGCCCAAGACTCACAGCCTCATCAATGGCCTGTGCCCAGCCATGGCACCAGTGGGACACAAGCCTACACCAACACTTTGCCTCCATCCCTGGCTTCTAGCAGGAGCCTTCAGATGAGCCCTGGCTCTAGCCCCAGTCTCTGGTTCTGCCCACCATGCACAAGTGTGGGAGGGTGAGGGCAGGACCCTGCACAGACCAAGGTCACCCTGGTTCCTGGCTCCTCCTATAACAGTGCTATCCCACTGTGCTTCCTGTCAGTACCAAGGAGGAGGAAGCAGACACAAGATTTAGAACATGACATCCTCCATCCAGTTTGATGGCTGAAATTCAGCTACACTGCCACCCTACCCTGGCAATGGCTGGCAGGAGGAGGTTTGCAAGGCCTGACCAGCCACACCACATGCAGCCTGGGATGTTACTATGCTCAGCCACACTCAGCCAAACCATCTCCTCTGTGACAGCTGCGCACTTAAGAGGTCACCTAAGCACAGTTATGCCTCTTGCTACTGTTAGATTTAAAGCAAATTTGGGGTTAAGCAGAGGTCTATGTTCAGGTTCAAAATATATTTTGTGTATATCACGTGATGATAGATACAGGTTTTTGTCTATATTTCTAGATTTCTGATTTGTTCCCTGAAAAAGATGAAGTAGAGTAATCCTGTCAGGAAAGGAACTTGTATTTATGAGGCTAACAGGACTGTACAGGGAAGAGAAGGACACAGAGGAGGTTGGAATGGAAGAGAACATAGCAGGGACGAGGCTGAGGAGGGTTGCAGCTCTGTCAGAGTGTAAGGTGTCCCTCTGCTTGCACTGAGTCAAGAAAACATTTCAATTAGAGGTAAAAAAAACCCAACAAAAAGTGGTATGAACGTAGTCAAAGATGACATCAAAATGTCAACAAAGAGAAACTGAAATCAAATTGCAAAACTCATCTGAATCTTGATGTTTCATAATGTTGAAATGCTTGACTTCACAATTTAGATGTCATTTTTGTGTAACTTTTTTTTTTATATACAAGTCCAAAATACTCCAGGATGATGTTCTGAATTTCTTGTCTTGAATGTGGAAGGATAAAAAGTGAAGGAAGAAATATATTCCCTTAGAGTATATTTCAGAATAATTTGTCTACATACCAAACACACTCTGACAAAGATATGAAACTCATAAATGTGTTACTGTGGCATATTTGATGCAAAAGAGCTTTTCCAGCAGATGGGAGTTAACAGCCAATGCAAGACCCATCTGGCTTAGTAATGAGTTGTTAATTGGAGGATACTTAAAGGAGAGTTAAGGGTATCTGCACATCCAGACTGAATTGGGACAGGAGATCTGAGCTATTTTGGCTTAGTCATCAAGTGGCACAAATAGATGTAGCACCACAAAAGTTTGAGCAACCATGTCAGACTTGTTTAAGTGAATCAGGTGGTTGTGTCCTATGTACGCATGCCTAGGTGCTTGTATACCCTTGACAGTTAAAGGGGCTTAGAAACATTTGACTTTACTGAAATAACATGCAGTATCTAAGGGCACCTCTACACTGCACCATCAACCTTTTTAAAGATACAGCTAAACTAATGTTAGTTCAGTGTATCATGATGTACATCATAAGGTAGTGAAGATATTGCTACTGGACCCAGGCTAGTGTAAATTTTAGTCCAAGGACTGTGATCAGTTGCTCATATGCAGTACCGTATTGTCATGATTTTGTTTGCCCAGCACCAGGACCACCTCTGCCCTGCATTCCAGGATTTTTACATTATTGCCAGTGCCAGGTGATATCTTTTATTTCAGATTAATTATAGTGATATTTTAATGTATCTTGTGCAAAAGAATATCTTTAGTATTTTGTTCAGTGAGCAATATTTTATACTTGGATTGGTCCGACTGATTATATCAGAAAACTGGTCAGTTAGTGACCATTTTAGTGTGAGAAGGTGAAGAAACAAATCTCTGAGCATTCTACATGAGAGGAATGGAACTGTTGCAGAGGGATGCTGAATTTTTACATACTGGGTTACAAATACTTGCTTCAGATTAATCTGAGATGCTGTGATTAGTATAGTCCTAAATCACTAGCCAAGGCTTATAGAGTCAGGAAAATAAGCTCTATTAATAGCACTTACTCAGATGAGTATCAGAACTATTAAGGACCTAAACATCATGGACTGATATGTAGAACATAGTAAATAAAGTTAATGACTCCCAAAGGAAGTCAAGCTCATCAGAAATGAGAGTGTAGGAGCATTTAGTCCCATGCAAGATCTAATCTCCAAAAAGATAGCTTTGCTATATTGAAGAGCTTTTGTCTTTAAAACTGATTCCAGAACTTTATTGCTAGCATGAGTAAGGAAATAAAGGGTTACATACTTAGCTGCTCTCGCGTTGTCTATGTAGAATAGGTCTATTTCATTAATAAATCTGTTTAAGTGGGAATTTCAGAAACATGACTTAGCCTCACATATTGATCACAAATTTTTTCACTAAAATGATTGTTTTGAAGTTCTGTTTGGCTTATCTTATTATTATTATAAAGTTCTTGATATTTCCCTGTGGTGGGTTAACCTTGGCTGGGTGTCTGTTGCCCACCAAGTTGCTCTATCACTCCCCTCCTCAGCAGAACGGGGCCAGGGTTGGGGTGGGGGCAGAAAATAAGATCGAAAAAAAAAATTGTGTGTCAAGATAAAGGCAGTTTAATGAAGCAACAGCAAATGTTGTGCATGTGGAAGCAAAGGGAAAACCAGAAATTATTCTCTACTTCCTACCAGCAGGCAATGTTGGACCACTTACTGGGAAGCAGGGCTTCAGTATGCATGGCGATTGCTCCAGAAGACATAATAAAACATCATAAATAGCGAATCCTTCCTCTTCCTCCTCCTTTCTCTCAGCTTTTATACCTGAGCAGACAACATATGGTATAGAATATCCCATTGGTCACTTTGGGTCAGCTGTCCTGGCTATTGTGCTCTCTCAATATCTTAAGATAACCCCAGCCTATTTGTGAGAGAGGGAGGGGGAAGGTTGGAGAGACAGCCTTGATGCTGTGCGAGCACTGCTCAGCAGTAGCCAAAATACTGGTGTGTTATCAGCACCTTTCTGGCTACCAGTACCAGCACACCACTATGAGGGCTGCTATGGGGCTCAGCCAGACCCAATACATTCATATAGAGCATGAGCTTTGTCAAGATGACAAGAACGGTACTAGGATTAAACTTTTTGTATCCTCTCTGTCCTCTTCTTTATCACAAAAAAACCCTTCGCTTTTTACTCCCATACATAGCTGATCATTAGTTTGGCAGATGCAGGCTTGGATTACTTTTGCTAATTTAAATCCACAGACTGGATGAGTCTTTTAAAGTCTCTGTCACCCCTTGACCCATCTGATACTGTCACAAAACAGGTATCAGACTTGTTACCTGCTCTAGTAAACATGATGGACACAAAACTTATTGAAAAATGAGTAAATGAAGGTGAACTTGTGCTATGTTCATTTAGGGAAGAACCACATATAGGTCAGTGCTAAAAAATACTGTGAATCTTTTCAGAAAAGTGCCTTGAGAGAGAAACCTTTCTGTTAATCCTTTATGAGATTGACTACGGGGCAAAGGTGAAAATGTGGAATTCATTATCTAAATAAACAACAGGTGTTCTGGATCCTTTTCCAAAAGAAAATTGTTTAGAAAGAGTTAGATGATGTAAAAAATGAAAGAAAAATTATTATGATTCAATTAGGCACAAATGAAATGAGGTGATGTGATTTACTACTTAGCATTTAAAAACCCTTCCTTTTTAAGTAGATGAAGACTTAGTAACTCGGCATTTTCTTGAAGAAGTAGTCAGATGGGAACTGTCTTTGAAATTTGCAATGTATTTGAATAGCCAAAAGTAATTGGACTGCATTATAACATGTAATGCCTGCTGTGTGAGTTAACATTCTCATAGTTCAAGTACATGCACTGATAAAATTATGATGAGCCAGCAAAAGCACCAATTCGATATTAATCCAGCCTTTAGACAAATATTGTAATAGGATTTGCACATTTAAGGGGCAAATTACCCTCTCAGTGTGTGCTCTGTATATCTAGGATATTAATATTGATGTGCATTAAAAGGAAAATACATCCATAATCACAATTACAGTTAAGATTAAAATCCAGGTAGGACATGTAATTATAAAAACATTCATCATTTTTTCCATAGTTCTCAGAATGTGAAATGAAGATCCATTTTTTCTTATGGGCTCTTTCAGAGGAGTGAAAAACATCTAAGGAAGTTTTGTGGGGTTTTGTTTATTTTTATTATTGCCCCTATCTGTGTGGGTAACTTTTCTTCCTTTAATGTCGGTGCTGATTCACATTAATTACAGATCTTAATCTTATGCAATGGATATATGGCTGAAATATACTACTGGTACACATAGCTTCTGAAATCAAATCTGTACTGAGTAGTCACTGCAACTCATCTAGGTATCCTAACAAAATGTTAACCTTAACTGGCCAGTAAGCTAGCTCTTCTCCACCGTGAGCTCTTCCTCTTTCTCCGTGGGCTTTGTCATTTCACTCAAAGCTGCCTGCCATTGTAAGAGGGAAGGCTAGTGAGTTTGAACGTCTTAATTCTGAAATAATTATCTTACAGAAAGGCACCACTGGGTGAACAGCAGCATGGTCAAACCGTATTCTGTTGTCATTTGGTGCCACAGAGGCCCTTCAGCCTGCAATCTCAATACAGCAGGCCTGGCACCCAGTCCATCAAGCAGGTTACTGAGCCAATTCAGGACTGCCTTACCATGTGGCCTCTATTTCTTTATCCCTCCTAGCAGCTTTGCTGTTGATCCCTATAATAGCGAAGGGATTTAGTATTTGTCTTGCACCTCCAAAGAGAGGGAAATATTTTCATTCCCTTAGGATCAAAAAAGAGAGAAGCTTAGGTGTCTCTCTCTAGGTAGAAATCTTAAATCATGTTCTTGCAATTATGTGTGCACCTCTGCAAAAAAACTCTCAGTAACTTGATCACTGGCATAGTTTGCACCTCAATATGAAGTTGTTTTGCACAAAAAGTGTGAACAGGGTTATATACAGGTGTGTATTTGAAATTATAACTGATCTTTTCTGAGACAGATTTTTAAAAGCATGGCTTGATCCGTAAGAAATATTTCTTCTTTCACCAATATTTCATACACAGAATATGGAAAAAAATCCTATGAAAACTGAGCTTTTGAGTTTTTGTCTCTGAATGAGGTGTCAATATTCTTACACATGATGTGAAAATTAAAATTTCATTATCTATTGCTACTCTATGCTTGTAGAAGGGCTTTGGAGAAAAAAAAAAACAAAACAAAACATTTCCAGTCACTTGTCTCATTAAAGTCTGAGCCTAGATGAGCTAAAGAGGACAAGTAACCAGAGTTTCTCCGATTCTGGAAAATGGAGATTGAAAGATTTAGGGAACACAGTTTTTACTCTGCTCTCTGAGATCCTGCTGGTTTGGTTGCTAGGCAGGTTATCTGATTTTACTTCTGTAAAAGCAGAATTAATTGACTGCTAAAACTCTAGTAATTTCTATTTTGCTGCTAAAGTATAGGTAGAGTGCTTGAGACCCTTGGAACTAGTGGCCTTACTGTACTTCACAAATCTGAGGGTTGAGTGACCTGCAGGAAGGTGTGAAGGAAATGCAGGGGTTGCAGGAGAGTGAAGTGGAAAAGGTGTAAGAAAGGCAGCCTGCGACATGATTACTAGCTTGAGCAGCAGCTCCTTTTCAGTTAGCGCTATTCATAATACGGAGAACTTCTAAAAATACTTTGTACTGTATTTTTCATTTAGATAAAATTACTCTGCATCTTTTAACTGATGCAAACAGATGAGTAAAAAATGGTAATAAGCACATATTTTAAAATTTTAAACAGTAGAAGAAAAATCTGTAACTGGAAAAGAAAATTCATAGTATATTGTGTGTCCACGTCCCGGTGCTGGCAGAGAGCCAGGGGCAGCCCCTGTGGGGAGCAGCCAGGGCTGCCCTGTGCCAGGCACAGCCGGTTCCAGCCGGCTCTAACGGCCCCAGCGCAGGGCACGGCCGGGCCCCGCAGCCGCCATGGCCACAGGGAAACCTGCGCGAGGGAGGGCAGTGCTGACTGGCAGTGAAGAGTCACAGAATGGTTGACATTGGAAGGAACCTCTGAAGGTCTTCTAGGCCGAACACCCTGCTGAAGCACGATCACCTACAGCCAGTTGCCCAGCACCATGTCCAGATAACTTTTGGATATATTTAGGGGTGGAGGCACTACCAAGTCCCTGGGCTGCCTGTCCCAGTGCTCAGTGACCCACACAATAGAAAAATGTTTCCCTGCCTTCAGATGGAAACTGCCATGCTTCAGCTTGTGCCCATTGCCTCTTTTCCTGTCACCGGGCACCACTGAAAATGCCTGGTTGCATCCTTTTTGCACTGACACTTCAGATTTATATATATATATATATATATATATATATAAGTAAGATTCACACACACACCTCTGCTCCGGAGCCTTCTCATCTCAAAGCTAGCATCCCAGCTCCCTCGGCTTTTTCTGACTGGAAAGATGCTCTAGTCCTTTACTCATTTTTGTGGCCTTTCATTGGATTCTCTCTAGTATGCCCGTGTCTCTCTTACAATGAGGAACCCAGAACTGGACACAGCACCCCAGCTGTGGGCTCACCAGTGCTGCATAGATTGGGATGATCACCTCCCTCCACCTGCTGGCAACGCTCCTCCTAATGCAGCCCAGGATACCAACAGCCTTCTGTGCAGTAAGGGCACACTGCTGGCTCATGTTCAACCTGGTGTCTACCCGGTCCCCCAGGGCCTTTTCTGCTAAGCTGCTTTCTGGCTGGGTGGGCCCCAGCATATATTGGTGCATGAGGTCATTCCTTCCCAGGTGCAGGTCTTTCACCTACCCCTTCTTGAACCAATCTGCATTAAAGCTCATTATTCAATGTCCCCTATGTCTTCTCATTGGGAGATGAGATGCCAAAATGCTGCCAGTGATTTAAACTTTCTACTTCCTCCTGACTTCTGTTTGCAGGCAGCCACAGCATGGATCCAAAGATAGAAGAGTTTAAAGCGGCATATGTTCCTGCTCACACACAGGAAGGGTAACAGGAGGATCACCACTGAAATACAGCTATTTTACTCCTCCATACCAAAGTCTGTATCCATCTGTCTTCTGAGCTTCAGCACATTAATTTCGACAGTATCCTGGGGATAAATTGTCTTGTCACATTGTCTTACTGTGACCCCCTGCCTGGCTTGCTAAATTACAGAAGCAGAGGGAGTCTGTCTCCTAGGGCTCATGGAAAAATCATTAAGTGACATGATGAGACCAATCAAAAATGCTATTCCTTTTGTTCTGAAGGAAACAAGGCTTATGTGAACAGTGGAAACTGAGGACAGGCAAAACACAGTCATGGATTAAGCTCAGCAGCAGCCAACCTGCAAGCTTGCAGGTGCACAGGTCCCTACCCTGCCCAGCACAAACCCTCTGTCATGGTGGTGGGTCTCAGGTTCCTTCTATTTTAGCAGATGCTCTGTGCTGAACATGCCATCTTCCTTTGCATGGGTTCTGCCACACCTGTGAGATACATCTTCTTATCCTACGGGTAACTGATTTCAGACAGATTCCCCATGAAATGGTCCTTCTAGACAACCAGTTTACCATATTCAGGGTATATAGCAAAAATACATTGATCTCTTACTGGAGAGTATTTTTTAATGGCAATTGACTATGCTTCTTTCTACAAATATGCCAAACGCAGGTATTTAAAGGAATGATTTCTCTATGTATCTTAAGAAGTAACTCTGCGTCATGATTGCTAGCTAATATGAACAATCTTGTTGTAATATAAAAGAGTTTATCAGGCTATGGAAAATGAAAGAAAATTAAAAAAAAAAAATCTACAATTTGTACTTATTAGTCTGTTTACATTTCAGATTTCTTCAGTGGGATCAGTATTACTTTAAAATACAGAGGTTTACAAACTTCCTGCAAGTTTGAAGTATAGTAGCTAGAATAAAGTGATTTATTTTCCCCTTTGAAAATAGGGTTTTTTAAATATAAAATAAGACAATCATTGTCCTTGAGCTGAAATAAAAAGCCACTCTTGTAAACTTTGTAGGTAAAAATGTTATGTTAGTTTTAATCTTGTATCACTGTAGAGAAGTTTTAGTTGCCTTATAGAGCATTTTTAGCTACTGAAAAAACAGACTAGTAATTTGAAAATGTGCTGCAGCAATATAAAAAATGAATCTTTCTACATATTTAAGTCTGTATCCAAACATACTAGATGCTATTTTGAAATAAACTAATAGATGTTTCAAACATTTAATTAACGATTAGAATGTAAGTACTTGTTTAATTTTTATAATATTCCTGAATATTATCAATATGCTAATAATTTAGTTAAATACATAAATTTTATTTTCAAATGCCTATTTAAATTAGTTTTATGCAAAAGCTTTCATTTCTGAAATGAAAATGCACAATATGTTTGGATATGGAGTTAAAGATCTAAAAATATATCTTCTAAAATGTTCTCACTATCTAAATGTACAATAGATGGCAATTATAAATATGATGAGTTCTAAGTGAGGGTCCCACCAAGTGATAACATGCAGGACAGAGCAATGGTAAATGTAAAAACTTGTTCACCTGTTTGCAAAGTGCAAAAATACAGGTTTACATCTTTGTGATGTAGACTCCCTGTGCCTCAAGGCATGCATTTCAGACAGACCACAATGGGAAAATTTAAAAGACAGACTAAGTTTTGTTTGAACTTAATCTAAAGGCAATGATAATTATGTCCTTTGGAAAAGGGATTGCTTTGGCTGTTGACCAGAATGAAAAAAAAAAAAAAAAAAAAAGGCATCTAAGAAACATTTAAGCAAATCAATGAATATATGATTGCAAAGTCTGTGATTATGAAACAAAAGATGAAGTTCTAAGAAAAATAAATAAATGAGCATCATACAAACATAAAGTTTGTTTTGACTTTCAAATAGAAGTCTGATATACTATTTTTAAGAGTTAAAATACATGTTGTTTGCAGAGAAGTTAGTAACTCTTAGATGAGAGTTTAGACTTATCAGTAGAGAGACATGATGGGCAATTTTTGTTTCTTTTTCGTTGTTAAGTGTGAAGAAACACCATACATGATTCTCTACATGATATTGGTAAACTATTACAGAAAGCCCACGTGAGTCCATTTTTTTTGTTTATTGTTTATAAATTTTGGGAGATTTAGAAAAAATATAATTATAGGATCCTATAACATTTCCAATGACATCTGTAAAGAACAGGAGAGTTAGTTTTTAACAGGTTCAAGCTTTACCTACTTTACAGTAGACTCTGAGTCTAAATACTTGGACAAATTAGAAACCCTTCCTGTCATCTTCATTATTTATTAGAAATAAACATTGTGTCTTTCTTTCTCACCAGCAACTCAGTTTAGCACAACTAACCTGTTTATCCCCTTGTATATCAATATTTTCTAGAGGAAGCAAAAGATGATAAGTAGGATAACATACTAATTAATTTAAAAGAAAAAAATATCTATGGTTATATTAAAACCAAATTGTCTTCTCCTCATTGCATCATTTCCTTTGGACTCCTGGACTGCAAACTAGCTCCTCCTTTACTTCCTGCAAGATTTTACAATATCTCTTGCTGTTCTGAAACTTTTGCCACATTGAGACCTATGTTTATTTCCCCTGTGTTCATTGTCTTGGAATGCCATTTATAAAAGCTGTAAATGTAAAACATTCCCTCAATTCTGGAAACTTGAGAGCTGCATTTGTAGATCAGAACTTCATTTTCTATAAAAAAAATGGACTTGTGTTGCAACTAGAACATGTAACTACCATATAACAGGAGTGAATTCAGTAAAGATAGAGAAAAAGTAGAAGTAATTCTCTGTAACAATTAGAAGGGAAAAGTATCTTTCTCATATTTTCATTTGTTGTACCTTCAGGTCTTATAGAAGACACAAAATATTAATATAATGAGTGATATTTCCAGTTTCTGAGGCATTTGCAAGAGAAAACTTGTCATAAATACTACAGTTTTCTTTGTTGTGTTTTGCTTCTAATAAGATAGCCATTTAATTCACAAGTAAACGGAAAAGTTATCTAAATAACTGATAAGAGTAGAGCAAAACTAGTAAGAAAAAAAAAATATTCCAAAATATGATCTATATAAACCCACTAAGTTGTGTTGATGGTGAGATATTTAAAATAACCAGTACAGATCAACTATTACATTTTGTACAATATTTCAAAAATGTGTGACTACAGGTACACTATAAACTGTATAATTAACCAAGCATAAGCCTGATAAAATGATTGGGGTGGGGGTGGAAATCAGCTGTTATGCAATTCTAAGAAATGTATCTATTGTCTAGTATGCTCTGCATCCTGCTGGAGTTCAGACTTTCTTTCTAAGTAGGATCACAGAGAACATCAGCCTGAATTTTCTGTATGCTAAACCAGCTTTTTATCCATCACTTATCTTTCTGGTTTTGAATAAAACACTGTCTGTGTTTTGTTGTAAATGCCAGGCTTCAAGAACTGATTGTTCTTTTGTTGCTTTTTATTGCCTTGACACTGTAGGGCTTTTTATCTCCTAATCTATTCAAAGTGCTAAAATAATATTGAAGTTTTGCTTATTATTTGGGAACACTTCTTTACAAAAACAGCAGTGATTTGAGGGCATAGCAGCTGAACACATCTAATATTTCTACAGAGCTTGCCTAACTGAGAGATTAAGGGTATTATACTCTTAGAGTGCTTTTTTATTCATCTCAACACCTGACCCACCAGGTTTTCCCCCAAAATTAAAACTCAAAGAAAGTATAAAAAAGTGGATATACATAAATACTTTAAAATATCAATATAAATATTTGCAGAGTTCCTCCAGATTAATACTTATTTATGTTACTTCCAAACCCCAACTTTTTAATGTACTGTGTTTACAGTAAAAGATTAAGACTTCTGTGGTTTTAATGACATTTATATATTATTAGGCAAATACAAACAAAATATTCAATAATTTATGTGCTAAAAAATTATTTTGAATAAAACAAAACGTAGCAGTGAAGTTCAAATCCAGATGGTATTGTCTGACAAAAAAACCCAAATCAAGGAAAAAATTTCTGTTTGAGTTATACTATTTCATAAATGATAATGTAAGCTTTTAATTTCAGAATAATATTACATCTTTGAAATTCAAATACAAAAATGAAAACTAAATGTATTAGAAACAAGACTTAGAAAAAATATTGCTTTTATGTCAAAATATTCCATTATCACCAACTAAAACTTTTATATCTCTTTTCTGAAACAGTCACTATATCCCAAATTAGGTGTTCATATAGTTCCATTGCTCTTAAGTGTTTGATAACATGATCATTTACTTAGGTTTTGGACTGGCAGGATTTCCATCTCAAAAATTCTGTGAAAGTGTCTTATCACCATGGACTGTGTCAATACCAAAGCTCAGTTTCCTGTGTTAGGTTATGAAGAAATACTTTAAGTCTCAATGTGGCATAATAAAGAACGAAAAGATGTTTTCAACCATCAACAATTCTTTCATTCCAGTTCAAAAATTTGCATTCAGTTGTAACTTTTCCTATGCATTCTCATGATATTTTTATCATAGAATCATAGACTCATAAAACCATTTAGTTTGGAAAATACCTTTGAGATCATCAAGTCCAATCATTAACCCAGGACTGCCAAGTACACTACTAAACCATATCTCTAAGCACTGCTTCTGCACGTTTTTTAAAAACCTCCAGGGATAGTGATTCCACTGCCTTCCTAGGCAGCTTGTTCCAATGCTTGACCACCCTTTCAGTGAAGAAATTTGTCCTAATACCCAATCTAAACATCCCCTGGTGAAACTTGAGGCCCTTTCCTCTTGTTCTGTCACTAGTTATCTGGGAGAAGACATGTGTCCACACCTGCATACAACCTCTTTTCCGGCAGTTGTAGAGAGCAAGAAGATCCCACCTCAGTTTCCTCCTTTTCTCCAGGCTAAACAACCCCAGTTCCCTCAGCTGCTTCTCATAAAAATTGTTCTCTAGACCCTTCACCGGCTTTGTTGCCCTTCTCTGGATATGCTCCAGCATCTCAGCATCCTTCTTGAAGCGAGAGGCCCAAAGTTGAGAGCAGTATTCAAGGTGCAGCCCCACCAGTGCTGAATATAGAAGGATGATCACTTCCATTACCCTGCTGACAACACTGTTTCAGATACCAGCCAGAATGCTATTGACCTTCTTGACCACCTGGGCACACTGCTGGCTCATGTTCAGCTAGCTGTCAACCAGCACCCCCTGGTCCTTTTCCACTACAGCTTTCCAGCCACTCTTCCCCAAACCTGTAACATTGTGTGGGGTTGTTGTGACCAATGTGCAGGACCTGGCACTTCTCCTTGTTGATCCTCAGACAATTGTCCTTGACCCATCTATCCAGTCTGTCCAGATCCCCCTGCAGGGCCTTCCTGCCCTCAAGCAGATCAACACTTCCCCCCAGCTAGATCTCATCTGAGGGTGCACTCAATCCCCTCATCCAGATCATCAATAAAGATATTGAACAGGACTAACCCCAATACTGAGCCTGGGGAAAACCACTTGTGTTCAGCCATCAACTAGATTTAACTCCATTCATTACCATTCTTTGGGCTTGTCCATCCATCCAGTTTTTAACCCAGCAGAGAATATACACATCCAAGCCATAAGGAGCCAGTTTCTCCAGGAGAATTCTGTGGGAGATGGTCTCAAAAGCTTTACTAAGATCCAGGTAGACAACATCCACCACCTCTCCTTCACCTGCTAGGCAGGTCACCTTGTCATAGAAGGAGATCAGGTTCTTCAAACAGGACCTGCCTTTTATAAACCCATGCTGACTGGGTGTAGTGGGTTTACACAGCAAGGTTTTGTGAGTGGGGGTGGGTACAGGGGTGGCTTCTGTGAGAAGATGCTGGAAGCTTCCCCCACATTCACTAGAGCCAATGCCAGCCAGCTCCAAGATGGACCCACCCCTAGCCAAGGCTGAGCTCATCAGTGATGGTGTAGCACCTCTGTGATAATGTATTTAAGAAGTGTGTGTGTGTGTGTGTGTTGGAAATCTAAGGAGGTCCTCCAGGCACTGGAGCAGAGATTCCCCTACAGCCTGTGGTGAAGCCCACAGTGAGGCAGCCTGTGCCCCTGCAGCCCATGGAGGTGAACGGTGGAGCAGATATCCACCTGCAGCCCATGGACAACCCCAGAGTGGAACAGGTGGATGCCTGAAGGAGGCTGGGACCTGAGGGAAGCCTGTGCTGAAGCATGTTTGCTAGCAGAATTTGTGGACCCATGAAGAGAGGAGCCTACACTGAACCAGGTTTGCTGGCAGGACCTGTGACCCTATGAGGAACCCATGCTGGAGCAGTCTGTTCCTGAAGGACTGCACCCTGTGGAAGGCACCTGTGCTGGAGCAGTGTGTAAAAAACTGCAACCTGTGGAAAGGATTCACATTGGAGAAGTTCATGGAGAGTTGTCTCTCATGGGAGACACCTCACACTGGAGCAGAGGAAGAGCGTGAGGAGTAAAGAGAGGCAGAAACAATGTGTGATGAACTGACCATAATCCCAGCTCCCAATTCCCCTGCAGTGCTTGTGGGGAGGAGGTAGAGAAATCAGTGATTAAGTTAAGCCCAGGAAAAGAAGGAGGTGGGGGGAAGGTGTTTTTTCTGATTTGAATGGTAAGAAATTAAATTATTTTCCCCAAGTCAAGTCTATTTTGCCTATAACAGTAACTGTTGAGTGATCTTCCTGACCTTATCTCGACCCATGAGCCTTTTGCTATATTTTCTTTCCCCTGTCTGGTTGAGGAGGGGAGTGACAGCGCGGCTTTGGTGGACACCTGGCAAGCAACCAGGGTCAAACCACCACGCTGGGCCTGACCCCTAAGTTGTCCTGCTCATGTTGTGTGATGGTGCTCAGGATGATCTGCTCCACAATCTTCCCCAACACCACAGTCAGGCTTATTTTGAAGAAAAGAAGTGTATAGCCAAGTCTTGCGGTTTGGGCTGAATGGTGGTAATTTATGAAAACACAGTGATTCAGATGTCTTTGATTATGTGTACAAAGCTTGTGGTTCCAAAAAAAAGCTGTTCTGTGTTTCCTTAAGCGTTCATTTCATTTAACTTGATCAAAGATTTAGGGCAAATAAAGGGGTTTTGGGCCAAAGCATTCCTGTCTCAGTGGTGTCTTTAAATCATAGGGACTACTGGGTGCCTTAAGATGGGAGCTGTGGCATCTTTCACAGTGAAAGGCCTAAAACTGTTCTAAAAGTGGGCTGGAAATTTTAAATTCTTGTTAGAATTGAGTTGCTTGTAAGAAAAATCATCTGGGAGGCCTGCACCTGGAATTTTCCACTTGAAGTTGCATGTGTGTTTTCAATGGACAGAGCCCCTTAGGCTCCATAAAAACCTTCTAAGGTGCACACAGCAGGTTCTCACAAGCAGGTGTGCTGCACTGCATTAAGAAAAAAAACCCAGGTTTTGGTGGTACCAAACTAATGTTGGTAGAAATGCAAAAGAGGGTAACTAAATGCTCTCTTGGCAGCTGGAGAGTTGTGAGACAATCCCAGTGTAGTTTGTTAAAGCTGTACTAAGGAAAAGTACAAGCGTTTTGTTGGCCCAAGATAGCTGAGAATTTGGTAAGGGAACAACAGCATTACTGCTTAGCCTGTGACACCCCAAACCTCACTGTTCACCCCAGCTCCCATGAAGGGAGAAGTGGTGAGTGAGGGTGCTTTCCTCTGCACTCCTGGGTGCAGTGACAGGGCAGGAGGGCAGCAGTGCCCTCAGGGGATCTGCTTTTTCTTTAAACCAGCTCTGCTTCCCATCCTTGTGGGCAGGACAATTTGTACATTTAAGATGAAGACCCTAAGCAGGATGGAAACTGTAAGCTGCATTTAGTAGAGATATCATGACCACCCTCTTTCTCTGAATGCATATTCTTTTGGTTTTGCTGGTACTTCAAAATGGGAACAACAGTTTAGTAGAAAGTATGATTCCATGAGTATGCTTTAGTTATACCATGTGTGCAACTATTCTGTCCAGGGCTTTCTGTGCATATAGGCAGGCAAATCCCTACACTTTGCATCTCTGGTCACACAAACCGAGTGCAGTTGGATTTTGTGGAGTGATTATTTCCATTTTAGGTTATTTTTTTAGGTATTAAGCAAGACAGTATCTATAATGTTTTATAAGAGATTTGCCTGAATTTTGCTGGAATATTGTCCACTTTATGTAAGGTTGGTATCTCGTCCTTAAATGGATTCATTAGCTAAAAGTAGTGTCTTAAAATCTGAGAAAATGTGTACAGAACTTACAGGGAAACTTAAGCTTTGCAGCCATTTTTAATGTTGCCTCATTTTATTTCTTGAAGGCACTTTGAAACTAAGAATGAATGAGGAAATGATAGCTTGTGCCTAAGTTATTAAACTTCTAGTGCATATATACCTATATAAATCTGGTAAATGTTACACCATACAAGAAAGCAATTATTTTTGTTTAGTATTGTACTCTGCATATGTACCTAGTGAATACTTGCTGAAGTAAGCAAGATATTGATTAATATAATTGCTTAACTCTTAGCTCAACTTTAAATAAGTAATAAATCCAGATTTACATTTCTATTAGTACATTAATACTTTTAACAAATGGTTCAGACACAAAATTAAAATATATTAAGGAAGCAACACCAAGTATTAAGCAACAGCCAGTACACACTCCTGAATTGTGCAGTTATCTTGAAACCTTATCAATATGTAGCATACTTTCATTTTCTTCATAATAATTGTATTGATAAAAATATAATCACAAATGCATTCAGGAAAATGCATTTGATGCATTGTGATGCATTAATAAGAATGCTATTACATATTTACAGCATCTTAGGTTATCTATATAAGTGAAAGTCTTTGTTAAAACATATATCCAAATAATGATTGGACATTTTATAACGGAAAATATCTCTCTGGACAATGCTTTTTCTTTCTTATTTTCCTTAATTACTTTTTTGCTTTATAAGGTTTTGTGTTCAAATCATTCAAGGAACTACATTTACAATGTAAATATTTTAGATTTGCTTTTATTCCCACATGAATGTTGAACATTTCCTTAAGTATTAGGTGTTTTCAGTAAGTTTCCTTGAAAGAAGGCATACATTCACATAATGATCAAAGTATGAGTCATTAAAGTTTGAAACTGTAACAATGAGCAAAGCAACAGACCTGTTGAATCATAGAAATGTTTGTTGGAAGGAACTTCTGGAGACCGTTCAATCTAGCGTTCTGCCTGAAGCAGGACTATCATCGATACTACAATATAATACCCTTTCCCATGATTACACTCTCCTCCCTTTTTTTTTTTTTTTTTTTTTTTTTAATTCTCAGTCTGAACCTCTCCAGCTACAACTTATGGCCATTTCCCCTCACTTTATTATTTGTCCCTGCTGAGAAGAGTTTGTCTTGATCTTGTTTGTAGTACCAGTATCAGTGGGCTGCTGTTAGATTGCCCCTTAGCTGAAGCCCAGCTTTCTCAGTAGGACGTGCGCTGACTCCCTCTGGCAAGCCCAACAGTCCTCTGAAGGACCCTGTTAGCTTCTCAACATTCATTTCAAACTGGTGTTGACCCAAAACAGCATTCCAGATGCAGATTCACCAGTAGCTGATAGAAAGTGATAATATTTTCCCTAGATCTGCTGGTGGTGTAATGTAGCCCAGGATGCAGCCTGTTCTACTTGTGACAGGAGCACACAGATGGTTCATATTCAGCCTGACATTTACAGTAATCTTCAGGTCCTTTTTATCAGGGCTGCTACTCAGCTAGTCAGTTCCCAGGCACCGGGTTACTCTGGTTTTTGCCTTTTGCGCTTCTCACTGCTGAGCTTCATCACATTAGTTCAGTCCTCCAATTTACCAAGGTCCCTGTGAACTGAAACTCTGCTGTTTATTCTCACTCATTCCCCATAATTTAGTTGTCTGGGGGTGCGTTGCCATCATCTAGGTCGTTGATGAAGATATTGAACAAGGTGGGCCCCAGTACCATCCTCTCGGTTGCTCTTTCTCATTGCCACACTGCCAGCTGAGTGTTAAAGTTTTGGTTATGACTACTGATCCCAGAGGTCCACCCAGATGCCAGTGCAACTGGTAGTTTGTACTTCTTCATGTTCAAAAGGAGAATGTTACAAGACACAAAATCTTAATAAATTCCAGGCATGTTTTATGCACAGCATGTTCGTCATCCACAGACAGTAACTGTTGTTCTCCCCATGTCCATAGCGGCAGATGTGTTTCTGGCCACTCCTATGTGCAAGGTCATGCAGTAACTGTATCACTGAACTAATCCGGGATAGAACTGCAGAAACTGATCTAACTGCAGGTTAGATCAGTTCACTACTCTCTTTCCCATACAGTACTTCAGTTGTGTTACCAAAACTGAAAGACTGGTGGAAGGTAAATGCTGTGGCCAGTATTTCATGTCTAGAAGAATGAAAAATAAAACTATACCACAAATTACTGTTTTTTTTTCAAAAGAATCATAGATGGAATGATCCACTGGCCCAGCTGGCTACGATTTTGACCTATCTTTTCATGTGGCTTCCTTACACAGTGCAGATGGATGGGAATGAGCTACATATATTCTTTGCAGTCATGCAAGAACACAGACTGTCTCCTGAGTAAAAGTCATTAAAATTACTGATTACACTATAAATTGTTTTGGAATACCAAAGTTTTATAATTATAATTTATCATCATAAAATGCCTATTAGCCAGATCTCACTGAGCTGAGATCCCTGTCCAAACTGCAGCAGGAGTCACATTTCCATTCCTAAAGGAGCTTATTATTAAAAGGAAAGATTAAAGAAAGAGAAGCCACAGAAATGGAAGTGTATTATTTGGAAGGTAATAGGAAAAATTCTTATGCCAGAGTCTTGTGTCAGAGAGAAATGGCACATCCTTTGTCTTGGAATGTATGCAGCTTCACAGATGACATTTTGGCTTCTACTGACAGACGTACACACTTTCACAAAGGGGAAAAAAAAGGTGTGGAAGGGAAGGCTTTAATTCACTTGAGTAGGTTTAACTGAAAAGCTTTAAAATAGTTGAGTGTGCTTCTGAGTGTTGTGGCTTCCTGCCAAGCCTGTAAAGGAAGGTTGTGATATTTTCTTTCTATACCTAATAAAAATAAGTTATTCAATATTTGACCTTCCTTGTTCCCATTTTGTTAGCAATTTTTTATCTTTTTTAAAAGAGTTATGAAAAAAAATACTTCTTAAAATCACAATAAACATTTTAAAGGAACATACTTGTAGATTATTTTTTTTTACATTTTTTTCTCAGTCTAATGTATAATTTTTATTGTTTTGCAGCATTAAACATTAAAACCAATTACAATGAAAATGAAGGGAATAAAAAAACACAGGGATTTAAATACTTTTATGCGTTCTGCAAAAGCAAATTTTAAAAACAGTATTTCATTACCTTCTCCATACACACATCTTCCTTTCTAGAGATTTTTAATTGCATGGTCAGGCAGTCAGCTTGACATATTTCACATGCATTTTGCAATATATCTTCAATTTATCTGTTTTAGCTCATTAATTGCTTTCTATTTTACCATATTATATAGTTGGTGGCTTCATGATATATAGATAAATGGTTATTAATTGTTCAGTATCTTTGTTTGTCTGACCTTGTATCATTTGCATTATGTCCCTGTAGCTCTGCTTAAAATTTTTACAAAACAGTTTGAAGAGCCTTGAGTTGGTCTTCAAAACTGACATAAACTCTTGTGGTGCTGAGTGAGCAATGAGTTGTGAGTTGGAGAAGGACTGCTGAAAATCTATTTTCCTTGGCTTGTATTCAAATGACAGTCTCTTTATTGACCACACATTTTTGAAAGACTTAAGTGCTTTCCTGTTTTTCAAAGTTCCAAGTCCTGTGAACCTTCAACCAGGCTCAGACATCTAAGATCTTTGAGGGCTTTTGAAAATTTGAACTTAAGGTCCTTCATTTTATCCACATACCATACAAGTATTAATGACAGATTTACATATCTCTGTACCCTAACTTACAACCTTCAGCTGAAAGGTAAGTGTTATAAATAGATCCATCACTGTTCAAGTGAATGCTTAGATTTTATAGCAAATAAGCCATAGAGAAATTTTTTAAACTATATAGTACATTGAGGAAATCCTGGTTTGTACAAGGAAGAGCATAAGACTATTCAGTGAGTGAGTATATGCTCTGTATGCATGTGTGAGAGAGACTAATCAAAACTGTATCTTGAGATCAAGTTTCCTCTATTACAGCTGAACCTTAAATTACTGTCTGATAGAGCAATCCAACCTGAGGACCAGTTAACATTACATTAGTTAAACAAAATAGAACAAACAGTTCAAGATAAAACAGAAGCTTATTCCCATGTATTCATCTCCTGGCTTACTGGTATATAGGAAATATGACAATTTTTAAAAAATATAATTAAAAATAACATCTAAAAAAATATTTCTCTAAGTATAGATGAGTGTCATAACTGTCTAGATAACAGTCTTTTGAAATTTATTTGGCACCCAAAAAATGATTCTGGTCAAAACTACCTTTTGGGGTCAGGAAAAGTTTTGTGAATCAGAAATTGCATGGGTTTTACTGCAATGCCTAAACAAAATTTCCTGGTTTAAAGCAGCTAATGTACATTTTAAAGTGGTTTTTCTTCCTTATTTTATTTATTTGTAACTAGAAAGAAATCTTTTAAACTGAGGCAAATTTAAACTGTGTACTATTAATCAACTAAAAATCGAATTGCCAATATAGATTCATTAGCTAAAGTAAACGCAAATTGTTTTGGGTAATCACTTTTTTCAGTTCATCTTTTGATTATCATACCACTCATTTCTTATGCACTAGCAAACATATTTTGTGTTCTAGTCTTTACCTGTCATGTGTAATTTAAACAAAAATGTTTTAATTAATAAAAAAGAAATCGTTTGGTGTTAGATCTAGCTGAGTTTAGTCATATATAATCCACATACTACTAAGAATTTCCTTTGTTATAAACAGAACTTAATCAATTACCAAGTTACATGTCTGTGGCTTAGTGTAGGGGCAGATAATTCCTCGTATTCCCTAACCTAGAAGGTTTTGATTTTATGGGAAATCTAGAACTAAAACTACAGAGTAAGTTCTATAGAACAGAGCAGAAACTGAAGACTTGTTTGAACCTATAAAACTACTTTTATATGTTTTGTAGGGGGGGAAAAATAACATTATGAAGCAAGTTAGTCTTACCATTAATTATTTGGTCTTTCTCCCCATTTTTAATCACTTAGTTTCTAATTTGCCTACCCTAGATATATTTGTGTTGTCTGTGCAATCAGCATGCTTACAGTACTTTTGTATAGACCAGGAGTAACTGTATATGCATTGCTGTGGTTTTCTCTCCTCATTATTTTTTATAATTTGTTTACCCACCATTGGGGTGAGGGAGATGTTATTAATGATGGTACATTTACTCTTTTGAACTTAGTATCTAAATAAAAGATGGATAAGAAGCTGGAATACCAGCTGCTTGCAGATTGAGCTAAATGGTTTAGTATAAAATATCCCACAGAATGTAATACACAGATTGGTTTTAAAAGAAAAACAAGAGACATACTGGAACATTTGAGTATGTTAAAAAGTAGTATTTTTTTCAGCAATGTAAACTTAAATCCCACTTATATGAACACCTGCTCTGGCTGTTGTTTCCAGTGTAATGAGTTTGGGGAGACGTGTATCTCTGAACAGAGAGTAGCTCTATCATTTTGACATTTAATTTTGTTTGTCTTTTATAAATGTCTTATAAAAAAAGAGAATCATTTAGCATCTGTTATGTTATCTACTAACATCTGTCTCCATTAACCATTGTTAAATATATACAGAATACATTAAAATTCTGTTGATTTTTTTTCTTTTAAATCACAAAATGATTTAATTATTGATGCAAAGTTCTTACCATAACAATTGCTCATTGAAGATTTAATGAGTTCTTACATTTAGACTGCATTTGCCAGGGGATCTATCTTTTTCTTTCACAAATATGACAGAATATATAATAGCTTGTTCTTTGCTTTGCTTGTGCTTACTTAAAACCCTTCTTTTTTGCTTCCAAGTGTCTCCGTATAGCCATTCCAGTAAATGAAAAATACAACAGGGTAAATATATGCATTATTAAAAAAAAAAAAATATTCGGGAGGGGGGGAAGCCTTTTTAAGAAATTGCGATAAAATGTTAGGATAACTGACAAAAGTAAGTATAAATGTTATGCAAGTGCAACATAAAGGAAAAGAAAACTGCACAAGTACATTCTAAGAATGCCTAACTTCAGGATTAAATAGATACATGCATGAGCACGCTGAATTCATGAGCATAATAGTTGCACTGTGAATTGTCAAAGCTGGGGTCAGCGAAGTTCTTGGGAATGAGATTACACTACTTAAGCCTAGGTGATTGAACATGAAGATACTCATAAATATTTCTTTTATCCAGTTGTCACTGGAAGAATGGTGAGTGGAAATATATAATCATTTGTAATGAAAGGATGTCTAAATAAGTGTTTGGATCCACAGCAATCTGAACTATCCAACTTTGTGTCAAAAGGACTTAGAGAAAAAAACTGGAAAACCCACTAATTTTACATTAACCCAATCCTGATTTTATATTAGTCCTGTGTTCTGAACATCAACATATTTTTACTATATGTATTATATAATACAATAATGTATCAATTAATTGCCGAAAATTGTATGTTCCTAAATGGAATAAAACCAAACCAGTGTTGAAGAATATTAATTCATTAGTCCAAAGAAATTCATGTCAAAAATTCCCAAGTCAAGTGAAATTTTTTATTTTTTTAATATATTCTGGGAAATTTTGTTTGATTTTCTTTCTATGAATAGCTATTATTTATACTTTGTTAAATATTGTGGTGGGTTAACACTGGCTGGACATCAGGTTCCCACCAAAGCTACTCTACCACTCACCTTTTCAGCTGGACATGGGAGAGAAAATAAAACAAAAAAATCTCACAGGACAAGATCAGGACAGGGGGATCACTCAGCGGTTACTGTCATGGGCAAAACAGATGTGACTTGGGGAAATGAATTTACTTTATTACCAACCAAATCAGAGTAGGGTAATGAGAAATAAAAACCAAATCATAAAACACCTCCCCCCCCCCCCCCCCGCCCTTCTTCCTGAGCTCAGCTTCACTCCTGATTTTCCCTACCTCCTTCCTCGCAGTGGCACAGGCGGATGGGAAATGGGTGTTGTGGTCAGTTCATCACACATTGTCCCTGCCACTCCTTCCTCCTCAGGGAGAGGGCTCCTCACACTCTTCCCCTGCTCCAGTGCAGGGTCCCTCCCACAGGAGTCAATCCTCCGTTAACTTCTCCAGTGTGAGTCCTTCCCACAGGTTGCAAGTTCTTCATGAACTGTTCCAGAGTGAATCCCTTCCACGTGGTCAGTCCTTCAGGAACAGACTGCTCCAGCCAGGCTCTACCAGCAAACCTGCTCCAGCCTGGGCTCCTCACCCCATGGGGCCACAGGTCCTTCCAGGTGCTTGCTCCAGCACAGGCTTCCCAACAGGTTCCCAGCTTCCTTCAGGCAAACACCAGCTCTAGTGTGGGATCCTCCATGGGCTACAGGTGGATATCTGCTCCACTGTTAAACTCCATGGGCTGCAGGGGGGAAACTTGCCTCACCATGGGCTTCACCATGGGCTGCAGGGGAACCTCTGCTCCAGTGCCTCAAACACTACCACCCCCACCCACCCCATCCCCTCCTCCTGCACTGGCCTTGCTGTCTGCAGAGTTGTTGCTTTCACATATTCTCGCTCTTCTTTCCACTGACATTATTGCACAGCAGGGTTTTTTTCTCCTTTCTTAAATATGTTATCGCAGAGATGCCACCACCATCACTGACTGGCTTGGCCTTAGCCAGTCTTGGAGCCGACTGACTTTGGCTCTGTTGGACATGGAGGAAGCTTCTTGCATCTTCTCATAGAAGCTAGCCCTGTAGCCCCGCCACTATAAAACCTTGCCACACAAACCCTATACATATATTTGACATATTGGCTGGTCCATATGTCATCATTCAGTCAACAGGTGTTACTTAGGAAAGTTAATGACTTTCACAGTAATTTTTTAGAGAGAGATACTCAAACTTTATAAATTCAACATTTTAGTTACAGATAAATGTATTTTTAAATGAAATGTTCATTATTTATTTGTTCAATAGTTTATTCAAGTCTTTTGTACTGGTTGGTGTTTGGAATAGTATTTGATGGGTCTGTTTTTTAAAATGCACTTGCTAAATTCTATTGTTACACCTGTATTTCTGTACTCCTGACATTCAAGCTTGTCTTTGATGTTTTTGTATATATAATTAAAGGTATACATTTGACATCCTGGCTTGAGAATTGTGGTCTATCACAACTATTTAAAAAATGTGTATTTCTAGTTTGCTATGTACATTATATGATGGTTTAATTTGGCCATTTAACATGATCTGTTTTTAAAGAACTCTGTCTCTGAAACACCCAACTGGAAAATAGTTTGGAAATATAATTTTTTGCTGCTTGTATGTTTTTAATGTATTTTGAACCTTTAATCTGATGTCCCTGACCTATCCAAAATTCATCCCTCCTGATGAGCTGGTATACTCTCTTCAGAGCTTACCTTAAAAGTTAATTTCTTTCCCATCCATTCTCTTTTTGCTTCTCTATATCACTTTATTGCCTTGTAGTTATTTTCTGCTATAAATAAGTAATGTTCCCATGTAGCTGTATTACTCCAGGAATACATCTAGTTAAGGACAAAGTATTTCCTCATCTAAGTACCTTGCTTCTAAGGTTGCTAAGGGTCATTGGCTATTCCCATATTTATTTTTGCCTTGTCATATAATGGATGACCATTACACACTCAGAAGAAAAAACGTGTATTACAGTCTCAGGGAATGTGGACTACTCATCTGTCAACACTAGGAATGTTACAGATGAGCTTAAATTTATCAAAAGAATCGTACCTAGGTTAAATTACTGTAGATTCTGGATCACAGGCAATATGCTATTTGTTTAAGGGTTTTCAGTTAAATTTAAAAACTGGTAAAGTTCTGTGCACCAGGATATACGGTTTTCTAGATTTGTCTGTTCATCAAACCCAGTGTATTTACCCCAGCATATATAGTACTTATGTTTGGTTTTGTTTTGTCTCTAGTAATTTATCAGGCACCTAAAATAGAACAGTATTTTTTCACTAATATGAAATTAATAGCAATGCTAACTTAGTTCTTGTCAGATCCCTGTTTTCTTGGACTGATACAGAGAAAAAGCGGCTGACAGCATAGTAGACATAAGGAGCTAACTCAAATGATTTGGAGCCATTTTTTTTCCTCATAAAGGATTAGATCAGATGCTTATTTAAAAATTATACAGCAATTCAGTGCTTGTGTTCAGATAGGAAAGATGTCAGTGTTCTTCTGTAAATCATCAAGAAAGTTAAGCTCCTCTTGCAACTTCTGAATCAGCTTTCTCGTTGGAGCCTCTCACTGAATCTCACATGAATGTGGTAGAAACACCAACAGAGACTGCCTTTCCCCCTCCAGCTCTCTCAATTGTCCATTTAAAGATGTTGTCTGGATGGGTGGGCTGGTGACCACAGTGACAACCACTCTTTTCTAGGATCCCTGGTGCTGCTTCCTCAGAAACAAAACCAGAAATAACCAAAATGTTTTTTGTGTTAGGGGAGATGACAAGGCTGCTTTTTTGAGTAGTACATGTAATGCATTTGTGAGATTTTATTTCTTGCAAATGATAGCAATCCTTTTGTGCATACAGGATTGAGATAACCATTGTGTACTGACCAGGTTAACATTCATGTGTCCCTAATTTGTCGTCTCAGATCTTGAGTGGAAATATTTAGCAGTAAAGAGTTTCTTTCTTACTAAATACAAAAAGTCTTGTGAAAAATATAAAACACTACTTGTTTTTCCATAAGATGCACTCCGTTCTTCTGGGAGAATGTTTAGAGAAATGATTAATTGGCTGTCTGTAGAAATTTCTAACTACTGCAATGAGTTATATGTCCATTTTAAACTGGTTGGGTTTACCCAAACAACTAGTTTTGATATACCCAAAATTCAGTTGGGTATGGCTGAGGATGACTTATTTCATCACTGATACTTTAAATCAGCACTCAGTAACTTCAGGATTTTTTTTTTTTTTTTTTTTAGTTATGATATCAGTTGTACAATACAAACACTTAGTGTTTCTTGTATAAATAAGCAACATGTAAACAAATTTATGAATCTGTACACTTAATCTTCTTGTGACTTTTGTTAATTGCTTCTAAGGGTTCTTTTAGTTTAACACAGCATGATATTACGTATTACAATACTGATCTAATTAATTTATTTCTCTGTTGTTCTGAGTTGAACTTACAAGGTAGCTATCTTGCTTGAATCTTCTATGAGGCAGGAAAATTGCATCAAAGTGCTCAACTGTAAAAACAAACAACTGCTCATTTAAGAAGAATTTACCCAACAATCTAGCTTGATAGCACAAAAGCATGAATGTAAATGAGGGAAAGAGGTGAACTGCTGACAAAAAGTATATAGTTTAAGAAAATGGAGATGAAGTTAGATCTTCAGAGAAATAACACCTTATTATGGAAAAGCATAATTTCATCGTTGATCATAAAAACCTGTCTGTTCCTGTGTTGAAAAGGTACACTCTGTAAAGCCCAGATAACAAAATAACTACTTAATAAAATTTCCTTAAAAAGTGATGTTCTGACATTAAAAATAGTGGGAGAAAGTAGAAGAGGAATTTTCTGAGATTTTTAATTTTTATTTTCTCTAAAGAAAGGTACTGGTATGTACTCAAGGTTGTCACATTTCATGTAATAAACAGCTGTGGTTTCCTCTGTAAATTTTACATGCTGTGGTGTTTTAGTCCACTTACATGTTGAAGGCAAGGCTTGCATAGAGCCTTCTTTGATTTGTGAATGTTTTTTCTTTCCTTTTAAGTTTTCAGTTTTTGCATCAGTGCTTTTAGTCACAGAAGGAACAGACTTCCTGAATTAAGACTCAGAACAGACTATGATAATACCAGAATCAAAAGACAAATGCAGGCCTATCTTTGCCTCACTTTCTGAATTTTGTAAAAGTCAAAGTTTTGCTGAGAATTCAGACTTTTGTGTTTAGAAATTTTGAACCTCAGCCATTCCCTGATACTGCTCAGTTTACACTGATTCTATGCTAGATTCCTAATACTACTAATGGAAAATTAGGCCAGAGTTTGTGAAAGTTGAGTTGCTATGACAACTAGTCATTTTCAAATAACCTTGAAGAACATGAACAGCAGTAAAATGTGTGTAATATATTTATTAATTTAAAACATCCCTTGAAATTATGATTTCTGCAACATATTTTACTCCACCATTCTTTTATTTATTAGTAATAGCTATATAATGGTTAAGGTGCTCTTTTAAGTCACTGACTTGATTTTTGTTTTCCCCCTTAAGCACAGAACCAGCCATGATTATTTGCAAATTAGATGAAAAGATGCTAAAGGAGTCATACCAAGAAGTTTTTGCAAGATGTGAACCTTTCTATCAGGGTCTCTTCTTTAAAAGCACTTCTTTCTATCTTCAAAATGTGTTTTGAAGACAAATGTTATGTGCAATACTTGCCAGTACATGTGTTCTGATGTTTCACAGAGTGAGGAAAACAATTTCCAATGGGGAATAAATGGAGAACTGAACTACAAAGTCATTTATGTTTGAGGTTATTATATAAGGCTAAGTACCAATTTTAAGTATATAAGTTTCATTTAGATCATTCTTGAAAATATTATTGTCTGAAAATAAACTCAAAAAAGAGTCGTGTATGCTTAATACTGAAAAGTCATACTGAGAAGGAAGAACAGTTGTGTAAACCCTCCCTGTTCTATATTTGTCATGTTCCACACAGACTGAATTTGCTTGTAGCACTGGGATTAGAAGTTATCCATTTGATTGCAATGATTTCTTAGGCATCCTGGGACAATCAAAAATAAACTTAGCAATATAAATTGCTTTCTAAAAGTAGATTAAGTTAAAAAAATCTTCCTTTTATTTTTCTTCAAGTTTTCTGAGGAGCCATTAATATGAATGATGTATGATTTCAATTTACTACACAAAACAATAACCACCAAATCACACATAGAAAAGTTCATATTTGCATACATGTCTTCCTAAAAATCAACCTCTTTAATTAGAAAAAGGCCTTTCTCAATGTTCATTTTTGTTTCAGTTTTCATAGTTGTGTAGAAATCTGTCTTCTTCCTGCAAAATTTATTGAAATACTTATATTATAGAGCTATTAAAGAGAACACCCTAGACTATTTGTGTTCATTTTGCACCATCTATAGATATATGTATTATATCATGAGCTAGACATTGGGGTTGAAAGTTCAATGATTCAAGGTTCAATGATCCAAGAATCTGAAAGTTGTTCAGAAACAGTATTGATCCATTAAAATCAATGTTAAAATCAGTTACAGAAAATACAGGAAAAAAATCAATTATCTTTGTGACACATTGGGAAAACAAAAAAGGCTGCTTGACTTCAGAAACTCAGTCAGCAAGGTTGTCTTCTTTCAGGTTGAAAAAGAACAGCTTCACTTAAACTGGATGGAATTAAATTGAGAGTGCTATATGCAGTTTCACCCTGTTTTGGAAAAAAAATACTTTGTTCAGGTGCTTTTAGAGAAGTGGTTGAATATTTAATTTTGAGGTTTCTGATGAAGTACAGCAACACATGTTTCAAGTAATAGACTTGATGTTCAAGATGAAGAACAGGAAAGATCTCCTACAGTAACCAAACATTTATTGTGAAAAAAAATTCAGCACTGCTTCCACATTTGGATTAATGAAACAGTGATAAAAACATAATAAAGCAGGTGTTTAGAAAGCATCTGTTGTCTCTGCAGTATTATAATTCTCTTTCAATTTTAAATATTAATACTCTTGAGTAGATTTCTGTTAATAAATTTCAAATCATCCCTCAAATTTGTATGTTATAATAATTTAAACTTGGAAAATTAGTACATTCAAATTCATAAATAAGATTGACTTTATGCATTTTAACTGCAATAATGGAAGTAATTAATAATTGTCTTCTGCATGAATAAGGTAGCAAATTATTATACCAGCATAACTTCAACCTCTATTTGTTACACTTTTGTAAATAATTATCAAAGAAATTTCAAACCAATATAATATGTTTCCCTGACTTATTATTACAAATTAGTATTTCTTCTCTTTAAAATAATTGTATGCTTAATCAATCTTGGTGACAAAGTAATATAGAAACAGCTAGTATATACTTGTGTAGTTTTACTACAACTTCATCTTATTTAGAATTACTTGAATTGTGTTGTTAAGCAATATTATCACCTAGTGTCTGATATTTATCGGAAGTACATCTCTGACATAAAATTACTTTTTCTGTGTTCCATGAAATTAAAAATCAGCTAACCTGAGTTCAGTGCATTCAAAAATACTTTCTTCTTTCTCTCCAGGGAAAAAGATGTTGAAGTTGCCAAAATAATTTGTTCATTCTTAGACTCAGTGAGCTTTTGTTGAAAAGTAAAATAAATTGCTTGAGCAGTTTTGCATTTCAGTCTATGTTGTGGAGCACTGGAAGGAAGTGCTGCCTTGAAAAAGCTACACAATTTGCTGAAGGAGAACTGAGGAAAACTCAGCTTGGGCTTCTCTTCACAACTTCCACTTTAGCCATTATTTCCTTCTGTAACTTTTATTTCCACCCCCCACCCCCCACCCACTCCCCCGTACTGGGACAAGAAAATCTCCTTTTCCTCTACTTCACTGACCAAACAGGACCATATCCTTATTGTGGGAAAATTACTTTGAGGATGGAATTAGAGAAAATTCGACCTAATAGAAGCATAGTATTACAGAAAGCTTTTTAGGGTAAAACACAGCTGTCACTCTTAGGATGGTTGGCATGCACGGAATCTACATCTCCACAGCTCCCCAGGCAGCACACCCTGCCAGCTCAGCACATGCTGACCGGAGTGATGGAGGGTGGAGCAGAGTGGAGACACCACGGCCAGGGTCTGTCCTGCTCCCTGCAGGAACGGGAACTCGATGGCACCACACAGCTGATAAACTGCACAGCAGCTGTCACGTGGAGAATCTATGAGATGTCTGCAGCTGAGCCAAACATTGTGGTGAAATGCCTTTCCTCAGATGAAATAATCTCATTGCGATACTAACGCACACCTCCGTCTCAATGTTACCTGCCTGCAAGGTGCTACCGCACCTCACTGGGCACGTGCTACCAGTCAGTAACAACAACATGTGTGACCCGATTCACTCAAGCTCCAACTATATGTGATGGAAATGCACTAGTCCTGGACTGAAATAAGTCCAAAGGTGAGGGAATTGTTGTCTAGACTCCCGAATTACCCAACTCTGATTTAGTCTTCACAAAGGTAGGTCAAGTTGACGCACTCTAGGTTGGCATGAATGAATAGACTTCTAATCAAGTTAGTCAGCCTTGGGATGGATGAGAAAGGAAGAACAGATAGTGACAAGAACACCATTATCTAACTTATGCAGAAAGAAGACTTCAAACGAGGAAAATTCTAGATATGAGAGGAAACAGGATGATATGGTGTAGCAATTCACTGAATAAACCAGAAAATAAGTTGAAAGTAGGAGAAAGATAATTGTGGTAGTGGGAGATCACGACCTCTGATTCAAATAGCCCCCCCAAAAAAGGGCAAAACCCTGCTTAAGGAGCATGTGTAGTTAGTAGAGAACTTCAATAGTGCTCTCTGAGGATGCATACCACCTGTCTTCTCCCCCATAGGGACACTTGCTGGGTAACAACCTCACCTTATGCGCGCTAAATAACTAATGCTAATTCTTACTAGTGATTATAGTTTGGTTGTATATAATTTCAAGCTTGTTTTTCCAGAAAGTCCCTGTCACTGGCAATCATGAACCTTAATTTGTCATGATTTTATAATAATAAAGAGTGCTACTCCATAAACTGTTAGTGTTAGTCCTTCGTGGGCACTAGCAGTTGTCAGCAGCAGGTAACACATTCAAACAAAGTGGGAAGACCCTCTGAGGGGTCCCTCTGATGCTGTTGGTGTGTTTCCCTGAACAAGTCAGGTGAATCACCCTCCAATCCAGTGGAACTGTTCTGTGAAGGGTCCCTGTAACGGGACACTGACAGACTGGTCAGGCACAAGGGTCTTGACTTTTCTGGGGCACTGACAGACAGATCAAACACGAGTGGTCGAGAAAATCTCCCTCCCTTTCACATGCCATGATCATCCCATGTATCTAAAAATGTAGCATCTCTTGACCTAACCCATTGCTTTCTATGGCAAATTCTTTCACGTCCTGTTAGCCATTCTCATAGCTAAAGAATGGATATTTGCTATCCAGTGGTGAAATGGGTCAAGCCTTTATGTTGTGAAAATGTTATGCTGAATATAAGTTACATTTTCCTAAATGAAATAATGGAAGAGTTAGTATAGGAAGCCTTCATTCATGTTTAAAGTGAGACTCACAAATGGAAACACTTGGAACTTAGAAAATTTAGCAAAATTTAGCATTGACTGAGCAACTCTGTCCTTGTGTGTGTGCATGATTGTCTTTACATCATAATGTTGAATTATGTGGAAATCTTACTGACTATAATCTTTGATTCCGCATTGTACAGGAAGAGATGTAAAAGAGGAGTCAAATTAAATAAAAATTGTGAATTAGCATTTCTTAATTTTCTCATTTATCGCTTTAGGTATGACTAAAGGTATTTTTATGCACTGAGTCTGTAAATGAATGTCTTTAGGTAATGATCAATTCAGATTAATTTTGCAAGTACTTAGGTGTTGAGTCTATCCAAGAAGTGTTATCAGTTAATCTTTACTTTTGCACATTTTCTAGGAGAAAGGTAACAGTTTGGCTTATTTCTTTACAAAATTAATTAGAAGAAAGGAAATAGAAGAAAAATAGTAAAATTAACATTAAACAGTAAGGAGATAAAATACTTTGTAAAAGTCCTTTCTTTATTCAGGGAAAGATATTACAAAAGAACATTCGATATCACCCTCAAAAAAATAGAATTGGCAGTTAGTGAATTTCTTGCTTTCAGATTATAAAAATAGTTTCAAAGTATGTCAAATTATTTCATCTTCAAATGAAAAATTCATGTACATTTCTAATTTGTCTGAGTTTAATGTTACTGTGTTATGATTTTCAAGAGAATTCTACAAACTACAATTTGATCAATATAGCTATTTATTTATGTATTTATTTTGTCAAAGCAATTCTTCTGGGACTTATACGTATTTGCAAACCAGTAAGAAGTCATTCCCCTTTTTCTTAAAGTAGAGTTCCTTTATGTGGACAAGGCCTTCTTTTTTTCTCTATAAGATCCTTTCCCCACTGAAAGAATTGGTCTTTTGTTTCTGAGCTACAATGGTAACTTCAGTTTTCAAACTACTACAGTCTTCAATGATGGGTCCAGGAGCAGTGCCCTCAGGTATAAAAAGTGGAAAAATTTATATATATATGTACATATAAACACACACACATATATATATACTCACACTGAGATTTTTTAGAGGATTTTCATTAAGACCCTCCATTACATAACTACAGTAATACAATAACTATATTGATCATGTAATCACGTTTAAGCCTTCTTGTTGAATTGGAAGAAACTATGTTATGTGTCTTCATCAGGTAATACCTAATTAAGGTCAAACTGCCTAACTATAAATTGCTACCATTACCTGTTTTTAATGGTAACTTTTTAATTAATTTTGCTGGAAATAACTTCACTAGAGGTTATTTTCCTCTTTATATTTATTTTTTTTCCAGTGAAAATTGCTGACCACATGTGATTGTAACATTAAAGCTGATGCCAGTTCAAATATCCTTGTCATTCAAATTTAAACTTTGTTTAAAATTTAATGTAAGTTCTATTGTAGAAGCTAGTACAACAGCAATAATTCTTGGTAGTTAACATTAGGAAAGAAGTACCACTATTAAAAATTTGTACTTTAAAGCACATCATCCTGAAGTGGGGATAAAACTAACATTCTTCTACAATTGTTACACAATGAAATCTGAGATTATTATAGCATATATACAAATTCACCAACAATAGTTGAGAAAATGAAAATTTATTTGTTTTCACTACATAGAGAGAAATTTCAGTGACTGATAGCAATGACACCAAGACACCATATGCTCTGGAGGGAATTTAATAATTTATTCTCGAAGACAGCCTCAGTTTTAGAGAAAAAGTAATTTAAAATAAACTGACTGTGAAAATTTGACTTATGCATATGTATGCGTACTAGCATACGTAGTGCTTTATATACTGTACTAACTGGAACTTCATGAGCATTCTCCCATTTCTTACACTCTTATTTATATGAACTGTAATTGCATTTATTGTTGCACTACACACTTTTGTTTTCAAACTGAAACTGCATCTTCTAAAGACATTTGAACGTTAGTTAGGAAGATCAATTTCTTGTAGTGACACAATAGGTGAAAGAAATACAGCATTCTGGACTTTTGTGAAAGTGCATTTGACTTTTTATGTATTGTATTTGCAATTCATAATGGTAGAAGAATGATTGATCATGAATGCTATTTAGTCTACTGAAGATTATCCATTTTGATACATCATTTCCATCTAATTCCTGTTTGATTGCACTGCTGCATTTCTCTCAAAAAACTTGCCATTTAGGCTATCCAAAAGAAGGTTAGCCAATTTCATGTAGAAGTGCTTCTTGATGTTGACTGTTTTTTCTTTCATGTTTCACATTTCTATCATCTGTTCTGTATCAGACTTCTTACTGATTTTAAACTGTGTTATTTAAGATTTTTTTACACCTTTAATTCGTTCTCAATCAACTTGCAGTTTTAAGTGGTATGCAGATTAGACTCTTATGCCTATTACTGTTCTCCCAGTTAGGTTAAAAGTTACCTTGCGTGTTCAGAATTTTTTATTCTTGATTTTTTAATGATTTATCTACTTATCTCTTTTAATATTTTTTTCTGTTTATCAGTAGGTTAAACAGTTGGCACTCACGATTTTTGTTGTTGACTTCCTTGTGATCAGAAGGCAACTTTAAATGGGAGAGGAAAAGGGAGAGAATAACCAAAAACATTCTATCCCTTCAGCAAAAAATGCTGCTTGAGATTTTCTAGAAATAGTAAAAACTTTAGTAGTGGCTTAGGAATCATCTTTTGTGTCAAGATGCTTTATAGAATCTCTAATGTCTGCTAAGACAGATTCTTCGGAAATATATATGTTGTGATTGTTTTGGTTAGGTGTTTTTTGTTATGGTTTGGTTTTAATAAAAGAGCCACTTGCCATAGAAAATTTTAAAACACTTTGTCAAAGTACAGAGGCAAGCTTACCAGTATAATCAGAAAACATAGTTCATTGCAAAAATAGAAAAAAACATTGCAAAATTTACAAAGCTGACATTTACAAGGTGATCTATACTACTTTCCAGTATTTTCAGTTTAGAGCCTTAATGTGAAAGTGTTCAGTTCAATTCCTGTTCATAACTTCACCAAAGAAAAATTTGAACTGGCAAATTAGCCAAGACTTAGATTACCAATGTGTAGTACTCCAACAATTCCAAAGCAGAAGAGAAGATGGCTTAGAATAATGAAAGTAATCTGAAAACTTTTTTTCTTTTTTTAACTTCTCAGCAGAGTGTCTAGTTGGGTAATTCTGGACTGAGGCACATGATAGATGAGGTTTACAATGACAAAAGGGAGGATTTCCTATGTGATTTCCTTTTCAGGGGTAGAGGTTGTACTAGGACTGTGGGGTTGTCCTGGTTCAGCTGAGATAGAGTTAATTTTTTTCTTAGTAGCTGGTGCTGTTGTGTTTTGGATCTGGTGTGATCATATGTGAATTGTGTTAGCTTTTGAAACATAAAATAGAAAGGAACCCCTCTCCAAAAGTGTGCAATAACCATATAGGTTGTTGAATCACCACATCTGACAGTTCTAGTACCTGGCAATATATTAGATGTCCATACATCTTCAGTTTTCTAGAATTTAAAATATTTTCGTCTGAGTTGCCTCACTTATTCTCAGCTTAGTTGTATATGTTGATATTACCTGCTCTGTGTTGCACCCTCCCATCAATCTAATCTAATAAAACCAAAATATGAATGTGTGTTCCAGGCATCTCTACATTTTTTAACAAAATCCCTCATCCAAACTGTATTACATGGCCAACTATTAACTATTTAACTGTTAACACCTACAAATATCTTGTTGTTATTCAAATTTTGGTGATTTTTTTTCCCCCCTGCACGTAAGGTGCTCAGGTTACACTTTTATTTCCCCTCTGTTTTTAACTACTAATAAAAGCAGAATCCTGATCTACTCTTGTAGGTCTCGTGTGCTCGTGCTTTAATTGCATGCTCTTTTCCCAAGCATTTATTTTTAAATTTGAAAATCCACTGTGTCTGAGGAAGATTTTGAGATTTGACAGATCCAACAGTTTAAATTTATTTTTTTCCCAACCATATTTCAGCTGTCTATATATCATCTAATGAGATTTCTGTCACATTTGTATGAAATGCATAATGTATACAGTGTTTGAAACACCACTTGTTTGTTGGGCTTTTTTGTTTGTTTTTTTTAGTGTACGCAGCTGTAGTCTTTTTACCTGTATAAAAGTGCAGTGGTTTCCCATGCTGATTTGAAAACTATTCCATCAACTAATGCACAACCAATCTTTCTGCAGCTGATGCTGGTATGTAGAGTTTTCACAAAACCTGAGCATCAGAAGACAGTATCATGTACCACAGGTCATGGATGAAAGTATTTCTGATGGACTGGAATATAGAATATTTAATAACATCATACATACATTTTTGTATTTTTTTAATATACTAAGCACCAAATGGCTAAAATTCATACAGTTTTAAATCTAGGTATATAGATTCATTTGGTATTGGCCATGTTGGCTGCCATCACTGCTAACCTTTCCCTGGATTTATAGGGAAAGGTGTAGAAGCTTTTGTGCTGCGATGTTTTAACTTTGTGGAAATCAGGCAATGAATCATTATTTAATAAAATCACATGACATATATATTTTTAAGTGACAAAACAGATGTATGTTCTATAATCTGATAGTCAATAGTTGGTGTTAGTGTCAATTCCATATGTGCTTTTAAAGATCCTTCATAAGGTAGGAATAGTATACAGCTTGTGTGAGCCAATTTTATGCTCAAAAATGACTGAAAATTATCATTTTTGTGTCTCCCTAGGAAGTTAGATCATGGATAGAAATGACTAGTGGTTTTCCATGTTGATTGATTTTTCTTTTTGTTCACATAAGGATCACCTTGTGAAAGGAAAACATTAAGAAGAAGTAGATTTAGACACTTTAGTAGCTAATGTAGCATCAATCATTTTATACTAGATTGATCAGGGATGAAGCCATGTTAATCACAGTGACATGGGAATTTTAAAGGACAAGCTATCTGCTGCAGCTAAAAGCCTCCAGTATCAGTATATTTCATTCTTAGCTAGCGTCTGTCTTGGAACAGCTGTAGAAATGCCAATTGTAATGACTTTTTGTAATATAGATACTTAAAACACAGCTACAGGGAACTGAGATTTTTCTATCAGCTCCGTATCGTTCATCAAATAACCTTCAGATTATAATAACTTGCCATTTCTATCTACCAGTACTGGACTTTAACAGATGGTTCAGATATTGATCCAGCAAGGCAATGAAAACTGTAGGAACTAAGTCCTTTCTGCTGAATCCCTTCTGCTCTGATTGGGTCATTGATCAATACTATTCTGAACATAAGTGATTGGAATCAGTGTTTCATTTCAAAAATTTAACTAATTTCAAAAACTTTATGAGACAATGTCCGAGTTATGAGTGTATGTAATCTTTGGGTACAATGTGCCTGACTTCCATGCCTTAATAATGCAAAGATATGTTTGCCTGAATGGGACAGAATAAGGTAATTAACAATATTTGAACAACATGTGAAGATTATATGTTTTAAATATTGATTAAAATGAGAAGTTGTAGAGAATAAGGTAGATACCTATCCTAGGTAAATGGGAATGTGTCACATCTGTGTTGTACGTGTCATCCCTCACCCACCCTTATTTCCATTGAATATCTGAAATACAGGCACCACAGTGCTAAAATATGAGGAAAACAATGAACACTAGATTTCTGATCAAGTAATTTCTTCTATGCACATAACATGAAGCTGGCACTTCAAATGGAAGTTTACAGAAGTATGTATGTAATTGATATTAAATATACATTTTATGGCACTGATACCATAAACAATATTCTGGAAATATGCAACCAATTATTTGATCTCAGAAAACGAAAAATATAGTAAAAGTTTGCAGTTATAATATTATTTTCTGTCTCTGTAAAGGAAAGGTGCTGTAAGTAATTCCTCAGCAATCTGCTTCTCCTGTATATAAGTTTTTATATGGAGAACAAACAAAAATATTTGATTCCTTAATTGAATGGTTTGTGCAAAACATTATAATTATTCTTTGCTAATGTCTTCCTACCACATAGGTAGCAGAGGTCAATCTGCCTCATCCTTGCTTCTGTTAAAAGAGTGACAGCTGAAGAGAAAATAAACTGACAGTATCTGTTGTTGCATCAATAATTGAATAACTCAATTTGACAATTACAAGTGAGCTTTGGCTAAGCTGTCATCTTTTTTCCATGTCCCTAAATATTATCATAGATTTGTCTCCTGACAGCTTGATATTTTACATGATGTCTGTTTCAAGGCAACTATTTCTGTGCTTGCTTGATAATTTTTAATTTAGTGGCCTAGTTCTTCTTCAGTTAATATTACATAAATACTATTTATGGTCCTTAGTTGACTATTATTAGGATTATATATGCATGTTTAATTTTTTTTTTAACTTGTAAAATAGTATATCATCACTTTTGCATGGTTCCAGAGCATTCATTTGGTTTTAAAATTTAATTTTACTCCTGATTTGCATAATTTGAGAATTTTTCTTGAAGCTTCATTTGTTTGTTTTATCTACTATTTCCTACAGCTTCTCCTTTAGAGCAGCTTCAAGAACCTCATACTTCTGTGGCAGCAAATAACTCTGGTATTAAATATGCCTGCTTCTGAGCATAAGTTTGATAAAACAGTTAAAGCAGGTCAGCAGCAAAAATTTGTTCTCCCTTTGAGTTTAAAGACCTTTGCAAAGAGCCGAGAGCTTTTGTCTGTACATTCAGATAAAAAATGCTCTATATAAGCTAACAGCCAAAGTGTATTGTTTATATATATCTTTCTTTGTACTTTTAGAACCTGTGTTAAAACATATTGGAATTTCATTTCTAAAAAGCTAGTTATGTTTCAGATTTGTACAGGAACATGGTGATTCAATAACTACCAATGATATTTTTAAAATAAACTCAGGCTCTAAGACCATATGGGAGGAGATAGGTTCAGAAACAATTCTCCATGTGTCTGTAACTGGTGGACTAACAGTTTCCCAAGACAAGACTAGAAAGAGGTAGGTTCTTTCATCACACTCCAACTGGTATGATTTGAAATAGAACAGGGCTTCTCACCCTGTCTCCTTTTTTCACTTATACCAGCTGGTCTAATAAAAGCTATTACCTCTCCCGATAAACCTGGTCTTGCCTGTGGTGCTACAACATCATGGCCAAAGCTGCCATGGGTTTTTTACTGCAATATAATCTGTAACACTGCTAATATCTGTAGCCAAGCTTTTCATATAGTTTTTTTCACTTCTTTTTGTGTTTGCTACAAATCATACTTCACAGCTGAGCAGTGTTTTGTCCTTGTTTCTGTCAATGGATATTAGATGGAGGAATCTCTTTCATTCACCCCTCTAATCTTCTACTGTTAGAAGGAAAAGGTTGAGATGGTGAGGATAATATTTTCAATTCTCTGGTGTATGTTATGACCTGTTTTTTACATTTAGAATGTACTGCTTCAGGTGTATTTGGTTTCATTTCATACAGTGTTGTTTTTGTTGTAATAGAAAGGACAAAAGGATTGACTTTCCATTAGCTAGCAGTGACCCACACCTATGCTTTAAACAGATTATTTCCCTTACTTGTGCCTTTTATGTCAGGATCCTGTAATGTGCACTATGTGATACCAACCTGCCCCAGAATTTAGCAGTTTACCCTCTGAAAATATGATATTATTAAATACACTCTTCTTATCTTCTGCTTTTTAAATCTTATGCTAAATCTGTGGTATGTTAGTGTATATCTGCTACATTTGGCAGCATCAAATAACTTTCTTGATAGAGATACTGGTGGTTAAAGAGTTATCAGGTCATTAATCCTTCATTCTTATAACACTAGAAAGGATTAAAAAATAGAGTCAGAGTATTTGCAGAATTGTCAATCTTTTATTCAGCTAGAATAAAATACTAATATATAATACTTTCAATTAAAAGGGAGAAATAGCCATTTATTCCTAATCTCTTCCCTGATTAAAATTTTATATGTGAACATTAATTCAATTTTTTATTCATAGGATCTTAGAATTGTTTGGGTTGGAAAAGACCTTTAAGATCATCAAGTCCAACTGTTAACCTAGCACTGATAAGTCTCCCACTAAACCATGTCCCTAAGCACCATGTCTACATGTGTTTTAAATACCTCCAGGGATGGTGACTCTACTACTTCTCTGGGCAGCCTAGTCCAATGCTTGACAGCCTTTTTGGTGGAGAAAGTTTTACTAATATCAAATCTAAACCTCCCCTGCTGCAACTTGAGGCCCTTTCCTCTTGTCCTACCCTTGTTACATGGGAGAAGAAACCAACACCCACCTTGCTACAACCTCCTTGCAGGTAGTTATAGAGAGCAGTAAGGTCTCCCCTGAGCCTTTTCTCCAGGCCAAACAACCAGAGGTCCTTCAGCTGTTCCTCATAAGACTTGTGCTCCAGACCCTTCACCAGCTTCATTGCCCTTCTCTGCACATGCTTCAGCAGCTAAATGTCTTTCTTGTAGTGAGGGGCCCAAAACTGAACACAGTATTCGAGGTGCAGCCTCACTAGTGCTGAGTATAGGAGGAAAATTACTTCCTCTTAAACACTGACAGCCCTGGGCATCAACCACCTCTCTAGGAAGCCTTTTCCAGTGTTTGACCACCCCGTCAGTAAAGAAATGCTTCCTAATGTCCAGTCTAAACCTCTCCTGGTGCAGCTTTGAATGACTGCCATGTGTCCTGTCCCTGGACTCCAGAGAGAAGAGCTCAGCAACTCCATCTCCATTTCCCATCCTCAGGAAGCTGTAGAGAGCAGTGAGGTTGCCCCTTAGACTACTTCTCTCCAAACTAGACAAGCACAAAGTCCTTAGCCATCCATCATCCATGTCCATCATGAGACATGCTTCCAGCCCTTTCACCAGCTTTGTTGCCCTCTGGAAGCATTCAAGGACCTTCACATACTTCTTAAATAGTGGGGCCCAGACCTGCACACAGTACTGCAGGTGAGGCCACACCAACGCTGAATACAGCGGGATAATCACCTTTCTCGACAGGCTGGTTATGCTGTGTTTGATGCACCCCGGGATGCATTTTGCCCTCTTGGCTGCCAGGGCACCCAGCTGACTCGTACTGAGCCGGCTGCCAACCAGCACCCCCAGATCCCTTTCTGCGGGGCTGCTCTCTGCACTCCTCTCCCAGTTTGTACTTGTGCCTGTCATTACTCTCTTTCCGGTTTAGAATCCAGTATCTGGACTTGTTAAATATCACACCATTGATGATTGCCCAGTGTTCCAATCTATCTAGACCCCTCTGCAAAGCCTCTTATCCATGAAGAGTCAACAGCACCCCCAGTTTGATACCATCAGCAAACTTGCTAATGGTGCATTCAACTCCTGCATCCAGATCGTTGATTAATGTATCGAACGGAACTGGCCCTAGAATGGAGCCCTGAGGAACACCGCTGGTGACTGGTCACCAGCCAGATGTGGCCCCATTCACAGCAACTCTTTGAGCTCTGCCCTTTAGCCAGTTCTTCACCCAGCAAGCATTATCTTGCAGTGTTAGTCAGTCCTCCAGCCTTATCATGGTATTAATTTTAGTAAAACTTTAGCTTCTTTTATCTTCATCCTTCCAAAGGAGTAATGCTAAATGCCGTATCTTCCCCATTTATACTAGGAAAGTGAAGGTGTTTTCTCAGTCCTCCCTTCTTGTATGCATGAATGAACTCTCTCAAAAGGCATTTTCTTAAAAGATTTTGAGTTGCAACTGTAGTTAGCTGACTGAAAACATAACATGAATGCAACATTAGTTTATATTTTGTGCCTGAAGCATGGAATATCTGGCAAGAGCCTTACTAGGATCAAAGATGTTCATTCTTTGTGTTGAACGTCTTGATTCAGATAGTAGCATTTTGATGCTTAACCACTATTCTGTAGTAGGAGTGGTCTGGACATGTTAGCTACCAATGCCCTGGTAACTACTAAATTACTCTTCTTAAACACATGTTTTTGGTGTTTCTGGAATCTGTCAATATTATTTTTAGTTCATTGTCCCAATATTTGTATTTCAGTGTCATATTAAGACTTGATTATACTTTCTATTTGTATTTCAGGCTTGGAATCCTGTTTATGACTGACAGGGGTGGTGGGTGGTTGGATTTTCTTTGCTATATGGTTTGGTTTGGGTTTGGGTTTTTTTTTTTTTGCATTTCATCTATCATGCTGGAATAACACTTGGACATTTCCAGGAAACTGACAGTCTATTGCACAGTATTTTTAATGTTTCCAAGCTTTTTTTTTTTTTTTTTTTTTTTTTTTTTTACTGAATTTGGGACAGAATGGCAAAATCTAAAATCTTAGACAGCTGAAACTATATGGTATTTCTTAACACTTCTGAAGTCAAACGTTCTCTTTAGGACTACTTAGGGGTTTCTACTGAGACTTGTTTGGTTTTGGCCTCCCATTACTGCCTAGCTCAGAACAGGTTTCTGAAGAGTCACAGCTCATCAGCTGAAGTGAAACAAGAATGATCCCGAGGCAGTCCAACCGTACGCCTGGGGTAACTTAACTAGACTTTATTTATTTATCTACATATCAGTCAAGAGCTTGGATATGACTATTGGCCTAGAGCTGATTTCAGTGTTTTATTGACTCAAGTCATGGACTTGTGAAGCACCAAGGCTCCTAATTCAGCATCAATTGTATAGGCAGAGGAGTCAGAGATGGAAACTAGGATGTAAACAATAGAATTTTGGGCAGAACTCTAGTGGGTAGTGGTGGCTCCAACTCCTGTTTGTTCTTTCAGAAGACAATTTAAGCTAATACATTATGGTAAAAGACATTTTTAGAGAACAGAGGCAGTTTACACGGAGAAACATGTTTCATTAGAAAATTCCTAGCCAATGGTGCTGATGATTTATTAAAGTCAGGCTAAATTTGAACCCAACAATATTTTATTTCTGCTTTCTGCAGTAAAACATTACCTTTTGAAGAGAATGCCATGTTGAGAACTTTGTTGAACACCACTATTCTGCTTCTGCACAACCTCTTCTGAGAGCCAGCAAAAGCCTGTTGGTTGTAATGATCCTTAACCTTTTTATAAAACCTTTCTGTTCACCACCGACCGGTTCTCCATCTCCTTAGCCTCTGTTTACAGATTCCTACTATGCTAGCACGTATGGAAACTTACACCTCTTACTGTTCAATGTCAAATAATTTGGACTCTTTTTCACAGCTAAACTCTGCTGGCCATAGAAAATGTAAGTCTGGTTAAACTCACATGAGTGTTGACAGCAGGATCCTTGTTTATATCATTATGAGATGGGGAAAATATGCCTTCTACTGCCTAGCTTTAAGGTGGATAAGGCCTTACAGAGTAATCTTATGCCGTCCCTTCTTGAAGTTCTATTTCAGGGTCACGGTTTATAGTCTTCAAATTCAAGCCAATACAGGGAAGACATGAATCGAAGATCAGATATGAACTAGAGATTTTATTATTAATCTCTAATAAGGAAATAAATATTTCTTTAGAAGGCCATTATTGCTAACTGTTAATTTCATTTTCAAACTATGTCAGGAAATGTGTAGTTGACTTATTTAAAGTAGGCCATATGTGTTCGTTGCTTAACTCTTAATACTAAGTTGGAAGTTTTTAACAAATCACATAGAGTCAAGAGTTCTTGAAATGATAAATCAGTGTGGGGTGTCTGCAGTGACAATTTAAGTTAAGATATGATCTTAAAGAACTGAAATAGTACATAGGGTGAAGGAACAGAAGTCGAAGGACCTATTTAGGTTTTTTTGTACAGCTGATTACATGAGTCCTTCAGGACTATGAATTAGTAGACTTGACATGCATTAGTAGATGAACTGGCATCACCAAAACCCTTTTCTGTTTCTGTGGACAATTTTTTAGTGAATTTCCATTCACTCCTGTTACAAATTGGATTTTGTCTTTGCTAGTATACTGCATCACTTCCAAGTTTCCTTCTTGCTTCAGTTATGACTTTTTACCCTTGTTCCAGTTTTAAACCTTTCATGGTGGCATTTGTACTACTCGCTACAGGTGTTATTTTTATGCTTTTCAGTATGTGATACTTTTCCTGACCTGTCCTTGTTTCTCCCATGCAGAAAGCTGTAAAATGTAGTGACAACTTGTTAAAATACTAAATGACAAGTTTTCAATTGTTTGTTTTTCTATGAGCATACCATTAGCAATCACCCAGTGCTCTAATATCTTTAAAAAGAATGACAATTTTGTTTTCTGCACACAGTGTAACCCCATACATATGAAGTATGTTGTTAATATCTTTTTGATTTTGCAACATCATAAAAATCCCTTAGTCATATATAAAAATAAGTATGTTATACCCACAGAATCTGGCTTATTAGTGCGCTACTCTACGTTTGCTTCCTATCAAAATCATAGCAGGTGTGGCACATAAAATTTAAATATGAAATTAAACCTTCTTTTGATGCAGTTATAGGTTGAGCACATTATCAAATATGAACTATCTGTAATAGCTTCATTAATTATTATCTATCTGCTAAGCTTCTGTCTATGTTCATGCTTACATAACCTATTTGCAAAATACGGAAATTTTAATTATTTCTGTTATGTTTATGTGAGATTTTTATTATTAAATAAACTTACAGAAATCAATGTTACAATATCATAAAGGGTATTATCAGAAGAGATGCTAATTTCTGTCGGAGAACTTGCAGTAGAAACACAATAATATAAATACAAATACAAATAAACATTAGGCATGTATACATATTTGAAAAATTTAGGCTCAATTTACTTAAATCTATTTGTATCTTAAAGTCCAGCTAGAGGGCAGAAGGTGTATATACTATGCTTTTGTCATTATGTGGTCTTCCAGCTTTAATCAACTCATTTGTTGATCAGTGACTTGATTATTTGGTGTTTTCTTGTTATTGCAACAAATTATTTCCCAATTTAAAAACTTTCATGACAGTACTGGTCCCTATAGACTTTGCTGTCACTTTCACTGTGTAGGATATATTGCCATAATTTTGGTCACATTTTTCACCCTCTTCTGGTTTGTTATGAAAAGATTCAAGTGGATATATAATCTGCATCATGTGATGATAAGTGCTATGCTTTCCAACTGTATATTCAGTTCCTTTAGAGGTTTGATGTTGTAGATATTCATACTTAATATCACTCTATATGTGCTTAGGGCATGGGTGCATAATTAGTTTCAATGAAAATTTCTCAGAACTAAACAGTACGCCTGACCATATATTTGTATATCTTTATAACAGAGCATATGACTGCAAGAAGACTTTCTAGAAGAACTTGAAGTAGATTTAGTAAGTGCAGTAATTTCATGCTTACCAAATTAACCATGAATTCAGCTAATATAATGTTTGCTGTATATTATGGTATTTTGGAAGGAAATGCTTAGTTTGAGAAACTTTGGGTAGAATCCTTTCACTTTCTCAATGCTTTCTTAAGGCCATATATTTTTTGCAGATTTACTTATTTATTTTCTTTCAGTAGAGCTTAGTCATTCTTTGTCTGTTTCCATAATTCATGAAATTATCTGTAATTGTGTAATTAGTAGTAAATACATGCAATCACATTTATAAGGTATAATTACAAAGTGCAATGCAATAATTGTGATGGGTAATGTCATAAAAGAGTATCTATTAAACTTCTTAAATGTGTAATCTGTGAATATTCAGAAGCTAGTATTTAAAGCTCAATTTCAAACTTGTTTAAATGTCAACAGTGGATGGGCAAATTTTACAAGAATGACTGGAGCTGGGCAAGAATACTATGACAAAATAGTTAAATACTGAAATGTTTAATGGAAACACAACAGTTTTCCAAATTGCAGGTGAGTTTTCATTGTTTGGCAGGGATGCCAGAGCATCTGCACTCTAAAACTGGGTGCACAATAGGACTTTATTGCCAAGACTAACTTGCAAACTGGCTGCCTTGGGACTGAAGTCTGGCATTCTGCTTGGGCATCTGAGAACCTGTATGGCAGTCCCACACCCTCCAGTCTGTAAAGCAGAGATTACAGATTACCTAAAACCTGGCTAGGTAATTTTATCTCAGAATAAGTGTTGAGGAGCTCATGGCCCTGTGCTGCAGATAGGGCTTCTGTTCCCCTAGGGTATTCTCCAGTTCTGGGGATTCCTAATCTTGTTTGTCAGTCCTCAGGAGTTGGAAGAAGGTGTTCATTTCCCCATCACTGCAACTACTGTCGTTTTTGCTCCTGATAGTTTTGGATCTGCAGGCTATGGCCAGGTTAGCTAATACTTTCACTGTTAGAACTGAAGAGGTTCATGCACCAATATATAGTGGGGATGACCCAGCTGGAAAGTAGTTTGTCAGAAAAAGACCTGGAGGTCCTGGTGGACATCAGGTCAAATCTAAGCCAGCAGTGTGCCCTTTCTACAAAGAAGGCTGTTGGTATCCTGGGCTGCATTAAGAGGACTGTTGCCAGCAGGTGTAGGGAGGTGATCCTGGCCCTCTACTGAGCACTGGTGAGCCCACACCTGGTGTGCTGCATGCAGCTATGGACTCCCTAGCACAACAGATGTGGATATACTGGCAATAGTCCAACCAAGGACCACTGGGATGATAAAGGATCAGGAGAAGCTCACTTGTGAGGAAAGGTTGATGGAGCTAGGACTGTTCAGCCTAGAAAAGGGAAGGTTCAAAGGAGATCTTATCAATGCATCTAAATTCTTGAGGAGAGTGTGTGAAGAGGACGCAGCCAGGCTCTTTTCAGTGGTGCCCAGTGACAAGAGGCAATAGGCACCAACTGAAGCATGGCAGTTTCCGTCTGAAAATCAGAAACATATTTTCACTGTGAGGGTGACTGAACACTGGCACAGATTGCCCGGATAGGTTTCAGAGTCTTCCTTCTTAGAGGTACTAAAAAACCATCTAGACATAGTCCTGGAAAACTGGATGTAAGTGGTCCTGATTCAGCAGGAGGCTTGTACCAGAAGACCTCCAGATGTTCCTTCCAGCCTGAACCATTCTGTGAAAACCTATAACCACAGATGGTAGACCAGTAACTATATAAGCCAGGTTTCCTCTTCAGGAATGTTTTATGTAACTGTGTTCAGACAGAATTAATTTTCACAGGTAAAATCCAACCTCAAAGAAAATCAGCAAAAATGTGATTTGTATTTTATTGATGCTAGGACTTTGATGATTGTACCAACATACAAACAGATTATGGCAAACTTTTGACATATATAGTGGCTATGCCAGCTTTGTATGTCCTTTTACAAACTACATATGAAAAAAGCTGAAGTTATCTGTGAATGGCATATTTCCAGGTAATTAGGTTTTCTTTTATTTGCTTAACAGCACTGTGATATTAATGCAAGTTCTGTACCTGTTAAATACATAAATTGCTTTTATTATGCTGGCTTTTTTAAAAGTTATTTATAGTTTGATTTACATTTTCTACATTAGACAGTAACTTTGCATTCCATACTGTGTTAGATGACAGAGCTGAAACAAATTATATGTATTTGACTTCTGCTTTGCTTGACAGTAATAAGCAGTGTTCAATTAAATGTAGCTTAGGCATCAGGGGCATATTACTCTAATAGTATTGCTCTGTCAGAAAAGAAGAATGATTTGCTCAGAACCAAAAACATATTTAACATTAGTACCACCCCTTAGTCTTAAAATAAGAACTAGGGCCATTTGTCAGTTATTATGAAGTATATAATTTGCTAGGCACTCTTATTTTGCAAAGCATATGTGTTGTAAAATATGCATATGATCAAAAATATATATTCCTTCAATAATTTTTTAAACTCTTTCTTTGTTTTTTTGGTTTTGGTGTGGGTTGTTTGTTTTTTGTTGTTTGGGGTTTTTTTTGTCAGACGATACTATTTCTAAGCAGGAGAAATTAATAAGATTTTCTGAATTAATAGTGATTTAGAGAAAGAATGACATTGCACTAAGTTGTTCTTTTTAGCTATAGAAATTGTACTTGAATGTTATTCCATGTGGTAATCAGATTCTTTCCAACACCAGTAAAATACACTTGAATATAAATACAGCAAAGGAGGATAATTTTAATACAGAAGTTATTTACTGTATTTCCCTGTACCATGACTCATTTGACTGATTCTGCAATTAATGAAAGATATTTTATCTATTTGTGTTTGTTAATTGGGCCTGTTTGCATTATCCCTATATTACACCAATTCTATGCTTCAGGATTTTTTTTTCCTCCTCTTTGATATATACCATAAGAGGCAGAGGGATGGGAGAGCATTTGTCATTCTCTGAAGCACCAAAGGCTTGGCACAGCTACAGGATATAACTCTCCTAGGCTTACCTGTTGAGAACCTGGTAATTCTCATGGGGCATATGAGAATCACCAGGTAGATTGGAGAAGGAAAGTTCCCTCGGTTTAAAGTGTTAGTTGTTCTGTGTCATCTTTTGGCTTACCTTCACCACCCCCACCACCTCCCTCTAGTTTCTTAGTCTTCTCTGTTAATTTCAGTGAACAATCTAGGCCTCTTTCTGATGCATTCAGAACTGTTGCACGAAGTCCTTTGCACTAGGTCTGCAGGATATTCATAAAGTCTAAAGAAAAAATACTACAATGTGTGCTAAATGGGGTTTTTTAATTGTTACAGGCATCATTCAAATACAGGGCAAATTCTTCCTTACTGAGTTAATACCTAATGATAATTGTTACTTCTGTATCCACTCTGTTATCAAAGCATATTGTTTCATTAAAAAATGCTTGGGGGAAAAAAATAAATACAATATTGAGACCTTGATTAGGAAAAAATATATGGTCAGCTTTTGCATTCAAAAAATATAATTTTTACAAAATCTATACACATGCCCTTTTGTTATAAAGCTGAAATTATCCCATGTAACATAACATCACACACTGAACTTTTCAGCCCAAGTGAGTCACTGAACCCTCAGCTCCCTTGAAACATATAACTCTATATTAGAAATTTATAGGAATATATAATATGTTTATTTTCTTAGAACAACAGTTCAGCTTTTAAAAATTATTTCAATCCTTTAAACATTCAGAATAACATGTTAATCATGTAGCAATATCTGCATTCATTACTCTTTCTACATGTAGTTCTATGCGATGACAAATTGCTTCAGTGGCAGCTTGACTTCTTTAACCAGAAAGCTTCAGCAAGTTATGGAGCCAGATAATGCCTGGATTAGGACTAAACTTCTATAATTTTCACGTCTTTTCTTTTCTTAAGAAAAAGTTGCTTTTCTTAACTAAAGAATTAGCTCTGGAAATCATTATTGTCCACACTTCAGCTCTGACTGAAGCTTCAAAAGTTGTATCTAACTGTAAATAGATCCTAAAGTGGAAAATGCACGTTATAATTTTTGAGGAATAATTAGGAGATCCTTCTCAGAGATGTTTTGGTAGAGAAAAACCCCAATAATTAATGATTTACATTCATTGAGGTAAGTTCATTATTATAATTTAAAAATTTAGCTCTGGCTGATCAGAATTATCGGGCTGCATCTTCCATAGCAGACCTCAAGAAAACAAGCAAAAACAGACAATAGATTTCATCAAATGGAAAAATGAGAAGTCAAGCCTGTATGCTTTGAAAACATAAGGTTTTGATCCAGGAAAATAATTGTGATGTCATTATAATTATGCAGTAAATATAGTTCAGATGTGTCATGGTTTTCTTTTTCTCTCATAGGTAAGGCGCTCCCTTGGAACAGAATGTTTCTTAAAACAATCTAGTATGACCTTCTGAGTGAACAGAGATGACACATAATTGACATTCATGTTCAACATCTTCAATAACTTCTCTGTCATGTCATAACACTATAATATAGCTTAAACATTTAATATTTCAAATAGGCAATCGGAGGGACATAGGTAATTGAAAAATTGGTTTGTTTCTGGCTTGTTTTTTTTACTTTATTATTTCTAAACAAACAGCTTTATTATATACATATCCACATTTTTCAAAGTCATAAAACCTAAAATGAATACAGATCCATGTATTTGGAGAAATCAAAATTAATAATTATATTTTGCAAGATATTGAAGTCACATTCTAACATATTATAAATACTGATGAGATTATATATAGGGAAGACTATTACTATACTAAATACCTTAAAGAAATGCTATCAACTATAGAGGAAGTATTTAGCCTGTGTCCTGGTTTCAGCTGGGATAGAGTCTGGTGCAGTGCTGTGCTTTGGATCCCTGTGAGAACAATGTTGATGGCACACTGATGGTTTTGGTTGTTGCTGGGTGATGTTAATACTAAGTCAAGGAGTTTTCAGTTTCTTGGGCCCTGCCAGCAAGAGGACTGGAGGGGCACGAGAAATGGGGAGGGGACACAGCCAGGACAGGTGACCCAAACTAACCAAAGGGACGTTCCATACCATGGGACGTTGTGCTGAGTATATAAACTGGAGGAAGAAGAAGGAAGTGGGGGTGAGCAGGCGGGGCATCAGGCATTATGGCATTTGTCTTCCCAAGTAACTGTGATGCGTGATGGAGCCCGGCTTTCCTAGGGATGGCTGAACACCTGCCTGCCCATGGAAAGCAGAGAAAGAATTCCCTTGCTTTGCTTTGCTTGCATGTATGGCTTTGGCTTTACTTTTAAATTGTTCTTATCTCAACCCTCGAGTTTTACATTCCTTTCTGATTCTCCTCTCCATCCTTCCAGGTGAGGGGGAGGGAGTGAGAAGCTGTGTGGTGCTTAGTTACCAGCTGGAGTTAAACCGCAACTGCCTGGAACAGGCTTCCTAGAGAGGTGGTCAATGTCCCAAACCTGTCAGTGTTTAAGAGATATTTGGACAATGCCCTTAGTAACATGCTTTAACTTTTGGCCATCCCTGAAGTGGCTAAGCAGTTGGATTAGATGGTCATTGTAGGTCCCTTTCAGCTGAACTAGTCTATTCTGGTCTGGTCTGTTCTAGACAAGACATAGTTGTTGCTTGTGGCTAATTTTTCTACTTGTTATGGTTTACTCTGTATCAATAAGTATAATCTTATTTCTAAATAGTTTTTTAATGGGTTACTCTTCCTATTAGAAAAAGACGTATTAATCTCTTTCTGATTTTCATAGATGACTGAGATACATTTTCATAAATCTATCAAGTAATTGGGATAAGCAAAGAGAGAGAACACCTGTCACTGGTATGTTATGCTGTTCAGTATTGGCTTAAATTAAATGACACTAAACCATTACTTTTGACTAGAAAATACACATTCTGTAAGATGTTATTGATGACAGATAGTTATTTCCATTTGGGAGGAATTTAAAATCTGTTTGCAACAGAGACATAAAGGTGAAAGAAAACCTTGACTTAGAACCTTATCATTAAACTTGCATGTTTTAAGTCCATTAACTGTATTTCCATGAAACCTCAAATGCTCAAAACAAATTACAATTAATTGCTGTTATTTTCTCTACGTATTAAGAATACTTTTTTTTTTTTTTACTGTAAAGGCAAAAATTGCTTTTTCTCTTAATCTGAAATAAACCCTATGTTTTATAAGCTTCTAAAACACTGCCACAAATACATGATACTTACCTTTACTACTATCATCTCTCAGTTCAGAAATTCAGATTATATGTGATTTTTTCTAAAATAGTTACACTTCTTTACAAATGGATAAAGAAGTTTTGGGCAGATGTATCAGGTTTTATTCACCTGAATTCTATCTCTCCCAACAACATATATCTGGATGTATCTCTAAGAGTATATATTAATCTCATGCATTATATACTTATATGTGTTCGTGCACATGCATATATTGCTGTTACTTAGATAATGTAAATTTTCTGAATAAAAAAATACCATTGATTCAAGGAAGACAGAAGAGTTTTCTGGTTTTAGTATGACAGTTCATTCTTACAGGTTTTTGCTTGACTTTCAGTTCCAATGAATTTTCACTTATTTGGCAAATAATTCTAAAAGATTATAGTTTTGCTACAATGCAGTAATAGCTCGATAGATGCAAACACTTGTAGTCTTTAAAGTATGATTATTACCAGAAAATTAGCTTTACTTATAGCATAGTCTTCCACTAGAAATCTTTCCTTCGTGTACTCTGAGATATATTTACTTGCATTACTTATTACTTGTCAACATGAAGGCAGATGAAATTCAGTGCTAGTCAAGTAAAAGGTAATCCACACTGAAAGACGATTTCAACAACTCAGAATTTAAAATTGCAAATTAACAGTAACTGCTTAGGAAAAAGCACTCAGTGACATAATAGGCCATTCAACAAAAATAAGATCTTTCTTAATTCATTAGACTGTTTATGATTAAAGAGTGAAGTTGCTAATTTCTGTTCAGAGAAGAAGAAGGAGATACTGTTATACTGTTACAAAAAAAAAAAAAAAAAGACAGAAAACACTTTATTATGCAATGCTATCAGAATTCTCTATGGCTTTTTCAAAACAAATAGAGTTGGAACTAATGCAGGCAATTAATAATGGAGAGTGTTGGGGGGAAAGCATGGAAAATACACTGACAAAGTGATTTAGATTTTAAAAAAACCCTCTATGCCATGAAAGAATGAAATGTCAAATGGCTGGTGCTTGGAAGAATATAGCGAATTTCATTTGCCTACTCCTAGCTCTTTCTCATCTGTAGAACAACATCCAAGAAGATCCTTAGCAAAATTAAAAATCAAGACATTCAAAATTGATAACAGACAAAGAATTATTACAGTAACCATTATAAATCTGTTAATTTCTTGGCTACAGATTATTGTTAAAATCATAATTTTGTAAAATAAAAAAAATATTAATACTAAGGAAGTGATCTATTATTTTTCTGGATAAGATAAATTTATGTAGCTTCTGTACAAAACAGATCAAGTAAAAACATGGAACTGGATGAAATAAATTCATACTGTTGCCTGCTTTGATTTGGTTTGCTATAGAAGTAGTTTCCTTTAGATCATGTGTTATTTCTTCAGACATGATAAAACAAAGTAGAAGCCTATTTTATTGGCTTTACCTTTCATGTCTACCTTGTTTGTTTAATACATTGTTTCTATCCTTTTCCCACTCCTTTGATTGACAAATAATTCAAGTTAAATCATGTGTTTACGGTTAATTTTTTTTTTCTTTCTTTTGAGGGCATAATGCTATTCATACTACACTCCTTGCCTTGAAAAAATAGCACATTCCTGTTAGATCTGCCTTTCCTTCCTTTCTCCCTTCTTTCCTTGTCCTTTCATTAGTCCTATGGGTTTAGGCTTACTCTGTTTTTCTTTATTTTCTATTTATTACAAGGGTGTGTGTTACAAAGTTATATGTTTGTATTGCAGTCTCCAAGAAAAGTGTGAATACTTTAAAACTGGGTACTTTAGAAAATGTTGCAAAAAATTCCAGTTGTGTAAAAACCAAAATGTATTTCAAACTTGTTTCTGTAGTGTTTTTCTGTGAGGAGGCCACACAGTTCTTGTGGCTACCTCTGCTGCTTTATTTTTCAGGAGTTTTTGTCACATAGAATTTGAAGAATTTCCTTTAATGTTTGTCACTGTGAACTGTGTTGTCAGATTCTATTGTGATACAAAGCACTGGTAAAAGAATTGAAAGAGTTTGAGTATAACTTAATTTATACATGTAGAAGCTTAATTTAAATGTGATTGACAATTTGAGGAAATGAAGGAAAATAAAGCTCTTCATGTGAATCACAACACTAGAGATACAAGTACTGAACTTTGGCATTGATTTCATTTCTGGTATGAATGGACACATGTTTGCAGAAGAATGTGTGTATGAATTAATCTATGTTATGGTTATGTACATATAATAGAATCAGCATACACATGGCAATAAACTCAAAACGTCATTTGCAAATTCAGTGTTTCAGTAACATTTTTGCTTTGTTGGTTTGGTTTGTGTTTTTTTTTTTTTTTTTCTTTGTCACATTCCTTCTCTTTGGTATCTTATTTTGAATTTTATAAAGAGATAACATTAAGGTAAATGAAATATTGTACTTTTCTAATTTTACTACCTTTAGCTACTATCTAATTTTTAAAATAGCTACTGAGACTTCCCTTTGGAAAGGAAAGTTAAACCTCCATTTATCTTAAATAAAACTGATGTCTAGCTAGAAACAGCACAGACAGGTAAGAAAAGGAAAAATTGAAAACAAATTTCACTAGTAATTCAGAAAACTAGAGCATTAGAGAGAAATAGGAATTCAATATGAACTTCTAATATACCAAATAAATAGAAATAATTGAAGCATTTGTATACACTTAGTAAACACTTCTGTTTGTAGAATTCAAGGTGAAAGCATTTTTGTTGAAAAAGATGCAGGGAATAAACAAACTTAAGAAATCTCCTTGAACTGTGGCTCTACTTCATGAATTAGCCATGGGCTTTCATCCTGTTGAGATCTGCATGACTGCAACTGTATGTATGAGAAATTTAATGTCCAGATCAGAAAAACAGCTAAGAGATATAGTTGGTAAACTACACAAATTAAACAAGATTAAGGCTGTTATCTGTAAGGAACCAGTGAGTAATTGAAAACACTATTTTTAAACCATTCAAATTTCTTTTATCACTAAGCCAGCACAGTAAAGTAAGCACATGGGAAATTCACTGATACATCATGCTGTCAGGGCCCGGAGGGCACTAGTGGGCCTCAGCCCATACATCATACAATTTATCATGTAATGCTGCAGTATACAATGACTGTCTTTTCCAAAGGTCATTTTTCTTGTTCAGGACATGAGGTAAGAACCACCTCTTCAAAAGTCAATTCAGACATTAACATAGAGAGTGAAAGGGAAACTGCTAATCCTGATTTAATTCAATTCCATCTTTAACTATTTGAATACATTTGCTTTGGGTATTCATGTGTTTCTAAATAAAGCATTACTGAATATTGTAAAGCTATATGAATATACATACATGTGATTGTAATCTCCAGGCAGCATATGCAGATAAAGCAACCACAGCAAACTTTCTAGGTCTTTCCCTAGTAATTATCTCCTTTAAGCATAAAGACCGCTTTCATGCACTATGGCTGCAGTACATACACATGTATAAGCTTTAAACTAGCTCGCGTAGAGATAACTGTGCAGTCATAAAACAGAGGTTTGTTGAAGACTGCAAAAACAACCAGGGAAAATGGGCTTCCAAGACTGAGTTCTGTGCTGCCAGTACTTCATCATCAGCAGGTCTTCAGCCTTCTCATTTATACCCTGGTTTACAGTGGTGAAACTGAAGCCACACTGCACATCTTGTGTGTTTCTATACCACAGGGTCCTTCTGCCAAAGGAAAGCATTTTGATGAAATTTCCTTCTCATCAGTACAGCTGTGACACAGAATAACTGAAAGGGACTCCTTTCCTCTGGTCAGACAACCATTTTGATGAGGTTAGCACTTGTAAACAAAACAAATAAGCACCTTTCAGCTGCTTTTCTCCCCTTATATTAGTTGCTTTTTTCACATATACTAATAAAAAGTAAGTCTTTTTTCATTTTCAGTGGAAATTCTGATCCTGCTGCTATAAATAGAATATGGCTGTGTCTTTAGCAATCCTGCTTATGCCCTTTACAAATATTTTAGGGTTTGTGCAAAGGAAAGTTCCCCTGCTTATGAATTTTTCTTTTCAGCTGTGTAGCGTTTCAATACTATGCACTGAAATTGGCCTATTTAATCAAGTTGTTATTGAGATCAAGTAAATAAAGCTATAGATAGCATTTGAGTGAGTTTTACTATTTGATTGCCACACCTTAATGCTGTTTGGTGTTTTTCCTGCACTTTATAACTGTCTTTTTAACACCATGAAAACAAATACTTTACATACTCACCCTTTTGGAAGATCTTTACTTTTTAGAATATTTGAAGTTATTTTCTCTACTTGTTGAATTGGTCAGAGATGTGACGGATACAAAAGACAGACATAATATTACACTAATGTGACTACGCAGTTTAGAATAGACTATTTTAGTTGGAAGGGACCTATAACAGTCACCTAGTCCAACTGCCTGAACAGTAATGACTGTTTCTAACAGTAGTGACTCTGTGAATATGGAGTATGATTGGAGCAACTCAGACTTCTCCATGCCTCTTTATGGAGACATGGTTTAGTACTAGTATCATTGTTCATTCCTGAATTAACTAAACTACACTAGGGAAAAAACACTTCCATTCTGAATTCATGTCACGCATATGTGAATTAATGTAGTTTAAGTCATCCTTTTTATATGTTGCTTTGTATTATTTTCTCCTGAGTTACTTGTAAGAGTAAATCTTTACAAAGATAATTCCTCATTAAGACAAAAATATTCCCCATTGTATATCTACCTTTCATGAAGGATCCCTTCCTCAAGATCCAGGATTAGGCTGCACAGGTATTAATCTCCTGCCAAGGACAGACTAGATATTCTGCAATATTTTTTGTAATCCCACAAGATTTACAGAGATCTAAAGCAATGCTTAATTTTGTGAGCATTGTCTTCAAAGGGGGTTGCTCACCATCATTAAAGTGAAACTTGTAACTCAACCTTGTAACTCGTGAACAGGAAAGTGAGCAGAAATGGTGAGAACTGGTTATGGATGGGAGTGAGCTGAGTGGAGTAGAAATAAAAGAATAAAAACCTCAGGGAAAAACAGGAGGCAAAAGCAGATTATGAAAATGGGGAAAACAAGTAGAAAAGAAGCACAAATGGAAAGTATGCAACTAGTTTTTGATCCTCACTGAATCCAATCTTTTAATGGTTGATTTCTGAAGTACAACTTTCTAAAGCTGATACAGAATGACTTCCAATGCTTTATTCCTTTCTTTCTCACCAAATCCTCCAGTATTATCAAACACAACAAATACATAAACTAGCAGAGATTCACCTTAAAATCCTAGGTACAAATTGTCTTGTTTTGGTGAGAAAATAATGAATTCCCCCAAGAGATGAACTCTAAGCACTCCATCTGTGACCGATACCAAAATATAAAGATAAGTAAAAATATGCTTATTTTTATTTATAGAGTTACCAGATTGTTTTCAGAAATGTGGCCATGTTGCTTAGCATTTTCTGTCATCAGCCCCCATTTTAAATGGTCATATATTAGGTACATATAAAACAAGGTATCCAAAACAACAACTTTAGAAAAACAGTGGGAAGTGTGTATGAATAGGTATTTGCGTTTTGGTTTTATTCTGAAACCTGCTCCTGAGTTGTTGCTAAAATTCAAATTTCAATGCCACTGAAACAAACCTAACTCAGGACCTCCTTTAAGCTAAAACTATATGGAGCCTATTGATACTCAGGGATAAGTATGACATACGTTCAGTTTCTTAATCTTCCCTTTATACCTGTTCATGGCTACTTTTAAAGAAAGGATATGTTGTGAAATTAAGGCCATTCTTATATTAATCTCTTTAGTTGTCTTTGATCAAACTGAAGTCATTAAGATCATTATATCTAAAAAGAAAGCTCTAAAAATGGGAAAGTGATCTGCTTTAGCAGGCACATCATTCTTATACCATCATAGCTGCGACAATGGAACCACAAATATATAGTCATCTATCTCTACATTTCCATGTAAAAAGCCATACCTTTACACTGCATAAAGACTTGTTTAGTTGCATGCAATTGTTGATTTGAGGAAACTGAAGTGACATACTTTAAAACATTTTTGTTACTTTTAAGTTTTACAGTAAAAACTGAATATTTCATGTGAATGAGTTCTCCCCCTCAAGCCTCAAAACACAGAATACTCAGCCAAATAAACAAAGTAGAACCTGTGAAAGACTCAAACACTGACACACAGCTAATTAACGTACATCTGTACAATTACCCAGCTAGGCAGGAGGGAATGATGAACCCTTTAATCCTATTAAGAGTACATAAGATAGTACTTTGCATTTCAATTAAAAATAAAAGAAAAAAAGATTTCTAAATGTTACCACACTCTTGAAACAGAAAATTAATGGAGTGTAAATGTGAAAGCACAGTTGAGATCAGCTGCTTTTGTCCTCCCATGCAGCAAAGTTTAAGTTGTTTAGTTTGGTAGGTTTTTTCCCCTAAAAGAAAGTTTTGAAAAATATTTTAATGTTATCTGTTTACTAAATAGTTATTGCACTTATGTGGCAAATCAAATTTTTATAGCAAGTAAAACTCTTCTAACTGTTCCTTATGTCTTAATGGAATATCATGGTGGCTTTGTGTATTAAGAATTAATGACTGATTTACTTGCATTATGTACTTTGTCACTACTCCTAACATGCCTAAATTAGAGTTAAATACTGTGGAAAAAATCAGCTGTCTTCATATCAGTTGATAAGAAAACTTCAAAATCTAAGTGAAAGAAAAGTTACTACAGAAATCCCCAGCATTTTGCCAAGTTCAGTCAGAAATTACAACTGATATCTGCTGATTCACAGTTTAAGAAAAATAAATGTTGAATCCATTTCTGTCTCTGATCTTCTGTCATCTTTATATGAGGAATGATGTTTAGTCTGATTTGTAAGAAAAGCAAGACCTATCTTCCTTAAGATGTAAACTATGATTATTATTTTTTTTCTAAAAAAAGGACAAAGTACTATCTACACATATTTAAATTTTCCAAAAAAAAGGATTGTAATATTGTTTAAAATGGTCTATTTTCTGTTTGGCAAATATTAATCAGAGAGAGATAGAGTTTTTCCTCCTTAGAACTGCTATTCAGACTACTGATATGTGGCTGGGTCTAATTTCCCAGGTGACTGGGACAAAAATATTTATTGTAAACAGAATAAATAATCTGTGGTGACACAAAACCAAACCTGCTAACTTTCATTCCTGTTTTGAAAATATTTTTTTAGTATTTATCAACCCATATCACATAATTGCTTCAGTGCTAAATAACTATAAATAATATTTACTTGTCATAAAAAATGCATAAATATGTCAAAAGAAAAAAATGGCTCAGATTTCAAGCAGATAAATACAGGTTTAAAACCTAAGGAGCTTTGAAAGCAGAAATTCTGCTGAATTTTTGAGTCATTTTAGAACTGATAGAGACCACCAGATGACTAAATATATAAACATAAAGGAAGCGCCCCTAAACCAATTCTCCTTCTTCTTCTCCCACAAGTAAAAAAAATGATGTAGTAAGGCAAGGATTTCAATAATATTATATGGGATTTTAATTAGGGTTTAAAACAGAGAACTTTAATGACACTGTGTTTTGTGGGACTTCACTTTCTCATAATAATCTAGGGCATTTGTCTTCTTAAAATATGACATGAATGTGAGAAAGCCAAGATGTTCTTCGTTTTGTTGTTATTTAGACTTAAAACCATAACTCCTCCTCTTCATATTATTTGGAGTCTACATAGGACTGAGATCTACTATGTCTTTTTATGTAGAACTGTTCTGTGTGGTTTAGAAATAAATTTAAACAATGCAGAGTCTAGAATCAAAAATAAAGGAAGAGTTCTTCTCCATATTCCATATCCCACATCTCTACACCCCTGGTAATACCATACCATGTCAAAGAAATGAGACTATCAATTCTGCAAGTGTGAGGATGTGGAAGGAAAGTAATCTAACATGAATATGAAAAAGGGCATATATTCCACTGTCATGGTTTTATGATTATGGCCTTGGAAGAGTGCTTTAATGGAGCTGCTGCCTCAGACCCGCCTACTTACATAAGGCAGAGACTGAGATGAGAGAGGGAACATTTTTTTCTGTCTATAAAATACAAAGTGTGTCATTTTTAAGAATTGCTTAGGTTTTGTTCCCTTATTTTAAGAGTTCTCCATTCTAAAGACCTTAATAAATTCAATGTTTAAATTTCAAAAGCTAAATCTTACCATTGTTGAATTTACAATAGTAAGTTCGTCATGATATAAAAGATTCAGAGGTAGTATTATAGAAGGAATTGTGTGAAAAAATACTAAAATTTCAATCAAATGGTTCCTATCATGTTTGATTATACAGTGGTAGAAAACATATAGGTTTACATTATAAAGAAAAAAATATTTCTTTGTTCATTTAAGGAAGGGGAAATGCTGGCAGGAATTGTTTTCTGCAACTTCAAATCTTGTAAACTGGCTGAATTGCCATGCTTCTGGTAAAAATGTTATGTGAAACTCAGGGTTTCCTATATGTTTGCCTTAAAATTTCTTGGGAAATCTCCTCATATGTGAACGTCCTTTCTCCATTTTTTTTTCTCTGTGTCCTGTGATCATCAAATCAAAACTAGTCTGAACAAAAGTAAAAATACTAGTAATGACAATAATAAAGAGGTTGTCTATGAAGATATCCAATTATCAGTGTAATGATGGGAAATTTCTGGAAAGTTAAATGTGTACAAAATAATGAACAAAACCAAATCTCTTCTAGGATTTTCTTTCTTTATTAAAAAGATGCCTTCAGTATGTGCCCTAGATGCTTTATAGTTTTTTTTTTTTTTTCCCTTTATATTTCTTTATCATATCTATATTATTCTTAGTTCAATCATCCATTGCTTTTTTTCTTTGGATTATTATGTTTTATCTTCTGTACTGTGTACTTCCACTATTTGGCTAATTGCCTCACTACACTAAAGTTGAATAAAATTATTGTCCGGTTCCAGAGCAAGTATAAATCAAGTTCTTAAAAGCAGAATATAAGAAGGATGTAAGGAAAAGCTAAACATTCCAGCCTTCTGAGTGTTCCAGTTTATTGCTACAGAGTGAGTACAAAACTTTGTCTTTTCAATATGACTACCTATTGAAGTCATCTTTGTTGATCACTGTATGTAACTGGTGCTGAACGTTATGAATCTACACAGTAATGATATTTTACCCTTCAAATATTCTATTGGAAACTATTATTTAAGCTTTTTACCTCATTTGTTAGAGAAATCCATTTTGCTTAGATATAGCCGTGTCTGCAAATTGAATTCAAGTGATTTTTGCCCTTGAGATACATAAAATTAATTACTTAGATTGATATTGGGGGTGGGGAGTTGAGGGGGTGGGGGGGAGGGAGGAAAGCTGGTTTGTTCTGCTGTTTGTTCAACAGTGTAGAACTGGTTATTTGTCCCTTAGGTTAATAGAGAATTTTGATACCTTAAGCTTTCAAACACATTTTTTGTTTACTTGCTTTTTGAGAAAGAATAAAAGGTTTGTAAATAGTTATGGGGAAAATCTTCTAACTTATTTATCAAATCTACATCATAAACTCCTAGACCCAACACAGATTTTGGCCATATCCTCTAGTCAACAAAAAGAAGTTGTCACTTCTTGTTTTGTTCCTTCAGATGTATTTTAGACCTCTACCTTAGGATAAGTTTAACTGCACTGCAAGCAGGTTGAAGGAAGTCCACTCATCCCTTACACACTACAAATGTTTCTCTTGTTTCAAATGCTTAGTCTTGGTTTTGTTTTGTTGTTGGGTTTTTTTGGGGTTTTGTTGGTGAGGTTTTTTTTTCATTGATGTTTGTCAATTCCTGGTTTCACAGCAATTGAAACATCACTTTGCCACAGGATATACAGTTTCAAAATATAGCATTACATTTTTACAGCAACATTTATCAGCCAAAAAAAGTTGAGGAAAAGTGTCTTCTGAGATTACTGGTATTACTGGCTAATTATAAAGTAGTCACTGTGTAATGATCAAGACAAGCTTATCTCTTTGTTTATGTCATCAAAACTTATCTTGTCAGTGTCTCAAATGGCTTCCTTCCATGCAGGCTTCTAAGACTATAATCAATTCTAATTTTCTCTGTTTTCGATAAAATCACTGCTTTTTCCTCACTCATATCCTGTACTCTCTGGAATTTTATTATTCTGTCTTTCTCTAGTTCTCTTTTTTATCTTTTTATCAATTATTTACTGTCTCTTTCATTCTGCAAGTCCTCCCTGAATGAGCCCACTTGCTTATATGGATTTAAACTCCACTTCTAACCAAATTAATCTTAAATTTACCTATCTTTCATATTCCTTATGTCAAATCTCATATTTTATTGGTCTTCAGTATCTCTCTCTCAGTCCCAGAAAGCTAACATGGTGAAAACAGATCTAATTTTCTTCCTGAAACCTTATTGACTACCTTTGTTCTTTGCTATGATGTTTAATCATTCTTGTCTTTAGAACACAAAAGAGTCAGGACATTTTCTTGTGTCTTCCTTTCCTCACTGCAGACAGACAGTAAGAGAGGCCTATTGCATCCTTCTAAAATTTTGGGGTTTTCCCCCTGCTAACAGGTTGTAGATCTGTGCACTTCAGTTTTGATCCTTTAGATGCTTAAGTCAGTAATATTAATGGTATTCACATCAAGTTTCCAAGCAATTATGTTAATGACACTTTTTTTGCCTGCCATTTTGATTGTGGTTTGGTTGGGGTTTTTTTGTTTTGTTTGTTTGTTTGGGGTTTTGTTTTTTGGTTTTTTTTTTAAGTTATAGCACTGTTTTTTATAATTCTTTATGGCTCACCTTTGATATTCTTGCAAGCTCTTGAATACAAACATAACACAAGTGTATGATAGTTTTCTTGGTCACATTGTGTTCTGTTTTTATATTCTTCCCTCCTCTTCAAATATGGATAACATCAGTCACACTTGCTTCTGTAAACAGCTGCCAAAGGAAGTAATTTCCTGTGTACTACAAAAAATTATATCGGTGTGTGAAGCTCAAAAGCCATTCCACATGTTCCTGGACCCTCTCTTCTACCTGTCTTTCAGATGCCCCTGTCTTCAGTAGCTTTCCGTTAATTTTCAGATCTTTCTGAATAACATACGTGTGCTCTCACTTATGAGACAAAAATGAGTATTAGTAGAAGCATAACTTCTCAGCAAAATCAGATTAAATTATTTTTACAATGTCGTCTTTCCTAATGAATGACTGATTATAATATTGCCCCTTTCTTAGTGGTTCTCAATTGTGACATTCCACTGTATTTGGATTAAGTTAAACTAGAATGTTGTTGTGAACAGGCTGCGCTTTTGCTTAGTTTATAAGCATCTTGTGGTATTCTAAAATAAACCAGTATTTTGTTTGCTTTTCAGAATCATTTTTCTGTAATTCCTGGGAAGACCAATAGTTTTTGATGAATATAGTAGACACGCTTTATTGTCACCTGGTGTGCTTAGCTGGAATGCCAGTGGATAACACTGTCTTGCCAACCTTCTATGGAAAAGGACTTTTAAGATTAATCCAGAGTAGCTGTGACATTAAGCATAAAGGAAACCTTATCTTCTTAATTTTAAGCATGAAAAGACTGCATGGATTGATCCTTCTGGCTGAAGAGAGTGAAATTTTCAACACCTCCAATTGTTGTACATAGGTAATCATTGGCCGTCAAGATGCATTACAACCACCTGCTTAGATGGCACTGTTCCTGCTCACACGGTGATATGACAGTTAACTAGGCTACAAATGCCAGTTCACTTACTTGGCAGCCCTCAACTCCACAAGAGCCTTTTTTTCTGTTGAAAAGAGTATCACTTTAACATCCAAACTTTATCACATCAGTCACACCTATTCATACCTATATGCCAAAAATCCAGCATAAAAGAACTGCTAGTAAACACTTTTGTAACCAAAAAGGGCACATGCAGGATGTCAAAATGTGTAATAGGTTACATTAAATAAATACTTACAGTACCTTTACCAAAAAACTTTGGCATAAAAGGATGCCAGATCATGTTAAACAAAGTGGAGGCTGGATCATAAACTACAAAACGGGATCTGATTTATACTTACCTGCTCATAGGAGCAGAGCAGAAAATGAAGAATCCTGACTATTTATACTTGTCTTCGTAGAATTCAAAATCACGGCGATAAAAACATATTTACCCTGAACAGATTTTCTTCTAAGTTCATGTCTTTATTCTCCTCTGAGTTTATTCTAATATTCTCTAAAAAAAACCTTTTAGATTATTTTCTTTATTATGATATGGAAAGACAATTTTAAAAGCCTTAAAAATCTATGTAGAGTAGAAAGAACTACATATATCAACAATTTTTGCTTCAGCAGTTAAGAATTCCAAATTTGAGAAAGGACTTACCTTCTGATTTAGAGGAGCTAGATCATCTGCAGAAATGGCCCTTCAACTGAATATTGCAGCAAGTAGATGTCTTTTTATATTTATTGAAGTTCTATGAGATGATGTTAGTTTGGAAGACTAAGCAGTATTTTAAACATGAGGACTATGCAAAGCAAAGAGTTGTCTTTGGAAACAGAATCTGTTTGTTACAATGGAAAGTGTAGTCAAAAACTAAATTGAGTGAACAAATTTAAGAAGTGTTAAGGAAGTTTTGAAAGAAGACTATATAGGAAAAAAGTAATTTAAAATTACTTAAAATAATTTATTCTGATTGAATGAGAATCAATATGTCTGTTTAAAACATATTTTTTTCCTTTTTGTCATTTTTCAGAAGGATCGGGTTCCAATTTTGATCAAATTTATTTTCTTGTAGAAAATGTTCTTTAAATTTTATATATTGCTGGAACTTGGGCACTGCAGCTGATATAAATTGATCTCCTCTCTCTCTAAAAAGATTTCCCAGCAAAACGAGTTGATATTGTTGAGTAAATCTACTATTATAAGTTCCTTCAGAAGCCACTTTGTATTTCTTCAGTTGGCTAGCTTTATTCTTAGATAATAGATATATAGATAGAGTAGCATATTGGAAATAACAAAAAATATGTATCCGGTATTAATATAAAATGCATGTTTATTGCCATGAAAATTGCAGCCTTTTATTTTTATTGTATGTTCAGATGCCCAGCATCTGCTGAGCTCATCTCTTTGGATTTCAGGGTTATTATTTTTAAATTAAAGACTTCACTAATAATTGATGATTTAGAGCTCTTTGAAATACATGAAAAGATTACACTGTTTCCAGAAGTTAATCTTTTTTTGGTTTTATGTTTGTTTTTTGTTTTCTTCTCACAGACATTCTTGCACATTTGACATGAAAATAGTTCTTCCTATGCTACTGCAACAACTTGCACTATTGGGATAGGAGCTCTGAAAGTATGGAAACAGATGGATTTTGATTGCAGCCTTGCAGTAGAGGATGGGTTGTGATGATCTATGAGTGGCCACCTGTGTTGAAGCATCTTGAGCTCCCTAATTTCAGTGACCTCTTCCTACGATGTAGTGGAACTCTCGTTTTATGCTGAACTCTGATGACAGACCTTTTATCTGGCACAGGACACTATGGCACAGCCCCTCATGGGGATCTCAGCCAGGTGTGTGGCCCCTGCGCTCCCCCTGTGGTCATTCTTGTTTTCTTAGTGGGATGATATTTGTTCATATGCTCAGGGAGTAGTTATCCATATTTTCCCTTTAGAAGGATGTTTGGAGGAAACATTAATCTTAGAAGAGGTCAGAAACAATTGATTAAAACTGGCAACTCAAAAAGGGCTTAATTTTTATACTGTCCTTTTCAATGTTGCATGTAATTGTGTTAAGCACTTAGTCTCACCAATCTTTCTTACTCATTATACATAGTAAGCCAAACGTTAAATTTCTCACCCTGTTCTAACTTTGTGTCCAGTTTATCAAGTTAGAAGTAAAATGTTGATGCTTACCTGTCTATGAAAACTACCTGTGCCTTAGTAAATCAGTAGTATGCTAGCCTAGACATTCAGATATTACCGAACTTCACCTAGCAAAAGTGAGGAGATACAGGTAAGGGGAAAACCAAGTATTTTCCTTTTTACCCCTGTTTGCAATGTTCAGTTGCTTAGAATAACAGAAATCTAGGAGTTAGACTAGCTTAACCCTTTGATTTTACTGGCTTGTTGCCAAGACCCTTGATAAGAATTGAATTCAAGCAACATTAGCTTTAAGTTAATGGCTTTACTTTTTTGTGTATGGGAATGTGAGAATTTTTGCTGATGTTGCTCATCACCAGAATGTGCTGTGCAGGTTGCAGACAAAGAAAGTTCACTTTCTAATGTTTAATAATTGCTATGTGGCTTTTTCTTCCTGTTTTTTTTTTTGGTTTGGTTTTTTTTAATAAGTCTGATATCTATTTACTCTAGGGCCTGTTGCAGACTTTATCTTGTAAATGAACTATTAAGCACCACTGATATACTTTTCACTGGGTTTATTATGGGAAAAGGAAATTCACAGAAAATTAAATGCAACAGCCCTTCATCAAGCTTATCAGATCTCCTCATACTATATCCCTTTGAGCCAGAACATGTTATGTAGTTGTTGTTGTTTTTAATCCCTTTTAAAATATAAGAATATCCTTACAAGAAATCTGTAAGACGGAAAATACTCTCACTCTTGTAAAAAAATTGAGTTTTACAGGACAAAGTGGAAGCAAGTTCTAGGAGATGAAGGTGTTCATTAGATTTTAATAACACTTTCAATAGCTCCAACAACTGTCAGATGTCTGTACGATTGTCCTTGCTCTTTCTTCCTTCGTGCCCTATATTTCTGAAGATTGTGAAGCAGAAACTAAAAGCACTGGTGTCACAGGTAAGCAGAAGCAAACTGTGCTGTTGACTCTGGTAGCCATGAATATATTGTCTGTCTAAAGACGCTTTAAAGTTACTCTGTAAAACTGGGTTCACTGGTACCTGAATAGAGAAAGGCCTCAGTTACACATAGAAGCAGTGAAAGCAACTCAGTGTTCTTTGAAAATTCAGCCAAAAGTTTTGTCTGAAGTTTTTGCGTACAATACAATTTCTATGAAATTGGAGAGTAGTTTTTTGGGGGTTTTTCTCTTTGTTTACATTTTTATACATTTATAGCATTGATTCGTGTGAAGGAGAAAGATTGCAAACAGACACACTCATTGCAGAAAATGTTTTTAACTACTAAAAAAATAAAATTATACAAATTTTTCTCTTTCATGAGAAACAATGACCTACATCTATCCAACAAAACTGACCTCAGGGACTTATCACTGCCATAGTGTTATTTTTCAGTGTTGAACAGAACCTTTATCATAGAACATATTTAGTTTTCAATAAATCAAAGAAATCCTCTGTCATAAGAAGAAAAATAGATTACAAAACATGTATAAACTGAGAAACTTGCTTTAATAAATGTCCTAAATTATCCTAGGTAGCCCAGTGTCTCAGAAATTATGCAGATGCTATCACATCTATTTTGTTACAGACTGCCATAGAATATTTATAAACTGCCCCCTGTGGCAAGACAGTTTGAGGTCAAAGCAAATTGAAGCATTATATAGGACACAATGTATTTAAAAAAAAATCAGAATCATTAGTCAGTGTCCAAAAATGAAACTTAGTTATGCTCTGTTAAAATCCTAAATAAAATATCTATTGCCAAGTTCTGTAAACATATGCAGAAATATTCTCCTTTGTGAGGGTGCTGCAGCAACGAGATTCATTTAACATTGGCTTCCTGCTCATATAATACCTATAAAATGCATTTCAGGAGTCTATGCATATATTCATTGCTGACCTCACCATGATAGCAGGAAACAGACGTTTTGCATAAATTAGGCTAAGACTCTTCATGAGAACCATCTTCAAGATATATGCTATTCACAATTGCAGCTGAAGCAAATTGATATCAGAAGATAAAGCCATACAGTCAGTCAATTTTCAGCTTGTGATTGCCATCAAGCAAAATGCTTTATGGAAATTAGCTATGAAGTACCTATTGTATGGTACTGAAATAACATCTGATATTTCTAAGCATCCAGACCTATCAATATAATATTTTTATATGATTTTGCCCATCATATGGGAAACAAATCTAAGTAGATATCTTTTTTTGCTCAACTATGAACTAAAAAAAAAATTAAAAATGGATTAAAGTAATCATTTTAAACCAAAATCAAACAGCAACTACTTCTTTCCCAAGATTGTGTATTTCCAGTTATATCTTCAAAAGAATGCAAGTTAACAGCTAGTTACTATTGTACATATAAATAATGAAGTAATTTTTCTGTTGCATTTGTATTTATTAGTTTATTTATTATACATTTAGTTAATTTTCCCCTTAACTGAATTATAATTGACTTTTTTTTTTTTTTTTTTTTTTTTTGACAAGTGAAAAAAATCTCAGTGAAAATAAATCACTGATTGGGTCTGCAGCAGGTCTGCAGACAAGTGAGTTGACTTCAAAGACTTAGCTGTGTACCTTTAAGACAGCCACAATTTGTCAGGTATGTAAACAGATGTGAAGTACCGGAACTTAGAACCGCAGCATACAGGCACCTACAGCAACAGCAAATAGCAAGCAAGAAGAAGAACACAAAAACCTATCAGGGTCTGACACACGTACTGTCTAAGATATATAAATAATTTGTATAAACAATAAAGGCCATTTTGTCCAAACCTAGCCACGCAGACATAGTGTTTTTTCAGTTTGTCTTGACCTGCATCACCACAAATCACAGAGAAGGAAACATCTTATTTTATATAAAACTCATGATAATTTCTAGAAATGGTGGCAATTATGATATTATAGTGGAGTGATGAAAGGTACTAAAGAGGCTGAGACTGAAAGAAACTTCAGTCCTCTGCCAAAGTGGGAGCTGGAAAATCACCATATAGTGGATGACTGTATAGAATCCATTGTCAAGGTACAGTTGGCACATGACTAGGTGAGTTGGTGTATTACGATAGGGATGGCAAATCAGGCAGTATCCAGCCATGCCTGATAACTCTTGGATATCCTTCACAAATACTACAGGTAGCCATTAAATATTTGTCTAGGAACTGTTTCACTATAGAGGTCTTCTTGAGTTTGGATAATTAGTAAGATTAATCTCTGTGCAAAGATAACTCCATATAACTTTTACTGATTCCTGCCAAGAATGCCTCTGCTAAAAGAGATGTATTTAAATGCTCAACTTTTAAAATGTATTTTAAAGAAAACCATAGAAAAGGTTACAAACAGGAATACCTAAGTGCTGTTTAAGCTTAGATGATTGCTGCAACACACTGCAAGAATTACATATAGTTATCCTCAGAAAAAGAATTATGTAAAAATTATATATTTTATATAGACTTCCACTCAGGAAACTTAGAAAGAAGCTTAGAAGAAAATTACCCATATATCTGAGTTCTCAAATAGATACAATTTTGCCTACCAACTACTCAGACTCATAGTTCCCAGCCTTATGAGACTCAAATATCTTTTTCCATTTATATTTGTCTTTTACCAATGTTGTTTGCTTTTAGCTTATTCTAAGATGGTTAAGACATTTAAGTTTCTTCATATCTTCATTATGCTCATCAATACAGTTATGACTCTGTTGCCAGGGAAAGGAATGGAAAATAATGGGGAATAAGGTTTTTAAGCCAGCTGGACACATTTTCTCTTTGATGCTTCCACTTTCAGTATTCACCAGAGGTTTTAAATCCTAAATTCAAGTGGTAATGGCATGAGAAATAGCTTATACCTGAAATTAAATGGCTAAAGTTTTTGAGAGAGCCTGGAGCCATGTCTAGGTTTGGTCTGAAATAAACAGCAGGCACAAATAACAAAAATGAAAAAAACCAGTATTATCTGGTTGATTTAAAGTCATTTACTTACTTTCTTACCTTAGTTCATGTTTTCCTTCCTTTGAAAAAGGACAAATGCTTTTTTTTAAAAAAAAAATAAAATTACAAGTCTTTCCTGACCTCAAGACCTACTAGAATAAACTGCAAAATTCAGTCTAGTGCTCAGACTTCAGCTAATCATATCCTGTAGGTGAACTCACATGTCACAGTTGTATATTCAGTAACAACTCCATGCTTGAACTCCTCTGCTAGCACGGAGACTGGTATAGTCTTGAAATAAGCATCCATGCAGTGTATGGAAACATGCACTTCAGGTCTTCAGTCTAGAATCAATCCTTTGAATACTCATCAGCTTTATGTATATGATTTAGAATAACTATTTCAGTGTGATAATAAAATATATGTATTGATTATATTATATGCCAAATATTTCTGTGTTACTGTTCCTTCTAGGTACACTGCTATTTACCACAGAGAGCTACAAACAGGCTTGGACACCACTCATCTGGTGGTCAATTTTCCTAATTTGATGGTCTTTTTTTAACTAGTTGAGTAGCTCAGGAAGGCTGAAGCAGTTGCAACAGTTGAGCCAAAAATTCAATTAGAGACAGTCTTAAACTGAAGGTGCTTGAGGTTTTGTAGCTTTATTTACTTACGAGAGTTACAGTGGAGAGAACAAGCTGTTATTGTTACAGGAATAAACAGAACCCATTTTCTTCTTTTATCTTTTCTTTTTCCATGTTTTCATTTTCCAAATATGAGGAAACTGAAAAGAAAAGAAACAGCCAAAACCTAAGCTCTATTTATCCCTCTTTCTTTCCCATAAAAAAGATACTTCTACAGGAGATATGTTTAACAAAACCAAAAATCCTTTTGAGGAAACTAAAAATAAAGAGGCAAAGAAAATACTCTAGAATAATAATTTGAAGAAAAAAACAAAGAGAAAATATTCCTTATAGCAAGCTTAGCTGGTCTTTGGAATTGCTTATAATGTGAAACATGATTAAAGTAGTATATTTCAAGAGTGATCTGGTAAAGATGAATGGGCTGGAAGATAAAATGTTGACTTTCCACAAAAAAAATTAAATAAATTTTTAAATAAAATATTTAAATAAAATAAGCACCCATAGCTGCTTATTCTGAGTAATACATAACCTTCAAACTCCTTTTCTAGACCTTGCAATACCTGAATGAAAAGTTGAAGCAACTGGAATGTAATAGGATTTAATAAGCAAAACTAAGTATTTCTTATTGTGTTTAGGCATTACCCATATTCTGAATCATTTTTTTTTCTGCTTGCTTGTAAAGTTGATAAATTTGCTTACTGATCTATTGTCTACAGGCTTGTCTATCACAAGCCTATTTGGTCACAGCAAGATTCAGGACAGATACATGCTTAAAACCACATATGTATGTAAATTGATAAGTGCTGCCCATGCTTTATTGATCGATCTATTTATTTTTTAATTTATTTTTTATTCCATCTTTTTGATATGGAATGGACATCAGTCAAACCCTCTTGTAACAGTGCTTTATTTGTAGGACTTTGATTTTGCTGTATCCTCCAGATATACAGACCATGTTTCATTATAAAGGGACCTAAGCCAAGAGCTGTGTAGAGAGTAACCTGACTTTCAACAGTATTTGTAAATCAGGTACAGATGCCTATCTGACTTTTTGAAATAAATACACTAAGAATCATAATGCACAGATCTTTTCAAGTTGCATCCCCCACCTTCCAGAACCTCATGCCATGACTCTACATAGCATTGAGACCGCCCAGGTCATGACTGCAGCTCTTACATCTAAAGCAATTAAAATCCTTGTCATATCTCACATCACCACCCACTGCCAATCTTGCTATGGGTCTATATACTATCTAAAATTAGAAAATCTACTTTATTTCACCTCTGGCATGCCATGCAATTAAGAACATTCAGTGAAAAAGGTTAACATATGCCTAGTAAGAAAGTTCTTTTGTTGGGAATGATGACTGTATGAGCACTGAAGATGTTATAACTCTAAAAGCCTTTTCCTAATTTTCTTTTTAAATCATAAGTGGTGTGGTTGGTAAACATACTGTCTGCCTTGTAATATCTGGGTTTGTTTGTGGGGTTTTGTATGTTGCAATAAAGTTTTATGTTATAATTACTTATTCTTTTAAACACTTTTCTTCTTGGATCAGAATTGTATTTTCTTGGCATTTCAACATAAATAATTATTTCTAAAACTAGGTCGAAGTAAGGGCTTCCACGTTGTAGCATAGTGTCATATATCACGTTAGAATTTCATAAACAAGTACATTTCTGTATGTATAATGAATAATTCACACAACTGGGTTGTAAGAAGGTAGTCAGTTCATGAATCCAAGGTGATCCTGCATTATTTCCTTGACAGTGAAGGACAAATGATTTTATTTGTTATTAATGGATGCAACAGTTTTATTTTTCACTAATAAGACTAACAGGTTAATGTAGGGACATGTCACAGTAAGGCACAGTGCAAACTGAGTATGAAAAATATTTCTGCAATGTGAACTGACTCCTTTCAAAAAACCATATTTCAGAAAGCAGACATTTTTTTCTGTACCAGATTACCATGGATACATATACTACATAAACTAATTGATACATTTAAATTAAACGGGCATCAGACAACAGAGATAGAGAGTGCCTTTCTAGAAATTGTTGGTAGTCTCATATCAAAATGACCTTCAGCCTCAGACAGAGGTTCTGCAAATAAGATGTGAATTTATTGTCTTCAGCATTTATTCAAATAGATGCAGTGAACAACAAACTCAAAAGAAATAAGCCTATCCATCATCCCCACATAGGCAAAGAAAAAAAATCCCACCAGCGTAATTCTGTAACTTGTACTCTATTATTGCTTTGGTTTTCAAATTCATTAATATTAGGAATATTTTAAAATAATCACATGATTCTGAAATAATAGACAGGACCCATAGTAATCATACTCCAGTGTCAGTTTTTAAAGTCTTATTAGAATTAGGAATGTATAATCTGGAAAGAAGAGTCTCCCTTCAAAAGAACTTTTAAAACCCCCTTGGGTACTTCTCACTTATGAAACCTTACAAAACTGATTCCTGTACGTATACATGAGGGTTTTTTCCCAATAATTTTGCCTATGATTTTTTCCCTGGATCTTGAAAATACTTGTACTCAGATTCACACAAGCTGGGCCATGGAATTAAGTTGAAATTCTCGAATGACTGTATGCCATCCAAGAAACCAGCATGAAAGCTAAGGGAATAAAGTTAGTTTCTTCCTAACCATGAAAATTGATTCATGTTTACCATTATAAGCTTTGTCATAAAGACAAGTCATGGAACTGGAATGTAGGTTTTACTTATACAGCTTTCAGTACAGAACCGTAAAACTTCACCTTCTTATATCTTCTGTAGAGCTCATTCTCTCCCTTTTTCTCATCTGGGTCTGCTTATCTCAAAGCTGTTGAACTTTGTCCAACTACTGCCCACACTTTTTTTCAGTAGTTCCTTTTTACTAACTAAGCATCTACTGGCTCACTTGCTGATTGCTACTTAATAAGCAGACCTTCTAAAGAGTTTAAAAAAAAAAAAAAAAAAAAGGAAAGAAAGTTCTGAAAGGAATAACTGCCTGTGTATGTGTTCTCATTTTAAAGGGGCTATAGAAGGGAGCCTGAGAAAATGTACACAGTAAAATTTCTCTGCTGAAATTGGTGACAGGAAGTTATTAATGCTTACCAATCAACCACCTCCAGAGAATTCTAGTTCCAAAACCAATGTGAGTTATCTTGGGAAGCTTGTTCTGAAATTGGAAAGACTAATTTCTGTACGTATCTTCAGTAATTATTTTTTGCCATTTGCATCATTTTAAGAGAGTGGTAAGATCCTCTCACTGTTGAATATCTATGTGACAATGTATGGATTCTTGTGTAATGACAGACAACTTTATCATGCATTTTAAGTCGTTCTCATGTGTAATCTTTTTAGCAGCCCTGGGGCCACATGTTTGTGTTACTGCCTCTAAGCATTTGGGATAGCTGAGGTTTTGCCTCCAAAGGATTTACGTTTAAAAAGATCTCAGCAAAGCTCTATAGATGATAAAGCATTAAAAAATACATGCAGCTACATGGTCACTAAGGAGCTAAATACAAATCTATTCAGTTAATGTAAAAGAACTGTAAGGAATAGATATTGCGTATATTAGTAAAATGCTTAGAATATTTATATATAAGCGGTCAGATATCTAGACCAGTATTCTTGCTAAATTGAGGACATTATGAAGATTTAAAAAAAAATATATTTTATGTTTCTAAGCAGAATATTTACCTCAGGCTTACTTCTATATATTTATTTCTCTTCAAGAATCTAATTTTTCAAATATGGCAAGTAGAGCTTGTAGCATCACAGGAAATAATCTCATCCTTCCCCAACTCCATAACAGGACTAGTTGTCCTCAGACTACCCATGTTCATGCATTTCTTTTAATGCTTTTTATTAATATTTTCATGTAACAAATTAGATGGCTTGATTGGTTGTTTTCAAGGAGAAGACATAGATCACTGAACACTCTGACTGACTGACTTTTCCTGGGCAGGTGAATTTGGTCTCAAATTAAAATAGTCATGCTGAATCTAGGGGAACTGAGCTTATTCATGTGTGTTGCAATGAAGAACTATAGAAGAGGTTATATTTCTTTCCCACAGGTCATTGTCTACTAATTTTCTGATTTACTGCGCTGTCCTTCCTGGAAGTCTATTGTTTTTTTTATTCTGTTATTCTTCTCTCCCCTCACTAAAAGTTGTGTTTTGTGTTATGTCACACTCATTCTCACTCATTGCATTCCCCATTCTCTCCCTTACTAAAGAGATTCCAGTCTTGAAACACTTCTCTTACCGTTTTTTTTTCATCACTTTGTACCTTGTTATCAATAAAATATAAGAAAAGTCTGGGATGTCCTGTATTCCCCTTCTTGTTAATACCTGGGAGGTTAAAATCTTCCTTATCCCCCAAATTCTGTGCTCTAAATGATTCTGAAAAGTTCTCATAATGATCTGATCTTCTTGATTTGGTTGCTATTCGGGACCACAGCATTGTAGCAACCAGTTTTACAGTCTCCCTGATATCTTGAACCACAAAGTAAATATGCATCTTTAATTTTTAATGAAACTTTTATCCCCTTTCTGTCCTTCATGAAAAAGTGTTGCCCTTTAAAATTAATAATCTAGTCATGTCTTTATCCTAATGAATCTGTTGGGCAAATTAAGCAGCAGTTTTGATAACAAATTTATTCTTTCATCTCCTTCTGTTTATTTCCCAATTTGTTTTGCATTAGTATATGGTCCTGATTCATTTTGCATTAGTATGCAGATATATAAAATTTAAGCAAATTAATTCAGTACCTTGCTTCATATTCTTACTGGAAATAATCCTGTCTCCTCATTTTCAAATCCTTATATAGATTAGTTTTGTTTGTTCTTCCCTCTGAGTTTTTCTTACTTGTTCTGGTTATGATTACACTAAATGCATGTCTGAACAAGCTCTTCTACCTTCCCAAAACTTCCTTACTTGCTTTGCCTATTTCCAGTTAGCAGAACTTCCAAGAATAAAAAAAAATCAAAACCCAGTCAAATCTGAAAACTGGCTGAGAAGTTTCAGGCTTGAATTTACAAGTGCGCTGCAATGGATTTAGGATTCCTACTATAGTTTAAAGCTCAGTGCGGTTGGAAGAATGAACTCTCCACTATGTCATGAAAAATCACATTGACAGCATTAAATCTTGTCAAGATTTTAATGTAATTCAGCAGTCAAATACTTTTTGTAGTGATTTTATGGGACTGAAAGTGTGTATTTGCTGTAATGATTGATGGGTTTGTTTCTTTTTTTTTTTTTCCCCTTACACAGGTATAGAAGGTGGCCAGGATAGGCAGCAACTAAAACATTTGTCTGAAGAAATGTTGAAGTGTTCGGTCTGCATTGCTGTGTGTCCAGGTGACAAATAACAAGCTTCTGAAATCTTGTTTCTGAAACCACCATAGCAGGATTTGCAAGTGGTGGAAAGCTATGTTCTTTCTAAATGTCTCTATCGGGTGCAAGTGCCCTGGTACTGGGTAGGGTGGGGGCCTGAAGGGGTGGCCTTTGTGAGGAGAGACCAGAGGCCGATGTTTCTAACTGTCTCCAACAGACTCACCAAAGGACACAGCTGAACCATCAACCAGGAGTGGGGTGCCTCAGATCTAAGGCCAAAAAAAGCCGCTGGACAGAACTGGGGCGGGGAGAACAAAAAAAATCCAACAAACAAAACCAACCAACAACAACAAAAAAAGGTGAGAAACAGGAAAGGGAAAACCAAGGTGGAAGGAGAACGTAGAAGAGGTGCTCCATAGCACTGGAGCAGGTATTCCCTGCAGCCACAGGAGGACCCCGTGCTGGGGAAGTTTTTTTTTCCCCTGAAGGACTGCAGCCCATGGAGAGGACCATACTAGAGCGGTGGAGAAGTGTGAGGGGGAAGGAGCAGCAAAGAGGAACCATTGAGTATTGGTAATATTTATATATAATTATATATATAATATAATTAGCATTATAATGCTTACCAATCCCCCTGCATCACTCAGATAGGGGACAGAAGAGTCAGGAGTGAAAGAGTGAAGTTGACCATAGGCAAAAGGGAAGGAAAGGTGTTGTTTAAGAGTTTATTTTGTTTGTCACCACCCAAATCTATTTTAATTGGCAATAAACTAGTTTTCCTGAAGTCTGTTAGTACCACAAAAGTAGTTGGTAAAGCACTCTCCCTGTCTATTTCATCCCATGAGCTTCTCATCCTATTCTCTGTCCCAATCCACTCCAGAGTTGGTTGGATGGACTTTTGGCTATTTGCCACAGTTAGTTCACCAGCACATCATCTGTATTTTCAATACAATATTTCTCTTCACTGTAATTTGCTGTTTTAAAAGGCTTTTCTGGGCTATTATTTAAGTGCCATGTTGCTTTACTAAACTGTCTGCACATATAGTGATGGGTGAGATGATGTCTTATAATACATAGAAGCTGTTTCATGGGTAAGCAAGTTATGTCATTTACTCAAATTTGGTCTGTGTAAGTACTTCACAGTCCTTCTGTGGAGTGAAAGGGGGTAGTTTAACTTTCCATCTTTTCACAACTTTCAGAGTTGCTGTCACATTTCCTTTAGAGGTTGAGATAAAATTTTCCTCTGTTATGACCACTGAACAATGCTAGTGGCCAAAGGTTTAAAATAATGTAATTCTTAGGTAAAATAGAAATTAAATATTGATGAGAGATAGAGAGCATACATTTTAAAATTTGCCAGCTTAACATTCAATCCATGATAAAATTCTGAAAAATAGAAAAATATAAGTGTTTTGTCTTACTTCTAACCTGAACAGTCCTTCTTCCATTTATTTTTTTAAAACTTAGACATCACCCTAACAGAAAGGCAAACCTTGTTTCCCTCCTTGTTAAGTATTTCACTTATTTTACATGAAAGTAGAGTTACTGTTGCAGCATTATCAAAACTAGGTGGCTGCAACAAGGCTTTTACCATCCCATACCAGGTTAACTTCAATAAGTAGTGCCCATGCCTTGCCCTGGCATGGCCACTGATCTCCCACAAGGTTTCAACAGTTCACCTATTGTCGGTGCTGTTTCTTCATCCTCTTCAGGCCAGTCCACCCTGCTTCTTGACTTTGCTGCCTCTCCTGGTCTCTCCTACAGCCAAGGCACTCTCTCATCACCCTCTAGCATCTTCCAGATGCCACCTCATCCACTGCTCCCCTTCACCCAATACCCCTCTTCAATACCCCCTTAGGGCTATTTAACTATTTAGCAGAAACCAGCCACAGCTGCACCTTATCCACATCAGCCAACCCACCGCCCCTGAAGCCAGTCCACAGCTGTATATTATCAATGTTAATTAACCTGCCTTCATTCCTCTACAATTGAAATCCTCAACAAGTTATTACCTTGGATCATGTTGCTTATCCTTCATTTGTAGGTCCCTTTCAGTATCTTACCCTTACAACCGAAAGCCACACTGAAGACAGGCAACCCAGTAACTAGCAAGTGTCCGGGTTATAGCAAAGTGTACAGTTTATTGCTGATGTTGTGTCTGACCTGAGAGTTATACGCAGTAACCACTTTGCAGGGTAATGTGGACTTACTCTGCAAAGGGCTTTAGGCCAGTGCAGATGTTTCAGCCTGTAAATTGTGTAGGCCAGGGTAGTGGAGTGGAAATCACAGCTTAGCATCGGATAACCAAGTGATCTTCAAGGCCGAGGGTGGAAATAATTGCTTCATGGATCTGCAATTCAATCATTTATTTTAAAATACAGGAGGAAGAGGAGAGTACCAAGGTCTGCCTTCTTAGAGAAGAATCTAAAAGATTAAGTCTTACCCCAAGAAAAATACCTGTGCTCTATTCTGTGCTTTGCTTGACTCTTCCTGTCACTTCCCATCTCTTCTACTATCTACTGGAGAAAAATCAATAGATGAGAGGGAAGGGGAGGGTGAGGCTCTCAAGCAGGTTTTGGGATTTTGCTTGAAGAAGTCCTTCAGCTGGGTATTACCTGTCCAGAGACTTGATATTGAGCTTGGCAATGTCATTGTTTCTGTCAGAGTAACTGGGAAAAACTGACACTGGAGTAGTTCCCCTGCCAAGATCCACTGCCTACTTCCCTTTCGTTGTCTCACTATGTCTTAAAAGAGCTGTTGCCTATGTCCAATTCATTCCTTCCAGGGAAGTATTGCAGGTGATATGGCTAGATACAGGCTATTCCTGTGTGAGATGTCAGATAGCGTGGGTTCAGAAGATGCTCTTCCACAGGGTAGGTTTTTTTACCCAGCAGAAATAAATTCAACTTTCACAAGTGAAATAGAGGGAAAAGGTGATGTTGTAAAGGGAAGAGATGCCTACAAGGAAGATAAATTTAAGGGATCAAGATACCTAAGTGGATAAGTGACATAAAGAAGCATTTTGTATCAGGTAAACTGAAAAAAAAAAAAATATGTAAAAGCAAGGGTGAAAAAAGGGGCAAAAATCTGAATCTAATTTATTAAACTAGTGCAAAACTGCCTGAAGAAACTTTTGGTTTGGTTTGGTTTATATTAGCTTGCCTACATATTTTTCTAACTGTGGTTTCTCTGATCTGTGGTTTCAAATATACTGTTTAGCTGCAACCGGTGCAAATTTGAACAGAGGGAGGGCTTAGTATAATGTAATTTTTTTTCAGCTCTCCTACTTAATTAACTAAATTTCTGTGAATTTATGGAGACAGCTCTTCCAGTATATATCCTGCATAATTCCGTAAGAAGTCCAAGTGATACTGATTTACAACAGCACAGGACATAACTCATCAATATTTTTACAATGGCTGGAAATAAAAAGAAAAATATTCAATCTCATTGAAGAATGATTTGTTACAATACTTCAAGCAATGTGAAAAGCAGTAGAATAAGAGAAATATGTTTACAGTTATTGTTAAAGATAATATGTCAGGATTATAGTTTGCTTTTAAAAATCCAGTTTAACAAAAGGAATTCAAGAATTGAATGCAACTGAAAATTTGAAATATGCTCAGGGAGACAGGAATGTAGGGCTTTGTATCTTATGCATCATCAGCACACAGCAAACTGATGTTTTATAGCACACACATTTGCATAGGACTGTTGAACTTGAACATGTCAAGAGTTTTTCTTATGTCTTTTAGAGTCCTGACTTTAACAGTACAGTACATTAAACTAGCACTAGCAGAAAAATGATAGCTGTTATAATGCTTCTGAGCAACTGCTCAGCTTTATGTTCTCTGGGCACTTACAGAAAATTGCATCCAATAACATTCTCAAAGAAGAAAAATGATTTATACATATGAAAGCATGCCAACTTGATGTGGAGGTTTGTGCCTGATTTTTTTTTCTTTTTTCCTTAAAATAATTTAATTTTAAAGCCATGATCTTCTATATTTTCCCTCTTCATGTGTGTTTAAAGAATTATAATTTACATCAGACAAAAAAATATTCAATTTTGGCATGTTGCATCATAGCGTTTTGGCTGATGTAATGCATCATTCATGCAGAACATAGACTGATGTCTCTATAACACGTCAGAAATAATAACAAATATCTTTAATGCCTGAAATGCCTGAATACAGGTTTTCCTACTGCCTAGTATCATGTAGTTTTGTAAAAGTTTTTATCTTTGCTCCAGCTCTTGTAGATACTCAAAGTAGAGAGAGTTCATATTTAGAATTTGTATTGCTGCAAGTCATACTTTAATTTGTTGTTGTTGTTGTTTGCTTTTTATAAACATGGCATGCTGGAGTCTAATGTCTCAAAACAAATCACTTTCAGGTTTAAGAAAATGAGATAACATGATAATTCAGTAACAAGTAAACTATTTCATAGGCAAAGATAGTAGTCCGGACACCTTTAATATCTTCTACTAAATCATTACTGAATCAGATTTAAGCTGTTGTGTTTGTTTTACCTGTCTTAATCTCAATACATGAGTTTTCTTGCTTCCGCACTTGTGATTCACTTCCCCATATTGCTGGTAGGGAGGGAGTGAGCAGCTGGGTGGGCATCAGCTGCCAGGTGGGGTCAACCCACCGCACAGTGTCTGTCTTCCCTCCCTTTCTCTGGAAATGTGTTGCGCTTCACAGAGGCTCCCCTTTCACAGCCCACATCTGCTGTCTTTACCACTCTTACCTGCAAGTCACCACTGCGCCTTTCCATTAGGTCACAAAGTAACTTCTGTTCTTTGAAAACAAAGAGGTTGAATTAAACTAAATTTGTGACTTATTCTCCCTTGCTGAGATTTATTCTCTTATGATCAGGATTACAAACTCATGACATCATTGCAAAGGGTGCAGATGGCACCATTTGCATTATTAGTGTGTTTGACTGTATAACAGATATATCTTCCCGCGTGTTTTATTTACTTCCCTTACACCATTCATTTTATTATGCAGTATCTGAGTGGTAAAGGTTTATCACATATGTTTGTTACTCTGTGGTATGCACTGAGAGAATATAACCTTGCCGTGGTGTTTCAGTTTAAGGCACTTTGGAGATCAGTGCCTGCAGTGCAAAGGGTTTTGGCCAGAACTTCTTTGCAAAGACATTATTTTTTTCGTTTTTGTATAACCTAATTTGTGGGTTTATATTATTCAGTTGTTACAGGACTTTCTGTGTAAAACCAGAACAGATTTAAAAGTTTCATATTGAGGATCTGCTAATATTTCATGCTTGAAAACAGAGACTCAGGTAGAATCCTAGTTTAGGAAAGATCCCAAAGTGCTTTATATAATGGCACTAATGAATAATGTCAAAATTAGGCTGTTCTTACTAGCAAAATACATTTAAAAAATACAATTTGACAAAAGAAAAAAAAGGAGGGGGCAGAGAAAATTTTCTACCTTATGTAGTTGTTCTTTGTTTTTATTGTTACATTGCATGGAACAGCAACTGCTTTATACTAAAGACAGAAACTATAATACATCACAAAATACCTAACTACGTTTCATGCAGGATGTAACCTTTTTCATGGCAAGACCTGTTTGTCTCCCTTTCACAATAAAAAGAGGCTTTATTACAAGAAAACAATGTGAAAATGATATTGAAGAGAACCTGAAAAAAATGGGGAGCTGTTTGTGAGTTGGGATTTCATTTGGAAATGAAATGTTACCTTTAAGACAACAATATTTGTGGTGTATAAACAGATTATATAATATTGCATTGTTTTTTTCAAATACCACAATAACATTACTTATGTCCGTTTAGTAACTTAAAAACATGCATATTCTCTAAGAATCACCCACATTGATGTTTATTATTTATAAGCAAGGAAAAGGGTCTCATGGGTATGAAAAGAACATTCATTTTTTAAATATTACTATGGAAATAACTAGTAGAAATTAGCAGCATATATTGGGACTATTGCCCTGCCATGTAGAACACTAGTATTAAACATTTGGTGTTTGTTTAGGAGAAATGTACTTCAAATAGAAGATTCAATATATTCTGTATTTAGTACTGAGTAGTAGAGAACAGTTAAGGGGCTTACTGAGCAAACTTGCTAAGTACAAAACTTGTGTAACTTTTTAGCAATCTGAATACTGCTATTGTGACTTTTGCCCAGCAATTAAAGGTTAATAATATTTTATTTTACTCATATTTGTATTATCTCAAATGGCCTAGTTGTTCTGTATTCTTATTAGCCAAATTCTTGTGAGATGGTCAGAAGATCCTACACTGGCATAACATATGAGCACGTGTTTAATTAGGTGGAGTTGGACTGAGCGGTAGACTGAGGACTGGCTGTAAGGTGATGTGCTGCAAATAGGGACTTTGCGAGGTGGTTGGCTTGCATAGTCATGTGAACAACACTTTAATATTTTAAAATATCCATATTGTACTGCAATGAAGTGAAAATCTGTGAGTGTAAGTAGCCCAATGTAAATAAGCACACAGACTCTTGCTGTATTAACATCGTGAGTGTTCAGGGCTGCATTCCTCAGATCCAACTCTAGACTAAATTCTTTCTTTGAATTCAAAGTGAAGGAATGGTTTTCTGTATGGTCTTGGGCTAAATACTTGTGCTTTGGCACTCTAAAGCTTCACACAGCTATGATTTTAGTTTTTCCTGTGAATGCCACAAACTTATTTTGTGTATTACAGCACATTAGTTATAATTTCAATGAAGAAGCAATGCAGGAGGAAAAAATAGTTGTCCTAGTAACTTCACAGATTAGTAACTTATGAACCTACTGTCTTCTAATAGTCTTCTGAAGAAGTTAACTCTTGCCATACAAAAATAATAGAATAGTAAGACAAAATGAACATCACTGAAGCAGTGAAGATTTAATGAATGACACTATCAGGAGTCCTCACTTATTTTTGTACTTCTCTGATAGCAATGTAGATAGTTCTTAAAGAGATATTCTATTCATATTGACCAGGAATTTACAGAAATACATGTAACACTTGGTCAAGTGAAGACTGGTATGTATTGGGAAAATGCAGTTAATTTTTACATATTTTATGATAGCTGTCATGTTGTGATAATATCTAAGTAAATTTAGGGAAAATATTACATATCTTTTTCATTTGTGTCAGGAATGGAAAAATTTGGTTTGGTAGTTGTTAGAGCTGAGATTCCTCTCTCCTCAGCTGATTGCTGTGGTACTGCGTGTTCTATAAAGCCTTTACAGAGGTAATTCCTGAAGATTTGTTCCATAAATATAAGTAATTACAGCCTCTACACCTTTTTCTGGTCAGCAAAGTTCACGTTGATTTATTTCTGATTGTTTATGGAGAAACAGTATATGGCATATCCTATAGGTCTGGGGAAGGATATCTTCAGGCTGAGGGGTTAGCTTGTCTATGAAACTGGGAACAAAAAAACTTCAGTGCTTGAAAGAGCAGCCCTAAAAACAAATGAGTGGATTATGGAAACAGAGGCAGAGAACATAGGTTCATATTTTTTTCCTGTATCTTGGAAAGGAGGAAGACTGCCACCATAAGGTCTATCTTTTTAACTTTCAAGGGAAAATGTCAAGCTCAAGTTAGACAGAAAGCATAAATGCTACATGTTAACTGGTGTGTTTCTGATTGTGGTATTCCTAAGTAGGCGTCAAATCCATTGGGATTTGCTGTAGGGTGATGATTGGTGTGTATCTCAACCAAGAGAATCAGGGTAAACCTGTAGTGATTCATGACATTCTCTTAGAAGAGGACCTTTAGAAGAGTATTTGTGAGAGATGGAGATAATTCACAGAGATAACACTGGAAAGATAACAACAGTGGTTTATTCACATGCTACACTCACATTTCATATTTCTGATGTTACTGGGTAATAAACTAGGAGCCATGTGGTTTATTTTCTTGGATGAATAATTTGACTTTTATCAATTAATTCCTTTGACAAAAATAGATAATAAAGTGCTTGTTCAAACAGTGCATTCATGAAATCACTGGGCCTCATCCATCACGGTTCTTACAGTGAGTTATAGCTGATACTTCAAGTCAAGCTTTTCTCTTCTACTGCTGTGACCTAAATAGCTTGCTGCAATTTCAGATTGCTTTTTTCAAGGCTATTGTAGTTGTATCTCTGTGCCCCTGTAGACCACACTTCTATTTCTTCCCTTCCCTACTGATTGACCTTCACATAATGTAGTTCAATAGAGATTAGAATTTGCCTGGGGACTTTATTTTGCTATTACTGTTTCCTTTATAAAAGAACTCTGTTTTCTTGGGGAAGTTAAATCCCTTACCACTGATTTCTACCTCAGTTAACTTCTTGTTCTAGATAGTAAGATGCCACTCACCTTGCAGGCTATTTTAGTGATATGTCAGATTCAAATGATCCCTTGCATTATTATTTACAGGCATGCCCTTGTTCATGTTTTGGGTGATGTACCTCTAGTACACAATCTATTACGAACCTCTACTATGCAAATGAATTGAGTTGACAGTGGTGCATGCCTTAATATCACAGGATTTTTATTCATAAATATAAACATAATTTTTTCATGGTTCCCATTAAAGGCAATAACATTTGTGGTTTTCCTTTTTTTTTTTTTTTTTTTTTTTTTTAATTGAGACAGTTGGCTATATGGTAAACTGCTTGTCTCTGCCATTCCTCTTTCTTCTTGAGTGTCTAGGTGTTGCTCTGAATTAAAGCTGTACCTCTCCCTTGGTGATTTTCACCCATGGTTTGTAAGTCTGCCACAGTCTTTCTGCATTTCACTGTGCTGTGATAGTTGTGTTGCAGTGAGAGTATTACTGTTTTGTCTTGCTCATTGTGACTTGTAGCACTGCTGATCTTAATTTTCATTTTGATTGTTTGTTCTACTGATTAGGAAATTATTTATCTTTAGGTGAGGGAATAATGCTATGTAGATATTGATTACAAGTCATTTGGTATTTCTGTTTCATTGCTTTGGAGGGAGCACTTGCTACTTTGAGCAAGATGACAGCAAAAGCTGAATGCTCTTTTCCATATATTAAGTACTGAGGAAATCTGGCTGATCATTTTTTTTTTTTTTTTGCAGCAAACATTGATAATGTTCTTTAGCACAGAATTACAATGTTGTTTCCCAGCCTTACATATGCATCACAGTTCTCACTGTTCAATAGGACTTTATACTTTCTGCTTTGCTCTTTTTCTTTCACTGCTGCTGTATTTGGAAAAGCAGATGACTGAAGGTTTCTGACTCAGACTTTCTCACCTGTACAAACTTAAAATCAAGAATGTAATAGTGATGTAGGGAACAAAGTCTTAAAAAGAGTCTTGAAAAATGTGTTTGTGAGAGCTTCAGAAATTAAAAATATATTCCCTGGTTTATCTAGAAACATACGCTATGTTCTAACATTTTTTGCATTTTTAACAGCCAGCCATGAATGAAAAAATTATCCTGTAGTTTTAATACCAGTTAGCCTCATAAAAAGGGCTATAATTGAAACCTGTTTTTTTCCTGCAATGCTAGTACATATACGTATGGCAGTGATGGAGTTAATTTTCTTCATAACAGCCCATATGGTGTTTTCGATTTGTGAGCAAAACAGTGTTGATTAGACACAAATATTCTGGCTATTCCTCAACAGCGCTTGTGCAGCACCAAGGCCTTCTTTGTGACTCACTGCCCCACTCCTAGGGGGGGGCTGTGGGAGCAAGAGGCTGGGAAGGAAGGTAAGCAGGACAACTGACCCAAAGTGACCAAAGAGATATTCCATGCCACATACCATCATGCTGAGCAATATAAATTGATACAGGGAGGCTGGTCTGGGAGGCAGCCATTGCTCAGAGACTGTCTGGGCATCAGTCTGCTTGTGGGAGATGGCAAGACATGGCCTGTGCATTGCTTGCTCCCTGCCCGCCCCTCTTTTCTTCACTCATTAAATGGTCTTTATCTCAGCCAAGCAGTTCTCCCACTTTTGCTCTTCCTGTTCTCTCTCCTGTCTCACTGGAGGGTAGGAGTGAGCAGCTCTGTTGTGCTTAGCAGCTGTGCTGTCTTTAGCTGCTGCCTGGGGTCAACCCATCACACTACCCAAGGCTATTCTTTTTCCAGCTACCCAGCTTAACTGAATGAATTTTTAAACAAATGGCAATGGGTGGGTAGAAAAAGAAGAGAAATAAGATTTAACTGGGGTTTAAGAAGCATGCAGTTCTCATAGAGTTCCTCAGCAGTGCTGTATTATCCATGGTCTTGCCTTTCAAAGGTAATATAGTCATTTGTCCATTGTTTGCTTTTAAATATCCAAATGGGCTGATATCACTTAATGTTTACTGTTAAGAAGATGTTTTCTATTACCTGTTGCTTCTGAAATGTCATTGATAGATATAGAAAATTGTGGTGTCCTAAAAAAACCCAACAGGTAAAGTAAGAATTGTGGAACTAGTGATTTTAAAAAATCTGGTTCACCTTTTGCTGACCAATAGTTATATACTTTTCATCATTAATAACTTTTCCTTATATGTCCGGAATAACAAAATTTGCATCTTTCATTTTTGTGATGCAATTTCAAGGTACTTTTAATATAAGGTAGAAACTTTAATATGATAGAGATACAACAAATCAAATAAAATCATTTTTCCTTCATTAAATCATGCATATGCAATCATTAATAAAATGGAAAATATTTCCCTCCAAAGCCTGTATTCAAGCACTAATAACTAACCTTTTCAAAAGCATTGGCATGGACTGTCCTGGCTACAAGTACAAAGTCATTCCTGCTTATTCCTCTTTTGCCTGGAAATTAATTTTGTACTTCATATAAAATTGAGAAAACAAGACTTTCAGTTCTGTTCTAGTAAGTATTTGATTATTTACAAAAGTTTCACTGCTAATCACACAATTTATTGCTAATTGAGATGGGTCTTAATCATGTTTGGCTCTGAGTGATTTCTGAACATAGTTTATCATGGATAAACTAACTACTGAAACATTGTTAGAATGGAAGAACAGAGAAAGGTTCGTCATACCTAAAGTAATTTCAATATATGACAGAGTATCAGAGAAGGTTAAAGGAAGCTTCATACTATGTCTGTAAGCAATTGATGACTAATGCTGATGGCAGAAATGAAGAGACACTGTTTTCAGCAACAACCAATTCTAAAGCAAATATTGTTCAGTTACAACAAGGAGACAATACAGAATATATTTTAATGTATTTTTATTAGAAAATGGATTCTACATAAAATGAGATATGAAAAAAAAAAATTTAGATGTAAACTTCAAAAAAAGGAGAACAAAGAAGAATCTGCATGACCTAAGGTTCTCAGAAGCATTGAAATCTGAACCACTGACAGGAGGCCAGATGGTGACTGAAATCTAGAAAGAGAATCTACAGAGTGTCTTCTAGAAAATCCAGGACTGATCCCATGAAAAGCAACTAAAATAAGTCAGGCAAAGTAATTCTACCTTGCCTCCCCTGTTCTGCAAATTGCAATGTGATCTGGTTCTAGAAGTATGAGAAAGAACCCAGCAGCAGGGATCTACAGCATGAAAGCACAGATACTCCAAGGCAAAAGTGCAAAAATTAACCTGTGGCAAACAATAAAGCAAAAAGTCTGACCAAGGGTCACAGTCTGCGGTGGCTGTGTGCTCACCCAGTGTTGTTACTTGAGGTAAGTCTCTTGATGAGAACCCACACTATTCAAAACCAGAAGCATTTTGTGTGGTGTAACTAGTCATCTTTCACAGATGTTATAATGATCATTAATGATTTTATTAGCAGGGTTAAAACATGCATAACGATCTTACTAATTAGATTGAATATTCAGTGATGTTCAGAGGTGCTTTTTACAGTTGTTGCTCAGCTTGGATTCGTCAGCATCACTAATAAAACGATGGTAGTTTCTGCCTGTTTCTTCCTACTGCTTGGAACAATACAATGGAAATTACGTAGATTTATGAAACAGATCTTCCATATTAGGGTTTTTTTTTCAGCTGTGATTATTTCATTTTATTTTTCTTCAGTCGGTGTAAATTAAGCTGTGTAAATTCAGCAGTTTAAGAAAAAGTTCACTTAAAAAGAAATCTTTTGTCCTGTACGTTCAGCTTGTGAGTCATATAAATTATGTAATTGTATATGCATGCATATGTGCATACACATACAAGCATAGATTGCATAGTATCACTAGGCCAATGGCAAAACATGGAAAAGAGATATTTGTCTATCTATCTATCTATAGATATAGATAGACAGATAGACATATTTAGATGTGTGGGCATATAGATATATGTGTATATATATTTATGCATCCATACAAATATTCTGCATCTGCAAGAGAATATGAGCTTTCCATGGCATAACCTGAAGCAAAACACTAGAGGAGAGCACTCCATGAAATGGAGTCCTGCTTGTACTACTGATACACTCCAAGTGAACAGGAATATAGAGGCAGCAAATGGACAATATTATCTGCAATATTCAAACAAACACAGCAATTCTGTGACCACAACAGCATGTAAAAGTAAATGAAATAAGATAGATGAAATGTGAGCGTGAATGCAGCAGTTCCAATTTTGTTAATTAGTCTGTATTCATGCTTCAGTGATGCTGCAATTATGCTACCTCATCCTTGCGTAGGCCTATTGTGCAAATGCTGTCATTATGCTCCTAGTAGCATATAAAACAATGCATGATATGAGCCACCTACAGAGATGTCATTACAATTGTGTCAATTCAACAGTATGTTTCTTAAAATTTATAATTATTTGTTTTCACTGAGAAGCAGTTTGTGAACCTCTTACTAGTCTTTCTAAAGTTAACTTGGTAATTTCTTTCATGTTGTATTAAACACCTGCCACTATCGTGTATACCTATTTATGTTTTAAAATAAGAATTAGCACCTATATCTACTTTTTAATAATTGTATAGGTTTCAGGATTTTTTTTTCTAATTTCCAATAAATCATACTAGATATTTAGAAATACTAGAAGAACAAGGAGGTATTACTTAATCTATGGCATTGTTTACCAACTGCAGCAAAGGTTATGTGTTTCAATAGCAAAATATCACATCCTAAAATGTTGGGTGGAAGAAAACACCCAAACTGCCTTTTCCCAAGAAATGGTGTGTATTTAAAGATTGCATTTCAAATACAAGGGTATTTAACTCTGAATGAAACATTTGGTTGAGACACTGTCACATGGGGTCTGAATCCAGAATCTCTAGATGAAAATTAGTTTCTTCAGCTTGAATTACAAATGTAGATCTGCCAGTTAATAGGCAGTGGCAGTTTTCAAAATGCTTTATTTGCCTATGCATGCTTTTTTGTTAGCATGTAGTTTCTACAAAATATAATTAACAAAATTATCACCATAGTCACAGTCTACATCTCTCAGTTTATCAAGGAATGTACTGTATTTCAACTAATTTTCAAATGCCAGTGGTTATCATGGAGGGAATAGTAAGTATTTCTTTCAGCTAAAAAATCAGAATATCAGATTTTTGTAAGAACGAATATAAAGTATAAAGGATGGGAATTTGTGATGGGCAATGCCAAGAAACTGACAAAGTGTTAGTTTATATTGTAGAATGGCTTACAATTCAGAAGCATTTTTCTGCAGATGTTCACTACCCGGTTTTGCATCTTCATCACAGATGAGGTCTAGCAGACTTTGAAATGAACCCTTTCTTCAACCTTTGCTCTATAAAAATTTAGGTAGATTTTTAATTTCATAACATCTCTGGCTAGTTATTCATTTGAGGAAAGCAATATCTGAAGATTTATTCAGGGTTTCAGAAGCATTTAAATGACCCCTGGATACAGCAGTTTTCATCTGCTTTCATTTAATTTAGGTCCAGTTAGTTCGAAGAGTGATTATGCTTTGATTATTTTATTTGATTATTCTTTCTTTGAAATTATTCCATTCAAAGCATGTTTTGTATGGGTTCATTTGTCATCTTTGAAACAGATACATAACTGCACACAGGTGTTTTGTTTAATAATATTAATCTAGTCAATTAAAAACCTCTGGGATTACCCATTAAAGACTTAGAGAGAGAAGTCAACCCACAGCAAGGACACTGAATCATAATTATTGCTTTCTAAATTATAATCTATAAAGCAGATGTGTAATCTCTCAGCATCACATAGATTCAATATTTTATTTGTAGTAGTACAATAGTACTAATATGAAACAGGTTTTTGCCTACTTCTGGAGTTCAAGATGCCGTTAAATGCCAAAATTTGTATAAACACATACAGGCACATATGTAGTTTATTCATTTATTTATTTAGTTTTGGATTTGCACAATCTCTCAACAGTTGCACAGCTGGTATCAAGGAAGAAGCTTCCTTGGTGCTCAGAATACTCCTTCTTCTGTCTCAAAGGCGGCTGAGGAAAACTGCCCAAATATGAACAACCTGCTTTAAATAATTAATCATATACTTGAAGAGTATAAGTCTAATTGTTATTTGATTGCTTTGTTTATTGATTACTATTGATTACTTATCAAAATACCAAGATTACTAATTATTAAAAGAAAAGGAAGTTGTCTTTAGAAAGTGATTTCATAGAAGTATTTGCACATTTTGCAAATATTTCAATCCTGATCCAGCCTAAAACATTGGTGAATCATATTACAAGGAAATCCTCTAATCTGCACAAAACTAGTAATTAAAAGCTAAGAGGCAAACATTACAAACTAATCATGAAGAGCAAATATTACATAGAAAGCAATACTGTAATTTTAGTGATATCTTAAAAAGTATCTGTCACAAATTTCAGTGCTGGTTCCAGACAAAGAGGTTACGGATCGAAACTGATTCTATAACGACTGGAAAAGCTCATATATTACTGCTGCTTAGGACAAACTGGATTTAACTGGTATGTTAAGGCTAGCTAAAGAACCTCTGCTATTACCTACTGCTATAGTGAAAAAAAGTACAAGACACATAATTTTTGCTTTTCCAAATGGGTTTGTATCCAAGAAAAAAAAAATATGGAAAAAGCCTCAGGAAAAAAAAAACAAAAACCACTCTCTTCAGAGACTGGTAAATTCTCCTTTTTCAATATGGCTCAGTCTATTATGGATCAATATTGACCTACATTTAAGTTCTCAACTCTATCACAGCATGCAGCAATAGTTTTGTCTGACTTAGCCAATATAAAAATAACTGTCTCTACCACTGGCAAGTACCTTCATTCAGGCCTAGACAGATGATAAGAAATAATGCCAACCAGCTAACTGGACATAATGCTGCAGCATGAAAGACTGGCTCTTTGCTTTTCAATCTGTCAACTATACTTTACACTACCAGCAAAAATCCATCCAGAGGTTGGATTAGCCCTCCTGGTTCTAGCTGTAAGAAAAATGTCAGGTCAGAATATGGTAGTGAGTACAAGGATGAAGAGATGAGCCGTTCTTCAGGTGGGCATGGGTGGAGTCACAGCTTATGAAGATGGAGGAACAGGACCTAGGGTTGGGGAGTCTTGCAGGAAATCAACGCTTCTGGAGCAAATGGGCAGCTACAATAGAGACCTTCATCTGCAGGGTATCACCCAGTGGCTGGAGGTGGAGAAGCCGAGGTGGGAGGCATGCCTTTTCCTGAACGTCTGTGTTCCCTAACACACACCTGGGACTATGTTCACGCCAATACTGTTATTACTACCAGTAACTGAGCACACCCCTTTAGGAGTTCAAGTGCAGTCCCAAAGGTGAAAATTTACAATGGAAATGAAAGAATTAGCTAAATAACAGAAAGCAAGTTCAGCTTGGTTCTCTTTCTTGAAGGTGTAGACATTAGAAATATCTTATTATTGTCAAAGAACAATAATGCCTTATATTTTCAAAGCATAAGGGAATATCTTATGCCATTAAGGAATTGTAGAGATAAATGGCTGATAATCACCATTAACTATTTAACAGTACAGTATAGTCAAGAATGAAAATTTGATTCCTAATAAAACAGATGATAGGCAGTTGCAGGATATTGTGGTGATCTAAGTATCAATTATTTGTTAAAAGTTACTTATTAATGCTAATGCTAACCAAACAGTTATACAAAGCCCTAGAAAGACAGAGTAAATGACAATCAAATTGATATCACAAAGAAAAAATAATTTATTTTCTGCTATAACGGATTTCCTACCTTGATTTCCTACCTTTAACCTTGGTTAAAGACATACAAAAAATGTAACTATTTTATTGAAAATAAATTGTTGAAAGAAAAAAGTTCTAGATGTCTTTGACATAAAGTTAATAACATGAAGAAACTATTCAAAATATTCAGCTTAAGCTTGGTAGATACATGCAAGCCACCCTTTCTTCAACAAAATATCTTCTTAATTATATCCTTGCTATATGACAACTGTGAAAAAATAAAGCTTCATTTTGTAGGATTAGGGAGAAAAAGACCTCAGCATTTGAATATATGTTTTAGAAAGATTTGATAAAGCTACTTTTACAACCTTTTTGAATAAAAGCCTTAGTGGAAAATGTATGAGAGACATTAGTTCTTGAGATAATATCTAGAGTATGTGTGCATGTACAGCACTCTGTACAACATTTGGGTTTGAGTCAATGAAGAATGTGGTTTAGTTGCAAGAGAACTGACCTAAAAACAGCTTCTAGTGTTGAGTTCTGTCACCATACACATTTTTAATATATATTTGAAACCTGCTCTTCAATTCATTCTATAAAGTAGGAAGATTTCTTTGTTTCATTATTACTCTAGCTTCAACTAGAAAAAGGGAATCCTGGTTTTGAATTAGTTTGCTAGCTATTTGCCATCTTCTTCCAGTTTGTCCCTTGATGTAGTATTTCTATGCAGCTGATAAAGCCCCAGATTTATCTTCAGCAAAAATATATTAAAAATAAACACTAAATAGTAATTTAGTATATAATTCAAAGATTTCCCTTACAAACCCCAAATACTTAAAATGCTCCCATTTTAATGATCACCACTTATCAACTTCAACCTGAATTCTCTTTTGAGAAAAGTAAAAACTTAATTGAAATTAATTAATTGAAAAATGGTGGGAAGGAAGATATTTCATACAGTTTAATATGAATTCCTGTAAGTCAATTAAGAGCTTTGATTAAATCTCAGGCTTGACCAAAATTCATATGAATAGGCTTGAATACCTTCATATAAAAGCAGATTCCTTGCAAGTGAGAGATGTGTAACTGAGCACTGTTCTCTAAGGCCTGAATGTTTCATATTAATCCACTTTATTGTGGATGTGAATCTCTACATCAAAAAGTATTAAAATATTTTTTTCATAAATGTAATAATGCTGAATTCCTAAGGTTTTTTAAAAAAATGAATTATTGTTTATAAATCACATTAGAAGGATTTCTAATTCTGGGAAAAGGAGGAGAATAAGAAAGTTATTCTTACTGCCCTAATAGCTGCAGATGGTTCACAACATGTAGTACGTTCTTCCTAAAGTCTAATGAAGGAAGCTTTGTGCCTTATTCTTCCTATAATCACAGTGTGATCTTGTTATGTACATGTTCTGTCAGTGCAGTATTATGTAGTTATTATATAACTTCATAAATTTTACCACAATTATTACAACTGAAACCAATATTTACCAGGATTAAATTTATTTTTCAGCATCTGTTAAACAAAATTATTACATCTAAAGTAAATGTATTTGAAAATATTTCTACTCCTGCTTTAAACTCTTATCATGTTCTTGTAAGGAATAGTCTATCACTTATTTTTCAAAAGTTAGAGTATCTTTCTTGACGTTCCATTCAACTATAAATGTCTTGTTTTCAGTTTTTTCTCTTTCTGCAAAAATCTGAGATAGTTTGTCTTAGATTGTGACCTGGTTTGATAAACACTAACTTGATATATGACACTAATGCAAATTAGCATAATTGGTCTTTATTAGCATTTTTTTTCTAAATTTCATCATGGTTTACTTTGTAAATCAGATCCATGAAAAACAATTTATTTTCCTGGAAAACAACCTCCCATTGGCCTATAGTTTCTCACAGTAACCTAACGTTCACCTAATGTGTGTCATAACTGCTCCTCATGTGTTTTGCAAATGAACTGCAATAGTTAAAATGTAGAATTCTAACCCTGGGTAAGTACTCTGATTGACAACAGAGATGTCGGCAAAGGAGATTTTTTTTAAAAAAAACTTCCATTATTAGTAATGGAAATACATGCTTATTCTTTAATAAAGAGCAACTGGCATGTGAAGGAACCTTTAAGCTATAGAAAATAACTTGTAAAACTTGATACAGTGGGTATATTACATGTGCAATATATGTAACACCAAAAATTCCTCCACCATTTAGGGTAAGACAGCTGCCACATAATTGTATATTTATAAAGTTCAAGAGATATAAAGTACCTTGACTGTACCTATAATTCGATGTATTTTCCAAAATGATCTCTCTCTCTTCCTCAGTGAGTGATTCTTTGCTGTATATAATATTTTTCTAAACTGATATCTCTACCATAAGGTATAGGCAGAAAAATCCAAACTTTCTTCAAATCTAACAAAGGGGCATATACACATAACATATATTGAATAGGATACAGAACGTACAAGAATCATATGTAAGAATCATTTGCAACTATATATATATATGCACACACAGAGATAATTATATATGCTTCTTTAAGGTTTACTTCAAATATGTGACACAAATGTATACATCAGGCAATATCAGAGCTGTGAGGGCACCAAGCAGTCCTGTATTGTGTTGTGCCCTCATCTGGGACCACCTTTATGTCCCTCTCCCAGGAACACAGGAGCTCTATTTCAGCTTCAGCCTCACAGACAGATGTAGCTTGCTCACTGGCCTTTCCAGTTGGACCTGCTTTGTCACTTTGCATTTGTGTGATGGTCACTGTGTGACTTCAGGATGGACCCTGCTTTCTGACCCTAACCCTTGCTTGGGTGCTGGTGGTGAAAGTGGGGCTCCTGCCACTACTGCAGCAACCCTCACTCATCTGGCTTGCGGCAGTCCACTTTTGCCATTCAATAATGCATTCATCTTGTTGCATTGGGTATACAGGGGTATTTGTCCTGCGTGGTATTTGAACACATGGGATATAGCTGGGTATATTCTGACCCATGCTGAACGGGACTTTAATGTCTCCATTTTCACGTTGATTTTTCCAACATTGATCATTGAATTTTCTATTATTCTATTGCACATAAGATTTTGAACTGAATTTCTGGGTAAATAAAGTGATAAGTCAAAATAAGGAAATGATCCTTAGCAGAAAAAAAGTCTTCTTGTCTTCAGTCAAGACTGTTCTGAAGTGGAAGTTCAGATTTTGACTATTTTAAGACCTTATGTTGCAGAAGGGTTTTCATTTAGCCTGTCAGATCTCTTTTGGGACTTTACACTTTTTAAGGTCTATTTCTCTGCATATCTGTAGTTACTGTAATGAATTTATTTCACATTTGATTCTTTTTCATGCTTGTTATCAGCCATCTCTGATGCTATGGTGCAGAAGTTTCAAAAAAAAAAAAAAAAAAAAAAGAGTACAAGTGCTTGAAAACTGTGGTAGATGTACAGCAAGGAAGAAAAAAAAAAGTAACATAACAACTGAGAGATCTTATAGCTGCTTCAAAGTCTTTTGATGTGATCTTGTTTTCCTAAAGTAGTTTTTGAATTATATAGGACAAATATCAAATGTCAGGTATAAAAAGTCAAAACCCCTTCATTATTTATGGCTGTATCATCTGAATAAGTACATATTGATAAATGGTATTTCTTTAAAGATGGTAAGCTTGATTTTCAATGAGATTATATCCCACACTGTTCCCAAAATAAGATGTAAACTGAAAATTTAAGAATGAAATCACCATTTCAGATCTTCATTATGGTTTTAGGAAATAATGTTTTGTGATCATCCTGTGTGTCTCTCCAAATGTGTTTTAACCTTCTCAGTCACTTTCTGCCAAGTAAAAGAAAAGCATAGGTCTGAATGTCAAATTTCT